>NW_026577915.1:0-1200000 GCF_029407905.1 Bubalus kerabau | reverse complement strand
TCTAGGCTTGTGTCTAGGACATAATGTTCCACTCCAGGGGCGACAGGGATCTCGGGGTTGCATTCCAAACTCACCCGGGGAGTCAGGCCTCGTCTCGAGGGAAGCAAAGGACTCCGCTCTCCTCTCGAGTCGCACCGGGTATTTCTTGGACCCAACTGAGTGGCCTAAAGGGAGTCAATCCTCCTGTGAAGTTTGGAGAGAGGACCAGGGATTGCTCTCCAGGTCAGGCAGGAAAAGAAGGCCCCCATCTCTCCTTGACGGGGGCATCTTGTGGTTTTTCTTGAACTGCGGCGCCACTGTGTGTTTTCTCACGAGGTACGATGGGGTACTCAGGGAGCCTCTTGTGTGGTACTAGGGAAGTCAGTTTTCCTGCTTGTGGCAAGGAGAGCGCGTCCTTGCTCTGGAGTCATGGTAGGGGAATCGGGCATCAAGAGACGTTGAAAAAGGACTCTCCAAGTCTTTCTCGGGTTACTTCAGGAAACTCTGGGTTCCCTCGACTTGTGCCAGTGACCTCAGGTAGCTTCTCAGGGAGCCTCTGAGAATTCAGGGATACTGTGGTGTTGGGAGGGGCCTCTCGGGACACCACTGAGTTTGGTTCAATGGAAGAGGGCCTCTTCTCTAGTTGAGGCAGGAACCTCAGGGTTCCTCTCCATTTCTGACTCCGATCGCAGGGTCCCTGAAGAGTTGGGCCAGGAGGGTAAGGCCT
Source organism: Bubalus kerabau (assembly GCF_029407905.1). NCBI lineage: Eukaryota > Metazoa > Chordata > Mammalia > Artiodactyla > Bovidae > Bubalus > Bubalus kerabau. The sequence goes on along the minus strand of NW_026577915.1, from coordinate 1,199,294 downwards.
CGTCTTGTGTGAAGGAATGCAACTTCACTTGCCTCTCGAGTTGTTCACGGGGTGACAGTCCACATTTGGAGCTGTGAGTGGAATCGGCGGGTTTTTCCAGATGATGCATGGGGATGTCAGTGTCCCTTCGTGTTGTGCCTTCATCCACAGGGTTGCCTTCGAAGAGATGTCCGGGCGTCAGTTTCTTATCTAGAGTGGACCGGGAATTCGGGATCTTTCAGCATATGGCACCAACCATGAGGCTACTTTTCGAATTTCCCCATGAGACCGGCCTCATCCAGAGGTTCGCGGGGAACGTCGGGAACCCCTTGCAGACAAAGCATGGGAGTCGACCCTCCTGTCGCGATCAGGAGGGGTGAAGGGGCTCACAGGAAGTGGTGCCGTGATCTTTGGTGTTTCCCTCGAGTGAGACCGGTATGTCAGGGAACTTTGGGGGTCGCATCAAGGGTGCCAAGTACCGTTTTGTACTTCAGGATGGAACGTGGGACTTCTCTTGATACGCTGTAGCGGCCAAGGGCCTCATCTTGCGATGACGGGGGAGCCACGTGGTTTTTCTCGAGTTGCGGCGGGATTCTCGAGTTACGACGGGGATTTCAGGCTTCCTCTTGTGTTGGGCCAGGGAAGTCCAATCATCCATTCGAGTTGCAACCGAGAGCTGGGGGTTGCGCTCGAGTCACTGCAGGGCAAAGGAGACCTCATCTAGGCTTGTGTCCAGGACCTAATGTTCCTCTCCAAGGGCCACAGGGATCTCAGGTTTGCATTCCAGACTCACCCAGGGAGTCAGGCCTCGTGTCGAAGGGAAGCAAAGGACTCCGCTCTCCTTTCGAGTCGCGACGGGCACCTCTTGGAGCCCACTTTGTGGCCTAAAGGGAGTCAAGCCTCCTGTGAAGTTTGGAGAGAGGACTTGGGACTGCTCTCCAGGCCATGCAGGAAAAGATGGCCCTCATCTCGCGATGACGGAGGGGTCTTGTGGGTTTTCTCGAGCTGCGGAGCCAGTGTGGGGTTTCACACGAGGTACGTCAGGGAGCTCAGGGAGCCTCTCATGTGGCGCCAGGGAAGTCAGGTCTCCATGTGTGTGGCGAGGGGGAGCGGGTTATTGCTCTCGAGCCATGGTAGGGGAATCTGACCTCAAGACGCATTGAAGAAGGACTCTCGAGGTCTTTCTTCGATTGTGGCAGGAAACCCTTATTTCCCTCGACGTTTGCCAGTGGCCTCAAGGAGCTTATCAGAATGCCTATGAGAAGTCAGGGATACTGTGGAGATGGGAGGGGCCTCTCGGGACTCCACTGGGTTTGTTTTAATGGAAGAGGGCCTCATCTCGGGTTGAGGCAGGAACCTCAGGTTTCCTCTCCATTTCTGACTCAGATCGAAGTGTGCCTGCAGAGTTGGGATTGGATACTCAGGCCTCGTCTTGTCTGAGGAAGGGAACTCCGCTTGCCTCTCTCATTGTTTAAGGGGTGACAGGCCAGTTGTGGAGCTGTATGTGGATCCTGTGGGGTTTTCCGGACGATGAACAGGGTTGCCAGTGCCCCCTCGTGTAGTGCCTTCATCCACAGGGTTGCCTTAGAAGAGGTGTCCGGGCATCGGGTTCTTATCAAGAGCAAGACCGAGAAATCGGGGTCTTTCGGCACGTGGCACCAACACGAGGCTACATCTCGAATTTCTTCGTGAGACTGGCCTCATCCTGAAGTGCGCCATGAAGGTCGGGAACCCCTTCTAGACAAAGCAGGGGGATCGACCTTCCTGCCGTGATCAGGAGCGGAGAAGGGGCTCAAATGAAGTGGTGCCAGGAACTTCGGTGTTCCCTTGGAGTGAGACCGGTATATTGGGGAACTTTTGGGGTCGCATCAAGGGTGCCAAGTAGCATTTCGAACTTTATGACGAAACATGGGACTTCTCTTGAGACTCTGTAGCGGGCAAAGGCCTCATATTGCGATGAATGGGGAACCACGTGGTTTTTAAGAGTTGCGGCGGGATTCTCGAGTTACAACGGGAAATTCAGACTTCCTCTTGTGTTGGCCCAGTGAAGACCAATCTTCCATTCGAATTGAGAGGGAGAGATGGGTGTTGCTCTCGAGTCACTGTAGGGCAAAATAGACCTCATCTAGGCTTTTGTCCAGGACATAATGTTCCTCTCCAGGGGCAACAGGGATCTCAGGGTTGCATTCCAGACTCACCCGAGGTAAGGCCTCATCTCGAGGGGAAACAAAGTACTCTGCTCTCCTCTCAAGTCGCGACAGGTATCTCTTGAAGCCCATTGAGTGGCCTAAAGGGAGTAAAGCCTCCTGTGAAGTTTGGAGAAAGGACCAGGGATTGCTCTCCAGGTCAGGCAGGAAAAGAAGTCCCCAATCTCGCGATGACGGTGGCGTCTCGTGGGTTTTCCCGAGCTGCGGCGCCAGTGTGGGGTTTCTCACGAGGTATGACGGGGAGCTCAGGGAGCCTCTCATGTGGCGCCAGTGAAGTCAGGTGTCCATGCACATGGCGAGGGGGAGCGTGTCATTGCTCTCGAGTCATGGTAGGGGAATCCGGCCTCAAGACGCGTTGAAGACGGACTCTTGAGGTCTTTCTCGGGTTGCGGCAGGATACCCTGTGTTCCCTCGACTTGTGCCGGTGACCTCAGGCAGTTGCTCAGGGTTCCTCTGAGAAGACACTGATACTGTGGTGTTGGGAGGGGCCTCTCGGGACTCCACTGCGTTTGGTGCAATGGAAGATTGCCGGGAGCCAGCGAGAGACATTCCACTCGTGACAAATGTCATGAGGAAAGAGTCTCGGCATACGCAAAGGCGGGATCGAGCCTCCGGGAGTTCCCCCGTATATTCTTGAGCATCTACCCCCAAAAACCAAAGTCTGCCTTTTTTATGGCTTTGTTCTCTCACCTTTGACATTACTGGGGATGTCCCCTACCACCATCTCACTCTCTCTGTCAAAGAGCTAACTTACAGCTCCAACTAATAATGTTCCTGGGCAATTAGTAGTGTTTAAATCCAAACCCCTCAGATGGTTTTCTAACTCGCCTGACAAGTTTACCCGGTCTCCTACAGCTATGCATACGATTGTGTACAGTCTCCCAGCCTCGAGACGCACGGGAAGTTTAAGATATTCAAATAGCTTAGAGCCTCTCAGAGAGTTAGAAACTGTCAGAATAAAACTAGTAAAAGATTTCATTGATGAACCAATCCTTTTTGCCAAGTTTCCACATCCCCTGAATTGTATCCTTGAATGTGTGTTAATTAATATAGTTGGTATGTAGAAAAAATAAGTACTGGCCTTAATGTTAGTAACTTTAGACCCTTAAGGTAATAAATTCTTTTCTTTGTTGTAAACCCATTACACATCCTCCCTATAGGAATGCAATTTTATCTTTGAAAGATGGCGCCAAACCTTAAACAATTACTCTTAGAGAAAATAACTCTTATGGTTGATAAGTCTTTGTCAAGAGTCATAAAATGTTAATAGGTCTTCTGGCCAGAAGATGATGTAAATCATCTAAACCATTTTTATACGATAAATCTGCAGAAAAGAAACCCTGGTTTTTGATAAGGATTAAAGACTGCTGACTTTGCATCCCCTATTATCCTCTATGTGTAACTTAGGGTATTAAAACCTGTGTTGAAAATAAAGCTACGGGCCTTGCTCGCCAACGCTTGGTCTCCGCATGTCATTATTCCCCTCAATTTTCAGATGAGTGTCCATCTGGAGCGCGGATATCCTCTGCGACCATTTATTTGCCTGGGCTTCGAAGACCTACTCGATAAGGTGTCTAAGGTGGGGCAACTTCCTCTATTCTAGAGGGCACTTGCAGCCTCCGTGGTCAGAGCTAACCTGTGTCATGGGTTATATTGATTTTCCGCGTAAACCAAGCTACTCAGCTGCTTTTCTCCACTGAATTTTCCTACTGAGCTATCCTCATTCTATTACTCTTTATATCTTTGATGAATAAATAAATATATAAATAGGTCGCCTACTCCATCTTCCCTTCGAATACCCTGGATCAGCTGGGGCTGGACCTCTGCAGGTGGCGCCCGAGACAGGCATTTCGAAGGTAAATCCCCAACCCCATTCCCCCAGTGTTCAGTTTTGGGGACAGATAGGATCCCACTTAGGGGGCTGCAGATCCCCCTGTAGAATAGACAGGGCGAGAGGAGTGGGAAGTGTTGAAGAGTTAGAGAGAAAAAACGGTTTCTAAAAAGGCTGACAAAAAGGGCCTAATCTTTAGATAGCTAAAAGCAAAATCTTTTACTATCCTTAATTTTCTGACATGGGCAACACTGAATCAAATGAAAGACAGCTCTTTATAGGAGTAATTTTACAGTTATTAAGTAAAAGAAGAATCAAGGTTAAAACATCTTCCATTCAATCATTTTTTTACATTTGTACAAGACCACTGCCCTTGGTTTCTACAACAAGGCACTGTTAACCTAGATATCTTGAAAAAAACTAGGAAAACAGCTAAGAGCTTATTGTGCTCAGCAAGGTTTGGAAAAAATCCCTACTTACACCTTTCCTCTGTGGAATATGACTAGAGATGTTTTAGATCCAGCTCATGAATTTGAAAAGGTACCTGTTAAAGTGGAAAGTAAAGTTGGAAAAGTACCTGTTAAACAAAAAAGCAAATCTGAAAAGGTACCTGTTATAAAGAAAAGTGAAAATGAAGAGGCTATACCTAGCTATCGACAGCTAAATGAATGGCTAGCCGCTATGACTGCCAATGAGCATGTAAAAGATAGGGATGAAAAGAAAGATCAGCTCTCCCCTCAATTTGAAAAAGGTTTAGAGGAAACAGCAGCTCGATGCCATTCTGATGAGGATTGTTGTTTTTTTTTTTTTTTTTTTAGCTAAAGATGCTCCTAAAAGTTTAAGAAAACATCCCTAATCAGACCATCCGCTCCTAGGAGGTTGAGGGAAACATCCCCGATCAGACAGTTCGTAAGATTTAGTTACCAAACAGTTAAAGGATCTCCGGAACAGAAGAGGAAAACTTCGGGACGCTCCCATCCCCCTATGCCTCCTCCTCCATGTCGGGGTAAAGGGCCACCGCTAGGAGTTTCCCGGAGAAGGATTTTCTCTAGTCCCAAGGATGAACTCGATCCTCACCTTGAGGCTTCTTTTCTAGTCCCCTCTGAAGTTTAGCCAGGGTAAAGAGGTTACAAAATAAATAAAAATATTCTCTAAAATTAAAAAAAAAATTAAAAATGGATTTCTCTGCATCTAAGAATAGACAAATATTTATTGACTGTGGAATATGATTAGAAATGTCCTGGACCTCCGTCACGAGGCTGTTAAATAGCCTATGGGGGAGGCTATAGAGGTGGATGGTGGTGAGTCTCCATTTACTGCACAGATCATATTTTCTGCCATTGAAAAAAAAAAAAGGAGGGAGAAAGTGGTCTACCTCCCGAGGAAGGAGAGGGCTTACAGGACGCTGCGGCCGAGAGCCCTGGCGAGCTCCCTCCCCCTCTGCACAAACCTTTAAAAAACTTATCCACCACTTTCTGATTTAAGGAGACCACCACCGCCTTCGATTGTGCCTCCCAGGACCCAGGAGTTCCCCACTTTGCCCCCAAAGCCTCCCAAAGTGTTGCCTAAGACTGAGGAAGATAAAAAGTTTTTTAAACAAAGGAGCTTTTAGTACACAATATTCAGAGTGTGCTCCTTGGAGAAAACTCCCTCAGGGGGGTCTCACCCAGGCTAGGAGAAAAGCGAAAAGGCAAGGAGATTTAATAACAATATTAACCCCTGATGTGCCACTTACTCCAATTCCAACCGGAGTGGCTGGCCCCCTATCTGAGGACATTGTAAGATTTGTCCTGGGGCGTAGCTCGCTTTCTTTTAAAAAAAAATTAAATAAAAAAAAAAAGAAAGAAAAGAAATTTCGCTGGTGCATGGTGTAGTAGATTCTGATGATATTGAGAAATTAAAGTCTTGATCTCACTGCCTATCAAAACTGTACAAATTAATAAAGGTCAAAGAGTAACACAGCTTTTACTTTTACCTTACTATCAGACGAGGAAAAACTTGACTTCTCAAGCTAAGAGCCACAAAACATTTGGATCTAGTGATCTAGCATTTTGGGTGCAGGAAATTACAGTTCCAAGGCCTTTAAAAGATCTTTTAATTCAAGAGAATAAAACGCCAGGGCTATTAGACACAGGAACAGACGTCTCTTAACATTGCTGGGAAAGACTGGCCCAGCTCCTGGCCAACACATAATACTGAAAATGAGTTGGTGGGATTAGAGAAAGTGGTATGTGGGGTGGAGATGCTGTACAGGTGGTACATTTAACAATACTTTATATATTGTTATAAATACATAATATAAATGTATTTGCCTAATTACAGTTTGCCTAATTAGGTATGGGTATAAATAAAATATAATAAAGGTATACCTAATTCTATTTATAGATCTATACTTAATTAATTTGTATATAAATTAATATGTATACTATATACACACACATATATATATACTGTATAATTAAATATATATGGCAGAATATAATGTGTGTGTGGCTGATATTAATTGGTATGGATTGATGTGCTGTGATGATAAATGTTCTATATACTGTATAATTATAAATGTGTGACATGTATTATTACAGTATATTGGTTTGTGTTGGTTGGTATTAGCTGTGTATGTGTTGTATTGTTGTAATATATATTAATTAATATATTAATTATAAAGATTAATTCAAGTATATTGATTTATATATATTATATGTCAATAACTTTATACTTGTTGCCATATATAAATACATATATAAATGCATTTTGCATTTAGGTATATCTGTATACCTGTATACCAAAATGAGATAAGGAGGTTATACATTTATTACTTAAATTTATACAGAGACCTAAACTAAACATTAGACCTAAATTAACATATCCATAGGGAAACAGCTAGACAAATAGTGAAGTTATGTTCCAATTGTAATTAATCACTTAAACGTAAACACACAGGGGCAGACTACAATGATGAGACACTAGATGCCTGAATTACAGGCTACGACTCGGCCCCTGGTCAAGTAAAAAGGCCTCCTTACGGGAGAGTGAAAAAGGCCAGATGTGTTGCTAACTTGTGGGAGAGGGTATGCTTGTATATTTCTACAGAATGCAGATTCTCCGGTTTGGATCTCAGACAAATTCGTCATGTCACATTCCCCAAAGACCAGGTTCGCGGCGCGCGCACTCGCTCGCTCCCCCTCCCCCAGCCAGCTCTCGCCTCCGCGCCACCAGCAGCGCCTCGCACCCACCTCTCTGCACCCCGTGACCTAGAGCAAAGAAGTCTGTGCAGCGAGTGAGGGCCAGAGAGGAAAGCGCGCCCGCGGAGTGCCGTCCAGACCAGCGTGGCCCCACCGGCGAGAGGGGACCGCCCTGAGCCCAAGCGGTGGCGGCTAGCCCTAAACCACGAACCCTGCCCCTCCGCCCACCATAGGCGCCTTGGCCCACAGCCTGCCGCTCGCGTTCTGCCTCCTGATGCTGGGGACACTGCTCCCCCGGGCTGACGCCTACAGCTGCTCCCTGGTTCATCTTGTTTAAACCCTCAATATAATGTTTGCTCCTTTGTAATGCTACAACATCCACCTTATCTTATGATGTAACCACTTATTGAATTATGGTCTTGCTGTATTACAACAACTACAGGATTTAATGCAAACACGACGGTTTGTGGGCTTAATTATCTTGGGAACAGCAGCTTTGATAAGTGCAATCACTTCTGTTACTGTGGCAGCAATATCATTGACTCAACAAGTACATACTGCTCAATATGTTGATTCTATGTCCAAAAATGTTTCTTTAACATTGGCAACACAGGAAGCTATAGAGAGAAAATTAGAAATGAGGGTAGACGCCCTAGAGGAAGCAGTAATACATATTGGGACTGAATTGCAGGCTTTAAAGGTGAAAATGGCATTGTCTTGTCATGCTGACTATCGGTGGATATGTGTAACACCCCTGAAAGTAAATGAGACAGATTTTGAATGGGAAAAGATTAAAAACCATATTTCAGGTATCTGGAACAGCTCTGACATTGGTTGAGACGTAGGGAAACTTCACTATCGAATAGCAACCATGGAGCACTCCCGATTAGATTTTACTGCTGCTGGAACAGCAAATGATTTCTTCCAAACTTTCCCTAACTACATCTCAGGAAAGAATATTCTGTCTAATGTCTTTAGCTATGCTGCGGTGGCTGCTTTAATTCTGCTTCTCATAATCATTCTTCCTTGTATTGTCAGGATTCTTCGGCAGAGTATTCAGAGGCTCGCGACTGAGCTACATCTGGCTGTTTTAAGAAATAAAAAACGGGGAGATGCCGGGAGCCGGCGAGAGACATTCCACTCGTGACAAAGGTCATGAGGAAGGAGGCTGGGCATACACAAAGGCGGGATCGAGCCTCGGGAGTCCTCCCGGATATTCTTGAGCATCTACCCCCCAAAACCAGAGTCTGCCTACTTTATTGCTTTGTGCTCTCACCTCTGACTTTCCTGGGGGCTGTCCCCCACCACCATCTCACTCTCTCTGTCAAAGAGCTAACTTACAGCTCCAATTAATAAAGTTCCTGGGCAATTAGGAGTGTTTAAATCCAAACACGTCAGATGGCTCTCTAACTCGCCTGACAAGTTTACCCGGTCTCCTACAGCAATGCATACAATTGTTTACAGTCTCCGAGCCTCGAGAGGCACGGGAAGCTTAAGATATTCAAATAGCTTAGAGCCTCTCAGAGAGTTAGAAACTGTCAGAATAAAACTAGTAAAAGATTTCATTGATGAACCAATGCTTGTTGCCAAGTTTCCACATCCCCTGAATTGTATCCTTGAATGTGTATTAATTAATATAGTTGGTATGTAGAAGAAATAAGTAGTGGCCTTGGTGTTACTAACTTTAGACCCTTAAGGTAATAAATTATTTCCTTTGTTGTAAGCCCATTACACATCTGCCCTATAGGAATGCAATTTTATCTTCGAAAGATGGGGCCAAACCTTAAAATAATTACTCTTAGAGAAAATAAGTCTTACGGTTGATAAGTCTTTGTCAAGAGTCATAAAATGTTAATAGGTCTTCTGGCTAGAAGATGATGTAAATCACCTAAACCATTTGTATACGATACATTTGCAGGACAGAAACTCTGGTTTTTGATAAGGATCAAAGGCTGCTGTCTTTGCATCCCCATTATCCTCTATGTGTAACTTAGGGTATAAAAACCCCTGTTGAAAATAAAGCTACGGGCCTTGATTGCCAACGCTTAGTCTCCTAATGTCATTCTTCCCCTCAATTTTCATCTGAAAATTGAGTGTCCATCTGGAGCGCGGATATCCTCTGCGGCCATTTATTTGCCTGGGCTTCGAAGACCACTTGAGAAGGTGTCTAAGGTGGGGCACTTTTCGCTATTCGAGAGGGAGCCTGCGGCCTCCGTGGTCAGAGCTAACCTGGTGTCACGGGTTATACTGATTTTCCGCATAAACCAAGCTACTCAGCTTCTTTTCTCCACTAAATTTTCCTACTGAGCTATCCTCATTCTATTACTCTTTATATCTTCGATAAATAAATCAATAGGCCGCCTACTCTGTCTCCCCTTTGAAAACCCTGGACCAGCCGAGGCTGGACCTTGTCAGAAGAGGGCCTCATCTCGATTTGAAGCAGGAACCTCAGGGTTGCTCTCCATTTCTGACTCTGAACACAGAGTCCCTACAGAGTTAGGACAGGAGAGTCAGGCCTCGTCTTGTGTGGAGGAATGGAACTCCACTGGACTCTCGAGTTGTTCACCGGATAACAGGCCACTTGTCGAGCTGTGTGTGGAACCTGCGGTTTTATCCGGATGATGCATGGGGGTGTCAGTTCCCCTTCGTTTTTTGCCTTCATACACAGGGTTGCCTTCGAAGAGGTATCCAGCCTTCAGATTCTTATCAAGAGCAGACCAGGAAATCAGTGTCTTTCGGCATGTGGCACCACCCACAAGCCTACGTCTCGAATTTCTTCTTGAGACGGACCTCAACCTGAGGTGCACCAGGAAGGTCGGTAACCCTTTCAGAAAAAGCAAGTGAATCGACCTTCTTGTCCCGATCAGGAGGGGAGAAGGGGCTCAGATGAAGTGGTGCCGGGAACCTCGATGTTCCCCTCGAGTAAAACTGGGATGTCGGGGAACTTTTGGAGTCACATCAAAGGTGCTAAGTACCGTTTCAAATTTCAAGACGGAACGTGAGACTTCTCTTGAGACGCTGTAGCTGGCAAGGGCCTCATCTTGTGGTGACGGGTTAACCACGTTGTTTTTCTCGAGTTGTGGCGGGATTCTCGAGTTAGGTCAGGAAATTCAGGCTTCCTCTTGTGTTGGCCCAGGGAAGTCCAGTCTTCCATTCGAGTTGCGAGGGAGAGCTAGGGATTGCGCTTGAGTTACTGCAGGGCAAAAGAGACCTTATCTAGGCTTGTGTCCAGGACATCATGTTCGTCTCCAGGGGGGACAGGGATCTCGGGGTTGCTTTCCTGATGCACCCGGGGAGTCAGTCCTTGTCTCGAGGGGAAGCGAAGGACTCCGCTCTCCTCTCGAGTTGCAACGGGTATCTCTTGGAGCCCACTGAGTGGCCTAAAGGGAGTCAAGCCTCCTGTGGAGTTTGGAGAGAGGACTCGTGATTGCTCTCCAGGCCATGCAGGAAAAGAAGGCCATCATCTCGCGATGAAGGGGGCGTCTCGTGGGTTTTCTCGAGCTGCAGCGCCAGTGTGGGGTTTCTCATGAGGTACTACAGGGAGCTCACGGAGCCTCTCATGTGGCGCTTGGGAAGTCAGGTCTCCATGCGCATTGCGAGGGGGAGTGCGTCATTGCTCTAGAGTCATGGAAGGTGTATCGGGCCTCAAGAACCATTAAAGAAGGACTTTCAAGGTGTTTCTTGGGTCACGGCAGTAAACCCTGGGTTCCCTCGACTAGTGCCGGTGGCCTCAGGGAGCTTCTCAGTGTGCCTCTGAGAAGTCAAGGATACCCTGGAGTTGGGAGGGCCCTCTCGGGACTCCACTGGGTTTGGTGCAATAGAAGAGGGCCTCATCTCGAGTGGAGGCAGGAACCTCAGGGTTCGTCTCCATTTCTGACTCTGATCGCAGGGTCCCTGCAGAGTTGGGACAGGAGAGTCAGGCCTCGTCTTGTAAGGAGGAATGGAACTCCGCTTGCCTCTCGAGTTATTCACGGGGTGACAGGCAACTTGTCGAACTGTGTTTGGAATCTGCGGGTTTTTCCGGACGATGCACGAGGGTGTCAGTGCCCCTTCGTGTTGTGCCTTCTTCCACAGGGTTGCCTTTCAAGAGGTGTCCGGGCATCGGGTTCTTATCAAGAGTGGACCGGGGAATCGGGGTCTTTCAGCATGTGTTACCACCCATGAAGCTACGTCTCAAATATTCTCGTTAGACCGGCCTCATCCTGAGGTGCGCCGGGAAGGTTGGGAACCCCTTCCAGACAAAGCACGGGAGTCGACCCTCCAGTCGCAATCAGGAGGGGAGAAGTGGCTCAGATGAAGTCGTACCGGGAACCTCGGTGTTCCCCTCGAGAGAGACCAGGGTGTCGGGGAACTTTTGGAATCGCATCAAGGGTGCCAAGTTTTCACACTTGAAGTGTGAAAACACTTCAAGAAGAAACCTGGGACTTCTCTTTAGACGCTGTAGCGGGCAAGGGCCTCATCTTGCGATGACAGGGTAACCATGTGGTTTTTCTCGAGTTTCGGCGGGATTCTCGAGTTACGATGGGGAATTCAGGCTTCCTCTTGTGTTGGCCCAGGGAAGTCCAATCTTCCATTGGAGTTGCGAGAGAGAGCTAGGGATTGCTCTCGAGTCACTTCAGGGCAAAAGAGACCTCATCTAAGCTTGTGTCCAGGACCTAATGTTCCTCTCCAGGGGCGACAGAGATCTCGGGGTTGCATTTTAGATGCACCCGAGGAGTCAGACCTCATCTCGAGAGGAAGGAAAGGACTCTGCTCTGCTCTCGAGTCCCGACGGGTATTTCTTGGAGACCACTGAGTGGCCTAAAGGGAGTCAAGCCTCCTGTGGATTTTTTTTTAATTTTATTTTATTTTTAAACTTTACATAATTGTATTAGTTTTTCCAAATATCAAAATGAATCCGCCTCAGGTATACATGTGCTCCCCATCCTGAACCCTCCTCCCTCCTCCCCCCCATAGCATCCCTCTGGGTCGTCCCAGTGCACTAGCCCCAAGCATCCAGTGTCATGCATCAAACCTGGACTGGCAACTCTTTTCATACATGATATTTTACATGTTTCAATGACATTCTCCCAAATCTTCCCACCTTCTCCCTCTTCCACAGAGTCCATAAGACTCTTCTATACATCAGTGTCTCTTTTGCTGTCTCGTACTCAGGGTTATTGTTACCGTCTTTCAAAGTTCCATATATATGCGTTAGTATACTGTATTGGTGTTTTTCTTTCTGGCTTACTTCACTCTGTATAATAGGCTCCAGTTTCATCCACCTCATTAGAACTGATTCATTCTATTCTTTTTAATGGCGGAGTAATACTCCATTGTGTATATGTACCACAGCTTTCTTATCCATTCATCTGCTGATGGACATCTAGGTTGCTTCCATGTCCTGGCTATTAGAAACAGTGCTGCGATGAACATTGGGGTACACGTGTCTCTTTCCCTTCTGGTTTCCTCAGTGTGTATGCCCAGCAGTGGGATTGCTGGATCATAAGGCAGTTCTATTTCCAGTTTTTTAAGGAATCTCCACACTGTTCTCTATAGTGGCTGTACTAGTTTGCATTCCCACCAACAGTGTAAGAGGGTTCCCTTTTCTCCACACCCTCTCCAGCATTTATTATTTGTAGACTTTTGGATTGCAGCCATTCTGACTGGCGTGAAATGGTACCTCATAGTGGTTTTGATTTGCATTTCTATGATAATGAGTGATTTTGAGCATCTTTTCATGTGTTTGTTAGCCATCTGTATGTCTTCTTTGGAGAAATGTCTATTTAGTTCTTTGGCCCATTTTTTGATTGGGTCATCTATTTTTCTGGAGTTGAGCTGTAGGTGTTGCTTTTATATTTTTGAGATTAGTTGTTTGTCAGTTGCTTCATTTCCTATTATTTTCTCCCATTCCGAAGGCTGTCTTTTCACCTTGCTAATAGTTTGCTTTGATGTGCAGAAGCTTTTAAGGTTAATTAGGTCCCATTTGTTTATTTTTGTTTTTATTTCCAATATTCTGGGAGGTGGGTCATAGAGGATCCTGCTGTGATGTATTTCAGAGAGTGTTTTGCCTATGTTCTCCTCTAGGAGTTTTATAGTTTCTGGTCTTACGTTTAGATCTTTAATCCATTTTGAGTTTATTTTTGTGTATTGTGTTAGAAAGTGTTCTAGTTTCATTCTTTTACAAGTGGTTGACCAGATTTCCCAGCACCACTTGTTAAAGAGATTGTCTTTAATCCATTGTATATTTTTGCCTCCTTTGTCAAAGATAAGGTGTCCATATGTGTGTGGATTTATCTCTGGGCTTTCTATTTTGTTCCACTAATCTATATTTCTGTCTTTGTGCCAGTACCATACTGTCTTGATAACTGTGGCTTTGTAGCGGAGCCTGAAATCAGGTAGGTTGATTCCTCCAGTTCCATTCTTCTTTCTCAAGATCGCTTTGGCTATTCGAGGTTTTTTGTATTTCCATACAAATTGTGAAATTATTTGTTCTAGCTCTGTGAAGAATACTGTTGGTAGCTTGATAGGGATTGCATTGAATCTATAAATTGCCTTGGGTAGTATACTCATTTTCACTATATTGATTCTTCCAATCCATGAACATGGTATATTTCTCCACCTATTAGTGTCCTCTTTGATTTCTTTCACCAGTGTTTTATAGTTTTCTATATATAGGTCTTTAGTTTCTTTAGGTAGGTATATTCCTAAGTATTTTATTCTTTCCGTTGCAATGGTGAATGAAATTGTTTCCTTAATTTCTCTTTCTGTTTTCTCATTATTAGTGTATAGGAATGCAAGGAATTTCTGTGTGTTGATTTTATATCCTGCAACTTTACTATAGTCATTGACTAGTTCTAGTAATTTTCTGGTGGAGTCTTTAGGGTTTTCTATGTAGAGGATCATGTCATCTGCAAACAGTGAGAGTTTTACTTCTTCTTTTGCAATTTGGATTCCTTTTGTTTCTTTTTCTGCTCTGATTGCTGTGGCCAAAACTTCCAAAACTATGTTGAATAGTAATGGTGAAAGTGGGCACCCTTGTCTAGTTCCTGACTTTAGAGGAAATGCTTTCAATTTTTCACCATTGAGGATAATGTTTGCTGTGGGTTTGTCATATATAGCTTTTATTATGTTGAGGTATGTTCCTTCTATTCCTGCTTTCTGGAGAGTTTTTAATCATAAATGGATGTTGAATTTTGTCAAAGGCTTTCTCTGCATCTATTGAGAAAATCATATGGTTTTTATTTTTCAATTTGTTAAGGTGGTGTATTACATTGATTGATTTGCGGATATTGAAGAATCCTTGCATCCCTGGGATAAAGCCCACTTGGTCATGGTGTATGATCTTTTTAATGTGTTGTTGGATTCTGATTGCTAGAATTTTGTTAAGGATTTTTGCATCTATGTCATCAGTGATATTGGCCTGTAGTTTTCTTTTTTTGTGGGATCTTTGTCAGGTTTTGGTATTAGGCTGATGGTGGCCTCATAGAATGAGTTTGGAACTTTACCTTCCTCTGCAATTTTCTGGAAGAGTTTGAGCAGGATAGGTGTTAGCTCTTCTCTAAATTTTTCGTAGAATTCAGCTGTGAAGCCGTCTGGACCTGGGCTTTTGTTGGCTGGAAGATTTTTGGTTACAGTTTCCATTCCCGTGCTTGTGATGGGTCTGTTAAGATTTTCTAGTTCTTCCCTGGTCCAGTTTTGGAAAGTTGTACTTTTCTAAGAATTTGTCCATTTCTTCCACGTTGTCCATTTTATTGGCATATAATTGTTGATAGTAGTCTCTTATGATCCTTTGTATTTCTGTGTTTTCTGTTGTGATCTCTCCATTTTCATTTCTAATTTTATTGATTTGATTTTTCTCCCTTTGTTTCTTGATGAGTCTGGCTAATGGTTTGTCAATTTTATTTATCGTTTCAAAGAACCAGCTTTTGGTTTTGTTGATTTTTGCTATGGTCTCTTTTGTTTCTTTTGCATTTATTTCTGCTCTAATTTTTAAGATTTCTTTCCTTCTACTAACCCTGGGGTTCTTCATTTCTTCCTTTTCTAGTTGCTTTAGGTGTAGAGTTAGGTTACTTATTTGACTTTTTTCTTGTTTCTTGAGGTGTGCCTGTATTGCTATGAACTTTCCCCTTAGGACTGCTTTTACCGTGTCCCACAAGTTTTGGGTTGTTGTGTTTTCATTTTCATCCGTTTCTATGCAAATTTTGATTTCTTTTTTGATTTCTTCTGTGATTTGTTGGTTATTCAGCAGCGTGTTGTTCAGCCTCCATATGTTGGAATTTTTAATAGTTTTTCTCCTGTAATTGAGATCTAATCTTACTGCATTGTGGTCAGAAAAGATGCTTGGAATGATTTCTATTTTTTTGAATTTACCAAGGCTAGCTTTATGGCCCAGGATGTGATCTATCCTGGAGAAGGTTCCATGTGCACTTTAGAAAAAGTTGAAATTCATTGTTTTGGGATGAAATGTCCTATAGATATCAATTAGGTCTAACTGGTCTATTGTATCATTTAAAGTTTGTGTTTCCTTGTTAAATTTCTGTTTAGTTGATCTATCCATAGGTGTGAGTGGGGTATTAAAATCTCCAACTATTATTGTGTTAGTGTTAATTTCTCCTTTCATACTTGTTAGCATTTGTCTTACATACTGTGGTGCTCCCACGTTGGGTGCATATATATTTATAATTGTTATATCTTCTTCTTGGATTGATCCTTTGATCATTATGTAGTGACCTTCTTTGTCTCTTTTCACAGCCTTTGTTTTAAAGTCTATTTTATCTGATATGAGTATCGCTACTCCTGCTTTCTTTTGGTCCCTATTTGCATGGAAAATCTTTTTCCAGCCCTTCACTTTCAGTCTGTATGTATCCCCTGTTTTGAGGTGGGTCTCTTGTAGACAACATATGTAGGGGTCTTGTTTTTGTATCCATTCAGCCAGTCTTTGTCTTTTGGTTGGAGCATTCAACCCATTTACGTTTGAGGTAATTACTGATAAGTATGATCCCATTGCCATTTACTTTATTGTTTGGGGTTTGAATTTATACACCGTTTTTGTGTTTCCTGTTTAGTATTTGTTGGAGAGCTGGTTTGGTGGTGCAGAATTCTCTCAGCTTTTGCTTGTCTGAAAAGCTTTTGATTTCTCATTCATACTTGAATGAGATCCTTGCTGGGTACAATAATCTGGGCTGTAGGTTATTTTCTTTCATCATTTTAAGTATGTCTTGCCATTCCCTCCTTGCTTGAAGAGTTTCTATTGAAAGATCAGCTGTTATCCTTATGGCAATTCCCTTGTGTGTTATTTGTTGTTTTTCCCTTGCTGCTTTTCATATTTGTTCTTTGTGTTTGATTTTTGTTAATGTGATTAATATGTGTCTTGGGGGGTTTCGCCTTGGCTTTATCCTGTTTGGGACTCTCTGGGTTTCTTGGACTTGAGTGAGTATTTCCTTCCCCATTTTAGGGAAGTTTTCAACTATTATCTCCTCAAGTATTTTCTCACGGTCTTTCTTTTTGTCTTCTTCTTCTGGGACCCCTATGATTCGAATGTTGTAGCGTTTAATATTGTCCTGGAGGTCTCTGAGATTGTGCTCATTTCTTTTAATTCGTTTTTCATGTATCCTCTCTGATTCATTTATTTCTACCATTCTATCTTCGAATTCACTAATCCTATCTTCTGCCTCTGTTATTCTACTATTTGTTGCCTCCAGAGTGTTTTTAATTTCATTTATTGCATTATTCATTATATATTGACTCTTTTTTTATTTCTTCTAGGTCCTTGTTAAACCTTTCTTGCATCTTCTCAATCCTTGTCTCCAGGCTATTTATCTGTGATTCCATTTTAATTTCAAGATTTTAGATCCATTTCACTATCCTTACTCGGAATTCTTTATCAGGTAGATTCCCTATCTCTTCCTCTTTTGTTTGGTTTGGTGGGCATTTATCCTGTTCCTTTATCTGCTGGGTATTCCTCTGTCTCATCTTGTTTAAATTGCTGAGTTTGGGGTGTCCTTTCTGTATTCTGGCAGTTTGTGGAGTTCTTTACTGTGGCATTTCCTCGCTGTGTGTGGGTTTGTACAGGTGTCTTGTCAAGGTTTCCTGGTTAGGGAAGCTTGTGTCCGTGTTCTGGTGGGTGGAGCTGTATTTCTTCTCTCTGGAGTGCAATGAAGTGTCCAGTAATGAGTTATGAGATGTCTGTGGTTTTGGGGTGACTTTGGGCAGCCTGTATCTTGAAGCTCAGGGCTGCGTTCCTTTGTTGCTGGAGAATTTGCTTGGTATGTCTTGCCCTGGAACTTGTTGGCCCTTGTGTGGTGCTTGATTTCAGTGTCGGTATGGAGGCATTTGATGAGCTCCTGTCAATTAATGTTCCTCGGAGTCAGGAGTTCCCTGGAGTCAGGGTTTGGACTTAAGCCTCCTGCTTCCAGTTATCTGTCTTACTTTTACAGTAGTTTCAACACTTCTCCTTCTATACGGCACCATTGATAAAACATCTACATTAAAGAAGAAAAGTTTCTCTACTGTGAGGGTCACTCAGAAAGGTTCACAGCGTTACATGGAGAAGAGAAGAGGGAGGAGGGAGTTAGAGGTGACACAAATGAGATCAGGTGGAATCAATAGTGGAGAGAGTGGGCTGGCCAGTAGTCACTTCCTTATGTGCACTCCACAACTGGACCGCTCAGAGATGTTCACAGAGTTATACAGAGACGAGAAGAAGGAGGAAGGAGACAGAGGTGGCCAGAAGGATAAAAGGGGGGAATGAAAAGGAGGGAGACAGATCCAGCCAGTAATCAGTTCCCTAAGTGTTCTCCACCATCTGGAATACACAGAAATTCACAGAGTTGGGTAGAGTAGAGAGGGGTTAGGGAGGAGACACAGGCGACCTGGTGGAGAAAAAGGAGAGTCCAAAGGGAGAGAGAGCAGTCAAGCCAGTAATCTTGCTCCCTAGTGAAAAATGGGTACTGAAGATTGGGTTCTTAAAGGTACAAAATTGGTAACAAATACATAAAAGCAAAAATTAAAAATCTAGAGTAGAGTTTGGACTTTCAAAAATACGATGTTAAAGAAAAGAAGAAGGAAAAGAAAGAGAGAAAAAACGAACAAAGAAAAACAAACAAGCTCGCAAAAAATATTAAGAAAATACAGGTACAAAATTGATAACTAATACCAAAAAGCAAAAATTAAAAATCTAGAGTAGAGTTTGGAATTTCAAAAATACAATGTTAAAAAAAAGGAAGAAGAAAACTAAAGAGAAAACAAACAAACAAAAACAAGCAATGTCGCAAAAATTATAAAGAAACTACAGGTACAAAATTGATATCAAATACCAAAAAGCATAAATTAAAAATCTAGAGTACAGTTTGGAATTTCAAAAATACAATGTTAAAGAAAAGAAGAAAAAAAAAAAACAAAACAAAAAAACAAGGTCAAAAAATTAATATATATATATATATGAAGTTTGCTGAAGAAGAAAAAAATAGGGTCTTTTTTTTTGCAAAGTAATAGGTTATAAAAGTGAAAATTAAAGGAACAATAGAGGACTTAAAATTAAAAAAATTAAAAAAAAGAACGAATGATCATAAAAATATATCTAGGACTTTCTCTGGTTTTGTTGTGAGTATCGTGGGTTCAGTTCATTTTTGGCTAGTTCCTTGGTCCGACTTATATTTCCCAAGATCTATAGGCGCCTTCCTATGTAGTCCTAGTAACCACAGGGTTTTAATCTATTGCCTGTAGCTTCCAAGGCGTTTCCCTCTGTTATAGCTTCTTTTGTTTGCTGGTCTCTTCAGTGTCTGGTTTACGCCCTGACACAAAGGGGACGGTGGAGGACACTTTTTTTTTTTAGGCTCACTTGTTCAGTTGCGCTGTGGGGAGGGAGGGAGGGATGCTGCAAACAAATAACACTGGCGTGCGCTCGCAGTGCCTCAGCCACACTGGGTCTGCCCCCGCTCACGGCACGTGTAGCCTCCCTGCCCACACTGCTCGGGCTCTAGGTTGTTCCACCGGGAACAATCCGAGGCTGGCCCTGGGCTGCATGCACCTCCCAGGTCCAAGCCGCTCAGGTTCAGGCACTCGGGTAGTCCTCAGAGGCACAGACTCGGTTGGGCCTGCGTTTTGTGCTCTTCCCAGGTCCGAGCAGCTCAGGTGATGAGGTGTTTGGCGAGCGCCAATGTTGTGACTTATCGCCTCCCCGCCACTCGGTTATCTGGGTGTAAAACAGGCGCACCTTCTCAGGCAGATGTTGACCGTCCAGATCCCCAAGAAGTTTTAGTTAGCAAAGAAGCCTGCTTACAGTTTTATAGATAATGTCTCTCTGGGGCTGCGATTGCCCCCTTCCGGCTCTGGCTGCCTGTCACCGTAGGGGGAAGGTCTGCAGCCGGCTATCTCTGTTCAGTCCTTTGTTCCGTGCGCGGGCCTGGCGGTGTCTTAGGTTAGGGCTGGCTTTTTGCGTGGTAGATATCCCAGAGTCTGGTTTGCTAGCCCAAGTTATTTCGTTCAGATAGCGCTCAGGGTATTCAGGCCAGATTCTTACTCTAAGCGATGCAGCCCGCGCCGCGCCTCCCTGCCCAGCCCCTGCTTGCTAATGGTGTGAGCAGGCGTCTGCACTGCTTCGCGGCTGGGGGAGTTACCGTAGGGCTTGCAATCTGCGAGTTTTAATAGTTTATTTATTTTTATCCCCCTTATGTTGCCCTTTGTGCTTCCAAAGCTTGGCAAAGATTTGGCAGTGAAAAGCTTTCCTGGTGTTTGGAAACTTTTCTCTTTTTAAGACTATCTTCCCGGGACGGAAATCCCTCCCTCCCTCTTTTGTCTCTTTTTTTTGTCTTTTATACTTTTTCCTACCTACTTTCCAAGAGTTGGGTTCTTTTCTGGGTGCCTGATGTCCTCTGGCAGCATTCATAAGTTGTATTGTGGAATTTACTCGACGTTTAAATGCTCTTTTGATGAAATTGTTTGGGGGGGAAAGAGTTCTCCCCGTCCTACTCCTCAGCAATCTTGGCTCCTCTCTTGTGGAGTTTGGAGAGAGCACGCGGGATTGCTCTCCAGGCCATGCAGGAAAAGAAGGCCCTCATCTCGCGATGTCGGGGGAGTCTCGTGGTTTTTCTGGAGCTGCGGTGCCAGTGTGGGGTTTCTCACAAGGTACGACCAGGAGCTCAGGGAGCCTCTCGTGTGGTGTCAGGGAAGTCAAGTCTCCATACGAGTGGCGAGGGGGCGCACGTCATTGCTCTCGAGTCATGGTAGTGGAATCAGGGCTCAACGCAATGAAAAAGGACGCTTGAGGTCTTTCTCGGGTTGCGGCAGGAGACCCTGGGTTCCCTCGACTTGTGCCTGTGACCTCAGGTAGCTTCTCAGGGTGCCTCTGAGAAGTCAGGGATACTATGGAGCTGGGAGAGGCCTCTCGGGACTCCACTGGGTTTGCTGCAATGGAAGAGGGCCTAATCTCGAGATCAGGAAGGAACCTCAGGGTTCCTCTCCATTTCTGACTCAGATTGCAGGGTCCCCGCAGAGTTGGGACAGGAGAGTCAGGCCTCGTCTTGTGTGGAGGGATGGAACTCCGCTTGCCTCTCGAGTTGTTCAAGGAGTGACAGGCCACTTGTCGAGTTGTGTGTGAAACCTGCGGCTTTTTCCAGACAATGCACGGGGGTGTCAGTGCCCCTTCGTGATGTGCTTTCATCCACAGGGTTGCCTTCGAAGTGGTGTGCGGGCATCGGGTTCTTTTCAAGAGCGGACCGGGAAATCGGGGTCTTTTGGAATGCGGCACCACACACGAGGGTACGTCTCGAATTTCCTCGTGAGACGGGCCTCATGCTGAGGTGCTCCTGGAAGGTCGGGAAAGCCTTCCAGACAAAGCAGGTTAATCGACCCTACTGTCGCGATCAGGAGGGGAGAAGGGGCTCAGATGAAGTGGTGCCGGGAACCTCGGTGTTCCCCTTGAGTGAGACCGGTATGTCAGGGAACTTTTGGGGTCTCACGAAGCTTGCCAAATACTGTTTCAAACTTCAAGATGAAACGTGGGACTTCTCTTGAGACGCTGTGGCGGGCAAGGGCCTCATCTTGTGATGAAGGGGAAACCACGTGGTTTTTTTCGAGTTGCGATGGGATTGTTGACTTACGACGGGGAATTCAGGCTTCCTCTTCTGTTGGCCCAGGGAAGTCCATTCTTCCATTCGAGTTGCCAGGGAGAGCTGGGTGGGAATTGCTCTCGAGTCACGGCAGGTCAAAATAGACCTCATCTAGGCTTGTGTCCAGGACCTAATATTCCTCTCCAGGGGCGATAGGGATCACGGGGACGCATTCCAGACTCACCCAGTGAGTCAGGCCTCGGCTCGAGGGGAAGCAAAGGATTCTGATATCCTCCTGGGTCGCGATAGGTATCTCTTGGAGCCCACTGAGTGGCCTCCAGGGAGTCAAGCCTCCTGTGGAGTTGGAGAGAGGACTCGGGATTGCTCTCCAGGCCATACAGGAAAGAAGGCCCTCAGCTCGCAATGACGGGGGCGTCTTGTGGGTTTTCTCGAGTTGGAGCGCAAGTATGAGTTTTCTCACGAGGTACGACGGGGAGCTCAGGGAGCCTCTCGTGTGGCGCCAGGAAAGTCAGGTGTCTATGCGTGTGATGAGGAGGAGCCCATAAATGCTCTCGAGTCATGGTAGGGAAATCGGGACTCAAGACGCGTTGAAGAAGGAGTCTCGAGGTCTTTCTCAGGTTGCGGCAGGAAACCCTGGGTTCCCTCGACTTGTACCGGTGACCTCAGGGAGCTTCTCAGGGTGCCTCTGAGAAGTCAGGCATACTGTGGACTTGGGAGGGGCTCTCGGAACTCCACTGGGTTTGGTGCAATGGCAAAGGTTCTCATCTCGAGTTGAGGCAGGAACCTAAGGGTTCCTCTCCATTTAAAACTCCGACCACAGGGTCCCTGAAGAGCTGGGACAGGAGAGTCAGGCCTCGTCTTGTGTGGAGGAATGGAACTCCACTTGCCTCTCGAGTTGTTCACAGGATAACAGACCATTTGTCGAGCTGTGAGTGGAACCTTCGTTTTTTTCCATAAGATGCGTGAGGGGGTCAGTGCCCCTTCGTGTTGTGCCTTCATCCACAGGGTTGCCTTCAAAGAGGTGTCCGGACATCGGGTTCTTATCAATAGCAGAGCAGGAAATCGGGGTCTTTCAGAACGTGGCACCATCCATGAGGCTACGTCTCGAATTTCTTCGTTAGACTGGTGTCATCCTGAGGTGCGCCATGAAGATCGGGAACCCCTTCCAGACAAAGCAGGGGAATCGACCATCTTGTCGCGATCAGGAGGAGTGAAAGGGCTCAGATGAAGTCGTGCCGGGAACCTCGGTGTTCCCCTCGAGTGGGACCGGTGTGTCGGGAAACTTTTGGGGTCACTTCAAGGGTGCCAAGTACCGTTTTGCACTTCAATACGGACTTGGGGCTTCTCTTGACACGCTGTAGAGGGCAAGGGCCTCATCTTGGGATGACGGGGGAATCACGTGGTTTTTCTCAAGGTGCGGCGGGATTCTCGAGTTACGACGGGGAATTCAGGCTTCCTCTTGTGTTGGCCCGGGGAAGTCCAATCTTCCATTCGAGTTTCGAGGGAGAGCTGGGGTTTGCTCTTGAGTCACTGCAGGGCAAAAGAGACCTCATCTAGGCTTGTGTCCAGGACCTAATATTCCTCTCCAGGCCCGACAGCGATCTCGGGGTTGCATTCCAGACGCATCCTGGGAGTCAGAGCTCGACTCGAGGGGAAGCAAAGGACCCCGCTCTCCTCTTGAGTCACCACAGCTGTCTCTTGGAGCCCACTGAGTGGCCTAAAGGGAGTCAAGCCCCCTGTGGAGTTTGGAGAGAGACTCAGGATTGCTCTCCAGGCCATGCAGGAAAAGAAGACCCTCATCTCGCGATGACAGGGGCGTCTTGTTGGTTTTCTCGAGCTGCTGTGCCAGTGTGCGGTTTCTGACGAGGTGCGACGGGAAGCTCAGGGAGCCTTTCGTGTGGCACCAGGGAATTCAGGTCTCCATGCGCATGGCAAGGGGGAGCGCGTCATTGCTCTCGAGATATGATACGGGAATCGGGCCTCAAGACACGTTAAAGCAGGACTCTCAAGGTCTTTCTCGGGTTGCGGCAGGAAACCCTGGGTTCCGTCGACTTCTGCCGGTGACCTTAGGGAGCTTCTCAGGGTGCCTCTGAGAAGTCAGGCATACTGTGGATTTGGGACGGGCCTCTCGGGACTCCACTGGTTTTGTGGCAATGGAAAAGGGCCTCATCTTGAGTGGAGGCAGGAACCTCAGGCTTCCTCTCCATTTCTGACTCGGTGCGCAAGGTCCCTAGTGTTGTGACAGGAGAGTCAGGCATCGTCTTGTGTGGAGGAATGGAACTCCGCTTGGTTCTCGAGTTGTTCACGAGGTGACAGACCACTTGTGGAGCTGTGTGAGGAACCTGCGGGTTTTTCCGGAAGATGCACGGGGTGTCAGTGCCCCTACGTGTTGTGCCTTCATCCACAGGCTTGCCTTCGAAGAGGTGTCCAGGAGTCTGGTTTTGATCAAAAGTGCACCATGGAATCGGGGTCTTTCGGCATGTAGTATGGCCCTCGAGGCTACCTCTCGAATTTCCTCGTGAGACCGGCCTCATCCTGAGGTGTGCCGGGAAGGTCGGGAATCCCTTCGAGACAAAGCAGTGGAATCGACCCTCCTATCGCGATCAGGAGAGGAGAAAGGCCTCAGATGAAGTGGTGCCGGAAACTTCAGTGTCCCCTCTAGTGAGATCGGTATATAGGGGAACTTTTGGGGTCGCATCAAGGGTGCCAAGTACTGTTTTGCACTTCAAGACGGAATGTGAGACTTCTCTTGAGACGCTGTAGGGGGCAAGGGCCTCATCTTGCAATACGGGGAACCACGTGATTTTTCTCGAGTTGCGGCGGGTTTCTCAAATTACAACTGGAAATTCAGGCTTCCTCTTGTGTTGGCTCAGAAAGGCCAATCTTCCATTCGAGTTGCAAGGGAAAGCTAGGGGTTGCGCTTGAGTCACTGCAGGGCCAAAGAGACCTCATCTAGGCTTTTGTCCAGGACCTAAGGTTCCTCTCCAGGGGCGACAGGGATCCAGGGTTGCATTCCAGACTCACCCTCGTAGTCAGGCCTCATCTCGAGGGGAAGCAAAGGACACCGCTCTCCTCCTGAGTATCGACGGGTATCTCTTGGAGCCCACTGAGTGACCTAAAGGGAGTCAAGCCTCCTTTGGAGTTTGGAGAGAGGATTCGGGATTGCTCTTCAGGTCATGCAGGAAAGAAGGCCCTCATTTCACCATGACAGGGGCGTCTCGTGGGTTTTCTCGAGCTGCGGCGCCAGTGTGGGGTTTCTCACGAGGTACGATGGGGAGCTCAGGGAGCCTCTCATGTGGTGCCGGGGAAGTCAGATCTTCATGCGCGTGGCGAGGGGGAGCGCGTCATTTTTCTCCAGTCATGGTAGGGGAATCGGGCCTCAAGACGCGTGAAGAAGGACTCTCGAGGTTTTTCTCAGGTTACGGCAGGAAACCCTGGGTTCCGTCGACTTATGCCCGTGACCTCAGGGAGCTTTTCAGGGTGCCTCTGAGAAGTCAGGGATACTGTGCAGTTGGGAGGGGCCGCTCCGAACTCCACTGGGTTTGGTGCAGTAGAAGAGGGCCTTATCTCGAGTTGAGGCAGGAACCTCATGGTTCCTCTCCATTTCTGAATCGGATCTCAGTGTCCATGCAGAGTTGGGACAGGAGAGTCAGGCCTCGTCTTGTGTGGAGGAATTGAACTCCTCTTGCCTCTCGAGTTGTTCACGGGGTGACAGGCCACTTGTCGATGTGTATGTGGAACTTGCGGGCTTTTCCAACGATGCAGGAGGGTGTCAGACCCCTTCGTTTTGTGCCTTCGTCCACAGGATTGCCTTCGAAGAGGTGTCCTAGCATTGGGTTCTTATCAAGAACAGACAGGGAAATCGGGGTCTTTCGGCGTGTGGCACCAACCACAAGGCTACGTCTCGAATTTCCTCGTGAGACCGGCCTCATCCTGAGGTGCGCCGGGAAGGTCCGGAACCCCTTCCAGACAAAGCAGGGTAATCGACCCTCCCGTCGCGATCAGGAGGGGATAAGGGGCTCAGAACAAGCGGTGCACCGAACCTTGGTTTTCCCCTCGAGTGAGACCAGGGTGTCGGGGAACTTTTGTGCTAACATCAAGGTTGCCAATTATCGTTTTAAACTTCAAGATGGAACGTAGGGCTTCTACTGAGAGGCTGTAGCTGGCAAGGGCCTCATCTTGCGATGACGGGGGAACCACGTGGTTTTCCTCGAGTTGCAGCAGGATTTTCGAATTACGACGGGGAATTCAGGTTTCCTCTTGTGTTGTCCCAGGGAAGTCCATTCTTCCATTCGAGGTGCGAGGGAGAGCAGGGGATTGCTCTCGAGTCACTTCAGGGCAAATGAGACCTCATCTATGCTTGTGTCTAGGACCTAATGTTCCTCTCCAGGGGCGACAGGGATCTCGGGGTTGCATTCCAGACT
The DNA here is from genome assembly GCF_029407905.1 of Bubalus kerabau. Classification (NCBI taxonomy): domain Eukaryota; kingdom Metazoa; phylum Chordata; class Mammalia; order Artiodactyla; family Bovidae; genus Bubalus; species Bubalus kerabau. The sequence continues at coordinate 1,173,620 of NW_026577915.1, read as the reverse complement.
CACCTGAGGAGTCAGGCCTGGTATATAGGGGAAGCAAAGAATTCTGCTCTCCTCTCGAGTCCCAACGGGTATCTCTTGGAGCCCACAGTGTGGCCTAAGGGAGTCAGGCCTCCTGTGGAGTTTGAAGAGAGGCCTCGAGATTGCTCTCCAGGCCATGCAGGAAAAGAAGGCCTTCATCTCGCGATGACGGAGGCGTCTCGTGGGTTTTCTGGAGCTGGGGAGCCAGTGTGGGATTTCTCACGAGGTATGACGGGGAGCTCAGGGAGCCTCTCGTGTGGCGCCAGGGAAGTCAAGTCTCCATGCGAGTGGCGAGGGGGAACGCGTCATTGCTCTCGAGTCATGGTAGGGGAATCGGGATTCAAGATGCGTTGAAGGAGGATTTTCGAGGTCTTTCTCGGGTTGCGTCAGGAAACCCTGTGTTCCCTCGACTTGTGCCAGTGACCTCAGGGAGCTTCTAAGGGTGCCTCTGAAAAGTCGCGATACTGTGGATTTGGGAGGGGCCTCTCGGGCCTCCACTGTTTTTGGTGTAATGGAAGAGGGCCTCATCTCGAGTGGAGTCAGGAACCTCAGGGTTCCTCTCCATTTCGGACTCCGATTGCAGGGTCCCTTCAGAGTTGGGACCGGAGAGTCAGGCCTCGTCTTGAGTGGAGGAATGGAACTCTGCTTGCCTCTCGAGTTGTTCATGGGATGACAGGCCTCTTGTCGAGCTGTGTGTGGAACCTGCGGCTTTTACCGAATGATGCACGGGAGTGTCAGTGACCCTTCGTTTTGTGCCTTCGTCCACACGGTTGCCTTAGAAGAGGTGTCCGGGCATCGGGTTCTTCTCAAGAGTGGGCTGGGAAATCGGGGTATTTCGGCATGTGACACCACCCACGACGCTATGTCTCGAATTTACTCATGAGACCGGCCTCATCCTTAGGTGCGCCGGGAATGTGGGGAACCCCTTCCAAACAAAGCAGGGGAATAGACCCTCCTGTCTCGAACAGGAGGGGAGAAGGTGCTCAGATGAAGTGGTGCGGGAACCTCGGTGTTCCTGTCGAGTGAGACCGGCGTGTCCGGGAACATTTGGTGTCGCATCAAGGGTGCAAAGTACCGTTTCGCACTTCAAGACGGAACGTGGTTCTTTTCTTGAGATGCCATAGCAGCAAGGGCCTCATCTTGGGATGACATTGGAAACACGTGGTTTTTCTCGAGTTGCGGCGGGATTCTCGAGTTACGAAGGGGATTTCTGGCTTCCTCTTGTGTTGGCCCAGGGAAGCCCAATCTTCCATTCGAGTTGCGAGGGAGAGCTGGGGGTTGCGCTCGAGTCACTGCAGGGCAAAAGAAACCTCATCCAGGCTTGTGTCTAGGACCTAATGTTCCTCTCAAGGGATGACTGGGATCTTGGGGTTGCATTCTAGACTCACCCAGGAGTCAGGCGTCCTCTCGAGGGGAAACAAAGGACTTCTCTCTCTTCTCGAGTCGCGACGGGTATTTCTTGGAGCCCACTGAGTGGACTAAAGGGAGTCAAGCCTCCTCTGGAGTTTGGAGAGAGGACTCGGGATTGCACTCCAGGACATGCAGGAAAAGAAGGCCCTCATCTCACGATGACGGGGGGGGGTCTCGGTGGTTTTACCGAGCTGCAGCGCCTGTGTTGGTTTCTCAGGAGGTACGACGGGGAGCTCAGGGAGCCTCTTGTGTGGCGCCAGGGAAGTTAGGTCTCGATGCGTGTGGCAAGGGGGAGCGCGTCATTGCTCTCGAGTCATGGTAGGGGAATCAGGCCTCTAGACGCGTTGAAGGACTCTCAAGATCTCTCTCGGGTCTTGGCAAGAATACCTGGGTTCCCTCGACTTGTGCCAGTGACCTCAGGGAGATTCTCCGGGTGCCTCTGAGAAGTCAGGGATACTGTGGAGTTGGGAAAGACCTCTCGGGACTCCACTGGGTTTGGTGAAATGGAAGGGGGCCTCATCTCGAGGGGAGGCAGGAACCTCAGGGTTCCTCTCCATTTCTGATTCCGATCGCAGCCCCCTGCATAGTTGGGAGAGGTGAGTCAGGCCTTGTCTTGTGTGCAGGAATGGACCTCCGCTTGCCTCTCGAGTTGTTCACTGGGTGACAGGCACTTGTTGAGCTGTATGAGTAACCTGCGGTCTTTTCCGGACGATGCACGGGGGTGTCAGTGCCCCTTCGTGTTCTGCCTTCATCCACACTATCTTCGAATAGGTGTCTGGGCATCGCGTTCTTATCAAGAGCGGATCGGGAAATCGCGGTCTTTCGGCATGTGGCACCACCATCGAGGCTACGTCTCGAATTTCCTCGTGAGACAGCCTCATCTGAGGTGCGTGGAGAAGGTCGGGAACCCCTTGCAGACAAAGCAGGGGAATTGACCCTCCTTTCGCGATCAGGAGGGGAGAAGGGGCTCAGATGAAGTGGTGCCAGGAACCTCGGTGTTCCCCTCTAGTGCGACCCGTATGTCGGGGAACTTTTGGGGTAGCATTAAGGGTGCCAAATATCATTTCGCACTTGAAGACAGAACGTGGGACTACTCTTGAGACGCTGGAGCGGGCAAGGGCCTCATCTTGCAATGACGGGGGAACCACGTGGTTTTTCTCAAGTTGAGGCGGAATTCTCGAATTACTACTGGGAATTCAGGCTTCCTCTTGTGTTGGCCCAGGGAGGTCCAATCTTCCATTCGGGTTGCGAGGGAAAGCTGGGGAGTGCTCTCGAGTTACTGCAGGGCAAAAGCGACCTCATCTAGCCTTGTGTTCAGGACCCAATGATCCTCTCCAAGGGCGACAGGGATCTCGGGTTTGCATTACAGACTCACCCGGGGAGTTAGGCCTTGTCTCGAGGGGAAGCAAAGGACTCGGCTATCCTCTCGAGTTGTGACGCGTATCTCTTGGAGCCCACTGAGTGGTCTAAAGGGAGTCAACCCTCCTCTTCAGTTTGGAGAGAGGACTCGGGATTGCTCTCCAGGCCATGCAGGAAAAGAAGGCCCACATCTTGAGATGACGGGGGCGTCTCGTGGGTTTTCTCGAGCTGCGGCGCCAGTGTGGGGTTTCTCACGAGGTACGATGGGGAGTTCAGGTAGCCTCTCGTGTGGCAACAGGGAAGTCAGGTCTCCATGGGTGGGGCAAGGGGGAGCGTGTCATTGCTCTCAAGTCAGGGTAGGGGAATCGGGCCTCATGACGGGTTGAAAAAGAACTCTCGATGTCTTTCTAGGGTTGCGGCAGGAAACCCTGGGTTCCCTTGACTTGTGCCGGTGACCTCAGGGAGCGTCTCAGGGTGCCTCTGAGAAGTCAGGGATACTGTGGATTTGGGAGAGGCCTCTCGGGACTCCTCTGGGTTTGGTGCAATGGAAGTGGGCCTCATCTCGAGTTGAGGCAGGAACCTCAAGGTTCTGCTCCTGACTTCCTGGAGGCCGGATCTGACTCAGATCGCAGGGTCCCTGTTGAGTTTGCTCAGGAGTGTCAGGTCTCGTGTTCTGCGGAGGAATGGAACTCCGCTTACATCTCAAGTTGTTCAAGGATAACACCACTTTTCGTGATGTGTGTGGAACCTGCGGGTTTTTCGGAGATGCACGGGGGCGTCAGTGCTCCTTCCTGTTGTGCCTTCATCCACAGGGTTGCCTTCGAAGAGGTGTCCGGGCATCGTGTTCTCCTCAAGTGCGGACCGGGAAATTGGGGTCTTTCAGCATGTTCCACCACCCACTAGGCTACGTCTCGAATTTTCTCGTGAGACCGGCCTCATCCTGAGGCGTGCAGGAAAGTCCGGGAACCCTTTCCAAACAAAGCAGGGGAATCGACCCTACTTTCGGGATCAGGAGGAGAGAAAGGGCTCAGATGAAGTAGTGCCGGGAACCTCGGTGCTCTCCTTGAGTGAAAGTCGGGTAACTTTTCTGGTTGTATCAAGGGTGCCAAGTACCGTTTCGCACTTCAAGACGGAACCTGGGACTTCTCTTGAGATGCTGTAGTGGGCAAGGGCCTCATCTAGCGCTGACGGGGGACCCACGTGTTTTTTCTCGAGTTGCGGCAGGATTCTTGAGTTACGATGGGGAATACAGGTTTCCTCTTGTGTTGGCCCAGGGAAGTCCAATCTTCCATTCGAGTTGCAAGTGAGAGCTGGAGATTGCTCTTGAGTCACTGCAGGGCAAAATAGAGCTCATCTAGGTTTGTGTCCAGGACCGAGTTTTTCTCTCCAGGGGCGACAGGGATCTCGGGGTTGCATTCCAGACTCACCCGGGGAGTCAGGCCTCGTCTCGAAGGGAATGAATGGACTCCGCTCTCCTCTCGAGTCGCGACGGTTATCCCTTGGAGCCCAAGAGTGGCCTAAATGGAGTTAAGCCTCCTGTGGAGTTTGGAGAGAGGACTCGGGATTGCTCTCTAGGCCATGCAGGAAAAGAAGGCCCTCATCTCGCGATGACGGGGGTGTCTCGTGGGTTTTCTCAAGGTGCAGTGCCTGGTTGGGGTTTCTCACGAGATAGGACGGGGAGCTCAGGGAGACTCCTGTGGTGCCACGGAAGTCAGGTCTCCATGGACGTGGCGTGGGGGAGCGCCTCATTGCTCTCGAGTCATGGTAGGGGAATCAAGCCTCAAGACGCTTCTAAGAAGAACTCTCGAGGTCTTTCTCGGGGTGTGGCAGGAAACCCTGGGTTCCCTCGACTTGTGCCCATGACCTCAGGGAGCTTAGCGGGGTTCCTCTGAGAAGTCAGGGATACTGTGGAGTTGAGAGGGGCTTCTCGGGACATCACAGGGACTGGTGCAATTGAAGAGGACCTAATCTCGGATTGAGGCAGTAACGTCAGGGTTCCTCTCCATTTCTGACTCGGATAGCAGGGTCCCTGCAGAGTTGGGACAGGAGAGTCAGACCTCGTCTTGTGTGGAGTAATGGAACTCCGCTTGCCTCTCGAGTTGTTCACGGGATGACAGGCCACCTGTCGAGTTGTATGTGGAACCTGCGGTTTTGGGGGACGATGCACAGGGGTGTCAGTGCCCCTTCGTGTTGTGCCTTCATCCACAGGGTTACCTTCGAAGAGGTGACCGGGCATCGGGATCTTATCAATAGCAGACCAGGAAATCGGGCTCTTTCGGCATGTGGCACAACCCACGAGGCTACGTCTCGACTTCCCTCGTGAGACTGGCCTCATCCTGAGGTTCGCCGGGAAGTCTGGGAACCCCTTCCAGACAAAGCAGGGGAATCGACCCTCCTGTCGCCATCAGGAGGGGAGAAGAGGCTCAGCTGAAGCGGTGCTGGGAACCTCCATGTTCTCCTCGAGTGAGACCGGGGTGTCAGGGAAATTTGGGGGTCGCATCAAGGGTGCCAAGTACCGTTTCACACTTCAAGACGGAACATGGGACTTCCCTGGAGACGCTATAGCTGACAGGGGCCTCATATTTCGATGACGGAGGAGCCACGTTGTTTTTCTCCAGTTGCCGCGGGATTCTCGAATTACAATGGGGAATACAGGCTTCCTCTTGTGTTGGCCCAGGGAAGTCCAATCATCCATTCGAGTTGCGAGGGAGAGCTGGGGATTGCACTTGAGTCAATGCAGGACAAAAAAGACCTCATTTAGGCTTGTGTCCAGGACCGAGTTTTCCTCTACAGGGGCAACACGGATCTCGGGATCCCATTCCAGACTCACCCAAGTAGTCAGGCCTCGGCTCGAGGGGAAGCAACGGACTCTGCTCTCCTCTAGAGTAGCGACGTGTATCTCTTGGAGGCTACTGAGTGGCCTAAAGGTAGTCAGGCCTCCAGTGGAGTTTGGATAGTGGACTCGGGATTGCTCTCTAGGTCATGTAGGAAAAGAAGGCCCTCATCTTACGATGATGGGGGCGTCTCGTGAGTTTTCTCAAGCGGCGGTGCCAGTGTGGGGTTTTCATGAGGTAGGACGCGGAGCGCAGGGAGCCTCTCGTGTGGCGCCAGGGAAGTTAGGTTTCAATGGGCGTGGCGAGGGGAATGCGTCATTGCTCTCCAGTCATGGTAGGGTATCGGGCCTCAAGACGCGGTAAAGAAGGACTCTCAAGGTCTTTCTCAGAATGCAGCAGGAAACCCTGGGTTCACTCGACTTGTGCCAGTGACCGCAGAGAGCTTCTGAGGGTGCCTCTGAGAATCAGGGATACTGTGGAGTTTTAGGGGCCTCTCAGGACTCCACTGGGTATGGCGCAATGGAAGAGGGCCTCATTTCGAGTTGATGCAGGAACGTCAGGTTTCATCTACATTTCTGACTCCGATCGCACGGTCCCTGCAGAGTTGGGAAAGGAGAGTCAGGCCTTCTCTTGTGTGGAGGAACGGAACTCCGCATGCCTCTCTAGTTCTTCAAGGGATGACAGGACACTTGTCGATCTGTGTTTGGAATCTGCGTGTTTTTCCGTACTATGCATGGGGATGTCAGTACCCCTTCGTGTTGTGCATTCATCCACAGGTTTGCTTTCGAAGAGGTGTCCTGGCATCGGGTTCTTATTAAGAGCGGACCGGGAAATCGGGGTCTTTCCGCATGTGGCACCACCCACCAGGCTACGTCTCAAATTTCCTAGTGAGACCGGCCTCATCCTGAGGTGCGCCGGGAAGGTCGGAACCCCTTGCAGACAAAGCAGGGGAATCGACCCTCCTGTCTCGATCAGGAGGGGAGAAGGGGCACAGATGAGGTGATGCCGGGAACCTCGGTGTTCCCTTCCAGTGAGACCAGTGTGTTGGGGAACTTTTGGGGTCACATCAAAGGTGCCAAGTACTGTATCGCACTTCAAGATGGAACGTAAGACTTCTTTTGAGACGCTGTAGCGGCAATGGCCGCATCTTGCGATGAAGAGGGAACGACGTGGTTTTTCTCGAGTTGTGGCGGGATTCTTGAGTTACAACGGGAAATTCAGGCTTCCTCTTCTGTTGGCCCAGGGAAGTCCAGTCTTCCATTCGAGTTGCGAGGGAGAGTTGGGGATTGCTCTCGAGTCACTGCAGGAAAACAGAGACCTCATCTAGGCTTGTGTCCAGGACCTAATGTTTCTCTCCAGGGGCGACAGGGATCTCCGGTTCACATATCAGACACACCCGAGGAGTCAGGCCTCGCCTCGAGGGGACGGAAAAGACTCCGCTCTCCTCTCGAGTCGCGACGGGTATGTCTTGGAGTCCACTGAGTGACCAAAAGGGAGTCAAGCCTACTGTGGAGTTTGGAGAGAGGACTCGGGATTGCTCTCCAGGCCATGCTAGAAAAGAAGGCTGTCATGTCGCGAAAATGGGGGCGTCTCGTGGGTTTTCTCTATCTGTGGCGCCAGTGTTTGGTTTCTCACGAGGTATGACGGGGAGCTCAGGGAGCCTCTCGTGTGGCGCCAGGGAAGTCAGGGCTTCATGAGTGTAGCAGAGGGAGCGCGTCATTGCCCTCGAGTCATGGTAGGGGAATCAGGCCTCAAAATGCGTTGAAGAAGGACTCTTGAGTTCTTTCTATGGTGGCGGCAGTAAACCCTGGGTTCACTCGAATTGTGCTGGTGACCTCAGGGAGCTTCTCAGGGTGCCTCTGAGAAGTCAGGGATACTGTGGAGCTGGGACGCGTCTCTCGGGACTCCACTGGGTTTTGTGCAATGGAAGAGGTCCTAATCTCGAGTGGAGGCAGGAACCTCAGCGTTCCTCTCGTGACTTCACTGGCGCTGGTCTGATTCGGATCGCAAAGTCCCTGCAGAGTTGGGACAGGAGAGTCAGGCATCATCTTGTGTAGAGGAATGAAACCCCACTTGCCTCTCGAGTTCTTCAGGGGTGACAAGCCACTTGTTGAGCTGTATGTGGAACCTGCGGGTTTTTCCGGACGATGCACGAGGGTGTCAGTGCCCCTTTGTGTTGTGCCTTCATCCACAGGGTTGCCTTCGAAGAGGTGTCCAGGCATCGGGTTCTTATCAAGAGCATACCGGGAAATCATAGTCTTTTGGCATGTGGTACCACCCGCGAGCTGCGTCTCGAATTTCCTCGTGAGACTGGCCTCATCCTGAAGTGCCCCGTGAAGGTCGGGAACCCCTTACAAACAAAGCAGGGGAAGTGACCCTCCTATCACGAACAGGAGGGGAGAAGGGGCTCAGATAAACTGGTGCCGGGAACCTCGGTGTTCACCTCGAGTGAGACCGATATTTCGGGGAACTTTTGGGGTCACATCAAGGGTGTCAAGTATCGTTTTGCACTTCAAGACGGAACGTGGGACTTTTCTTGAGAAGCTGTAGCGGGCAAGGGCCTCATCTTGTGATGACGAGGGAACCAAGTGCTTTTTCTCGAGTTGCGGCGGGATTCTCGAGTTACGAAGGGGAATTCAGGCTTCCTCTTGTGTTGGCCCAGGGAAGTCCAATCTTCCATTCGAGTTGTCAGGGAGAGCGGGGGATTGCTCTCGAGTTACAGAAGGGCAAAAGAGACCTCATCTAGGCTTGTTTCCAGGACCTAATGTTCCTCTCCAGGGGAGACAGGGATCTCGGGGTTGCATTCCAGACCCACCTGGTGAGTCAGGCCTTGTCTCGAGGGGAAGCAAAGGACTCCATTCTCCTCTCGAGTCGCGACGGGTATCTCTTGGAGCCCACTAAGTGGCCTAAAGGGAGTCAAGCCTCCTGTGGAGTTTGGAAAGAGGATTCGGGATTCCTCTCCAGGCCGTGCAGGAAAAGAAGGCCCTCATCTCGCGATGACAGGGGCGTATGGTGAGTTTTCTCAAGCTGCGGCGTCAGTGTGGGGTTTCTCACGAGGTACGACAGGGAGCTCAGGGAGCCTCTCTTATGGCGCCAGGGAAGTCAGGTCTCCATGTGCATGGCGAGGGGGTGCGTGTCATTTCTATAGAGCCATGGAAGCAGATTCGGGCTTCAAGACACCTTGAAGTAGGACTCTCGAGGTCTTTTTCCCATTGTGGCAGGAAACCCTGGGTTCCCTCGACATGTGCCAGTGACTTCATGGAGCTTCTCCGGGTGCCTCTGAGAAGTCAGGGGTACTGTGGAGTTGGGAGAGGCCTCTCTGAACTCCACTGGGTTTGGTGCAATGGATGAGAGCCTCATCTCGAGTGGAGGCAGGAACCTCATGTTTCCTCTCCTGGGTTTCCTGTCGCTGGTACTGACTCGGATCGCAGTTTCCCTGCAGAGTTGGTACAGAAAATCAGGTCTCGTCTTGTGTGGAGGAATGGAACTCCACTTGCCTGCCGAGTTGTTCATGGGGTGACAGACCACTTGTTGAACTGTGTTTGTAACCTGCGGGTTTTTCTGGACGATGCACGGGGGTGTCAGTGCCCCTTCGTGTTGTGCTTTCATCCACAGGTTTTCCTTCGTAAAGGTGTCAGGGCATCACGTTCTTATCAAGAGCAGACCGGGAAATCGGGGTCTTTCGGCTTGTGGCACCACCCACGAGGCTATGTCTCGAATTTCCTCGTGAGACCTGCCTCATCCTTAGGCGCGCTGGAAAGATCGGGAATCCCTTCCAGACATAGCAGGGGAATCGACACTCCTGTCGCGATCACGAGGGGAGAAGGAGCTCAAATGAAGTGGTTCCGGGAACCTCGGTGTTCCTTTCGAGTGAGACCGGTATGTCGGGGAATTTTGAGATTGCATCAAGGGTGCCAAGTACCGTTTCGCACTTCAAGACAGAAAGTGGGACTTCTCTTGAGTCGCTGTAGCGGGCAAGGGCCTCATCTAGCGCTGATGGGGGAACCACGTGGATTTTCTCGAGTTTCGGCGGGATTCTCGAGTTACGATGTCGAATTCAGACTTCCAATTGTATTGGCCCAGGGAAGTCCAATCTTCAATTCGATTTGCGAGGGAGAGCTGGCGATTGCTTTCTAGTAACTGCAGTGCAAAATAGACTTCATCTAGGCTTGTGTCCAGGACCGAGATTTCCTCTCCAGGTGTGACAGGAACTCGGTGTTGCATTCCAGACTCACACGGGGAGTCAGGCCTCGTCTCGAGGGGAAGCAAAGGACTCTGCTCTCCCTTCAGGTCCTGACAGGTATCTCTTGGAGCCAAGTGAGAGGCCTAAAGAGAGTCAAGCCTCCTGTGGAGTCTGGAGAGAGGACTCGGTTTTGCTCTCCATGCCAGGCAGGAAACAAGTCACTCATCTTGTGATGACGGGGGCATATCGTGGGTTTTCTCGAGCTGCGGTGCCTGAATGGGGTTTCCGAAGAGGTACGATGGGGAGCTCAGGGAGACTCTCTTCAGGAGTAAGGGAGGTCAGGTCTCCATGTGCATGGCGATGGGGAGAGGGTTTTGCTCTCGAGTCATGGTAGGGGAATCGGGCCTTAAGACGGGCCGAAGGACTCTCAAGGTCTTTCTCGGGTCGCAGCAGGAAACCCTGGGTTCCCTGGACTTGAGCTGGTGACCTCAGGTAGATTCTCAGGGTGCCTCTGAGAATTCAGGGATACTGTGGAGTTGGGAGGGGCCTCTCGCGACTCATCTGGGTTTGGTGCAATGGAAGAGGGCCTCACCTCGAGGGGAGACAGGAACCTCAGGCTTCCTCTGCGTTTCGGACTCCGACCGCAGGGTCCCTGCAGAGTTGGGACAGGAGAGTCCGGCCTCGTCTTGTCTGAGGAAGGGAACCCCGCTGGCCTCTCGAGTTGCTCAGGGGGTCTCAGGCCCCTCGTCGAGCTGTGTGTGGAACCCGCGGGTCTTTGCGGACGATGCACGGGGGTGGCAGTGCCCCTTCGTGTTGTGCCTTCACCCACAGGGTTGTCTTCGAAGAGGGGTCCAGGCCTCGGGTCCTTCTCAAGAGCGGACCGGGGAATCGGGGGCGTTCGGCATGTGGCCCCACCCACGTGGCTCGTCTCGAATTTCCTCGTGAGACCGGCCTCATCCTGAGGTGCGCCGGGAAGGCCGGGAACCCCTTCCAGACCACGCAGGGGAATCGCCTCTCCTGTCGCGATCAGGAGGGAAGAAGGGGCTCAGAGGAAGCTGTGCCGGGACCCTCGGTGTTCCCCTCGGGGGACCCCGGCGTGTCGGGGGACTTTTGGGGGTCACAGGAAGGCTGTCAGGGACCGTTTCGCCCTTCAGGGTGGAACAGGGGACTTCGCTTGAGACGCCATCGCGGGCAAGGGCCTCATCTTGCCAAGAGGTGGGAACCACGTGGTTTTTCTCGTGTTGCGGCGGGATTCTCGAGTTACGACGGGGATCTCAGCCTTCCCCTTAGGTTGGCCCTGTGAAGTCCAATCTTCCCCTCGGGTTGCGAGGGAAAGCTGGGGTTTGCGCTCGAGTCACTGCAGGGCCGAAGAGACCTCACCTAGGCGTGTGTCCGGGACCTAATATTCCTCTCCAGGGAAGGCAGGGATCTCGGGGTTGCATTCCAGGCTCCCCCGGGGAGTCAGGCCTCGTCTCGAGGGGAAGCCAAGGACTCCGCTCTCCTCTCGAGTCGCGACGAGGGTCTCTTGGAGCCCCCTGAGCGGCCTCAAGGGAGTCCAGCCTCCTCTTCCGTTTGGAGAGAGGACCCGGGATTGCTCTCCAGGCCAGGCAGGAAAAGAAGGCCCTCAGCTCGCGAGGACGGGGGCGTCTCAGGGGTTTCCTCGAGCTGCGGCGCCCGTGGGGGTTTTCTCCCGAGGCACGACAAGGATCTCAGGGAGCCTCTCGTGCGGCGCCAGGGAAGTCAGGTCTCCATGCGCGTGGCGAGGGGGAGCGCGTCCTGGCTCTCGAGTCACGGGAGGGGACTAGGGCCTCGAGACGCATTGAAGAAGGACTCTCGAGGTCTTTGTCGGGGGGCGGCGGGAAACCCTCGTGTCCCTCGCCTTCTGCCGGGGACCTTAGGGAACTTCCCAGGGTGCCTCTGAGAGGCGAGGGATCCTGTGGAGGTGGCGGGGCCCCTCGGGACTCCGCTGGGTCTGGCGCAACGGAAGAGGGCCTCACCTCGAGGGGAGGCAGGAACCTCAGGCTTCCTCTCCGTTTCGGACTTCGACCGCAGGGTCCCTGCAGAGTTGGGACAGGAGAGTCATGCCTCGTCTTGTCTGAGGAAGGGAACCCTGCTGGCCTCTCGAATTGCTCAGGGGGTCTCAGGCCCCTGGTCGAGCTGTGTGTGGAACCCGCGGGTCTTTGCGGACGATGCACGGGGGTGGCAGTGCCCCTTCGTGTTGTGCCTTCTCCCACAGGGTTGCCTTCGAAGAATGGTCCGGGCCTAGGGTCCTTCTCAAGGGCGGACTGGGGAATCGGGGGCGTTCGGCATGTGGCCCCACCCACGTGGCTCGTCTCGAATTTCCTCGTGAGACCGGCCTCATCCTGAGGTGCGCCGGGAAGGCCGGGAACCCCTTCCAGACCACGCAGGGGAATCGCCTCTCCTGTCGCGATCAGGAGGGGAGAAGGTGCTCAGAGGAAGCGGTGCCGGTACCCTCGGTGTTCCCCTCGGGGGACTCCGGTGTGTTGGGGGACTTTTGGGGGTCGCAGGAAGGCTGTCAGGGACCGTTTCGCCCTTCAGGGCGGAACAGGGGACTTCCCTTGAGACGCCATCGCGGTCAAGGGCCTCATCTTGCCAAGAGGTGGGAACCACGTGTTTTTTCTCGAGTTGCGGCGGCATTCTCGAGTTACGATGGGGATCTCAGCCTTCCCCTTGGGTTGGCCCTAGGAAGCCCAATCTTCCCCTCGGGTTGCGAGGGACAGCTGGGGGTTGCGCTCGAGTCACTGCAGGGCCGAAGAGACCACACCTAGGCGTGTGTCCGCGACCTAATATTCCTCTCCAGGGAAGGCAGGGATCTCGGGGTTGCATTCCAGGCTCCCCCGGGGAGTCAGGCCTCGTCTCGAGGGGAAGCCAAGGACTCTGCTCTCCTCCCGAGTTGCGACGTGGATATCTTGGTGCCCCCTGAGTGGCCTCAATGGATTCCAGCCTCCTCTTCACTTTTGAGAGAGGACTCGTGATTACTCTCCAGGCCAGGCAGGAAAAGAAGGCCCTCACCTCGCGAGGACGGGGGCATCTCAGGGGTTTCCTCGAGCTGCGGCACCCGTGGGGGTTTTCTCCCGAGGCACGACGAGGATCTCAGGGAGCCTCTCGTGCGGTTCCAGGGAAGTCATGTCTCCATGCACGTGGCGAGAAGGAGCGCGTCATTGTTTTCGAGTCATGGGAGGGGACTAGGGCCTCAAGACGCGTTGAAGAAGGACTCTCGATGTCTTTCTCGGGTTGCAGCGGGAAACCCTCGTTTCCCCCGACTTCTGCCAGGGACCTGAGGAAACTTCCCAGGGTGCCTCTGAGAGGTGAGGGATGCTGTGGATTTGGCGGGGCCTCTCGGGACTCCACTGGGTTTGTCGCAATGGAAGAGGGCCTCATCTCGAGTGGAGGCAGGAACCTCAGGCTTCCTCTCCAATTCTGACTCTGATTGTAGTGTCCCAGCAGAGTTGGGACAGGAGAGTCAGGCTATGTCTTTTCTGAGGAATGGAACTCCGCTTGCCTCTCGAGTTGTTCATGGGGTTTCAGGCCCCTTGTCAAACTGTGTGTGGAATCTGCAGTTTTTTCCAGACGATGCATGGGGGTGTCAGTGACCCTTCGTTTTGTGTCTTCATCCACAGGGTTTCCTTCGAAGAGGTGTCCGGGCATCGTGTTCTTATGAAGAGGTGACTGGGAAATCGGGGTCGTTCAGCATTTGGCACCACCCACGTGGCTAGTCTCGAATTTCCTCATGAAACCGGCCTCATCCTGAGGTGTGCCGCGAAGTTCATGAAACCCTTCCAGACAAAGCAGAGGAATCGACCCTCCTGTGGCGATCAGGAGGGGAGAAGTGGCTCAGATGAAGTGCTGCTGGGAACCTCGGTGTTTCCCTCAAGTGAGACAGGTATGTCGGGTAACTTTTGGGGTCGCATAACGCGTTCCAAGTACCGTTTCGCTCTTCCAATTGGAACGTGGGACTTCTCTTGGGGTGCTCCAGCGGGCAAGGGCCTCATCTTGGAATGACTGGGGAACCACTTGGTTTTTCTCTAGTTGCGGTGGGATATTTGAGTTACCACAGGGAATTCATGCTTCCTCTTGTGTTGGCCCACAAAAGTCTTATCTTCCATTCGAGATTCGAGGAAGAGCTGGAGGTGCGCTCTAGTCACTGAAGGCAAAAGAGACCCCACCAAGGCTTGTGTGCAGGACCTAATGTTCATGTCAAGGGGCGACAGGAATCTCGGGGTTGCATTCCAGACTCACCCTGGAGTCAGGCCTCGTCTCGAGGGGAAGCAAAGGACTCTGCTCTCCTCTCGAGTCGGACGGGTATGTCTTGGAGCCCACTGAGTGGCTTAAAGGGAGTCAAACCTCCTCTGCTGTTTGGAGGGAGGACACGGGATTGCTCTCCAGGGAATGCAGGAAATGAAGGCCCTCATCTCCCGATGACTGGGGCGTCTCGTAGGTTTTCTCGAGCTGTGGCGCTAGTGTGGGGTTTCTCACGAAGTAAGACTGGGAGCTCAGTGAGCCTCTCATGTGGTGCCAGGGCAGTCAGGTCTCTATGCACGTGGTGAGAGGGAGCCCGTCATTGTTCTCGAGTCATGGTAGGGGAATTGGGCCTGAAAACGTGTTAAAGAAGGACTCTCGAGGTCTTTCTTGGGTTGCAGCAGGAAACCCTGGGTTCCATCGACTTGTGCCAGTGACCTCAGGAAGCTTCTCAGCGTGCCTCTGAGAAGTCAGGGTCACTGTGGAGTTGGGAGGGGCCTCTCGGAACTCCACTGGGTTTGGTGCAATGGAAGAGGGCCTCATGACAAGTTGAGGCAGGAACCACAGGGTTCCTCTCCTGGCTTCGAATGCGCCGGATCTGACTCGGATCGCAGAGTCCCTGCAGAGTTCGGACAGGAGAGTCAGGCCTCGTCTTGTGTGGAGGAATGGAACTCCGCTTGACTCTCGCGTTGTTCATGGGGTGACAGGCCACTTGTCGATTTGTATGTGGAACTTGCGGGTTTTTCTGGATGATGCACTGGGGTGTCACTGCCCCTTCGTGTTGTGCCTTGTTCCACAGGATTGCCTTCGAGTTGGGTTCTGCCATCGGGTTCTTATCAAGAGCGGACCAGGGAATCGGGGTCTTTTGGCATGCCGCACCACCCACGAGGCTATGTCTCGAATTTCCTCGTGAGACTGGCCTCATCTTGATGTGCGCCAGGAAGGTCGGGAACGCCTTCCAGACAAATCAGGGGAATCGAACCTCCTGTCGCGATCAAGAGGGGAGAAGAGTCTCAGATGAAGTGGTGCCGGGAACCTCGGTGTTCTCCTCAAGTGAGACTGGTATGTCGGGGAACTTTTGGGGTCGCATCAAGGGTTCCAAGTAACTTTTCGCTCTTCAATACGGAACATGGGACTTCTCTTGAGACGCTGTATCGGGCAAGGGCCTCATCTTTCGATGACGGGGGAACCACGTGGTTTTTCTTGAGTTGGGGCGGGATTCTCGAGTTACAACCGGGAATTCAGGCTTCCTCTTCAACTGGCCCAGGGAAGTCCAGTTTTCATTCGAATTGTGAGTTAGAACTGGGGATTGCTCTCGAGACACTGCAGGGCCAAATAGACCTCATCTAGGCTTGTGTCCAGGACCTAATGTTCCTCTGCTGGGGCGAAAGCGATCTCAGCATTGCATTCTCGACTCATCCGGGGAGTCAGGCCTCGTCTCGAGGGGAAGCCAAGGACACCGCTCTCCTGTCAAGTCGCGACGGGTATATCTTGGAGCTCACTGTGTGGCCTAAAATGAGTCAAGCCTCCTGTGGAGTTTGGAGAGAGGACCCAGGATTGCTCTCCAGGCCATACAGCAAAAGAAGGCCCTCATCTCGTGAGGACTGGGGCGTCTCGTGGGTATTCTCGAGCTGCGGCTCCAGTGTGGTGTTGCTCACGAGGTATAATGGGGAGCTCAGGGAGCCTCTCCTGTGGCGCCAGGGAAGTCAGGTTTCTATGCGTGTGGCTAGGGGGAGCGCGTCATTGCTCTCGAGTCATGGTAGGGGAATCGCACCTCAAGACGCGTTGAAGAAGGACTCTCGAGGTCTTTTACGGGTTGGGGCAGGAAACCCTTGGTTCCCTCGACCTGTGCCGGTGATCTCAGGAAGGTCTAAGGGTGCCTCTGAGAAGTCAGGGATACTGTGCAGTTGGGAGGGGTCTCTCGGGACTCCACTGGGTTCGGTGCAATGGAAGAGGGCCTCATCTCTAGTGGAGGCAGGAAACTCATGTTTCCTCTCCTGACTTCCCCTGGGCCAGATCTGACTCGGATCGCAGTTTCGCTGCAGAGTTCGAACAGGAGAGTCAGGCCTCGTCTTGTGTGGAGGAATGGAACTCTGCTTGCCTCTCCAGTTGTTCACGGGGTGACAGGTCACTTCTCGAGCTGTGTGTGGTACCTGCGGGTTTCTCCGGACGATACCCAGGGGTGTCAGTGCCCCTAAGTGTTGTGCCTTCATCAAAAGGGTTATCTTCAAAGAGGTGTACGGGCATCAGGATCTTATCAAGAGCGGACCGGGAAATCGGGGTCTTTCGGCATGTGTCACCATCCACGTGGCTATGTCTCGAATATCCTCGTGAGACCGGCCTCATCCTGAGATGCACCGGGAAAGGTGGGAACCCCTTCAAGACAAAACAGGGGAATCGACCCTCCTGTCGCGATCAGGAGGGGAGAAGGGGCCCAGATGTAGTGGTGCCGGGAACCTCGGTGTTCTCCTCGAGTCAGACTGGTGTGTCGAGGAACTTTTGAGGGCGCATCAAGGGTGCCAATACCGTTTCGCACTTCAAGACGGAACGTGGGACTTCTCTTGAGATGCTGTAGGGGGCAAGGGCCTCATCTTGGGATGACGGGGGAACCACGTGGCGTTTCTCGAGTTGTGGCGGGATTCTCGAGTTTCGACGGGGAATACAGTCTTCCTCATGTGTTGGGCCAGGGAAGTCCTATCTTCCTTTCGAGTTTAAAGGGAGAGCTGGGGATTGCTCTCGAGTCACTGCAGGGCAAAATAGACCTCATCTAGGCTTGTGTCCAGGACTTAATACTCGTCCCTAGGGGCGACAGGGATCTTGGGGTTGCATACCAGACTCACCCGGGGAATCAGGCCTCGTCTCGAGGGGAAGCAAAGAACTCCGCTGTCCTTTTGAGTCGCGATGGGTATCTCTTGGAGCCCACTGTGTGCCCTAAAGGGAGTCAAGCCTCCTGTGGTGTTTGGATAGAGGACTCGGGATTCCTCTCCAGGCCATGCAGGAAAAGAAGGCCCTCATCTCGCGATGATGGCGGCGTCTCGTGGGTTTTCTAGACTGCTGCGCTAGTGCCGGGTTTCTGACGAGGTACGAGAGGGAGCTCAGGGAGCCTCTCGTGTGGCGCCAGGGAAGTCAGGTCCCCATGAGATGGCTAGGGGGAGCTCGTCATTGCTCTCGAGTCATGGTAGGGTAATCGGGCCTCAAGACGGGTTGAAGAAGGACTCTCGAGGTCTTTCTCGGGTCACTGCATAAAACCCAGGGTTCCCTTGACTTCTGCCTGCGACCTCAGGGAGCTTCTCAGAGTGCCTCTGAGAAGTCAGGGATACTGTGCAGTTTGGAGGGTCCTCTCGAGACTCCTCTGCATTTGGTGGAATGTAAGAGGGACTCATCTCGAGTTGAAGCAGGAACCTCAGTGTTCCTCTCCATTTCTGACTCAGATCGCAAGGTCCCTGCATGTTGGTACAGGAGAGTCAGGCCTCGTCTTTTCTGGAGGATGGGACTCCTCTTGCCTCTCGAGTTGTTCTCGAGGTGACAGGCCACTTGTCGAGCTGTGTGTGTAACCTGCCCGTTTTTCCGGATGATGCACAGGTGTGTTAGTGCCCCTTCGTGTTGTACCTTCATACTCAAGGCTGCCTTCCAAGTGGTGTCCGAGCATCGGATTCTTATCAAGAGCGGACCGGGAAATTGGAGTCTTTCAGCAAGTGGCACCACCCACAAAGCTACGTATCGAATTTCCCCATGAGACCGGCCTCATCCTGAGTTGTGCAGGGAAGGTCGGGCCCCCTTGCAGACAAAGCAGGGGAATCGACCCACCGGTCACGATCAGGAGGGGAGAAGGGGCTTAAATGAAGTGGTGCCAGGAACCTCGGTGTTCCCCTTGAGTGAGACCGGCGTGTTGGGGGACTTTTGGGGTCGCATCAAGGGTGCCAAGTACCGTTTCGCATTTCAAGACGGAACCTGGGACATCTTTTGAAATGCTGTAGCGGGCAAGGGCCTCATCTTGCGATGACGGGAGAACCACGTGGGTTTGCTCGAGTTGCGGCGGGATTCTCGAGTTATGACCGGGAATTTAGGCTTCTTCTTGTTGGCCTTGAAATCCAATCTTCCATTCGGGTTGCGAGGGGGAGCTGGGGATTGCGCTAGAGTCACTGCAGGGCAAAAGAGACCTAATCTAGGCTTGTGTCCAGGATCTAACATTGCTCTCCAGGGGCGACAGGGATCTCGGGTTTGCATTCCAGACTCATCCGGGGAGTCAGTTCTCACCTCGAGGGTAAGCAAAGAATTCCGCTCTCGTCTCGAGTCGCGATGGGTATCTCTTGGAGCCCACTGTATGTACTAAAGGGAGTCAAGCCTCCTGTGGAGTTTGGAGAGAGGACTCGGGATTGGACTCCAGGCCATGCAGGAAAAGGAGGCCCTCATCTCGAGATGACGGTGGCGTCTCGTGGGTTTTCTCGAGCTGCGGCGCCAGTGTGGGGTGTCTCATGAAGTACCACGGGGATCTCAGGGAGCCTCTTGTATGGCGCCAGGAAAATCCAGTATTCCATTCGAGTTGCAAGTTAGAACTGGGGATTGCTCTCCAGTCACTGCAGGGCAAAATAGACCTCATCTACGCTTGTGTCCAGGACCTAGTGTTCCACTACTGGGCCAACAGGGATCTCAGGGTTGCATTCTCGACTCACCCGGAGAGTCAGGCCTCGTCTTGAGGGGAAAAAAAGGACTCCACTCTCCTGTCGAGTCGCGACGGGTATCTCTTGGAGCCCACTGCGTGGCGTAAAGGGAGTGAAGCCTCCTATGGAGTTTGGAGATGACTCGGGATTGTTTTCCTGGCCATGCAGGAAAAAAGGCCCTCATCTCGCGATGACGGGGGCATCTCGTGGGTTTTCTCCAGCTACGGCGCCAGTATCAGATTTCTCACGAGGTACAACGGGGAGCTCAGAGAGCCTCTCGTGTGGTGCTAGGGACGTCAGGTCTCCGTGCGTGTGGTGAAGGGGAGTGCGTGATTGCTCTCGAGTCATAGTAGGCGAATCGGGCCTCAAGACGCATTGAAGAAGGACTCTTGAGGTCTTTCTTGGGTTGCGGCAGGGAACCCTGGGTTCCCTCGACTTCTGCAGGGGACCTTAGGGAACTTCCCACGGTGCCTCTGAGAGGTGAGGGATGCTGTGTAGTTGGCAGGGCCTCTTGGGACTCTGCTGGGTTCGGCGCAATGGAAAAGGGCCTCATCTCGAGGGGAGGCAGGAACGTCAGGCTTCCTCTCGGTTTCGGACTCCGACTGCACGGTCCCTGCAGTGTTGGGACAGGAGAGTCATGCCTCGTCTTGTCTGAGGAATGGAATTCTGGTTGCCTCTCGAGTTGTTCCGGGAGTCTCAGGCCCCTTGTCGAGCTGTGTGTAGACCCTGCGGGTTTTTCCGGATGATGCACGGGGGTGTCAGTGTCCCTTCGTGTTGTGCCTTCACCCACAGGGTTGCCTTCGAAGAGGTGTCCGGGCATCGGGTTCTTATCAAGAGCGGACCGGAAAATCGGAGTCGTTCGGCACGTGGCACCTCACACGTGGCTAGTCTCGAATTTCCTCCTGAGACCGGCCTCATCCTGAGGTGCGCCAGGAAGGCCGGGAACCCCTTCCAGACAAAGCAGGGGAATCGACTCTCCTGTCGCGATCAGGAGGGGAGAAGGGGCTCAGATGAAGTGGTGCCGGGACCCTCGGTGTTCCCCTCGAGGGAACGCAGCGTGTCGGGAAACTTTTGCGGTCACATCAAGGGTGTCAAGTACCGTTTCGCCCTTCAGGGCGGAACATGGGACTTCCCTGGAGACACCAGGAACTTCGGTGTTCCCCTGGAGTGAGATCGGTATGTTGGGGAACTTTGGGGTCGCATCAAGGGTGCCAAGTAGCATTTCGAACTTTAAGATGGAACGTGGGACTTCTCTTGAGACTCTAGCTGGCAAGGGCCTCATATTGCAATGAAGGGGGAACCACATGGTTTTTAAGACTTGAGGCTGAATTCTCGAATTACGATGGGAAATTCAGACTTCCTCTTGTGTTGACCGTGGGAAGACCAATCTTCCATTCAAATTGTGAGGGAGAGATGGAGGTTGCTCGAGTCACTGTAGGGCAAAATAGACCTCATCTAGGCTTGTGTCTAGGACATAATGTTCCACTCCAGGGGTGACATGGATCTCGGGGTTGCATTCCAAACTCACCCGGGGAGTCAGGCCTCGTCTCGAGGGAAGCAAAGGACTCCGCTCTCCTCTCGAGTCGCACCGGGTATTCCTTGGACCCAACTGAGTGGCCTAAAGGGAGTCAATCCTCCTGTGAAGTTTGGAGAGAGGACCAGGGATTGCTCTCCAGGTGAGGCAGGAAAAGAAGGCCCCCATCTCTCCTTGACGGGGGCATCTTGTGGTTTTTCTCGAACTGCGGCGCCAGTATGGGTTTTCTCACGAGGTACGATGGGGTACTCAGGGAGCCTCTTGTGTGGTACTAGGGAAGTCAGTTTTCCTGCTTGTGGCGAGGGGAGCGCGTCCTTGCTCTGGAGTCATGGTAGGGGAATCGGGCATCAAGAGACGTTGAAAAAGGACTCTCCAAGTCTTTCTCGGGTTACTTCAGGAAACTCTGGGTTCCCTCGACTTGTGCCAGTGACCTCAGGTAGCTTCTCAGGGAGCCTCTGAGAATTCAGGGATACTGTGGTGTTGGGAGGGGCCTCTCGGGACACCACTGAGTTTGGTTCAATGGAAGAGGGCCTCTTCTCTAGTTGAGGCAGGAACCTCAGGGTTCCTCTCCATTTCTGACTCCAATGCAGGGTCCCTGAAGAGTTGGGACAGGAGAGTAAGGCCTCGTCTTGTGTGAAGGAATGCAACTTCACTTGCCTCTCGAGTTGTTCACGAGGTGACAGTCCACATTTGGAGCTGTGAGTGGAATCTGCGGGTTTTTCCAGACGATGCATGGGGATGTCAGTGTCACTTCGTGTTGTGCCTTCATCCACAGGGTTGCCTTCGAAGATATGTCCGGGCGTCAGGTTCTTATCTAGAGTGGACCGGGAATTCGGGATCTTTCAGCATATGGCACCAACCATGAGGCTACTTTTCGAATTTCCTCATGAGACCAGCCTCATCCGGAGGTTCGCGGGGAACGTCGGGAACCCCTTGCAGACAAAACATGGGAATCGACCCTTCTGTCGCGATCAGGAGGGGTGAAGGGGCTCACAGGAAGTGGTGCCGTGAACTTTGGTGTTTCCCTCGAGTGAGACCGTATGTCAGGGAACTTTGGGGGTCGCATCAAGGGTGCCAAGTACTGTTTTGTACTTCAGGATGGAACGTGGGACTTCTCTTGATACGCTGTAGCGGCCAAGGGCCTCATCTTGCGATGACGGGGGAGCCACGTGGTTTTTCTCGAGTTGCGGCAGGATTCTCGAGTTACGACGGGGATTTCAGGCTTCCTCTTGTGTTGGGCTAGGGAAGTCCAATCATCCATTCGAGTTGCGAGGGAGAGCTGGGGGTTGCGCTCGAGTCACTGCAGGGCAAAGGAGACCTCATCTAGGCTTGTGTCCAGGACCTAAGGTTCCTCTCCAAGGGCCACAGGGATCTCAGTTTTGCATTCCAGGCTCACCCAGGGCGTCAGGCCTCATGTCGAAGGGAAGCAAAGGACTCCGCTCTCCTTTCGAGTCGCGACGGGCACCTCTTGGAGCCCACTTTGTGGCCTAAAGGGAGTCAAGCCTCCAGTGAAGTTTGGAGAAAAGACCAGGGATTGCTCTCCAGGTCAGGCAGGAAAAGAAGTCCCCAATCTCGCGATGACGGTGGGATTTCTCGAGCTGCGGCGCCAGTGTGGGGTTTCTCACGAGGTATGACGGGGAGCTCAGGGAGCCTCTCATGTGGCGCCAGGGAAGTCAGGTGTCCATGCGCATGGCGAGGGGGAGCGTGTCATTGCTCTCGAGTCATGGTAGGGGAATCCGTCCTCAAGACGCGTTGAAGACGGACTCTTGAGGTCTTTCTCGGGTTGCGGCAGGATACCCTGTGTTCCCTCGACTTGTGCCGGTGACCTCAGGGAGTTGCTCAGGGTGCCTCTGAGAAGACACTGATACTGTGGAGTTGGGAGGGGCCTCT
Organism: Bubalus kerabau; assembly: GCF_029407905.1. NCBI lineage: Eukaryota > Metazoa > Chordata > Mammalia > Artiodactyla > Bovidae > Bubalus > Bubalus kerabau. The sequence continues at coordinate 1,151,471 of NW_026577915.1, read as the reverse complement.
CGGGACTCCACTGGGTGTGGTATAATACAAGAGGGCCTCATCTCGTGTTGAGGAAGGAACCTCAGGGTTCCTCTCCATTTCAGACTCCGATCTCAGGATTCCTGCAGAGTTGGGACAGGAGAGTCAGGCCTCGTATTCTGTGGAGAAATGAAACTTAGCTTGCCTCTCGAGTTGTTCACGAGGTAACAGGTCACTTGTCGAGCTGTATGTGGAACCTGCAGAATTTTCCAAAAGATGCACGGGTGTTCAGGGTCCCTCCTTGTTGTGCCTTCATCCTATGGGATGCATTCCAAGAAGTGTACGGGCATCGGGTTCTTATTAATAGCTGACCGGGAAATGGGGTCTTTCCGCATGTGGCACCACCCACGAGGCTACATCTCCAATTTCCTCATGAGACCGGCCTCATCCTGATGTGCGCTGGGAAGATCGGTAACCCCTTCCACACAAAGCAGGAGAATCGACACTCCTGTTGCAATCAGGAGGGGAGAAGGGGCTCAAATGATGTGGTGCGGGGAACATGGGTGTTACCCTCGAGTGAGGCCTGTATGTTGGGGAACTTTGGGGGTGCCATCATGGGTGCCAAGTACCGTTTTGCACTTCAGTAGGAACGTGGGACTTCTTTTGAGACGCTGTGGCGGGCAAGGGCCTCATGCTGCGAAGACGATGGAACCACGTGGTTTTTCTCGAGTTGCGGCGGCATTCTCGAGTTACGACGTGGATTTCAGGCTTCCTCTTGTGTTGGCCCTGGGAAGCCCAAACTTCCCTTCGAGTTGCGAGGGAAAGCTGGATGTTGTGCTCGAATCACTGCAAGGCCAAAGAGACCTCATCTAGGCGTGTGTCCAGGACCTAATATTCCTCTCCAGGGAAGGCAGGGATCTCGGGGTTGCATTCCAGGCTCCCCCGGGGAGTCAGGCCTCGTCTCGAGGGGAAGCCAAGGACTCCGCTCTCCTCTCGAGTCGCGACGCGGGTCTCTTGGAGCCCCCTGAGCGGCCTCAAGGGAGTCCAGCCTCCTCTTCCGTATGGAGAGAGGACCCGGGATTGCTCTCCAGGCCATGCAGGAAAAGAAGGCCCTCAGCTCGCGAGGACGGGGGCGTCTCAGGGGTTTCCTCGAGCCGCGGCGCCCGTGGGGGTTTTCTCCCGAGGCACGACGAGGATCTCAGGGAGCCTCTCGTGCGGCGCCATGGAAGTCAGGTCTCCATGCGCATGGCGAGGTGGAGCGCGTCCTGGCTCTCGAGTCATGGGAAGGGACTAGGGCCTCGAGACGCGTTGAAGAAGGACTCTCGAGGTCTTTCTCGGGGGGCGGTGGGAAACCCTCGTTTCCCTCGCCTTCTGCCGGGGACCTTTGGGAACTTCCCAGGGTGCCTCTGAGAGGCGAGGGATGCTGTGGAGGTGGCGGGGCCCCTCGGGATTCCGCTGGGTCTGGCGCAACGGAAGAGGGCCTCACCTCGAGGGGAGGCAGGAACCTCAGGCTTCCTCTCCGTTTCGGACTCCGACCGCAGGGTCCCTGCTGAGTTGGGACAAGAGAGTCAGGCCTCGTCTTGTCTGAGGAAGGGAACCCCGCTGGCCTCTCGAGTTGCTCAGGGGGTCTCAGGCCCCTGGTCGAGCTGTGTGTGGAACCCGCGGGTCTTTGCGGACGATGCACGGGGGTGGCAGTACCCCTTCGTGTTGTGACTTCAGCCACAGGGTTGCCTTCGAAGAGGGGTCCTGGCCTCGGGTCCTTCTCAAGAGCGGACCGGGGAATCGGGGGCGTTCGGCATGTGGCCCCACCCACGTGGCTCGTCTCGAATTTCCTCGTGAGACCGGCCTCATCCTGAGGTGCGCCGGGAAGGCCGGGAACCCCTTCCAGACCACACAGGGGAATCGCCTCTCCTGTCGCGATCATGAGGGGAGAAGGGGCTCAGAGGAAGCGGTGCCGGGACCCTCGGTGTTCCCCTCGGGGGACCCCGGCGTGTCGGGAGACTTTTGGGGGTCGCAGGAAGGCTGTCAGGGACCGTTTCGCCCTTCAGGGCGGAACAGGGGACTTCCCTTGAGACGCCGTCGCGGGCAAGGGCCTCATCTTGCCAAGAGGTGGGAACCACGTGGTTTTTCTCGAGTTGCGGCGGCATTCTCGAGGTACCACGGGGATCTCAGCCTTCCCCTTGGGTTGGCCCTGGGAAGCCCAAACTTCCCCTCGGGTTGCGAGGGACAGCTGGGGGTTGCGCTAGAGTCACTGCAGGGCCGAAAAGACCTCACCTAGGCGTGTGTCCGGGACCTAATATTCCTCTCCAGGGAAGGCAGGGATCTCGGGGTTGCATTGCAGGCGCCCCCGGGGAGTCAGGCCTCGTCTCGAGGGGAAGCCAAGGACTCCGCTCTCCTCTCGAGTCGCGACGCGTGTCTCTTGGAGCCCCCTGAGCGGCCTCAAGGGAGTCCAGCCTCCTCTTCCGTTTGGAGAGAGGACCCGGGATTGCTCTCCAGGCCATGCAGGGAAAGAAGGCCCTCAGCTCGCGAGGACGGGGGCGTCTCAGGGGTTTCCTCCAGCTGCGGCGCCCGTGGGGGTTTTCTCCCGAGGCACGACGAGGATCTCAGGGAGCCTCTCGTGCGGCGCCAAGGAAGTCAGGTCTCCATGCGCGTGGCGAGGGGGAGCGCGTCCTGGCTCTCGAGTCACGGGAGGGGACTAGGGCCTCGAGACGCGTTGAAGAAGGACTCTCGAGGTCTTTCTCGGGGGGCGGCGGGAAACCCTCGTTTCCCTCGCCTTCTGCCGGGGACCTTAGGGAACTTCCTAGGGTGCCACTGAGAGGCGAGGGATCCTGTGGAGGTGGCGGGGCCCCTCAGGACTCCGCTGGGTCTGGCGCAACGGAAGAGGGCCTCACCTCGAGGGGAGGCATGAACCTCAGGCTTCCTCTCCGTTTCGGACTCCGAGCGAAGGGAACCTGCAGAGTTGGGACAGGAGAGACAGGCCTCGTCTTGTCTGAGGAAGGGAACCCCGCTGGCCTCCCGAGTTGCTCAGGGGGTCTCAGGCCCCTGGTCGAGCTGTGTGTGGAACCCGCGGGTCTTTGCGGACAATGCACGGGGGTGGCAGTGCCCCTTCGTGTTGTGCCTTCACCCACAGGGTTGCCTTCGAAGAGGGGTCCGGGCCTCGGGTCCTTCTCAAGAGCGGACCGGGGAATCGGGGGCGTTCGGCATGTGGCCCCACCCACGTGGCTCGTCTCAAATTTCCTCGTGAGACCGGCCTCATCCTGAGGTGCGCCGGGAAGGCCGGGAACCCCTTCCAGACCACGCAGGGGAATCGCCTCTCCTGTCGCGATCAGGAGGGGAGAAGGGGCTCAGAGGAAGCGGTGCCGGGACCCTCGGTGTTCCCCTCGGGGGACCCCGGCTTGTCGGGGGACTTTTGGGGGTCGCAGGAAGGCTGTCAGGGACCGTTTCGCCCTTCAGGGCGGAACAGGGGACTTCCCTTGAGACGCCGTCGCGGGCAAGGGCCTCATCTTGCCAAGAGGTGGGAACCACGTGGTTTTTCTCGAGTTGCGGCGGCATTCTCGAGTTACGACGGGGATCTCAGCCTTCCCCTTGGGTTGGCCCTGGGAAGCCCAATCTTCCCCTCGGGTTTCGAGGGACAGCTGGGGGTTGCGCTCGAGTCACTTCAGGGCCGAAGAGACCTCACCTAGGCGTGTGTCCGGGACCTAATATTCCTCTCCAGGGAAGGCAGGGATCTAGGGGTTGCATTCCAGGCTCCCCCGGGGAGTCAGGCCTCGTCTCGAGGGGAAGCCAAGGACTCCGCTCTCCTCTCGAGTCGCGACGCGGGTCTCTTGGAGCCCCCTGAGCGGCCTCAAGGTAGTCCAGCCTCCTCTTCCGTTTGGAGAGAGGACCCGGGTTTGCTCTCCAGGCCATGCAGGGAAAGAAGGCCCTCAGCTCGCGAGGACGGGGGCGTCTCAGGGGTTTCCTCGAGCTGCGGCTCCCGTGGGGGTTTTCTCCCGAGGCACGACGAGGATCTCAGGGAGCCTCTCGTGCGGCGCCAGGGAAGTCAGATCTCCATGGGCGTGGCGAGGGGGAGCGCGTCCTGGCTCTCGAGTCAGGGGAGGGGACTAGGGCCTCGAGACGCGTTGAAGAAGGACTCTCGAGGTCTTTCTCGGGGGGCGGCGTGAAACCCTAGTTTCCCTCGCCTTCTGCCGGGGACCTTAGGGAACTTGCCAGGGTGCCTCTGAGAGGCGAGGGATCCTGTGGAGGTGGCGGGGCCCCTCGGGACTCCGCTGGGTCTGGCGCAAAGGAAGAGGGCCTCACCTCGAGGGGAGGCAGGAACCTCAGGCTTCCTCTCCGTTTCGGACTGCGACCGCAGGGTCCCTGCAGAGTTGGGACAGGAGAGTCAGGCCTCGTCTTGTCTGAGGAAGGGAACCCCGCTGGCCTCTCGAGTTGCTCAGGGGGTCTCAGGCCCCTGGTCGAGCTGTGTGTGGAACCCGCGGGTCTTTGCGGACAATGCACGGGGGTGGCAGTGCCCCTTCGTGTTGTGCCTTCACCCACAGGCTTGCTTTCGAAGAGGGGTCCGGGCCTCGGGTCCTTCTCAAGAGCGGACCGGGGAATCGGGGGCGTTCGGCATGTGGCCCCACCCACGTGGCTCGTCTCGAATTTCCTCGTGAGACCGGCCTCATCCTGAGGGGTGCCGGGAAGACCGGGAACCCCTTCCAGACCACGCAGGGGAATCGCCTCTCCTGTCGCGATCAGGAGGGGAGAAGGGGCTCAGAGGAAGCGGTGCTGGGTCCCTCTGTGTTCCCCTCGGGGGACCCCGGCGTGTCGGGGGACTTTTGGGGGTCGCAGGAAGGCCGTCAGGGACCGTTTCGCCCTTCAGGGCGGAACAGGGGACTTCCCTTGAGATGCCGTCGCGGGCAAGGGCCTCATCTTGCCAAGAGGTGGGAACCACGTGGTTTTTCTCGAGTTGCGGCGGCATTCTCGAATTACGCCGGGGATCTCAGCCTTCCCCTTGGGTTGGCCCTGGGAAGCCCAATCTTCCCCTCGGGTTGCGAGGGACAGCTGGGGGTTGCGCTCGAGTCCCTGCAGGGCCGAAGAGACCTCACCTAGGCGTGTGTCCGGGACCTAATATTCCTCTCCAGGGAAGGCAGGGATCTCGGGGTTGCATTGCAGGCTCCCCCGGGGAGTCAGGCCTCATCTCGAGGGGAAGCCAAGGACTCCGCTCTCCTCTCGAGTCGCGACGCGGGTCTCTTGGAGCCCCCTGAGCGGCCTCAAGGGAGTCCAGCCTCCTCTTCCGTTGGAGAGAGGACCCAGGATTGCTCTCCAGGCCATGCAGGGAAAGAAGGCCCTCAGCTCGCGAGGACGGGGGCGTCTCAGGGGTTTCCTCGAGCTGCGGCGCCCGTGGGGGTTTTCTCCCGAGGCACGACGAGGATCTCAGGGAGCCTCTCGTGCGGTGCCAGGGAAGTCAGGTCTCCATGCGCGTGGCGAGGCGGAGCGCGTCCTGGCTCTCGAGTCACGGGAGGGGACTAGGGCCTCGAGACGCGTTGAAGAAGGACTCTCGAGGTCTTTCTCGGGGGGCGGCGGGAAACCCTCGTTTCCCTCGCCTTATGCCGGGGACCTTAGGGAACTTGCCAGGGGGCCTCTGAGAGGCGAGGGATCCTGTGGAGGTGGCGGGGCCCCTCGGGACTCCGCTGGGTCTGGCGCAACGGAAGAGGGCCTCACCTCGAGGGGAGGCAGGAACCTCAGGCTTCCTCTCCGTTTCGGACTCCGACCGCAGGGTCCCTGCAGAGTTGGGACAGGAGAGTCAGGCCTCGTCTTGTCTGAGGAAGGGAACCCCGCTGGCGTCTCGAGTTGCTCAGGGGGTCTCAGGCCCCTGGTCTAGCTGTGTGTGGAACCCGCGGGTCTTTACGGACGATGCACGGGGGTGGCAGTGCCCCTTCGTGTTGTACCTTCAGCCACAGGGTTGCCTTCGAAGAGGGGTCCGGGCCTCGGGTCCTTCTCAAGAGCGGACCGGGGAATCGGGGGCGTTCGGCATGTGGCCCCACCCACGTGGCTCGTCTCGAATTTCCTCGTGAGACCGGCCTCATCCTGAGGTGCGCCGGGAAGGCCGGGAACCCCTTCCAGACCACGCAGGGGAATCGCCTCTCCTGTCGCGATCAGGAGGGGAGAAGGGGCTCAGAGGAAGCGGTGCCGGGACCCTCGGTGTTCCCTTCGGGGGACCTCGGCGTGTCGAGGGACTTTTGGGGTCGCAGGAAGGCTGTCAGGGACCGTTTCGCCCTTCAGGGCGGAACAGGGGACTTCCCTTGAGACGCCGTCGCGGGCAAGGGCCTCATCTTGCCAAGAGGTGGGAACCACGTGGTTTGTCTCGAGTTGCGGCGGGATTCTCGAGTTACGACGGGGATCTCAGCCTTCCCCTTGGGTTGGCCCTGGGAAGCCCAATCTTCCCCTCGGGTTGCGAGGGACAGCTGGGGGTTGCGCTCGAGTCACTGCAGGGCCGAAGAGAACTCACCTAGGCGTGTGTCCGGGACCTAATATTCCTCTCCAGGGAAGGCAGGGATCTCGGGTTTGCATTGCAGGCTCCCCCGGGGAGTCAGGCCTCTTCTCGAGGGGAAGCCAAGGACTCCGCTCTCTTCTCGAGTCGCGACGCGGGTCTCTTGGAGCCCCCTGAGCGGCCTCAAGGGAGTCCAGCCTCCTCTTCCGTTGGGAGAGAGGACCAGGATTGCTCTCCAGGCCATGCAGGAAAAGAAGGCCCTCAGCTCGCGAGGACGGGGGCGTCTCAGGGGTTTCCTCGAGCTGCGGCGCCCGTGGGGGTTTTCTCCCGAGGCACGACGAGGATCTCAGGGAGCCTCTCGTGTGGCGCCAGGGAAGTCAGGTCTCCATGCGCGTGGCGAGGGGGAGCGCATCCTGGCTCTCGAGTCACGGGAGGGGTCTAGAGCCTCGAGACGCGTTGAAGAAGGACTCTCGAGGTCTTTCTCGGGGGGCAGCGGGAAACCCTCGTTTCCCTCGCCTTCTGCCGGGGACCTTAGGGAACTTCCCAGGGTGCCTCTGAGAGGCGAGGGATCCTGTGGAGGTGGCGGGGCACCTCTGGACTCCGCTGGGTCTGGCGAAACGGAAAAGGGCCTCACCTCGAGGGGAGGCAGGAACCTCAGGCTTCCTCTCCATTTCGGACTCCGACCGCAGGGTCCCTGCAGAGTTGGGACAGGAGAGTCAGGCCTCGTCTTGTATGAGGAAGGGTACCCAGCTGGCCTCCCGAGTTGCTCAGGGGGTCTCAGGCCCCAGGTCGAGCTGTGTGTGGAACACGCGGGTCTTTGCGGACGATGCACGGGGGTGGCAGTGCCCCTTCGTGTTGTGCCTTCACCCACAGGGTTGCCTTCGAAGAGGGGTCCGGGCCTCGGGTCCTTCTCAAGAGCGGACCGGGGAATCGGGGGCGTTCGGCATGTGGCCCCACCCACGTGGCTCGTCTCGAATTTCCTCGTGAGACCGGCCTCATCATGAGGGGCGCCGGGAAGCCCGGGAACCCCTTCCAGACCAGGCAGGGGAATCGCCTCTCCTGTCGCGATCAGAAGGGGAGAAGGGGCTCAGAGGAAGCGGTGCCGGGACACTCGGTGTTCCCCTCGGGAGACTCCGGTGTGTCGGGGGACTTTTGGGGGTCGCAGGAAGGCTGTCAGGGACCGTTTCGCCCTTCAGGGCGGAAGAGGGGACTTCCCTTGAGACGCCGTCGCGGGCAAGGGCCTCATCTTGCCAAGAGGTGGGAACCACGTGGTTTTTCTCAAGTTGCGGCGGCATTCTCGAGTTACGACGGGGATCTCAGCCTTCCCCTTGGGTTGGCCCTGGGAAGCCCAATCTTCCCGTCGTGTTGCGAGGGACAGCTGGGGGTTGCGCTCGAATCACTGCAGGGCCGAAGAGACCTCACCTAGGCGTGTGTCCGGGACCTAATATTCCTCTCCAGGGAAGGCAGGGATCTCGGGGTTGCATTGCAGGCTCCCCCGGGGAGTCAGGCCTCGTCTCGAGGGGAAGCCAAGGACTCCGCTCTCCTCTCGAGTCGCGACGCGGGTGTCTTGGAACCCCCTGAGAGGCCTCAAGGGAGTCCAGCCTCCTTTTCCGTTTGGAGAGAGGACCCGGGATTGCTCTCCAGGCCATGCCGGAGAAGAAGGCCCTCAGCTCGCGAGGACGGGGGCGTCTCAGGGGTTTCCTCGAGCTGCGGCGCCCATGGGGGTTTTCTCCCGAGGCACGACGAGGATCTCAGGGAGCCTCTCGTGCGGCGCCAGGGAAGTCAGGTCTCCATGCGCGTGGCGAGGGGGAGCGCTTCATTGCTCTCGAGTCACGGGAGGGGACTAGGTCCTCGACACGCATTGAAGGACTCTCGAGGTCTTTCTCGGAGGGCGTTGGGAAACCCTCGTTTCCCTCGCCTTCTGCCGGGGACCTTAGGGAACTTCCCAGGGTGCCTCTGAGGGGCGAGGGATCCTGTGGAGGTGGTGGGGCCCCTCGGGACTCCGCTGGGTCTGGCGCAACATAAGAGGGCCTCACCTCGAGGGGAGGCAGGAACCTCAGGCTTCCTCTCCGTTTCGGACTCCGACCGCAGCGTCCCTGCAGAGTTGGGACAGGAGAGTCAGGCCTCGTCTTGTCTGAGGAAGGGAACCCCGCTGGCCTCTCGAGTTGCTCAGGGGATCTCAGGCCCCTCGTCGAGCTGTGTGTGGAACCCGCGGGTCTTTGCGGACGATGCACGGGGGTGGCAGTGTCCCTTCGTGTTGTGCCTTCACCCACAGGGTTGACTTCGAAGAGGGGTCTGGGCCTCGGGTCCTTCTCAAGAGCAGACCGGGGAATCGGGGGCATTCGGCATGTGTCACCACCCACGTGGCTGGTCTCGAATTTCCTCGTGAGGACTGCCTCATCCTGAGGTGCGCTGGGAAGTCCGGGAACCCCTTCCAGACCACGCAGGGGAATCGCCTCTCCTGTCACGATCAGGAGGGGAGAAGGGGCTCAGAGGAAGCTGTGCCGGGACCCTCGGTGTTCCCCTCGAGGGAACTCGGCGTGTCGGAGAACTTTTTGGGGTCGCAGGTAGGCTGTCAAGGACCGTTTCACCCTTCAGGGTGGAACAGGGGACTTCCTTTGAGACGCCGTCCCAGGCAAGGGCCTCATCTTTCCAAGAGGTGGGAACCACGTGGTTTTTCTCGAGTTGCAGCGGGATTCTCGAGTTACGACGGGTATCTCAGACTTCCTCTTGGGTTGGCCCTGGGAAGCCCAATCTTCCCCTCGGGTTGCGAGGGAAAGCTGGGGTTGCGCTCGAGTCACTGAAGGGGCCAAGAGACCTCACCTAGTCGTGTGTCCGGGACCTAATATTCCTCTCCAGGGAAGGCAGGGATCTCGGGGTTCCATTCCAGGCTCCCCCGGGGAGTCAGGCCTCATCTCGAGGGGAAGCCAAGACTCCGCTCTCCTCTCGAGTCGCGACGCCGATCTCTTGAAGCCCCCTGAGCGGCCTCAAGTGAGTCCAGCCTCCTCTTCAGTTTGGAGAGAGGACTCGTGATTGGTCTCCAGGCCATGCAGGAAAATAAGGCCCTCATCTCCCGATGACCGGGGTGTCTCATGTGTTTCCTCGAGCTGCCGCGCCAGTGTGGGTTTCCTCACGAGGTACGATGAGGAACTCATGAAGCCTCTCGTGCAGTGCCAGGTTAGTCAGGTCTCCATGCGTGTGACGAGGGGTAGCGTGTCATGGCTCTCGTGTCATGGTAGGGGAATCGCGACTCAACACATTTTGAAGCACTCTCGAGGTCTTTCTCGAGTCACGGCAGAAAACCCAGGGTTCCCTCGACTTGTGCCTGTGACCTCAGGGAGCTGCTCATTGTGCCTCTGAGAACTCAGGGATACTGTGTAGTTGGTAGGGGCCTCTCGAGACTCCACTGGTTGTGGTGCAATGGAAGAGGGCTTCATCTCGAGTGGACGCAGGAACCTCAGGCTTCCTCTCCGTTTCTGACTCGGATCCCATGGTCCCTGCAGAGCAAGGACAAGAGAGTCACACCTAGTCTTCTGTTGAGGAATGGACCTTCGTTTGCCTTTCGAGTTGTTTACAGGGTGACAGGCCACTTGTCGAAATGTCTGTGGGACCTGCGGGTTTTTCTGGACGATGCACGCGGGTGTCAGTGCCCCTTCGTGTTGTGCCTTCATCCACAGGTTTTCCTTCAAAGAGGTGTGCTGGCATCGGGTTCTTTTCAAGAGTGGACCGTGAAATTGGGGTCTTTCGACATGTGGCACCACCCACGAGGCTACGTCTCGAACTTCCTCATGAGGCCGGCCTCATCCTGAGGTGCGCCTGGAAGGTCGGGAACCCCTTGCAGACAGAGAAGGGGAGTCGACCCTCCTGTCGCAATCAGGAGAGGAGAAGGGGCTCAGATGAAGTGGTGCCGGGAACCTCGGTGTTCCCCTTGAGTGAGTCTGGTATGTCGCGGAACTTTTGGGGTCGCATCAAGGGTGCCAAGTACCGTTTCGCACTTCAGGATGGAACGTGGGACTTCTCTTGAGATGCTGTAGCGGACAAAGGGCCTCATCTTGCGATGACGAGGGAAGCACGTGGATTTTCTCGAGTTTCGGTGGGATTCTCGAGTTACGACGGGGAATTCAGGCTTCCTCTTGTGTTGGCCCAGGAAGTCTAATCTTCCATTCGAGTTGCCAGGGAGAGCTGGGGATTGGGCTCCATTCACTGAAGGGCAAACTAGACCTCATCTAGGCTTGTATCCAGGACTTAATGTTCCTCTCCATAGGCGACAGGGATTTGGGGTTGCATTCCATACTCACCCGGGGAGTCAGGCCTCATCTCGAGGGGAAGCAAAGGACTCCACTCTCTTCTCGAGCCGCGACAGGTATCTCTTGGAGCCCACTGAGTGGTCTTTGCTCTGTAGGAGAGCTCTAGTGTTCATAAGCCTGTACATAAGTGAACACAGACATTCTGTGTGCATGTTGCTGCATACCCAAAATAGGGCCACAAGGAGCCTCATGCTCTCCATGCGGCGCGGAAGCTGTGCAGCCACGCAGCAGCTGAAGAATCCAACCAATTGCTCTTTTCTTACCTCTGACAGAGCTCGCATTGCCGTAGCCCTTGGCAGTTTGGAAACACTGGACCCTAACCCCTCTCAAAGTAGGCCTGGGTTCTAGTTCGAATAGAAAGTCAATAGCGGAGCTGAGGACAGGAACGCGGCAGTCATTTATCACACGCTCCTGCAGCCTGCTACTACAGGGACACTAACGCTAGAAGCTAGGAATGTCTTTGCAAGGTGCGCAAAGGACAAGAGAGAACCTCGACCCTGACTCTAGTATTTCAGTCCCCTGAGCAGATCTGAGGTTCTCCCGCTGTAGAAGCTAACCCATTCCTTTCAAATACAGGCTTCCTAACACAGGGCCAGTTGGCTGCTTGCTCTTCCACGAAGCAGGCTTCCTTAACTTGCAAACTGCGAATTCCGCTTAACAGCCTGGAGGAAAATCGCTTCTTGGAAGATTTTTTTCAGAGGCTGTATCCCCGGAGCTGGGGCCAAGCTAGGGGACCCATACTGACAAGGGAAGGCAAAACCACATCCAATGTCTTTGCTCTGGAGGACAGCTTTGGTGAGCCTAAGTCTTTCAGGAATATTTCTGGCTCCAACAGAGTCAAATTCTGTGTGTGAAGCTGCACAGCCAAAATAGGGGAACAGAGAGCCTGATTCTCTCTGTGTAGCTTTGAAGCTGTCATTCAAACAACAGCTTGAGAATCCATACAATGCTCTCCCTTACTGCTAAGAGAATTCTCATTGCTGTCGTCCTTGACAGTTTGTAGAAATCCGCACCCTAACCCTTCTCCAAGTAGGCCTGGGTCCTAGCTCGGAATAACAGGCAACAGCGGAGCTGAGGCCAGTAAGGCACAAGTGAGGTCTCACACACTCTTGCAGCCTGATCGTCCAGGAGCAGTAAGGCCTCTTTTTCCCTGCAGGAGGCTCGCTTGCCTTGCCTCCTGTGAACTGCATTTCCCAGCCTGGGCGCAAAACTGTTCCTGGAGATTTTTTCTCAGGGGCTGTTTCCCTGGAGCTGGGTCGGACCTCGGGGGCCCAACTCACAGGGGAAGACAAAACCACATGGAAAGGTCTATGCTCTGTAGGAGAGATCTAGTGAACCTCATCTCTCAGGAACACTCTTGGCTTCTACAGAGACACCTCTGTGCATGAAGCTACACACCCAACATAGTGGCAAAGGGAGTCTGATTCTCTCCGTGGGTGCTGATGCTTTGTGGCAAAGCACCTGCTAAGAATCCATCCGCATAGGCTTCCCTCGCCTTGACAGAGGTCTCATTGCTGTAGCCCTTGGCAGTTTGGAAAGAAGAGGACCCTTACCTTTCATAAAGTGGGCCCTTGTCCTAGTTTGAACGGAAAGGCAAGAGCTGAGCTGAGGCCAATAAGGCGCCAGTCAAGTCTGACATATTCCCGAAGCCTGCTCCTTCATGGAAAATAACGCTGTAATCTAGGAATGTCTCTGCAAGGCTGGCAAAGGGCAGTCAGGAGCCTGCACCCTGCCTCTGGAATTACCGACTTCTGAACAGATCTGGAGGTCTCCCTTAGGGGAAACTAACCCATTCTTCCAAATAGAGGCTTCCAAACGCAGGCCGCTTGGCTGCCTCTTGCTCTCTGAAGGAGGCCTGCTTTTCCCGCCTCCTATGAACCCCACATCCCAGCCTCTGGGAAAAGCGGATCTTGAAGATCTTTTCTCAGGGGTTGTTTCCACGGAGCTGGGGCCGAGCCTGGAGCCCCAAACGCACAGGGGAAGAAAAACCACATGGACAAGTCTTTGCTCTCTAGGAGAGCTCTAGTGAACCTCACTCTTTCAGGAACGTTCTTGTTTCCTATGGAGACACCCCTGTCTGTGAAGCTGTGTACCGAACATGGAGACACAGAGTCTGATTCTCTCTGTGCAGCTTTGAAGCTGTCGTTCAAACAACAGCTTGAAAATCCATACAATGCTCTTCCTTACCCGTGACACAGTTCTCATTGCTATACCCCTTGGCAGTATTTAGAAATCCATACCCAAACCCTTCTCCTAGTAGGCCTGGGTCCTAGTTCGGAGAAACACGCAATGGCGGAGCTGAGGCCAGTAAGGCACCAGTCAGGTCCCACACACTCTGGCAGCCTGATCGTCCAGGGACACTAAGGCCTGTTGTGCCTTGCAGGAGGCTCGCTTGTGTTACCTCCTGTGAACTGCGTTTGCCAGCCTGGGGGAATAGCGGTCCCTGGAGATCTTTTCTCAGGGGCTCCTTCCCCTGAGCTGGGGCGGACCTCAGGGACCCAACTCACAGGGCAAGGCAAAACCATATGGACAGGTCTATGCTCTGTAGCAGACTTCTAGTGAACCTCATCTCTCAGGAACATTCTTGGCTCCTATAGAGACACTTCTGTGTGTGAAGCTGCGTACCTAACATAGGGGCACAGAGAGCCTGATTCTCTCAGTTCATTTTGACCCTGTCGTTCAGAAAACAGCTTGAGAATCCATAAAATGCTCTCCCTTACCGCTGAGAGAATTCTCACTGCTGTAGCCCTTGGCACTTTGTAGAAATCCGCACCCAAACGCTTGTCCAAATAGGCCTGGGTCCTAGTTCGGAGGAACAGGCAATGGTGGAACTGAGGCCAGCAAGGCAACAGTCAGGTTTCACACACTCTGACAGCCTGCTCCTCCAGGGACAGTAAGGCCTCTTTTTCTCTGCAGGAGATTCGCTTGCCTTACTTCCTGTGAACAGCGTTTCCCAGCCTCAGCGAAGCGGTTCCTGGAGATCTTTTCTCAGGGACAGTTTCCCCGGAGGTGTGGCGGACCTCGGGGACCCAACTCACAGGGGAAGGAAAAACCACATGGACAGGTCTATGCTCTGTAGGAGAGGTTTAGTGAACCTAATCTCTCAGGAACATTCTTGGCTCCTATAGAGATAACTCTGTGTGTGAAGCTACACTCCCAACATTGGGGAACAGGGATCTTGGTTCTCTCTGTGGGGTGCTGATGCTTTGTAGTAAAGCACCTGCTTGAGAATCCATCCTCTTAGGCTTCCCTCGCCTTGACAGAGGTCTCATTGCTGTAGCCCTTGGCAGTTTCAAAGAAGAAGACCCTTACCCTTCATAAAGTAGGCCCTTGTCCTAGTTTGAATGGAAAGGCAATAGCTGAGCTAAGGCCAATAAGGAGCCAGTCCCCTCTGACACATTCCCGAAGCCTGCTCCTTCATGGAATATAACTCTAGAATCTTGGAATGTCTTTGCAAGGCTGGCAAAGGGCAGTCAGGAACCAGCACCCTGCCTCTGGAATTACCGACTTCTGAGCAGATCTGGAGGTCTCCTTTAGGAGAAGCTAACCCATTCCTTCCAAATAGAGGCTTCAAAACACAGGCAGGTTGGCTGCCTTTCGTGCCCGAAGGAGGCTTGCTTTTCTCTCCTCCTATGAACCCCAGTTCCCAGCCTCTGGGAAAAGCGGATCTTGAAGATATTTTCTCAGGGGTTGTTTCCACGGAGCTGGGGCCGAGCCCGGGGCCCAAAGGCACAGGGGAAGGCAAGACCACATGGACAGGTCTATGCTCTGTAGCAGACCTCTAGTGAACCTCATCTCTCAGGAGAATTCTTGGCTCCTATAGAGACACCTCTGTGTGTGAAGCTGCGTACCTAACATAGGGGCAGAGAGAGCCTGATTCTCTCTGTTCATTTTGATGCTGTCATTCAGAAAACAGCTTGAGAATCCATAAATGCTCTCCCTTACCACCGAGAGAATTCTCACTGCTGTAGCCCTTGGCACTTTGTAGAAATCTGCACCCAAACGCTTTTCCAAGTAGGCCTGGGTGCTAGCTCGGATGAACAGGCAATGGTGGAGCTGAGGCCAGTAAGGCAACAGTCAGGTTTCACACATTCTGGCAGCCTGCTCCTCCAGGGACTGTAAGGCCTCTTTTACTCTGCAGGAGATTCGCTTGCCTTACTTCATGTGAACAGCATTTCCCAGCCTCGGCGAAGCGGTTCCTGGAGATCTTTTCTCAGGGACAGTTTCCCCGGAGGTGTGGCAGACCTCGAGGACCCAACTCACAGGGGAAGGCAAAACCACATGGACAGGTCTATGCTCTGTAGGAGAGGTTTAGTGAACCTAATCTCTCAGGAACATTCTTGGCTCCTATAGAGACAACTCTGTGTGTGAAGCTGCACTCCCAACATTGGTGCACAGGGAGCTTGATTCTCTCCGTGGGGTGCTGATGCTTTGTGGCAAAGCACCTGCTTGAGAATCCATCCTCTTAGGCTTCCCTCACCTTGACAGAGGTCTCATTGCTGTAGCCCTTGGCAGTTTGCAAAGAAGAAGACCCTTACCCTTCATAAAGTAGGGCCTTGTCCTAGTTTGAATGGAAAGGCAATAGCTGAGCTGAGGTCAATAAGGAGCCAGTCCCATCTGACACATTCCCGAAGCCTGCTCCTTCATGGAAAATAACTCTAGAATCTAGGAATATCTTTGCAAAGCTAGCAAAGGGCAGTCAGGAACCAGTACCCTGCCTCTGGAATTACCGACTTCTGAGCAGATCTGGAGGTCTCCTTTAGGAGAAGCTAACCCATTCCTTCCAAATAGAGGCTTCAAAACACAGGCAGGTGGGCTGCCTTTTCGTTCCCTATGGAGGCGTGCTTTTCTCTCCTCCTACGAACCCCGGTTCCCAGACACTGGGAAAAGGGGATCTTGAAGATATTTTCTCAGGGGTTGTTTCCACGGAGCTGGGGCCGAGCCTGGAGACCCAAAGGCACAGGGGAAGGCAAGACCACATGGACAAGCCTTTGCTCTTTAGTATAGCTCTAATGAACCTCACTCTGTCAGGATCTTTCTTGATTCCTACGGAGACACACCTGTGTGTGAAGCTGCGGCTACAGAGAGCCTGATTACCCCTGTGCAGCGCTGAGTCTGGGCGGCTAAACAACAGCTTGGGAATGCAGCCTGGGGCGCTTCCCTTCCCTCGGACAGAGCTCTCCTTGCGGTAGGCCTTGGTAGTTTGCATACAATGGGGCCCTAAGCCCTCTGCAAGTTGGCCTGGCTCCTAGGTCCAAAGGGCAGGCCAGAGCGGAGCTGAGGCTGTCAGGCTCCAGACACATCTCCCATACTCCTACATCCTGCTCCTACCCGGGCGTGAACGCTAGAGGCTGGGAAGGTACCTGGACCGTGCAGGGGCGGGGCGAACGCGGGCGGCGTGGGGCGGGGGTCGGCTTCTGGCGGGGGTGGGGGCGGGCTTCCCAGTTGTGCTCTTGGAGGTGGACACTGAGGCTGAAAACGCGCAGGGAGCGCACCCGGGACTGGGTAAACCCGGGCTGCGCGGGTCGAGATTCCGATGGCTTTGGGTGGGGGTCGGTCCCAGTTGTGCTCCCGGGGGTCACCACTGCGGCTGGGAACGCGCCGGGAGCGCGGCAGGGACGGGGCTAAACCTGGGGGCGCGGGGCGGGGATCGGCTCATGGGGGGGATGGGGAGGGGTTCCCAGTTGCGCTCTCGGGGGTTGCAACTGCGGCTGGGAACGCCCATTTCGTCCGCTCCTGGGTCCCCAAGGATCGCCATCCCGTGGGTGCAGTGGAGGGCTGCGGACCACAGGTAAGGGAACTCGGACTGCGTGGAGCAGGGAACCAAGTATTCCGCCGTCTGTTGGCACATTCTCGGAGCTCCCCAACCTGGCGGTCGCAGAAAGGCCTTGCCTTTGGGGTCAAGGCCTTTACCGCTCCACCCCTCTGCTGAAAAATCTCAGAGTCTGCGCGGTTCTTCCAAGCAGCCTAGTGTCCGCTGGAAGTCCAAGGGACAGAACACTGAACTCTGGTCGGCTGGCCCAGCCCTGCTTCTGGCACTTTGTAAGCCAGCGGGCCCTTGAGCACCTGCTGAGATGGGAAAGGGAAGGGTCCACGGATTGCACCCTAGAAACTTAGTAGGGTGCATGGATTTCTAACCCTGGTGGCCGCCCAGGCAGCAAAGAAGGGGGGAGGGCACCTTGCTGCCCTTTCATGGCAGAATCTGTGGTTGTCCAGCTGCGTGGGCCTTTTCATGAGGACCCTGTGCAATAAAAGTTTGGTGTTTTGGAACTGAATAATTAGAACGTGTAAAAGCTTTAAATTATGTGGTGGTGTAATTAAAAAACAAAACAAAACAAAACCAAGCTCCAAGTGTTTTGCAAATGGAGGTTTAAATATTGAAGGACTGTATTCCTTGCACTGTGGCATTCTATCAAGAAGTGTGCAGGATTTTTTTTTTTTTTTAAGAAAAGTGTTCGAAGTGAGGGAAACAGGAAACCCAGAGGTGCCCCTGTATTTTGGGGAAGGCCTTAGGAGGTCACTTGGAAATGCTGCTGGCTGTGCGGGAGGGCGGCAGATGGGCTGTGCAGGCTTGTCCTTTGCATGGATGGTCTTGTGTGTGGAAACCCAGCTCGGAGCCATCTCCTGATGTGTAAGAATTTCGCAGACAAACCTTGAGCTAAGCAATGCATTTTTTCCTAAGAAAATGTTTGTCTTAAGCGATGTAAATATCCTATGTATTTCCGCTAGACTCTGGCTTCAGGTCGGTTCCCCCAAAAGGCTCAGAAGCGATTTGAACAAAACAGCATATTTTCCTCCTAGCTTGTTCTCCTTATCTATGTTAAGGAAATGATATATTTGCCTGCAATACTGCCTTTCTTCAAGATTCATGTCAATCAAGTTTTGGCCCGGGATGACTCACCTGCTGCCAATATTATCTCAATGCATGTCGTGGGGGAAGGGCCTGGTGCCATTCCCTGAAACAGTTCCTTTCTTTCCTTAGCTGACTGCTAGTGCCTGTAGAATATCTGGCTAGAGACCAGCAGGGCGTACACCCCGCCTCAAGTCTAAGTCAGCAGCTTTCTCTATCTCATTTATACTTTAATAACAATTGATGACACAAAAGCTCTGAGCGATCAAATCATATCAAATCTTCATTTCAGATTGAAGATGCATTCCATGGTATTGCCATCTTAAGTCTTTCCATTGTTATGGAATACCTGTCCATGTATTCAGGATAGTTTTCAGCCAGGGTGTATAAGTTCCAGTGTGCCAGTCTTGTCATCCTCGTTACATCCATGGCAAAGTGTTGTATTCATGTTGACATTATTGAAAGGGAATTTTTTTTAATTCCTTTTCAGATTATTATCTGGTAATATATACAGAAAAAACTGTGTAATCTTTCGTTTTTATCAGTTTGGACAGCTTGATAGTTGTCTTTAATTTCTTTCCTTTCTCATACTTTAAGATTTTCCGGGCACCGTACATGTACTGCCTCACCCCTAATCTCAGTCATGTGTTCAAAGAACTTCTGTCCTTTATTTGTTTACTTATTTTTTGCAACATTGAATTCGTTTTGACTATGCTGGGTCTCTGCTGCAAGATGGAAGTTGCTAGGACCTCTGGACTACAGTCTTCCATCTCTTACTGACCTCTTGTTGACCTCTGCAGAATCCTGGTTGGTGGGAGCTTGTTAGTTCCTCGTTCCTTACCAGGACCTCCTGTGGTAAGTGTTTTTCTCTTCTCTGTTGCCTTGTAAGGGTGGATGGTCATTGGCATCCCAAAGCTAGCTAGAAGTCAATTATTTAGGCAGGCTTGTGCATAGATATGAGAGAAGGCAATGGCACCCCACTCCAGTACTCTTGCGTGGAAAATCCCATGGATGGAGGAGCCTGGTAGGCTGCAGTCCATGGGGTCGCTAAGAGTCGGACACCACTGAGCGACTTCACGTTCACTTTTCACTTTCATGCATGGGAGGAGGAAATGGCAACCCACTCCAGTGTTCTTGCCTAGAGAACCCCAGGGACTGCGGGGCCTCGTGGGCTGCCGTCTATGGGGTCGCACAGAGTCGGACACGACTGAAACGACTTAGCAGCAGCAGCGGCGGCAGCAGCAGCAGAAGCAGTGCATCGATATCAAAAGGGCTGCAAACAGTCAGGAAGGATCACATATGTCACCGTGAAACACTACTTCTCCACTTAGCCAAAGCTAACAAAAGATTTCTGTTCTAGGTCAACCTAGAAGAGATCACTTAAGAGGTAAAGAAACTTAAACTCCATTAGCAAAGGCAGTTCGACATCTCAAGAAAACTTGTGCTAGGCACAGAACTCTTTTCTGGGGGTCCACTTTCCCTACACCTCCTTATCCCATTCTGTACCCATTCCTTTGCTTCTCCCATCCTGAAACGGCCACCTGTAAGACAGAACTACTTTGTTTTCCTTCCTCAAGTGCCATTGCATTCCACATACTTTCTTGTAATAACAAGTCATACATTTCCCTTCAGCAACCAAGAACTGACTTTTATATTGGCATTCACTATAGCCCGCCCCCCTCCCCCCACCCCGAAGAACAGAACAAAACAAAACAAAACAATTGCTTTCTTACATTTAACATGTCAGGATGGTGCCAGACACTATTCATGGAGAGTCAAAAATCTCTTTTGTTTCTGTGTAAAAGGGAGGTCCTTTCAAGTCGTGAATGTTTCAGAACTTTCATTTATTTGGAAATGACCTAGCTATTCAATACACTGTCGTCACAAGGATAGAAACTCGGGTAACCAAAACACCTGGAGAAACGTTTGTTAGTTCAGTTCAGTTCAGATGCTCAGTCGTGTCTGACTCTTTGGGACCCCGTGGCCTGAAGGACGCCAGGCTTCCGTGTCCGTCACCAGCTCCAGGGGCTTGCTCAAACTCATGTCCATCGAGTCAGTGATGCCATCCAACCATCTTATCCTCTGTCATCCCCTTCTCCTCTGCCTTCAATCAAGACTATGAGAGGCAGATATTTTAGAGTATAATTATTGTAAAGAGTTTGTCTAAAAGCTCATATCACATTTACATTTTTTACTTTTGTTGTTGTCGTTTCCAGGTAGTTTCTTGCTGACAAGCTTGTGACAGATATAACAATAGAGCAATTTTTACCTCAAAAGAAACCTAGGCACTATGAACATGTTGTGCTTAATGTTGTTGACTCTTAGACATGTCTATAGTGAGGAGCAAAACCAAAAATACTAGATATTTAATATTGACCAGTTCCCAGTTCACGGGACTCTGACATTCATTTAGGTCAGTGTTTTCTTGTATTTCCAGCAGTTTGATTTGGAAGGGCTGCCTTGTCTTGAGACCATTGAAATCAGAACTCAGAACTTGAGCAATATTATCAAAAAACACAGGGCTAACACTGACACATACCTTAATCCAAACAGACAGACAAGACATCTTCCAGGTTTCCGCCTGAGATTTAAAATATTTCTTTGAGCCAGTCTTCTGGGGAGTGGGGGGATGGGGGTGGCAGTAAGGGAGGCTTGGGTAACAAGCTAATTGTTGGTCATTGCATATGCAAAGAACCAGCTTTCCGGGTTCCAAGGAAAAAAGTTTCCTTGGTAACCAACTTTGTCTGGTTCTATAGAATATCATGGCCCTCCTAGGTCAGGTCATCTTGCCTTTCTGTAGTCCTCGTTTTATCCCTAAATCATAGACAGCTTGGATTGTCTCTGTGGGGTGTATGTATTGTCCTCATGTTTGACCTGGCGGCAGCAGCGAGGTCCGAGAGCCTCCTCTGTAACCGGGCGTGGGGACGGGGCTCACCGAGAGCCACTGGTGAAGGTGGGCAGCGCCCCTGGAGCGCGGCAGGGGCGGGGCGAACCCGGGCGGCACAGGGCGGGTGTCGGCTCCTGGCGGGGGTAGGGGAGGGCTTCCCAGTTGTGCTCTTGGAGATGGCCACTGCAGCTGGAAACGCGCCGGGAGCGCAGCCAGGGCGGGGTAAACCTGGGCTGCACAGGTCGAGATTCCGCTCGCTGTGGGTGGGGGGTCGGTCCCTGTTGTGCTCCCAGGGGTCACCAATATGGCTGGGAACCCGCCGGGAGCCCGGCAGGGCCGGGGCGAAACCTGGCGGTGCGGGGCGGGGTGGGGTTCCGTTCGCAGTGGGGGTCGGCTCCTGGCGGGGGTGGGGGAGGGCTTTCCAGATGTGCTGTTGGGGGTCGCCATTGCCGCTGGGAATGCCCATTTCGTGAACTCCTGGATCCCCAAGGATCGGCATCCATTGGCCACAGCGGAGGGGTGCGGAACACAGGTAAGGGAACGGGGACTGCCTGGAGCAGGGAACAATGTATTCCGCCCTGTGTTGGCACAGTCTCAGAGCTCCCCAACCTGGCGGTCGCAGAAAGGCCTCGTCTTTGGGGTCAAGGCCTTTACCGCTCCACCCCTCTGCTGAAAAACCTCAGAGTCTGCGCGGTTTTCCCAAGCAGCCTAGTGTCCGCTGGAAGTCCAAGGGACAGAACCCTGAATTCTGGCCGGCTGGCCCAGCCCTGCTTCTGGCACTTTGTAGGCCAGCGGGCCCTGGAGCACCTGCTAGGATGGGAAAGGGAAGGGTACACGAATTGTACCCTGGTGGCCGCCGAGGCAGCAAAGAAGGGGGGAGGGCACCTTACTGCCCTTTAATGACAGACAGAATCTGTGGCTGTCCTGCTGCGTGGGCCTTTTCATGGGGACCTTGTGCAGTAAAAGTTTACCGGTGACCTTAGGGAAATTCCCAGTGTGCTTCTGACAGATGAGGGATGCTGTGGAGTTGGCGGGGCCTCTCAGGACTCCGCTGGGTTTGGCGCAATGGAAGAGGGCCTCATCTCCAGGGAAGGCAGGAACCTCAGGCTTCCTCTCCGTTTCGGACTCCGACCGCAGGGTCCCTGCAGAGTTGGGACAGGAGAGTCAGGAATCGTCTTGTCTGAGGAAGGGAACTCCGCTTGCCTCTCGAGGTGCTCAGGGGGTCTCAGGCCCCTTGTTGAGCTGTGTGTGGTACCTGCGGGTCTTTCCGGAAATGCACGACGGTGACAGTGCCCCTTCGTGTTGTGCCTTCACCCACTGGGTTGCCTTCGAAGAGGTGTCCGGGCCTCGGGTTCTTTTCAAGAGCGGACAGGGAAATCGGGGTCTTTCGGCATGTAGGACCACCCACGGGGCTAGTCTCAAATTTCCTAGTGAGGCCAGCTTCATCCTGAGGTGTGCTGGGAAGGCCGGGGACCCTTCCAGACAACGCAGGGGGATCGACTCTCCTGTCGCCATCAGGAGGGGAGAAGGGGCTCAGATGAAGTGGGGAAGGAACCCTCGGTGTTACCCTCGAGGGAAACCGGCGTGTGGGGGACTTTTGGGGGTTGCATGAAAGGAGTCAGGTACCGTTTCGCACTTCAGGACAGAACCTGGGACTTCCCTTGAGACGCCGTAGCGGGCAAGGGCCTCATCTTGCGAAGACGTTGGGACCATGTGGATTTTCTCGAGTTGTGGCGGGATTCTAGAGTTACGACGGGGATTTCAGGCTTCCTCTTGTGTTGGCCCCGGGAAGCCTAATCTTCCATTCGAGTTGCGAGGGAAAGCTGAGGGTTGCACTCGAGTCACTGCAGGGCCAAAGAGTCCTCATCTAGGCCTGTGTCCGGGACTTAACGTTCCTCTCAAGAGAAGACAGGGATCTCAGGGTGGCGTTCCAGACTCCCCCGGGGAGTCAGGCCTCCCCTCGAGGGCAAGCCAAGGATGCCGCTCTCCTCTCAAGTCGCGACACAGATCTCTTGGAGCCCACTGAGTGGCCTCAAGGGAGTCAGGCCTTCTCTTCAGTTTGGAGAGAGGACTCGGGATTGTGCTCTGGGTCAGGCAGGAAAAGAAGGCCCTCACCTCGCGAGGATGGGGGCTTCTCAGGGGTTTCCTCGAGCTGCGGCGCCCGTGGGGGTTTTCTCACGAGGCAAGATGAGGATCTCAGGGAGCCTCTCGTGCGGTGCCAGGGAAGTCAGGTCTCTGTGTGCGTGGCGAGGGGGAGCGCGTCATGGCTCTCCAGTCATGGGAGAGGACTAGGGCCTCCAGACGCGTTGAAGAAGGACACTCGAGGTCTTTCTGGGGTTGCGGCGGGAAAGCCTCGTTTCCCTCGACTTCTGCCGGGGACCTGAGGGAACTTCCCGTGGTGCCTCTGATAGGTGAGGGATGCTGTGGAGTTGGCGGGGCCTCTCGGGACTCCGCTGGTCTTGGCGCAATGGAAGAGGGCCTCATCTCGAGGGGAGACAGGGAACTTAGGCTTCCTCTCCTTTTCGGACTCCAACCACAGGGTCCCTGCAGAGTTGGGACAGGAGAGTCAGGCCTCGTCTTGTCTGAGGAAGGGAACTCCGCTTGCCTCTCGAATTGCTCAGGGTGTCTCACGCACCTCGTCGAGCTGTGTGTGGAAACCGCGGGTTTTTCTGGACGACGCACGGGGGTGTCAGTGCCCCTTCGAATGGTAAATTCACCCACAGGGTTGCCTTCGAAGAGGTGTCCGGGCATCGGGTTCTTATCCAGAGCGGACTGGGAAATCGGGGTCGTTCGGCATGTGGCACAACCCACGGGGCTCGTCTAGAATTTCCTCGGGAGGCCGGCCTCATCCTGAGGTGTGCCGGGAAAGCCGGGAACCCCTTCCAGAATACGCAGGGGAATCGACTCTCCTGTCGTGATGAGGAGGGGAGAAGGGGCTCAGATGAAGGGGTGCCAGGACCCTCGGTGTTCCCCTCGAGGGAACCCGGCGTGTCTGGGAAATTTTGGAGGTCGCATGAAGAGTGTCAGGTACCGTTTCGCAACTCAGGACGGAACGTGAGACTTCCCTTGAGACGCCATAGCGGGCAAGGGCCCCATCTTGTGAAGACGTTGGGACCACGTGGTTTTTCTCGAGTTGCGGCGGGATTCTCGAGTTACGACGGGGATTTCAGGCTTCCTCTTGGGTTGGCCCTGGGAAGCCCCATCTTCCATTCAAGTTGCGAGGGAAAGATGGGGGTTGCGCTCGAGTCACTGCAGGGCCCAAGAGACCTCATCTAGGCGTGTGTCCAGGACCTAGTAGTACTCTCAAGGGAAGAAAGGGATCCCGGGGTTGCACTCCAGAGTCCCCCGTGGAGTCAGGCCTCGCCTCGAGGGGAAGCAAAGGACTCCGTTCTTCTCTTGAGCCACGACGCGGATCTCTTGGAGCCCTCTGAGTGGCCTCAAGGGAGTCAAGCCTAATCTTCAGTTTGGAGAGAGGACTCGGGATTGCTCTCCAGGAAAGGCAGGAAAAGAAGGCCCTCACCTCGCGAGGACGGGGGCTTCTCAGGGGTTTCCTCGAGCTGCGGCGTCTGTGGGGCTTTTCTCACGAGGCACGACGAGGTTCTCAGGGAGCCTCTCGTGCGGCGCCAGGGAAGTCAGGTCTCCATGAGCATGGCGAGGGGGAGCGCGTCATTGTTCTCGAATCCTGGGTGGGGACTAGGGCATCAAGGCGTGTAGAAGAAGGACTCTCGAGGTCTTTCTCGGCTTGCGGGGGGAAACCCTCGTTTCCCTCGACTTCTCCCGGTGACCTGAGGGAACTTCCCAGGGTTCCTCTTAGAGGTGAGGGATGCTGTGGAGTTGGTGGGCCATCTCGGGACTCCTCTGGGTTTGGCGCAATCGAAGAGGGCCTCATCTCGAGGGGAGACAGGACCTCAGGCTTCCTCTCCGTTTCGTACTCCGACAGCAGTGTCCCTGCAGCGTCGGAGCAGGAGAGTCAGGCCTCGTCTTGTCTGAGGAAGGGAACTCAGCTTGCCTCTCGAGTTGCTCAGGGAGTCTCAGTCCCCTCGTGGAGCTGTGTGTGGAAACCGCGGGTGTTTCCGGACGATGCACGGGAGTGTCAGTGCCCCTTCGTGTTGTTCCTTCACTCACAGGGTGGCCTTCGAAGAGGTGTCCGGGCATCGGGTTCTCCTCAACTGCGGACCGGGAAATCAGGGTCGTTCAACATGGGGCACCAGCCACGGGGCTTGTCTCTAATTTCCTCGCGAGGCCGGCCTCATCCTGAGGGGCGCCGGGAAGGCCGGGAACCCCTTCCAGACCACGCAGGGGAATCAACTCTCCTGTCGAGAACAGGAGAGGAGTAGCAGCTCAGAGGAAGTGGTGCCGGGACTCTCGGTGTTCCCCTCAAGGGAACCCGGCATGTCGGGGAACTTTTGGATGTCACATGAAGGACATCCAAAGGGTGTCAGGAACCGTGTCTCACTTCACGACGGAACATGGGACTTCCCTTGAGACGCCGTACCGGGCAAGGGCCTCATCTTGCGAAGACGTCGAAACCACGTGGTTTTTCTCGAGTTGTGGCAGGATTCTCGAGTTTCGACGAGGATTTCAGGCTTCCTCTTGGGTGGCCTTGGGAAGCCCCATCTCCCATTCAAGTAGCGAGGGAAATCTGGGGGTAGCGCTCGAGTCACTGCAGGGCCGAAGAGACCTCCCCTAGGCGTGTGTCCGGGACCTAATATTCCTCTCCAGGGAAGGCAGGGATCTCGGGGTTGCATTTCAGGCTCCCTCGGGGAGTCAGGCCTCGTCTCGAGGGGAAGCCAAGGACTCCGCTCTCCACTCGAGTGGCGACGCGGATCTCTTGGAGCCCACTGAGTGGCCTCAAGGGAGTCCAGCCTCCTCTTCAGTTTGGAGAGAGGACCCGGGATTTCTCTCCAGGCCATGCAGGAAAAGAAGGCCCTCAGCTCGCGAGGACGGGGGCGTCTCAGGGGTTTCCTCGAGCTGCGGCGCCCGTGGGGGTTTTCTCCCGAGGCACGACGAGGATCTCAGGGAGCCTCTCGTGCGGTGCCAGGGAAGTCAGGTCTCCATGCGCGTGGCGAGGGGGAGCGCGTCCTGGCTCTCGAGGCACGGGAGGGGACTAGGGCCTCGAGACGTGTTGAAGAAGGACTCTCGAGGTCTTTCTCGGGGGGCGGCGGGAAACCCTCGTTTCCCTCGCCTTCTGCCGGGGATCTTAGGGAACTTCCCAGGGTGCCTCTGAGAGGCGAGGGATCCTGTGGAGTTGGCGGGGCCTCTCGGGACTCCGCTGGGTCTGGCGCAACGGAAGAGGGCCTCACCTCGAGGGGAGGCAGGAACCTCAGGCTTCCTCTCCGTTTCGGCTCCGACCACAGGGTCCCTGCAGAGTTGGGACAGGAGAGTCATGCCTCGTCTTGTCTGAGCAAGGGAACCCCGCTTGCCTCTCGAGTTGTCAGGGGTTTTCAGGCCCCTGGTCGAGCTGTGTGTGGAACCTGCGGGTCTTTGCGGACGATGCCCGGGGGTGTCAGTGCCCCTTCGTGTTGTGCCTTCACCCACAGGGTTGCCTTCGAAGAGGGGTCCGGGCCTCGGGTCCTTCTCAAAATCGGACCGGGGAATCGGGGGCATTTGGCATGTGGCACCACCCACGTGGCTCGTCTCGAATTTCCCTGTGAGACCGGCCTCATCCTGAGGTGCACCGGGAAGACCGGGAACCCCTTCTGAACCACGCAGGGGAATCGACTCTCCTGTCGTGATCAGGAGAGGAGAACGGGCTCAGATGAAGCTGTGCCTTGACTCTCGGTGTTCCCTCGAGGGTACACGGCGTGTCGGGGAGCTTTTGGGGGTTGCACGAAGGGTGTCAGGTACTGTTTCGCACTTCAGGGCGGAACATGGGACTTCCCTTGAGACGCTGTAGTGGGCAAGGGCGTCATCTTGCGAAGACGTTGGAACCACGTGTTTTTTCTGGAGTTGCGGCGGGATTCTCGACTGACGATGGGGATTACAGGCTTCCTCCTCTGTTGACCCTGGGAAGCCCAGTCTTCCATTTGATTGGCGAGGGAAAGCTGGGGGTTGCGCTCGAGTCACTGCAGGGCCAAATAGACCTCATCTAGGCTTGTGTCCAGGACCTAATGTTCCTCTCCAGGGAAGGCAGGGATCTCGGGGTTGCATTCCAGGATCCCCCTGGGTGTCAGGCCTCGTCTCGAGGGGAAGCAAAGGACTCCGCTGTCCTCCCGAGTCGCGTCGCGGATCTCTTGGAGCCCCCTAGTGGTGTCAGTGGAGTCAAGCCTCCTCTTCATTTTGGAGAGAGGGCTCGGGATTGTTCTCCAGGCCATGCAGGAAAAGAAGGCCCTTCACCTCGCGAGGACGGGGGCGTCTCAGGGGTTTCCTCGAGCTGCGGCACCCATGGGGGTTTTCTCGCGAGTCACGGCGAGGATCTCAGGGAGCCTCTCGTGCGGCGCCAGGGAAGTCAGGTCTCCCTGCGCGTAGCGAGGAGGAGCGCGTTGTGGCTCTCGAGTAATGGGAGGGGACTAGGGCCTCAAGACGTGTTGAAGAGGGACTCTCGAGGTCTTTCTCGGGTTGTGGCGGGAAAAAGTCGTTTCCCTCGACTTCTGCCGGGGACCTTAGGGAACTTCCCAGGGTGTCTCTGAGAGTTGAGGGATACTGTGGAGTTGGCGGTGCCTCTCGGGACTCCGCTGGGTTTGTCGCAATGGAAGAGGGGCTCATCTCGAGGGGAGGCAGGAACCTCAGACTTCCTCTCTGTTTAGGACTCCGACATCAGGGTCCCTGCAGAGTTGTGACAGGAGAGTCAGGCTACGTCTTTTCTGAGGAATGGAACTCCGCTTGCCTCTCGAGTTGTTCATGGGGTTTCAGGCCGCTTGTCACTGTGTGTGGAATCTGCAGGTTTTTCCAGACGATGCACGGGGGTGTCAGTGACCCTTCGTTTTTTGTCTTCATCCACAGGGTTGCCTTCGAAGAGGTGTCCGGGCATCGTGTTCTTATGAAGAGCGGACCGGGATATCGGGGTCGTTCAGCATTTGGCACCACCCACGTGGGTCGTCTCGAATTTCCTCATGAAACCGGCCTCATCCTGAAGTGTGCCGCGAAGGTCAGGAAACTCTTCCAGACAAAGCAGAGGAATTGACCCTCCTGTGGCGATCAGGAGGGGAGAAGTGGCTCAGATGAAGTGCTGCTGGGAACCTCGGTGTTTCCCTCAAGTGAGACAGGTATGTCGGGTAACTTTTTGGGTCACATAAAGCGTTTATCGACTCACCCGGAGAGTCAGGCCTCGTCTTGAGGGAAAAAAAGGACTCCGCTCTCCTGTCGAGTCGCGACGGGTATCTCTTGGAGCCCACTGCGTGGCGTAAAGGGAGTGAAGCCTCCTATGGAGCTTGGAGAGATGACTCGGGATTGTTTTCCTGGCCATGCAGGAAAAAAGGCCCTCATCTCGCGATGACGGGGGCATCTCGTGGGTTTTCTCCAGCTGTGGCGCCAGTATCAGATTTCTCACGAGGTATGACGGGGAGCTCAGAGAGCCTCTCGTGTGGTGCTAGGGACGTCAGGTCTCCGTGCGTGTGGTGAAGGGGAGTGCGTGATTGCTCTCGAGTCATAATAGGCGAATCGGGCCTCAAGACGCATTGAAGAAGGACTCTCGAGATCTTTCTCGGGTTGCGGCAGGGAACCCTGGGTTCCCTCGACTTGCGTCGGTGACCTCAGGCAACTTCTCAGGGTGCCTCTGAGAAGTCAGGGACACTGTGGATTTGGGAGGGGCCTTTCGTTACTCAACTGGGTTTGGTGCAATCGAAGAGGGCCTCATCTCGAATGGAGGCAGGAACCTCAGGGGTCCTCTCCATTTCTGACTCGGGTCACAGAGTACCTGCCGAGTACGGACAAGAGAGTCACGCCTCGTCTTCCGTGGAGGAATGGATCTCCGCTGGCCTTTCGAGTTGTTCACGGAGTGACAGGCCACTTGTTGAGCTGTGTGTGGAACCTGCGGGTTTTTCCGGACGATGCACAGGGGTGTCAGTGCCCCTTCGTGTTGTGCCTTCATCCACAGGGTTGCCTTCAAAGAGGTGTCCGGGCATCAGGTTCTTTTCAAGAGCATACCAGAAAATTGGGGTCTTTCAGCATGTGGTACCACCCACGAGGCTACGTCTCGAATTTCCTCGGGAGACCGGCCTCATCCTGAGGTTCGCCGGGAAGGTAGGGAACCCTTGCAGACAAATCAGGGGAATCGACCCACCGGTCGCGATCAGAAGGGGAGAAGGGGCTCAGATGAAGTGGTGCCGGGAACCTCGGTGGTCCCCTCGAGTGAGACCGGTATGTCACGGCACTTTTGAGGTCGCATCAAGGGTGCCAAGTACAGTTTCGCACTTCAAGACGGAACGTGGGAATTCTCTGGAGATGCTCTAGCGGGCAAGGGCCTCATATTGCGATGACGAGGGAAACACGTGGTTTTTCTCGAGTTGCAGCGGGATTCTCGAGTTACGACGGGGAATTCAGGCTTCCTCTTGTGTTGGCCCAGGAAGTCCAATCTTCCATTCAACTTGTCAGAGAGAGCTGTGGGTTGCTCTCGAGTCACTTCAGGGCAAAGAGTCCTCAACTAGGCTTGGGTCCAGGACGTAGTGTTCCTCTCCAGGGGCAACAGGGATATCGGGGTCGCATTCCAGTCTCACCCGGTGGGTCATGCCTCGTCTTGAGTGGAAGCAAAGGACTCCACTATCCTCTCGAGTCGGGACGCGTAACTCTTGGAGCCCAATGAGTGGCCTAAAGGGAGTTAAGCGTCCTGTGTAGCTTGGACAGAAGGTTCACGCTTGATCTGCATACCATTCAGTAAAGATGGCCCTCCTCTCGTGATGACGGGAGCATCTCATGGGTTTTCTTGAGCTGCGGCGCCAGTGTGGGGTTTCTCACGAGATATGATGGGGAGCTCAGGGAGCCTCTCGTGCGGCGCCAGAGAAGTCAGGCCTCCATGCGTGTGGCCAGGCAGATCGCGTCATTGCTCTGGAGTCATGGGAGGGACTAGGGCCTCAAGACGCATTTAAGAAGGACTCTCGAGGTCTTTCTTGAGTTGGGGCTGGAAACACTCGTTTCCCTCGACCTCTACCGGGGACCTTAGGGAACTTCCCAGGTGCCTCTGAGAGGTGAGGGATACTGAGGAGTTAGAGGGGCCTCTCGGGACTCCACTAGGTTTGACGAAATGAAAGAGGGCCTCATCTCGATTGGAGGCAGGAACCTCAGGCTTCCTGTCCATTTCTGACTCCAACCGCAGGGTCCCTGCAGGGTTGGGACAGGAGAGTCAGGCCTCGTCTTGTCTGAGTAATGGAACTCTGCTTGCCTCTCGAGTCGTTCAGTGGGTCTCAGGCCCCTTGTCGAGCTGTGTGTGGAACCTGCGGGTGTTTCCAGAAGATGCACGGGGGTGTCATTGCCCCTTCATTTGGTGCCTTCCCCCACAGGGTTGCCTTCAAAGAGGTGTCCGGGCATCAGGTTCATTTCAAGAGCGGACCGGGAAATCGGGGTCTTTCGACATGTGGCACCACCCACGTGGCTCATCTCGAATTTCCTCGTGAGACCAGCATCATCCTGAGGTGCGCCGGGAAGGCCGGGAACACCTTCCACACAAAGAAGGGGAATCGACTCTCCTGTCGCGATCAGGAGGGGAGATGGGGCTCAGATGAAGTGGGGCCGGGACTCTAGGTGTTCCACTCGAGGGAACCCGGCGTTTCAGGGAACTTTAGGGGTCGCATCAAGGGAGCCAAGTACCGTTTCCCACTTCAGGACGGAACATGGGACTTCCCTGGAGACGCTGTAGCGGGCAAGGGCCTCATCCTGTGAAGACGTTGGAACCACGTCGTTTTTCTCGAGTTGCGTCTGGATTCTCGAAAACGACTGGGATTACAGGCTTCCTCTTGGGTTGGCCCTGGGAAGCCCAATCTTCCCCTGGAGTTGCGAGGGAAAGCTGGGGGTTCTGCTCGAGTCACTACAGGCCCAAAGAGACCTCATCGAGGCGTGTGTCCAGGACCTAATATTCCTCTCAAGGGAAGACAGAGATCTCGGGTTTCCATTCCAGACTCCCCCGGGGAGTCAGGCCTCGCCTCGAGGGGAAGCAGAGGACTCCACTTTCCTCTCAAGTCGAGACACGGATCTCTTGGAGCCCAATGAGTGGACTCAAGGGTGTCGAGCCTCCTCTTCAGTTTGGAGAGAGGACTCGGGATTGCTCTCCAGGTCAGGCAGGAAAAGAAGGCCCTCATCTTGCGATGACGGGGGCATCTCATGGGTTTCCTCAGGCTGTGGCGCCCGTGGGGGTTTTCTCACGAGGCACGACGAGGACCTCAGGGAGCCTCTCGTGCGGCGCCAGGGAACTCATGTCTCCATGCGCATGGCGAGGGGGAGCTGGTCATCACTCTCGAGTCATGGGAAGTGACTAGGGCCTCAAGACGCGTTGAAGAAGGACTCTCGAGGTCTTTCTCGGGTGGCGGCGGGAAACCCTCGTTTCCCTCGACTTCTGCAGGGGACTATAGGGAACTTACCAGGGTGCCTCTGAGAGGTGAGGAATGCTGTGGAGTTGGCAGGGCCTCTCGGGACTCTGCTGGGTTCGGCGCAATGGAAGAGGGCCTCATCTCGAGGGGAGGCAGGAACCTCAGGCTTCCTTTCCGATTCTGACTCCGACTGCACGGTCCCTGCAGTGTTGGGACAGGAGAGTCATGCCTCGTCTTGTCTGAGGAATGGAATTCTGGTTGCTTCTCGAGTTGTTCCGGGAGTCTCAGGCCCCTTGTCGAGCTGTGTGTAGACCCTGCGGGT
Source organism: Bubalus kerabau (assembly GCF_029407905.1). NCBI lineage: Eukaryota > Metazoa > Chordata > Mammalia > Artiodactyla > Bovidae > Bubalus > Bubalus kerabau. The sequence continues at coordinate 1,120,221 of NW_026577915.1, read as the reverse complement.
TTTTCCGGATGATGCACGGGGGTGTCAGTGCCCCTTCGTGTTGTGCCTTCACTCACAGGGTTGCCTTCGAAGAGGTGTCCGGGCATCGGGTTCTTATCAAGATCGGACCGGAAAATCGGTGTCGTTCGGCATGTGGCACCTCACACATGGCGAGTCTCGAATTTCCTCCTGAGACCGGCCTCATCCTGAGGTGCACCAGCAAGGCCGGGAACCCCTTCCAGAGAAAGCAGGGGAATCGACTCTCCTGTCGCGATCAGGAGGGGAGAAGGGGCTCAGATGATGTGGGCCGGGACCCTTGGTGTTCCCCTCGAGGGAACCCAGCGTGTCGGGGAACTTTTGCGGTTGCATCAAGGTGTCAAGTACCGTTTCGCACTTAAGGACGGAACATGGGACTTCCCTGGAGACGCCGGGAACTTCGGTGTTCCCCTGGAGTGAGACCGGTATGTTGGGGAACTTTGGGGTCGCATCAAGGGTGCCAAGTACCGTTTCAAACTTCAAGACGGAACGTGAGACTTCTCTTGAGACGCTGTAGCTGGCAAGGGCCTCATCTTGTGGTGACGGGTTAACCACGTCGTTTTTCTCGAGTTGTGGCGGGATTCTCGAGTTAGGTCAGGAAATTCAGGCTTCCTCTTGTGTTGGCCCAGGGAAGTCCAGTCTTCCATTCGAGTTGCGAGGGAGAGCTAGGGATTGCGCTTGAGTTACTGCAGGGCAAAAGAGACCTTATCTAGGCTTGTGTCCAGGACATAATGTTCGTCTCCAGGGGGGACAGGGATCTCGGGGTTGCTTTCCTGATGCACCCGGGGAGTCAGTCCTTGTCTCGAGGGGAAGCGAAGGACTCCGCTCTCCTCTCGAGTTGCGACGGGTATCTCTTGGAGCCCACTGAGTGGCCTAAAGGGAGTCAAGACTCCTGTGGAGTTTGGAGAGAGGACTCGTGATTGCTCTCCAGGCCATGCAGGAAAAGAAGGCCATCATCTCGCGATGAAGGGGGCATCTCGTGGGTTTTCTCGAGCTGCAGCGCCAGTGTGGGGTTTCTCATGAGGTACTACGGGGAGCTCAGGGAGCCTCTCATGTGGCGCTTGGGAAGTCAGGTCTCCATGCGCATTGCGAGGGGGAGCGCATCATTGCTCTAGAGTCATGGAAGGTGTATCGGGCCTCAAGAACCGTTAAAGAAGGACTTTCAAGGTGTTTCTTGGGTCACGGCAGTAAACCCTGGGTTCCCTCGACTAGTGCTGTTGGCCTCAGGGAGCTTCTCAGTGTGCCTCTGAGAAGTCAAGGATACCCTGGAGTTGGGAGGGCCCTCTCGGGACTCCACTGGGTTTGGTGCAATAGAAGAGGGCCTCATCTCGAGTGGAGGCAGGAACCTCAGGGTTCGTCTCCATTTATGACTCTTATCGCAGGGTCCCTGCAGAGTTGGGACAGGAGAGTCAGGCCTCGTCTTGTAAGGAGGAATGGAACTCCGCTTGCCTCTCGAGTTATTCACGGGGTGACAGGCAACTTGTCGAACTGTGTTTGGAATCTGCGGGTTTTTCCGGACGATGCACGAGGGTGTCAGTGCCCCTTCGTGTTGTGCCTTCTTCCACAGGGTTGCCTTTCAAGAGGTGTCCGGGCATCGGGTTCTTATCAAGAGCAGACCGGGGAATCGGGGTCTTTCAGCATGTGTTACCACCCATGAAGCTACGTCTCAAATATTCTCATTAGACCGGCCTCATCCTGAGGTGCGCCGGGAAGGTTGGGAACCCCTTCCAGACAAAGCACGGGAGTCGACCCTCCAATCGCAATCAGGAGGGGAGAAGTGGCTCAGATGAAGTCGTACCGGGAACCTCGGTGTTCCCCTCGAGAGAGACCAGGGTGTCGGGGAACTTTTGGAATCGCATCAAGGGTGCCAAGTTTTCACACTTGAAGTGTGAAAACACTTCAAGAAGAAACCTGGGACTTCTCTTTAGACGCTGTAGCGGGCAAGGGCCTCATCTTGCGATGACAGGGTAACCATGTGGTTTTTCTCGAGTTTCGGCGGGATTCTCGAGTTACGATGGGGAATTCAGGCTTCCTCTTGTGTTGGCCCAGGGAAGTCCAATCTTCCATTGGAGTTACGAGAGAGAGCTAGGGATTGCTCTCGAGTCACTTCAGGGCAAAAGAGACCTCATCTAAGCTTGTGTCCAGGACCTAATGTTCCTCTCCAGGGGCGACAGAGATCTCGGGGTTGCATTTTAGACGCACCCGAGGAGTCAGACCTCATCTCGAGAGGAAGGAAAGGACTCTGCTCTGCTCTCGAGTCCCGACGGGTATTTCTTGGAGACCACTGAGTGGCCTAAAGGGAGTCAAGCCTCCTGTGGATTTTTTTTTAATTTTATTTTATTTTTAAACTTTACATAATTGTATTAGTTTTTCCAAATATCAAAATGAATCTGCCTCAGGTATACATGTGCTCCCCATCCTGAACCCTCCTCCCTCCTCCCCCCCATAGCATCCCTCTGGGTCGTCCCAGTGCACTAGCCCCAAGCATCCAGTGTCATGCATCAAACCTGGACTGGCAACTCTTTTCATACATGATATTTTACATGTTTCAATGCCATTCTCCCAAATCTTCCCACCTTCTCCCTCTCCCACAGAGTCCATAAGACTCTTCTATACATCAGTGTCTCTTTTGCTGTCTCGTACTCAGGGTTATTGTTACCGTCTTTCAAAGTTCCATATATATGTGTTAGTATACTGTATTGGTGTTTTTCTTTCTGGCTTACTTCACTCTGTATAATAGGCTCCAGTTTCATCCACCTCATTAGAACTGATTCATTCTATTCTTTTTAATGGCGGAGTAATACTCCATTGTGTATATGTACCACAGCTTTCTTATCCATTCATCTGCTGATGGACATCTAGGTTGCTTCCATGTCCTGGCTATTAGAAACAGTGCTGCGATGAACATTGGGGTACACGTGTCTCTTTCCCTTCTGGTTTCCTCAGTGTGTATGCCCAGCATTGGGATTGCTGGATCATAAGGCAGTTCTATTTCCAGTTTTTTAAGGAATCTCCACACTGTTCTCTATAGTGGCTGTACTAGTTTGCATTCCCACCAACAGTGTAAGAGGGTTCCCTTTTCTCCACACCCTCTCCAGCATTTATTATTTGTAGACTTTTGGATTGCAGCCATTCTGACTGGCGTGAAATGGTACCTCATAGTGGTTTTGATTTGCATTTCTATGACAATGAGTGATTTTGAGCATCTTTTCATGTGTTTGTTAGCCATCTGTATGTCTTCTTTGGAGAAATGTCTATTTAGTTCTTTGGCCCATTGTTTGATTGGGTCATCTATTTTTCTGGAGTTGAGCTGTAGGTGTTGCTTGTATATTTTTGAGATTAGTTGTTTGTCAGTTGCTTCATTTCCTATTATTTTCTCCCATTCCGAAGGCTGTCTTTTCACCTTGCTAATAGTTTGCTTTGATGTGCAGAAGCTTTTACGGTTAATTAGGTCCCATTTGTTTATTTTTGTTTTTATTTCCAATATTCTGGGAGGTGGGTCATAGAGGATCCTGCTGTGATGTATTTCAGAGAGTGTTTTGCCTATGTTCTCCTCTAGGAGTTTTATAGTTTCTGGTCTTACGTTTAGATCTTTAATCCATTTTGAGTTTATTTTTGTGTATTGTGTTAGAAAGTGTTCTAGTTTCATTCTTTTACAAGTGGTTGACCAGATTTCCCAGCACCACTTGTTAAAGAGATTGTCTTTAATCCATTGTATATTTTTGCCTCCTTTGTCAAAGATAAGGTGTCCATACGTGTGTGGATTTATCTCTGGGCTTTCTATTTTGTTCCACTAATCTATATTTCTGTCTTTGTGCCAGTACCATACTGTCTTGATAACTGTGGCTTTGTAGCGGAGCCTGAAATCAGGTAGGTTGATTCCTCCAGTTCCATTCTTCTTTCTCAAGATCGCTTTGGCTATTCGAGGTTTTTTGTATTTCCATACAAATTGTGAAATTATTTGTTCTAGCTCTGTGAAGAATACTGTTGGTAGCTTGATAGGGATTGCATTGAATCTATAAATTGCCTTGGGTAGTATACTCATTTTCACTATATTGATTCTTCCAATCCATGAACATGGTATATTTCTCCACCTATTAGTGTCCTCTTTGATTTCTTTCACCAGTGTTTTATAGTTTTCTATATATAGGTCTTTAGTTTCTTTAGGTAGGTATATTCCTAAGTATTTTATTCTTTCCGTTGCAATGGTGAATGAAATTGTTTCCTTAATTTCTCTTTCTGTTTTCTCATTATTAGTGTATAGGAATGCAAGGAATTTCTGTGTGTTGATTTTATATCCTGCAACTTTACTATAGTCATTGACTAGTTCTAGTAATTTTCTGGTCGAGTCTTTAGGGTTTTCTATGTAGAGGATCATGTCATCTGCAAACAGTGAGAGTTTTACTTCTTCTTTTGCAATTTGGATTCCTTTTGTTTCTTTTTCTGCTCTGATTGCTGTGGCCAAAACTTCCAAAGCTATGTTGAATAGTAATGGTGAAAGTGGGCACCCTTGTCTAGTTCCTGACTTTAGAGGAAATGCTTTCAATTTTTCACCATTGAGGATAATGTTTGCTGTGGGTTTGTCATATATAGCTTTTATTATGTTGAGGTATGTTCCTTCTATTCCTGCTTTCTGGAGAGTTTTTAATCATAAATGGATGTTGAATTTTGTCAAAGGCTTTCTCTGCATCTATTGAGAAAATCATATGGTTTTTATTTTTCAATTTGTTAAGGTGGTGTATTACATTGATTGATTTGCGGATATTGAAGAATCCTTGCATCCCTGGGATAAAGCCCACTTGGTCATGGTGTATGATCTTTTTAATGTGTTGTTGGATTCTGATTGCTAGAATTTTGTTAAGGATTTTTGCATCTATGTCATCAGTGATATTGGCCTGTAGTTTTCTTTTTTTGTGGGATCTTTGTCAGGTTTTGGTATTAGGCTGATGGTGGCCTCATAGAATGAGTTTGGAACTTTACCTTCCTCTGCAATTTTCTGGAAGAGTTTGAGCAGGATAGGTGTTAGCTCTTCTCTAAATTTTTCGTAGAATTCAGCTGTGAAGCCGTCTGGACCTGGACTTTTGTTGGCTGGAAGATTTTTGGTTACAGTTTCCATTCCCGTGCTTGTGATGGGTCTGTTAAGATTTTCTAGTTCTTCCCTGGTCCAGTTTTGGAAAGTTGTACTTTTCTAAGAATTTGTCCATTTCTTCCACGTTGTCCATTTTATTGGCATATAATTGTTGATAGTAGTCTCTTATGATCCTTTGTATTTCTGTGTTTTCTGTTGTGATCTCTCCATTTTCATTTCTAATTTTATTGATTTGATTTTTCTCCCTTTGTTTCTTGATGAGTCTGGCTAATGGTTTGTCAATTTTATTTATCGTTTCAAAGAACCAGCTTTTGGTTTTGTTGATTTTTGCTATGGTCTCTTTTGTTTCTTTTGCATTTATTTCTGCTCTAATTTTTAAGATTTCTTTCCTTCTACTAACCCTGGGGTTCTTCATTTCTTCCTTTTCTAGTTGCTTTAGGTGTAGAGTTAGTTTATTTATTTGACTTTTTTCTTGTTTCTTGAGGTGTGCCTGTATTGCTATGAACTTTCCCCTTAGGACTGCTTTTACCGTGTCCCACAAGTTTTGGGTTGTTGTGTTTTCATTTTCATCCGTTTCTATGCAAATTTTGATTTCTTTTTTGATTTCTTCTGTGATTTGTTGGTTATTCAGCAGCGTGTTGTTCAGCCTCCATATGTTGGAATTTTTAATAGTTTTTCTCCTGTAATTGAGATCTAATCTTACTGCATTGTGGTCAGAAAAGATGCTTGGAATGATTTCTATTTTTTTGAATTTACCAAGGCTAGCTTTATGGCCCAGGATGTGATCTATCCTGGAGAAGGTTCCATGTGCACTTTAGAAAAAGTTGAAATTCATTGTTTTGGGATGAAATGTCCTATAGATATCAATTAGGTCTAACTGGTCTATTGTATCATTTAAAGTTTGTGTTTCCTTGTTAAATTTCTGTTTAGTTGATCTATCCATAGGTGTGAGTGGGGTATTAAAATCTCCAACTATTATTGTGTTAGTGTTAATTTCTCCTTTCATACTTGTTAGCATTTGTCTTACATACTGTGGTGCTGCCGCGTTGGGTGCATATATATTTATAATTGTTATATCTTCTTCTTGGATTGATCCTTTGATCATTATGTAGTGACCTTCTTTGTCTCTTTTCACAGCCTTTGTTTTAAAGTCTATTTTATCTGATATGAGTATCGCTACTCCTGCTTTCTTTTGGTCCCTATTTGCATGGAAAATCTTTTTCCAGCCCTTCACTTTCAGTCTGTATGTATCCCCTGTTTTGAGGTGGGTCTCTTGTAGACAACATATGTAGGGGTCTTGTTTTTGTATCCATTCAGCCAGTCTTTGTCTTTTGGTTGGAGCATTCAACCCATTTACGTTTGAGGTAATTACTGATAAGTATGATCCCATTGCCATTTACTTTATTGTTTGGGGTTTGAATTTATACACCGTTTTTGTGTTTCCTGTTTAGTATTTGTTGGAGAGCTGGTTTGGTGGTGCAGAATTCTCTCAGCTTTTGCTTGTCTGAAAAGCTTTTGATTTCTCATTCATACTTGAATGAGATCCTTGCTGGGTACAATAATCTGGGCTGTAGGTTATTTTCTTTCATCATTTTAAGTATGTCTTGCCATTCCCTCCTTGCTTGAAGAGTTTCTATTGAAAGATCAGCTGTTATCCTTATGGCAATTCCCTTGTGTGTTATTTGTTGTTTTTCCCTTGCTGCTTTTCATATTTGTTCTTTGTGTTTGATTTTTGTTAATGTGATTAATATGTGTCTTGGGGGGTTTCGCCTTGGCTTTATCCTGTTTGGGACTCTCTGGGTTTCTTGGACTTGAGTGAGTATTTCCTTCCCCATTTTAGGGAAGTTTTCAACTATTATCTCCTCAAGTATTTTCTCACGGTCTTTCTTTTTGTCTTCTTCTTCTGGGACCCCTATGATTCGAATGTTGTAGCGTTTAATATTGTCCTGGAGGTCTCTGAGATTGTGCTCATTTCTTTTAATTCGTTTTTCATGTATCCTCTCTGATTCATTTATTTCTACCATTCTATCTTCGAATTCACTAATCCTATCTTCTGCCTCTGTTATTCTACTATTTGTTGCCTCCAGAGTGTTTTTAATTTCATTTATTGCATTATTCATTATATATTGACTCTTTTTTTATTTCTTCTAGGTCCTTGTTAAACCTTTCTTGCATCTTCTCAATCCTTGTCTCCAGGCTATTTATCTGTGATTCCATTTTAATTTCAAGATTTTAGATCCATTTCACTATCCTTACTCGGAATTCTTTATCAGGTAGATTCCCTATCTCTTCCTCTTTTGTTTGGTTTGGTGGGCATTTATCCTGTTCCTTTATCTGCTGGGTATTCCTCTGTCTCATCTTGTTTAAATTGCTGAGTTTGGGGTGTCCTTTCTGTATTCTGGCAGTTTGTGGAGTTCTTTACTGTGGCATTTCCTCGCTGTGTGTGGGTTTGTACAGGTGTCTTGTCAAGGTTTCCTGGTTAGGGAAGCTTGTGTCCGTGTTCTGGTGGGTGGAGCTGTATTTCTTCTCTCTGGAGTGCAATGAAGTGTCCAGTAATGAGTTATGAGATGTCTGTGGTTTTGGGGTGACTTTGGGCAGCCTGTATCTTGAAGCTCAGGGCTGCGTTCCTTTGTTGCTGGAGAATTTGCTTGGTATGTCTTGCCCTGGAACTTGTTGGCCCTTGTGTGGTGCTTGATTTCAGTGTCGGTATGGAGGCATTTGATGAGCTCCTGTCAATTAATGTTCCTCGGAGTCAGGAGTTCCCTGGAGTCAGGGTTTGGACTTAAGCCTCCTGCTTCCAGTTATCTGTCTTACTTTTACAGTAGTTTCAACACTTCTCCTTCTATACAGCACCATTGATAAAACATCTACGTTAAAGAAGAAAAGTTTCTCTACTGTGAGGGTCACTCAGAAAGGTTCACAGCGTTACATGGAGAAGAGAAGAGGGACGAGGGAGTTAGAGGTGACCCAAATGAGATCAGGTGGAATCAATAGTGGAGAGAGTGGGCTGGCCAGTAGTCACTTCCTTATGTGCACTCCACAAATGGACCGCTCAGAGATGTTCACAGAGTTATACAGAGATGAGAAGAAGGAGGAAGGAGACAGAGGTGGCCAGAAGGATAAAAGGGGGGAATGAAAAGGAGGGAGACAGATCCAGCCAGTAATCAGTTCCCTAAGTGTTCTCCACCGTCTGGAATACACAGAAATTCACAGAGTTGGGTAGAGTAGAGAGGGGTTAGGGAGGAGACACAGGCGACCTGGTGGAGAAAAAGGAGAGTCCAAAGGGAGAGAGAGCAGTCAAGCCAGTAATCTTGCTCCCTAGTGAAAAATGGGTACTGAAGATTGGGTTCTTAAAGGTACAAAATTGGTAACAAATACATAAAAGCAAAAATTAAAAATCTAGAGTAGAGTTTGGAATTTCAAAAATACGATGTTAAAGAAAAGAAGAAGGAAAAGAAAGAGAGAAAAAACGAACAAAGAAAAACAAACAAGGTCGCAAAAATTATCAAGAAAATACAGGTACAAAATTGATAACTAATACCAAAAAGCAAAAATTAAAAATCTAGAGTAGAGTTTGGAATTTCAAAAATACAATGTTAAAAAAAAGGAAGAAGAAAACTAAAGAGAAAACAAACAAACAAAAACAAGCAATGTCGCAAAAATTATAAAGAAACTACAGGTACAAAATTGATATCAAATACCAAAAAGCATAAATTAAAAATCTAGAGTACAGTTTGGAATTTCAAAAATACAATGTTAAAGAAAAGAAGAAAAAAAAAAAACAAAACAAAAAACAAGGTCAAAAAATTAATATATATATATATATATATATATATATATATATATATATATATGAAGTTTGCTGAAGAAGAAAAAAATAGGGTCTTTTTTTTGCAAAGTAATAGGTTATAAAAGTGAAAATTAAAGGAACAATAGAGGACTTAAAATTAAAAAAATTAAAAAAAAGAACGAATGATCATAAAAATATATCTAGGACTTTCTCTGGTTTTGTTGTGAGTATCGTGGGTTCGGTTCATTTTTGGCTAGTTCCTTGGTCCGACTTATATTTCCCAAGATCTATAGGCGCCTTCCTATGTAGTCCTAGTAACCACAGGGTTTTAATCTATTGCCTGTAGCTTCCAAGGCGTTTCCCTCTGTTATAGCTTCTTTTGTTTGCTGGTCTCTTCAGTGTCTGGTTTACGCCCTGACACAAAGGGGACGGTGGAGGACACTTTTTTTTTTTAGGCTCACTTGTTCAGTTGCGCTGTGGGGAGGGAGGGAGGGATGCTGCAAACAAATAACACTGGCGTGCGCTCGCAGTGCCTCAGCCACACTGGGTCTGCCCCCGCTCACGGCACGTGTAGCCTCCCTGCCCACACTGCTCGGGCTCTAGGTTGTTCCACCGGGAACAATCCGAGGCTGGCCCTGGGCTGCATGCACCTCCCAGGTCCAAGCCGCTCAGGTTCAGGCACTCGGGTAGTCCTCAGAGGCACAGACTCGGTTGGGCCTGCGTTTTGTGCTCTTCCCAGGTCCGAGCAGCTCAGGTGATGAGGTGTTTGGCGAGCGCCAATGTTGTGACTTATCGCCTCCCCGCCACTCGGTTATCTGGGTGTAAAACAGGCGCACCTTCTCAGGCAGATGTTGACCGTCCAGATCCCCAAGAAGTTTTAGTTAGCAAAGAAGCCTGCTTACAGTTTTATAGATAATGTCTCTCTGGGGCTGCGATTGCCCCCTTCCGACTCTGGCTGCCTGTCACCGTAGGGGGAAGGTCTGCAGCCGGCTATCTCTGTTCAGTCCTTTGTTCCGTGCGCGGGCCTGGCGGTGTCTTAGGTTAGGGCTGGCTTTTTGCGTGGTAGATATCCCAGAGTCTGGTTTGCTAGCCCAAGTTATTTCGTTCAGATAGCGCTCAGGGTATTCAGGCCAGATTCTTACTCTAAGCGATGCAGCCCGCGCCGCGCCTCCCTGCCCAGCCCCTGCTTGCTAATGGTGTGAGCAGGCGTCTGCACTGCTTCGCGGCTGGGGGAGTTACCGTAGGGCTTGCAATCTGCGAGTTTTAATTGCTTATTTATTTTTATCCCCCTTATGTTGCCCTTTGTGCTTCCAAAGCTTGGCAAAGATTTGGCAGTGAAAAGCTTTCCTGGTGTTTGGAAACTTTTCTCTTTTTAAGACTATCTTCCCGGGACGGAAATCCCTCCCTCCCTCTTTTGTCTCTTTTTTTTGTCTTTTATACTTTTTCCTACCTACTTTCCAAGAGTTGGGTTCTTTTCTGGGTGCCTGATGTCCTCTGGCAGCATTCATAAGTTGTATTGTGGAATTTACTCGACGTTTAAATGCTCTTTTGATGAAATTGTTTGCGGGGGAAAGAGTTCTCCCCGTCCTACTCCTCAGCAATCTTGGCTCCTCTCTTGTGGAGTTTGGAGAGAGCACGCGGGATTGCTCTCCAGGCCATGCAGGAAAAGAAGGCCCTCATCTCGCGATGTCGGGGGAGTCTCGTGGTTTTTCTGGAGCTGCGGTGCCAGTGTGGGGTTTCTCACAAGGTACGACCAGGAGCTCAGGGAACCTCTCGTGTGGTGTCAGGGAAGTCAAGTCTCCATACGAGTGGCGAGGGGGTGCACGTCATTGCTCTCGAGTCATGGTAGTGGAATCAGGGCTCAACGCAATGAAAAAGGACGCTTGAGGTCTTTCTCGGGTTGCGGCAGGAGACCCTGGGTTCCCTCGACTTGTGCCTGTGACCTCAGGTAGCTTCTCAGGGTGCCTCTGAGAAGTCAGGGATACTATGGAGCTGGGAGAGGCCTCTCGGGACTCCACTGGGTTTGCTGCAATGGAAGAGGGCCTAATCTCGAGATCAGGAAGGAACCTCAGGGTTCCTCTCCATTTCTGACTCAGATTGCAGGGTCCCTGCAGAGTTGGGACAGGAGAGTCAGGCCTCGTCTTGTGTGGAGGAATGGAACTCCGCTTGCCTCTCGAGTTGTTCAAGGAGTGACAGGCCACTTGTCGAGCTGTGTGTGAAACCTGCGGTTTTTTCCAGACAATGCACGGGGGTGTCAGTGCCCCTTCGTGATGTGCTTTCATCCACAGGGTTGCCTTCGAAGTGGTGTGCGGGCATCGGGTTCTTTTCAAGAGCGGACCAGGAAATCGGGGTCTTTTGGAATGCGGCACCACACACGAGGCTACGTCTCGAATTTCCTCGTGAGACGGGCCTCATGCTGAGGTGCCCCTGGAAGGTCGGGAAAGCCTTCCAGACAAAGCAGGTTAATCGACCCTACTGTCGCGATCAGGAGGGGAGAAGGGGCTCAGATGAAGTGGTGCCGGGAACCTCGGTGTTCCCCTTGAGTGAGACCGGTATGTCAGGGAACTTTTGGGGTCTCACGAAGCTTGCCAAATACTGTTTCAAACTTCAAGATGAAACGTGGGACTTCTCTTGAGACGCTGTGGCGGGCAAGGGCCTCATCTTGTGATGAAGGGGAAACCACGTGGTTTTTTCGAGTTGCGATGGGATTGTTGACTTACGACGGGGAATTCAGGCTTCCTCTTCTGTTGGCCCAGGGAAGTCCATTCTTCCATTCGAGTTGGCAGGGAGAGCTGGGTGGGAATTGCTCTCGAGTCACGGCAGGTCAAAATAGACCTCATCTAGGCTTGTGTCCAGGACCTAATGTTCCTCTCCAGGGGCGATAGGGATCACGGGGACGCATTCCAGACTCACCCAGTGAGTCAGGCCTCGGCTCGAGGGGAAGCAAAGGATTCTGATATCCTCCTGGGTCGCGATAGGTATCTCTTGGAGCCCACTGAGTGGCCTCCAGGGAGTCAAGCCTCCTGTGGAGTTGGAGAGAGGACTCGGGATTGCTCTCCAGGCCATACAGGAAAGAAGGCCCTCAGCTCGCAATGACGGGGGCGTCTTGTGGGTTTTCTCGACTTGGGGCGCAAGTATGAGTTTTCTCACGAGGTACGATGGGGAGCTCAGGGAGCCTCTCGTGTGGCGCCAGGAAAGTCAGGTGTCTATGCGTGTGATGAGGAGGAGCCCATAAATGCTCTCGAGTCATGGTAGGGAAATCGGGACTCAAGACGCGTTGAAGAAGGAGTCTCGAGGTCTTTCTCAGGTTGCGGCAGGAAACCCTGGGTTCCCTCGACTTGTACTGGTGACCTCAGGGAGCTTCTCAGGGTGCCTCTGAGAAGTCAGGCATACTGTGGACTTGGGAGGCGCTCTCGGAACTCCACTGGGTTTGGTGCAATGGCAAAGGTTCTCATCTCGAGTTGAGGCAGGAACCTAAGGGTTCCTCTCCATTTAAAACTCCGACCACAGGGTCCCTGAAGAGTTGGGACAGGAGAGTCAGGCCTCGTCTTGTGTGGAGGAATGGAACTCCACTTGCCTCTCGAGTTGTTCACAGGATAACAGACCATTTGTCGAGCTGTGAGTGGAACCTTCGGTTTTTTCCGTAAGATGCATGAGGGGGTCAGTGCCCCTTCGTGTTGTGCCTTCATCCACAGGGTTGCCTTCAAAGAGGTGTCCGGACATCGGGTTCTTATCAATAGCAGAGCAGGAAATCGGGGTCTTTCAGAACGTGGCACCATCCATGAGGCTACGTCTCGAATTTCTTCGTTAGACTGGTGTCATCCTGAGGTGCGCCATGAAGATCGGGAACCCCTTCCAGACAAAGCAGGGGAATCGACCATCTTGTCGCGATCAGGAGGAGTGAAAGGGCTCAGATGAAGTCGTGCCGGGAACCTCAGTGTTCCCCTCGAGTGGGACCGGTGTGTCGGGAAACTTTTGGGGTCACTTCAAGGGTGCCAAGTACCGTTTTGCACTTCAATACGGACTTGGGGCTTCTCTTGACACGCTGTAGAGGGCAAGGGCCTCATCTTGGGATGACGGGGGAATCACGTGGTTTTTCTCAAGGTGCGGCGGGATTCTCGAGTTACGACGGGGAATTCAGGCTTCCTCTTGTGTTGGCCCAGGGAAGTCCAATCTTCCATTCGAGTTTCGAGGGAGAGCTGGGGTTTGCTCTTGAGTCACTGCAGGGCAAAAGAGACCTCATCTAGGCTTGTGTCCAGGACCTAATATTCCTCTCCAGGGCCGACAGCGATCTCGGGGTTGCGTTCCAGATGCATCCTGGGAGTCAGAGCTCGACTCGAGGGGAAGCAAAGGACCCCGCTCTCCTCTTGAGTCACCACAGGTGTCTCCTGGAGCCCAGTGAGTGGCCTAAAGGGAGTCAAGCCCCCTGTGGAGTTTGGAGAGAGGACTCAAGATTGCTCTCCAGGCCATGCAGGAAAAGAAGACCCTCATCTCGCGATGACAGGGGCGTCTTGTTGGTTTTCTCGAGCTGCGGTGCCAGTGTGCGGTTTCTGACGAGGTGCGACGGGAAGCTCAGGGAGCCTTTCGTGTGACACCAGGGAATTCAGGTCTCCATGCGCATGGCAAGGGGGAGCGCGTCATTGCTCTCGAGATATGATACGGGAATCGGGCCTCAAGACACGTTAAAGCAGGACTCTCAAGGTCTTTCTCGGGTTGCGGCAGGAAACCCTGGGTTCCGTCGACTTCTGCCGGTGACCTTAGGGAGCTTCTCAGGGTGCCTCTGAGAAGTCAGGCAAACTGTGGATTTGGGACGGGCCTCTCGGGACTCCACTGGTTTTGTGGCAATGGAAAAGGGCCTCATCTTGAGTGGAGGCAGGAACCTCAGGCTTCCTCTCCATTTCTGACTCGGTGCGCAAGGTCCCTAGAGTTGTGACAGGAGACTCAGGCATCGTCTTGTGTGGAGGAATGGAACTCCGCTTGCTTCTCGAGTTGTTCACGAGGTGACAGACCACTTGTGGAGCTGTGTGAGGAACCTGCGGGTTTTTCCGGAAGATGCACGGGGTGTCAGTGCCCCTACGTGTTGTGCCTTCATCCACAGGCTTGCCTTCGAAGAGGTGTCCAGGAGTCTGGTTTTGATCAAAAGTGCACCATGGAATCGGGGTCTTTCGGCATGTAGTATGGCCCTCGAGGCTACCTCTCGAATTTCCTCGTGAGACCGGCCTCATCCTGAGGTGTGCCGGGAAGGTCGGGAATCCCTTCGAGACAAAGCAGTGGAATCGACCCTCCTATCGCGATCAGGAGAGGAGAAAGGCCTCAGATGAAGTGGTGCCGGAAACTTCAGTGTCCCCTCTAGTGAGATCGGTATATAGGGGAACTTTTGGGGTCGCATCAAGGGTGCCAAGTACTGTTTTGCACTTCAAGACGGAATGTGAGACTTCTCTTGAGACGCTGTAGGGGGTAAGGGCCTCATCTTGCAATACGGGGAACCACGTGATTTTTCTCGAGTTGCGGCGGGTTTCTCAAATTACAACTGGAAATTCAGGCTTCCTCTTGTGTTGGCTCAGAAAGGCCAATCTTCCATTCGAATTGCAAGGGAAAGCTAGGGGTTGCGCTTGAGTCACTGCAGGGCCAAAGAGACCTCATCTAGGCTTTTGTCCAGGACCTAAGGTTCCTCTCCAGGGGCGACAGGGATCCAGGGTTGCATTCCAGACTCACCCTCGTAGTCAGGCCTCATCTCGAGGGGAAGCAAAGGACACCGCTCTCCTCCTGAGTATCGACGGGTATCTCTTGGAGCCCACTGAGTGACCTAAAGGGAGTCAAGCCTCCTTTGGAGTTTGGAGAGAGGATTCGGGATTGCTCTTCAGGTCATGCAGGAAAGAAGGCCCTCATTTCACCATGACAGGGGCGTCTCGTGGGTTTTCTCGAGCTGCGGCGCCAGTGTGGGGTTTCTCACGAGGTATGATGGGGAGCTCAGGGAGCCTCTCATGTGGTGCCGGGGAAGTCAGATCTTCATGCACGTGGCCAGGGGGAGCGCGTCATTTTTCTCCAGTCATGGTAGGGGAATCGGGCCTCAAGACGCGTGAAGAAGGACTCGCGAGGTTTTTCTCAGGTTACGGCAGGAAACCCTGGGTTCCATCGACTTATGCCCGTGACCTCAGGGAGCTTCTCAGGGTGCCTCTGAGAAGTCAGGGATACTGTGCAGTTGGGAGGGGCCGCTCTGAACTTCACTGGGTTTGGTGCAGTAGAAGAGGGCCTTATCTCGAGTTGAGGCAGGAACCTCAAGGTTCCTCTCCATTTCTGAATCAGATCTCAGTGTCCATGCAGAGTTGGGACAGGAGAGTCAGGCCTCGTCTTGTGTGGAGGAATTTAACTCCTCTTGCCTCTCGAGTTGTTCACGGGGTGACAGGCCACTTGTCGATCTGTATGTGGAACTTGCGGGCTTTTCCAACGATGCAGGAGGGTGTCAGACCCCTTCGTTTTGTGCCTTCGTCCACAGGATTGCCTTTGAAGAGGTGTCCTAGCATTGGGTTCTTATCAAGAGCAGACAGGGAAATCGGGGTCTTTCGGCGTGTGGCACCAACCACAAGGCTACGTCTCGAATTTCCTCGTGAGACCGGCCTCATCCTGAGGTGCACCGGGAAGGTCCGGAACCCCTTCCAGACAAAGCAGGGTAATCGACCCTCCCGTCGCGATCAGGAGGGGATAAGGGGCTCAGAACAAGCGGTGCACCGAACCTTGGTGTTCCCCTCGAGTGAGACCAGGGTGTCGGGGAACTTCTGTGCTAACATCAAGGTTGCCAATTATCGTTTTAAACTTCAAGATGGAACGTAGGGCTTCTACTGAGACGCTGTAGCTGGCAAGGGCCTCATCTTGCGATGACGGGGGAACCACGTGGTTTTCCTCGAGTTGCAGCGGGATTTTCGAATTACGACGGGGAATTCAGGTTTCCTCTTGTGTTGTCCCAGGGAAGTCCATTCTTCCATTCGAGGTGCGAGGGAGAGCAGGGGATTGCTCTCGAGTCACTTCAGGGCAAATGAGACCTCATCTATGCTTGTGTCTAGGACCTAATGTTCCTCTTCAGGGGCGACAGGGATCTCGGGGTTGCATTCCAGACTCACCTGAGGAGTCAGGCCTGGTATATAGGGGAAGCAAAGAATTCCGCTCTCCTCTCGAGTCCCAACGGGTATCTCTTGGAGCCCACAGAGTGGCCTAAAGGGAGTCAGGCCTCCTGTGGAGTTTGAAGAGAGGCCTCGAGATTGCTCTCCAGGCCATGCAGGAAAAGAAGGCCTTCATCTCGCGATGACGGAGGCGTCTCGTTGGTTTTCTGGAGCTGGGGAGCCAGTGTGGGATTTCTCACGAGGTATGACGGGGAGCTCAGGGAGCCTCTCGTGTGGTGCCAGGGAAGTCAAGTCTCCATGCTAGTGGCGAGGGGGAACGCGTCATTGCTCTCGAGTCATGGTAGGGGAATCGGGATTCAAGATGCGTTGAAGGAGGATTTTCGAGGTCTTTCTCGGGTTGCGTCAGGAAACCCTGTGTTCCCTCGACTTGTGCCAGTGACCTCAGGGAGCTTCTAAGGGTGCCTCTGAGAAGTCGGGATACTGTGGATTTGGGAGGGGCCTCTCGGGCCTCCACTGTTTTTGGTGTAATGGAAGAGGGCCTCATCTCGAGTGGAGTCAGGAACCTCAGGGTTCCTCTCCATTTCGGACTCCGATCGCAGGGTCCCTTCAGAGTTGGGACCGGAGAGTCAGGCCTCGTCTTGAGTGGAGGAATGGAACTCTGCTTGCCTCTCGTGTTGTTCATGGGATGACAGGCCTCTTGTTGAGCTGTGTGTGGAACCTGCGGCTTTTACCGAATGATGCACGGGAGTGTCAGTGACCCTTCGTTTTGTGCCTTCGTCCACAGGGTTGCCTTCGAAGAGGTGTCCGGGCATCGGGTTTTTCTCAAGAGTGGGCCGGGAAATTGGGGTATTTCGGCATGTGACACCACCCACGACGCTATGTCTCGAATTTCCTCGTGAGACCGGCCTCATCCTGAGGTGCGCCGGGAATGTGGGGAACCCCTTCCAAACAAAGCAGGGGAATAGACCCTCCTGTCGCAAACAGGAGGGGAGAAGGTGCTCAGATGAAGTGGTGCGGGAACCTCGGTGTTCCTGTCGAGTGAGACCGGCGTGTCCGGGAACATTTGGTGTCGCATCAAGGGTGCAAAGTACCGTTTCACACTTCAAGACGGAACGTGGTTCTTTTCTTGAGACGCCATAGCAGGCAAGGGCCTCATCTTGGGATGACGTTGGAAACACGTGGTTTTTCTCGAGTTGCGGCGGGATTCTCGAGTTACGAAGGGGATTTCTGGCTTCCTCTTGTGTTGGCCCAGGGAAGCCCAATCTTCCATTCGAGTTGCGAGGGAGAGCTGGGGGTTGCGCTCGAGTCACTGCAGGGCAAAAGAGACCTCATCCAGGCTTGTGTCTAGGATCTAATGTTCCTCTCAAGGGATAACTGGGATCTTGGGGTTGCATTCCAGACTCACCCGGGAGTCAGGCGTCATCTCGAAGGGAAACAAAGGACTTCTCTCTCTTCTCGAGTCGCGACGGGTATTTCTTGGAGCCCACTGAGTGGACTAAAGGGAGTCAAGCCTCCTCTGGAGTTTGGAGAGAGGACTCGGGATTGCACTCCAGGACATGCAGGAAAAGAAGGCCCTCATCTCACGATGACGGGGGGTCTCGGTGGTTTTACCGAGCTGCAGCACCTGTGTTGGTTTCTCAGGAGGTACGACGGGGAGCTCAGGGAGCCTCTTATGTGGCGCCAGGGAAGTTAGGTCTCGATGCGTGTGGCGAGGGGGAGTGCGTCATTGCTCTCGAGTCATGGTAGGGAAATCAGGCCTCTAGACGCGTTGAAGAAGGACTCTCAAGATCTCTCTCGGGTCTTGGCAAGAATACCTGGGTTCCCTCGACTTGTGCCGGTGACCTCAGGGAGATTCTCCGGGTGCCTCTGAGAAGTCAGGGATACTGTGGAGTTGGGAAAGACCTCTCGGGACTCCACTGGGTTTGGTGAAATGGAAGGGGGCCTCATCTCGAGGGGAGGCAGGAACCTCAGGGTTCCTCTCCATTTCTGATTCCGATCGCAGCCCCCTGCATAGTTGGGAGAGGTGAGTCAGGCCTCGTCTTGTGTGCAGGAATGGATCTCCGCTTGCCTCTCGAGTTTTTCACTGGGTGACAGGCACTTGTTGAGCTGTAAGAGTAACCTGTGGTCTTTTCCGGATGATGCACGGGGTTGTCAGTGCCCCTTCGTGTTGTGCCTTCATCCACACTATCTTCGAATAGGTGTCTGGGCATCGCGTTCTTATCAAGAGCGGATCGGGAAATCGCGGTCTTTCGGCATGTGGCACCACCATCGAGGCTACGTCTCGAATTTCCTTGTGAGACAGCCTCATCTGAGGTGCGTGGAGAAGGTCGGGAACCCCTTGCAGACAAAGCAGGGGAATCGACCCTCCTTTCGCGATCAGGAGGGGAGAAGGGGCTCAGATGAAGTGGTGCCAGGAACCTCGGTGTTCCCCTCGAATGCGACTCTTATGTCGGGGTACTTTTGGGGTAGCATTAAGGGTGCCAAATATCATTTCGCACTTGAAGACAGAACGTGGGACTACTCTTGAGATGCTGGAGCAGGCAAGGGCCTCATCTTGCAATGACGGGGGAATCACGTGGTTTTTCTCGAGTTGAGGCGGAATTCTCGAATTACTACTGGGAATTCAGGCTTCCTCTTGTGTTGGCCCAGGGAGGTCCATCTTCCATTCGGGTTGCGAGGGAAAGCTGGGGAGTGCTCTCGA
This sequence comes from Bubalus kerabau, assembly GCF_029407905.1. Classification (NCBI taxonomy): domain Eukaryota; kingdom Metazoa; phylum Chordata; class Mammalia; order Artiodactyla; family Bovidae; genus Bubalus; species Bubalus kerabau. The sequence continues at coordinate 1,101,508 of NW_026577915.1, read as the reverse complement.
GTTACTGCAGGGCAAAAGCGACCTCATCTAGCCTTGTGTTCAGGACCCAATGATCCTCTCCAAGGGCGACGGGGATCTCGGGTTTGCATTACAGACTCACCCGGGGAGTTAGGCCTCGTCTCGAGGGGAAGCAAAGGACTCGGCTCTCCTCTCGAGTTGCGACGCATATCTCTTGGAGCCCACTGAGTGGTCTAAAGGGAGTCAACCCTCCTCTTCAGTTTGGAGAGAGGACTCGGGATTGCTCTCCAGGCCATGCAGGAAGAGAAGGCCCACATCTCGAGATGACGGGGGCGTCTCGTGGGTTTTCTCGAGCTGTGGCGCCAGTGTGGGGTTTCTCACGAGGTACGACGGGGAGTTCAGGTAGCCTCTCGTGTGGCAACAGGGAAGTCAGGTCTCCATGGGCGGGGCAAGGGGGAGCACGTCATTGCTCTCCAGTCAGGGTAGAGGAATCGGGCCTCATGACGGGTTGAAAAAGGACTCTCGATGTCTTTCTAGGGTTGCAGCAGGAAACCCTGGGTTCCCTTGACTTGTGCCGGTGGCCTCAGGGAGCTTCTCAGGGTGCCTCTGAGAAATCAGGGATACTGTGGATTTGGGAGAGGCCTCTCGGGACTCCTCTGGGTTTGGTGCAATGGAAGAGGGCCTCATCTCGAGTTGAGGCAGGAACCTCAGGGTTCTGCTCCTGACTTCCTGGAGCCGGATCTGACTCAGATCGCAGGGTCCCTGCTGAGTTTGCTCAGGAGTGTCAGGTCTCATGTTCTGCGGAGGAATGGAACTCCGCTTACATCTCAAGTTGTTCAATGATGACACCACTTTTCGTGATGTGTGTGGAACCTGCAGGTTTTTCGGAGATGCACGGGGGTGTCAGTGCTCCTTCCTGTTGTGCCTTCATCCACAGGGTTGCCTTCGAAGAGGTGTCCGTGCATCGGGTTCTCCTCAAGTGCGGACCGGAAAATCAGGGTCTTTCAGCATGTTGCACCACCCACGAGGCTACGTCTCGAATTTCCTCGTGAGATCGGCCTCATCCTGAGGCGCGCAGGAAAATCCGGGAACCCTTTCCAGACAAAGCAGGGGAATCGACCCTCCTTTCGGGATCAGGAGGAGAGAAAGGGCTCAGATGAAGTAGTGCCGGGAACCTCGGTGCTCCCCTTGAGTGAAACTGGTAAGTCGGGTAACTTTTCTGGTTGCATCAAGGGTGCCAAGTACCGTTTCGCACTTCAAGACGGAACCTGGGACTTCTCTTGAGACGCTGTAGTGGGCAAGGGCCTCATCTAGCGCTGACGGGGGACCCACGTGTTTTTTCTCGAGTTGCGGCAGGATTCTTGAGTTACGACGGGGAATACAGGTTTCCTCTTGTGTTGGCCCAGGGAAGTCCAATCTTCCATTCGAGTTGCAAGTGAGAGCTGGAGATTGCTCTCGAGTCACTGCAGGTCAAAATAGAGCTCATCTAGGTTTGTGTCCAGGACCGAGTTTTTCTCTCCAGGGGCGACAGGGATCTCGGGGTTGCATTCCAGACTCACCCGGGGAGTCAGGCCTCGTCTCGAAGGGAATGAATAGACTCTGCTCTCCTCTCGAGTCACGACGGGTATCCCTTGGAGCCCAAGAGTGGCCTAAATGGAGTTAAGCCTCCTGTGGAGTTTGGAGAGAGGACTCGGGATTGCTCTCTAGGCCATGCAGGAAAAGAAGGCCCTCATCTCACGATGACGGGGGCATCTCGTGGGTTTTCTCAAGGTGCAGTGCCTGGTTGGGGTTTCTCACAAGATAGGACGGGGAGCTCAGGGAGACTCCTGTGGTGCCACGGAAGTCAGGTCTCCATGGACGTGACGAGGGGGAGCGCCTCATTGCTCTCGAGTCATGGTAGGGGAATCGAGCCTCAAGACACTTCGAAGAAGAACTCTCGAGGTCTTTCTCGGGGTGTGGCAGGAAACCCTGGGTTCCCTCGACTTGTGCCCATAACCTCAGGGAGCTTAGCGGGGTTCCTCTGAGAAGTCAGGGATACTGTGGAGTTGAGAGGGGCTTCTCGGAACTTCACAGGGACTGGTGCAATTGAAGAGGACCTAATCTCGGATTGAGGCAGTAACGTCAGGGTTCCTCTCCATTTCTGACTCGGATAGCAGGGTCCCTGCAGAGTTGGGACAGGAGAGTCAGACCTCGTCTTGTGTGGAGTAATGGAACTCCGCTTGCCTCTCGAGTTGTTCACGGGATGACAGGCCACCTGTCGAGTTGTATGTGGAACCTGCGGTTTTGGGGGACGATGCACAGGGGTGTCAGTGCCCCTTCGTGTTGTGCCTTCATCCACAGGGTTACCTTCGAAGAGGTGACCGGGCATCGGGATCTTATCAATAGCGGACCAGGAAATCGGGGTCTTTCGGCATGTGGCACAACACACGAGGCTACGTCTCGAATTCCCTCGTGAGACTGGCGTCATCCTGAGGTTCGCCAGGAAGTCTGGGAACCCCTTCCAGACAAAGCAGGGGAATCGACCCTCCTGTCGCCATCAGGAGGGGAGAAGAGGCTCAGCTGAAGCAGTGCTGGGAACCTCCATGTTCTCCTCGAGTGAGACCGGGGTGTCAGGGAAATTTGGGGGTCGCATCAAGGGTGTCAAGTACCGTTTCACACTTCAAGACGGAACATGGGACTTCGCTGGAGACGCTATAGCTGACAGGGGCCTCATATTTCGATGACGGAGGAGCCACGTTGTTTTTCTCCAGTTGCCGCGGGATTCTCGAATTACAACGGGAAATACAGTCTTCCTCTTGTGTTGGCCCAGGGAAGTCCAATCATCCATTCGAGTTGCGAGGGAGAGCGGGGGATTGCACTTGAGTCAATGCAGGACAAAAAAGACCTCATTTAGGCTTGTGTCCAGGACCGAGTTTTCCTCTACAGGGGCGACACGGATCTCGGGATCCCATTCCAGACTCACCCAAGTAGTCAGGCCTCGGCTCGAGGGGAAGCAACGGACTCCGCTCTCCTCTAGAGTAGCGACGTGTATCTCTTGGAGGCTACTGAGTGGCCTAAAGGGAGACAGGCCTCCAGTGGAGTTTGGAGAGTGGACTCGGGATTGCTCTCTAGGTCATGTAGGAAAAGAAGGCCCTCATCTTACGATGACGGGGGCGTCTCATGTGTTTTCTCAAGCGGAGGTGCCAGTGTGGGGTTTTCATGAGGTAGGACGGGGAGCGCAGGGAGCCTCTCGTGTGGCGCCAGGGAAGTTAGGTTTCAATGGGCGTGGCGAGGGAAATGCGTCATTGCTCTCCAGTCATGGTAGGGTATCGGGCCTCAAGACGCAGTAAAGAAGGACTCTCGAGGTCTTTCTCAGAATGCAGCAGGAAACCCTGGGTTCACTCGACTTGTGCCAGTGACCGCAGAGAGCTTCTGAGGGTGCCTCTGAGAAGTCAGGGATACTGTGGAGTTGGGAGGGGCCTCTCGGGACTCCACTGGGTATGGCACAATGGAAGAGGGCCTCATTTCGAGTTGGTGCAGGAACGTCAGGTTTCATCTACATTTCTGACTCCGATCGCACGGTCCCTGCAGAGTTGGGAAAGGAGAGTCAGGCCTTCTCTTGTGTGGAGGAACGGAACTCCGCATGCCTCTCTAGTTCTTCCAGGGATGACAGGACACTTGTTGATCTGTGTTTGGAATCTGCGTGTTTTTCCGTACTATGCATGGGGATGTCAGTACCCCTTCGTGTTGTGCATTAATCCACAGGTTTGCTTTCGAAGAGGTGCCCGGGCATCGGGTTCTTATTAAGAGCGGACCGGGAAATCGGGGTCTTTCCGCATGTGGCACCACCCACCAGGCTACGTCTCGAATTTCCTAGTGAGACCGGCCTCATCCTTAGGTGCGCCGGGAAGGTCGGAAGCCCTTGCAGACAAAGCAGGGGAATCGACCCTCCTGTCTCGATCAGGAGGGGAGAAGGGGCACAGATGAGGTGATGCCGGGAACCTCGGTGTTCCCCTCCAGTGAGACCAGTGTGTTGGGAACTTTTGGGGTCGCATCAAAGGTGCCAAGTACCGTATCGCACTTCAAGATGGAACGTAAGACTTCTTTTGAGACGCTGTAGCGGCAATGGCCGCATCTTGCGATGAAGAGGGAACGACGTGGTTTTTCTCGAGTTGTGGCGGGATTCTTGAGTTACAACGGGAAATTCAGGCTTCCTCTTCTGTTGGCCCAGGGAAGTCCAGTCTTCCATTCGAGTTGCGAGGGAGAGTTGGGGATTGCTCTCGAGTCACTGCAGGAAAAAAGAGACCTCATCTAGGCTTGTGTCCAGGACCTAATGTTTCTCTCCAGGGGCGACAGGGATCTCCGGTTCGCATATCAGACTCACCCGAGGAGTCAGGCCTCGCCTCGAGGGGAAGGAAAAGACTCCGCTCTCCTCTCGAGTCGCGACGGGTATGTCTTGGAGTCCACTGAGTGACCAAAAGGGAGTCAAGCCTACTGTGGAGTTTGGAGAGAGGACTCGGGATTGCTCTCCAGGCCATGCTAGAAAAGAAGGCCGTCATGTCGCGAAAACGGGGGTGTCTCGTGGGTTTTCTCTATCTGCGGCGCCAGTGTGGGGTTTCTCACGAGGTATGACGGGGAGCTCAAGGAGCCTCTCGTGTGGCGCCAGGGAAGTCAGGGCTTCATGAGTGTAGCAGAGGGAGTGCGTCATTGCCCTCGAGTCATGGTAGGGGAATCAGGCCTCAAAGCGCGTTGAAGAAGGACTCTTGAGTTCTTTCTATGGTGGCGGCAGTAAACCCTGGGTTCACTCGAATTGCGCTGGTGACCTCAGGGAGCTTCTCAGGGTGCCTCTGAGAAGTCAGGGATACTGTGGAGCTGGGACGCGTCTCTCGGGACTCCACTGGGTTTCGTGCAATGGAAGAGGTCCTAATCTCGAGTGGAGGCAGGAACCTCAGCGTTCCTCTCGTGACTTCACTGGCGCTGGTCTGATTCGGATCGCAAAGTCCCTGCAGAGTTGGGACAGGAGAGTCAGGCCTCGTCTTGTATAGAGGAATGAAACCCCACTTGCCTCTCGAGTTCTTCAGGGGTGACAAGCCACTTGTTGAGCTGTATGTGGAACCTGCGGGTTTTTCCAGATGATGCACGAGGGTGTCAGTGCCCCTTTGTGTTGTGCCTTCATCCACAGGGTTGCCTTCGAAGAGGTGTCCAGGCATCGGGTTCTTATCAAGAGCGTACCGAGAAATCATAGTCTTTTGGCATGTGGCACCACCCGCGAGCTACGTCTCGAATTTCCTCGTGAGACCGGCCTCATCCTGAAGTGTCCCGTGAAGGTCGGGAACCCCTTACAAACAAAGCAGGGAAAGTGACCCTCCTATCACGAACAGGAAGGGAGAAGGGGCTCAGATAAACTGGTGCCGGGAACCTCGGTGTTCACCTCGAGTGAGACCGATATTTCGGAGAACTTTTGGGGTCACATCAAGGGTGTCAAGTATCGTTTTGCGCTTCAAGACGGAACGTGGGACTTTTCTTGAGAAGCTGTAGCGGGCAAGGGCCTCATCTTGTGATGACGAGGGAACCAAGTGCTTTTTCTCGAGTTGTGGCGGGATTCTCGAGTTACGAAGGGGAATTCAGGCTTCCTCTTGTGTTGGTCCAGGGAAGTCCAATCTTCCATTCGAGTTGTTAGGGAGAGCGGGGGATTGCTCTCGAGTTACAGAAGGGCAAAAGAGACCTCATCTAGGCTTGTTTCCAGGACCTAATGTTCCTCTCCAGGGGAGACAGGGATCTCGGGGTTGCATTCCAGACCCACCTGGTGAGTCAGGCCTTGTCTCGAGGGGAAGCAAAGGACTCCATTCTCCTCTCGAGTCGCGACGGGTATCTCTTGGAGCCCACTAAGTGGCCTAAAGGGAGTCAAGCCTCCTGTGGAGTTTGGAAAGAGGATTCGGGATTCCTCTCCAGGCCATGCAGGAAAAGAAGGCCCTCATCTCGCGATGACAGGGGCATATGGTGGGTTTTCTCGAGCTGCGGCGTCATTGTGGGGTTTCTCACGAGGTACGATGGGGAGCTCAGGGAGCCTCTCTTATGGCGCCAGGGAAGTCAGGTCTCCATGTGCGTGGCGAGGGGGTGCGTGTCATTTCTATAGAGCCATGGAAGCAGATTCGGGCTTCAAGACACGTTGAAGTAGGACTCTCGAGGTCTTTTTCGCATTGTGGCAGGAAACCCTGGGTTCCCTCGACATGTGCCGGTGACCTCATGGAGCTTCTCCAGGTTCCTCTGAGAAGTCAGGAGTACTGTGGAGTTGGGAGGGGCCTCTCGGGACTCCACTGGGTTTGGTGCAATGGATGAGAGCCTCATCTCGAGTGGAGGCAGGAACCTCATGTTTCTTCTCCTGGGTTTCCTGGCGCCGGTACTGACTCGGATCGCAGTTTCCCTGCAGAGTTGGTACAGAAAATCAGGTCTCGTCTTGTGTGGAGGAATGGAACTCCACTTGCCTCTCGAGTTGTTCACGGGGTGACAGACCACTTGTTGAACTGTGTTTGTAACCTGCGGGTTTTTCTGGATGATAAACGGGGGTGTCAGAGCCCCTTCGTGTTGTGCTTTCATCCACAGGCTTTCCTTCGTAAAGGTGTCAGGGCATCGTGTTCTTATCAAGAGTAGACCGGGAAATCGGGGTCTTTCGGTTTGTGGCACCACCCACGAGGCTACGTCTCGAATTTCCTCGTGAGACCTGCCTCATCCTTAGGCGTGCTGGAAAGGTCGGGAACCCTTTCCAGACATAGCAGGGGAATCGACACTCCTGTCGCGATCACGAGGGGAGAAGGAGCTCAAATGAAGTGGTTCCGGGAACCTCGGTGTTCCTTTCGAGTGAGACCGGTATGTCGGGGAATTTTGAGATTGCATCAAGGGTGCCAAGTACTGTTTCGCACTTCAAGACAGAACGTGGGACTTCTCTTGAGTCGCTGTAGAGGGCAAGGGCCTCATCTAGCGCTGATGAGGGAACCACGTGGATTTTCTCGAGTTTCGGTGGGATTCTCGAGTTACGATGTCGAATTCAGGCTTCCAATTGTATTGGCCCAGGGAAGTCCAATCTTCCATTCGATTTGCGAGGGAGAGCTGGCGATTGCTCTCTAGTAACTGCAGTGCAAAATAGACCTCATCTAGACTTGTGTCCAGGACCGAGTTTTCCTCTCCAGGTGCGACAGGAACTCGGGGTTGCATTCCAGACTCACACGGGGAGTCAGGCCTCGTCTCGAGGGGAAGCAAAGGACTCCGCTCTCCCTTCAAGTCCTGACAGGTATCTCTTGGAGCCAACTGAGAGGCCTAAAGAGAGTCAAGCCTCCTGTGGAGTCTGGAGAGAGGACTCGGTTTTGCTCTCCATGCCAGGCAGGAAAGAAGTCCCTCATCTCGTGATGACGGGGGCGTATCGTGGGTTTTCTCGAGCTGCGGTGCCTGAATGGGGTTTCTGAAGAGGTACGACGGGGAGCTCAGGGAGACTCTCTTCAGGCGTCAGGGAAGTCAGGTCTCCATGCGCATGGCGATGGGGAGCGGGTCTTTGCTCTCGAGTCATGGTAGGGGAATTGGGCCTCAAGACGCGCCGAAGGACTCTCAAGGTCTTTCTCGGGTCGCAGCAGGAAACCCTGGGTTCCCTTGACTTGTGCCGGTGACCTCAGGTAGATTCTCAAGGTGCCTCTGAGAATTCAAGGATACTGTGGAGTTGGGAAGGGCCTCTCGCGACTCATCTGGGTTTGGTGCAATGGAAGAGGGCCTCATCTCGAGTTGAGGCAGGAACCTCAGGTTTCCTCTCCATTTCTAACTCGGATGGCAGGGTCCCTGAAGAGTTGGGACAGGAGAGTCAGGCCTCATCTTGTGTGGAGGAATTGAACTCCGCTTGCCTATCGAGTTGTTCACGGGGTGACATTCCACTTGTCGAGCTGTGTGTAGAACCTGTGGGTTTTTCTGGACGATGCACGGGAGTTTTAGTAACCCTTCTGTTGTGCCTTCATCCACAGGGTTGCCTTCGAAGTGGTGTCCGGGCATCGGGTTCTTATCCAGAGCGGACCGCACAATCGGGGTCTTTCGGCATGTGGCACCACCCACGAGGCTACGTCTCGAATTTCCTCCTGAGAAAGGCCTCATCCTTAGGTGCGCCGGGATGGGCGGGAACTCCTTCTAGACAAAGCAGGGGAATTTACCCTCCTGTCGTGATCAGGAGGGGAGAAAGTCATCAGATGAAGTGGTGCCGGGAACTTCGGTGTTCCCCTCGGTGAGAACGGTGTGTCGGGGAACTTTTGGGGTTACATCAAGGGTGAAAAGTACCATTTCGCACTTCAGGACGGAACGTGGGACTTCACTTGAGACGCTGTAGCGGGCCAGGGCCTCATCTTGGGATGACGAGTGAACCACGTGCTTTTGCTCGCATTGCGGCGGGAGTCCCGAGTTTCGACGGGGAATTCAGATTTCCTCCTGTGTTGGCCCATGGAAGTCCAATCTTCCATTCGAGTTGCGAGGGTGAGCTGGGATCCCACTCGAGTCACTGCGGGGCAAAATAGACCATATCTAGGCTTGTGTCCAGGACCGAATATTCCTCTCCAGGGGTGACAGGGATCTCGGGGTGGCATTCCAGACTCACCCGGGAAGTCCGGCCTTGTTTCTAGAGGAAGCAAAGTACTCCGCTTTCCTCTCGAGTCGCGACGGGAACCTATTGAGTGCACTGAGTAGCCTTTGTGAGTCAAGCCTCCCGTGGAGTTTGGAGAGACGACTCGGGATTGCCCTCCAGGCCATGCAGTGAATGATGGCCCTCATCTCACGATAACGGGGGCGTCTCGTGGGTTTTCTCGAGCTGCGGCACCAGTGTGGGGTTTCTCACGAGGTACGACGGGGACCTCAGGGAGCCTCTCATGAGGTGCCAGGGAAGTTAAGTCTCCATGCGCGTGGGTACTGGGAGCGCTTCATTGCTCTTGAGACATGGTAGGGGAATCGGGCCTCAAGACGCATCAAAGAAGGACTATCCAGTCTTTCTCGGGTTGCGGCAGGAAACCCTGGGTTCCATCGACTTGTGCTGGAGATCTCAGGGAGCTTGTCAGGGTGCCTCTGAGAAGTCAGGGACACTGTGGGTTGGAGGGACCTCTCGGGACTCCAGTGGTTTTGGTGCTATGGAAGAGGGCCTCATCTCGAGTTGAGGCAGGAACCTCAGGGTTCCTCTCCATTTCTGATTCGGATTGCAGGGTCCCAGCAGATTTGGGACAGGAGAGTCAGGCCTCGTCCTGTGTGGAGGATGGAACTCAGCTTGCCTCTCGAGTTGTGCATGGGGTGACAGGCCACGTGTCGAGCTGTGTGTGGAACCTGTAGGTTTTTCCGGACGATGCACGGGTGTGTCTGTGCCCCTTCGTGTTGTGCCTTCATCCACAGGGTTGCCTTCTAAGGGGTGTCCAGGCATCGGGTTCTTATCAAGAGCGGACCGGGCAATCAGAGTCTTTCGGCATGTGGCACCACCCACGAGGCTACGTCTCGAACTTCCTCGTGAGACCGGCATCATCCTGAGGTGCGCCGTTAAGGTCGGGAAACCCTTGCAGACAAAGCAGGGGAATCGACCCTCCTGTCGTGATCAGGAGGGGAGAAGGCGCTCAAAAGAAATGGTGCCGGGAACTTCGGTGTTCCCCTCAAGTGAGACCGGTATGTTGGGGAACTTTTGGGGTCGCATCAAGGGTGCCAAGTACTGTTTCGCACTTCAAGATGGAACGTGGGACTACTCTTGAGACGCTGTAGCGGGAAAGTGCCTCATATTGCGATGATGGGGGAACCACTTGGTTTTTCTCGAGTTACGGCGGGATTCTAGAGTTACGACGGGGATTTCAGGCTTCCTCTTGTGTTGGCCCAGGGAAGTCCAATCTTCAATTCGAGCTGCGAGGGAGAGCTGGGGATTGCGCACGAGTCACTGTACGGAAAAAGAGACCTCATCTTGGCTTGTGTCCAGGATCTAATGTTCCTCTCCAGGGGCGACAGGGATCTCGGGGTTGCATTCCAGACTCACCCGGGGAGTCAGGCCTCATCTCGAGGGGAAGCAAATGACTCCACTCTCCTCTCAAGTCGAGACGGATATCTCTTGGAGCCCACTGAGTGGCCTACAGGGAGCCAAGCTTCCTGTGGATTTTGGAGAGAGGACTCGGTATTGCTCTCCAGGCCATGCAGAAAAAGAAGGCCCTCATCTCGCGATGACAGGGGCATCTCGTGGGTTTTCTCGAGCTGAGGCACTAGTGTGGTGTTTCCCACGTGGTATGCTGGGAGCTCAGGGAGCATCTTGTGTGGCGCCAGGGAAGTCAGGTCTCCATGCGCGTGGCGAGGGGGAGTGCGTCATTGCTCTCTTGTCATGATAGGGTATTTGGACCTCAAGACGCATTGAAGAAGGACTCTCAAGGTCTTTCTCAGGTTGTGGCAGGAAACCATGGGTTCCCTCGACTCATGCATGTTACGTCAGGGAGCTTCTCAGGTGCCTCTGAGAAATCAGGGATACTGTGGAGTTGGGAGTGACCTCTCGGAACTCCACTGGGTTTGGTGAAATGGAAAAAGGCATCATCTTTAGATAAAGCAGGAACATCAGGTTTCCTCTTCATTTCTGACTCGGATCGCATGTTCCTACAGAGATGGGAGAGGAGAGTCAGGACTCATCTTGTGTGGAGGAATGGAAATCCGCTTGCATCTCGAGTTGTTCACGGGGTGACAGGCCTCTTGTAGAGCTGTATGTGGAACCTGCGGGTTTTTCCAGACGATGCACAGGGGTGTCAGTGCCCCTTTTGTTGTACCTTCATCCACAGGGTTGTCTTCAAAGAGGTGTCTGGTCATCGGGTTCTTCTCAAGAGTGTACTGGGAAATCGGGGTCTTTCGGCATGTGGCACCCCCCACGAGGCCACGTCTCGAAATTTCCCATGAGTCCGGCTTCATCCTGAGGTGCGCCGTGAATGTCGGGAACCCCTTTAAGTCAAAGCAGGGGAATCGACCCTCTTGTCGCTATCAGGAGGGGAGAAGGGGCTCAAAAGAAGTGGTGCCGGGAACCTCGGTGTTCCCCTCAAATGAAACCGGTGTGTCGGGGAACATTTGGGGTCGCATTAAGGGTGCCAAGTAACGTTTCGCACTTCAACACGGAACGTGGGACTTCTCTTGAGACGCTGTAGTGAGCACGGGCCCCATCTTGTGATGACGGGGGAACCACGTGGTTTTTCTCGAGTTGCGGCAGGGAATTCAGGCTTCCTCTTGTGTTGGCCCAGGGAAGTCCAAATTTCCATACGAGTTGAGAGCTAGAGCTGGGGGTTGGCTCGAGTTATTGCAGGGCAAAAGAGACCTCATCTAGGCTTGTGTCTAGGACCTAATGTTCCTTTCAAGGGGCAACAGGGATCTCGGAGTTGCATTCCAGATCCTCCCGAGGAGTCAGGCCTCTTCAAGAGGGTAATGAATGGACTCCCCTCTCCACTTGAGTCGCGACGGGTATCTCTTAGAGCCCATTGTGTGGCCTAAAGGGAGTCAAGCCTCCTGTGGAGATTGGAGAGAGGACTCGGGATTGCTCTCCAGGCCATGCAGGAAAAGAAGGCCCTCATATCGTGATGACGGAGGCGTCTTGTGCATTTTCTTGAGGTGCGGTGCCAGGATGGGGTTTCTCACAAGATACGATGGGGAGCTCAGGGAGTCTCTCGTGTGGTGACAGGAAAGTCAGGTCTCCATGCACGTGTGGAGGGGGAGCGCGTCATTGCTCTCGAGTCATGGTAGGGGAATCGGGCCTCAAGAGGCGTTGAAGAACGACTCTCAAGGTCTTTCTCCGGTTGCGGCAGGAAACCCTGGTTTTTCTCGACTTGTGCTGGTGACCTCAGGGAGCTTAACATGGTGCCTCTGAGAAGTCATGGATTCTGTGGAGTTGGGAGGGGCCACTCGGGACACCACTGGGTGTGGTATAATGCAAGAGGGCCTCATCTCGTGTTGAGGAAGGAACCTCAGGGTTCCTCTCCATTTCAGACTCCGATCTCAGGATTCCTGCAGAGTTGGGACAGGAGAGTCAGGCCTCGTATTCTGTGGAGAAATGAAACTTAGCTTGCCTCTCGAGTTGTTCACGAGGTAACAGGTCACTTGTCGAGCTGTATGTGGAACCTGCAGAATTTTCCAAAAGATGCACGGGTGTGCAGGGCCCCTCCTTGTTGTGCCTTCATCCAACGGGATGCATTCGAAGAAGTGTACAGGCATCGGGTTCTTATTAATAGCGGACCAGGAAATGGGGTCTTTCCGCATGTGGCACCACCACGAGGCTACATCTCCAATTTCCTCGTGAGACCGGCCTCATCCTGAGGTGCAATGGGAAGATCGGTAACCCCTTCCAGACAAAGCAGGAGAATCGACACTCCTGTTGCAATCAGGAGGGGAGAAGGGGCTCAAATGATGTGGTGTGGGGACATGGGTGTTCCCCTCGAGTGAGGCATGTATGTTGGGGAACTTTGGGAGTGCCATCATGGGTGCCAAGTACCGTTTTGCACTTCAGTGGGAACGTGGGACTTCTTTTGAGATGCTGTGGCGGGCAAGGGGCTCATGCTGCGAAGACGATGGAACCACGTGGTTTTTCTTGAGTTGCGGCGGGATTCTCGAGTTACGACGGGGATTTCAGGCTTCCTCTTGTGTTCGCCCTGGGAAGCCCAAACTTCCCTTCGAGTTGCGAGGGAAAGCTGGGGGTTGTGCTCGAGTCAATGCAGGGCCAAAGAGACCTCATCTAGGCGTGTGTCCAGGACCTAATAGTCCTCTCATGGGAAGAAAAGGATCTCGGGGTCGCACTCCAGACTCCCCCGGGGAGTCAGGCCTCACCTCGAGGGGAAGCAAAGGACTGCGCTCTCCTCTCGAGCCGCGAAGCGGATCTCTTGGAGCCCACTGATTGGCCTAAAGGGAGTCAAGCTTCCTCTTCAGTTTGGAGAGAGGACTCGGGATTGCTCTCCAGGCCAGGCAGGAAAAGAAGGCGCTCACCTCGAGAGGACGGGGGCATCTCAGGGGTTTCCTCGAGCTGCGGCGCCCGTGGGGGCTTTCTCACAAGGCACGACGAGGATCTCAGGAGCCTCTCGTGCGGCACCAGGGAAGCCAGGTCTCCATGGGCGAGGCGAGGGGGAGCGTGTCTTTGCTCTCTAGTCCAGGGAGGGGACAAGGGCCTCAAGACACTTTGAAGAAGGACTCTCGAGGTCTTTCTCGGATGGCGGCAGGAAACCCTCGTTTCTCTCGACTTCTGCCGGAGACCTGAGGGAACTTCCCAGGGTGCCTCTGAGAGGTGAGGGATGCTGTGGAGGTGGCGGGGCCCCTCGGGACACCGCTGGGTCTGGAGCAACGGAAGAGGGCCTCACCTCGAGGGGAGGCAGGAACCTCAGGCTTCCTCTCCGTTTCGGACTCCGACCGCAGGGTCCCTGCAGAGTTGGGACAGGAGAGTCAGGCCTCGTCTTGTCTTAGGAAGGGAACCCGCTTGCATCTCGAGTAGCTCAGGGTGTCTCAGGCCCCTGGTCGAGCTGTGTGTGGAACCCGCGGGTCTTTGCGGACGATGCACGGGGGTGGCAGTTCCCCTTCGTGTTGTGCCTTCACCCACAGGGTTGACTTCGAAGAGGGGTCCGGGCCTCGGGTCCTTCTCAAGAGCGGACCAGGGAAACGGGGTCGTTCGGCATGTGGCACCACCCACGTGGCTCGTCTCGAATTTCCTCGTGAGACCGGCCTCATCCTGACGTGTGCCGGGAAGGCCAGGAACCCTTTCCAGACCACGCAGGGGAATCGACTCTCCTGTCACGAGCAGGAGGGGAGAAGGGGCACAGAGGAAGTGGTGCCGGGACCCTCGGTGTTCCCCTTGAGGGAACCCGGCTTGTCGGGGAATTTTGGGGGTCGCAGGAAGGCTGTCAGGGACCGTTTCGCCCTTCAGGGCAGAACAGGGGACTTCCCTTGAGACGCCGTGGCGGGCAAGGGCCTCATCTTGCCAAGAGGTGGGAACCACGTGGTGTTTCTCGAGTTGCGGCGGGATTCTCGAGTTACGACGGGGATCTCAGGCTTCCTCTTGGGTTGGCCCTGGGAAGCCCAATCTTCCCCTCGAGTTGCGAGGGAAAGCTGGGGGTTGCACTCGGGTCAGTGCAGGGCCGAAGAGACCTGACCTAGGCGTGTGTCCGGGACCTAATATTCCTCTCCAGGGAAGGCAGGGATCTCGGGGTTGCATTCCAGGCTCCCCCAGGGAGTCAGGCCTCGTCTCGAGGGTAAGCCAAGGACTCCGCTCTCCTCTCCAGTCGCGACGCGGGTCTCTTGGAGCCCCCTGAGCGGCCTCAAGGGAGTCCAGCCTCCTCTTCCGTTTGGAGAGAGGACCCGGGATTGCTATGCAGGCCATGCAGGAAAAGAAGGCCCTCAGCTCGCGAGGACGGGGGCATCTCAGGGGTTTCCTCGAGCTGCGGCGCCCGTGGGGGTTTTCTCCCAAGGCACGACAAGGATCTCAGGGAGCCTCTCGTGCGGCGCCAGGGAAGTCAGGTCTCCATGCGCGTGGCGAGGCGGAGCGCGTCATGGCTCTCGAGTCACGGGAGGGCACTAGGGCCTCGAGACGCGTTGAAGATGGACTCTCGAGGTCTTTGTCGGGGGGCGGCGGGAAACCCTCGTTTCCCTCGCCTTCTGCCGGGGACCTTAGGGAACTTCCCAGGGTGCCTCTGAGAGGCAAAGGATCCTGTGGAGGTGGCGGGGCCCCTCGGGACTCCGCTGGGTCTGGCGCACGGAAGAGGGCCTCACCTCGAGGGGAGGCAGGAATCTCAGGCTTCCTCTCCGTTTCGGACTCCGACCGCAGGGTCCCTGCAGAGTTGGGACAGGAGAGTCAGGCCTCGTCTTGTCTGAGGAAGGGAACCCCGCTGGCCTCTCGAGTTGCTCAGGGGGTCTCAGGCCCCTCGTCGAGCTGTGTGTGGAACCCGCGGGTCTTTGCGGACGATGCACGGGGGTGGCAGTGCACCTTCGTGTTGTGCCTTCACCCACAGGGTTGCCTTCGAAGAGGGGTCCGGGCCTCGGGTCCTTCTCAAGGGCGGACCGGGGAATCGGGGGCGTTCGGCATGTGGCACCACCCACGTGGCTCGTCTCGAATTTCCTAGTGAGAACGGCCTCAACCTGAGGTGCGCCGGGAAGGCCGGGAACCCCTTCCAGACCACGCAGGGGAATCGCCTCTCCTGTCGCCATCAGGAGGGGAGAAGGGACTCAGTTGAAGCGGTGCCGGGACCCTCGGTGTTCCACTCGAGGGAACCCGGCGTATTGGGGAACTTTTGGGGGTCACATGAAGGCTCTCAGGTTCCGTTTCGCACTTCAGGGCAGAACAGGGGACTTCCCTTGAGACGCCATCACGGGCAAGGGCCTCATCTTGCAAAAAGGTGTGAACCACGTGGTTTTTCTCGAGTTGCAGCGGGATTCTCGTCTTACGACAGGGGATTACAGGCTTCCTCTTTTGTCAGCCCTGGGTAGCCCAACCTTCTATTCTAGTGCGAAGGAAAGCTGGGGGTTGCGCTCGAGTCACTGCAGGGCCAAAGAGACCTCATCTAGGCGTGTGTCCAGGACCTAATGCTCCTCTCCAGGGAAGACAAGGATCTCGGGGTTGCATCCCATGCTCCCCCGGGGAGTCAGGCCTCGCCTCGAGGGGAATCAATGGACTCCGCTCTCCTCCCGAGGCGCGACACTGATATCTTGGTGCCCCCTGAGTGGCCTCAATGGAGTCCAGCCTCCTGTTCACTTTTGAGAGAGGACTCGTGATTGCTCTCCAGGCCAGGCAGGAAAAGAAGGCCCTCACCTCGCGAGGACGGGGGCATCTCAGGGGTTTCCTCGAGCTGTGGCACCCGAGGGGGTTTTCTCCCAAGGCACGACGAGGATCTCAGGGAGCCACTCGTGCGGCGCCAGGGAAGTCATGTCTCCATGCACGTGTTGAGAAGGAGCGCGTCATTGTTCTCGAGTCATGGGAGGGGACTAGGGCCTCAAGACGCGTTGAAGAAGGACTCTCGATGTCTTTCTCGGGTTGCAGCAGGAAACCCTCGTTTCCCTCGCCTTCTGCCGGGGACCTTCGGGAACTTCCCAGGGTGCCTCTGAGAGGTGAGGGACGCTGTGGAGTTGGTGGGGCCTCTCGGGACTCCACTGGGATGGTCGCAATGGAAGAGGGCCTCATCTCGAGTGGAGGCAGGAACCTCAGGCTTCCTCTCCAATTCTGACTCTGATCGTAGTGTCCCTGCAGAGTTGGGACAGGAGAGTCAGGCTATGTCTTTTCTGAGGAATGGAACTCCTCTTGCCTCTCGAGTTGTTCATGGGGTTTCAGGCCCCTTGTCAAACTGTGTGTGGAATCTGCAGGTTTTTCCAGACGATGTCTTATCTTCCATTCGAGATTCGAGGAAGAGCTGGAGGTGCGCTCTAGTCACTGAAGGCAAAAGAGACCCCACCAATGCTTGTGTTCAGGACCTAATGTTCATGTCAAGGGGCGACAGGAATCTCGGGGTTGCATTCCAGACTCACCCTGGAGTCAGGCCTCGTCTCGAGGGGAAGCAAAGGACTCTGCTCTCCTCTCGAGTCGGACGGGTATGTCTTGCAGCCCACTGAGTGGCTTAAAGGGAGTCAAACCTCCTCTGGTGTTTGGAGGGAGGACACGGGATTGCTCTCCAGGCAATGCAGGAAATGAAGGCCCTCATCTCCCGATGACTGGGGCGTCTCGTAGGTTTTCTCGAGCTGTGGCGCTAGTGTGAGGTTTCTCACGAAGTAAGACTGGGAACTCAGTGAGCCTCTCATGTGGTGCCAGGGCAGTCAGGTCTCTATGCACGTGGTGAGAGGGAGCCCGTCATTGTTCTCGAGTCATGGTAGGGGAATTGGGCCTGAAAACGTGTTAAAGAAGGACTCTCGAGGTCTTTCTTGGGTTGCAGCAGGAAACCCTGGGTTCCATCGACTTGTGCCAGTGACCTCAGGAAGCTTCTCAGCGTGCCTCTGAGAAGTCAGGGTCACTGTGGAGTTGGGAGGGGCCTCTCGGAACTCCACTGGGTTTGGTGCAATGGAAGAGGGCCTCATGACAAGTTGAGGCAGGAACCACAGGGTTCCTGTCCTGGCTTCGAATGCGCTGGATCTGACTCGGATCGCAGAGTCCCTGCAGAGTTGGGACAGGAGAGTCAGACCTCGTCTTGTGTGGAGGAATGGAACTCCGCTTGACTCTCGCGTTGTTCATGGGGTGACAGGCCACTTGTCGATTTGTATGTGGAACTTGCGGGTTTTTCTGGACGATGCACTGGGGTGTCACTGCCCCTTCGTGTTGTGCCTTGTTCCACAGGATTGCCTTCGAGTTGGGTTCTGCCATCGGGTTCTTATCAAGAGAGGACCAGGGAATCGGGGTCTTTTGGCATGCCGCACCACCCACGAGGCTATGTCTCGAATTTCCTCCTGAGACTGGCCTCATCTTGATGTGCGCCAGGAAGGTCGGGAACGCCTTCCAGACAAAGCAGGGGAATCGAACCTCCTGTCGCAATCAAGAGGGGAGAAGAGTCTCAGATGAAGTGGTGCCGGGAACCTCGGTGTTCTCCTCAAGTGAGACTGGTATGTCGGGGAACTTTTGGGGTCGCATCAAGGGTTCCAAGTAACTTTTCACTCTTCAATACGGAACGTGGGACTTCTCTTGAGACGCTGTAGCGGGCAAGGGCCTCATCTTTCGATGACGGGGGAACCACGTGGTTTTTCTTGAGTTGGGGCGGGATTCTCGAGTTACAACCGGGAATTCAGGCTTCCTCTTCAACTGGCCCAGGGAAGTCCAGTTTTCATTCGAATTGTGAGTTAGAACTGGGGATTGCTCTCGAGACACTGCAGGGCCAAATAGACCTCATCTAGGCTTGTGTCCAGGACCTAATGTTCCTCTGCTGGGGCGAAAGCGATCTCAGCATTGCATTCTCGACTCACCCGGGGAGTCAGGCCTCGTCTCGAGGGGAAGCCAAGGACACCGCTCTCCTGTCAAGTCGCGACGGGTATATCTTGGAGCTCACTGTGTGGCCTAAAATGAGTCAAGCCTCCTGTGGAGTTTGGAGAGAGGACTCAGGATTGCTCTCCAGGCCATACAGCAAAAGAAGGCCCTCATCTCGTGAGGACTGGGGCGTCTCGTGGGTATTCTCGAGCTGCGGCTCCAGTGTGGTGTTGCTCACGAGGTATAATGGGGAGCTCAGGGAGCCTCTCCTGTGGCGCCAGGGAAGTCAGGTTTCTATGCGCGTGGCTAGGGGGAGCGCGTCATTGCTCTCGAGTCATGGTAGGGGAATCGCACCTCAAGACGCGTTGAAGAAGGACTCTCGAGGTCTTTTACGGGTTGGGGCAGGAAACCCTTGGTTCCCTCGACTTGTGCCGGTGATCTCAGGAAGGTCTAAGGGTGCCTCTGAGAAGTCAGGGATACTGTGCAGTTGGGACTGGTCTCTCGGGACTCCACTGGGTTCGGTGCAATGGAAGAGGGCCTCATCTCGAGTGGAGGCAGGAAACTCATGTTTCCTCTCCTGACTTCCCCTGGGCCAGATCTGACTCGGATCGCAGTTTCGCTGCAGAGTTCGAACAGGAGAGTCATGCCTCGTCTTGTGTGGAGGAATGGAACTCTGCTTGCCTCTCCAGTTGTTCACGGGGTGACAGGTCACTTCTCGAGCTGTGTGTGGTACCTGCGGGTTTCTCCAGACGATACCCAGGGCTGTCAGTGCCCCTAAGTGTTGTGCCTTCATCAAAAGGGTTATCTTCAAAGAGGTGTCCGGGCATCAGGATCTTATCAAGAGCGGACCGGGAAATCGGGGTCTTTCGGCATGTGTCACCATCCACGTGGCTATGTCTCGAATATCCTCGTGAGACCGGCCTCATCCTGAGATGCACCGGGAAAGGCGGGAACCCCGTCAAGACAAAACAGGGGAATCGACCCTCCTTTCGCGATCAGGAGGGGAGAAGGGGCCCAGATGTAGTGGTGCCGGGAACCTCGGTGTTCTCCTCGAGTCAGACTGGTGTGTCGAGGAACTTTTGAGGGCGCATCAAGGGTGCCAATACCGTTTCGCACTTCAAGACGGAACATGGGACTTCTCTTGAGACGCTGTAGGGGGCAAGGGCCTCATCTTGGGATGACGGGGGAACCACGTGGCGTTTCTCGAGTTGTGGCGGGATTCTCGAGTTTCGACGGGGAATACAGTCTTCCTCATGTGTTGGGCCAGGGAAGTCCTATCTTCCATTCGAGTTTAAAGGGAGAGCTGGGGATTGCTCTCGAGTCACTGCAGGGCAAAATAGACCTCATCTAGGCTTGTGTCCAGGACTTAATGCTCGTCCCTAGGGGCGACAGGGATCTTGGGGTTGCATACCAGACTCACCCGGGGAATCAGGCCTCGTCTAAAGGGGAAGCAAAGAACTCCGCTGTCCTTTTGAGTCGCGATGGGTATCTCTTGGAGCCCACTGTGTGCCCTAAAGGGAGTCAAGCCTCCTGTGGTGTTTGGGTAGAGGACTCGGGATTCCTCTCCAGGCCATGCAGGAAAAGAAGGCCCTCATCTCGCGATGATGGCGGCGTCTCGTGGGTTTTCTAGACTGCTGCGCTAGTGCCTTGTTTCTGACGAGGTACGAGAGGGAGCTCAGGGAGCTTCTCGTGTGGCGCCAGGGAAGTCAGGTCCCCATGAGATGGCTAGGGGGAGCTCGTCATTGCTCTCGAGTCATGGTAGGGTAATCGGGCTTCAAGACGGGTTGAAGAAGAACTCTCGAGGTCTTTCTCGGGTCACTGCATAAAACCCAGGGTTCCCTTGACTTGTGCCTGCGACCTCAGGGAGCTTCTCAGAGTGCCTCTGAGAAGTCAGGGATACTGTGCAGTTTGGAGGGGCCTCTCGAGACTCCTCTGCATTTGGTGGAATGTAAGAGGGACTCATCTCGAGTTGAAGCAGGACCTCAGTGTTCCTCTCCATTTCTAACTCAGATTGCAAGGTCCCTGCATATTAGTACAGGAGAGTCAGGCCTCGTCTTTTCTCGAGGATGGGACTCCTCTTGCCTCTCGAGTTGTTCTCGAGGTGACAGGCCACTTGTCGAGCTGTGTGTGTAACCTGCCCGTTTTTCCGGATGATGCACAGGTGTGCTAGTGCCCCTTCGTGTTGTACCTTCATATTCAAGGCTGCCTTCCAAGAGGTGTCCGAGCATCGGATTCTTATCAAGAGCGGACCGGGAAATTGGAGTCTTTCAGCAAGTGGCACCACCCACAAAGCTACGTATCGAATTTCCCCATGAGACCGGCCTCATCCTGAGTTGTGCAGGGAAGGTCGGGCCCCCTTGCAGACAAAGCAGGGGAATCGACCCACCGGTCACGATCAAGAGGGGAGAAGGAGCTTAAATGAAGTGGTGCTGGGAACTTCGGTGTTCCCCTTGAGTGAGACCAGCGTGTTGGGGGACTTTTGGGGTCGCATCAAGGGTGCCAAGTACCGTTTCGCATTTCAAGACGGAACCTGGGACATCTTTTGAAACGCTGTAGCGGGCAAGGGCCTCATCTTGCGATGACGGGAGAACCACGTGGTTTTGCTCGAGTTGCAGCGGGATTCTCGAGTTATGACCGGGAATTTAGGCTTCCTCTTTTGGCCTTGAAATCCAATCTTCCATTCGGGTTGCGAGGGGGAGCTGGGGATTGCGCTAGAGTCACTGCAGGGCAAAAGAGACCTAATCTAGGCTTGTGTCCAGGATCTAACGTTGCTCTCCAGGGGCGACAGGGATCTCGGGTTTGCATTCCAGACTCATCCGGGGAGTCAGTTCTCACCTCGAGGGTAAGCAAAGAATTCCGCTCTCGTCTCGAGTCGCGATGGGTATCTCTTGGAGACCAATGTGTGTACTAAAGGGAGTCAAGCCTCCTGTGGAGTTTGGAGAGAGGACTCGGGATTGGACTCCAGGCCATGCAGGAAAAGAAGGCCCTCATCTCGAGATGACGGTGGCGTCTCATGGGTTTTCTCGAGCTGCGGCGCCAGTGTGGGGTGTCTCATGAAGTACCACGGGGATCTCATGGAGCCTCTTGTGTGGCGCCAGGAAAATCCAGTATTCCATTCGAGTTGCAAGTTAGAACTGGGGATTGCTCTCCAGTCACTGCAGGGCAAAATAGACCTCATCTACGCTTGTGTCCAGGACCTAGTGTTCCACTACTGGGCCAACAGGGATCTCAGGGTTGCATTCTCGACTCACCCGGAGAGTCAGGCCTCGTCTTGAGGGGAAAAAAAGGACTCCGCTCTCCTGTCGAGTCGCGACGGGTATCTCTTGGAGCCCACTGCGTGGCGTAAAGGGAGTGAAGCCTCCTATGGAGTTTGGAGAGATGACTCGGGATTGTTTTCCTGGCCATGCAGGAATAAAGGCCCTCATCTCGTGATGACGGGGGCATCTCGTGGGTTTTCTCCAGCTGTGGCGCCAGTATCAGATTTCTCACGAGGTACAACGGGGAGCTCAGAGAGCCTCTCGTGTGGTGCTAGGGATGTCAGGTCTCCGTGCGTGTGGTGAAGGGGAGTGCGTGATTGCTCTCGAGTAGTAGTAGGCGAATCGGGCCTCAAGACGCATTGAAGAAGGACTCTTGAGGTCTTTCTCGGGTTGCGGCAGGGAACCCTGGGTTCCCTTGATTTGTGTCGGTGACCTCAGGAAACTTCTAAGGGTGCCTCTGAGAAGTCAGGGACACTGTGGATTTGGGAGGGGCCCTTCGTTACTCAACTGGGTTTGGTGCAATCGAAGAGGGCCTCATCTCGAATGGAGGCAGGAACGTCAGGGGTCCTCTCCATTTCTGACTCGGGTCGCAGGGTACCTGCAGAGTATGGACAAGAGAGTCACGCCTCGTCTTCTGTGGAGGAATGGATTTCCCCTTGCCTTTCGAGTTGTTCACGGAGTGACAGGCCACTTGTTGAGCTGAGTGTGGAACCTGCGGGTTTTTCCGGACGATGCACGGGGGTGTCAGTGCCCCTTCGTGTTGTGCCTTCATCCGCAGGGTTGCCTTCAAAGAGGTTTCCGGGCATCGGTTTCTTTTCAAGAGCGTACCGGAAAATTGGGGTCTTTCAGCATGTGGTACAACCCACGGGGCTACGTCTCGAATTTCCTCGGGATACCGGCCTCATCCTGAGGTGCGCTGGGAAGGTCGGGAACCCCTTGCAGACAAAGCAGGGGAATCGACCCACCGCTCGCGATCAGAAGAGGAGAAGGGGCTCAGATGAAGTGGTGCCGGGAACTTCGGTGGTCCCCTCGAGTGACACCGGTATGTCACGGCACTTTTGAGGTCGCATCAAGGGTGCCAAGTACAGTTTCGCACTTCAAGACGGAACGTGGGAATTCTCTGGAGATGCTGTAGCGGGCAAGGGCCTCATATTGCGATGACGAGGGAAACACGTGGTTTTTCTCGAGTTGAGGCGGGATTCTCGAGTTACAACGGGGAATTCAGGCTTCCTCTTGTGTTGGCCCAGGAAGTCCAATCTTCCATTCAACTTGTCAGAGAGAGCTGGGGGTTGCTCTCGAGTCACTTCAGGGCAAAGAGTCCTCATCTAGGCTTGGGTCCAGGACGTAATGTTCCTCTCCAGGGGCGACAGGGATATCGGGGTTGCATTCCAGTCTCACCCGGTAGGTCACGCCTCGTCTCGAGTGGAAGCAAAGGACTCCACTATCCTCTCGAGTCGGGACGCGTAACTCTTGGAGCCCAATGAGTGGCCTAAAGGGAGTCAAGCGTCCTGTGTAGCTTGGACAGAAGGTTCACGCTTGATCTGCATACCATGCAGTTAAAGATGGCCCTCCTCTCGTGATGACGGGGGCGTCTCATGGGTTTTCTCGAGCTGCGGCGCCAGTGTGGGGTTTCTCACGAGATATGATGGGGAGTTCAGGGATCCTCTCGTGCGGCGCCAGAGAAGCCTGACTCCATGCGTGTGGCAAGGCAGATCGCGTCATTGCTCTCGAGTCATGGGAGGGACTAGGGCCTCAAGAGGCATTTAAGAAGGACTCTCAAGGTCTTTCTTGGGTTGGGGCGGGAAACACTCGTTTCCCTCGACCTCTACAGGGGACCTTAGGGAACTTCCCAGGTGCCTCTGAGAGGTGAGGGATACTGAGGAGTTAGAGGGGCCTCTCGGGACTCCACTAGGTTTGACGAAATGAAAGAGGGCCTCATCTCGATTGGAGGCAGGAACCTCAGGCTTTCTCTCCATTTCTGACTCAAACCGCAGGGTCCCTGCAGAGTTGGGACAGGAGAGTCAGGCCTCGTCTTGTCTGAGTAACGGAACTCTGCTTGCCTTTCGAGTCGTTCAGGGGGTCTCAGGGCCCTTGACAAGCTGTGTGTGGAACCTGCGGGTGTTTCCAGAAGATGCACGGGGGTGTCAGTGCCCCTTCGTTTTGTGCCTTCCCCCACAGGGTTGCATTCAAAGAGGTGTCCGGGCATCGGGTTCATTTCAAGAGCGGACGGGGAAATCGGGGTCATTCTGCATGTGGCACCACCCACGTGGCTCATCTCGAATTTCCTCGTGAGACCAGGATCATCCTGAGGTGCGCCGGGAAGGCCGGGAACCCCTTTCACACAAAGTAGGGGAATCGATTCTCCTGTCGCGATCAGGAGGGGAGATGGGGCTCAGATGAAGTGGTGCCGGGACCCTCGGTGTTCCACTCGAGGGAACCCGGCGTTTCAGGGAACTTTAGGGGTCGCATCAAGGGAGCCAAGTACCGTTTCCCACTTCAGGACGGAACATGGGACTTCCCTGGAGACGCTGTAGCGGGCAAGGGCCTCATCCTGTGAAGACGTTGGAACCACGTCGTTTTTCTCGAGTTGCATCGGGATTCTCGAAAACGACAGGAATTTCAGGCTTCCTCTTGGGTTGGCCCTGGGAAGCCCAATCTTCAATTCGAGTTGCGATGGAAAGATGGGGGTTCTGCTCGAGTCACTACAGGGCCAAAGAGACCTCATCGAGGCGCGTGTCCAGGACCTAATATTCCTCTCAAGGGAAGACAGGGATCCCGGGTTTCCATTCCAGACTCCCCCGGGGAGCCAGGACTCGCCTGGAGGGGAAGCAAAGGACTCCGCTTTCCTCTCAATTCGCGACACCTATCTCTTGGAGCCCACTGAGTGGACTCAAGGGTGTCGAGCCTCCTCTTCAGTTTGGAGAGAGGACTCGGGATTGCTCTCCAGGCCAGGCAGGAAAAGAAGGCCCTCATCTCGCGATGACGGGGGCGTCTCATGGGTTTCCTCAGGCTGCTGCGCCCATAGGGGTTTTCTCACGAGGCACGACGAGGACCTCAGGGAGCCTCTCGTGCGGCGCCAGGGAAGTCAGGTCTCCATGCGCATGGCGAGGGGGAGCTGGTCATCACTCTCGAGTCATGGGAAGCGGCTAGGTCCTCAAGAGGCGCTGAGGAAGGACTCTCGAGGTCTTTCTCGGGTTGCGGCGGGAAACCCTCGTTTCCCTCGACTTCTGCAGGGGACCTTAGGGAACTTCCCAGGGTGCCTCTGAGAGGTGAGAGATGCTGTGTAGTTGGCAGGGCCTCTCGGGACTCTGCTGGGTTCGGCGCAATGGAAGAGGGCCTCATCTCGAGGGGAGGCAGGAACCTCAGGCTTCCTCTCGGTTTCGGACTCCGACTGCACGGTCCCTGCAGTGTTGGGACAGGAGAGTCATGCCTCGTCTTGTCTGAGGAATGGAATTCTGGTTGCCTCTCGAGTTGTTCCGGGAGTCTCAGGCCCCTTGTCGAGCTGTGTGTAGACCCTGCGGGTTTTTCTGGATGATGCACGGGGGTGTCAGTGCCCCTTCGTGTTGTGCCTTCACCCACAGGGTTGCCTTCGAAGAGGTGTCCGGGCATCGGGTTCTTATCAAGAGCGGACCAGAAAATCGGGGTCGTTCGGCACGTGGCACCTCACACGTGGCTAGTCTCGAATTTCCTCCTGAGACCGGCCTCATGCTGAGGTGCGCCAGGAAGGCCGGGAACCCCTTCCAGGCCACGCAGGGGAATCGACTCTCCTGTCGCGATCAGGAAGGGAGAAGGGGCTCAGATGAAGTGGTGCCGGGACCCTCGGTGTTCCCCTCGAGGGAACCCAGCATGTCGGGGAACTTTTGCGGTCGCATCAAGGGTGTCAAGTACCGTTTCGCACTTAAGGACAGAACATAGGAATTCCCTGGAGACACCGGGAACTTCGGTGTTCCCCTGGAGTGAGACCGGTATGTTGGGGAACTTTGGGGTCGCATCAAGGGTGCCAAGTAGCATTTCGAACTTTAAGATGGAACGTGGGACTTCTCTTGAGACTCTAGCTGGCAAGGGCCTCATATTGCGATGAAGGGGGGACCACATGGTTTTTAAGACTTGAGGCTGAATTCTCGAATTACGATGGGAAATTTAGACTTCCTCTTGTGTTGACCGTGGGAAGACCAATCTTCCATTCAAATTGTGAGGGAGAGATGGAGGTTGCTCTCGAGTCACTGTAGGGCAAAATAGACCTCATCTAGGCTTGTGTCTAGGACATAATGTTCCACTCCAGGGGCGACAGGGATCTCGGGGTTGCATTCCAAACTGACCCGGGGAGTCAGGCCTCGTCTCGAGGGAAGCAAAGGACTCCGCTCTCCTCTCGAGTCGCACCGGGTATTTCTTGGACCCAACTGAGTGGCCTAAAGGGAGTCAATCCTCCTGTGAAGTTTGGAGAGAGGACCAGGGATTGCTCTCCAGGTCAGGCAGGAAAAGAAGGCCCCCATCTCTCCTTGACGGGGGCATCTTGTGGTTTTTCTCGAACTGCGGCGCCACTGTGGGTTTTCTCACGAGGTATGATGGGGTACTCAGGGAGCCTCTTGTGTGGTACTAGGGAAGTCAGTTTTCCTGCTTGTGGCGAGGGGAGCGCGTCCTTGCTCTGGAGACATGGTAGGGGAATCGGGCATCAAGAGACGTTGAAAAAGGACTCTCCAAGTCTTTCTCGGGTTACTTCAGGAAACTCTGGGTTCCCTCGACTTGTGCCAGTGACCTCAGGTAGCTTCTCAGGGAGCCTCTGAGAATTCAGGGATACTGTGGTGTTGGAAGGGGCCTCTCGGGACACCACTGAGTTTGGTTCAATGGAAGAGGGCCTCTTCTCTAGTTGAGGCAGGAACCTCAGGGTTCCTCTCCATTTCTGACTCCGATCGCAGGGTCCCTGAAGAGTTGGGCCAGGAGAGTAGGGCCTCGTCTTGTGTGAAGGAATGCAACTTCACTTGCCTCTAGAGTTGTTCACGGGGTGACAGTCCACATTTGGAGCTGTGAGTGGAATCGGCGGGTTTTTCCAGACGATGCATGGGGATGTCAGTGTCCCTTCGTGTTGTGCCTTCATCCACAGGGTTGCCTTCGAAGAGATGTCCGGGCGTCAGGTTCTTATCTAGAGTGGACCGGGAATTCGGGATCTTTCAGCATGTGGCACCAACCATGAGGCTACTTTTCGAATTTCCTCATGAGACCGGCCTCATCCGGAGGTTCGCGGGGAACGTCGGGAACCCCTTGCAGACAAAACATGGGAATCGACCCTTCTGTCGCGATCAGGAGGGGTGAAGGGGCTCACAGGAAGTGGTGCCGTGAACTTTGGTGTTTCCCTCGAGTGAGACCGGTATGTCAGGGAACTTTGGGGGTCGCATCAAGTGTGCCAAGTACCGTTTTGTACTTTAGGATGAAACGTGGGACTTCTCTTGATACGCTGTAGCGGCCAAGGGCCTCATCTTGCGATGAAGGGGGAGCCACGTGGTTTTTCTCGAGTTGCGGCGGGATTCTCGAGTTACAACGGGGATTTCAGGCTTCCTCTTGTGTTTGGCCAGGGAAGTCCAATCATCCATTCGAGTTGCGAGGGAGAGCTGGGGGTTGCACTCGAGTCACTGCAGGGCAAAGGAGACCTCATCTAGGCTTGTGTCCAGGACCTAATGTTCCTCTCCAAGGGCCACAGGGATCTCAGGTTTGCATTCCAGACTCACCCAGGGAGTCAGGCCTCATGTCGAAGGGAAACAAAGGACTCCGCTCTCCTTTCGAGTCGCGACGGGCACCTCTTGGGGCCCATTTTGTGGCCTAAAGGGAGTCAAGCCTCCTGTGAAGTTTGGAGAGAGGACTTGGGACTGCTCTCCAGGCCATGCAGGAAAAGATGGCCCTCATCTCGCGATGACGGAGGGATCTTGTGGGTTTTCTCGAGCTGCGGCGCCAGTGTGGGGTTTCACACGAGGTACGACGGGGAGCTCAGGGAGCCTCTCGTGTGGCGCCAGGGAAGTCAGGTCTCCATGTGCATGGCGAGGGGGAGCGCATTATTGCTCTCAAGCTATGGTAGGGGAATCTGACCTCAAGACACATTGAAGAAGGACTCTCGAGGTCTTTCTTCGGTTGTGGCAGGAAACCCTTATTTCCCTCGACTTTTGCCGGTGGCCTCAAGGAGCTTCTCAGAATGCCTATGAGAAGTCAGGGATACTGTGGAGATGGGAGGGGCCTCTCGGGACTCCACTGGGTTTGTTTTAATGGAAGAGGGCCTCATCTCGGGTTGAGGCAGGAACCTCAGGTTTCCTCTCCATTTCTGACTCAGATCGAAGCGTGCCTGCAGAGTTGGGATTGGATACTCAGGCCTCGTCTTGTCTGAGGGAGGGAACTCCGCTTTCCTCTCTCATTGTTTAAGGGGTGACAGGCCAGTTGTGGAGCTGTATGTGGATCCTGCGGGGTTTTCCGGACGATGAACAGGGTTGCCAGTGCCCCCTCGTGTAGTTCCTTCATCCACAGGGTTGCCTTAGAAGAGGTGTCCGGGCATGGGGTTCTTATCAAGAGCAAGAACGAGAAATCGGGGTCTTTTGGCACGTGGCACCAACACGAGGCTACGTCTCGAATTTCTTCGTGAGACTGGCCTCATCCTGAGGTGCGCCATGAAGGTCGGGAACCCCTTCTAGGCAAAGCAGGGGGATCGACCTTCCTGCCGTGATCAGGAGCGGAGAAGGGGCTCAAATGAAGTGGTGCCAGGAACTTCGGTGTTCCCTTGGAGTGAGACCGGTATATTGGGGAACTTTTGGGGTCGCATCAAGGGTGCCAAGTAGCATTTCGAACTTTATGACGAAACATGGGACTTCTCTTGAGACTCTGTAGCGGGCAAAGGCCTCATATTGCGATGAATGGGGAACCACGTGGTTTTTAAGAGTTGCGGCGGGATTCTCGAGTTACAACGGGAAATTCAGACTTCCTCTTGTGTTGGCCCAGTGAAGACCAATCTTCCATTCGAATTGCGAGGGAGAGATGGGTGTTGCTCTCGAGTCACTGTAGGGCAAAATAGACCTCATCTAGGCTTTTGTCCAGGACATAATGTTCCTCTCCAGGGGCAACAGGGATCTCGGGGTTTCATTCCAGACTCACCCGAGGTAAGGCCTCGTCTCGAGGGGAAACAAAGTACTCTGCTGTCCTCTCAAGTCGCGACAGGTATCTCTTGGAGCCCATTGAGTGGCCTAAAGGGAGTAAAGCCTCCTGTGAAGTTTGGAGAAAAGACCAGGGATTGCTCTCCAGGTCAGGCAGGAAAAGAAGTCCCCAATCTCGCGATGACGGTGGGTTTTCCCGAGCTGCGGCGCCAGTGTGGGGTTTCTCACGAGGTATGACGGGGAGCTCAGGGAGCTTCTCATGTGGCGCCACGGAAGTCAGCTGTCCATGTGCATGGCGAGGGGGAGCGTGTCATTGCTCTCGAGTCATGGTAGGGGAATCCGTCCTCAAGACACGTTGAAGACGGACTCTTGAGGTCTTTCTCGGGTTGCGGCAGGATACCCTGTGTTCCCTCGACTTGTGCCGGTGACCTCAAGGAGTTGCTCAGGGTGCCTCTGAGAAGACACTGATACTGTGGAGTTGGGAGGGGCCTCTAGGGACTCCACTGGGTGTGGTATAATACAAGAGGGCCTCATCTCGTTTTGACGAAGGAACCTCAGGGTTCCTCTCCATTTCAGACTCCGATCTCAGGATTCCTGCAGAGTTGGGACAGGAGAGTCAGGCCTCGTATTCTGTGCAGAAATGAAACTTAGCTTGCCTCTCGAGTTGTTCACGAGGTAACAGGTCACTTGTCGAGCTGTATGTGGAACCTGCAGAATTTTCCAAAAGATGCACGGGTGTTCAGGGTCCCTCCTTGTTGTGCCTTCATCCTACGGGATGCATTCCAAGAAGTGTACGGGCATCAGGTTCTTATTAATAGCTGACCGGGAAATGGGGTCTTTCCGCATGTGGCACCACCCACGAGGCTACATCTCCAATTTCCTCGTGAGACAGGCCTCATCCTGATGTGCGCTGGGAAGATCGGTAACCCCTTCCACACAAAGCAGGAGAATCGACACTCCTGTTGCAATCAGGAGCGGAGAAGGGGCTCAAATGAGGTGGTGTGGGGAACATGGGTGTTACCCTCGAGTGAGGCCTGTAAGTTTGGGAACTTTTGGGGTGCCATCATGGGTGCCAAGTACCGTTTTGCACTTCAGTAGGAACGTGGGACTTCCCTTGAGACGCCGTCGCGGGCAAGGGCCTCATCTTGCCAAGAGGTGGGAACCACGTGGTTTTTCTCGAGTTGCGGCGGCATTCTCGAGTTACGACGGGGATCTCAGCCTTCCCCTTGGGTTGGCCCTGGGAAGCCCAAACTTCCCCTCGGGTGGCGAGGGAAAGATGGGGGTTGCGCTCGAGTCACTGCAGGGCCGAAGAGACCTCATCTAGGCGTGTGTCCGGGGCCTAATATTCCTCTGCAGGGAAGGCAGGGATCTCGGGGTTGCATTCCAGGCTCCCCCGGGGAGTCAGGCCTCGTCTCGAGGGTAAGCCAAGGACTCCGCTCTCCTCTCGAGTCGCGACGCGGGTCTCTTGGAGCCCCCTGAGCGGCCTCAAGGGAGTCCAGCCTCCTCTTCCGTTTGGAGAGAGGACCCGGGATTGCTATGCAGGCCATGCAGGAAAAGAAGGCCCTCATCTCGCGAGGACGGGGGCGTCTCAGGGGTTTCCTCGAGCTGCGGCGCCCGTGGGGGTTTTCTCCCGAGGCACGACGAGGATCTCAGGGAGACTCTCGTGCGGCGACAGGGAAGTCAGGTCTCCATGCGCGTGGCGAGGGGGAGCGCGTCATGGCTCTCGACTCACGGGAGGGGACTAGGGCCTCGAGACGCGTTGAAGAAGGGCTCTCGAGGTCTTTCTCGGGGGGCGGAGGCAAACCGTCGTTTCCCTCGCCTTCTGCCGGGGACCTTAGGGAACTTCCCAGGGTGCCTCTGAGAGGCGAGGGATCCTGTGGAGGTGGCGGGCCCCTCGGGACTCCGCTGGGTCTGGCGCAACGGAAGAAGGCCTCACCTCGAGGGAAGGCAGGAATCTCAGGCTTCCTCTCCGTTTCGGACTCCGCCCGCAGGGTCCCTGCAGAGTTGGGACAGGAGAGTCAGGCCTCGTCTTGTCTGAGGAAGGGAACCCCGCTGGCCTCTCGAGTTGCTCAGGGGGTCTCAGGCCCCTCGTCGTGCTGTGTGTGGAACGCGCAGGTCTTTGAGGACGATGCACGGGGGTGGCAGTGCCCCTTCGTGTTGTGCCTTCACCCACAGGGTTGCCTTAGAAGAGGGGTCCGGGCCTCGGGTCCTTCTCAAGAGCGGACCGGGGAATCGGGGGCGTTCGGCATGTGGCACCACCCACGTGGCTCGTCTCGAATTTCCTCGTGAGAACGGCCTCATCCTGAGGTGCGCCGGGAAGGCCGGGAACCCCTTCCAGACCACGCAGGGGAATCGCATCTCCTGTCGCGATCGGGAGGGGAGAAGGGGCTCAGAGGAAGCGGTGCCGGGAGCCTCAGTGTTCCCCTCGGGGGAACCCGGCGTGTCAGGGGACTTTTGGGGGTCGCAGGAAGGCTGTCAGGGACCGTTTCGCCCTTCAGGGCGGAACAGGGGACTTCCCTTGAGACGCCGTCGCGGGCAAGGGCCTCATCTTGCCAAGAGGTGGGAACCACGTGGTTTTTCTCGAGTTGCGGCGGGATTCTCGAGTTACGACGGGGATCTCAGCCTTCCCCATGGGTTGGCCCTGGGAAGCCCAAACTTCCCCTCGGGTGGCGAGGGAAAGCTGGGGGTTGCGCTCGAGTCACTTCAGGGCCGAAGAGACCTCACCTAGGCGTGTGTCCGGGACCTAATATTCCTCTCCAGGGAAGGCAGGGATCTCGGGGTTGCATTCCAGGCTCCCCCGGGGAGTCAGGCCTCGTCTCGAGGGGAAGCCAAGGACTCCGCTGTCCTCTCGAGTCGCGACGCGGGTCACTTGGAGCCCCCTGAGCGGCCTCAAGGTATTCCAGCCTCCTCTTCCGTTTGGAAGGAGGACCCGGGATTGCTCTCCAGGCCATGCAGGAGAAGAAGGCCCTCAGCTCGCGAGGACGGGGGCGTCTCAGGGGTTTCCTCGAGCTGCGGCGCCCGTGGGGGTTTTCTCCCGAGGCACGACGAGGATCTCAGGGAGCCTCTCGTGCGGCGCCAGGGAAGTCAGGTCTCCATGTGCGTGGTGAGGGGCTGCGGGTCCTGGCTCTCGAGTCACGGGAGGGGACTAGGGCCTCGAGACGCGTTGAAGAAGGACTCTCGAGGTCTTTCTCGGGGGGCGGCGGGAAACCCTCGTGTCCCTCGCCTTCTGCCGGGGACCTTAGGGAACTTCCCATGGTGCCTCTGAGAGGCGAGGGATCCTGTGGAGGTGGCGGGGCCCCTCGGGACTCCGCTGGGTCTGGCGCAACGGAAGAGGGCCTCACCTCGAGGGGAGGCAGGAACCTCAGGCTTCCTCTCCGTTTCGGACTGCGACCGCAAGGTCCCTGCAGAGTTGGGACAGGATAGTCAGGCCTCGTCTTGTCTGAGGAAGGGAACCCTGCTGGCCTCTCCCGTTGCTCAGGGGGTTTCAGGCCCCTCGTCGAGCTGTGTGTGGAACCCGCGGGTCTTTGCGGACGATGCACGGGGGTGGCAGTGCACCTTCGTGTTGTGCCTTCACCCACAGGGTTGCCTTCGAAGAGGAGTCTGGGCCTCGGGTCCTTCTCAAGAGCGGACCGGGGAATCGGGGGCGTTCGGCATGTGTTACCACCCACGTGGCTGGTCTCGAATTTACTCGTGAGGACGGCCTCATCCTGAGGTGCCCCGGGAAGGCCGGTAACCCCTTCCAGACCACGCAGGGGAACCGACTCTCCTGTCGCGTTCCGGAGGGGAGAAGGGTCTCAGATGAAGCAGTGCCGGGACACTCGGTGTTCCCCTCGAGGGAACATGGCGTGTCGGGGAACTTTTGGGGGTCGCAGGTAGGCTGTCAAGGACCGTTTCACCCTTCAGGGCGGAACAGGGGACTTCCCTTGAGACGCCGTCCTGGGCAAGGGCCTCATCTTGCCAAAAGGTGGGAACCACGTGGTTTTTCTCGAGTTGCGGCGGGATTCTCGAGTTACAACGGGGATCTCAGCCTTCCTCTTGGGTTCGCCCTTGGAAACCCAATCTTCCCCTCGAGTTGCGAGGGAAAGCTGAGGGTTGCGCTCGAGTCACTGCATGGCCAAGAGACCTCACCTAGGCGTGTGTCCGGGACCTAATATTCCTCTCCAGGGAAGGCGGGGATCTCGGGGTTGCATTCCAGGCTCCCCCGGGGAGTCAGGCCTCGTCTCGATTGGAAGCCAAGGACTCCTCTCTCCTCTCGAGTCGCGACGCGGATCTCTTGGAGCCCCCTGAGCGGCTTCAAGGGAGTCCAGCCTCCTCTTCAGTTTGGAGAGAAGACTCGTGATTGGTCTCCAGGCCATGCAGGAAAATATGGCCCTCATCTTGCGATGACCGTGGTGTCTCATGTGTTTCCTCGAGCTGCCGCGCCAGTGTGGGTTTCCTCACGAGGTACGATGAGGAACTCATGGAGCCTCTCATGCAGTGCCAGGTTAGTCAGGTCTCCATGCGCGTGGCGAGGGGGAGCGTGTCATGGCTCTCGAGTCATGGTAGGGGAATCGCGACTCAACACATTTTGAAGCACTCTCGAGGTCTTTCTCGAGTCACGGCAGAAAACCCAGGGTTCCCTCGACTTGTGCCTGTGACCTCAGGGAGCTTCTTATTGTGCCTCTGATGACTCAGGGGTACTGTGGAGTTGGTAAGGGCCTCTAGGGACTCCACTGGTTGTGGTGCAATGGAAGAGGGCTTCATCTCGAGTGGACGCAGGAACCTCAGGCTTCCTCTCCGTTTCTGACTCGGATCCCATGGTCCCTGCAGAGTAGGGACAAGAGAGTCACACCTAGTCTTCTGTTGAGGAATGGACCTTCGTTTGCCTTTCGAGTTGTTTACAGGGTGACAGGCCACTTGTCGAAATGTCTGTGGGACCTGCGGGTTTTTCTGGACGATGCACGTGGGTGTCAGTGCCCCTTCGTGTTGTGCCTTCATCCACAGGTTTTCCTTCAAAGAGGTGTGCTGGCATCGGGTTCTTTTCAAGAGTGGACCGTGAAATTGGGGTCTTTCGACATGTGGCACCACCCACGAGGCTACGTCTCGAACTTCCTCATGAGACCGGCCTCATCCTGAGGTGCGCCCGGAAGGTCGGGAACCCCTTGCAGACAGAGAAGGGGAGTCGACCCTCCTGTCGCAATCAGGAGAGGAGAAGGGGCTCAGATGAAGTGGTGCCGGGAACCTCGGTGTTCCCCTTGAGTGAGTCTGGTATGTCGCGGAACTTTTGGGGTCGCATCAAGGGTGCCAAGTACCGTTTCGCACTTCAGGATGGAACGTGGGACTTCTCTTGAGATGCTGTAGCGGACAAAGGGCCTCATCTTGCGATGACGAGGGAAGCACGTGGTTTTTCTCGAGTTGCGGTGGGATTCTCGAGTTACGACGGGCAATTCAGGCTTCCTCTTGTGTTGGCCCAGGAAGTCTAATCTTCCATTCGAGTTGCCAGGGAGAGCTGGGGATTGGGCTCCATTCACTGAAGGGCAAACTAGACCTCATCTAGGCTTGTATCCAGGACTTAATGTTCCTCTCCATAGGCGACAGGGATTTGGGGTTGCATTCCATACTCACCCGGGGAGTCAGGCCTCATCTCGAGGGGAAGCAAAGGACTCCACTCTCTTCTCGAGTCGCGACAGGTATCTCTTGGAGCCCACTGAGAGGTCTTTGCTCTGTAGGAGAGCTCTAGTGTTCATAAGCCTGTACATAAGTGAACACAGACATTCTGTGTGCATGTTGCTGCATACCCAAAATAGGGCCACAAGGAGCCTCATGCTCTCCATGCGGCGCGGAAGCTGTGCAGCCACGCAGCAGCTGAAGAATCCAACCAATTGCTCTTTTCTTACCTCTGACAGAGCTCGCATTGCCGTAGCCCTTGGCAGTTTGAAAACACTGGGCCCTAACCCCTCTCAAAGTAGGCCTGGGTTCTAGTTCGAATAGAAAGTCAATAGCGGAGCTGAGGACAGGAACGCGGCAGTCATTTATCACACGCTCCTGCAGCCTGCTACTACAGGGACACTAACGCTAGAAGCTAGGAATGTCTTTGCAAGGTGCGCAAAGGACAAGGGAGAACCTCGACCCTGACTCTAGTATTTCAGTCCCCTGAGCAGATCTGAGGTTCTCCCGCTGTAGAAGCTAACCCATTCCTTTCAAATACAGGCTTCCTAACACAGGGCCAGTTGGCTGCTTGCTCTTCCACGAAGCAGGCTTCCTTAACTTGCAAACTGCGAATTCCGCTTAACAGCCTGGAGGAAAATCGCTTCTTGGAAGATTTTTTTCAGAGGCTGTATCCCCGGAGCTGGGGCCAAGCTAGGGGACCCATACTGACAAGGGAAGGCAAAACCACATCCAATGTCTTTGCTCTGGAGGACAGCTTTGGTGAGCCTAAGTCTTTCAGGAATATTTCTGGCTCCAACAGAGTCAAATTCTGTGTGTGAAGCTGCACAGCCAAAATAGGAGAACAGAGAGCCTGATTCTCTCTGTGTAGCTTTGAAGCTGTCATTCAAACAACAGCTTGCAAATCCATACAATGCTCTCCCTTACTGCTAAGAGAATTCTCATTGCTGTCGTCCTTGAAAGTTTGTAGAAATCCGCACCCTAAACCTTCTCCAAGTAGGCCTGGGTCCTAGCTCAGAAAAACAGGCAACGGCGGAGCTGAGGCCAGTAAGGCACAAGTGAGGTCTCACACACTCTTGCAGCCTGATCGTCCAGGAGCAGTAAGGCCTCTTTTTCCCTGCAGGAGGCTCGCTTGCCTTGCCTCCTGTGAACTGCATTTCCCAGCCTGGGCGCAAAGCTGTTCCTGGAGATTTTTTCTCAGGGGCTGTTTCCATGGAGCTGGGTCGGACCTCAGGGGCCCAACTCAAAGGGGAAGACAAAACCACATGGACAGGGCTATGCTCTGTAGGAGAGCTCTAGTGAACCTCATCTCTCAGGAACATTCTTGGCTTCTACAGAGACACCTCTGTGCATGAAGCTACACACCCAACATAGTGGCAAAGGGAGTCTGATTCTCTCCGTGGGTGCTGATGCTTTGTGGCAAAGCACCTGCTAAGAATCCATCCGCATAGGCTTCGCTCGCCTTGACAGAGGTCTCATTGCTGTAGTCCTTGGCAGTTTGGAAAGAAGCAGACCCTTACCCTTCACCAAGTAGGCCCTTGTCCTTGTTTGAATGGAAAGGCAGTAGCTGAGCTGAGGCCAGTAAGGCGCCAGTCAAGTCTGACATATTCCCGATGCCTGCTCCTTCATGGAAAATAACGTTAGAATCTGGGAATGTCTTTGCAAGGCTGGCAAAGGGCAGTCAGGAACCTGGACCCTGCCTCTGGAATTTCTATCTTCTCAGCACATCTGGCGGTCTCGGTCAGGAGAAACTAACCCATTCCTTGCAAATATAGGCTTCCAAACACAGGCCGGTTGGCTGTCTCTTCTTGCCGAAGGAAGCTTGCTTATCCCACCTCCTGCGAACTCCGCTTCCCAGCCTGGGGGATAAGAGGTTCTTGGAGATCTTTTCTCAGAGGCTGTTTCCACGGAGCAGGGGCCGATCCCGGAGACCCACATGCACAGGGGAAGGGAAAACCGCATGGATAAGTCTTTGCTCTCTAGGAGTGCTCTAGTGAACCTCACTCTATGGGGAATGTTCTTGGCTCCAATGGGGACATCTCTGTGTGGGAAGCTGCATAGCCAACATAGAGACACAGAGACCTGATTTTCTCTGTGCAGCTTTGACGCTGTCGTTCAAACAACAAATTGAGAATCCACACAATGCTCTCCCTTACCACTGAGAGAGTTATCATTGCTGTAGCCCTTCGCAGTTTCTGGAAATCGGCACACAAACACTTCTCCAAGTAGGCCTGGGTTCAAGTTCAGATGAACATGCAATAGCGGAGCTGAGGCCAGTAAGGCACCAGTCAGGTGTCACACACTCTGGCAGCCTGCTCCTCCAGGGACAGTAAGGCCTCTATTTCCCTTCAGGAGGTTCGCTTGCCTTTCTTCCTGTGAACTGCGTTTGCCAGCCTGGGGGAATAGCGGTCCCTGGAGATCTTTTCTCAGGGGCTCCTTCCCCTGAGCTGGGGCGGACCTCAGGGACCCAACTCACAGGGCAAGGCAAAACCATATGGACAGGTCCATGCTCTGTAGCAGACTTCTAGTGAACCTCATCTCTCAGGAACATTCTTGGCTCCTATAGAGACACTTCTGTGTGTGAAGCTGCGTACCTAACATAGGGGCACAGAGAGCCTGATTCTCTCAGTTCATTTTGACCCTGTCGTTCAGAAAACAGCTTGAGAATCCATAAAATGCTCTCCCTTACCGCTGAGAGAATTCTCACTGCTGTAGCCCTTGGCACTTTGTAGAAATCCGCATCCAAACGCTTGTCCAAATAGGCCTGGGTCCTAGTTCGGAGGAACAGGCAATGGTGGAACTGAGGCCAGTAAGGCAACAGTCAGGTTTTACACACTCTGGCAGCCTGCTCCTCCAGGGACAGTAAGGCCTCTTTTTCTCTGCAGGAGATTCGCTTGCCTTACTTCCTGTGAACAGCGTTTCCCAGCCTCAGCGAAGCGGTTCCTGGAGATCTTTTCTCAGGGACAGTTTCCCCGGAGGTGTGGCGGACCTCGGGGACCCAACTCACAGGGGAAGGAAAAACCACATGGACAGGTCTATGCTCTGTAGGAGAGGTTTAGTGAACCTAATCTCTCAGGAACATTCTTGGCTCCTATAGAGACAACTCTGTGTGTGAAGCTACACTTCCAACATTGGGGAACAGGGATCTTGGTTCTCTCCGTGGGGTGCTGATGCTTTGTAGTAAAGCACCTGCTTGAGAATCCATCCTCTTAGGCTTCCCTCGCTTTGACAGAGGTCTCATTGCTGTAGCCCTTGGCAGTTTCAAAGAAGAAGACCCTTACCCTTCATAAAGTAGGCCCTTGTCCTAGTTTGAATGGAAAGGCAATAGCTGAGCTGAGGCCAATAAGGAGCCAGTCCCCTCTGACACATTCCCGAAGCCTGCTCCTTCATGGAATATAACTCTAGAATGTTGGAATGTCTTTGCAAGGCTGGCAAAGGGCAGTCAGGAACCAGCACCCTGCCTCTGGAATTACCGACTTCTGAGCAGATCTGGAGGTCTCCTTTAGGAGAAGCTAACCCATTCCTTCCAAATAGAGGCTTCAAAACACAGGCAGGTTGGCGGCCTTTCGTGCCCGAAGGAGGCTTGCTTTTCTCTCCTCCTATGAACCCCAGTTCCCAGCCTCTGGGAAAAGCGTATCTTGAAGATATTTTCTCAGGGGTTGTTTCCACGGAGCTGGGGCCGAGCCCGGGGCCCAAAGGCACAGGGGAAGGCAAGACCACATGGACAGGTCTATGCTCTGTAGCAGACCTCTAGTGAACCTCATCTCTCAGGAGCATTCTTGGCTCCTACAGAGACACCTCTGTGTGTGAAGCTGCGTACCTAACATAGGGGCAGAGAGAGCCTGATTCTCTCTGTTCATTTTGACGCTGTCATTCAGAAAACAGCTTGAGAATCCATAAAATGCTCTCCCTTACCACCGAGAGAATTCTCACTGCTGTAGCCCTTGGCACTTTGTAGAAATCTGCACCCAAACGCTTTTCCAAGTAGGCCTGGGTGCTAGCTCGGATGAACAGGCAATGGTGGAGCTGAGGCCAGTAAGGCAACAGTCAGGTTTCACACATTCTGGCAGCCTGCTCCTCCAGGGACTGTAAGGCCTCTTTTTCTCTGCAGGAGATTCGCTTGCCTTACTTCATGTGAACAGCATTTCCCAGCCTCAGCGAAGCGGTTCCTGGAGATCTTTTCTCAGGGACAGTTTCCCCGGAGGTGTGGCGGACCTCGAGGACCCAACTCACAGGGGAAGGCAAAACCACATGGACAGGTCTATGCTCTGTAGGAGAGGTTTAGTGAACCTAATCTCTCAGGAACATTCTTGGCTCCTATCGAGACACCTCTGTGCGTGTAGCTACACACGCAACGTAGGGGCAAAGGGAGCCAGATTCTTTCCGTGGGGTGCTGATGCTTTGTGGCAAAGCACCTGCTTGAGAATCCATCAGCTTACGCTTCCCTCGCCTTGACAGAGGTCTCATTGCTGTAGTCCTTGGCAGTTTGGAAAGAAGCAGACCCTTACCCTTCACCAAGTAGGCCCTTGTCCTTGTTTGAATGGAAAGGCAGTAGCTGAGCTGAGGCCAGTAAGGCGCCAGTCAAGTCTGACATATTCCCGATGCCTGCTCCTTCATGGAAAATAACGTTAGAATCTGGGAATGTCTTTGCAAGGCTGGCAAAGGGCAGTCAGGAACCTCGACCCTGCCTCTGGAATTTCTATCTTCTCAGCACATCTGGCGGTCTCGGTCAGGAGAAACTAACCCATTCCTTGCAAATATAGGCTTCCAAACACAGGCCGGTTTGCTGTCTCTTCTTGCCGAAGGAAGCTTGCTTATCCCACCTCCTGTGAACTCCACTTCCCAGCCTGGGGGATAAGAGGTTCTTGGAGATCTTTTCTCAGAGGCTGTTTCCACGGAGCAGGGGCCGATCCCGGAGACCCACATGCACAGGGGAAGGGAAAACCGCATGGATAAGTCTTTGCTCTCTAGGAGTGCTCTAGTGAACCTCACTCTATGGGGAATGTTCTTGGCTCCAATGGGGACATCTCTGTGTGGGAAGCTGCATAGCCAACATAGAGACACAGAGACCTGATTCTCTCTGTGCAGCTTTGACGCTGTCGTTCAAACAACAAATTGAGAATCCACACAATGCTCTCCCTTACCACTGAGAGAGTTATCATTGCTGTAGCCCTTCGCAGTTTCTGGAAATCGGCACACAAACACTTCTCCAAGTAGGCCTGGGTTCAAGTTCAGATGAACATGCAATAGCGGAGCTGAGGCCAGTAAGGCACCAGTCAGGTGTCACACACTCTGGCAGCCTGCTCCTCCAGGGACAGTAAGGCCTCTATTTCCCTTCAGGAGGCTCGCTTGCCTTACTTCCTGTGAACAGCGTTTCCCAGCCTGGGCGGAAAGCAGTTCCTGGAGATCTTTTCTCAGGGGCTGTTTCCCCGGAGTTGGGGCGGACCTCGGGGACCCAACTCACAGGGGAAGGCAAAACCAAATGGACAGGTCTATGCTCTGTAGGAGATCTCTAGTGAACTGCCGGGGTCCAGCCCCAGCTGATCCAGGGTATTCGAAGCAGAGACGGCGTAGGCGAGGGTCAGGGAACAACTGCTTAATTAAACGTTAATTAAGGATATAAAGAGTAATAAAATGAGGATAGCTCAGTAGGAAAATTCAGTGGAGAAAAGAGGCTGAGTAGCTTGGTTTATGCGGGGGACCAATAAAACTTCAAGACAAGAAGCTTGCACCACTTACGTAGGCCGCAGGCGTCCTTCCGTTCTCCCGAAGGAGAGGAGACACTGAGGCCTCCCCGGT
Organism: Bubalus kerabau; assembly: GCF_029407905.1. Taxonomy (NCBI): domain Eukaryota; kingdom Metazoa; phylum Chordata; class Mammalia; order Artiodactyla; family Bovidae; genus Bubalus; species Bubalus kerabau. The sequence goes on along the minus strand of NW_026577915.1, from coordinate 1,061,822 downwards.
CGGATCTTAGAAGCCCAGGCAAAATTAGTTAGCTTGGTGGGTTCCGCGCTCCAGATGGAGACTCAACCAGAGTGAGAGAGAGAGAGAGACATGGGGAGACCAGTATTTCAAGAAACTGATCCCAATTCTTTATTTTCCATGGTCTACTTTTATACACTGAGATGTTATGCAAAAGTCACGTGGGGTCAGCAGTCCTGACTTTTATCAAAGTCAGGTGCTTCATACAAAAGTATACAGAGGTCTTAGGGGTGTTACATCATCTTCTGGCCGCGGGGCCTGCTGACAATTTACGACCCTCTCCTTGTGACAGCGGTCAGTCAACCAGGACACTTATTTCTCCAGGGGTGATTATTCTTAAAACAGACGCCACCCAAATAAAGTTACATTCCTATAGGGTGAGGGTGTAGTGGGTTTTAGTTAAGGAAAGAATTTACTTAGCCTAAGGTCTAACGTGATTTATATCAAAGGTTAATACTTATTTCTTCTATATATTCATTAATGTGTATAAGGGCAGGGGATGTGGAGACTTAGCAGTAAACATCAGCTCAACAAATGAAAAACCCTTCACCAATATGATTTCTAATCAGCCCATTATACTTATACTAATAATTTTCTAACTTTTCTAAGGAACCTGTTTTTAGAAGGTTTAAAGCATCTCGTGCCTCTCATGGTTGGGAGGCTGTGAGCAATCACATGTGGCCGGACAAGCCTGTCAGGCAGGCTAGAGAACCTTCAGAGGAGTTTGTAGGTTAAAACACTCTTGTCACACCCAGGGGTTTTTATCAACTGGAGCTCTAGGTTAACTCCTTCTCCGAAAGAGGTGGTGGGGGACAGCCCCCCGTAAAGTCAGAGGTGTAGGTGAGAGCACAAAGTAGTAAGGTAGGCAGGCTCTGGTTATGGGGGTAGATGCTCGAGGATTTCCAGGGGGACTCCTGAGGCTCGATCCCACCTTTGCGTATGTCGAGCCTCCTTCCTCATGACCTTTGCCATGGGCGGAGTGCCTCACTCTGGCCCCCAACAGTGAACCTCCTCTCTCAGGAACATTCTTGGCTCCTATCGAGACACCTCTGTGCGTGTAGCTACACACGCAACGTAGGGGCAAAGGGAGCCAGATTCTTTCCGTGGGGTGCTGATGCTTTGTGGCAAAGCACCTGCTTGAGAATCCATCAGCTTACGCTTCCCTCGCCTTGACAGAGGTCTCATTGCTGTAGCCCTTGGCAGTTTGGAAAGAAGAGGACCCTTACCTTTCATAAAGTGGGCCCTTGTCCTAGTTTGAAAGGAAAGGCAAGAGCTGAGCTGAGGCCAATAAGGCGCCAGTCAAGTCTGACATATTCCCGAAGCCTGCTCCTTCATGGAAAATAACGCTGGAATCTAGGAATGTCTCTGCAAGGCTGGCAAAGGGCAGTCAGGAGCCTGCACCCTGCCTCTGGAATTACCGACTTCTGAACAGATCTGGAGGTCTCCCTTAGGGGAAGCTAACCCATTCTTCCAAATAGAGGCTTCCAAACGCAGGCCGCTTGGCTGCCTCTTGCTCTCTGAAGGAGGCCTGCTTTTCCCGCCTCCTATGAACCCCACATCCCAGCCTCTGGGAAAAGCGGATCTTGAAGATCTTTTCTCAGGGGTTGTTTCCACGGAGCTGGGGCCGAGCCTGGAGCCCCAAACGCACAGGGGAAGAAAAACCACATGGACAAGTCTTTGCTCTCTAGTAGAGCTCTAGTGAACTTCACTCTGTCAGGAACGTTCTTGTTTCCTATGGAGACACCCCTGTCTGTGAAGCTGTGTACCGAACATGGAGACACAGAGTCTGATTCTCTCTGTGCAGCTTTGAAGCTGTCGTTCAAACAACAGCTTGAAAATCCATACAATGCTCTTCCTTACCCGTGACACAGTTCTCATTGCTATACCCCTTGGCAGTATTTAGAAATCCATACCCAAACCCTTCTCGTAGTAGGCCTGGGTCCTAGTTCGGAGAAGCACGCAATGGCGGAGCTGAGGCCAGTAAGGCACCAGTCAGGTCTCACACACTCTGGCAGCCTGATCGTCCAGGGAGACTAAGGCCTGTTGTGCCTTGCAGGAGGCTCGCTTGTGTTACCTCCTGTGAACTGCGTTTGCCAGCCTGGGGGAATAGCGGTCCCTGGAGATCTTTTCTCAGGGGCTCCTTCCCCTGAGCTGGGGCGGACCTCAGGGACCCAACTCACAGGGCAAGGCAAAACCATATGGACAGGTCCATGCTCTGTAGCAGACTTCTAGTGAACCTCATCTCTCAGGAACATTCTTGGCTCCTATAGAGACACTTCTGTGTGTGAAGCTGCGTACCTAACATAGGGGCACAGAGAGCCTGATTCTCTCAGTTCATTTTGACCCTGTCGTTCAGAAAACAGCTTGAGAATCCATAAAATGCTCTCCCTTACCGCTGAGAGAATTCTCACTGCTGTAGCCCTTGGCACTTTGTAGAAATCCGCACCCAAACGCTTGTCCAAATAGGCCTGGGTCCTAGTTCGGAGGAACAGGCAATGGTGGAACTGAGGCCAGTAAGGCAACAGTCAGGTTTTACACACTCTGGCAGCCTGCTCCTCCAGGGACAGTAAGGCCTCTTTTTCTCTGCAGGAGATTCGCTTGCCTTACTTCCTGTGAACAGCGTTTCCCAGCCTCAGCGAAGCGGTTCCTGGAGATCTTTTCTCAGGGACAGTTTCCCCGGAGGTGTGGCGGACCTCGGGGACCCAACTCACAGGGGAAGGAAAAACCACATGGACAGGTCTATGCTCTGTAGGAGAGGTTTAGTGAACCTAATCTCTCAGGAACATTCTTGGCTCCTATAGAGACAACTCTGTGTGTGAAGCTACACTTCCAACATTGGGGAACAGGGATCTTGGTTCTCTCCGTGGGGTGCTGATGCTTTGTAGTAAAGCACCTGCTTGAGAATCCATCCTCTTAGGCTTCCCTCGCTTTGACAGAGGTCTCATTGCTGTAGCCCTTGGCAGTTTCAAAGAAGAAGACCCTTACCCTTCATAAAGTAGGCCCTTGTCCTAGTTTGAATGGAAAGGCAATAGCTGAGCTGAGGCCAATAAGGAGCCAGTCCCCTCTGACACATTCCCGAAGCCTGCTCCTTCATGGAATATAACTCTAGAATGTTGGAATGTCTTTGCAAGGCTGGCAAAGGGCAGTCAGGAACCAGCACCCTGCCTCTGGAATTACCGACTTCTGAGCAGATCTGGAGGTCTCCTTTAGGAGAAGCTAACCCATTCCTTCCAAATAGAGGCTTCAAAACACAGGCAGGTTGGCGGCCTTTCGTGCCCGAAGGAGGCTTGCTTTTCTCTCCTCCTATGAACCCCAGTTCCCAGCCTCTGGGAAAAGCGTATCTTGAAGATATTTTCTCAGGGGTTGTTTCCACGGAGCTGGGGCCGAGCCCGGGGCCCAAAGGCACAGGGGAAGGCAAGACCACATGGACAGGTCTATGCTCTGTAGCAGACCTCTAGTGAACCTCATCTCTCAGGAGCATTCTTGGCTCCTACAGAGACACCTCTGTGTGTGAAGCTGCGTACCTAACATAGGGGCAGAGAGAGCCTGATTCTCTCTGTTCATTTTGACGCTGTCATTCAGAAAACAGCTTGAGAATCCATAAAATGCTCTCCCTTACCACCGAGAGAATTCTCACTGCTGTAGCCCTTGGCACTTTGTAGAAATCTGCACCCAAACGCTTTTCCAAGTAGGCCTGGGTGCTAGCTCGGATGAACAGGCAATGGTGGAGCTGAGGCCAGTAAGGCAACAGTCAGGTTTCACACATTCTGGCAGCCTGCTCCTCCAGGGACTGTAAGGCCTCTTTTTCTCTGCAGGAGATTCGCTTGCCTTACTTCATGTGAACAGCATTTCCCAGCCTCAGCGAAGCGGTTCCTGGAGATCTTTTCTCAGGGACAGTTTCCCCGGAGGTGTGGCAGACCTCGAGGACCCAACTCACAGGGGAAGGCAAAACCACATGGACAGGTCTATGCTCTGTAGGAGAGGTTTAGTGAACCTAATCTCTCAGGAACATTCTTGGCTCCTATCGAGACACCTCTGTGCGTGTAGCTACACACGCAACGTAGGGGCAAAGGGAGCCAGATTCTTTCCGTGGGGTGCTGATGCTTTGTGGCAAAGCACCTGCTTGAGAATCCATCAGCTTACGCTTCCCTCGCCTTGACAGAGGTCTCATTGCTGTAGTCCTTGGCAGTTTGGAAAGAAGCAGACCCTTACCCTTCACCAAGTAGGCCCTTGTCCTTGTTTGAATGGAAAGGCAGTAGCTGAGCTGAGGCCAGTAAGGCGCCAGTCAAGTCTGACATATTTCCGATGCCTGCTCCTTCATGGAAAATAACGTTAGAATCTGGGAATGTCTTTGCAAGGCTGGCAAAGGGCAGTCAGGAACCTCGACCCTGCCTCTGGAATTTCTATCTTCTCAGCACATCTGGCGGTCTCGGTCAGGAGAAACTAACCCATTCCTTGCAAATATAGGCTTCCAAACACAGGCCGGTTTGCTGTCTCTTCTTGCCGAAGGAAGCTTGCTTATCCCACCTCCTGCGAACTCCACTTCCCAGCCTGGGGGATAAGAGGTTCTTGGAGATCTTTTCTCAGAGGCTGTTTCCACGGAGCAGGGGCCGATCCCGGAGACCCACACGCACAGGGGAAGGGAAAACCGCATGGATAAGTCTTTGCTCTCTAGGAGTGCTCTAGTGAACCTCACTCTATGGGGAATGTTCTTGGCTCCAACGGGGACATCTCTGTGTGGGAAGCTGCATAGCCAACATAGAGACACAGAGACCTGATTCTCTCTGTGCAGCTTTGACGCTGTCGTTCAAACAACAAATTGAGAATCCACACAATGCTCTCCCTTACCACTGAGAGAGTTATCATTGCTGTAGCCCTTCGCAGTTTCTGGAAATCGGCACACAAACACTTCTCCAAGTAGGCCTGGGTTCAAGTTCAGATGAACATGCAATAGCGGAGCTGAGGCCAGTAAGGCACCAGTCAGGTGTCACACACTCTGGCAGCCTGCTCCTCCAGGGACAGTAAGGCCTCTATTTCCCTTCAGGAGGCTCGCTTGCCTTACTTCCTGTGAACAGCGTTTCCCAGCCTGGGCGGAAAGCAGTTCCTGGAGATCTTTTCTCAGGGGCTGTTTCCCCGGAGTTGGGGCGGACCTCGGGGACCCAACTCACAGGGGAAGGCAAAACCAAATGGACAGGTCTATGCTCTGTAGGAGATCTCTAGTGAACTGCCGGGGTCCAGCCCCAGCTGATCCAGGGTATTCGAAGCAGAGACGGCGTAGGCGAGGGTCAGGGAACAACTGCTTAATTAAACGTTAATTAAGGATATAAAGAGTAATAAAATGAGGATAGCTCAGTAGGAAAATTCAGTGGAGAAAAGAGGCTGAGTAGCTTGGTTTACGCGGGGGACCAATAAAACTTCAAGACAAGAAGCTTGCACCACTTACGTAGGCCGCAGGCGTCCTTCCGTTCTCCCGAAGGAGAGGAGACACTGAGGCCTCCCCGGTCGGATCTTAGAAGCCCAGGCAAAATTAGTAAGCTTGGTGGGTTCCGCGCTCCAGATGGAGACTCAACCAGAGTGAGAGAGAGAGAGAGACATGGGGAGACCAGTATTTCGAGAAACTGATCCCAATTCTTTATTTTCCATGGTCTACTTTTATACACTGAGATGTTATGCAAAAGTCACGTGGGGTCAGCAGTCCTGACTTTTATCAAAGTCAGGTGCTTCATACAAAAGTATACAGAGGTCTTAGGGGTGTTACATCATCTTCTGGCCGCGGGGCCTGCTGACAATTTACGACCCTCTCCTTGTGACAGCGGTCAGTCAACCAGGACACTTATTTCTCCAGGGGTGATTATTCTTAAAACAGACGCCACCCAAATAAAGTTACATTCCTATAGGGTGAGGGTGTAGTGGGTTTTAGTTAAGGAAAGAATTTACTTAGCCTAAGGTCTAACGTGATTTATATCAAAGGTTAATACTTATTTCTTCTATATATTCATTAATGTGTATAAGGGCAGGGGATGTGGAGACTTAGCAGTAAACATCAGCTCAACAAATGAAAAACCCTTCACCAATATGATTTCTAATCAGCCCATTATACTTATACTAATAATTTTCTAACTTTTCTAAGGAACCTGTTTTTAGAAGGTTTAAAGCATCTCGTGCCTCTCATGGTTGGGAGGCTGTGAGCAATCACATGTGGCCGGACAAGCCTGTCAGGCAGGCTAGAGAACCTTCAGAGGAGTTTGTAGGTTAAAACACTCTTGTCACACCCAGGGGTTTTTATCAACTGGAGCTCTAGGTTAACTCCTTCTCCGAAAGAGGTGGTGGGGGACAGCCCCCCGTAAAGTCAGAGGTGTAGGTGAGAGCACAAAGTAGTAAGGTAGGCAGGCTCTGGTTATGGGGGTAGATGCTCGAGGATTTCCAGGGGGACTCCTGAGGCTCGATCCCACCTTTGCGTATGTCGAGCCTCCTTCCTCATGACCTTTGCCATGGGCGGAGTGCCTCACTCTGGCCCCCAACAGTGAACCTCCTCTCTCAGGAACATTCTTGGCTCCTATCGAGACACCTCTGTGCGTGTAGCTACACACGCAACGTAGGGGCAAAGGGAGCCAGATTCTTTCCGTGGGGTGCTGATGCTTTGTGGCAAAGCACCTGCTTGAGAATCCATCAGCTTACGCTTCCCTCGCCTTGACAGAGGTCTCATTGCTGTAGCCCTTGGCAGTTTGGAAAGAAGAGGACCCTTACCTTTCATAAAGTGGGCCCTTGTCCTAGTTTGAAAGGAAAGGCAAGAGCTGAGCTGAGGCCAATAAGGCGCCAGTCAAGTCTGACATATTCCCGAAGCCTGCTCCTTCATGGAAAATAACGCTGGAATCTAGGAATGTCTCTGCAAGGCTGGCAAAGGGCAGTCAGGAGCCTGCACCCTGCCTCTGGAATTACCGACTTCTGAACAGATCTGGAGGTCTCCCTTAGGGGAAGCTAACCCATTCTTCCAAATAGAGGCTTCCAAACGCAGGCCGCTTGGCTGCCTCTTGCTCTCTGAAGGAGGCCTGCTTTTCCCGCCTCCTATGAACCCCACATCCCAGCCTCTGGGAAAAGCGGATCTTGAAGATCTTTTCTCAGGGGTTGTTTCCACGGAGCTGGGGCCGAGCCTGGAGCCCCAAACGCACAGGGGAAGAAAAACCACATGGACAAGTCTTTGCTCTCTAGTAGAGCTCTAGTGAACTTCACTCTGTCAGGAACGTTCTTGTTTCCTATGGAGACACCCCTGTCTGTGAAGCTGTGTACCGAACATGGAGACACAGAGTCTGATTCTCTCTGTGCAGCTTTGAAGCTGTCGTTCAAACAACAGCTTGAAAATCCATACAATGCTCTTCCTTACCCGTGACACAGTTCTCATTGCTATACCCCTTGGCAGTATTTAGAAATCCATACCCAAACCCTTCTCGTAGTAGGCCTGGGTCCTAGTTCGGAGAAGCACGCAATGGCGGAGCTGAGGCCAGTAAGGCACCAGTCAGGTCTCACACACTCTGGCAGCCTGATCGTCCAGGGAGACTAAGGCCTGTTGTGCCTTGCAGGAGGCTCGCTTGTGTTACCTCCTGTGAACTGCGTTTGCCAGCCTGGGGGAATAGCGGTCCCTGGAGATCTTTTCTCAGGGGCTCCTTCCCCTGAGCTGGGGCGGACCTCAGGGACCCAACTCACAGGGCAAGGCAAAACCATATGGACAGGTCTATGCTCTGTAGCAGACTTCTAGTGAACCTCATCTCTCAGGAACATTCTTGGCTCCTATAGAGACACTTCTGTGTGTGAAGCTGCGTACCTAACATAGGGGCACAGAGAGCCTGATTCTCTCAGTTCATTTTGACCCTGTCGTTCAGAAAACAGCTTGAGAATCCATAAAATGCTCTCCCTTACCGCTGAGAGAATTCTCACTGCTGTAGCCCTTGGCACTTTGTAGAAATCCGCACCCAAACGCTTGTCCAAATAGGCCTGGGTCCTAGTTCGGAGGAACAGGCAATGGTGGAACTGAGGCCAGTAAGGCAACAGTCAGGTTTTACACACTCTGGCAGCCTGCTCCTCCAGGGACAGTAAGGCCTCTTTTTCTCTGCAGGAGATTCGCTTGCCTTACTTCCTGTGAACAGCGTTTCCCAGCCTCAGCGAAGCGGTTCCTGGAGATCTTTTCTCAGGGACAGTTTCCCCGGAGGTGTGGCGGACCTCGGGGACCCAACTCACAGGGGAAGGAAAAACCACATGGACAGGTCTATGCTCTGTAGGAGAGGTTTAGTGAACCTAATCTCTCAGGAACATTCTTGGCTCCTATAGAGACAACTCTGTGTGTGAAGCTACACTTCCAACATTGGGGAACAGGGATCTTGGTTCTCTCCGTGGGGTGCTGATGCTTTGTAGTAAAGCACCTGCTTGAGAATCCATCCTCTTAGGCTTCCCTCGCTTTGACAGAGGTCTCATTGCTGTAGCCCTTGGCAGTTTCAAAGAAGAAGACCCTTACCCTTCATAAAGTAGGCCCTTGTCCTAGTTTGAATGGAAAGGCAATAGCTGAGCTGAGGCCAATAAGGAGCCAGTCCCCTCTGACACATTCCCGAAGCCTGCTCCTTCATGGAATATAACTCTAGAATGTTGGAATGTCTTTGCAAGGCTGGCAAAGGGCAGTCAGGAACCAGCACCCTGCCTCTGGAATTACCGACTTCTGAGCAGATCTGGAGGTCTCCTTTAGGAGAAGCTAACCCATTCCTTCCAAATAGAGGCTTCAAAACACAGGCAGGTTGGCGGCCTTTCGTGCCCGAAGGAGGCTTGCTTTTCTCTCCTCCTATGAACCCCAGTTCCCAGCCTCTGGGAAAAGCGTATCTTGAAGATATTTTCTCAGGGGTTGTTTCCACGGAGCTGGGGCCGAGCCCGGGGCCCAAAGGCACAGGGGAAGGCAAGACCACATGGACAGGTCTATGCTCTGTAGCAGACCTCTAGTGAACCTCATCTCTCAGGAGCATTCTTGGCTCCTACAGAGACACCTCTGTGTGTGAAGCTGCGTACCTAACATAGGGGCAGAGAGAGCCTGATTCTCTCTGTTCATTTTGACGCTGTCATTCAGAAAACAGCTTGAGAATCCATAAAATGCTCTCCCTTACCACCGAGAGAATTCTCACTGCTGTAGCCCTTGGCACTTTGTAGAAATCTGCACCCAAACGCTTTTCCAAGTAGGCCTGGGTGCTAGCTCGGATGAACAGGCAATGGTGGAGCTGAGGCCAGTAAGGCAACAGTCAGGTTTCACACATTCTGGCAGCCTGCTCCTCCAGGGACTGTAAGGCCTCTTTTTCTCTGCAGGAGATTCGCTTGCCTTACTTCATGTGAACAGCATTTCCCAGCCTCAGCGAAGCGGTTCCTGGAGATCTTTTCTCAGGGACAGTTTCCCCGGAGGTGTGGCGGACCTCGAGGACCCAACTCACAGGGGAAGGCAAAACCACATGGACAGGTCTATGCTCTGTAGGAGAGGTTTAGTGAACCTAATCTCTCAGGAACATTCTTGGCTCCTATCGAGACACCTCTGTGCGTGTAGCTACACACGCAACGTAGGGGCAAAGGGAGCCAGATTCTGTCCGTGGGGTGCTGATGCTTTGTGGCAAAGCACCTGCTTGAGAATCCATCAGCTTACGCTTCCCTCGCCTTGACAGAGGTCTCATTGCTGTAGTCCTTGGCAGTTTGGAAAGAAGCAGACCCTTACCCTTCACCAAGTAGGCCCTTGTCCTTGTTTAAATGGAAAGGCAGTAGCTGAGCTGAGGCCAGTAAGGCGCCAGTCAAGTCTGACATATTTCCGATGCCTGCTCCTTCATGGAAAATAACGTTAGAATCTGGGGATGTCTTTGCAAGGCTGGCAAAGGGCAGTCAGGAACCTCGACCCTGCCTCTGGAATTTCTATCTTCTCAGCACATCTGGCGGTCTCGGTCAGGAGAAACTAACCCATTCCTTGCAAATATAGGCTTCCAAACACAGGCCGGTTGGCTGTCTCTTCTTGCCGAAGGAAGCTTGCTTATCCCACCTCCTGCGAACTCCGCTTCCCAGCCTGGGGGATAAGAGGTTCTTGGAGATCTTTTCTCAGAGGCTGTTTCCACGGAGCAGGGGCCGATTCCGGAGACCCACACGCACAGGGGAAGGGAAAACCGCATGGATAAGTCTTTGCTCTCTAGGAGTGCTCTAGTGAACCTCACTCTATGGGGAATGTTCTTGGCTCCAATGGGGACATCTCTGTGTGGGAAGCTGCATAGCCAACATAGAGACACAGAGACCTGATTCTCTCTGTGCAGCTTTGACGCTGTCGTTCAAACAACAAATTGAGAATCCACACAATGCTCTCCCTTACCACTGAGAGAGTTATCATTGCTGTAGCCCTTCGCAGTTTCTGGAAATCGGCACACAAACACTTCTCCAAGTAGGCCTGGGTTCAAGTTCAGATGAACATGCAATAGCGGAGCTGAGGCCAGTAAGGCACCAGTCAGGTGTCACACACTCTGGCAGCCTGCTCCTCCAGGGACAGTAAGGCCTCTATTTCCCTTCAGGAGGCTCGCTTGCCTTACTTCCTGTGAACAGCGTTTCCCAGCCTGGGCGGAAAGCAGTTCCTGGAGATCTTTTCTCAGGGGCTGCTTCCCCGGAGTTGGGGCGGACCTCGGGGACCCAACCCACAGGGGAAGGCAAAACCAAATGGACAGGTCTATGCTCTGTAGGAGATCTCTAGTGAACTGCCGGGGTCCAGCCCCAGCTGATCCAGGGTATTCGAAGCAGAGACGGCGTAGGCGAGGGTCAGGGAACAACTGCTTAATTAAACGTTAATTAAGGATATAAAGAGTAATAAAATGAGGATAGCTCAGTAGGAAAATTCAGTGGAGAAAAGAGGCTGAGTAGCTTGGTTTACGCGGGGGACCAATAAAACTTCAAGACAAGAAGCTTGCACCACTTACGTAGGCCGCAGGCGTCCTTCCGTTCTCCCGAAGGAGAGGAGACACTGAGGCCTCCCCGGTCGGATCTTAGAAGCCCAGGCAAAATTAGTAAGCTTGGTGGGTTCCGCGCTCCAGATGGAGACTCAACCAGAGTGAGAGAGAGAGAGAGACATGGGGAGACCAGTATTTCGAGAAACTGATCCCAATTCTTTATTTTCCATGGTCTACTTTTATACACTGAGATGTTATGCAAAAGTCACGTGGGGTCAGCAGTCCTGACTTTTATCAAAGTCAGGTGCTTCATACAAAAGTATACAGAGGTCTTAGGGGTGTTACATCATCTTCTGGCCGCGGGGCCTGCTGACAATTTACGACCCTCTCCTTGTGACAGCGGTCAGTCAACCAGGACACTTATTTCTCCAGGGGTGATTATTCTTAAAACAGACGCCACCCAAATAAAGTTACATTCCTATAGGGTGAGGGTGTAGTGGGTTTTAGTTAAGGAAAGAATTTACTTAGCCTAAGGTCTAACGTGATTTATATCAAAGGTTAATACTTATTTCTTCTATATATTCATTAATGTGTATAAGGGCAGGGGATGTGGAGACTTAGCAGTAAACATCAGCTCAACAAATGAAAAACCCTTCACCAATATGATTTCTAATCAGCCCATTATACTTATACTAATAATTTTCTAACTTTTCTAAGGAACCTGTTTTTAGAAGGTTTAAAGCATCTCGTGCCTCTCATGGTTGGGAGGCTGTGAGCAATCACATGTGGCCGGACAAGCCTGTCAGGCAGGCTAGAGAACCTTCAGAGGAGTTTGTAGGTTAAAACACTCTTGTCACACCCAGGGGTTTTTATCAACTGGAGCTCTAGGTTAACTCCTTCTCCGAAAGAGGTGGTGGGGGACAGCCCCCCGTAAAGTCAGAGGTGTAGGTGAGAGCACAAAGTAGTAAGGTAGGCAGGCTCTGGTTATGGGGGTAGATGCTCGAGGATTTCCAGGGGGACTCCTGAGGCTCGATCCCACCTTTGCGTATGTCGAGCCTCCTTCCTCATGACCTTTGCCATGGGCGGAGTGCCTCACTCTGGCCCCCAACAGTGAACCTCCTCTCTCAGGAACATTCTTGGCTCCTATCGAGACACCTCTGTGCGTGTAGCTACACACGCAACGTAGGGGCAAAGGGAGCCAGATTCTTTCCGTGGGGTGCTGATGCTTTGTGGCAAAGCACCTGCTTGAGAATCCATCAGCTTACGCTTCCCTCGCCTTGACAGAGGTCTCATTGCTGTAGCCCTTGGCAGTTTGGAAAGAAGAGGACCCTTACCTTTCATAAAGTGGGCCCTTGTCCTAGTTTGAAAGGAAAGGCAAGAGCTGAGCTGAGGCCAATAAGGCGCCAGTCAAGTCTGACATATTCCCGAAGCCTGCTCCTTCATGGAAAATAACGCTGTAATCTAGGAATGTCTCTGCAAGGCTGGCAAAGGGCAGTCAGGAGCCTGCACCCTGCCTCTGGAATTACCGACTTCTGAACAGATCTGGAGGTCTCCCTTAGGGGAAGCTAACCCATTCTTCCAAATAGAGGCTTCCAAACGCAGGCCGCTTGGCTGCCTCTTGCTCTCTGAAGGAGGCCTGCTTTTCCCGCCTCCTATGAACCCCACATCCCAGCCTCTGGGAAAAGCGGATCTTGAAGATCTTTTCTCAGGGGTTGTTTCCACGGAGCTGGGGCCGAGCCTGGAGCCCCAAACGCACAGGGGAAGAAAAACCACATGGACAAGTCTTTGCTCTCTAGTAGAGCTCTAGTGAACTTCACTCTGTCAGGAACGTTCTTGTTTCCTATGGAGACACCCCTGTCTGTGAAGCTGTGTACCGAACATGGAGACACAGAGTCTGATTCTCTCTGTGCAGCTTTGAAGCTGTCGTTCAAACAACAGCTTGAAAATCCATACAATGCTCTTCCTTACCCGTGACACAGTTCTCATTGCTATACCCCTTGGCAGTATTTAGAAATCCATACCCAAACCCTTCTCGTAGTAGGCCTGGGTCCTAGTTCGGAGAAGCACGCAATGGCGGAGCTGAGGCCAGTAAGGCACCAGTCAGGTCTCACACACTCTGGCAGCCTGATCGTCCAGGGAGACTAAGGCCTGTTGTGCCTTGCAGGAGGCTCGCTTGTGTTACCTCCTGTGAACTGCGTTTGCCAGCCTGGGGGAATAGCGGTCCCTGGAGATCTTTTCTCAGGGGCTCCTTCCCCTGAGCTGGGGCGGACCTCAGGGACCCAACTCACAGGGCAAGGCAAAACCATATGGACAGGTCCATGCTCTGTAGCAGACTTCTAGTGAACCTCATCTCTCAGGAACATTCTTGGCTCCTATAGAGACACTTCTGTGTGTGAAGCTGCGTACCTAACATAGGGGCACAGAGAGCCTGATTCTCTCAGTTCATTTTGACCCTGTCGTTCAGAAAACAGCTTGAGAATCCATAAAATGCTCTCCCTTACCGCTGAGAGAATTCTCACTGCTGTAGCCCTTGGCACTTTGTAGAAATCCGCACCCAAACGCTTGTCCAAATAGGCCTGGGTCCTAGTTCGGAGGAACAGGCAATGGTGGAACTGAGGCCAGTAAGGCAACAGTCAGGTTTTACACACTCTGGCAGCCTGCTCCTCCAGGGACAGTAAGGCCTCTTTTTCTCTGCAGGAGATTCGCTTGCCTTACTTCCTGTGAACAGCGTTTCCCAGCCTCAGCGAAGCGGTTCCTGGAGATCTTTTCTCAGGGACAGTTTCCCCGGAGGTGTGGCGGACCTCGGGGACCCAACTCACAGGGGAAGGAAAAACCACATGGACAGGTCTATGCTCTGTAGGAGAGGTTTAGTGAACCTAATCTCTCAGGAACATTCTTGGCTCCTATAGAGACAACTCTGTGTGTGAAGCTACACTTCCAACATTGGGGAACAGGGATCTTGGTTCTCTCCGTGGGGTGCTGATGCTTTGTAGTAAAGCACCTGCTTGAGAATCCATCCTCTTAGGCTTCCCTTGCTTTGACAGAGGTCTCATTGCTGTAGCCCTTGGCAGTTTCAAAGAAGAAGACCCTTACCCTTCATAAAGTAGGCCCTTGTCCTAGTTTGAATGGAAAGGCAATAGCTGAGCTGAGGCCAATAAGGAGCCAGTCCCCTCTGACACATTCCCGAAGCCTGCTCCTTCATGGAATATAACTCTAGAATGTTGGAATGTCTTTGCAAGGCTGGCAAAGGGCAGTCAGGAACCAGCACCCTGCCTCTGGAATTACCGACTTCTGAGCAGATCTGGAGGTCTCCTTTAGGAGAAGCTAACCCATTCCTTCCAAATAGAGGCTTCAAAACACAGGCAGGTTGGCGGCCTTTCGTGCCCGAAGGAGGCTTGCTTTTCTCTCCTCCTATGAACCCCAGTTCCCAGCCTCTGGGAAAAGCGTATCTTGAAGATATTTTCTCAGGGGTTGTTTCCACGGAGCTGGGGCCGAGCCCGGGGCCCAAAGGCACAGGGGAAGGCAAGACCACATGGACAGGTCTATGCTCTGTAGCAGACCTCTAGTGAACCTCATCTCTCAGGAGCATTCTTGGCTCCTACAGAGACACCTCTGTGTGTGAAGCTGCGTACCTAACATAGGGGCAGAGAGAGCCTGATTCTCTCTGTTCATTTTGACGCTGTCATTCAGAAAACAGCTTGAGAATCCATAAAATGCTCTCCCTTACCACCGAGAGAATTCTCACTGCTGTAGCCCTTGGCACTTTGTAGAAATCTGCACACAAACGCTTTTCCAAGTAGGCCTGGGTGCTAGCTCGGATGAACAGGCAATGGTGGAGCTGAGGCCAGTAAGGCAACAGTCAGGTTTCACACATTCTGGCAGCCTGCTCCTCCAGGGACTGTAAGGCCTCTTTTTCTCTGCAGGAGATTCGCTTGCCTTACTTCATGTGAACAGCATTTCCCAGCCTCAGCGAAGCGGTTCCTGGAGATCTTTTCTCAGGGACAGTTTCCCCGGAGGTGTGGCGGACCTCGAGGACCCAACTCACAGGGGAAGGCAAAACCACATGGACAGGTCTATGCTCTGTAGGAGAGGTTTAGTGAACCTAATCTCTCAGGAACATTCTTGGCTCCTATCGAGACACCTCTGTGCGTGTAGCTACACACGCAACGTAGGGGCAAAGGGAGCCAGATTCTTTCCGTGGGGTGCTGATGCTTTGTGGCAAAGCACCTGCTTGAGAATCCATCAGCTTACGCTTCCCTCGCCTTGACAGAGGTCTCATTGCTGTAGTCCTTGGCAGTTTGGAAAGAAGCAGACCCTTACCCTTCACCAAGTAGGCCCTTGTCCTTGTTTGAATGGAAAGGCAGTAGCTGAGCTGAGGCCAGTAAGGCGCCAGTCAAGTCTGACATATTTCCGATGCCTGCTCCTTCATGGAAAATAACGTTAGAATCTGGGAATGTCTTTGCAAGGCTGGCAAAGGGCAGTCAGGAACCTCGACCCTGCCTCTGGAATTTCTATCTTCTCAGCACATCTGGCAGTCTCGGTCAGGAGAAACTAACCCATTCCTTGCAAATATAGGCTTCCAAACACAGGCCGGTTGGCTGTCTCTTCTTGCCGAAGGAAGCTTGCTTATCCCACCTCCTGCGAACTCCACTTCCCAGCCTGGGGGATAAGAGGTTCTTGGAGATCTTTTCTCAGAGGCTGTTTCCACGGAGCAGGGGCCGATCCCGGAGACCCACATGCACAGGGGAAGGGAAAACCGCATGGATAAGTCTTTGCTCTCTAGGAGTGCTCTAGTGAACCTCACTCTATGGGGAATGTTCTTGGCTCCAATGGGGACATCTCTGTGTGGGAAGCTGCATAGCCAACATAGAGACACAGAGACCTGATTCTCTCTGTGCAGCTTTGACGCTGTCGTTCAAACAACAAATTGAGAATCCACACAATGCTCTCCCTTACCACTGAGAGAGTTATCATTGCTGTAGCCCTTCGCAGTTTCTGGAAATCGGCACACAAACACTTCTCCAAGTAGGCCTGGGTTCAAGTTCAGATGAACATGCAATAGCGGAGCTGAGGCCAGTAAGGCACCAGTCAGGTGTCACACACTCTGGCAGCCTGCTCCTCCAGGGACAGTAAGGCCTCTATTTCCCTTCAGGAGGTTCGCTTGCCTTACTTCCTGTGAACAGCGTTTCCCAGCCTGGGCGGAAAGCAGTTCCTGGAGATCTTTTCTCAGGGGCTGTTTCCCCGGAGTTGGGGCGGACCTCGGGGACCCAACTCACAGGGGAAGGCAAAACCAAATGGACAGGTCTATGCTCTGTAGGAGATCTCTAGTGAACTGCCGGGGTCCAGCCCCAGCTGATCCAGGGTATTCGAAGCAGAGACGGCGTAGGCGAGGGTCAGGGAACAACTGCTTAATTAAACGTTAATTAAGGATATAAAGAGTAATAAAATGAGGATAGCTCAGTAGGAAAATTCAGTGGAGAAAAGAGGCTGAGTAGCTTGGTTTACGCGGGGGACCAATAAAACTTCAAGACAAGAAGCTTGCACCACTTACGTAGGCCGCAGGCGTCCTTCCGTTCTCCCGAAGGAGAGGAGACACTGAGGCCTCCCCGGTCGGATCTTAGAAGCCCAGGCAAAATTAGTAAGCTTGGTGGGTTCCGCGCTCCAGATGGAGACTCAACCAGAGTGAGAGAGAGAGAGAGACATGGGGAGACCAGTATTTCGAGAAACTGATCCCAATTCTTTATTTTCCATGGTCTACTTTTATACACTGAGATGTTATGCAAAAGTCACGTGGGGTCAGCAGTCCTGACTTTTATCAAAGTCAGGTGCTTCATACAAAAGTATACAGAGGTCTTAGGGGTGTTACATCATCTTCTGGCCGCGGGGCCTGCTGACAATTTACGACCCTCTCCTTGTGACAGCGGTCAGTCAACCAGGACACTTATTTCTCCAGGGGTGATTATTCTTAAAACAGACGCCACCCAAATAAAGTTACATTCCTATAGGGTGAGGGTGTAGTGGGTTTTAGTTAAGGAAAGAATTTACTTAGCCTAAGGTCTAACGTGATTTATATCAAAGGTTAATACTTATTTCTTCTATATATTCATTAATGTGTATAAGGGCAGGGGATGTGGAGACTTAGCAGTAAACATCAGCTCAACAAATGAAAAACCCTTCACCAATATGATTTCTAATCAGCCCATTATACTTATACTAATAATTTTCTAACTTTTCTAAGGAACCTGTTTTTAGAAGGTTTAAAGCATCTCGTGCCTCTCATGGTTGGGAGGCTGTGAGCAATCACATGTGGCCGGACAAGCCTGTCAGGCAGGCTAGAGAACCTTCAGAGGAGTTTGTAGGTTAAAACACTCTTGTCACACCCAGGGGTTTTTATCAACTGGAGCTCTAGGTTAACTCCTTCTCCGAAAGAGGTGGTGGGGGACAGCCCCCCGTAAAGTCAGAGGTGTAGGTGAGAGCACAAAGTAGTAAGGTAGGCAGGCTCTGGTTATGGGGGTAGATGCTCGAGGATTTCCAGGGGGACTCCTGAGGCTCGATCCCACCTTTGCGTATGTCGAGCCTCCTTCCTCATGACCTTTGCCATGGGCGGAGTGCCTCACTCTGGCCCCCAACAGTGAACCTCCTCTCTCAGGAACATTCCTGGCTCCTATCGAGACACCTCTGTGCGTGTAGCTACACACGCAACGTAGGGGCAAAGGGAGCCAGATTCTTTCCGTGGGGTGCTGATGCTTTGTGGCAAAGCACCTGCTTGAGAATCCATCAGCTTACGCTTCCCTCGCCTTGACAGAGGTCTCATTGCTGTAGCCCTTGGCAGTTTGGAAAGAAGAGGACCCTTACCTTTCATAAAGTGGGCCCTTGTCCTAGTTTGAAAGGAAAGGCAAGAGCTGAGCTGAGGCCAATAAGGCGCCAGTCAAGTCTGACATATTCCCGAAGCCTGCTCCTTCATGGAAAATAACGCTGTAATCTAGGAATGTCTCTGCAAGGCTGGCAAAGGGCAGTCAGGAGCCTGCACCCTGCCTCTGGAATTACCGACTTCTGAACAGATCTGGAGGTCTCCCTTAGGGGAAGCTAACCCATTCTTCCAAATAGAGGCTTCCAAACGCAGGCCGCTTGGCTGCCTCTTGCTCTCTGAAGGAGGCCTGCTTTTCCCGCCTCCTATGAACCCCACATCCCAGCCTCTGGGAAAAGCGGATCTTGAAGATCTTTTCTCAGGGGTTGTTTCCACGGAGCTGGGGCCGAGCCTGGAGCTCCAAACGCACAGGGGAAGAAAAACCACATGGACAAGTCCTTGCTCTCTAGTAGAGCTCTAGTGAACTTCACTCTGTCAGGAACGTTCTTGTTTCCTATGGAGACACCCCTGTCTGTGAAGCTGTGTACCGAACATGGAGACACAGAGTCTGATTCTCTCTGTGCAGCTTTGAAGCTGTCGTTCAAACAACAGCTTGAAAATCCATACAATGCTCTTCCTTACCCGTGACACAGTTCTCATTGCTATACCCCTTGGCAGTATTTAGAAATCCATACCCAAACCCTTCTCCTAGTAGGCCTGGGTCCTAGTTCGGAGAAGCACGCAATGGCGGAGCTGAGGCCAGTAAGGCACCAGTCAGGTCTCACACACTCTGGCAGCCTGATCGTCCAGGGAGACTAAGGCCTGTTGTGCCTTGCAGGAGGCTCGCTTGTGTTACCTCCTGTGAACTGCGTTTGCCAGCCTGGGGGAATAGCGGTCCCTGGAGATCTTTTCTCAGGGGCTCCTTCCCCTGAGCTGGGGCGGACCTCAGGGACCCAACTCACAGGGCAAGGCAAAACCATATGGACAGGTCTATGCTCTGTAGCAGACTTCTAGTGAACCTCATCTCTCAGGAACATTCTTGGCTCCTATAGAGACACTTCTGTGTGTGAAGCTGCGTACCTAACATAGGGGCACAGAGAGCCTGATTCTCTCAGTTCATTTTGACCCTGTCGTTCAGAAAACAGCTTGAGAATCCATAAAATGCTCTCCCTTACCGCTGAGAGAATTCTCACTGCTGTAGCCCTTGGCACTTTGTAGAAATCCGCACCCAAACGCTTGACCAAATAGGCCTGGGTCCTAGTTCGGAGGAACAGGCAATGGTGGAACTGAGGCCAGTAAGGCAACAGTCAGGTTTTACACACTCTGGCAGCCTGCTCCTCCAGGGACAGTAAGGCCTCTTTTTCTCTGCAGGAGATTCGCTTGCCTTACTTCCTGTGAACAGCGTTTCCCAGCCTCAGCGAAGCGGTTCCTGGAGATCTTTTCTCAGGGACAGTTTCCCCGGAGGTGTGGCGGACCTCGGGGACCCAACTCACAGGGGAAGGAAAAACCACATGGACAGGTCTATGCTCTGTAGGAGAGGTTTAGTGAACCTAATCTCTCAGGAACATTCTTGGCTCCTATAGAGACAACTCTGTGTGTGAAGCTACACTTCCAACATTGGGGAACAGGGATCTTGGTTCTCTCCGTGGGGTGCTGATGCTTTGTAGTAAAGCACCTGCTTGAGAATCCATCCTCTTAGGCTTCCCTTGCTTTGACAGAGGTCTCATTGCTGTAGCCCTTGGCAGTTTCAAAGAAGAAGACCCTTACCCTTCATAAAGTAGGCCCTTGTCCTAGTTTGAATGGAAAGGCAATAGCTGAGCTGAGGCCAATAAGGAGCCAGTCCCCTCTGACACATTCCCGAAGCCTGCTCCTTCATGGAATATAACTCTAGAATGTTGGAATGTCTTTGCAAGGCTGGCAAAGGGCAGTCAGGAACCAGCACCCTGCCTCTGGAATTACCGACTTCTGAGCAGATCTGGAGGTCTCCTTTAGGAGAAGCTAACCCATTCCTTCCAAATAGAGGCTTCAAAACACAGGCAGGTTGGCGGCCTTTCGTGCCCGAAGGAGGCTTGCTTTTCTCTCCTCCTATGAACCCCAGTTCCCAGCCTCTGGGAAAAGCGTATCTTGAAGATATTTTCTCAGGGGTTGTTTCCACGGAGCTGGGGCCGAGCCCGGGGCCCAAAGGCACAGGGGAAGGCAAGACCACATGGACAGGTCTATGCTCTGTAGCAGACCTCTAGTGAACCTCATCTCTCAGGAGCATTCTTGGCTCCTACAGAGACACCTCTGTGTGTGAAGCTGCGTACCTAACATAGGGGCAGAGAGAGCCTGATTCTCTCTGTTCATTTTGACGCTGTCATTCAGAAAACAGCTTGAGAATCCATAAAATGCTCTCCCTTACCACCGAGAGAATTCTCACTGCTGTAGCCCTTGGCACTTTGTAGAAATCTGCACCCAAACGCTTTTCCAAGTAGGCCTGGGTGCTAGCTCGGATGAACAGGCAATGGTGGAGCTGAGGCCAGTAAGGCAACAGTCAGGTTTCACACATTCTGGCAGCCTGCTCCTCCAGGGACTGTAAGGCCTCTTTTTCTCTGCAGGAGATTCGCTTGCCTTACTTCATGTGAACAGCATTTCCCAGCCTTGGCGAAGCGGTTCCTGGAGATCTTTTCTCAGGGACAGTTTCCCCGGAGGTGTGGCGGACCTCGAGGACCCAACTCACAGGGGAAGGAAAAACCACATGGACAGGTCTATGCTCTGTAGGAGAGGTTTAGTGAACCTAATCTCTCAGGAACATTCTTGGCTCCTATAGAGACACCTCTGTGTGTGAAGCTACACTTCCAACATTGGTGCACAGGGAGCTTGATTCTCTCCGTGGGGTGCTGATGCTTTGTGGCAAAGCACCTGCTTGAGAATCCATCCTCTTAGGCTTCCCTCACCTTGACAGAGGTCTAATTGCTGTAGCCCTTCGCAGTTTGCAAAGAAGAAGACCCTTACCCTTCATAAAGTAGGGCCTTGTCCTAGTTTGAATGGAAAGGCAATAGCTGAGCTGAGGTCAATAAGGAGCCAGTCCCCTCTCACACATTCCCGAAGCCTTCTCCTTCATGGAAATAACTCTAGAATCTAGGAATATTTTTGCAAGGCTAGCAAAGGGCAGTCAGGAACCAGTACCCTGCCTCTGGAATTACCGACTTCTGAGCAGATCTGGAGGTCTCCTTTAGGAGAAGCTAACCCATTCCTTCCAAATAGAGGCTTCAAAACACAGGCAGGTGGGCTGCCTTTTCGTTCCCTATGGAGGCGTGCTTTTCTCTCCTCCTACGAACCCCGGTTCCCAGACACTGGGAAAAGTGGATCTTGAAGATATTTTCTCAGGGGTTGTTTCCACGGAGCTGGGGCCGAGCCTGGAGACCCAAAGGCACAGGGGAAGGCAAGACCACATGGACAAGCCTTTGCTCTTTAGTATAGCTCTAATGAACCTCACTCTGTCAGGATCTTTCTTGATTCCTACGGAGACACACCTGTGTGTGAAGCTGCGGGCACAGAGAGCCTGATTACACCTGTGCAGCGCTGAGTCTGGTTGGCTAAACAACAGCTTGGGAATGCATCCTGGGGCGCTTCCATTCCCTCGGACAGAGCTCTCCTTGCGGTAGGCCTAGGTAGTTTGCATACAATGGGGCCCTAAGCCCTCTGCAAGTTGGCCTGGCTCCTAGGTCCAAAGGGCAGGCCAGAGCGGAGCTGAGGCTGTCAGGCTCCAGACACATCTCCCATACTCCTACATCCTGCTCCTACCCGGGCGTGAACGCTAGAAGCTGGGAAGGTACCTGGACCGTGCAGGGGCGGGGCGAACGCGGGCTGCGTGGGGCGGGGGTCGGCTTCTGGCGGGGGTGGGGGCGGGCTTCCCAGTTGTGCTCTCGGAGGTGGACACTGAGGCTGAAAACACCCCGGGAGCACACCCGGGACTGGGTAAACCCGGGCTGCGCGGGTCGAGATTCAGATGGCTTTAGGTGGGAGTCGGTCCCAGTTGTGCTCCCGGGGGTCGCCACTGCGGCTGGGAACGCGCAGGGAGCGCGGCAGGGGCGGGGCTAACCCTGGCGGCGCGGGGCGGGGGTCGGCTCATGGGGGGGATGGGGAGGGGTTCCCAGTTGTGCTCTCGGGGGTTGCAACTGCGGCTGGGAACGCCCATTTCGTCCGCTCCTGGGTCCCCAAGGATCGCCATCCCGTGGGTGCAGCGGAGGGCTGCGGACCACAGGTAAGGGAACTGGGACTGCGTGGAGCAGGGAACCAAGTATTCCGCCGTCTCTTGGCACATTCTCGGAGCTCCCCAACCTGGCGGTCGCAGAAAAGCCTTGCCTTTGGGGTCAAGGGCTTTACCGCTCCACCCCTCTGCTGAAAAATCTCAGAGTCTGTGCGGTTCTTCCAAGCAGCCTAGTCTCTGCTGGAAGTCCAAGGGACAGAACCCTGAACTCTGGCCGGCTGGCCCAGCCCTGCTTCTGGCACTTTGTAAGCCAGCGGGCCCTTGAGCACCTGCTGGGATGGGAAAGGGAAGGGTCCATGGATTGCACCCTAGAAACTTAGTAGGGTGCATGGATTTCAAACCCTGGTGGCCGCCCAGGCAGCAAAGAAGGGGGTGGGCACCTTGCTGCCCTTTCATGGCAGAATCTGTGGTTGTCCAGCTGCGTGGGCCTTTTCATGAGGACCCTGTGCAATAAAAGTTTGGTGTTTTGGAACTGAATAGTTAGAACGTGTAAAAGCTTTAAATTATGTGGTGGTGTAATTAAAAAACAAAACAAAACCAAGCTCCAAGTGTTTTGCAAATGGAGGTTTAAATATTGAAGGACTGTATTCCTTGCACTGTGGAATTCTATCAAGAAGTGTGCAGGATTTTTTTTTTTTTTTAAGAAAAGTGTTCGAAGTGAGGGAAACAGGAAACCCAGAGGTGCCCCTGTATTTTGGGGAAGGCCTTAGGAGGTCACTTGGAAATGCTGCTGGCTGTGCGGGAGCAGGACAGATGGGCTGTGCAGGCTTGCCCTTTGCATGGATGTTCTTGTGTGTGGAAACCAGGCTCGGAGCCATCTCCTGATGTGTAAGAATTTCGCAGACAAACCTTGAGCTAAGCAATGCATTTTTTCCTAAGAAAATGTTTGTCTTAAGCGATGTAAATATCCTATGTATTTCCACTAGACTCTGGCTTCAGGTCGGTTCCCCCAAAAGGCTCAGAAGCGATTTGAACAAAACAGCATGTTTTCCTCGTACCTTGTTCTCCTTATCTATGTTAAGGAAATGATATATTTGCCTGCAATACTGCCTTTCTTCAAGATTCATGTCAATCAAGTTTTGCCCGGGATGACTCACCTGCTGCCAATATTATCTCAATGCATGTCGTGGGGGAGGGGCCTGGTGCCATTCCCTGAAACAGTTCCTTTCTTTCCTTAGCTGACTGCTAGTGCCTGTAGAATATCTGGCTAAAGACCAGCAGGGGGTACTCTTACTACCCCCCCCACCCCGCCTCGAGTCTAAGTCAGCAGCTTTCTCTATCTCTTTAATACTTTAATAACACTTGATGACACAAAAGCTCTGAGCGATCAAATCATATCAAATCTTCATTTCAGATTGAAGATGCATTCCATGGTATTGCCATCTTAAGTCTTTCCATCGTTATGGAATATCTGTCCATGTATTCAGGATAGTTTTCAGCCAGGGTGTATAATTTCCAGTGTGCCAGTCTTGTCATCCTCGTTACATCCATGGCAAAGTGTTTTATTCATGTTGATATTATTGAAAGGGAATTTTTTAAAATTCCTTTTCAGATTATTATCTGCTAATGTATACAGATAAAACTGTGTAATCATTCATTTTTATCAGTTTGGACAGCTTGATAGTTGTCTTTAATTTCTTTACTTTCTGACACTTTAAGATTATCCTGGGACACATATGTAATGCCTCACCCCTAAATTCAGACATGTGTTCAAAGAACTTCTGTCCTTTTATTTATTTATTTATTTATTCTTTAACATTGAAATCGTTTTGACTATGCTGGGTGTTTGTTGCTAGATGGAAGTAGCTAGGACCTCTGGACTGCAGTCTCTCATCTCTTGCTGACCTCTTGTTGACCTCTGCAGAATCCTGGTAGGTGGGAGCTTGTTAGTTCCTTGTTCCTTATCAGAACCTTCTGTGGTAAGTGTTTTTCTCTTCTCTGTTGCCTGGTAAGGGTGGGTGGTCATGGGCATCCCAAAGTTGGCTAGAAGTCAATTATTTAGGCAGGCTTGTGCATAGATATGGGAGAAGGCAATGGCACCCCACTCCTGGAAAATCCCAAGGACGGAGGAGCCTGGTAGGCTGCAGTCCATGGGGTGGCTAAGAGTCGGACACCACTGAGCGACTTCATTTTCACTTTTCACTTTCATGCATAGGAGGAGGAAATGGCAACCCACTCCAGTGTTCTTGCCTAGAGAACCCCAGGGACTGCGGGGTCTGGTGGGCTGCCATCTATGGCGTGGCACAGGGTCGGCCTCAACTGAACCACTTAGCAGCTGCAGCAGCAGCAGCAGCAGTGCATAGATATCAAAGGGGATGAGAACAGTCAGGTAGGATCACATATGTCACCGTGAAACAATACTTCTCCTCTTAGCCAAAGCTAACAAAAGATTTCTGTTCTAGGTCAACCTAGAAGAGATCACTTAAGAGGTAAAGAAACTTAAACTCCATTAGCAAAGGCAGTTCAACATCTCAAGAAAACTTGTGCTAGGCACAAAACTCTTTTCTGGGGGCCTACTTTCCCTACAACCTCCTTATCCCATTCTGTACCCATTCCTTTGCTTCTCCCGTCCTGAAAATGCCACCTCTAAGACAGAACTACTTCGTTTTCCTTCTTAAAGTGTGATTGCATTCCATACATTCTTGTAATAACAAGTCATACATTTCCCTTCAGCAACCAAGAACTCACTCTTATATTGGCATTTGATAGATTGGTGAGCATACCTATCAGTGATAATAGCGCCCACCCCGCTTCCTGCAAGAACAGAACAAAACAAAACAAAACAAAAAAATTGCTTTCTTACATTTAATATGTTCGGATGGTGCCAGTCACTATTCATGCAGAGTCAAAAATCTCTTTTGTTTCTGTGTAAAACGGAGGTCCTTTCAAGTCGTGAATGTTTAAGAAGTTTCATTTATTTGGAAGTGACCTAGCTATTCAATACACTGTCGTCACTTAGTTTAGCACCAGGATAGAAACTCAGGTAACCAAAACACCTGGAGGAACGATTGTAAGTTCAGTTCAGTTCAGTTGCTCAGTCGAGTCTGACTCTTTGTGACCCCGTGGCCTGCAGGACGCCAGGCTTCCGTGTCCATCACCAACTCCAGGGGCTTGCTCAAACTCATGTCCATCGAGTCAGTGATGCCATCCAACCATCTTATCCTCTGTCATCCCCTTCTCCTCTGCCTTCAATCAAGACTATGAGAGGCAGATATTTTAGAGTATAATTATTGTTAAGAGTTTATCTAAAAGCTCATATCACATTTACATTTTTTACATTGGTTGTTGCTGTTTCCAGGTACTTTCTTGCTGACAAGCTTGTGACACATATAACAATAGAGCAATTTTTACCTCAGAAGAAACCTAGACACTATGAACATGTTGTGCTTAATGTTGTTGACTCTTAGACATGTCTATAGTGGAGGAACAAAACCAAAAATACTAGATATTTAATATTGACTAGTTCCCAGTTCACGGGACTCTGACATTCATTTAGGTCAATGTTTTCTTGTATTTCCAGCAGTTTGATTTGGAAGGGCTGCCTTGTCTTGAGACCATTGAAATCAGAACTCAGAACTTGAGCAATATTATCAAAAAACACAAGGCTCACACTGACACATACCTTAATCCAGACAGACAGACAAGACATCTTCCAGTTTTCCGCCTGAGATTTAAAATATTTCTTTGAGCCGTTTTCCTGGGAAGTGGGCGGGGGGGAGTGGGGGTGGCAGCGAGGCAGGCTTGGGTAACAAGCTAATTGTTGGTCATTGCATATGCAAAGAACCAGCTTTCCGGGTTCCAAGGAAAAAAGTTTCCTTGGTACCCAATTTTGTTTGGATCTATAGACTCTCATGGCCCTCCTAGGTCAGGACATCTTTCCTTTCTGTAGTCCTCGTTTTATCCCTAAATCATAGACAGCTTGGATTGTCTCTGTGGGGTGGATGTATTGTCCTCGTGTTTGACCTGGCGGCAGTAGCGAGGTCCGAGAGCCTCTCCTGGAACCGGGCGTGGGGACGGGGCTCACCAGGAGCCCCTGGTGGAAGTGGGCAACGCGCCGGGAGCGTGCCAGGGGCGGGGCGATCCCGGGCGGCGTGGGTCGGGGTTCTGGTCGGGAGGGGGTGGGGGGCGGTAACAGTTGTGCTCTCGGGGGTCCCCACTGCAGCTGGAAACGCGCTGGGAGTGCGGCAGGGGCGGGGTGAACCTGGGTGGCGCGGGGCGGGGTTCGGCTCCTGGCGGGGGTGGGGGAGGGCTTCCCAGTTGTGCTCTCGGTGGTGGCCACTGCGGCTGGAAATGCGCCGGGAGCGCACCCGGGGCGGGGTAAACCTGGGCTGCGCGGGTCGAGATTTAGATGGCTGTGGGTGGGGGTTCGGTCCCAGTTGTGCTCTCGGGGGTCGCCACTGCGGCTAGGAACGCCCATTTCCTATGCTCCTGTGTCCCCAAGGATCCACATCTAGTGGGTGCAGCGGAGGGCTGCGGGCCACAGGTCAGGGAACTGGGACTGCTTGGAGCAGGGAACCAAGTATTCCGCCCTCTGTTGGCACATTCTCGGAGCTCCCCAACCTGGCGGTTGCAGAAAGGCCTCGCCCTTGGTGTCAAGGCCTTTACCGCTCCACCCCTTTGCTGAAAAATCTCAGTCTGCACGGTTTTCCCAAGCAGCCTAGTGTCCCCTGGAAGTCCAAGGGACAGAACACTGAACTCTGGCCGGCTGGCCCAGCCCTGCTTCTGGCACTTTGTAAGCCAGCGGGCCCTTGAGCACCTGCTGGGATGGGAAAGGGAAGGGTCCACGGATTGCTCCCTAGAAACTTAGTAGGGTGCATGGATTTCAAACCCTGGTGGCCGCCCAGGCAGCAAAGAAGGGGGGAGGGCACCTTGCTGCCCTTTCATGGCAGAATCTGTGGCTGTCCTGATGCGTGGGCCTTTTCATGGGGACCTTGTGCAATAAAAGTTTGGTGTTTTGGTACTGAATAATTAGAAATTGTAAAAAGTTTAAATTATGTGGTGGTGTAATTAAAAAACAAAACAAAACAAAACCAAGCCCCAAGTGTTTGGCACAGGGAGGTTTAAGTATTGAAGGCCTGTTTTCCTTGCACTGTGGCATTCTATCAAGAAGTGTGCAGGATTTTTTTTTTTTTTTAAGAAAAGTGTTCGAAGTGAGGGAAACAGGAAACCCAGAGGTGCCCCTGTATTTTGGGGAAGGCCTTAGGAGGTCACTTGGTAATGCTGCTGGCTGTGGGGGAGGGGGGCAGATGGGCTGTGCAGGCTTGTCCTTTGCATTCATGTTCTTGTGTGTAGAAACCCAGCTCGGAGCCATCTCCTGATGTGTAAGAATTTCGCAGACAAACCTTGAGCTAAGCAATGCATTTGTTCCTGAGGAAATGTTTGTCTTAAGCGATGTAAATATCCTATGTATATCTGTTGGACTCTGGCTTCAGGTCGGTTCCCCCAATAGGCTCAGAAGCGACTTGAACAAAGCAGTATGTTTTCCTCGTACCTTGTTCTCCTAATCTATGTTAAGGAAGTGATATATTTGCCTGCAATACTGCCTTTCTTCAAGATTCATGTCAATCAGTTTTTGGCCCAGGATGACTCACCTTCTGCCAATGTGACCTCAAGGCATGTCGTGGGGGAGGGGCCTGGTGCCATTCCCTGAGACAGTGCCTTTCTTTCCTTAGCTGACTGCTAGTGCCTGTAGAATATCTGGCTAGAGACCAGCAGGGCGTACACCCCGCCTCAAGTCTAAGTCAGCAGCTTTCTCTATCTCATTTATACTTTAATAACAATTGATGACACAAAAGCTCTGAGTGATCAAATCATATCAAATCTTCATTTCAGATTGAAGACGCATTCCATGGTATTGCCATCTTAAGTCTTTCCATTGTTATGGAATACCTGTCCATGTATTCAGGATAGTTTTCAGCCAGGGTGTATAAGTTCCAGTGTGCCAGTCTTGTCATCCTCGTTACATACATGGCAAAGTGTTGTATTCATGTTGACATTATTGAAAGGGAATTTTTTTTAATTCCTTTTCAGATTATTATCTGGTAATATATACAGAAAAAACTGTGTAATCTTTCGTTTTTATCAGTTTGGACAGCTTGATAGTTGTCTTTAATTTCTTTCCTTTCTCATACTTTAAGATTTTCCGGGCACCGTACATGTACTGCCTCACCCCTAATCTCAGTCATGTGTTCAAAGAACTTCTGTCCTTTATTTGTTTACTTATTTTTTGCAACATTGAATTCGTTTTGACTATGCTGGGTCTCTGCTGCAAGATGGAAGTTGCTAGGACCTCTGGACTGCAGTCTTCCATCTCTTACTGACCTCTTGTTGACCTCTGCAGAATCCTGGTTGGCGGGAGCTTGTTAGTTCCTCGTTCCTTACCAGGACCTCCTGTGGTAAGTGTTTTTCTCTTCTCTGTTGCCTTGTAAGGGTGGATGGTCATTGGCATCCCAAAGCTAGCTAGAAGTCAATTATTTAGGCAGGCTTGTGCATAGATATGGGAGAAGGCAATGGCACCCCACTCCAGTACTCTTGCGTGGAAAATCCCATGGATGGAGGAGCCTGGTAGGCTGCAGTCCATGGGGTGGTTAAGAGTCGGACACCACTGAGCGACTTCACGTTCACTTTTCACTTTCATGCATGGGAGGAGGAAATGGCAACCCACTCCAGTGTTCTTGCCTAGAGAACCCCAGGGACTGCGGGGCCTCGTGTGCTGCCGTCTATGGGGTCTCACAGAGTCGGACACGACTGAAACGACTTAGCAGCAGCAGCTGCGGCAGCAGCAGCAGAAGCAGTGCATCGATATCAAAAGGGCTGCAAACAGTCAGGAAGGATCACATATGTCACCGTGAAACACTACTTCTCCACTTAGCCAAAGCTAACCAAAGATTTCTGTCCTAGGTCAACCTAGAAGAGATCACTTAAGAGGTAAAGAAACTTAAACTCCATTAGCAAAGGCAGTTCGACATCTCAAGAAAACTTGTGCTAGGCACAGAACTCTTTTCTGGGGGTCCACTTTCCCTACAACCTCCTTATCCCATTCTGTACCCATTCCTTTGCTTCTCCCATCCTGAAACGGCCACCTGTAAGACAGAACTACTTTGTTTTCCTTCCTCAAGTGCCATTGCATTCCACATACTTTCTTGTAATAACAAGTCATACATTTCCCTTCAGCAATCAAGAACTGACTTTTATATTGGCATTGGCTATAGCCCGCCCCCCTCCCCCCACCCCCAAGAACAGAACAAAACAAAACAAAACAATTGCTTTCTTACATTTAACATGTCAGGATGGTGCCAGACACTATTCATGGAGAGTCAAAAATCTCTTTTGTTTCTGTGTAAAAGGGAGGTCCTTTCAAGTCGTGAATGTTTCAGAACTTTCATTTATTTGGAAATGACCTAGCTATTCAATACACTGTCGTCACAAGGATAGAAACTCGGGTAACCAAAACACCTGGAGAAACGTTTGTTAGTTCAGTTCAGTTCAGTTGCTCAGTCGTGTCTGACTCTTTGGGACCCCGTGGCCTGAAGGACGCCAGGCTTCCGTGTCCGTCACCAGCTCCAGGGGCTTGCTCAAACTCATGTCCATCGAGTCAGTGATGCCATCCAACCATCTTATCCTCTGTCATCCCCTTCTCCTCTGCCTTCAATCAAGACTATGAGAGGCAGATATTTTAGAGTATAATTATTGTAAAGAGTTTGTCTAAAAGCTCATATCACATTTACATTTTTTACTTTTGTTGTTGTCGTTTCCAGGTAGTTTCTTGCTGACAAGCTTGTGACAGATATAACAATAGAGCAATTTTTACCTCAAAAGAAACCTAGGCACTATGAACATGTTGTGCTTAATGTTGTTGACTCTTAGACATGTCTATAATGGAGGAGCAAAACCAAAAATACTAGATATTTAATATTGACTAGTTCCCAGTTCACGGGACTCTGACATTCATTTAGGTCAATGTTTTCTTGTATTTCCAGCAGTTTGATTTGGAAGGGCTGCCTTGTCTTGAGACCACTGAAATCAGAACACAGAACATGAGCAATATTATCAAAAAACACAGGGCTCACACTGACACATACCTTAATCCAAACAGACAGACAAGACATCTTCCAGGTTTCCGCCTGAGATTTAAAATATTTCTTTGAGCCAGTCTTCTGGGGAGTGGGGGGATGGGGGTGGCAGTAAGGCAGGCTTGGGTAACAAGCTAATTGTTGGTCATTGCATATGCAAAGAACCAGCTTTCCGGGTTCCAAGGAAAAAAGTTTCCTTGGTAACCAACTTTGTCTGGTTCTATAGAATATCATGGCCCTCCTAGGTCAGGTCATCTTGCCTTTCTGTAGTCCTCGTTTTATCCCTAAATCATAGACAGCTTGGATTGTCTCTGTGGGGTGTATGTATTGTCCTCATGTTTGACCTGGCGGCAGCAGCGAGGTCCGAGAGCCTCTCCTGGAACCGGGCGTGGGGACGGGGCTCACGGAGAGCCACTGTTGAAGGTGGGCAGCGCCCCTGGAGCGCGGCAGGGGCGGGGCGAACCCGGGCGGCGCAGGGCGGGTGTCGTCTCCTGGCGGGGGTAGGGGAGGGCTTCCCAGTTGTGCTCTCGGAGATGGCCACTGCGGCTGGAAATGCGCCGGGGGCGCAGCCAGGGTGGGGTAAACCTGGGCTGCACAGGTCGAGATTCCGCTCGCTGTGGGTGGGGGGTCGGTCCCTGTTGTGCTCCCGGGGGTCGCCAATATGGCTGGGAACCCGCCGGGAGCCCGGCAGGGCCGGGGCGAAACCTGGCGGCGCGGGGCGGGGTGGGGTTCCGTTCGCAGTGGGGGTCGGCTCCTGGCGGGGCTGGGGGAGGGCTTTCCAGATGTGCTGTTGGGGGTCGCCATTGCGGCTGGGAATGCCCATTTCGTGAACTCCTGGATCCCCAAGGATCGGCATCCATTGGCCACAGTGGAGGGGTGCGGAACACAGGTAAGGGAACGGGGACTGCGTGGAGCAGGGAACCATGTATTCCGCCCTGTGTTGGCACAGTCTCAGAGCTCCCCAACCTGGCGGTCGCAGAAAGGCCTCGTCTTTGGGGTCAAGGCCTTTACCGCTCCACCCCTCTGCTGAAAAACCTCAGAGTCTGCGCGGTTTTCCCAAGCAGCCTAGTGTCCGCTGGAAGTCCAAGGGACAGAACCCTGAATTCTGGCCGGCTGGCCCAGCCCTGCTTCTGGCACTTTGTAGGCCAGCGGGCCCTGGAGCACCTGCTAGGATGGGAAAGGGAAGGGTACGCGAATTGCACCCTGGTGGCCGCCAAGGCAACAAAGAAGGGGGGAGGGCACCTTACTGCCCTTTAATGGCAGACAGAATCTGTGGCTGTCCTGCTGCGTGGGCCTTTTCATGGGGACCTTGTGCAATAAAAGTTTACCGGTGACCTTAGGGAACTTCCCAGTGTGCTTCTGACCGATGAGGGATGCTGTGGAGTTGGCGGGGCCTCTCAGGACTCCGCTGGGTTTGGCGCAATGGAAGAGGGCCTCATCTCCAGGGAAGGCAGGAACCTCAGGCTTCCTCTCCGTTTCGGACTCCGACCACAGGGTCCCTGCAGAGTTGGGACAGGAGAGTCAGGAATCGTCTTGTCTGAGGAAGGGAACTCCGCTTGCCTCTCGAGGTGCTCAGGGGGTCTCAGGCCCCTTGTTGAGCTGTGTGTGGAGCCTGCGGGCGTTTCCGGAAATGCACGACGGTGACAGTGCCCCTTCGTGTTGTGCCTTCACCCACTGGGTTGCCTTCGAAGAGGTGTCCGGGCCTCGGGTTCTTTTCAAGAGCGGACAGGGAAATCGGGGTCTTTCGACATGTGGGACCACCCACGGGGCTAGTCTTAAATTTCCTAGTGAGGCTGGCTTCATCCTGAGGTGTGCTGTGAAGGCCGGGGACCCTTCCAGACAACGCAGGGGGATAGACTCTCCTGTCCCCATCAGGAGGGGAGAAGGGGCTCAGATGAAGTGGGGACGGAACCCTCGGTGTTACCCTCGAGGGAAACCGGCGTGTGGGGGACTTTTGGGGGTTGCATGAAAGGAGTCAGGTACCGTTTCGCACTTCAGGACAGAACCTGGGACTTCCCTTGAGACGCCGTAGCGGGCAAGGGCCTCATCTTGCGAAGACGTTGGGACCATGTGGATTTTCTCTAGTTGCGGCGGGATTCTAGAGTTACGATGGGGACCTCAGGCTTCCTCTTGTGTTGGCCCCGGGAAGCCTAATCTTCCATTCGAGTTGCGAGGGAAAGCTGAGGGTTGCACTCGAGTCACTGCAGGGCCAAAGAGACCTCATCTAGGCCTGTGTCCGGGACTTAACGTTCCTCTCAAGGGAAGACAGGGATCTCAGGGTGGCGTTCCAGACTCCCCCGGGGAGTCAGGCCTCGCCTCGAGGGCAAGCCAAGGATGCCGCTCTCCTCTCAAGTCGCGACGCAGATCTCTTGGAGCCCACTGAGTGGCCTCAAGGGAGTCAGGCCTTCTCTTCAGTTTGGAGAGAGGACTCGGGATTGTGCTCTGGGTCAGGCAGGAAAAGAAGGCCCTCACCTCGCGAGGATGGGGGCTTCTCAGGGGTTTCCTCGAGCTGCGGCGCCCGTGGGGGTTTTCTCACGAGGCAAGACGAGGATCTCAGGGAGCCTCTCGTGGGGTGCCAGGGAAGTCAGGTCTCTGTGCGCGTGGCGAGGGGGAGCGCGTCATGGCTCTCCAGTCATGGGAGAGGACTAGGGCCTCCAGACGCGTTGAAGAAGGACACTCGAGGTCTTTCTAGGGTTGCGGCGGGAAAGCCTCGTTTCCCTTGACTTCTGCCGGGGACCTCAGGGAACTTCCCATGGTGCCTCTGATAGGTGAGGGATGCTGTGGAGTTGGCGGGGCCTCTCGGGACTCCGCTGGGCTTGGCGCAATGGAAGAGGGCCTCATCTCGAGGGGAGACAGGAAACTTAGGCTTCCTCTCCTTTTCGGACTGCAACCACAGGGTCCCTGCAGAGTTGGGACAGGAGAGTCAGGCCTCGTCTTGTCTGAGGAAGGGAACTCCGCTTGCCTGTCGAATTGCTCAGGGTGTCTCACGCACCTCGTCGAGCTGTGTGTGGAAACCGCGAGTTTTTCCGGACGAAGCACGGGGGTGTCAGTGCCCCTTCGAATGGTAACTTCACCCACAGGGTTGCCTTCGAAGAGGTGTCCGGGCATCGGGTTCTTATCCAGAGCGGACTGGGAAATCGGGGTCGTTTGGCATGTGGCACAACCCACGGGGCTCGTCTCGAATTTCCTCGGGAGGCCGGCCTCATCCTGAGGTGTGCCGGGAAAGCCGGGAAACCCTTCCAGAATACGCAGGGGAATCGACTCTCCTGTCGTGATGAGGAGGGGAGAAGGGGCTCAGATGAAGGGGTGCCAGGACCATCGGTGTTCCCCTCGAGGGAACCCGGCGTGTCTGGGAAATTTTGGAGGTCGCATGAAGGGTGTCAGGTACCGTTTCGCAACTCAGAACGGAACGTGAGACTTCCCTTGAGACGCCGTAGCGGGCAAGGGCCCCATCTTGCGAAGACGTTGGGACCACGTGGTTTTTCTCGAGTTGCGGCGGGATTCTCGAGTTACGACGGGGATTTCAGGCTTCCTCTTGTGTTGGCCCTGGGAAGCCCCATCTTCCATTCGAGTTGCGAGGGAAAGCTGGGGGTTGCGCTCGAGTCACTGCAGGGCCCAAGAGACCTCATCTAGGCGTGTGTCCAGGACCTAGTAGTACTCTCAAGGGAAGACAGGGATCCCGGGGTGGCACTCCAGAGTCCCCCGTGGAGTCAGGCCTCGCCTCGAGGGGAAGCAAAGGACTCCGCTCTTCTCTTGAGCCAGGACGCGGATCTCTTGGAGCCCTCTGAGTGGCCTCAAGGGAGTCAAGCCTAATCTTCAGTTTGGAGAGAGGACTCGGGATTGCTCTCCAGGAAAGGCAGGAAAAGAAGGCCCTCACCTCGCGAGGACGGGGGCTTCTCAGGGGTTTCCTCGAGCTGCGGCGTCCGTGGGGCTTTTCTCACAAGGCACGACGAGGTTCTCAGGGAGCCTCTCATGCGGCGCCAGGGAAGTCAGGTCTCCATGAGCGTGGCGAGGGGGAGCGCGTCATTGTTCTCGAGTCCTGGGAGGGGACTAGGGCATCAAGGCGTGTAGAAGAAGGACTCTCGCGGTCTTTCTCAGCTTGCGGCGGGAAACCCTCGTTTCCCTCGACTTCTCCCGGTGACCTGAGGGAACTTCCCAGGGTTCCTCTTAGAGGTGAGGGATGCTATGGAGTTGGTGGGCCATCTCGGGACTCCTCTGGGTTTGGCGCAATCGAAGAGGGCCTCATCTAGAGGGGAGACAGGACCTCAGGCTTCCTCTCCGTTTCGTACTCCGACAGCAGTGTCCCTGCAGCGTTGGGGCAGGAGAGTCAGGCCTCGTCTTGTCTGAGGAAGGGAACTCCGCTTGCCTCTCGAGTTGCTCAGGGAGTCTCAGTCCCCTCGTGGAGCTGTGTGTGGAAACCGCGGGTGTTTCCGGACGATGCACGGGAGTGTCAGTGCCCCTTCGTGTTGTTCCTTCACTCACAGGGTGGCCTTCGAAGAGGTGTCCGGGCATCGGGTTCTCCTCAACTGCGGACCGGGAAATCAGGGTCGTTCAACATGGGGCACCAGCCACGGGGCTTGTCTCGAATTTCCTCGCGAGGCCGGCCTCATCCTGGGGGGCGCCGTGCAGGCCGGGAACCCCTTCCAGACCACGCAGGGGAATCAACTCTCCTGTCGCGAACAGGAGAGGAGTAGGAGCTCAGAGGAAGTGGTGCCGGGACTCTCGGTGTTCCCCTCAAGGGAACCCGGCATGTCGGGGAACTTTTGGATGTCGCATGAAGGGTGTCAGGTACCGTGTCTCACTTCACGACGGAACATGGGACTTCCCTTGAGACGCCGTACCGGGCAAGGGCCTCATCTTGCGAAGACGTTGAAACCACGTGGTTTTTTTCGAGTTGCGGCAGGATTCTCGAGTTTCGACGAGGATTTCAGGCTTCCTCTTGGATTGGCCTTGGGAAGCCCCATCTCCCATTCAAGTAGCGAGGGAAATCTGGGGGTAGCGCTCGAGTCACTGCAGGGCCAAAGAGACCTCATCAAGGCGTGTGTCCGGGAACTAATATTCCTCTCCAGGGAAGGCAGGGATCTCGGGGTTGCATTTCAGGCTCCCTCGGGGAGTCAGGCCTCGTCTCGAGGGGAAGCCAAGGACTCCGCTCTCCTCTCGAGTGGCGACGCGGATCTCTTGGAGCCCACTGAGTGGCCTCAAGGGAGTCCAGCCTCCTCTTCAGTTTGGAGAGAGGACCCGGGATTGCTCTCCAGGCCATGCAGGAATAGAAGGCCCTCATCTCGCCAGGACGGGGGCGTCTCAGGGGTTTCCTCGAGCTGCGGCGCCCGTGGGGGTTTTCTCCCGAGGCACGACGAGGAT
The DNA here is from genome assembly GCF_029407905.1 of Bubalus kerabau. Taxonomy (NCBI): domain Eukaryota; kingdom Metazoa; phylum Chordata; class Mammalia; order Artiodactyla; family Bovidae; genus Bubalus; species Bubalus kerabau. Next base: position 1,026,338 of record NW_026577915.1, on the reverse strand, counting down.
CTCAGGGAGCCTCTCGTGCGGTGCCAGGGAAGTCAGGTCTCCATGCGCGTGGCGAGGGGGAACGCGTCATGGCTCTCGAGTCACGGGAGGGGACTAGGGCCTCGAGACGCATTGAAGAAGGACTCTCGAGGTCTTTCTCGGGTGGCGGCGGGAAACCCTCGTGTCCCTCGCCTTCTGCCGGGGATCTTAGGGAACTTCCCTGGGTGCCTCTGAGAGGCGAGGGATCCTGTGGAGTTGGCGGGGCCTCTCAGGACTCCGCTGGGTCTGGCGCAACGGAAGAGGGCCTCACCTCGAGGGGAGGCAGGAACCTCAGGCTTCCTCTCCGTTTCCGCTCCGACCACAGGGTCCCTGCAGAGTTGGGACATGAGAGTCAGGCCTCGCCTTGTCTGAGGAAGGGAACCCCGCTTGCCTCTCGAGTTGTCAGGGGTTTTCAGGCCCCTGGTCGAGCTGTGTGTGGAACCCGCGGGTCTTTCCGGATGATGCACGGGGGTGTCAGTGCCCCTTCGTGTTGTGCCTTCACCCACAGGGTTGCCTTCGAAGAGGGGTCTGGGCCTCGGGTCCTTCTCAAAAGCGGACCGGGGAATCGGGGGCATTTGGCATGTGGCACCACCCACGTGGCTCGTCTCGAATTTCCCTGTGAGACCGGCCTCATCCTGAGGTGCACCGGGAAGGCCGGGAACCCCTTCTGAACCACGCAGGGGAATCGACTCTCCTGTCGTGATCAGGAGGGGTGAACGGGCTCAGATGAAGCTGTGCCGGGACTCTCGGTGTTCCCTCGAGGGTACCTGGCGTGTCGGGGAGCTTTTGGGGGTCGCACGAAGGGTGTCAGGTACTGTTTCGCACTTCAGGGCGGAACATGGGACTTCCCCTGAGACGCTGTAGTGGGCAAGGGCCTCATCTTGCGAAGACGTTGGAACCACGTGTTTTTTCTCGAGTTGCGGCGGGATTCTCGAGTGACGATGGGGATTACAGGCTTCCTCCTCTGTTGGCCCTGGGAAGCCCAGTCTTCCATTCGATTGGCGAGGGAAAGCTGGGGGTTGCGCTCGAGTCACTGCAGGGCCGAAGAGACCTCATCTAGGCTTGTGTCCAGGACCTAATGTTCCTCTCCAGGGAAGGCAGGGATCTCGGGGTTGCATTCCAGGATCCCCCTGGGAGTCAGGCCTCGTCTCGAGGGGAAGCAAAGGACTCCGCTGTCCTCCCGAGTCGCGACGCGGATATCTTGGAGCCCCCTAGTGGCGTCAATGGAGTCAAGCCTCCTCTTCATTTTGGAGAGAGGGCTCGGGATTGTTCTCCAGGCCATGCAGGAAAAGAAGGCCCTTCACCTCGCGAGGACGGGGGCGTCTCAGGGGTTTCCTTGAGCTGCGGCGCCCGTGGGGGTTTTCTCGCGAGGCACGGCGAGGATCTCAGGGAGCCTCTCGTGCGGCGCCAGGGAAGTCAGTTCTCCCTGCGCGTAGCGAGGAGGAGCGCGTTGTGGCTCTCGAGTAATGGGAGGGGACTAGGGCCTCGAGACGCGTTGAAGAGGGACTATCGAGGTCTTTCTCGGGTTGTGGCGGGAAAAAGTCGTTTCCCTCGACTTCTGCCGGGGACCTTAGGGAACTTCCCAGGGTGTCTCTGAGAGTTGAGGGATACTGTGGAGTTGGCGGTGCCTCTCGGGACTCCGCTGGGTTTGTCTCAATGGAAGAGGGGCTCATCTCGAGGGGAGGCAGGAACCTCAGACTTCCTCTCTGTTTCGGACTCCGACATCAGGGTCCCTGCAGAGTTGGGACAGGAGAGTCAGGCTACGTCTTTTCTGAGGAATGGAACTCCGCTTGCCTCTCGAGTTGTTCATGGGGTTTCAGGCCCCTTGTCAAACTGTGTGTGGAATCTGCAGGTTTTTCCAGACGATGCACGGGGGTGTCAGTGACCCTTCGTTTTTTGTCTTCATCCACAGGGTTGCCTTCGAAGAGGTGTCTGGGCATCGGGTTCTTATGAAGAGCGGACCGGGATATCGGGGTCGTTCAGCATTTGGCACCACCCACGTGGGTTGTCTCAAATTACCTCATGAAACCGGCCTCATCCTGAAGTGTGCCCCGAAGGTCATGAAACTCTTCCAGACAAAGCAGAGGAATTGACTCCCCTCCTGATCACCACAGGAGGGGAGAAGTGGCTCAGATGAAGTGCTGCTGGGAACCTCGGTGTTTCCCTCAAGTGAGACAGGTATTTCGGGTAACTTTTGGGGTCGCATAAAGCGTTCCAAGTACCGTTCCGCTCTTCAAAATGGAACGTTGGACTTCTCTTGGGGTGCTCCAGCGGGCAAGGGCCTCATCTTGGAATGACTGCGGAACCACTTGGTTTTTCTCTAGTTGCGGTGGGATATTTGAGTTACCACAGGGAATTCATGCTTCCTCTTGTGTTGGCCCACAAAAGTCTTATCTTCCATTCGAGATTCGAGGAAGAGCTGGAGGTGCGCTCTAGTCACTGAAGGCAAAAGAGACCCCACCAAGGCTTGTGTGCAGGACCTAATGTTCATGTCAAGGCTCGACAGAAATCTCGGGGTTGCATTCCAGACTCACCTTGGAGTCAGGCCTCGTCTCGAGGGGAAGCAAAGGACTCTGCTCTCCTCTCGAGTCGGACGGGTATGTCTTGGAGCCCACTGAGTGGCTTAAAGGGAGTCAAACCTCCTCTGGTGTTTGGAGGGAGGACATGGGATTGCTCTCCAGGGAATGCATGAAATGAAGGCCCTCATCTCCCAATGACTGGGGCGTTTCGTAGGTTTTCTCGAGCTGTGGCGATAGTGTGGGGTTTCTCACGAAGTAAGACTGGGAGCTCAGTGAGCCTCTCACGTGGTGCCAGGGCAGTCAGGTCTCTATGCACGTGGTGAGAGGGAGCCCGTCATTGTTCTCGAGTCATGGTAGGGGAATTGGGCCTGAAGACGTGTTAAAGAAGGACTCTCGAGGTCTTTCCTGGGTTGCAGCAGGAAACCCTGGGTTCCATCGACTTGTGCCAGTGACCTCAGGAAGCTTCTCAGCGTGCCTCTGAGAAGTCAGGGTCACTGTGGAGTTGGGAGGGGCCTCTCGGAACTCCACTGGGTTTGGTGCAATGGAAGAGGGCCTCATGACAAGTTGAGGCAGGAACCTCAGGGTTCCTCTCCTGGCTTCGAATGTGCCGGATCTGACTCGGATCGCAGAGTCCCTGCAGAGTTGGGACAGGAGAGTCAGGCCTCGACTTGTGTGGAGGAATGGAACTCCGCTTGACTCTCGCGTCGTTCATGGGGTGACAGGCCACTTGTCGATTTGTATGTGGAACTTGCGGGTTTTTCTGGACGATGCACCGGGGTGTCACTGCCCCTTCGTGTTGTGCCTTGATCCACAGGATTGCCTTCGAGTTGGGTTCTGCCATCGGGTTCTTATCAAGAGCGGACCAGGGAATTGGGGTCTTTTGGCATGCCGCACCACCCACGAGGCTATGTCTCGAATTTCCTCGTGAGACTGGCCTCAGCTTGATGTGCGCCAGGAAGGTCGGGAATGCATTCCAGACAAAGCAGGGGAATCGAACCTCCTGTCGCGATCAAGAGGGGAGAAGAGTCTCAGATGAAGTGGTGCCGGGAACCTCGGTGTTCTCCTCAAGTGAGACTGGTATGTCGGGGAACTTTTGGGGTCGCATCAAGGGTTCCAAGTAACTTTTTACTCTTCAATACAGAATGTGGGACTTCTCTTGAGACGCTGTAGCGGGCAAGGGCCTCATCTTTCGATGACGGGGGAACCACGTGGTTTTTCTTGAGTTGCGGCGGGATTCTCGAGTTACGACGGGGAATTCAGGCTTCCTGTTCAACTGGCCCAGGGAAGTCCAGTTTTCATTCGAATTGCGAGTTAGAACTGGGGATTGCTCTCGAGACACTGCAGGGCCAAATAGACCTCATCTAGGCTTGTGTCCAGGACCTAATGTTCCTCTGCTGGGGCGACAGCGATCTCGGCATTGCATTCTCGACTCACCCGGGGAATCAGGCCTCGTCTCGAGGGGAAGCCAAGGACACCGGTCTCCTGTCAAGTCGCGACGGGTATATCTTGGAGCTCACTGTGTGGCCTAAAATGAGTCAAGCCTCCTGTGGAGTTTGGAGAGAGGACTCAGGATTGCTCTCCAGGCCATACAGCAAAAGAAGGCCCTCATCTCGTGAGGACTGGGGCGTCTCGTGGGTATTCTCGAGCTGCGGCTCCAGTGTGGTGTTGCTCACGAGGTATAATGGGGAGCTCAGGGAGCCTCTCCTGTGGCGCCAGGGAAGTCAGGTTTCTATGCGCGTGGCTAGGGGGAGCGCATCATTGCTCTCGAGTCATGGTAGGGGAATCGCACCTCAAGATGCATTGAAGAAGGACTCTCGAGGTCTTTTACGGGTTGGGGCAGGAAACCCTTGGTTCCCTCGACTTGTGCCGGTGATCTCAGGAAGGTCTAAGGGTGCCTCTGAGAAGTCAGGGATACTGTGCAGTTGGGAGGGGCCTCTCGGGACTCCACTGGGTTTGGTGCAATGGAAGAGGGCCTCATCTCGAGTGGAGGCAGGAAACTCATGTTTCCTCTCCTGACTTCCCCTGGGCCAGATCTGACTCAGATCGCAGTTTCGCTGCAGAGTTCGAACAGGAGATTCAGGCCTCGTCTTGTGTGGAGGAAAGGAACTCTGCTTACCTCTCCAGTTGTTCACGGGATGACAGGTCACTTCTCGAGCTGTGTGTGGTACCTGCGGGTTTCTCCGGACGATACCCGGGGGTGTCAGTGCCCCTTCGTGTTGTGCCTTCATCAAAAGGGTTATCTTCAAAGAGGTGTCCGGGCATTGGGATCTTATCAAGAGCGAACCGGGAAATCGGGGTCTTTCGGCATGTGTCACCATCCACGAGGCTATGTCTCGAATATCCTCGTGAGACCGGCCTCATCCTGAGATGCACCGGGAAAGGCGGGAACCCCTTCAAGACAAAACAGGGGAATCGACCCTCCTGTCGCGATCAGGAGGGGAGAAGGGGCCCAGATGTAGTGGTGCCGGGAACCTCGGTGTTCTCCTCGAGTCAGACTGGTGTGTCGAGGAACTTTTGAGGGCGCATCAAGGGTGCCAATACCGTTTCGCACTTCAAGACGGAACGTGGGACTTCTCTTGAGACGCTGTAGGGGGCAAGGGCCTCATCTTGCGATGACGGGGGAACCACGTAGCGTTTCTCGAGTTGGGGCAGGATTCTCGAGTTTCGACGGGGAATACAGTCTTCCTCATGTGTTGGCCCAGGGAAGTCCTATCTTCCATTCGAGTTTCAAGGGAGAGCTGGGGATTGCCCTCGAGTCACTGCAGGGCAAAATAGACCTCATCTAGGCTTGTGTCCAGGACTTAATGTTCATCCCTAGGGGCGACAGGGATCTCGGGCTTCCATACCAGACTCACCCGGGGAATCAGGCCTCGTCTCGAGGGGAAGCAAAGAACTCCGCTGTCCTTTTGAGTCGCGATGGTTATCTCTTGGAGCCCACTGTGTGCCCTAAAGGGAGTCAAGCCTCCTGTGCTGTTTGGATAGAGGACTCGGGATTCCTCTCCAGGCCATGCAGGAAAAGAAGGCCCTCATCTCGCGATGACGGCGGCGTCTTGTGGGTTTTCTAGACTGCCGCGCTAGTGCTGGGTTTCTGACGAGGTACGAGAGGGAGCTCAGGGAGCCTCTCGTGTGGTGCCAGGGAAGTCAGGTCCCCATAAGATGGCTAGGGGGAGCTCGTCATCGCTCTCGAGTCATGGTAGGGTAATCGGGCCTCAAGACGGGTTGAAGAAGGACTCTCAAGGTCTTTCTCGGGTCACTGCATAAAACCCAGGGTTCCCTTGACTTGTGCCTGCGACCTCAGGGAGCTTCTCAGAGTGCCTCTGAGAAGTCAGGGATACTGTGCAGTTTGGAGGGGCCTCTCGAGACTCCTCTGCATTTGGTGGAATGTAAGAGGGACTCATCTCGAGTTGAAGCAGGAACCTCAGTGTTCCTCTCCATTTCTGACTCAGATCGCAAGGTCCCTGCATGTTGGTACAGGAGAGTCAGGCCTCGTCTTTTCTGGAGGATGGGACTCCTCTTGCCTCTCGAGTTGTTCTCGAGGTGACAGGCCACTTGTCGAGCTGTGTGTGTAACCTGCCCGTTTTTCCGGATGATGCACAGGTGTGTTAGTGCCCCTTCGTGTTGTACCTTCATACTCAAGGCTGCCTTCCAAGAGGTGTCCGAGCATCGGATTCTTATCAAGAGCGGACCGGGAAATTGGAGTCTTTCAGCAAGTGGCACCACCCACAAAGCTACGTATCGAATTTCCCCATGAGACCGGCCTCATCCTGAGTTGTGCAGGGAAGGTCGGGCCCCCTTGCAGACAAAGCAGGGGAATCGACCCACCGGTCACGATCAGGAGGGGAGAAGGGGCTTAAATGAAGTGGTGCCGGGAACCTCGGTGTTCCCCTTGAGTGAGACCGGCGTGTTGGGGGACTTTTGGGGTCGCATCAAGGGTGCCAAGTACCGTTTCGCATTTCAAGACGGAACCTGGGACATCTTTTGAAACGCTGTAGCGGGCAAGGGCCTCATCTTGCGATGACGGGAGAACCACGTGGTTTTGCTCGAGCTGCGGCGGGATTCTCGAGTTATGACCGGGAATTTAGGCTTCCTTTTGTTGGCCTTGAAATCCAATCTTCCATTCGGGTTGCGAGGGGGAGCTGGGGATTGCGCTAGAGTCACTGCAGGGCAAAAGAGACCTAATCTAGGCTTGTGTCCAGGATCTAATGTTGCTCTCCAGGGGCGACAGGGATCTCGGGTTTGCATTCCAGACTCATCCGGGGAGTCAGTTCTCACCTCGAGGGTAAGCAAAGAATTCCGCTCTCGTCTCGAGTCGCGATGGGTATCTCTTGGAGACCAATGTGTGTACTAAAGGGAGTCAAGCCTCCTGTGGAGTTTGGAGAGAGGACTCGGGATTGGACTCCAGGCCATGCAGGAAAAGAAGGCCCTCATCTCGAGATTACGGTGGCGTCTCGTGGGTTTTCTCGAGCTGCGGCGCCAGTGTGGGGTGTCTCATGAAGTACCACAGGGATTTCAGGGAGCCTCTTGTGTGGCGTCAGGAAAATCCAGTATTCCATTCGAGTTGCAAGTTAGAACTGGGGATTGCTCTCCAGTCACTGCAGGGCAAAATAGACCTCATCTACGCTTGTGTCCAGGACCTAGTGTTCCACTACTGGGCCGACAGGGATCTCAGGGTTGCACTCTCGACTTACCCAGAGAGTCAGGCCTCGTCTTGAGGGGAAAAAAAGGACTCCGCTCTCCTGTCGAGTCGCGACGGGTATCTATTGGAGCCCACTGCGTGGTGTAAAGGGAGTGAAGCCTCCTATGGAGTTTGGAGAGATGACTCGGGATTGTTTTCCTGGCCATGCAGGAAAAAAGGCCCTCATCTCGCGATGACGGGGGCGTCTCGTGGGTTTTCTCCAGCTGCGGCGCCAGTATCAGATTTCTCACGAGGTATGACGGGGAGCTCAGAGAGCCTCTCGTGTGGTGCTAGGGACGTCAGGTCTCCGTGCGTGTGGTGAAGGGGAGTGTGTGATTGCTCTCGAGTCATAGTAGGCGAATCGGGCCTCAAGACGCATTGAAGAAGGACTCTCGAGGTCTTTCTCGGGTTGCGGCAGGGAACCCTGGGTTCCCTCGACTTGTGTCAGTGACCTCAGGCAACTTCTCAGGGTGCCTCTGAGAAGTCAGGGACACTGTGGATTTGGGAGGGGCCTTTCGTTACTCAACTGGGTTTGGTGCAATCGAAGAGGGCCTCATCTCGAATGGAGGCAGGAACCTCAGGGGTCCTCTCCATTTCTGACTCGGGTCGCAGAGTACCTGCCGAGTACGGACAAGAGAGTCACGCCTCGTCTTCCGTGGAGGAATGGATCTTCGCTTGCCTTTCGAGTTGTTCACTGAGTGACAGGCCATTTGTTGAGCTGTGTGTGGAACCTGCGGGTTTTTCCGGACGATGCACAGGGGTGTCAGGGCCCCTTCGTTTTGTGCCTTCATCCACAGGGTTGCCTTCAAAGAGGTGTTCGGGCATCGGGTTCTTTTCAAGACCGTACCAGAAAATTGGGGTCTTTCAGCATGTGGTACCACCCACGAGGCTACGTCTCGATTTTCCTCGGGAGACCGGCCGCATCCTGAGGTTCGCCGGGAAGGTAGGGAACCCTTAAAGACAAAGCAGGGGAATCGACACACCGGTCGTGATCAGAAGGGGAGAAGGGGCTCAGATGAAGTGGTGCCGGGAACCTCGGTGGTCCCCTCGAGTGAGACCGGTATGTCACGGCACTTTTGAGGTCGCATTAAGGGTGCCAAGTACAGTTTCGCACTTCAAGACGGAACGTGGGAATTCTCTGGAGATGCTGTAGCGGGCAAGGGCCTCATATTGCGATGACGAGGGAAACACGTGGTTTTTCTCGAGTTGAGGCGGGATTCTCGAGTTACAACGGGGAATTCAGGCTTCCTCTTGTGTTGGCCCAGGAAGTCCAATCTTCCATTCTACTTGTCAGAGAGAGCTGGGGGTTGCTCTCGAGTCACTTCAGGGCAAAGAGTCCTCATCTAGGCTTGGGTCCAGGACGTAGTGTTCCTCTCCAGGGGCAACAGGGATATCGGGGTCGCATTCCAGTCTCACCCGGTGGGTCACGCCTCATCTCGAGTGGAAGCAAAGGACTCCACTATCCTCTCGAGTCACAACATGTAACTCTTGGAGCCCAATGAGTGGCCTAAAGGGAGTCAAGCGTCCTGTGTAGCTTGGACAGAAGGTTCACGCTTGATCTGCATACCATTCAGTTAAAGATGGCCCTCCTCTCGTGATGACGGGAGCGTCTCATGGGTTTTCTCGAGCTGCGGCGCCAGTGTGGGGTTTCTCACGAGATATGATGGGGAGCTCAGGGAGCCTCTCGTGCGGCGCCAGAGAAGTCAGGCCTCCATGCGTGTGGCCAGGCAGATCGCGTCATTGCTCTGGAGTCATGGGAGGGACTAGGGCCTCAAGACGCATTTAAGAAGGACTCTCGAGGTCTTTCTTGGTTTGGGGCGGGAAACACTCGTTTCCCTCGACCTCTACCGGGGACCTTAGGGAACTTCCCAAGTGCCTCTGAGAGGTGAGGGATACTGAGGAGTTAGAGGGGCCTCTTGGGACTCCACTAGGTTTGACGAAATGAAAGAGGGCCTCATCTCGATTGGAGGCAGGAACCTCAGCTTCCTCTCCATTTCTGACTCCGACCGCAGGGTCCCTGCAGGTTTGGGACAGGAGAGTCAGGCCTCATCTTGTCTGAGTAATGGAACTCTGCTTGCCTCTCGAGTCGTTCAGTGGGTCTCAGGCCCCTTGTCGAGCTGTGTGTGGAACCTGCGGGTGTTTCCAGAAGATGCACGGGGGTGTCATTGCCCTTTCATTTGGTGCCTTCCCCCACAGGGTTGCCTTCAAAGAGGTGTCCGGGCATCAGGTTCATTTCAAGAGCGGACCGGGAAATCGGGGTCGTTCGATATGTGGCACCACCCACGTGGCTCATCTCGAATTTCCTCGTGAGACCAGCCTCATCCTGAGGTGCGCCGGGAAGGCCGGGAACACCTTCCACACAAAGAAGGGGAATCGACTCTCCTGTCGCGATCAGGAGGGGAGATGGGGCTCAGATGAAGTGGGGCCGGGACTCTAGGTGTTCCACTCGAGGGAACCCGGCGTTTCAGGGAACTTTAGGGGTCGCATCAAGGGAGCTAAGTACCGTTTCCCACTTCAAGACGGAACATGGGACTTCACTGGAGACGCTGTAGCGGGCAAGGGCCTCATTCTGTGAAGACGTTGGAACCACGTCGTTTTTCTCGAGTTGTGTCTGGATTCTCGAAAACGACGGGGATTTCAGGCTTCCTCTTGGGTTGGCCCTGGGAAGCCCAATCTTCCCCTGGAGTTGCGAGGGAAAGCTGGGGTTTCTGCTCGAGGCACTACAGGGCCAAAGAGACCTAATCGAGGCGTGTGTCCAGGACCTAATATTCCTCTCAAGGGAAGACAGAGATCTCGGGTTTCCATTCCAGACTCCCCCGGGGAGCCAGGACTCGCCTCGAGGGGAAGCAGAGGACTCCACTTTCCTCTCAAGTCGCGACATGGATCTCTTGGAGCCCAATGAGTGGACTCAACGGTGTCGAGCCTCCTCTTCAGTTTGAAGAGAGGACTCGGGATTGCTCTCCAGGTCAGGCAGGAAAAGAAGGCCCTCATCTCGCGATGACGGGGGCATCTCATGGGTTTCCTCAGGCTGCGGCGCCCGTGGGGGTTTTCTCACGAGGCACGACGAGGATCTCAGGGAGCCTAACGTGCGGTGCCAGGGAACTCATGTCACCATGCGCATGGCGAGGAGGAGCTGGTCATCACTCTCGAGTAATGGGAAGTGACTAGGGCCTCAAGACGCGTTGAAGAAGGACTCTCGAGGTCTTTCTCGGGTGGCGGCGGGAAACCCTCGTTTCCCTCGACTTCTGCAGGGGACTATAGGGAACTTACCAGGGTGCCTCTGAGAGGTAAGGAATGCTGTGGAGTTGGCAGGGCCTCTCGGGACTCTGCTGGGTTCGGCGCAATGGAAGAGGGCCTCATCTCGAGGGGAGGCAGGAACCTCAGGCTTCCTCTCCGATTCTGACTCCGACTGCACGGTCCCTGCAGTGTTGGGACAGGAGAGTCATGCCTCGTCTTGTCTGAGGAATGGAATTCTGGTTGCTTCTCGAGTTGTTCCGGGAGTCTCAGGCCCCTTGTCGAGCTGTGTGTAGACCCTGCGGGTTTTTCCGGATGATGCACGGGGGTGTCAGTGCCCCTTCGTGTTGTGCCTTCACTCACAGGTTTGCCTTCGAAGAGGTGTCCGGGCATCGGGTTCTTATCAAGAGCGGACCGGAAAATCGGTGTCGTTCGGCACGTGGCACCTCACACATGGCTAGTCTCGAATTTCCTCCTGAGACCGGCCTCATCCTGAGGTGCACCAGGAAGGCCGGGAACCCCTTCCAGAGAAAGCAGGGGAATCGACTCTCCTGTCGTGATCAGGAGGGGAGAAGTGGCTCAGATGAAGTGGTGCCGGGACCCTTGGTGTTCCCCTCGAGGGAACACAGCGTGTAGGGGAACTTTTGCGGTCGCATCAAGGGTGTCAAGTACCGTTTCGCACTTAAGGACGGAACATGGGACTTCCCTGGAGACGCCGGGAATTTCGGTGTTCCCCTGGAGTGAGACCGGTATGTTGGGGAACTTTGGGGTCGCATCAAGGGTGCCAAGTAGCATTTCGAACTTTAAGATGGAACGTGGGACTTCTCTTGAGACTCTAGCTGGCAAGGGCCTCATATTGCGATGAAGGGGGAACCACATGGTTTTTAAGACTTGAGGCTGAATTCTCGAATTACGATGGAAAATTCAGACTTCCTCTTGTGTTGACCGTGGGAAGACCAATCTTCCATTCAAATTGTGAGGGAGAGATGGAGGTTGCTCTCGAGTCACTGTAGGGCAAAATAGACCTCATCTAGGCTTGTGTCTAGGACATAATGTTCCACTCCAGGGGCGACAGGGATCTCGGGGTTGCATTCCAAACTCACCCGGGGAGTCAGGCCTCGTCTCGAGGGAAGCAAAGGACTCCGCTCTCCTCTCGAGGCGCACCGGGTATTTCTTGGACCCAACTGAGTGGCCTAAAGGGAGTCAATCCTCCTGTGAAGTTTGGAGAGAGGACCAGGGATTGCTCTCCAGGTCAGGCAGGAAAAGAAGGCCCCCATCTCTCCTTGACGGGGGCATCTTGTGGTTTTTCTCGAACTGCGGCGCCACTGTGGGTTTTCTCACGAGGTACGATGGGGTACTCAGGGAGCCTCTTGTGTGGTACTAGGGAAGTCAGTTTTCCTGCTTGTGGCGAGGGGAGCGCGTCCTTGCTCTGGAGTCATGGTAGGGGAATCGGGCATCAAGAGACGTTGAAAAAGGACTCTCCAAGTCTTTCTCGGGTTACTTCAGGAAACTCTGGGTTCCCTCGACTTGTGCCAGTGACCTCAGGTAGCTTCTCAGGGAGCCTCTGAGAATTCAGGGATACTGTGGTGTTGGGAGGGGCCTCTCGGGACACCACTGAGTTAGGTTCAATGGAAGAGGGCCTCTTCTCTAGTTGAGGCAGGAACCTCAGGCTTCCTCTCCATTTCTGACTCCGATCGCAGGGTACCTGAAGAGTTGGGCCAGGAGGGTAAGGCCTCGTCTTGTGTGAAGGAATGCAACTTCACTTGCCTCTCGAGTTGTTCATGGGGTGACAGTACACATTTGGAGCTGTGAGTGGAATCGGCGGGTTTTTCCAGACGATGCATGGGGATGTCAGTGTCCCTTCATGTTGTGCCTTCATCCACAGGGTTGCCTTCGAAGAGATGTCCGGGCGTCAGGTTCTTATCTAGAGTGGACCGGGAATTCGGGATCTTTCAACATGTGGCACCAACCATGAGGCTACTTTTTGAATTTCCTCATGAGACCGGCCTCATCTGGAGGTTCGCGGGGAACGTCGGGAACCCCTTGCAGACAAAGCATTGGAGTCGACCCTCCTGTCGCGATCAGGAGGGGTGAAGGGGCTCACAGGAAGTGGTGCCATGAACTTTGGTGTTTCCCTCGAGTGAGACCGGTATGTCAGGGAACTTTGGGGGTCGCATCAAGGGTGCCAAGTACCGTTTTGTACTTCAGGATGGAACGTGGGACTTCTCTTGATACGCTGTAGCGGTCAAGGGCCTCATCTTGCGATGAAGGGGGAGCCACGTGGTTTTTCTCGAGTTGCGGCGGGATTCTCGAGTTACGAAGGGGATTTCAGGCTTCCTCTTGTGTTGGGCCAGGGAAGTCCAATCATCCATTCGAGTTGCGAGGGAGAGCTGGGGGTTGCACTCGAGTCACTGCAGGGCAAAGGAGACCTCATCTAGGCTTGTGTCCAGGACCTAATGTTCCTCTCCAAGGGCCACAGGGATCTCAGGTTTGCATTCCAGACTCACCCAGGGAGTCAGGCCTCGTGTCGAAGGGAAGCAAAGGACTCCGCTCTCCTTTCGAGTCGCGACGAGCACCTCTTGGAGCCCACTTTGTGGCCTAAAGGGAGTCAAGCCTCCTGTGAAGTTTGGAGAGAGGACTTGGGACTGCTCTCCAGGCCATGCAGGAAAAGATGGCCCTCATCTCGCGATGACGGAGGGGTCTTGTGTGTTTTCTCGAGCTGCGGCGCCAGTGTGGGGTTTCACACGAAGTACGACAGGGAGCTCAGGGAGCCTCTCGTGTGGCGCCAGGGAAGTCAGGTCTCCATGTGCGTGGCGAGGGGGAGCGCGTTATTGCTCTCGAGCCATGGTAGGGGAATCTGACCTCAAGACGCGTTGAAGAAGGACTCTCGAGGTCTTTCTTCGGTTGTGGCAGGAAACCCTTATTTCCCTCGACGTTTGCCGGTGGCCTCAAGGAGCTTCTCAGAATGCCTAGGAGAAGTCAGGGATACTGTGGAGATGGGAGTGGCCTCTCGGGACTCCACTGGGTTTGTTTTAATGGAAGAGGGCCTCATCTCAGGTTGAGGCAGGAACCTCAGGTTTCCTCTCCATTTCTGACTCAGATCGAAGCGTGCCTGCAGAGTTGGGATTGGATACTCAGGCCTCGTCTTGTCTGAGGAAGGGAACTCCGCTTGCCTCTCTCGTTGTTTAAGGGGTGACAGGCCAGTTGTGGAGCTGTATGTGGATCCTGTGGGATTTTCCGGACGATGAACAGGGTTGCCAGTGCCCCCTCGTGTAGTTCCTTCATCCACAGGGTTGCCTTAGAAGAGGTGTCCGGGCATCGGGTTCTTATCAAGAGCAAAACCGAGAAATCGGGGTCTTTCGGCACGTGGCACCAACACGAGGCTATGTCTCGAATTTCTTCGTGAGACTGGCCTCATCCTGAGGTGCGCCATGAAGGTCGGGAACCCCTTCTAGACAAAGCAGGGGGATTGACCTTCCTGCCGTGATCAGGAGCGGAGAAGGGGCTCAAATGAAGTGGTGCCCGGAACTTCGGTGTTCCCTTGGAGTGAGACCGGTATATTGGGGAACTTTTGGGGTCGCATCAAGGGTGCCAAGTAGCATTTCGAACTTTATGACGAAACATGGGACTTCTCTTGAGACTCTGTAGCGGGCAAAGGCCTCATATTGTGATGAATGGGGAACCACGTGGTTTTTAAGAGTTGCGGCGGGATTCTCGAGTAACAACGGGAAATTCAGACTTCCTCTTGTGTTGGCCCAGTGAAGACCAATCTTCCATTCGAATTGCGAGGGAGAGATGGGTGTTGCTCTCGAGTCACTGTAGGGGAAAATAGACCTCATCTAGGCTTTTGTCCAGGACATAATGTTCCTCTCCAGGGGCAACAGGGATCTCGGGGTTGCATTCCAGACTCACCCGAGGTAAGGCCTCATCTCGAGGGGAAACAAAGTACTCTGCTCTCCTCTCAAGTCACGACAGGTATCTCTTGGAGCCCATTGAGTGGCCTAAAGGGAGTAAAGCCTCCTGTGAAGTTTGGAGAAAGGACCAGGGATTGCTCTCCAGGTCAGGCAGGAAAAGAAGTCCCCAATCTCGCGATGACGGTGGCGTCTCGTGGGTTTTCCCGAGCTGTGGCGCCAGTGTGGGGTTTCGCACGAGGTATGACGGGGAGCTCAGGGAGCCTCTCATGTGGCGCCAGGGAAGTCAGGTGTCCATGCGCATGGCGAGGGGGAGCGTGTCATTGCTCTCGAGTCATGGTAGGGGAATCTGGCCTCAAGACGCGTTGAAGACGGACTCTTGAGGTCTTTCTAGGGTTGTGGCAGGATACCCTGTGTTCCCTCGACTTGTGCCGGTGACCTCAGGGAGTTGCTCAGGGTGCCTCTGAGAAGACACTGATACTGTGGTGTTGGGAGGGGCCTCTCGGGACTCCACTGCGTTTGGTGCAATGGAAGATTGCCGGGAGCCAGCGAGAGACATTCCACTCGTGACAAATGTCATGAGGAAAGAGTCTCGGCATACGCAAAGGCAGGATCGAGCCTCCGGGAGTTCCCCCGTATATTCTTCAGCATCTACCCCCAAAAACCAAAGTCTGCCTTCTTTATTGCTTTGTTCTCTCACCTCTGACATTACTGGGGATGTCCCCCACCACCATCTCACTCTCTCTGTCAAAGAGCTAACTTACAGCTCCAACTAATAATGTTCCTGTGCAATTAGTAGTGTTTAAATCCAAACCCCTCAGATGGTTTTCTAACTCGCCTGACAAGTTTACCCGGTCTCCTACAGCTATGCATACGATTGTGTACAGTCTCCCAGCCTCGAGACGCACGGGAAGTTTAAGATATTCAAATAGCTTAGAGCCTCTCAGAGAGTTAGAAACTGTCAGAATAAAACTAGTAAAAGATTTCATTGATGAACCAATGCTTTTTGCCAAGTTTCCACATCCCCTGAATTGTATCCTTGAATGTGTGCTAATTAATATAGTTGGTATGTAGAAAAAATAAGTAGTGGCCTTGTTGTTAGTAACTTTAGACCCTTAAGGTAATAAATTCTTTTCTTTGTTGTAAACCCATTACACATCCTCCCTATAGGAATGCAATTTTATCTTCGAAAGATGGCGCCAAACTTTAAACAATTACTCTTAGAGAAAATAACTCTTATGGTTGATAAGTCTTTGTCAAGAGTCATAAAATGTTAATAGGTCTTCTGGCCAGAAGATGATGTAAATCATCTAAACCATTTTTATACGATAAATCTGCAGAAAAGAAACCCTGGTTTTTGATAAGGATTAAAGACTGCTGACTTTGCATCCCCTATTATCCTCTATGTGTAACTTAGGGTATTAAAACCTGTGTTGAAAATAAAGCTACGGGCCTTGCTCGCCAACGCTTGGTCTCCCCATGTCATTATTCCCCTCAATTTTCAGATGAGTGTCCATCTGGAGCGCGGATATCCTCTGCGACCATTTATTTGCCTGGGCTTCGAATACCCACTCGATAAGGTGTCTAAGGTGGGGCACCTTCCTCTATTCTAGAGGGCACTTGCAGCCTCCGTGGTCAGAGCTAACCTGGTGTCACGGGTTATATTGATTTTCCACGTAAACCAAGCTACTCAGCTGCTTTTCTCCACTGAATTTTCCTACTGAGCTATCCTCATTCTATTACTCTTTATATCTTTGATGAATAAATAAATATATAAATAGGTCGCCTACTCCATCTTCCCTTCGAATACCCTGGATCAGCTGGGGCTGGACCTCTGCAGGTGGTGCCCGAGACAGGCATTTCGAAGGTAAATCCCCAACCCCATTCCCCCAGTGTTCAGTTTTCGGGACAGATAGGATCCCACTTAGGGAGCTGCAGATCCCCCTGTAGAATAGACAGGGCGAGAGGAGTGGGAAGTGTTGAAGAGTTAGAGAGAAAAAACGGTTTCTAAAAAGGCTGACAAAAAAGGCCTAATCTTTAGATAGCTAAAAGCAAAATCTTTTACTATCCTTAAGTTTCTGACATGGGCAACACTGAATCAAATGAAAGACAGCTCTTTATAGGAGTAATTTTACAGTTATTAAGTAAAAGAAGAATCAAGGTTAAAAAATCTTCCATTCAATCATTTTTTACATTTGTACAAGACCACTGCCCTTGGTTTCTACAACAAGGCACTGTTAACCTAGATATCTTGAAAAAACTAGGAAAACAGCTAAGAGCTTATTGTGCTCAGCAAGGTTTGGAAAAAATCCCTACTTACACCTTTCCTCTGTGGAATATGACTAGAGATGTTTTAGATCCAGCTCATGAATTTGAAAAGGTACCTGTTAAAGAGGAAAGTAAAGTTGGAAAAGTACCTGTTAAACAAAAAAGCAAATCTGAAAAGGTACCTGTTATAAAGAAAAGTGAAAATGAAGAGGCTATACCTAGCTATCGACAGCTAAATGAATGGCTAGCTGCTATGACTGCCAATGAGCATGTAAAAGATAGGGATGAAAAGAAAGATCAGCTGTCCCCTCAATTTGAAAAAGGTTTAGAGGAACCAGCAGCTCGATGCCATTCTGATGAGGATTTTTTTTTTTTAAGCTAAAGATGCTCCTAAAAGTTTAAGAAAACATCCCTAATCAGACCATCCGCTCCTAGGAGGTTGAGGGAAACATCCCCGATCAGACAGTTCGTAAGATTTAGTTACCAAACAGTTAAAGGATCTCCGGAACAGAAGAGGAAAACTTTGGGACGCTCCCATCCCCCTATGCCTCCTCCTCCATGTCGGGGTAAAGGGCCACCGCTAGGAGTTTCCCGGAGAAGGATTTTCTCTAGTCCCAAGGATGAACTTGATCCTCACCTTGAGGCTTCTTTTCTAGTCCCCTCTGCAGTTTAGCCAGAGTAAAGAGGTTACAAAATAAATAAAAATATTCTCTAAAATTAAAAAAAAAATTAAAAATGGATTTCTCTGCATCTAAGAATAGACAAATATTTATTGACTGTGGAATATGATTAGAAATGTCCTGGACCTCCGTCACGAGGCTGTTAAATAGACTATGGGGGAGGCTATAGAGGTGGATGGTGGTGAGTCTCCATTTACTGCACAGATCATATTTTCTGCCATTGAAAAAAAAAAAAGGAGGGAGAAAGTGGTCTACCTCCCGAGGAAGGAGAGGGCTTACAGGACGCTGCGGCCGAGAGCCCTGGCGAGCTCCCTCCCCCTCTGCGCAAACCTTTAAAAAACTTATCCACCACTTTCTGATTTAAGGCGACTGCCACCGCCTTCGATTGTGCCTCCCAGGACCCAGGAGTTCCCCACTTTGCCCCCAAAGCCTCCCAAAGTGTTGCCTAAGACTGAGGAAGATAAAAAGTTTTTTAAACAAAGGAGCTTTTAGTACACAATATGCAGAGCGTGCTCCTTGGAGAAAACTCCCTCAGGGGGGTCTCACCCAGGCTAGGAGAAAAGCGAAAAGGCAAGGAGATTTAATAACAATATTAACCCCTGATGTGCCGCTTACTCCAATTCCAACCGGAGTGGCTGGCCCCCTATCTGAGGACATTGTAAGATTTGTCCTGGGGCGTAGCTTGCTTTCTTTTAAAAAAAATTAAATAAAAAAAAAAGAAAGAAAAGAAATTTCGCTGGTGCATGGTGTAGTAGATTCTGATGATATTGAGAAATTAAAGTCTTGATCTCACTGCCTATCAAAACTGTACAAATTAATAAAGGTCAAAGAGTAACACAGCTTTTACTTTTACCTTACTATCAGACAAGGAAAAACTTGACTTCTCAATCTAAGAGCCACAAAACATTTGGATCTAGTGATCTAGCCTTTTGGGTGCAGGAAATTACAGTTCCAAGGCCTTTAAAAGATCTTTTACTTCAAGAGAATAAAACGCCAGGGCTATTAGACACAGGAACAGACGTCTCTTAACATTGCTGGGAAAGACTGGCCCAGCTCCTGGCCAACACATAATACTGAAAATGAGTTGGTGGGATTAGAGAAAGTGGTATGTGGGGTGGAGATGCTGTACAGGTGGTACATTTAACAATACTTTATATATTGTTATAAATACATAATATAAATGTATTTGCCTAATTACAGTTTGCCTAATTAGGTATGGATATAAATAAAATATAATAAAGGTATACCTAATTCTATTTATAGATCTATACTTAATTAATTTGTATATAAATTAATATGTATACTATATACACACACATATATATATACTGTATAATTAAATATATATGGCAGTAATATAATGTGTGTGTGGCTGATATTAATTGGTATGGATTGATGTGCTGTGATGATATATGTTCTATATACTGTATAATTATAAATGTGTGACATGTATTATTACAGTATATTGGTTTGTGTTGGTTGGTATTAGCTGTGTATGTGTTGTATTGTTGTAATATATATTAATTAATATATTAATTATAAAGATTAATTCAAGTATATTGATTTATATATATTATATGTCAATAACTTTATACTTGTTGCCATATATAAATACATATATAAATGCATTTTGCATTTAGGTATATCTGTATACCTGTATACCAAAATGAGATAAGGAGGTTATACATTTATTACTTAAATTTATACAGAGACCTAAACTAAACATTAGACCTAAATTAACATATCCATAGGGAAACAGCTAGACAAATAGTGAAGTTATGTTCCAATTGTAATTAATCACTTAAACGTAAACACACAGGGGCAGACTACAATGATGAGACACTAGATGCCTGAATTACAGGCTACGACTCGGCCCCTGGTCAAGTAAAAAGGCCTCCTTACGGGAGAGTGAAAAAGGCCAGATGTGTTGCTAACTTGTGGGAGAGGGTATGCTTGTATATTTCTACAGAATGCAGATTCTCCGGTTTGGATCTCAGACAAATTCGTCATGTCACATTCCCCAAAGACCAGGTTCGCGGCGCGCGCACTCGCTCGCTCCCCCTCCCCCAGCCAGCTCTCGCCTCCGCGCCACCAGCAGCGCCTCGCACCCACCTCTCTGCACCCCGTGACCTAGAGCAAAGAAGTCTGTGCAGCGAGTGAGGGCCAGAGAGGAAAGCGCGCCCGCGGAGTGCCGTCCAGACCAGCGTGGCCCCACCGGCGAGAGGGGACCGCCCTGAGCCCAAGCGGTGGCGGCTAGCCCTAAACCACGAACCCTGTCCCTCCGCCCACCATAGGCGCCTTGGCCCACAGCCTGCCGCTCGCGTTCTGCCTCCTGATGCTGGGGACACTGCTCCCCCGGGCTGATGCCTACAGCTGCTCCCTGGTTCATCTTGTTTAAACCCTCAATATAATGTTTGCTCCTTTGTAATGCTACAACATCCACCTTATCTTATGATGTAACCACTTATTGAATTATAGTCTTGCTGTATTACAACAACTACAGGATTTAATGCAAACACGACGGTTTGTGGGCTTAATTATCTTGGGAACAGCAGCTTTGATAAGTGCAATCACTTCTGTTACTGTGGCAGCAATATCATTGACTCAACAAGTACATACTGCTCAATATGTTGATTCTATGTCCAAAAATGTTTCTTTAACATTGGCAACACAGGAAGCTATAGAGAGAAAATTAGAAATGAGGGTAGACGCCCTAGAGGAAGCAGTAATACATATTGGGACTGAATTGCAGGCTTTAAAGGTGAAAATGGCATTGTCTTGTCATGCTGACTATCGGTGGATATTTGGAACACCCCTGAAAGTAAATGAGACAGATTTTGAATGGGAAAAGATTAAAAACCATATTTCAGGTATCTGGAACAGCTCTGACATTGGTTGAGACGTAGGGAAACTTCACTATCAAATAGCAACCATGGAGCACTCCCGATTAGATTTTACTGCTGCTGGAACAGCAAATGATTTCTTCCATACTTTCCCTAACTACATCTCAGGAAAGAATATTCTGTCTAATGTCTTTAGCTATGCTGCGGTGGCTGCTTTAATTCTGCTTCTCATAATCATTCTTCCTTGTATTGTCAGGATTCTTCGGCAGAGTATTCAGAGGCTCGCGACTGAGCTACATCTGGCTGTTTTAAGAAATAAAAAACGGGGAGATGCCGGGAGCCGGCGAGAGACAGTCCACTCGTGACAAAGGTCATGAGGAAGGAGGCTGGGCATGCACAAAGGCGGGATCGAGCCTCGGGAGTCCTCCCGGATATTCTTGAGCATCTACCCCCCAAAACCAGAGTCTGCCTACTTTATTGCTTTGTGCTCTCCCCTCTGACTTTACTGGGGGCTGTCCCCCACCACCATCTCACTCTCTCTGTCAAAGAGCTAACTTACAGCTCCAATTAATAAAGTTCCTGGGCAATTAGGAGTGTTTAAATCCAAACACGTCAGATGGCTCTCTAACTCGCCTGACAAGTTTACCCGGTCTCCTACAGCAATGCATACAATTGTTTACAGTCTCCGAGCCTCGAGAGGCACGGGAAGCTTAAGATATTCAAATAGCTTAGAGCCTCTCAGAGAGTTAGAAACTGTCAGAATGAAACTAGTAAAAGATTTCATTGATGAACCAATGCTTGTTGCCAAGTTTCCACATCCCCTGAATTGTATCCTTGAATGTGTATTAATTAATATAGTTGGTATGTAGAAGAAATAAGTAGTGGCCTTGGTGTTACTAACTTTAGACCCTTAAGGTAATAAATTATTTCCTTTGTTGTAAGCCCATTACACATCTGCCCTATAGGAATGCAATTTTATCTTCGAAAGATGGGGCCAAACCTTAAAATAATTACTCTTAGAGAAAATAAGTCTTACGGTTGATAAGTCTTTGTCAAGAGTCATAAAATGTTAATAGGTCTTCTGGCTAGAAGATGATGTAAATCACCTAAACCGTTTGTATACGATACATTTGCAGGACAGAAACTCTGGTTTTTGATAAGGATCAACGGCTGCTGTCTTTGCATCCCCATTATCCTCTATGTGTAACTTAGGGTATAAAAACCCCTGTTGAAACTAAAGCTACGGGCCTTGATTGCCAACGCTTAGTCTCCTAATGTCATTCTTCCCCTCAATTTTCAGATGAGTGTCCATCTGGAGCGCGGATATCCTCTGCGACCATTTATTTGCCTGGGCTTCGAAGACCACTTGAGAAGGTGTCTAAGGTGGGGCACTTTTCGCTATTGGAGAGGGAGCGTGCGGCCTCCGTGGTCAGAGCTAACCTGGTGTCACGGGTTATACTGATTTTCCGCATAAACCAAGCTACTCAGCTTCTTTTCTCCACTAAATTTTCCTACTGAGCTATCCTCATTCTATTACTCTTTATATCTTCGATAAATAAATCAATAGGTCGCCTACTCTGTCTCCCCTTCGAAAACCCTGGACCAGCCGAGGCTGGACCTTGTCAGAAGAGGGCCTCATCTCGATTTGAAGCAGGAACCTCAGGGTTGCTCTCCATTTCTGACTCTGAACACAGAGTCCCTACAGAGTTAGGACAGGAGAGTCAGGCCTCGTCTTGTGTGGAGGAATGGAACTCCACTGGACTCTCGAGTTGTTCACCGGATAACAGGCCACTTGTCGAGCTGTGTGTGGAACCTGCGGTTTTATCCAGACGATGCATGGGGGTGTCAGTTCCCCTTCGTTTTTTGCCTTCATACACAGGGTTGCCTTCGAAGAGGTATCCAGCCTTCAGATTCTTATCAAGAGCAGACCAGGAAATCAGTATCTTTCGGCATGTGGCACCACCCACAAGCCTACGTCTCGAATTTCTTCTTGAGACGGACCTCAACCTGAGGTGCACCAGGAAGGTCGGTAACCCTTTCAGACAAAGCAAGTGAATCGACCCTCTTGTCCCGATCAGGAGGGGAGAAGGGGCTCAGATGAAGTGGTGCCGGGAACCTCGATGTTCCCCTCGAGTAAAACTGGGATGTCGGGGAACTTTTGGAGTCACATCAAAGGTGCTAAGTACCGTTTCAAACTTCAAGACGGAACGTGAGACTTCTCTTGAGACGCTGTAGCTGGCAAGGGCCTCATCTTGTGGTGACGGGTTAACCACGTCGTTTTTCTCGAGTTGTGGTGGGATTCTCGAGTTAGGTCAGGAAATTCAGGCTTCCTCTTGTGTTGGCCCAGGGAAGTCCAGTCTTCCATTCGAGTTGCGAGGGAGAGCTAGGGATTGCGCTTGAGTTACTGCAGGGCAAAAGAGACCTTATCTAGGCTTGTGTCCAGGACATAATGTTCGTCTCCAGGGGGGACAGGGATCTTGGGGTTGCTTTCCTGATGCACCCAGGGAGTCAGTCCTTGTCTCGAGGGGAAGCGAAGGACTCCGCTCTCCTCTCGAGTTGCGACGGGTATCTCTTGGAGCCCACTGAGTGGCCTAAAGGGAGTCAAGCCTCCTGTGGAGTTTGGAAAGAGGACTCATGATTGCTCTCCAGGCCATGCAGGAAAAGAAGGCCATCATCTCGCGATGAAGGGGGCGTCTCGTGGGTTTTCTCGAGCTGCAGCGCCAGTGTGGGGTTTCTCATGAGGTACTACGGGGAGCTCAGGGAGCCTCTCATGTGGTGCTTGGGAAGTCAGGTCTCCATGCGCATTGCGAGGGGGAGCGCGTCATTGCTCTAGAGTCATGGAAGGTGTATTGGGCCTCAAGAACCGTTAAAGAAGGACTTTCAAGGTGTTTCTTGGGTCACGGCAGTAAACCCTGGGTTCCCTCGACTAGTGCCGGTGGCCTCAGGGAGCTTCTCAGTGTGCCTCTGAGAAGTCAAGGATACCCTGGAGTTGGGAGGGCCCTCTCGGGACTCCACTGGGTTTGGTGCAATAGAAGAGGGCCTCATCTCGAGTGGAGGCAGGAACCTCAGGGTCCGTCTCCATTTCTGACTCTGATCGCAGGGTCCCTGCAGAGTTGGGACAGGAGAGTCAGGCCTCGTCTTGTAAGGAGGAATGGAACTCCGCTTGCCTCTCGAGTTATTCACGGGGTGACAGGCAACTTGTCGAACTGTGTTTGGAATCTGCGGGTTTTTCCGGACGATGCACGAGGGTGTCAGTGCCCCTTCGTGTTGTGCCTTCTTCCACAGGGTTGCCTTTCAAGAGGTGTGCGGGCATCGGGTTCTTATCAAGAGTGGACCGGGGAATCGGGGTCTTTCAGCATGTGTTACCACCCATGAAGCTACGTCTCAAATATTCTCGTTAGACCGGCCTCATCCTGAGGTGCGCCGGGAAGGTTGGGAACCCCTTCCAGACAAAGCACGGGAGTCGACCCTCCAGTCGCAATCAGGAGGGGAGAAGTGGCTCAGATGAAGTCGTACCGGGAACCTCGGTGTTCCCCTCGAGAGAGACCAGAGTGTCAGCGAACTTTTGGAATCACATCAAGGGTGCCAAGTTTTCACACTTGAAGTGTGAAAACACTTCAAGAAGAAACCTGGGACTTCTCTTTAGACGCTGTAGCGGGCAAGGGCCTCATCTTGCGATGACAGGGTAACCATGTGGTTTTTCTCGAGTTTCGGCGGGATTCTCGAGTTATGATGGGGAATTCAGGCTTCCTCTTGTGTTGGCCCAGGGAAGTCCAATCTTCCATTGGAGTTGCGAGAGAGAGCTAGGGATTGCTCTCGAGTCACTTCAGGGCAAAAGAGACCTCATCTAAGCTTGTGTCCAGGACCTAATGTTCCTCTCCAGGGGCGACAGAGATCTCGGGGTTGCATTTTAGATGCACCCGAGGAGTCAGACCTCATCTCGAGAGGAAGGAAAGGACTCTGCTCTGCTCTCGAGTCCCAACGGGTATTTCTTGGAGACCACTGAGTGGCCTAAAGGGAGTCAAGCCTCCTGTGGATTTTTTTTTTAATTTTATTTTATTTTTAAACTTTACATAATTGTATTAGTTTTTCCAAATATCAAAATGAATCCGCCTCAGGTATACATGTGCTCCCCATCCTGAACCCTCCTCCCTCCTCCCCCCCATAGCATCCCTCTGGGTCATCCCAGTGCACTAGCCCCAAGCATCCAGTGTCATGCATCAAACCTGGACTGGCAACTCTTTTCATACATGATATTTTACATGTTTCAATGCCATTCTCCCAAATCTTCCCACCTTCTCCCTCTCCCACAGAGTCCATAAGACTCTTCTGTACATCAGTGTCTCTTTTGCTGTCTCGTACTCAGGGTTATTGTTACCGTCTTTCAAAGTTCCATATATATGCATTAGTATACTGTATTGGTGTTTTTCTTTCTGGCTTACTTCACTCTGTATAATAGGCTCCAGTTTCATCCACCTCATTAGAACTGATTCATTCTATTCTTTTTAATGGCGGAGTAATACTCCATTGTGTATATGTACCACAGCTTTCTTATCCATTCATCTGCTGATGGACATCTAGGTTGCTTCCATGTCCTGGCTATTAGAAACAGTGCTGCGATGAACATTGGGGTACACGTGTCTCTTTCCCTTCTGGTTTCCTCAGTGTGTATGTCCAGCAGTGGGATTGCTGGATCATAAGGCAGTTCTATTTCCAGTTTTTTAAGGAATCTCCACACTGTTCTCTATAGTGGCTGTACTAGTTTGCATTCCCACCAACAGTGTAAGAGGGTTCCCTTTTCTCCACACCCTCTCCAGCATTTATTATTTGTAGACTTTTGGATTGCAGCCATTCTGACTGGCGTGAAATGGTACCTCATAGTGGTTTTGATTTGCATTTCTATGATAATGAGTGATTTTGAGCATCTTTTCATGTGTTTGTTAGCCATCTGTATGTCTTCTTTGGAGAAATGTCTATTTAGTTCTTTGGCCCATTTTTTGATTGGGTCATCTATTTTTCTGGAGTTGAGCTGTAGGTGTTGCTTGTATATTTTTGAGATTAGTTGTTTGTCAGTTGCTTCATTTCCTATTATTTTCTCCCATTCCGAAGGCTGTCTTTTCACCTTGCTAATAGTTTGCTTTGATGTGCAGAAGCTTTTAAGGTTAATTAGGCCCCATTTGTTTATTTTTGTTTTTATTTCCAATATTCTGGGAGGTGGGTCATAGAGGATCCTGCTGTGATGTATTTCAGAGAGTGTTTTGCCTATGTTCTCCTCTAGGAGTTTTATAGTTTCTGGTCTTACGTTTAGATCTTTAATCCATTTTGAGTTTATTTTTGTGTATTGTGTTAGAAAGTGTTCTAGTTTCATTCTTTTACAAGTGGTTGACCAGATTTCCCAGCACCACTTGTTAAAGAGATTATCTTTAATCCATTGTATATTTTTGCCTCCTTTGTCAAAGATAAGGTGTCCATATGTGTGTGGATTTATCTCTGGGCTTTCTATTTTGTTCCACTAATCTATATTTCTGTCTTTGTGCCAGTACCATACTGTCTTGATAACTGTGGCTTTGTAGCGGAGCCTGAAATCAGGTAGGTTGATTCCTCCAGTTCCATTCTTCTTTCTCAAGATCGCTTTGGCTATTCGAGGTTTTTTGTATTTCCATACAAATTGTGAAATTATTTGTTCTAGCTCTGTGAAGAATACTGTTGGTAGCTTGATAGGGATTGCATTGAATCTATAAATTGCCTTGGGTAGTATACTCATTTTCACTATATTGATTCTTCCAATCCATGAACATGGTATATTTCTCCACCTATTAGTGTCCTCTTTGATTTCTTTCACCAGTGTTTTATAGTTTTCTATATATAGGTCTTTAGTTTCTTTAGGTAGGTATATTCCTAAGTATTTTATTCTTTCCGTTGCAATGGTGAATGAAATTGTTTCCTTAATTTCTCTTTCTGTTTTCTCATTATTAGTGTATAGGAATGCAAGGAATTTCTGTGTGTTGATTTTATATCCTGCAACTTTACTATAGTCATTGACTAGTTCTAGTAATTTTCTGGTGGAGTCTTTAGGGTTTTCTATGTAGAGGATCATGTCATCTGCAAACAGTGAGAGTTTTACTTCTTCTTTTGCAATTTGGATTCCTTTTGTTTCTTTTTCTGCTCTGATTGCTGTGGCCAAAACTTCCAAAGCTATGTTGAATAGTAATGGTGAAAGTGGGCACCCTTGTCTAGTTCCTGACTTTAGAGGAAATGCTTTCAATTTTTCACCATTGAGGATAATGTTTGCTGTGGGTTTGTCATATATAGCTTTTATTATGTTGAGGTATGTTCCTTCTATTCTTGCTTTCTGGAGAGTTTTTAATCATAAATGGATGTTGAATTTTGTCAAAGGCTTTCTCTGCATCTATTGAGAAAATCATATGGTTTTTATTTTTCAATTTGTTAAGGTGGTGTATTACATTGATTGATTTGCGGATATTGAAGAATCCTTGCATCCCTGGGATAAAGCCCACTTGGTCATGGTGTATGATCTTTTTAATGTGTTGTTGGATTCTGATTGCTAGAATTTTGTTAAGGATTTTTGCATCTATGTCATCAGTGATATTGGCCTGTAGTTTTCTTTTTTTGTGGGATCTTTGTCAGGTTTTGGTATTAGGCTGATGGTGGCCTCATAGAATGAGTTTGGAAGTTTACCTTCCTCTGCAATTTTCTGGAAGAGTTTGAGCAGGATAGGTGTTAGCTCTTCTCTAAATTTTTCGTAGAATTCAGCTGTGAAGCCGTCTGGACCTGGGCTTTTGTTGGCTGGAAGATTTTTGGTTACAGTTTCCATTTCCGTGCTTGTGATGGGTCTGTTAAGATTTTCTAGTTCTTCCCTGGTCCAGTTTTGGAAAGTTGTACTTTTCTAAGAATTTGTCCATTTCTTCCACGTTGTCCATTTTATTGGCATATAATTGTTGATAGTAGTCTCTTATGATCCTTTGTATTTCTGTGTTTTCTGTTGTGATCTCTCCATTTTCATTTCTAATTTTATTGATTTGATTTTTCTCCCTTTGTTTCTTGATGAGTCTGGCTAATGGTTTGTCAATTTTATTTATCGTTTCAAAGAACCAGCTTTTGGTTTTGTTGATTTTTGCTATGGTCTCTTTTGTTTCTTTTGCATTTATTTCTGCTCTAATTTTTAAGATTTCTTTCCTTCTACTAACCCTGGGGTTCTTCATTTCTTCCTTTTCTAGTTGCTTTAGGTGTAGAGTTAGTTTATTTATTTGACTTTTTTCTTGTTTCTTGAGGTGTGCCTGTATTGCTATGAACTTTCCCCTTAGGACTGCTTTTACCGTGTCCCACAAGTTTTGGGTTGTTGTGTTTTCATTTTCATCCGTTTCTATGCAAATTTTGATTTCTTCTGTGATTTGTTGGTTATTCAGCAGCGTGTTGTTCAGCCTCCATATGTTGGAATTTTTAATAGTTTTTCTCCTGTAATTGAGATCTAATCTTACTGCATTGTGGTCAGAAAAGATGCTTGGAATGATTTCTATTTTTTTGAATTTACCAATGCTAGCTTTATGGCCCAGGATGTGATCTATCCTGGAGAAGGTTCCATGTGCACTTTAGAAAAAGTTGAAATTCATTGTTTTGGGATGAAATGTCCTATAGATATCAATTAGGTCTAACTGGTCTATTGTATCATTTAAAGTTTGTGTTTCCTTGTTAAATTTCTGTTTAGTTGATCTATCCATAGGTGTGAGTGGGGTATTAAAATCTCCAACTATTATTGTGTTAGTGTTAATTTCTCCTTTCATACTTGTTAGCATTTGTCTTACATACTGTGGTGCTCCCACGTTGGGTGCATATATATTTATAATTGTTATATCTTCTTCTTGGATTGATCCTTTGATCATTATG
Organism: Bubalus kerabau; assembly: GCF_029407905.1. Lineage (NCBI taxonomy): Eukaryota > Metazoa > Chordata > Mammalia > Artiodactyla > Bovidae > Bubalus > Bubalus kerabau. The sequence goes on along the minus strand of NW_026577915.1, from coordinate 998,285 downwards.
TAGTGACCTTCTTTGTCTCTTTTCACGGCCTTTGTTTTAAAGTCTATTTTATCTGATATGAGTATCGCTACTCCTGCTTTCTTTTGGTCCCTATTTGCATGGAAAATCTTTTTCCAGCCCTTCACTTTCAGTCTGTATGTATCCCCTGTTTTGAGGTGGGTCTCTTGTAGACAACATATGTAGGGGTCTTGTTTTTGTATCCATTCAGCCAGTCTTTGTCTTTTGGTTGGAGCATTCAACCCATTTACGTTTAAGGTAATTACTGATAAGTATGATCCCATTGCCATTTACTTTATTGTTTGGGGTTTGAATTTATACACCGTTTTTGTGTTTCCTGTTTAGTATTTGTTGGAGAGCTGGTTTGGTGGTGCAGAATTCTCTCAGCTTTTGCTTGTCTGAAAAGCTTTTGATTTCTCATTCATACTTGAATGAGATCCTTGCTGGGTACAATAATCTGGGCTGTAGGTTATTTTCTTTCATCATTTTAAGTATGTCTTGCCATTCCCTCCTTGCTTGAAGAGTTTCTATTGAAAGATCAGCTGTTATCCTTATGGCAATTCCCTGGTGTGTTATTTGTTGTTTTTCCCTTGCTGCTTTTCATATTTGTTCTTTGTGTTTGATTTTTGTTAATGTGATTAATATGTGTCTTGGGGGGTTTCGCCTTGGCTTTATCCTGTTTGGGACTCTCTGGGTTTCTTGGACTTGAGTGAGTATTTCCTTCCCCATTTTAGGGAAGTTTTCAACTATTATCTCCTCAAGTATTTTCTCACGGTCTTTCTTTTTGTCTTCTTCTTCTGGGACCCCTATGATTCGAATGTTGTAGCGTTTAATATTGTCCTGGAGGTCTCTGAGATTGTGCTCATTTCTTTTAATTCGTTTTTCATTTATCCTCTCTGATTCATTTATTTCTACCATTCTATCTTCGAATTCACTAATCCTATCTTCTGCCTCTGTTATTCTACTATTTGTTGCCTCCAGAGTGTTTTTAATTTCATTTATTGCATTATTCATTATATATTGACTCTTTTTTTATTTCTTCTAGGTCCTTGTTAAACCTTTCTTGCATCTTCTCAATCCTTGTCTCCAGGCTATTTATCTGTGATTCCATTTTAATTTCAAGATTTTAGATCCATTTCACTATCCTTACTCGGAATTCTTTATCAGGTAGATTCCCTATCTCTTCCTCTTTTGTTTGGTTTGGTGGGCATTTATCCTGTTCCTTTATCTGCTGGGTATTCCTCTGTCTTATCTTGTTTAAATTGCTGAGTTTGGGGTGTCCTTTCTGTATTCTGGCAGTTTGTGGAGTTCTTTACTGTGGCATTTCCTCGCTGTGTGTGGGTTTGTACAGGTGTCTTGTCAAGGTTTCCTGGTTAGGGAAGCTTGTGTCCGTGTTCTGGTGGGTGGAGCTGTATTTCTTCTCTCTGGAGTGCAATGAAGTGTCCAGTAATGAGTTATGAGATGTTTGTGGTTTTGGGGTGACTTTGGGCAGCCTGTATCTTGAAGCTCAGGGCTGCGTTCCTTTGTTGCTGGAGAATTTGCTTGGTATGTCTTGCCCTGGAACTTGTTGGCCCTTGTGTGGTGCTTGATTTCAGTGTCGGTATGGAGGCATTTGATGAGCTCCTGTCAATTAATGTTCCTCGGAGTCAGGAGTTCCCTGGAGTCAGGGTTTGGACTTAAGCCTCCTGCTTCCAGTTATCTGTCTTACTTTTACAGTAGTTTCAACACTTCTCCTTCTATACAGCACCATTGATAAAATATCTACATTAAAGAAGAAAAGTTTCTCTACTGTGAGGGTCACTCAGAAAGGTTCACAGCGTTACATGGAGAAGAGAAGAGGGACGAGGGAGTTAGAGGTGACCCAAATGAGATCAGGTGGAATCAATAGTGGAGAGAGTGGGCTGGCCAGTAGTCACTTCCTTATGTGCACTCCACAACTGGACCGCTCAGAGATGTTCACAGAGTTATACAGAGACGGGAAGAAGGAGGAAGGAGACAGAGGTGGCCAGAAGGATAAAAGGGGGGAATGAAAAGGAGGGAGACAGATCCAGCCAGTAATCAGTTCCCTAAGTGTTCTCCACCATCTGGAATACACAGAAATTCACAGAGTTGGGTAGAGTAGAGAGGGGTTAGGGAGGAGACACAGGCGACCTGGTGGAGAAAAAGGAGAGTCCAAAGGGAGAGAGAGCAGTCAAGCCAGTAATCTCGCTCCCTAGTGAAAAATGGGTACTGAAGATTGGGTTCTTAAAGGTAAAAAATTGGTAACAAATACATAAAAGCAAAAATTAAAAATCTAGAGTAGAGTTTGGAATTTCAAAAATACGATGTTAAAGAAAAGAAGAAGGAAAAGAAAGAGAGAAAAAACGAACAAAGAAAAACAAACAAGGTCGCAAAAATTATCAAGAAAATACAGGTACAAAATTGATAACTAATACCAAAAAGCAAAAATTAAAAATCTAGAGTAGAGTTTGGAATTTCAAAAATACAATGTTAAAAAAAAGGAAGAAGAAAACTAAAGAGAAAACAAACAAACAAAAACAAGCAATGTCGCAAAAATTATAAAGAAACTACAGGTACAAAATTGATATCAAATATCAAAAAACATAAATTAAAAATCTAGAGTACAGTTTGGAATTTCAAAAATACAATGTTAAAGAAAAGAAGAAAAAAAAACAAAACAAAAAAACAAGGTCAAAAAATTATTTTATATATATATATATATATATATGAAGTTTGCTGAAGAAGAAAAAAATAGGGTCTTTTTTTTTGCAAAGTAATAGGTTATAAAAGTGAAAATTAAATGAACAATAGAGAACTTAAAATTAAAAAAATTTAAAAAAAGTAAGAATGATCATAAAAATATATCTAGGACTTTCTCTGGTTTTGTTGTGAGTATCGTGGGTTCGGTTCATTTTTGGCTAGTTCCTTGGTCCGACTTATATTTCTCAAGATCTATAGGCGCCTTCCTATGTAGTCCTAGTAACCACAGGGTTTTAATCTATTGCCTGTAGCTTCCAAGGCGTTTCCCTCTGTTATAGCTTCTTTTGTTTGCTGGTCTCTTCAGTGTCTGGTTTACGCCCTGACACAAAGGGGACGGTGGAGGACACTTTTTTTTTTTAGGCTCACTTGTTCAGTTGCGCTGTGGGGAGGGAGGGAGGGAGTGATGCTGCAAACAAATAACACTGGCGTGCGCTCACAGTGCCTCAGCCACACTGGGTCTGCCCCCGCTCACGGCACGTGTAGCCTCCCTGCCCACACTGCTCGGGCTCTAGGTTGTTCCACCGGGAACAATCCGAGGCTGGCCCTGGGCTTCATGCACCTCCCAGGTCCAAGCCGCTCAGGTTCAGGCACTCGGGTAGTCCTCAGAGGCACAGACTCGGTTGGGCCTGCGTTTTGTGCTCTTCCCAGGTCCGAGCAGCTCAGGTGATGAGGTGTTTGGCGAGCGCCAATGTTGTGACTTATCGCCTCCCCGCCACTCGGTTATCTGGGTGTAAAACAGGCGCACCTTCTCAGGCAGATGTTGACCGTCCAGATCCCCAAGAAGTTTTAGTTAGCAAAGAAGGCTGCTTACAGTTTTATAGATAATGTCTCTCTGGGGCTGCGATTGCCCCCTTCTGGCTCTGGCTGCCTGTCACCGGAGGGGGAAGGTCTGCAGCCGGCTATCTCTGATCAGTCCTTTGTTCCGTGCGCGGGCCTGGTGGTGTCTTAGGTTAGGGCTGGCTTTTTGTGTGGTAGATATCCCAGAGTCTGGTTCGCTAGCCCAAGTTATTTCGTTCAGATAGCGCTCAGGGTATTCAGGCCAGATTCTTACTCTAAGTGATGCAGCCCGCGCTGCGCCTCCCTGCCCAGCCCCTGCTTGTTAATGGTGTGAGCAGGCGTCTGCACTGCTTTGCGGCTGGGGGAGTTACCGTAGGGCTTGCAATCTGCGAGTTTTAATTGTTTATTTATTTTTATCCCCCTTATGTTGCCCTTTGTGCTTCCAAAGCTTGGCAAAGATTTGGCAGTGAAAAGCTTTCCTGGTGTTTGGAAACTTTTCTCTTTTTAAGACTATCTTCCCGGGACAGAAATCCCTCCCTCCCTCTTTTGTCTTTTTTTTGTCTTTTATACTTTTTCCTACCTACTTTCCAAGAGTTGGGTTCTTTTCTGGGTGCCTGATGTCCTCTGGCAGCATTCATAAGTTGTATTGTGGAATTTAGTCGACGTTTAAATGCTCTTTTGATGAAATTGTTTGGGGGGGAAAGAGTTCTCCCCGTCCTACTCCTCAGCAATCTTGGCTCCTCTCTTGTGGAGTTTGGAGAGAGCACGCGGGATTGCTCTCCAGGCCATGCAGGAAAAGAAGGCCCTCATCTCGCGATGTCGGGGGAGTCTCGTGGTTTTTCTGGAGCTGCGGTGCCAGTGTGGGGTTTCTCACAAGGTACGACCGGGAGCTCAGGGAGCCTCTCGTGTGGTGTCAGGGAAGTCAAGTCTCCATACGAGTGGCGAGGGGGCGCACGTCATTGCTCTCGAGTCATGGTAGTGGAATCAGGGCTCAACGCAATGAAAAAGGACGCTCGAGGTCTTTCTCGGGTTGCGGCAGGAAACCCTGGGTTCCCTCGACTTGTGCCTGTGACCTCAGGTAGCTTCTCAGGGTGCCTCTGAGAAGTCAGGGATACTATGGAGCTGGGAGAGGCCTCTCGGGACTCCACTGGGTTTGCTGCAATGGAAGAGGGCCTAATCTCGAGATCAGGAAGGAACCTCAGGGTTCCTCTCCATTTCTGACTCAGATTGCAGGGTCCCTGCAGAGTTGGGACAGGAGAGTCAGGCCTCGTCTTGTGTGGAGGAATGGAACTCCGCTTGCCTCTCGAGTTGTTCAAGGAGTGACAGGCCACTTGTCGAGCTGTGTGTGGAACCTGCGGTTTTTTCCAGACAATGCACGGGGGTGTCAGTGCCCCTTCGTGATGTGCTTTCATCCACAGGGTTGCCTTCGAAGTGGTGTGCGGGCATCGGGTTCTTATCAAGAGCGGACCAGGAAATCGGGGTCTTTTGGAATGCGGCACCACACACGAGGCTACGTCTCGAATTTCCTCGTGAGATGGGCCTCATGCTGAGGTGCCCCTGGAAGGTCGGGAAAGCCTTCCAGACAAAGCAGGTTAATCGACCCTACTGTCGCGATCAGGAGGGGAGAAGGGGCTCAGATGAAGTGGTGCCGGGAACCTCGGTGTTCCCCTTGAGTGAGACCGGTATGTCAGGGAACTTTTGGGGTCTCACGAAGCTTGCCAAATACTGTTTCAAACTTCAAGATGAAACGTGGGACTTCTCTTGAGGCGCTGTGGCGGGCAAGGGCCTCATCTTGTGATGAAGGGGAAACCACGTGGTTTTTTTCGAGTTGCGATGGGATTGTTGACTTACGATGGGGAATTCAGGCTTCCTCTTCTGTTGGCCCAGGGAAGTCCATTCTTCCATTCGAGTTGGCAGGGAGAGCTGGGTGGGAATTGCTCTCGAGTCACGGCAGGTCAAAATAGACCTCATCTAGGCTTGCGTCCAGGACCTAATGTTCTTCTCCAGCGGCGATAGGGATCACGGGGACGCATTCCAGACTCACCCAGTGAGTCAGGCCTCGGCTCGAGGGGAAGCAAAGGATTCTGATATCCTCCTGGGTCGCGATAGGTATCTCTTGGAGCCCACTGAGTGGCCTCCAGGGAGTCAAGCCTCCTGTGGAGTTGGAGAGAGGACTCGGGATTGCTCTCCAGGCCATACAGGAAAGAAGGCCCTCAGCTCGCAATGACGGGGGCGTCTTGTGGGTTTTCTCGAGTTGGAGCGCAAGTATGAGTTTTCTCACGAGGTACGACGGGGAGCTCAGGGAGCCTCTCGTGTGGTGCCAGGAAAGTCAGGTGTCTATGCGTGTGATGAGGAGGAGCCCATAAATGCTCTCGAATCATGGTAGGGAAATCGGGACTCAAGACGTGTTGAAGAAGGAGTCTCGAGGTCTTTCTCAGGTTGCGGCAGGAAACCCTGGGTTCCCTTGACTTGTACCGGTGACCTCAGGGAGCTTCTCAGGGTGCCTCTGAGAAGTCAGGCATACTGTGGACTTGGGAGGCGCTCTCGGAACTCCACTGGGTTTGGTGCAATGGCAAAGGTTCTCATCTCGAGTTGAGGCAGGAACCTAAGGGTTCCTCTCCATTTAAAACTCTGACCACAGGGTCCCTGAAGAGTTGGGACAGGAGAGTCAGGCCTCGTCTTGTGTGGAGGAATGGAACTCCACTTGCCTCTCGAGTTGTTCACAGGATAACAGACCATTTGTCGAGCTGTGAGTGGAACCTTCGTTTTTTTTCCGTAAGATGCATGAGGGGGTCAGTGCCCCTTCGTGTTGTGCCTTCATCCACAGGGTTGCCTTCAAAGAGGTGTCCGGACATCGGGTTCTTATCAATAGCAGAGCAGGAAATCGGGGTCTTTCAGAACGTGGCACCATCCATGAGGCTACGTCTCGAATTTCTTCGTTAGACTGGTGTCATCCTGAGGTGCGCCATGAAGATCGGGAACCCCTTCCAGACAAAGCAGGGGAATCGACCATCTTGTCGCGATCAGGAGGAGTGAAAGGGCTCAGATGAAGTCGTGCCGGGAACCTCGGTGTTCCCCTCGAGTGGGACCGGTGTGTCGGGAAACTTTTGGGGTCACTTCAAGGGTGCCAAGTACCATTTTGCACTTCAATACGGACTTGGGGCTTCTCTTGACACGCTGTAGAGGGCAAGGGCCTCATCTTGGGATGACGGGGGAATCACGTGGTTTTTCTCAAGGTGCGGCGGGATTCTCGAGTTACGATGGGGAATTCAGGCTTCCTCTTGTGTTGGCCCAGGAAGTCCAATCTTCCATTCGAGTTTCGAGGGAGAGCTGGGGTTTGCTCTTGAGTCACTGCAGGGCAAAAGAGACCTCATCTAGGCTTGTGTCCAGGACCTAATATTCCTCTCCAGGCCCGACAGCGATCTCGGGGTTGCATTCCAGACGCATCCTGGGAGTCAGAGCTCGACTCGAGGGGAAGCAAAGGACCCCGCTCTCCTCTTGAGTCACCACAGGTGTCTCTTGGAGCCCACTGAGTGGCCTAAAGGGAGTCAAGCCCCCTGTGGAGTTTGGAGAGAGGACTCAGGATTGCTCTCCAGGCCATGCAGGAAAAGAAGACCCTCATCTCGAGATGACAGGGGCGTCTTGTTGGTTTTCTCGAGCTGCGGTGCCAGTGTGCGGTTTCTGACGAGGTGCGACGGGAAGCTCAGGGAGCCTTTCGTGTGACACCAGGGAATTCAGGTCTCCATGGGCATGGCAAGGGGGAGCGCGTCATTGCTCTCGAGATATGATACGGGAGTCGGGCCTCAAGACACGTTAAAGCAGGACTCTCAAGGTCTTTCTCGGGTTGCGACAGGAAACCCTGGGTTCCGTCGACTTCTGCCGGTGACCTTAGGGAGCTTCTCAGGGTGCCTCTGAGAAGTCAGGCATACTGTGGATTTGGGACGGGCCTCTCGGGACTCCACTGGTTTTGTGGCAATGGAAAAGGGCCTCATCTTGAGTGGAGGCAGGAACCTCAGGCTTCCTCTCCATTTCTGACTCGGTGCGCAAGGTCCCTAGAGTTGTGACAGGAGAGTCAGGCATCGTCTTGTGTGGAGGAATGGAACTCCGCTTGCTTCTCGAGTTGTTCACGAGGTGACAGACCACTTGTGGAGCTGTGTGAGGAACCTGCGGGTTTTTCCGGAAGATGCACGGGGTGTCAGTGCCCCTACGTGTTGTGCCTTCATCCACAGGCTTGCCTTCGAAGAGGTGTCCAGGAGTCTGGTTTTGATCAAAAGTGCACCATGGAATCGGGGTCTTTCGGCATGTAGTATGGCCCTCGAGGCTACCTCTCGAATTTCCTCGTGAGACCGGCCTCATCCTGAGGTGTGCCGGGAAGGTCGGGAATCCCTTCGAGACAAAGCAGTGGAATCGACCCTCCTATCGCGATCAGGAGAGGAGAAAGGCCTCAGATGAAGTGGTGCCGGAAACTTCAGTGTCCCCTCTAGTGAGATCGGTATATAGGGGAACTTTTGGGGTCGCATCAAGGGTGCCAAGTACTGTTTTGCACTTCAAGATGGAATGTGAGACTTCTCTTGAGACGCTGTAGGGGGCAAGGGCCTCATCTTCCAATACGGGGAACCACGTGATTTTTCTCGAGTTGCGGCGGGTTTCTCAAATTACAACTGGAAATTCAGGCTTCCTCTTGTGTTGGCTCAGAAAGGCCAATCTTCCATTCGAGTTGCAAGGGAAAGCTAGGGGTTGCGCTTGAGTCACTGCAGGGCCAAAGAGACCTCATCTAGGCTTTTGTCCAGGACCTAAGGTTCCTCTCCAGGGGCGACAGGGATCCAGGGTTGCATTCCAGACTCACCCTCGTAGTCAGGCCTCATCTCGAGGGGAAGCAAAGGACACCGCTCTCCTCCTGAGTATCGACGGGTATCTCTTGGAGCCCACTGAGTGACCTAAAGGGAGTCAAGCCTCCTTTGGAGTTTGGAGAGAGGATTCGGGATTGCTCTTCAGGTCATGCAGGAAAGAAGGCCCTCATTTCACCATGACAGGGGCGTCTCGTGGGTTTTCTCGAGCTGCGGCGCCAGTGTGGGGTTTCTCACGAGGTACAATGGGGAGCTCAGGGAGCCTCTCATGTGGTGCCGGGGAAGTCAGATCTTCATGCGCGTGGCGAGGGGGAGCGCGTCATTTTTCTCCAGTCATGGTAGGGGAATCGGGCCTCAAGACGCGTGAAGAAGGACTCTCGAGGTTTTTCTCAGGTTACGGCAGGAAACCCTGGGTTCCCTCGACTTATGCCCGTGACCTCAGGGAGCTTCTCAGGGTGCCTCTGAGAAGTCAGGGATACTGTGCAGTTGGGAGGGGCCGCTCCGAACTCCACTGGGTTTGGTGCAGTAGAAGAGGGCCTTATCTCGAGTTGAGGCAGGAACCTCATGGTTTCTCTCCATTTCTGAATCGGATCTCAGTGTCCATGCAAAGTTGGGACAGGAGAGTCAGGCCTCGTCTTGTGTGGAGGAATTTAACTCCTCTTGCCTCTCGAGTTGTTCACGGGGTGACAGGCCACTTGTCGATCTGTATGTGGAACTTGCGGGCTTTTCCAACGATGCAGGAGGGTGTCAGACCCCTTCGTTTTGTGCCTTCGTCCACAGGATTGCCTTCGAAGAGGTGTCCTAGCATTGGGTTCTTATCAAGAGCAGACAGGGAAATCGGGGTCTTTCGGCGTGTGGCACCAACCACAAGGCTACGTCTCGAATTTGCTCGTGAGACCGGCCTCATCCTGAGGTGCGCCGGGAAGGTGCAGAACCCCTTCCAGACAAAGCAGGGTAATCGACCCTCCCGTCGCGATCAGGAGGGGATAAGGGGCTCAGAACAAGCGGTGCACCGAACCTTGGTGTTCCCCTCGAGTGAGACCAGGGTGTCGGGGAACTTTTGTGCTAACATCAAGGTTGCCAATTATCGTTTTAAACTTCAAGATGGAACGTAGGGCTTCTACTGAGACGCTGTAGCTGGCAAGGGCCTCATCTTGCGATGACGGGGGAACCACGTGGTTTTCCTCGAGTTGCAGCGGGATTTTCGAATTACGACGGGGAATTCAGGTTTCCTCTTGTGTTGTCCCAGGGAAGTCCATTCTTCCATTCGAGGTGCGAGGGAGAGCAGGGGATTGCTCTCGAGTCACTTCAGGGCAAATGAGACCTCATCTATGCTTGTGTCTAGGACCTAATGTTCCTCTCCAGGGGCGACAGGGATCTCGGGGTTGCATTCCAGACTCACCTGAGGAGTCAGGCCTGGTATATAGGGGAAGCAAAGAATTCCGCTCTCCTCTCGAGTGCCAACGGGTATCTCTTGGAGCCCACAGAGTGGCCTAAAGGGAGTCAGGCCTCCTGTGGAGCTTGAAGAGAGGCCTCGAGATTGCTCTCCAGGCCATGCAGGAAAAGAAGGCCTTCATCTCGCGATGACGGAGGCGTCTCGTGGGTTTTCTGGAGCTGGGGAGCCAGTGTGGGATTTCTCACGAGGTATGACGGGGAGCTCAGGGAGCCTCTCGTGTGGCGCCAGGGAAGTCAAGTCTCCATGCGAGTGGCGAGGGGGAACGCGTCATTGCTCTCGAGTCATGGTAGGGGAATCGGGATTCAAGATGCGTTGAAGGAGGATTTTCGAGGTCTTTCTCGGGTTGCGTCAGGAAACCCTGTGTTCCCTCGACTTGTGCCAGTGACCTCAGGGAGCTTCTAAGGGTGCCTCTGAGAAGTCGGGATACTGTGGATTTGGGAGGGGCCTCGCGGGCCTCCACTGTTTTTGGTGTAATGGAAGAGGGCCTCATCTCGAGTGGAGTCAGGAACCTCAGGGTTCCTCTCCATTTCGGACTCCGATCGCAGGGTCCCTTCAGAGTTGGGACCGGAGAGTCAGGCCTCGTCTTGAGTGGAGGAATGGAACTCTGCTTGCCTCTCGAGTTGTTCATGGGATGACAGGCCTCTTGTCGAGCTGTGTGTGGAACCTGCGGCTTTTACCGAATGATGCACGGGAGTGTCAGTGACCCTTCGTTTTGTGCCTTCGTCCACAGGGTTGCCTTCGAAGAGGTGTCCGGGCATCGGGTTCTTCTCAAGAGTGGGCTGGGAAATCAGGGTATTTCGGCATGTGACACCACCCACGGCGCTATGTCTCGAATTTCCTCGTGAGACCGGCCTTATCCTTAGGTGCGCCGGGAATGTGGGGAACCCCTTCCAAACAAAGCAGGGGAATAGACCCTCCTGTCTCGAACAGGAGGGGAGAAGGTGCTCAGATGAAGTGGTGCGGGAACCTCGGTGTTCCTGTCGAGTGAGACCGGCGTGTCCGGGAACATTTGGTGTCGCATCAAGGGTGCAAAGTACCGTTTCGCACTTCAAGACGGAACGTGGTTCTTTTCTTGAGACGCCATAGCAGCAAGGGCCTCATCTTGGGATGACGTTGGAAACCCCGTGGTTTTTCTCGAGTTGCGGCGGGATTCTCGAGTTACGAAGGGGATTTCTGGCTTCCTCTTGTGTTGGCCCAGGGAAGCCCAATCTTCCATTCGAGTTGCGAGGGAGAGCTGGGGGTTGCGCTCGAGTCACTGCAGGGCAAAAGAAACCTCATCCAGGCTTGTGTCTAGGACCTAATGTTCCTCTCAAGGGATGACTGGGATCTTGGGGTTGCATTCTAGACTCACCCAGGAGTCAGGCATCCTCTCGAGGGGAAACAAAGGACTTCTCTCTCTTCTCGAGTCGCGACGGGTATTTCTTGGAGCCCACTGAGTGGACTAAAGGGAGTCAAGCCTCCTCTGGAGTTTGGAGAGAGGACTCGGGATTGCTCTCCAGGCCATGCAGGAAAAGAAGGCCCACATCTCGAGATGACGGGGGCGTCTCGTGGGTTTTCTCGAGCTGCGGCGCCAGTGTGGGGTTTCTCACGAGGTACGACGGGGAGTTCAGGTAGCCTCTCGTGTGGCAACAGGGAAGTCAGGTCTCCATGGGCGGGGCAAGGGGGAGCGCGTCATTGCTCTCAAGTCAGGGTAGGGGAATCGGGCATCATGACGGGTTGAAAAAGGACTCTCGATGTCTTTCTAGGGTTGCGGCAGGAAACCCTGGGTTCCCTTGACTTGTGCCGGTGACCTCAGGGAGCGTCTCAGGGTGCCTCTGAGAAGTCAGGGATACTGTGGATTTGGGAGAGGCCTCTCGGGACTCCTCTGGGTTTGGCGCAATGGAAGTGGGCCTCATCTCGAGTTGAGGCAGGAACCTCAGGGTTCTGCTCCTGACTTCCTGGAGGCCGGATCTGACTCAGATCGCAGGGTCCCTGTTGAGTTTGCTCAGGAGTGTCAGGTCTGGTGTTCTGCGGAGGAATGGAACTCCGCTTACATCTCAAGTTGTTCAAGGATAACACCATTTTCGTGATGTGTGTGGAACCTGCGGGTTTTTCGGAGATGCACGGGGGCGTCAGTGCTCCTTCCTGTTGTGCCTTCATCCACAGGGTTGCCTTCGAAGAGGTGTCCGGGCATCGTGTTCTCCTCAAGTGTGGACCGGGAAATTGGGGTCTTTCAGCATGTTGCACCACCCACTAGGCTACGTCTCGAATTTTCTCGTGAGACCGGCCTCATCCTGAGGCGCGCAGGAAAGTCCGGGAACCCTTTCCAAACAAAGCAGGGGAATCGACCCTACTTTCGGGATCAGGAGGAGAGAAAGGGCTCAGATGAAGTAGTGGCGGGAACCTCGGTGCTCTCCTTGAGTGAAAGTCGGGTAACTTTTCTGGTTGCATCAAGGGTGCCAAGTACCGTTTCGCACTTCAAGACGGAACCTGGGACTTCTCTTGAGATGCTGTAGTGGGCAAGGGCCTCATCTAGCGCTGACGGGGGACCCACGTGTTTTTTCTCGAGTTGCGGCAGGATTCTTGAGTTACGAAAGGGAATACAGGTTTCCTCTTGTGTTGGCCCAGGGAAGTCCAATCTTCCATTCGAGTTGCAAGTGAGAGCTGGAGATTGCTCTCGAGTCACTGCAGGGCAAAATAGAGCTCATCTAGGTTTGTGTCCAGGACCGAGTTTTTCTCTCCAGGGGCGACAGGGATCTCGGGGTTGCATTCCAGACTCACCCGGGGAGTCAGGCCTCGTCTCGAAGGGAATGAATGGACTCCGCTCTCCTCTCGAGTCGCAACGGGTATCCCTTGGAGCCCAAGAGTGGCCTAAATGGAGTTAAGCCTCCTGTGGAGTTTGGAGAGAGGACTCGGGATTGCTCTCTAGGCCATGCAGGAAAAGAAGGCCCTCATCTCGCGATGACGGGGGCGTCTCCTGGGTTTTCTCAAGGTGCAGTGCCTGGTTGGGGTTTCTCACGAGATAGGACGGGGAGCTCAGGGAGACTCCTGTGGTGCCACGGAAGTCAGGTCTCCATGGACGTGGCGTGGGGGAGCGCCTCATTGCTCTCGAGTCATGGTAGGGGAATCAAGCCTCAAGACGCTTCGAAGAAGAACTCTCGAGGTCTTTCTCGGGGTGTGGCAGGAAACCCTGGGTTCCCTCGACTTGTGCCCATGACCTCAGGGAGCTTAGCGGGGTTCCTCTGAGAAGTCAGGGATACTGTGGAGTTGAGAGGGGCTTCTCGGGACATCACAGGGACTGGTGCAATTGAAGAGGACCTAATCTCGGATTGAGGCAGTAACGTCAGGGTTCCTCTCCATTTCTGACTCGGATAGCAGGGTCCCTGCAGAGTTGGGACAGGAGAGTCAGACCTCGTCTTGTGTGGAGTAATGGAACTCCGCTTGCCTCTCGACTTGTTCACGGGACGACAGGCCACCTCTCGAGTTGTATGTGGAACGTGCGGTTTTGGGGGACGATGCACAGGGGTGTCAGTGCCCCTTCGTGTTGTGCCTTCATCCACAGGGTTACCTTCGAAGAGGTGATCGGGCATCGGGATCTTATCAATAGCGGACCAGGAAATCGGGGTCTTTCGGCATGTGGCACAACCCACGAGGCTACGTCTCGACTTCCCTCGTGAGACTGGCCTCATCCTGAGGTTCGCCGGGAAGTCTGGGAACCCCTTCCAGACAAAGCAGGGGAATCGACCCTCCTGTCGCCATCAGGAGGGGAGAAGAGGCTCAGCTGAAGCGGTGCTGGGAACCTCCATGTTCTCCTCGAGTGAGACCGGGGTGTCAGGGAAATTTGGGGGTCACATCAAGGGTGCCAAGTACCGTTTCACACTTCAAGACGGAACATGGGACTTCCCTGGAGACGCTATAGCTGACAGGGGCCTCATATTTCGATGACAGAGGAGCCACGTTGTTTTTCTCCAGTTGCCGCGGGATTCTCGAATTACAATGGGGAATACAGGCTTCCTCTTGTGTTGGCCCAGGGAAGTCCAATCATCCATTCGAGTTGCGAGGGAGAGCTGGGGATTGCACTTGAGTCAATGCAGGACAAAAAAGACCTCATTTAGGCTTGTGTCCAGGACCGAGTTTTCCTCTACAGGGGCAACACGGATCTCGGGATCCCATTCCAGACTCACCCAAGTAGTCAGGCCTCGGCTCGAGGGGAAGCAACGGACTCTGCTCTCCTCTAGAGTAGCGACGTGTATCTCTTGGAGGCTACTGAGTGGCCTAAAGGGAGTCAGGCCTCCAGTGGAGTTTGGAGAGTGGACTCGGGATTGCTCTCTAGGTCATGTAGGAAAAGAAGGCCCTCATCTTACGATGATGGGGGCGTCTCGTGAGTTTTCTCGAGCGGCGGTGCCAGTGCGGGGTTTTCATGAGGTAGGACGGGGAGCGCAGGGAGCCTCTCGTGTGGCGCCAGGGAAGTTAGGTTTCAATGGGCGTGGCGAGGGGAATGCGTCATTGCTCTCCAGTCATGGTAGGGTATCGGGCCTCAAGACGCGGTAAAGAAGGACTCTCAAGGTCTTTCTCAGAATGCAGCAGGAAACCCTGGGTTCACTCGACTTGTGCCAGTGACCACAGAGAGCTTCTGAGGGTGCCTCTGAGAATCAGGGATACTGTGGAGTTTTAGGGGCCTCTCGGGACTCCACTGGGTATCGCGCAATGGAAGAGGGCCTCATTTCGAGTTGATGCAGGAACGTCAGGTTTCATCTACATTTCTGACTCCGATCGCACGGTCCCTGCAGAGTTGGGAAAGGAGAGTCAGGCCTTCTCTTGTGTGGAGGAACGGAACTCCGCATGCCTCTCTAGTTCTTCAAGGGATGACAGGACACTTGTCGATCTGTGTTTGGAATCTGCGTGTTTTCCGTACTATGCATGGGGATGTCAGTACCCCTTCGTGTTGTGCATTCATCCACAGGTTTGCTTTCGAAGAGGTGCCCTGGCATCGGGTTCTTATTAAGAGCGGACCGGGAAATCGGGGTCTTTCCGCATGTGGCACCACCCACCAGGCTACGTCTCGAATTTCCTAGTGAGACCGGCCTCATCCTGAGGTGCGCCGGGAAGGTCGGAACCCCTTGCAACAAAGCAGGGGAATCGACCTTCCTGTCTCGATCAGGAGGGGAGAAGGGGCACAGATGAGGTGATGCCGGGAACCTCGGTGTTCCCCTCCAGTGAGACCAGTGTGTTGGGGAACTTTTGGGGTCGCATCAAAGGTGCCAAGTACCGTATCGCACTTCAAGATGGAACGTAAGACTTCTTTTGAGACGCTGTAGCGGCAATGGCCGCATCTTGCGATGAAGAGGGAACGACGTGGTTTTTCTCGAGTTGTGGCGGGATTCTTGAGTTACAACGGGAAATTCAGGCTTCCTCTTCTGTTGGCCCAGGGAAGTCCAGTCTTCCATTCGAGTTGCGAGGGAGAGTTGGGGATTGCTCTCGAGTCACTGCAGGAAAAAAGAGACCTCATCTAGGCTTGTGTCCAGGACCTAATGTTTCTCTCCAGGGGCGACAGGGATCTCCGGTTCACATATCAGACACACCCGAGGAGTCAGGCCTCGCCTCGAGGGGAAGGAAAAGACTCCGCTGTCCTCTCGAGTCGCGACGGGTATGTCTTGGAGTCCACTGAGTGACCAAAAGGGAGTCAAGCCTACTGTGGAGTTTGGAGAGAGGACTCGGGATTGCTCTCCAGGCCATGCTAGAAAAGAAGGCCGTCATGTCGCGAAAATGGGGGCGTCTCGTGGGTTTTCTCTATCTGCGGCGCCAGTGTTTGGTTTCTCACGAGGTATGACGGGGAGCTCAGGGAGCCTCTCGTGTGGCGCCAGGGAAGTCAGGGCTTCATGAGTGTAGCAGAGGGAGCGCGTCATTGCCCTCGAGTCATGGTAGGGGAATCAGGCCTCAAAATGCGTTGAAGAAGGACTCTTGAGTTCTTTCTATGGTGGCGGCAGTAAACCCTGGGTTCACTCGAATTGTGCTGGTGACCTCAGGGAGCTTCTCAGGGTGCCTCTGAGAACTCAGGGATACTGTGGAGCTGGGACGCGTCTCTCGGGACTCCACTGGGTTTCGTGCAATGGAAGAGGTCCTAATGTCGAGTGGAGGCAGGAACCTCTGCGTTCCTCTCGTGACTTCACTGGCGCTGGTCTGATTCGGATCGCAAAGTCCCTGCAGAGTTGGGACAGGAGAGTCAGGCATCGTCTTGTGTAGAGGAATGAAACCCCACTTGCCTCTCGAGTTCTTCAGGGGTGACAAGCCACTTGTTGAGCTGTATGTGGAACCTGCGGGTTTTTCCGGACGATGCACGAGGGTGTCAGTGCCCCTTTGTGCTGTGCCTTCATCCACAGGGTTGCCTTCGAAGAGGTGTCCAGGCATCGGGTTCTTATCAAGAGCGTACCGGGAAATCATAGTCTTTTGGCATGTGGTACCAACCGCGAGCTACGTCTCGAATTTCCTCGTGAGACTGGCCTCATCCTGAAGTGCCCCGTGAAGGTCGGGAACCCCTTACAAACAAAGCAGGGGAAGTGACCCTCCTATCACGAACAGGAGGGGAGAAGGGGCTCAGATAAACTGGTGCCGGGAACCTCGGTGTTCACCTCGAGTGAGACCGATATTTCGGGGAACTTTTGGGGTCACATCAAGGGTGTCAAGTATCGTTTTGCACTTTAAGACGGAACGTGGGACTTTTCTTGAGAAGCTGTAGCGGGCAAGGGCCTCATCTTGTGATGACGAGGGAACCAAGTGCTTTTTCTCGAGTTGCGGCGGGATTCTCGAGTTATGAAGGGGAATTCAGGCTTCCTCTTGTGTTGGCCCAGGGAAGTCCAATCTTCCATTCGAGTTGTCAGGGAGAGCGGGGGATTGCTCTCGAGTTACAGAAGGGCAAAAGAGACCTCATCTAGGCTTGTTTCCAGGACCTAATGTTCCTCTCCAGGGGAGACAGGGATCTCGGGGTTGCATTCCAGACCCACCTGGTGAGTCAGGCCTTGTCTCGAGGGGAAGCAAAGGACTCCGTTCTCCTCTCGAGTCGCGACGGGTATCTCTTGGAGCCCACTAAGTGGCCTAAAGGGAGTCAAGCCTCCTGTGGAGTTTGGAAAGAGGATTCGGGATTCCTCTCCAGGCCATGCAGGAAAAGAAGGCCCTCATCTCGCGATGACAGGGGCGTATGGTGAGTTTTCTCAAGCTGCGGCGTCAGTGTGGGGTTTCTCACGAGGTACGACAGGGAGCTCAGGGAGCCTCTCTTATGGCGCCAGGGAAGTCAGGTCTCCATGTGCGTGGCGAGGGGGTGCGTGTCATTTCTATAGAGCCATGGAAGCAGATTCGGGCTTGAAGACACGTTGAAGTAGGACTCTCGAGGTCTTTTTCCCATTGTGGCAGGAAACCCTGGGTTCCCTCGACATGTGCCGGTGACCTCATGGAGCTTCTCCGGGTGCCTCTGAGAAGTCAGGGGTACTGTGGAGTTGGGAGGGGCCTCTCTGGACTCCACTGGGTTTGGTGCAATGGATGAGAGCCTCATCTCGAGTGGAGGCAGGAACCTCATGTTTCCTCTCCTGGGTTTCCTGTCGCTGGTACTGACTCGGATCGCAGTTTCCCTGCAGAGTTGGTACAGAAAATCAGGTCTCGTCTTGTGTGGAGGAATGGAACTCCACTTGCCTCTCGAGTTGTTCACGGGGTGACAGACCACTTGTTGAACTGTGTTTGTTACCTGCAGGTTTTTCTGGACGATGCACGGGGGTGTCAGTGCCCCTTCGTGTTGTGCTTTCATCCACAGGTTTTCCTTCGTAAAGGTGTCAGGGCATCACGTTCTTATCAAGAGCAGACCGGGAAATTGGGGTCTTTCGGCTTGTGGCACCACCCACGAGGCTATGTCTCGAATTTCCTCGTGAGACCTGCCTCATCCTTAGGCGCGCTGGAAAGGTCGGGAATCCCTTCCAGACATAGCAGGGGAATCGACACTCCTGTCGCGATCACGAGGGGAGAAGGAGCTCAAATGAAGTGGTTCCGGGAACCTCGGTGTTCCTTTCGAATGAGACCGGTATGTCGGGGAATTTTGAGATTGCATCAAGGGTGCCAAGTACCGTTTCGCACTTCAAGACAGAAAGTGGGACTTCTCTTGAGTCGCTGTAGCGGGCAAGGGCCTCATCTAGCGCTGATGGGGGAACCACGTGGATTTTCTCGAGTTTCGGCGGGATTCTCGAGTTACGATGTCGAATTCAGGTTTCCAATTGTATTGGCCCAGGGAAGTCCAATCTTCAATTCGATTTGCGAGGGAGAGCTGGCGATTGCTCTCTAGTAACTGCAGTGCAAAATAGACCTCATCTAGGCTTGTGTCCAGGACCGAGTTTTCCTCTCCAGGTGTGACAGGAACTCGGGGTTGCATTCCAGACTCACACGGGGAGTCAGGCCTCGTCTCGAGGGGAAGCAAAGGACTCCGCTCTCCCTTCAGGTCCTGACAGGTATCTCTTGGAGCCAACTGAGAGGCCTAAAGAGAGTCAAGCCTCCTGTGGAGTCTGGAGAGAGGACTCGGTTTTGCTCTCCATGCCAGGCAGGAAAGAAGTCCCTCATCTCGTGATGACGGGGGCGTATCGTGGGTTTTCTCGAGCTGCGGTGCCTGAATGGGGTTTCCGAAGAGGTACGACGGGGAGCTCAGGGAGACTCTCTTCAGGAGTCAGGGAAGTCAGGTCTCCATGCGCATGGCGATGGGGAGCAGGTCTTTGCTCTCGAGTCATGGTAGGGGAATCGGGCCTCAAGACGCGCTGAAGGACTCTCAAGGTCTTTCTCGGGTCGCAGCAGGAAACCTTGGGTTCCCTGGACTTGAGCCGGTGACCTCAGGTAGATTCTCAAGGTGCCTCTGGGAATTCAGGGATACTGTGGTGTTGGGAGGGGCCTCTCGAGACTCATCTGGGTTTGGTGCAATGGAAGAGGGCCTCACCTCAAGGGGAGACAGGAACCTCAGGATTCCTCTCCGTTTCAGACTCCGACCGCAGGGTCCCTGCAGAGTTGGGACAGGAGAGTCAGGCCTCGTCTTGTCTGAGGAAGGGAAGCCCGCTGGCCTCTCGAGTTGCTCAGGGGGTCTCAGGCCCCTCGTCGAGCTGTGTGTGGAACCCGCGGGTCTTTGCGGACGATGCACGGGGGTGGCAGTGCCCCTTCGTGTTGTGCCTTCACCCGCAGGGTTGCCTTCGAAGAGGGGTCCGGGCCTCGGGTCATTCTCAAGAGCGGACCGGGGAATCGGGGGCGTTGGGCATGTGGCCCCACCCACGTGGCTCGTCTCGAATTTCTTCGTGAGACCGGCCTCATGCTGAGGTGCGCCGGGAAGGCCGGGAACCCCTTCCAGACCACGCGGGGAATCGACTCTCCTGTCGCGATCAGGAGGGGAGAAGGGGCTCAGAGGAAGCGGTGTCGGGACCCTCGGTGTTGCCCTCGAGGGAACCCGGCGTGTCGGGGAACTTTTGGGGGTCGCAGGAAGGCTGTCAGGGACCGTTTCGCCCTTCAGGGCGGAACAGAGGACTTCCCTTGAGACGCCGTCGCGGGCAAGGGCCTCATCTTGCCAAGAGGTGGGAACCACGTGGTTTTTCTCGAGTTGCGGCGGGATTCTCGAGTTACGACGGGGATCTCAGGCTTCCTCTTGGGTTGGCCCTGGGAAGCCCAATCTTCCCCTCAGGTTGCGAGGGAAAGCAGGGGGTTGCACTCGGGTCACTGCAGGGCCGAAGAGACCTCACCTAGGCGTGTGTCCGGGACCTAATATTCCTCTCCAGGGAAGGCAGGGATCTCGGGGTTGCATTCCAGGCTCCCCCGGGGAGTCAGGCCTCGTCTCGAGGGGAAGCCAAGGACTCCGCTCTCCTCTCGAGTCGCGACGCGGGTCTCTTGGAGCGCCCTGAGCAGCATCAAGGGAGTCCAGCCTCCTCTTCCGTTTGGAGAGAGGACCCAGGATTGCTCTCCAGGTCATGCAGGAAAAGAAGGCCCTCAGCTCGCGAGGACGGGGGCGTCTCAGGTGTTTCCTCGAGCTGCGGCGCCCGTGGGGGTTTTCTCCCGAGGCACGACGAGGATCTCAGGGAGCCTCTCGTGCGGCGCCAGGGAAGTCAGGTCTCCACGCGCGTGGCGAGGGGGAGCGCGTCCTGGCTCTCGAGTCACGGGAGGGGACTAGGGCCTCGAGACGCGTTGAAGAAGGACTCTCGAGGTCTTTCTCGGGGGGCGGCGGGAAACCCTCGTTTCCCTCGCCTTCTGCCGGGGACCTTAGGGAACTTCCCAGGGTGCCTCTGAGAGGCGAGGGATCCTGTGGAGGTGGCGGGGCCCCTTGGGACTCCGCTGGGTCTGGCGCAACGGAAGAGGGCCTCACCTCGAGGGGAGGCAGGAACCTCAGGCTTCCTCTCCGTTTCGGACTCCGACCGCAGGGTCCCTGCAGAGTTGGGACAGGAGAGTCAGGCCTCGTCTTGTCTGAGGAAGGGAACCCCTCTGGCCTCTCGAGTTGCTCAGGGGGTCTCAGGCCACTCGTCGAGCTCTGTGTGGAACCCGCGGGTCTTTGTGGACGATGCATGGGGGTGTCAGTGACCCTTCGTGTTGTGTCTTCATCCACAGGGTTGCCTTCGAAGAGCTGTCCGGGCATCGTGTTCTTATGAAAGCGGACTGGGAAATCGGGGTCGTTCAGCATTTGGCACCACCCACGTGGCTAGTCTCGAATTTCCTCATGAAACCGGCCTCATCCTGAGGTGTGCCGCGAAGGTCATGAAACCCTTCCAGACAAAGCAGAGGAATCGACCCTCCTGTGGAGATCAGGAGGGGAGAAGTGGCTCAGATGAAGTGCTGCTGGGAACCTCGGTGTTTCCCTCAAGTGAGACAGGTATGTCGGGTAACTTTTGGGGTCGCATAATGCGTTCCAAGTACCGTTTCGCTCTTCAAATTGGAACGTGGGACTTCTCTTGGGGTGCTCCAGCGGGCAAGGGCCTCATCTTGGAATGACTGCGGAACCACTTGGTTTTTCTCTAGTTGCGGTGGGATATTTGAGTTACCACAGGGAATTCATGCTTCCTCTTGTGTTGGCCCACAAAAGTCTTATCTTCCATTCGAGATTCGAGGAAGAGCTGGAGGTGCGCTCTAGTCACTGAAGGCAAAAGAGACCCCACCAAGGCTTGTGTGCAGGACCTAATGTTCATGTCAAGGGGCGACAGGAATCTCGGGGTTGCATTCCAGACTCACCCTGGAGTCAGGCCTCGTCTCGAGGGGAAGCAAAGGACTCTGCTCTCCTCTCGAGTCGGACGGGTATGTCTTGGAGCCCACTGAGTGGCTTAAAGGGAGTCAAACCTCCTCTGCTGTTTGGAGGGAGGACACGGGATTGCTCTCCAGGCAATGCAGGAAATGAAGGCCCTCATCTCGCGATGACTGGGGCGTCTCGTAGGTTTTCTCGAGCTGTGGCACTAGTGTGGGGTTTCTCACGAAGTAAGACTGGGAGCTCAGTGAGCCTCTCATGTGGTGCCAGGGCAGTCAGGTCTCTATGCACGTGGTGAGAGGGAGCCCGTCATTGTTCTCGAGTCATGGTAGGGGAATTGGGCCTGAAAACGTGTTAAAGAAGGACTCTCGAGGTCTTTCTTGGGTTGCAGCAGGAAACCCTGGGTTCCATCGACTTGTGCCAGTGACCTCAGGAAGCTTCTCAGCGTGCCTCTGAGAAGTCAGGGTCACTGTGGAGTTGGGAGGGGCCTCTCGGAACTCCACTGGGTTTGGTGCAATGGAAGAGGGCCTCATGGCAAGTTGAGGCAGGAACCACAGGGTTCCTCTCCTGGCTTCGAATGCGCCGGATCTGACTCGGATCGCAGAGTCCCTGCAGAGTTGGGACAGGAGAGTCAGGCCTCGTCTTGTGTGGAGGAATGGAACTCCGCTTGACTCTCGCGTTGTTCATGGGGTGACAGGCCACTTGTCGATTTGTATGTGGAACTTGCGGGTTTTTCTGGACGATGCACTGGGGTGTCACTGCCCCTTCGTGTTGTGCCTTGTTCCACAGGATTGCCTTCGAGTTGGGTTCTGCCATCGGGTTCTTATCAAGAGCGGACCAGGGAATCGGGGTCTTTTGGCATGCCGCACCACCCACGAGGCTATGTCTCGAATTTCCTCGTGAGACTGGCCTCAGCTTGATGTGCGCCAGGAAGGTCGGGAACGCCTTCCAGACAAAGCAGGGGAATCGAACCTCCTGTCGCGATCAAGAGGGGAGAAGAATCTCAGATGAAGTGGTGCCGGAACCTCGGTTTTCTCCTTAAGTGAGACTGGTATGTCGGGGAACTTTTGGGGTCGCATCAAGGGTTCCAAGTAACTTTTCGCTCTTCAATACGGAACGTGGGAGTTCTCTTGAGACGCTGTAGCGGGCAAGGGCCTCATGTTTCGATGACGGGGGAACCACGTGGTTTTTCTTGAGTTGGGGCGGGATTCTCGAGTTACAACCGGGAATTCAGGCTTCCTCTTCAACTGGCCCAGGGAAGTCCAGTTTTCGTTCGAATTGTGAGTTAGAACTGGGGATTGCTCTCGAGACACTGCAGGGCCAAATAGACCTCATCTAGGCTTGTGTTCAGGACCTAATGTTCCTCTGCTGGGGCGAAAGCGATCTCAGCATTGCATTCTCGACTCACCCGGGGAGTCAGGCCTCGTCTCGAGGGGAAGCCAAGGACACCGCTCTCCTGTCAAGTCGCGACGGGTATATCTTGGAGCTCACTGTGTGGCCTAAAATGAGTCAAGCCTCCTGTGGAGTTTGGAGAGAGGACTCAGGATTGCTCTCCAGGCCATACAGCAAAAGAAGGCCCTCATCTCGTGAGGACTGGGGCGTCTCGTGGGTATTCTCGAGCTGCGGCTCCAGTGTGGTGTTGCTCACGAGGTATAATGGGGAGCTCAGGGAGCCTCTCCTGTGGCGCCAGGGAAGTCAGGTTTCTATGCGCGTGGCTAGGGGGAGCGCGTCATTGCTCTCGAGTCATGGTAGGGGAATCGCACCTCAAGACGCGTTGAAGAAGGACTCTCGAGGTCTTTTTCGGGTTGGGGCAGGAAACCCTTGGTTCCCTCGACTTGTGCCGGTGATCTCAGGAAGGTCTAAGGGTGCCTCTGAGAAGTCAGGGATACTGTGCAGTTGGGAGGGGTCTCTCGGGACTCCACTGGGTTTGGTGCAATGGAAGAGGGCCTCATCTCGAGTGGAGGCAGGAAACTCATGTTTCCTCTCCTGACTTCCCCTGGGCCAGATCTGACTCGGATCGCAGTTTCGCTGCAGAGTTCGAACAGGAGAGTCAGGCCTCGTCTTGTGTGGAGGAATGGAACTCTGCTTGCCTCTCCAGTTGTTCACGGGGTGACAGGTCACTTCTCGAGCTGTGTGTGGTACCTGCGGGTTTCTCCGGACGATACCCAGGGGTGTCAGTGCCCCTAAGTGTTGTGCCTTCATCAAAAGGGTTATCTTCAAAGAGGTGTCCGGGCATCGGGATCTTATCAAGAGCGGACCGGGAAATCGGGGTCTTTCGGCATGTGTCACCATCCACGTGGCTATGTCTCGAATATCCTCGTGAGACCGGCCTCATCCTGAGATGCTCCGGGAAAGGTGGGAACCCCTTCAAGACAAAACAGGGGAATCGACCCTCCTGTCGCGATCAGGAGGGGAGAAGGGGCCCAGATGTAGTGGTGCCGGGAACCTCGGTGTTCTCCTCGAGTCAGACCAGTGTGTCGAGGAACTTTTGAGGGCGCATCAAGGGTGCCAATACCGTTTCGCACTTCAAGACGGAACGTGGGACTTCTCTTGAGACGCTGTAGGGGGCAAGGGCCTCATCTTGCGGTGACGGGGGAACCACGTAGCGTTTCTCGAGTTGTGGCGGGATTCTCGAGTTTCGACGGGGAATACAGTCTTCCTCATGTGTTGGGCCAGGGAAGTCCTATCTTCCATTCGAGTTTCAAGGGGGAGCTGGGGATTGCCCTCGAGTCACTGCAGGGCAAAATAGACCTCATCTAGGCTTGTGTCCAGGACTTAATGTTCATCCCTAGGGGCGACAGGCATCTCAGGCTTGCATACCAGACTCACCCGGGGAATCAGGCCTCGTCTCGAGGGGAAGCAAAGAACTCCGCTGTCCTTTTGAGTCGCGATGGGTATCTCTTGGAGCCCACTGTGTGCCCTAAAGGGAGTCAAGCCTCCTGTGCTGTTTGGATAGAGGACTCGGGATTCCTCTCCAGGCCATGCAGGAAAAGAAGGCCCTCATCTCGCGATGACGGCGGCCTCTTGTGGGTTTTCTAGACTGCCGCGGTAGTGCCTTGTTTCTGACGAGGTACGAGAGGGAGCTCAGGGAGCCTCTCGTGTGGCGCCAGGGAAGTCAGGTCCCCATGAGATGGCTAGGGGGAGTTCGTCATTGCTCTCGAGTCATGGTAGGGTAATCGGGCCTCAAGACGGGTTGAAGAAGGACTCTCAAGGTCTTTCTCGGGTCACTGCATAAAACCCAGGGTTCCCTTGACTTGTGCCTGCGACCTCAGGGAGCTTCTCAGAGTGCCTCTGAGAAGTCAGGGATACTGTGCAGTTTGGAGGGGCCTCTCGAGACTCCTCTGCATTTGGTGGAATGTAAGAGGGACTCATCTCGAGTTGAAGCAGGAACCTCAGTGTTCCTCTCCATTTCTGACTCAGATCGCAAGGTCCCTGCATGTTGGTACAGGAGAGTCAGGCCTCGTCTTTTCTGGAGGATGGGACTCCTCTTGCCTCTCGAGTTGTTCTCGAGGTGACAGGCCACTTGTCGAGCTGTGTGTAACCTGCCCGTTTTTCCGGATGATGCACAGGTGTGTTAGTGCCCCTTCGTGTTGTACCTTCATACTCAAGGCTGCCTTCCAAGAGGTGTCCGAGCATCGGATTCTTATCAAGAGCGGACCGGGAAATTGGAGTCTTTCAGCAAGTGGCACCACCCACAAAGCTACGTATCGAATTTCCCCATGAGACCGGCCTCATCCTGAGTTGTGCAGGGAAGGTCGGGCCCCCTTGCAGACAAAGCAGGGGAATCGACCCACCGGTCACGATCAGGAGGGGAGAAGGGGCTTAAATGAAGTGGTGCCGGGAACCTCGGTGTTCCCCTTGAGTGAGACCGGCGTGTTGGGGGACTTTTGGGGTCGCATCAAGGGTGCCAAGTACCGTTTCGCCTTTCAAGACGGAACCTGGGACATCTTTTGAAACGCTGTAGCGGGCAAGGGCCTCATCTTGCGATGACGGGAGAACCACGTGGTTTTGCTCGAGTTGCGGCGGGATTCTCGAGTTATGACCTGGAATTTAGGCTTCCTTTTGTTGGCCTTGAAATCCAATCTTCCATTCGGGTTGCGAGAGGGAGCTGGGGATTGCGCTAGAGTCACTGCAGGGCAAAAGAGACCTAATCTAGGCTTGTGTCCGGGATCTAACGTTGCTCTCCAGGGGCGACAGGGATCTCGGGTTTGCATTCCAGACTCATCCGGGGAGTCAGTTCTCACCTCGAGGGTAAGCAAAGAATTCCGCTCTCGTCTCGAGTCGGGATGGGTATCTCTTGGAGACCAATGTGTGTACTAAAGGGAGTCAAGCCTCCTGTGGAGTTTGGAGAGAGGACTCGGGATTGGACTCCAGGCCATGCAGGAAAAGAAGGCCCTCATCTCGAGATGACGGTGGCGTCTCGTGGGTTTTCTCGAGCTGCTGCGCCAGTGTGGGGTGTCTCATGAAGTACCACGGGGATCTCAGGGAGCCTCTTGTGTGGCGCCAGGAAAATCCAGTATTCCATTCGAGTTGCAAGTTAGAACTGGGGATTGCTCTCCAGTCACTGCAGGGCAAAATAGACCTCATCTACGCTTGTGTCCAGGACCTAGTGTTCCACTACTGGGCCGACAGGGATCTCAGGGTTGCATTCTCGACTCACCCGGAGAGTCAGGCCTCGTCTTGAGGGGAAAAAAAGGACTCCGCTCTCCTGTCGAGTCGCGACGGGTATCTCTTGGAGCCCACTGCGTGGCGTAAAGGGAGTGAAGACTCCTATGGAGTTTGGAGATGACTCGGGATTGTTTTCCTGGCCATGCAGGAAAAAAGGCCCTCATCTCGCGATGACGGGGGCATCTCGTGGGTTTTCTCCAGCTGCGGCGCCAGTATCAGATTTCTCACGAGGTACAACGGGGAGCTCAGAGAGCCTCTCGTGTGGTGCTAGGGACGTCAGGTCTCTGTACGAGTGGTGAAGGGGAGTGCGTGATTGCTCTCGAGTCATAGTAGGCGAATCGGGCCTCAAGACGCTTTGAAGAAGGACTCTTGAGGTCTTTCTTGGGTTGCAGCAGGGAACCCTGGGTTCCCTTGATTTGTGTCGGTGACCTCAGGCAACTTCTAAGGGTGCCTCTGAGAAGTCAGGGACACTGTGGATTTGGGAGGGGCCTTTCGTTACTCAACTGGGTTTGGTGCAATGGAAGAGGGCCTCATCTCGAATGGAGGCAGGAACCTCAGGGGTCCTCTCCATTTCTGACTCGGGTCGCAGGGTACCTGCAGAGTATGGACAAGAGAGTCACGCCTCGTCTATTGTGGAGGAATGGATTTCCCCTTGCTTTTCGAGTTGTTCACGGAGTGACAGGCCACTTGTTGAGCTGAGTGTGGAACCTGCGGGTTTTTCCGGACGATGCACGGGGGTGTCAGTGCCCCTTCGTGTTGTGCCTTCATCCACAGGGTTGCCTTCAAAGAGGTTTCCGGGCATCGGGTTCTTTTCAAGAGCGTACCAGAAAATTGGGGTCTTTCAGCATGTGGTACCACCCACGAGGCTACGTCTCGAATTTCCTCGGGAGACCGGCCTCATCCTGAGGTGCGCCGGGAAGCTCGGGAACCCCTTGCAGACAAAGCAGGGGAATCGACCCACCGGTCGCGATCAGAAGGGGAGAAGGGGCTCAGATGAAGTGGTGCCGGGAACCTCGGTGGTCCCCTCGAGTGAGACCGGTATGTCACGTCACTTTTGAGGTCGCATCAAGGGTGCCAAGTACAGTTTCGCACTTCAAGACGGAACGTGGGAATTCTCTGGAGATGCTGTAGCGGGCAAGGGCCTCATATTGCGATGACGAGGGAAACACGTGGTTTTTCTCGAGTTGAGGCGGGATTCTCGAGTTACAACGGGGAATTCAGGCTTCCTCTTGTGTTGGCCCAGGAAGTCCAATCTTCCATTCAACTTGTCAGAGAGAGCTGGGGGTTGCTCTCGAGTCACTTCAGGGCAAAGAGTCCTCATCTAGGCTTGGGTCCAGGACGTAATGTTCCTCTCCAGGGGCGACAGGGATATCGGGGTCGCATTCCAGTCTCACCCGGTGGGTCACGCCTCGTCTCGAGTGGAAGCAAAGGACTCCACTATCCTCTCGAGTCGGGACGCGTAACTCTTGGAGCCCAATGAGTGGCCTAAAGGGAGTCAAGCGTCCTGTGTAGCTTGGACAGAAGGTTCACGCTTGATCTGCATACCATGCAGTTAAAGATGGCCCTCCTCTCGTGATGACGGGGGCGTCTCATGGGTTTTCTCGAGCTGCGGCGCCAGTGTGGGGTTTCTCACGAGATATGATGGGGAGTTCAGGGATCCTCTTGTGCAGCGCCAGAGAAGCCTGACTCCATGCGTGTGGCCAGGCAGATCGCGTCATTGCTCTCGAGTCATGGGAGGGACTAGGGCCTCAAGAGGCATTTAAGAAGGACTCTCAAGGTCTTTCTTGGGTTGGGGCGGGAAACACTCGTTTCCCTCGACCTCTACAGGGGACCTTAGGGAACTTCCCAGGTGCCTCTGAGAGGTGAGGGATACTGAGGAGTTAGAGGGGCCTCTCGGGACTCCACTAGGTTTGACGAAATGAAAGAGGGCCTCATCTCGATTGGAGGCAGGAACCTCAGGCTTCCTCTCCATTTCTGACTCCGACCGCAGGGTCCCTGCAGAGTTGGGACAGGAGAGTCAGGCCTCGTCTTGTCTGAGTAACGGAACTCTGCTTGCCTCTCGAGTCGTTCAGGGGGTCTCAGGGCCCTTGACAAGCTGTGTGTGGAACCTGCGGGTGTTTCCAGAAGATGCATGGGGGTGTCAGTGCCCCTTCGTTTTGTGCCTTCCCCCACAGGGTTGCCTTCAAAGAGGTGTCCGGGCATCGGGTTCATTTCAAGAGCGGACCGGGAAATCGGGGTCATTCGGCATGTGGCACCACCCACGTGGCTCATCTCGAATTTCCTCGTGAGACCAGCATCATCCTGAGGTGCGCCGGGAAGGCCGGGAACCCCTTCCACACAAAGTAGGGGAATCGATTCTCCTGTCGCGATCAGGAGGGGAGATGGGGCTCAGATGAAGTGGTGCCGGGACCCTCGGTGTTCCACTCGAGGGAACCCGGCGTTTCAGGGAACTCTAGGGGTAGCATCAAGGGAGCCAAGTACCGTTTCCCACTTCAGGACGGAACATGGGACTTCCCTGGAGATGCTGTAGCGGGCAAGGTCCTCATCCTGTGAAGACGTTGGAACCACGTCGTTTTTCTCGAGTTGCATCGGGATTCTCGAAAACGACAGGAATTTCAGGCTTCCTCTTGTGTTGGCCCTGGGAAGCCCAATCTTCAATTCGAGTTGCGATGGAAAGCTGGGGGTTCTGCTCGAGTCACTACAGGGCCAAAGAGACCTCATCGAGGCGTGTGTCCAGGACCTAATATTCCTCTCAAGGGAAGACAGGGATCACGGGTATCCATTCCAGACTCCCCCGGGGGGTCAGGACTCGCCTGGAGGGGAAGCAAAGGACTCCGCTTTCCTCTCAAGTCGCGACACGGATCTCTTGGAGCCCACTGAGTGGACTCAAGGGTGTCGAGCCTCCTCTTCAGTTTGGAGAGAGGACTCGGGATTGCTCTCCAGGCCAGGCAGGAAAAGAAGGCCCTCATCTCGCGATGACGGGGGCGTCTCATGGGTTTCCTCAGGCTGCTGCGCCCATGGGGGTTTTATCACGAGGCACGACGAGGACCTCAGGGAGCCTCTCGTGCGGCGCCAGGGAAGTCAGTTCTCCATGCGCATGGCGAGGGGGAGCTGGTCATCACTCTCGAGTCATGGGAAGCGGCTAGGTCCTCAAGAGGCGTTGAAGAAGGACTCTCGAGGTCTTTCTCGGGTTGCGGCGGGAAACCCTCGTTTCCCTCGACTTCTGCAGGGGACCTTAGGGAACTTCCCAGGGTGCCTCTGAGAGGTGAGGGATGCTGTGTAGTTGGCAGGGCCTCTCGGGACTCTGCTGGGTTCGGCGCAATGGAAGAGGGCCTCATCTCGAGGGGAGGCAGGAACCTCAGGCTTCCTCTGGGTTTCGGACTCCAATTGCACGGTCCCTGCAGTGTTGGGACACTAGAGTCATGCCTCGTCTTGTCTGAGGAATGGAATTCTGGTTGCCTCTCGAGTTGTTCCGGGAGTCTCAGGCCCCTTGTCGAGCTGTGTGTAGACCCTGCGGGTTTTTCCAGATGATGCACGGGGGTGTCAGTGCACCTTCGTGTTGTGCCTTCACCCACAGGGTTGCCTTCGAAGAGGTGTCCGGGCATCGGGTTCTTATCAAGAGCGGACCGGAAAATCGGAGTCGTTAGGCACGTGGCACCTCACATGTGGCTAGTCTCGAATTTCCTCCTGAGACCAGCCTCATCCTGAGGTGCGCCAGGAAGGCCGGGAACCCCTTCCAGACAAAGCAGGGGAATCGACTCTCCTGTCACGATCAGGAGGGGAGAAGGGGCTCAGATGAAGTGGTGCCGGGACCCTCGGTGTTCCCCTCGAGGGAACCCAGCGTGTCAGGGAACTTTTGCGGTCGCATCAAGGGTGTCAAGTACCGTTTCGCCCTTCAGGGCGGAACATGGGACTTCCCAGGAGACACCGGGAACTTCGGTGTTCCCCTGGAGTGAGACCGGTATGTTGGGGAACTTTGGGGTCGCATCAAGGGTGCCAAGTAGCATTTCGAACTTTAAGATGGAACGTGGGACTTCTCTTGAGACTCTAGCTGGCAAGGGCCTCATATTGCGATGAAGGGGGAACCACATGGTTTTTAAGACTTGAGGCTGAATTCTCGAATTACGATGGAAAATTCAGACTTCCTCTTGTGTTGACCGTGGGAAGACCAATCTTCCATTCAAATTGTGAGGGAGAGATGGAGGTTGCTCTCGAGTCACTGTAGGGCAAAATAGACCTCATCTAGGCTTGTGTCTAGGACATAATGTTCCACTCCAGGGGTGACATGGATCTCGGGGTTGCATTCCAAACTCACCCGGGGAGTCAGGCCTCGTCTCCAGGGAAGCAAAGGACTCCGCTCTCCTCTCGAGTCGCACCGGGTATTTCTTGGACCCAACTGAGTGGCCTAAAGGGAGTCAATACTCCTGTGAAGTTTGGAGAGAGGACCAGGGATTGCTCTCCAGGTCAGGCAGGAAAAGAAGGCCCCCATCTCTCCTTGACGGGGGCATCTTGTGGTTTTTCTCGAACTGCGGCGCCAGTGTGGGTTTTCTCACGAGGCACGATGGGGTACTCAGGGAGCCTCTTGTGTGGTACTAGGGAAGTCAGTTTTCCTGCTTGTGGCGAGGGGAGCGCGTCCTTGCTCTGAGACATGGTAGGGGAATCGGGCATCAAGAGACGTTGAAAAATGACTCTCCAATCTTTCTCGGGTTACTTCTGGAAACTCTGGGTT
This sequence comes from Bubalus kerabau, assembly GCF_029407905.1. Classification (NCBI taxonomy): domain Eukaryota; kingdom Metazoa; phylum Chordata; class Mammalia; order Artiodactyla; family Bovidae; genus Bubalus; species Bubalus kerabau. The sequence goes on along the minus strand of NW_026577915.1, from coordinate 967,839 downwards.
CCCTCGACTTGTGCCAGTGACCTCAGGTAGCTTCTCAGGGAGCCTCTGAGAATTCAGGGATACTGTGGTGTTGGGAGGGGCCTCTCGGGACACCACTGAGTTTGGTTCAATGGAAGAGGGCCTCTTCTCTAGTTGAGGCAGGAACCTCAGGGTTCCTCTCCATTTCTGACTCCAATTGCAGGGTCCCTGAAGAGTTGGGACAGGAGAGTAAGGCCTCGTCTTGTGTGAAGGAATGCAGCTTCACTTGCCTCTCGAGTTGTTCATGAGGTGACAGTCCACATTTGGAGCTGTGAGTGGAATCTGCGGGTTTTTCCAGACGATGCATGGGGATGTCAGTGTCCCTTCGTGTTGTGCCTTCATCCACAGGGTTGCCTTCGAAGAGATGTCCGGGCGTCAGGTTCTTATCTAGAGTGGACCGGGAATTCGGGATCTTTCAGCATATGGCACCAACCATGAGGCTACTTTTCGAATTTCCTCATGAGACCGGCCTCATCCGGAGGTTCGCGGGGAACGTCGGGAACCCCTTGCAGACAAAACATGGGAATCGACCTTTCTGTCGCGATCAGGAGGGGTGAAGGGGCTCACAGGAAGTGGTGCCGTGAACTTTGGTGTTTCCCTCGAGTGAGACCGGTATGTCAGGGAACTTTGGGGGTCGCATCAAGGGTGCCAAGTACCGTTTTGTACTTCAGGATGGAACGTGGGACTTCTCTTGATACGCTGTAGCGGCCAAGGGCCTCATCTTGCGATGACGGGGGAGCCACGTGGTTTTTCTCGAGTTGCAGCGGGATTCTCGAGTTACGACGGGGATTTCAGGCTTCCTCTTGTGTTGGGCCAGGGAAGTCCAATCATCCATTCGAGTTGCGAGGGAGAGCTGGGGGTTGCGCTCGAGTCACTGCAGGGCAAAGGAGACCTCATCTAGGCTTGTGTCCAGGACCTAATGTCCCTCTCCAAGGGCCACAGGGATCTCAGGTTTGCATTCCAGACTCACCCAGGGAGTCAGGCCTCATGTCGAAGGGAAGCAAAGGACTCCGCTCTCCTTTCGAGTCGCGACGAGCATCTCTTGGAGCCCACTTTGTGGCCTAAAGGGAGTCAAGCCTCCTGTGAAGTTTGGAGAGAGGACTTGGGACTGCTCTCCAGGCCATGCAGGAAAAGATGGCCCTCATCTCGCGATGACGGAGGGATCTTGTGGGTTTTCTCGAGCTGCGGCGCCAGTGTGGGGTTTCACACGAGGTACGACGGGGAGCTCAGGGAGCCTCTCGTGTGGCGCCAGGGAAGTGAGGTCTCCATGTGCGTGGCGAGGGGGAGCGCATTATTGCTCTCGAGCCATGGTAGGGGAATCTGACCTCAAGACGCATTGAAGAAGGACTCTCGAGGTCTTTCTTCGGTTGTGGCAGGAAACTCTTATTTCCCTCGACTTTTGCTGGTGGCCTCAAGGAGCTTCTCAGAATGCCTATGAGAAGTCAGGGATACTGTGGAGATGGGAGGGGCCTCTCGGGACTCCACTGGGTTTGTTTTAATGGAAGAGGGCCTCATCTCGGGTTGAGGCAGGAACCTCAGGTTTCCTCTCCATTTCTGACTCAGATCGAAGCGTGCCTGCAGAGTTGGGATTGGATACTCAGGCCTCGTCTTGTCTGAGGAAGGGAACTCCGCTTTCCTCTCTCATTGTTTAAGGGGTGACAGGCCAGTTGTGGAGCTGTATGTGGATCCTGCGGGGTTTTCCGGACGATGAACAGGGTTGCCAGTGCCCCCTCGTGTAGTGCCTTCATCCACAGGGTTGCCTTAGAAGAGGTGTCCGGGCATCGGGTTCTTATCAAGAGCAAGACCGAGAAATCGGGGTCTTTTGGCACGTGGCACCAACACGAGGCTACGTCTCGAATTTCTTCATGAGACTGGCCTCAACCTGAGGTGCGCCATGAAGGTCGGGAACGCCTTCTAGACAAAGTAGGGGGATTGACCTTACTGCCGTGATCAGGAGCGGAGAAGGGGCTCAAATGAAGTGGTGCCAGGAACTTCGGTGTTCCCTTGGAGTGAGACCGGTATATTGGGGAACTTTTGGGGTCGCATCAAGGGTGCCAAGTAGCATTTCGAACTTTATGACGAAACATGGGACTTCTCTTGAGACTCGGTAGCGGGCAAAGGCCTCATATTGCGATGAATGGGGAACCACGTGGTTTTTAAGAGTTGCGGCGGGATTCTCGAGTAACAACGGGAAATTCAGACTTCCTCTTGTGTTGGCCCAGTGAAGACCAATCTTCCATTCGAATTGCGAGGGAGAGATGGGTGTTGCTCTCGAGTCACTGTAGGGCAAAATAGACCTCATCTAGGCTTTTGTCCAGGACATAATGTTCCTCTCCAGGGGCAACAGGGATCTCGGGGCTGCATTCCAGACTCACCCGTGGTAAGGCCTCGTCTCGAGGGGAAACAAAGTACTCTGCTGTCCTCTCAAGTCGCGACAGGTATCTCTTGGAGCCCATTGAGTGGCCTAAAGGGAGTAAAGCCTCCTGTGAAGTTTGGAGAAAAGACCAGGGATTCCTCTCAAGGTCAGGCAGGAAAAGAAGTCCCCAATCTCGCGATGACGGTGGGTTTTCCCGAGCTGCGGCGCCAGTGTGGGGTTTCTCACGAGGTATGACGGGGAGCTCAGGGAGCCTCTCATGTGGCGCCAGGGAAGTCAGGTGTCCATGCGCATGGCGAGGGGCAGCGTGTCATTGCTCTCGAGTCATGGTAGGGGAATCCGTCCTCAAGACGCGTTGAAGACGGACTCTTGAGGTCTTTCTCGGGTTGCGGCAGGATACCCTGTGTTCCCTCGACTTGTGCCGGTGACCTCAGGGAGTTGCTCAGGGTGCCTCTGAGAAGACACTGATACTGTGGAGTTGGGAGGGGCCTCTAGGGACTCCACTGGCTGTGGTATAATACAAGAGGGCCTCATCTCGTGTTGAGGAAGGAACCTCAGGGTTCCTCTCCATTTCAGACTCCGATCTCAGGATTCCTGCAGAGTTGGGACAGGAGAGTCAGGCCTCGTATTCTGTGGAGAAATGAAACTTAGCTTGCCTCTCGAGTTGTTAACGAGGTAACAGGTCACTTGTCGAGCTGTATGTGGAACCTGCAGAATTTTCCAAAAGATGCACGGGTGTTCAGGGTACCTCCTTGTTGTGCCTTCATCCTATGGGATGCATTCCAAGAAGTGTACGGGCATCGGGTTCTTATTAATAGCTGACCGGGAAATGGGGTCTTTCCGCATGTGGCACCACCCACGAGGCTACATCTCCAATTTCCTCGTGAGACCGGCCTCATCCTGATGTGCGCTGGGAAGATCGGTAACCCCTTCCACAAAAAGCAGGAGAATCGACATTCCTGTTGCAATCAGGAGGGGAGAAGGGGCTCAAATGATGTGGTGCGGGGAACATGGGTGTTACCCTCGAGTGATGCCTGTATGTTGGGGAGCTTTGGGGTGCCATCATGGGTGCCAAGTACCGTTTTGCACTTCAGTAGGAACGTGGGACTTATTTTGAGATGCTGTGGCGGGCAAGGGCCTCATGCTGCGAAGACGATGGAACCACGTGGTTTTTTTCGAGTTGCGGCGGGATTCTCGAGTTACGACGTGGATTTCAGGCTTCCTCTTGTGTTGGCCCTGGGAAGCCCAAACTTCCCTTCGAGTTGCGAGGGAAAGCTGGATGTTGTGCTCGAATCACTGCAAGGCCAAAGAGACCTCATCTAGGCGTGTGTCCAGGACCTAATAGTCCTCTTAAGGGAAGACAAGGGTCTCGGGATTGCACTCCAGACTCCCCCGGGGAGTCAGGCCTCGCCTCGAGGGGAAGCAAAGGACTGCGCTCTCCTCTCGAGCCCCGACGCGGATCTCTTGGAGCCCACTGAGTCGCCTCAAGGGAGTCCAGCCTACTCTTCAGTTTGGAGAGAGGACTCGGGATTGCTCTCCAGGCCAGGCAGGAAAAGAAGGCCCTCAGCTCGCGAGGACGGGGGCGTCTCAGGGGTTTCCTCGAGCTGCGGCGCCCATGGGGGTTTTCTCCCGAGGCACGACGAGGATCTCAGGGAGCCTCTCGTGCGGCGCCAGGGAAGCCAGGTCTGCATGCGCAAGGCGAAGGGGAGCGCATCATTGCTCTCTAGTCCAGAGAGGGGACAAGGGCCTCAAGACACTTTGAAGAAGGACTATCGAGGTCTTTCTCGAGTGGCGGCGGGAAACCCTCATTTCCCTTGACTTCTGCCGGGGACCTGAGGGAACTTCCCAGGGTGCCTCTGAGAGGTGAGGGATGCTGTGGAGTTAGCGGGGCCTCTCGGGATTCCACTGGGGTTGGCGCAATGGAAGAGGGCCTCATCTCGAGGGCAGGCAGGAATCTCAGGCTTCCTCTCTGTTTCTGACTCCGACCCTCCGAACTCAGGGACCCTGCAGAGTTGGGAGCGGAGAGTTAGGCCTCATCTTGTCTGAGGAAGGGAACTCCACTTTCCTCTCGAGTTGCTCAGGGGGTCTCAGGCCCCTCTTCGAGCTGTGTGTGGAACCCACGGGTGTTTCTGGACGATGCACGGGAGTGTCAGTGCCCCTTCGTGTTGTCCCTTCACCCACAGGGTTGCCTTCGAAGAGGTGTCCGTGCAACGGGTTCTTCTCAAGAGTGGACCAGGAAATCGAGGTCGATCGGCATGTGGCACCACCACCGTGGCTCACCTCGAATTTCCTTGTGCGGACGGCCTCATCCTGAGATGCGCTGGGAAGGCCGGGAATCCCTTCCAGACCACGCAGGGGAATCGATACTCCTGTCGCGATCAGGAGGGAAGAAGGGGCTCAGATGAAGTGGTGTCGGGACCCTCGGTGTTTCCCTCGAGGGAACCCGGTGTGTCGGGGAATTTCTGGGGGTCGCAAGAAAGGTGTCAGGTACTCTTTCGCACTTCACGACGGAAACTGGGATTTCCCTTGAGACGCCATAGCGGGCAATAGGCTCATCTTCCAAAGACGTTGGAACCACGTGGTTTTTCTCGAGTTGCGGCGGGATTTTCGAGTTACGACGGGGATCTCAGGCTTCCTTTTGGGTTGGCCCTGGGAAGCCCGATCTTCCCCTCTAGTGGGAGGGAAAGCTGGGGGTTGCGCTCGAGTCACTGCAGGGCCGAAGAGACCTCACCTAGGCGTGTGTCCGGGACCTAATATTCCTCTCCAGGGAAGGCAGGGATCTCGGGGTTGCATTCCAGGCACCCCGGGGAGTCAGGCCTCGTCTCGAGGGGAAGCCAAGGCCTCCGCTCTCCTCTCGAGTCGCGACGCGGGTCTCTTGGAGCCCCCTGAGCGGCCTCAAGGGAGTCCAGCCTCCTCATCCATTTGGAGAGAGGACCCAGGATTGCTCTCCAGGCCATGCAGGAAAAGAAGGCCCTCAGCTGGCGAGGACGGGGGCGTCTCAGGGGTTTCCTCGAGCTGCGGCGCCCGTGGGGGTTTTCTCCCGAGGCACGACGAGGATCTCAGGGAGCCTCTCGTGCGGCGCCAGGGAAGTCAGGTCTCCATGCGCGTGGCGAGGGGGAGCGCGTCCTGGCTCTTGAGTCACAGGAGGGGACTAGGGCCTCGAGACGTGTTGAAGAAGGACTCTCGAGGTCTTTCTCGGGGGGCGGCGGGAAACCCTCGTTTCCCTCGCCTTCTGCCGGGGACCTTAGGGAACTTCCCAGGGTGCCTCTGAGAGGCGAGGGATCCTGTGGAGGTGGCGGGGCCCCTCGGGACTCCGCTGGGTCTGGCGCAACGGAAGAGGGCCTCACCTCGAGGGGAGGCAGGAACCTCAGGCTTCCTCTCCGTTTCGGACTCCTACCGCAGGGTCCCTGCAGAGTTGGGACAGGAGAGTCAGGCCTCGTCTTGTCTGAGGAAGGGAACCCCGCTGGCCTCTCGAGTTGCTCAGGGGGTCTCAGGCCCCTCGTCGAGCTGTGTGTGGAACCCGCGGGTCTTTGCGGACGATGCACGGGGGTGGCAGTGCCCCTTCGTGTTGTGCCTTCACCCACAGGGTTGCCGTCGAAGAGGGGTCCGGGCCTCGGGTCCTTCTCAAGAGCGGACCGGGGAATCGGGGGCGTTCGGCATGTGGCCCCACCCACGTGGCTCGTCTCGAATTTCCTCGTGAGACCGGCCTCATCCTGAGGTGTGCCGGGAAGGCCGGGAACCCCTTCCAGACCACGCAGGGGAATCGCCTCTCCTGTCGCGATCAGGAGGGGAGAAGGGGCTCAGAGGAAGCGTTGCCGGGACCCTCGGTGTTCCCCTCGGGGGACCCCGGCGTGTCGGGGGACTTTTGGGGGCCGCAGGAAGGCTGTCAGGGACCGTTTCGCCCTTCAGGGCGGAACAGGGGACTTCCCTTGAGACGCCGTCGCGGGCAAGGGCCTCATCTTGCCAAGAGGTGGGAACCACGTGGTTTTTCTCGAGTTGCGGCGGGATTCTCGAGTTACGATGGGTATCTCAGCTTTCCCCTTGGGTTGGACCTGGTAAGCCCAACCTTCCCCTCGAGTTGCGAGGGAAAGCTGGGGGTTGCGCTCGGGTCACTGCAGGGCCGAAGAGACCTCACCTAGGCGTGTGTCCGGGACCTAATATTCCTCTCCAGGGAAGGCAGGGATCTCGGGGTTGCATTCCAGGCTCCCCCGGGGAGTCAGGCCTCGTCTCGAGGGGAAGCCAAGGACTCCGCTCTCCTCTCGAGTCGCGACGCTGGTCTCTTGGAGCCCCCTGAGCGGCCTCAAGGGAGTCCAGCCTCCTCTTCCGTTTGGAGAGAGGACCCGGGATTGCTCTCCAGGCCATGCAGGAAAAGAAGGCCCTCAGCTCGCGTGGACGGGGGCGTCTCAGGGGTTTCCTCGAACTGCGGAGCCCATGGGGGTTTTTCTCCCGAGGCACGACGAGGATCTCAGGGAGCCTCTCGTGCCGCGCCAGGGAAGTCAGGTCTCCATGCGCGTGGCGAGGGGGAGCGTGTCATGGCTCTCGAGTCATGGTAGGGGAATTGCGACTCAAGACATTTTGAAGCACTCTCGCGGTCTTTCTCGAGTCGCGGCAGAAAACCCAGGGTTCCCTCAACTTGTGCCTGTGACCTCAGGGAGCTTCTCATTGTGCCTGTGAGAACTCAGGGATACTGTGGAGTTGGTAGGGGCCTCTCGGGACTCCACTGGGTGTGGTGCAATGGAAGAGGGCCTCATCTCGAGTTGACGCAGGAACCTCAGGCTTCCTCTCCGTTTCTGACTCGGATCCCATGGTCCCTGCAGAGTAGGCACAAGAGAGTCACACCTAGTCTTCTGTTGAGGAAGTGGACCTTCGTTTGCCTTTCGAGTTGTTTACAGGGTGACAGTCCACTTTTCGAAATGTCTGTGGGACCTGCGGGTTTTTCTGGACGATGCACGCGGGTGTCAGTGCCCCTTCGTCTTGTGCCTTCATCCACAGGTTTTCCATCAAAGAGGTGTGCTGGCATCGGGTTCTTTTCAAGAGTGGACTGTGAAATTGGGGTCTTTCGGCATGTGGCACCACCCACGAGGCTACGTCTCGAACTTCCTCATGAGACCGGCCTCATCCTGAGGTGCGCCCGGAAGGTCGGGAACCCCTTGCAGACAGAGAAGGGGAGTCGACCCTCCTGTCGCAATCAGGAGAGGAGAAGGGGCTCAGATGAAGTGGTGCCGGGAACCTCGGTGTTCCCCTTGAGTGAGTCTGGTATGTCGCGGAACTTTTGGGGTCGCATCAAGGGTGCCAAGTACCGTTTCGCATTTCAGGATGGAATGTGGGACTTCTCTTGAGATGCTGTAGCGGACAAAGGGCCTCATCTTGCGATGACGAGGGAAGCACGTGGTTTTTCTCGAGTTGCGGTGGGATTCTCGAGTTACGACGGGGAATTCAGGCTTCCTCTTGTGTTGGCCCAGGAAGTCTAATCTTCCATTTGAGTTGCCAGGGAGAGCTGGGGATTGGGCTCCATTCACTGAAGGGCAAACTAGACCTCATCTAGGCTTGTATCCAGGACTTAATGTTCCTCTCCATAGGCGACAGGGATTTGGGGTTGCATTCCATACTCACCCGGGGAGTCAGGCCTCATCTCGAGGGGAAGCAAAGGACTCCACTCTCTTCTCGAGTCGCGACAGGTATCTCTTGGAGCCCACTGAGTGGTCTTCGCTCTGTAGGAGAGCTCTAGTGTACATAAGCCTGTACATAAGTGAACACAGACATTCTGTGTGCATGTTGCTGCGTACCCAAAATAGGGCCACAAGGAGCCTCATGCTCTCCATGTGGCGCGGAAGCTCTGCAGCCACGCAGCAGCTGAAGAATCCAACCAATTGCTCTTTTCTTACCTCTGACAGAGCTCGCATTTCCGTAGCCCTTGGCAGTTTGGAAACACTGGACCCTAACCCCTCTCAAAGTAGGCCTGGGTTCTAGTTCGAATAGAAAGTTAATAGCGGAGCTGAGGACAGGAACGCGGCAGTCATTTATCACACGCTCCTGCAGCCTGCTACTACAGGAACACTAACGCTAGAAGCTAGGAATGTCTTTGCAAGGTGCGCAAAGGACAAGGGAGAACCTCGACCCTGACTCTAGTATTTCAGTCCCCTGAGCAGATCTGAGGTTCTCCCGCTGTAGAAGCTAACCCATTCCTTTCAAATACAGGCTTCCTAACACAGGGCCAGTTGGCTGCTTGCTCTTCCACGAAGCAGGCTTCCTTAACTTGCAAACTGCGAATTCCGCTTAACAGCCTGGAGGAAAATCGCTTCTTGGAAGATTTTTTTCAGAGGCTGTATCCCCGGAGCTGGGGCCAAGCTAGGGGACCCATACTGACAAGGGAAGGCAAAACCACATCCAATGTCTTTGCTCTGGAGGACAGCTTTGGTGAGCCTAAGTCTTTCAGGAATATTTCTGGCTCCAACAGAGTCAAATTCTGTGTGTGAAGCTGCACAGCCAAAATAGGGGAACAGAGAGCCTGATTCTCTCTGTGTAGCTTTGAAGCTGTCATTCAAACAACAGCTTGAGAATCCATACAATGCTCTCCCTTACTGCTAAGAGAATTCTCATTGCTGTCGTCCTTGACAGTTTGTAGAAATCCGCACCCTAACCCTTCTCCAAGTAGGCCTGGGTCCTAGCTCGGAACAACAGGCAACGGCGGAGCTGAGGCCAGTAAGGCACAAGTGAGGTCTCACACACTCTTGCAGCCTGATCGTCCAGGAGCAGTAAGGCCTCTTTTTCCCTGCAGGAGGCTCGCTTGCCTTGCCTCCTGTGAACTGCATTTCCCAGCCTGGGCGCAAAGCTGTTCCTGGAGATTTTTTCTCAGGGGCTGTTTCCCTGGAGCTGGGTCGGACCTCGGGGGCCCAACTCACAGGGGAAGACAAAACCACATGGACAGGTCTATGCTCTGTAGGAGAGCTCTAGTGAACCTCATCTCTCAGGAACATTCTTGGCTTCTTCAGAGACACCTCTGTGCATGAAGCTACACACCCAACATAGTGGCAAAGGGAGTCTGATTCTCTCCGTGGGTGCTGATGCTTTGTGGCAAAGCACCTGCTAAGAATCCATCCGCATAGGCTTCCCTCACCTTGACAGAGGTCTCATTGCTGTAGTCCTTGGCAGTTTGGAAAGAAGCAGACCCTTACCCTTCACCAAGTAGGCCCTTGTCCTTGTTTGAATGGAAAGGCAGTAGCTGAGCTGAGGCCAGTAAGGCGCCAGTCAAGTCTGACATATTCCCGATGCCTGCTCCTTCATGGAAAATAACGTTAGAATCTGGGAATGTCTTTGCAAGGCTGGCAAAGGGCAGTCAGGAACCTCGACCCTGCCTCTGGAATTTCTATCTTCTCAGCACATCCGGAGGTCTCGGTCAGGAGAAACTAACCCATTCCTTGCAAATATAGGCTTCCAAACACAGGCCGGTTGGCTGTCTCTTCTTGCCGAAGGAAGCTTGCTTATCCCACCTCCTGCGAACTCCGCTTCCCAGCCTGGGGGATAAGAGGTTCTTGGAGATCTTTTCTCAGAGGCTGTTTCCACGGAGCAGGGGCCGATCCCGGAGACCCACATGCACAGGGGAAGGGAAAACCGCATGGATAAGTCTTTGCTCTCTAGGAGTGCTCTAGTGAACCTCACTCTATGGGGAATGTTCTTGGCTCCAACGGGGACATCTCTGTGTGGGAAGCTGCATAGCCAACATAGAGACACAGAGACCTGATTCTCTCTGTGCAGCTTTGACGCTGTCGTTCAAACAACAAATTGAGAATCCACACAATGCTCTCCCTTACCACTGAGAGAGTTATCATTGCTGTAGCCCTTCGCAGTTTCTGGAAATCGGCACACAAACACTTCTCCAAGTAGGCCTGGGTTCAAGTTCAGATGAACATGCAATAGCGGAGCTGAGGCCAGTAAGGCACCAGTCAGGTGTCACACACTCTGGCAGCCTGCTCCTCCAGGGACAGTAAGGCCTCTATTTCCCTTCAGGAGGCTCGCTTGCCTTACTTCCTGTGAACAGCGTTTCCCAGCCTGGGCGGAAAGCAGTTCCTGGAGATCTTTTCTCAGGGGCTGTTTCCCCGGAGTTGGGGCGGACCTCGGGGACCCAACTCACAGGGGAAGGCAAAACCAAATGGACAGGTCTATGCTCTGTAGGAGATCTCTAGTGAACTGCCAGGGTCCAGCCCCAGCTGATCCAGGGTATTCGAAGCAGAGACGGCGTAGGCGAGGGTCAGGGAACAACTGCTTAATTAAACGTTAATTAAGGATATAAAGAGTAATAAAATGAGGATAGCTCAGTAGGAAAATTCAGTGGAGAAAAGAGGCTGAGTAGCTTGGTTTACGCGGGGGACCAATAAAACTTCAAGACAAGAAGCTTGCACCACTTACGTAGGCTGCAGGCGTCCTTCCGTTCTCCCGAATGAGAGGAGACACTGAGGCCTCCCCGGTCGGATCTTAGAAGCCCAGGCAAAATTAGTAAGCTTGGTGGGTTCCGCGCTCCAGATAGAGACTCAACCAGAGTGAGAGAGAGAGAGAGACATGGGGAGACCAGTATTTCGAGAAACTGATCCCAATTCTTTATTTTCCATGGTCTACTTTTATACACTGAGATGTTATGCAAAAGTCACGTGGGGTCAGCAGTCCTGACTTTTATCAAAGTCAGGTGCTTCATACAAAAGTATACAGAGGTCTTAGGGGTGTTACATCATCTTCTGGCCGCGGGGCCTGCTGACAATTTACGACCCTCTCCTTGTGACAGCGGTCAGTCAACCAGGACACTTATTTCTCCAGGGGTGATTATTCTTAAAACAGACGCCACCCAAATAAAGTTACATTCCTATAGGGTGAGGGTGTAGTGGGTTTTAGTTAAGGAAAGAATTTACTTAGCCTAAGGTCTAACGTGATTTATATCAAAGGTTACTACTTATTTCTTCTATATATTCATTAATGTGTATAAGGGCAGGGGATGTGGAGACTTAGCAGTAAACATCAGCTCAACAAATGAAAAACCCTTCACCAATATGATTTCTAATCAGCCCATTATACTTATACTAATAATTTTCTAACTTTTCTAAGGAACCTGTTTTTAGAAGGTTTAAAGCATCTCGTGCCTCTCATGGTTGGGAGGCTGTGAGCAATCACATGTGGCCGGACAAGCCTGTCAGGCAGGCTAGAGAACCTTCAGAGGAGTTTGTAGGTTAAAACACTCTTGTCACACCCAGGGGTTTTTATCAACTGGAGCTCTAGGTTAACTCCTTCTCCGAAAGAGGTGGTGGGGGACAGCCCCCCGTAAAGTCAGAGGTGTAGGTGAGAGCACAAAGTAGTAAGGTAGGCAGGCTCTGGTTATGGGGGTAGATGCTCGAGGATTTCCAGGGGGACTCCTGAGGCTCGATCCCGCCTTTGCGTATGTCGAGCCTCCTTCCTCATGACGTTTGCCATGGGCGGAGTGCCTCACTCTGGCCCCCAACAGTGAACCTCCTCTCTCAGGAACATTCTTGGCTCCTATCGAGACACCTCTGTGTGTGTAGCTACACACGCAACGTAGGGGCAAAGGGAGCCAGATTCTTTCCGTGGGGTGCTGATGCTTTGTGGCAAAGCACCTGCTTGAGAATCCATCAGCTTACGCTTCCCTCGCCTTGACAGAGGTCTCATTGCAGTAGCCCTTGGCAGTTTGGAAAGAAGAGGACCCTTACCTTTCATAAAGTGGGCCCTTGTCCTAGTTTGAAAGGAAAGGCAAGAGCTGAGCTGAGGCCAATAAGGCGCCAGTCAAGTCTGACATATTCCCGAAGCCTGCTCCTTCATGGAAAATAACGCTGGAATCTAGGAATGTCTCTGCAAGGCTGGCAAAGGGCAGTCAGGAGCCTGCACCCTGCCTCTGGAATTACCGATTTCTGAGCAGATCTGGAGGTCTTCTTTAGGAGAATCTAACTCATTCCTTCCATATTGAGACTTCCAAAAACAGGCCGGTCGGCTGCCTCTTCGTGCCCGAAGGAGGCTTGCTTTTCCTGCCTCCTATGAACCCAGCTTCCCAGGCTCTGGGAAAAGCGGATCTTGAAGATCTTTTCTCAGGGGTTGTTTCCACGGAGCTGGGGCTAAGCCTGGAGACCCAAACTCACAGGGGAAGAAAAACCACATGGACAAGTCTTTGCTCTCTAGGAGAGCTCTAGTGAACTTCACTCTGTCACGAACATTCTTGATTCATATGGAGACACCCCTATGTGTGAAGCTGCGTACCCAACATGGGGGCACAGAGAGCCTGATTCTCTCTGTGTAGCTTTAAAGATGTCGTTCAAAAAACACCTTGAAAATCCATACAATGCTCTTCCTTACCCGTGACAGAGTTCTCATTGCTGTAGCCCTTGGCAGTTTTTAGAAATCCGCACCCAAACCCTTCTCCAAGTAGTCCTGGGTCCTAGTTCGGAGGAACATGCAATGGCGGAGCTGAGGCCAGTAAGGCACCAGTCAGGTCTCACACACTCTGGCAGCCTGCTCCTCCAGGGGCAGTAAGGCCTCTTTTTCTCTGCAGGAGGCTCGCTTGCCTTGCCTTCTGTGAACTGCGTTTCCCAGTCTGGACGAAAAGCAGTTCCTGGAGGTGTTTTCTCAGGGGTTTCTTCCTCGGAGCTGGGGCGAACATCGGGAACCCAACTCACAGGGGAAGGCAAAACCATATGGACAGGTATATGCTCCATAGCAGAGCTCTAGTGAACCTCATCTCCCAGGAACATTCTTGGCTCCTATAGAGACACCTCTGTGTTTGAAACTACACACCCAACATAGGGGCAAATGCAGCCTGATTCTCTCCGTGGGGTGCAGATGCTTTGTGGCAAAGCACCTGTTTGAGAATCCATCCGCTTCCACTTCCCTCTCTTTGACAGAGGTGTCTTTGCTGTAGCCTTTGGCAGTTTGGAAAGAAGCAGACCCTTACCCTTCACCAAGTAGGCCCTTGTCCTAGTTTGAACGGAAAGGCGATAGCTGAGCTGAGGCCAGTAAGGCGCCAGTCAAGTCTGACATATTCCTGAAGCCTGCTCCTTCGTGGAAAATAACGCTAGAATCTAGAAATGTCTTTGCAAGGCTGGCAAAGGACAGTCAGGAACCTCGACCCTGCCTCTGGAATTTCCGTCTTCTGAGCAGATCTGGAGGTCTTCTTTTGGAGAAGCTAACCATTCCTTCCAAAGAGAGGCTTCCAAACACAGGCTAGTTGGCTGCCTCTACTTGCCCGAAGGAGGCTTGCTTGTTCCGCTTCCTGTGAACTCCGCTTCCCGCCTGGGGGAAAAGTGGTTCTTGGAGATCTTTTTTCAGGGGCTATTTCAATGGAGTTGGAGCTGAGCCCGGAGACCCACACACACAGAGGAAGGCAAAACCACATGGACAAGTCTTTGCTCTGTAGGAGAACTCTAGTTAACCTCAGTATGTGAGGAAAGTCTTGGATTCTACGGGGATACCTCTGTGTGTGGAGCTGCATACCCAACAAGGGGGCACACAGGGCCTGATTCTCTCTTTGCAGCTTTGAAGCTGTCGTTCAAACAACAGCTTGAGAATCCATACAATGCTCTCCCTTACCTCTGAGAGACTTCTCATTGCAGTAGCCCTTGGTAGTTTTTACAAATCTGCACCCAAACCCTTCTCCAAGTAGGCCTGGGTCCTGGTTTGGATGGCCATGCAATGGCGGAGCTGAGGTCAGTAAGGCACCAGTCAGGTGTCACACACTCTGGCAGCCTGCTCCTCCAGGGACAGTAAGGCCTATTTTTCCCTGCGGGAGGCTCGCTTGCCTGGCCTCTTGTGAACTGCGTTTCCCAGCCTGGGCAAAAAGCGGTTCCTGGAGATCTTTTCTCAGGGGCTCTATCCCCAGAGCTGGGGTGGACCTCGGGGACCCATCTCACAGGGGAAGGAAAAACCACATGGACAGGTCTATGCTCTGTAGGAGACGTTAGTGTGTCTCATCTCTTAGGAACATTCTTGGCTCGTACAGAGACACCTCTGTGTGTAAAGCTACACACCGAACATAGGGGCACAGGGAGCCTGATTCTCTCTGTGGGGTGCTGATGCTTTGTGGCAAAGCACCTGTTTGAGAATCCATCCGCTTACGCTTCCCTCGCCTTGACAGAGGTCTCATTGCTGTGTCTCTTGGCACTTTGGAAAGAAGCAGACCCTTACCCTTCACCAAGTAGGCCCTGATCCTAGTTTGAAAGGAAAGGCAATAGCTGAGCTGAGGCCAGTAAGGCACCTGTCAACTCTGACATATTCCCGATGCCTGCTCCTTCATGGAAAATATTGCTAGAATCTAGGAATGTCTTTGCAAGGCTGGCAAAGGGCAGTCAGGAACCTCAACCCTGCCTCTGGAATATCTATCTTCTGAGCGGATCTGGAGGTCTCCTTCTGGAGAAGCTAACCCATTCCTTGCAAATAGAGGCTTCCAAACACAGGCCGGTTGGCTGCCTCTTCTTGCCTGAAGGAGGCTTGCTTTTCCTGCCTCCTATGATCCCTGGTTCCCAGCATGAGGGAAAAGCAGATTCTTGGAGATCTTTGCTCAGGTGTTGTTTCCACGGAGCTGGGGTTGTGCCCAGAGACCCACACATACAGGGGAAGGCAAAACCACATGAACAAGTCTTTGCTCTATAAGAGAGCTCTAGTGAACCTCAGTCTTTGACGAACGTTCTTGGCTCCTATGCGGACACCTCTGTGTGTGAAACTGCGTACCCAACATGGCGGCAGAGAGCCTGATTCTCTCTGTGCAGGTTTAATGCTGTCGTTCAGAAAACAGCTTGAGAATCCATACAATTCTCGCCCTTACCTCTGAGAGAGTTCTCATTGCAGTAGCCCTTGGCAGTTTGTAGAAATCTGCACCTAAACCCTTCTCCAAGTAGGCCTGAGTCCCAGTTCGGAGGAACAAGCAATGGCGGAGCTAAGACCAGTATGGCACCAGTCAGTATTCACACACTCTGGCAGCCTGCTCCTCCAGGGACAGTAAGGCTTCTTTTTCTCTGCAGGAGGCTCACTTGCCTTACTTCCTGTGAACAGCTTTTCCCAGCCTGGGCGAAAAGCGGTTCCTGGAGATCTTTTCTCAGAGGCTGTTTTCTCGGAGCTGGGGCGGACCTCGGGGACCCAACTCACAGGGGAAGGCGAAACCACATGTACAGGTGAGCACTCTGTAGGAGAGCTCTTGTGAGCCTCATCTCTCAGGAACATTCTTGGCTCCTGTAGAGACACCACTGTGTGTGAATCTACACACCCCACATAGGGGCAAAGGGAGCCTGATTCCCTCCGTGGGGTGCTGATGCTTGGTGGCAAAGAACTTTCCTGATAATCCATCCGCTTATGCTTCCCTCGCATTTACGGAGGTCTCATTGCTGTAGCCCTCGGCAGTTTGGAAAGAAGAAGACCCTTACCCTTCATAAAGTAGGGCCTTGTCCTACTTTGAATGGAAAGGCAATAGCTGAGCTGAGGCCAATAAGGCGCCAGTCAAGTCTGACATATTCCCAAAGCCTGCTTCTTCAGGAAGATAACTGTAGAATCTAGGAATGTCTTTGCAAGGCTGGCAAAGGGCAGTCAGGAGCCTGCACCCTGCCTCTGGAATTACCGACTACTGAACAGATCTGGAGGTCTCCCTTAGGGGAAGCTAACCCATTCTTCCAAATAGAGGCTTCCAAACGCAGGCCGCTTGGCTGCCTCTTGCTCTCTGAAGGAGGCCTGCTTTTCCCGCCTCCTATGAACCCCACATCCCAGCCTCTGGGAAAAGTGGATCTTGAAGATCTTTTCTCAGGGGTTGTTTCCACGGAGCTGGGGCCGAGCCTGGAGCCCCAAACGCACAGGGGAAGAAAAACCACATGGACAAGTCTTTGCTCTCTAGGAGAGCTCTAGTGAACCTCACTCTGTCAGGAACGTTCTTGTTTCCTATGGAGACACCCCTGTCTGTGAAGCTGTGTACCGAACATGGAGACACAGAGTCTGATTGTCTCTGTGCAGCTTTGAAGCTGTCGTTCAAACAACAGCTTGAAAATCCATACAATGCTCTTCCTTACCCGTGACACAGTTCTCATTGCTATACCCCTTGGCAGTATTTAGAAATCCATACCCAAACCCTTCTCCTAGTAGGCCTGGGTCCTAGTTCGGAGAAGCACGCAATGGCGGAGCTGAGGCCAGTAAGGCACCAGTCAGGTCTCACACACTCTGGCAGCCTGATCGTCCAGGGACACTAAGGCCTGTTGTGCCTTGCAGGAGGCTCGCTTGTGTTACCTCCTGTGAACTGCGTTTGCCAGCCTGGGGGAATAGCGGTCCCTGGAGATCTTTTCTCAGGGGCTCCTTCCCCTGAGCTGGGGCGGACCTCAGGGACCCAACTCACAGGGCAAGGCAAAACCATATGGACAGGTCTATGCTCTGTAGCAGACTTCTAGTGAACCTCATCTCTCAGGAACATTCTTGGCTCCTATAGAGACACCTCTGTGTGTGAAGCTGCGTACCTAACATAGGGGCACAGAGAGCCTGATTCTCTCAGTTCATTTTGACGCAGTCGTTCAGAAAACAGCTTGAGAATCCATAAAATGCTCTCCCTTACCGCTGAGAGAATTCTCACTGCTGTAGCCCTTGGCACTTTGTAGAAATCCGCAGCCAAACGCTTCTCCAAATAGGCCTGGGTCCTAGTTCGGAGGAACAGGCAATGGTGGAACTGAGGCCAGCAAGGCAACAGTCAGGTTTCACACACTCTGGCAGCCTGCTCCTCCAGGGACAGTAACGCCTCTTTTTCTCTGCAGGAGATTCGCTTGCCTTACTTCCTGTGAACAGCGTTTCCCAGCCTCAGCGAAGCGGTTCCTGGAGATCTTTTCTCAGGGACAGTTTCCCCGGAGGTGTGGCGGACCTCGGGGACCCAACTCACAGGGGAAGGAAAAACCACATGGACAGGTCTATGCTCTGTAGGAGAGGTTTAGTGAACCTAATCTCTCAGGAACATTCTTGGCTCCTATAGAGACAACTCTGTGTGTGAAGCTACACTCCCAACATTGGGGAACAGGGATCTTGGTTCTCTCCGTGGGGTGCTGATGCTTTGTAGTAAAGCACCTGCTTGAGAATCCGTCCTCTTAGGCTTCCCTCGCTTTGACAGAGGTCTCATTGCTGTAGCCCTTGGCAGTTTCAAAGAAGAAGACCCTTACCCTTCATAAAGTAGGCCCTTGTCCTAGTTTGAATGGAAAGGCAATAGCTGAGCTGAGGCCAATAAGGAGCCAGTCCCCTCTGACACATTCCCGAAGCCTGCTCCTTCATGGAATATAACTCTAGAATCTTGGAATGTCTTTGCAAGGCTGACAAAGGGCAGTCAGGAATCATCACCCTGCCTCTGGAATTACCGACTTCTGAGCAGATCTGGAGGTCTCCTTTAGGAGAAGCTAACCCTTTCCTTCCAAATAGAGGCTTCAAAACACAGGCAGGTTGGCTGCCTTTCGTGCCCGAAGGAGGCTTGCTTTTCTCTCCTCCTATGAACCCCAGTTCCCAGCCTCTGGGAAAAGCGTATCTTGAAGATATTTTCTCAGGGGTTGTTTCCACGGAGCTGGGGCCGAGCCCGGGGCCCAAAGGCACAGGGGAAGGCAAGACCACATGGACAGGTCTATGCTCTGTAGCAGACCTCTAGTGAACCTCATCTCTCAGGAGCATTCTTGGCTCCTATAGAGACACCTCTGTGTGTGAAGCTGCGTACCTAACATAGGGGCACAGAGAGCCTGATTCTCTCTGTTCATTTTGACGCTGTCATTCAGAAAACAGCTTGAGAATCCATAAAATGCTCTCCCTTACCACTGAGAGAATTCTCACTGCTGTAGCCCTTGGCACTTTGTAGAAATCTGCACCCAAACGCTTTTCCAAGTAGGCCTGGGTGCTAGCTCGGATGAACAGGCAATGGCGGAGCTGAGGCCAGTAAGGCAACAGTCAGGTTTCACACACTCTGGCAGCCTGCTCCTCCAGGGACTGTAAGGCCTCTTTTACTCTGCAGGAGATTCGCTTGCCTTACTTCATGTGAACAGCATTTCCCAGCCTTGGCGAAGCGGTTCCTGGAGATATTTTCTCAGGGACAGTTTCCCCGGAGGTGTGGCGGACCTCGAGGACCCAACTCACAGGGGAAGGCAAAACCACATGGACAGGTCTATGCTCTGTAGGAGAGGTTTAGTGAACCTAATCTCTCAGGAACATTCTTGGCTCCTATAGAGACAACTCTGTGTGTGAAGCTACACTCCCCACATTGGTGCACAGGGAGCTTGATTCTCTCCGTGGGGTGCTGATGCTTTGTGGCAAAGCACCTGCTTGAGAATCCATCCTCTTAGGCTTCCCTCACCTTGACAGAGGTCTCATTGCTGTAGCCCTTGGCAGTTTGCAAAGAAGAAGACCCTTACCCTTCATAAAGTAGGGCCTTGTCCTAGTTTGAATGGAAAGGCAATAGCTGAGCTGAGGTCAATAAGGAGCCAGTCCCGTCTGACACATTCCCGAAGCCTTCTCCTTCATGGAAAATAACTCTAGAATCTAGGAATATCTTTCAAGGCTAGCAAAGGGCAGTCAGGAACCAGTACCCTGCCTCTGGAATTACCGACTTCTGAGCAGATCTGGAGGTCTCCTTTAGGAGAAGCTAACCCATTCCTTCCAAATAGAGGCTTCAAAACACAGGCAGGTGGGCTGCCTTTCATGCCCGAAGGAGGCTTGCTTTTCTCTCCTCCTATGAACCCCAGTTCCCAGCCTCTGGGAAAAGCGTATCTTGAAGATATTTTCTCAGGGGTTGTTTCCACGGAGCTGGGGCCGAGCCTGGAGACCCAAAGGCACAGGGGAAGGCAAGACCACATGGACAAGCCTTTGCTCTTTAGTATAGCTCTAATGAACCTCACTCTGTCAGGATCTTTCTTGATTCCTACGGAGACACACCTGTGTGTGAAGCTGCGGACACAGAGAGCCTGATTACCCCTGTGCAGCGCTGAGTCTGGGCGGCTAAACAACAGCTTGGGAATGCAGCCTGGGGCGCTTCCCTTCCCTCTGACAGAGCTCTCTTTCGGTCCCTAAGCCCTCTGCAAGTAGGCATGGATCATAGGTGCAAAGGGAAGGGAAGAGCCGAGCTGAGGCCAGTAAGGCGCCCGCCAGTCACGTCTCCCCCACTTCCGCAGTCTGTTCCTTCCCCTGCGTGAAAGCTAGAAGCTGGGAAGGGCTTGGCGAGGCTCGCCCAGGCAGAGCAGCCTCTAGGCCGGGGCTCTGCGATATCGCGCCTGGGCGCAGATCTGGAGCTCCGCAGGAGTGGAAGCTCATTCGGTCCTTCCCAATACAGGCTTGCAAGCACCCGACGGCGGCCTGACTCTATTCTCCCGCGTGCTGGGAGTGGGCTTCCAATCCAGGGCACAGAGCACTGCCTGGAGCTCTCTGCTCAGGGGCTGGTTCCCCTGCACTGGGACTGTGCTAGGGAGCCCAAAGGCACAGGGGAAGGCCCCAAACCACATGCACACGAGTCTGCTCTGGAGCTGAGCTCCGGGGAAGCCCAGTCTGTAAGGCGGTTTCTGAACACAAACAGGGGAACACTCTGGCTGTGGAGCTCCCTCCCCATGACAGGGGCACTGGGACCCTGATTCCCTCCGTTCAGCGCTGAGTCTGGGCTGCCAAGCAAAAGCTTGGGAATGCAACCTGGGGCATTTCCCTTCCCTCAGACAGAGGTCTCCTTGCGGGAGGCTTTCGCAGTTTGCACACCCCCGTGCCCTAAGCCGTCTGCAAGGAGGCCTGGCTCCTAGGTCCAAAGGGAAGGCAAGAGAGGAGCTGAGGCCAGTCAGGAGCCAGTCATGTCGCCCACACTCCCGCAGCCTGCTCCTTTGCAGGTGCAAACGCTAGAAGCTGGGAAGGGCTTGGCGAGGCTCGCCCAGGCAGAGCAGCCTCTCGACAGGGGCTCTGTCCTATCGCGCCTGGGCGCAGGTCTGCAGCTCTGCCGGTGTGGAAGCTCACTCGGTCCTTTCCAATACAGGCTTGCAAGGACCCGCCGGCAGCCTAACTCATCTCTCCCGCGTGCTGGGACTGGGCATCCAGGCCTGGGCACAAAGCACTGCCTGGAGCTCTTTGCTCAGGGGCTGGTTCCCCTACGCTGGGGCTGTGCTAGGGAGCCCAAACGCACATGTCAAGGCCCCAAAACACATCCACACGTCTCTGCTCTGCAACAGAGCTCCGGGGAAGCCCAGTCTGGCAGGCGCTTTCTGGGCACAAAGGGAGGAACACTCTGGCTGTGGAGCTTCCTCCCCAAGACAGGGGCACTAGGACCCTGATTCCCTCCGTTTACCGCTGAGTCTGCATTGCCAAGCAACAGCTTGGGAACGCAGCCTGGGGCGCTTCCCTTCCCTCGGACAGAGCTCTCCTTGCGGTAGGCCTTGGTAGTTTGCATACAATGGGGCCCTAAGCCCTCTGCAAGTTGGCCTGGCTCCTAGGTCCAAAGGGCAGGCCAGAGCGGAGCTGAGGCTGTCAGGCTCCAGACACATCTCCCATACTCCTACATCCTGCTCCTACCCGGGCGTGAACGCTAGAAGCTGGGAAGGTACCTGGACCGTGCAGGGGCGGGGCGAACGCGGGCGGTGTGGGGCGGGGGTCGGCTTCTGGCGGGGGTGGGGGCGGGCTTCCCAGTTGTGCTCTCAGAGGTGGACACTGAGGCTGAAAACACCCCGGGAGCGCACCCGGGCCTGGGTAAACCCGGGCTGCGCGGGTCGAGATTCCGATGGCTTTAGGTGGGGGTCAGTCCCAGTTGTGCTCCTGGGGGTCGCCACTGCGGCTGGGAACGCGCAGGGAGCGCGGCAGGGGCGGGGCTAACCCTGGCGGCGCGGGGCGGGGGTCGGCTCATGGGGGGGATGGGGAGGGGTTCCCAGTTGTGCTCTCGGGGGTTGCAACTGCGGCTGGGAACGCCCATTTCGTCCGCTCCTGGGTCCCCAAGGATCGCCATCCCGTGGGTGCAGCGGAGGGCTGCGGACCACAGGTAAGGGAACTGGGACTGCGTGGAGCAGGGAACCAAGTATTCCGCCGTCTGTTGGCACATTCTCGGAGCTCCCCAACCTGGCGGTCGCAGAAAGGCCTTGCCTTTGGGGTCAAGGCCTTTACCGCTCCACCCCTCTGCTGAAAAATCTCAGAGTCTGCGCGGTTTTTCCAAGCAGCCTAGTGTCCGCTGGAAGTCCAAGGGACAGAACACTGAACTCTGGCCGGCTGGCCCAGCCCTGCTTCTGGCACTTTGTAAGCCAGCGGGCCCTTGAGCACCTGCTGGGATGGGAAAGGGAAGGGTCCATGGATTGCACCCTAGAAACTTAGTAGGGTGCATGGATTTCAAACCCTGGTGGCCGCCCAGGCAGCAAAGAAGGGGGGAGGGCACCTTGCTGCCCTTTCATGGCAGAATCTGTGGTTGTCCAGCTGCGTGGGCCTTTTCATGAGGACCCTGTGCAATAAAAGTTTGGTGTTTTGGAACTGAATAATTAGAACGTGTAAAAGCTTTAAATTATGTGGTGGTGTAATTAAAAAACAAAACAAAACCAAGCTCCAAGTGTTTTGCAAATGGAGGTTTAAATATTGAAGGACTGTATTCCTTGCACTGTGGAATTCTATCAAGAAGTGTGCAGGATTTTTTTTTTTTTTAAGAAAAGTGTTCGAAGTGAGGGAAACAGGAAACCCAGAGGTGCCCCTGTATTTTGGGGAAGGCATTAGGAGGTCACTTGGAAATGCTGCTGGCTGTGCGGGAGGGGGGCAGATGGGCTGTGCAGGCTTGTCCTTTGCATGGATGTTCTTGTGTGTGGAAACCCAGCTCGGAGCCATCTCCTGATGTGTAAGAATTTCGCAGACAAACCTTGAGCTAAGCAATGCATTTTTTCCTAAGAAAATGTTTGTCTTAAGCGATGTAAATATCCTATGTATTTCCGCTAGACTCTGGCTTCAGGTCGGTTCCCCCAAAAGGCTCAGAAGCGATTTGAACAAAACAGCATGTTTTCCTCCTAGCTTGTTCTCCTTATCTATGTTAAGGAAATGATATATTTGCCTGCAATACTGCCTTTCTTCAAGATTCATGTCAATCAAGTTTTGGCCCGGGATGACTCACCTGCTGCCAATATTATCTCAATGCATGTCGTGGGGGAGGGGCCTGGTGCCATTCCCTGAAACAGTTCCTTTCTTTCCTTAGCTGACTGCTAGTGCCTGTAGAATATCTGGCTAAAGACCAGCAGGGGGTACTCTTACTACCCCCCCCCCACCCCGCCTCGAGTCTAAGTCAGCAGCTTTCTCTATCTCTTTAATACTTTAATAACACTTGATGACACAAAAGCTCTGAGCGATCAAATCATATCAAATCTTCATTTCAGATTGAAGATGCATTCCATGGTATTGCCATCTTAAGTCTTTCCATCGTTATGGAATATCTGTCCATGTATTCAGGATAGTTTTCAGCCAGGGTGTATAATTTCCAGTGTGCCAGTCTTGTCATCCTCGTTACATCCATGGCAAAGTGTTTTATTCATGTTGATATTATTGAAAGGGAATTTTTTAAAATTCCTTTTCAGATTATTATCTGCTAATGTATACAGATAAAACTGTGTAATCATTCATTTTTATCAGTTTGGACAGCTTGATAGTTGTCTTTAATTTCTTTACTTTCTGACACTTTAAGATTATCCTGGGACACATATGTAATGCCTCACCCCTAAATTCAGACATGTGTTCAAAGAACTTCTGTCCTTTTATTTATTTATTTATTTATTCTTTAACATTGAAATCGTTTTGACTATGCTGGGTGTTTGTTGCTAGATGGAAGTAGCTAGGACCTCTGGACTGCAGTCTCTCATCTCTTGCTGACCTCTTGTTGACCTCTGCAGAATCCTGGTAGGTGGGAGCTTGTTAGTTCCTTGTTCCTTATCAGAACCTCCTGTGGTAAGTGTTTTTCTCTTCTCTGTTGCCTGGTAAGGGTGGGTGGTCATGGGCATCCCAAAGTTGGCTAGAAGTCAATTATTTAGGCAGGCTTGTGCACAGATATGGGAGAAGGCAATGGCACCCCACTCCTGGAAAATCCTAAGGATGGAGGAGCCTGGTAGGCTGCAGTCCATGGGGTGGCTAAGAGTCGGACACCACTGAGTGACTTCATTTTCACTTTTCACTTTCATGCATAGGAGGAGGAAATGGCAACCCACTCCAGTGTTCTTGCCTAGAGAACCCCAGAGACTGCGGGGCCTGGTGGGCTGCCATCTATGGCGTGGCACAGGGTCGGCCTCAACTGAACCACTTAGCAGCTGCAGCAGCAGTGCATAGATATCAAAGGGGATGAGAACAGTCAGGTAGGATCACATATGTCATCGTGAAACAATACTTCTCCTCTTAGCCAAAGCTAACGAAAGATTTCTGTTCTAGGTCAACCTAGAAGAGATCACTTAAGAGGTAAAGAAACTTAAACTCCATTAGCAAAGGCAGTTCAACATCTCAAGAAAACTTGTGCTAGGCACAAAACTCTTTTCTGGGGGCCTACTTTCCCTACAACCTCCTTATCCCATTCTGTACCCATTCCTTTGCTTCTCCCGTCCTGAAAATGCCACCTCTAAGACAGAACTACTTCGTTTTCCTTCTTAAAGTGTGATTGCATTCCATACATTCTTGTAATAACAAGTCATACATTTCCCTTCAGCAACCAAGAACTCACTCTTATATTGGCATTTGATAGATTGGTGAGCATACCTATCAGTGATAATAGCGCCCACCCCGCTTCCTGCAAGAACAGAACAAAACAAAACAAAACAAAAAAATTGCTTTCTTACATTTAATATGTTCGGATGGTGCCAGTCACTATTCATGCAGAGTCAAAAATCTCTTTTGTTTCTGTGTAAAAGGGAGGTCCTTTCAAGTCGTGAATGTTTCAGAAGTTTCATTTATTTGGAAGTGACCTAGCTATTCAATACACTGTCGTCACTTAGTTTAGCACCAGGATAGAAACTCAGGTAACCAAAACACCTGGAGGAACGATTGTAAGTTCAGTTCAGTTCAGTTGCTCAGTCGAGTCTGACTCTTTGGGACCCCGTGGCCTGCAGGACGCCAGGCTTCCGTGTCCATCACCAACTCCAGGGGCTTGCTCAAACTCATGTCCATCGAGTCAGTGATGCCATCCCACCATCTTATCCTCTGTCATCCCCTTCTCCTCTGCCTTCAATCAAGACTATGAGAGGCAGATATTTTAGAGTATAATTATTGTTAAGAGTTTATCTAAAAGCTCATATCACATTTACATTTTTTACATTGGTTGTTGCTGTTTCCAGGTACTTTCTTGCTGACAAGCTTGTGACAGATATAACAATAGAGCAATTTTTACCTTAGAAGAAACCTAGGCACTATGAACATGTTGTGCTTAATGTTGTTGACTCTTAGACATGTCTATAGTGGAGGAGCAAAACCAAAAATACTAGATATTTAATATTGACTAGTTCCCAGTTCACGGGACTCTGACATTCATTTAGGCAATGTTTTCTTGTATTTCCAGCAGTTTGATTTGGAAGGGCTGCCTTGTCTTGAGACCATTGAAATCAGAACTCAGAACTTGAGCAATATTATCAAAAAACACAAGGCTCACACTGACATATACCTTAATCCAGACAGACAGACAAGACATCTTCCAGTTTTCCGCCTGAGATTTAAAATATTTCTTTGAGCCGTTTTCCTGGGAAGTGGGGGGGGGGGAGTGGGGGTGGCAGCGAGGCAGGCTTGGGTAACAAGCTAATTGTTGGTCATTGCATATGCAAAGAACCAGCTTTCCGGGTTCCAAGGAAAAAAGCTTCCTTGGTACCCAATTTTGTTTGGATCTATAGACTCTCATGGCCCTCCTAGGTCAGGACATCTTTCCTTTCTGTAGTCCTCGTTTGAACCCTAAATGATAGACAGCTTGGATTGTCTCTGTGGGGTGTATGTATTGTCCTCGTGTTTGACCTGGCGGCAGTAGCGAGGTCCGAGAGCCTCTCCTGGAACCGGGCGTGGGGACAGGGCTCACCGGGAGCCCCTGGTGGAAGTGGGCAACGCCCCGGGAGCGCGCCAGGGGCGGGGCGATCCCGGGCGGCGCGGGTCGGGGTTCCGGTCGGGAGGGGGTGGGGGGTGGTAACAGTTGTGCTCTCGGGGGTCCCCACTGCAGCTGGAAACGCGCTGGGAGTGCGGCAGGGGCGGGGTGAACCCTGGTGGCGCGGGGCGGGGTTCGGCTCCTGGCGGGGGTGGGGGAGGGCTTCCCAGTTGTGCTCTCGGTGGTGGCCACTGAGGCTGGAAACGCGCCGGGAGCGCACCCGGGGCGGGGTAAACCTGGGCTGCGCGGGTCGAGATTTAGATGGCTGTGGGTGGGGGTTCGGTCCCAGTTGTGCTCTCCGGGGTCGCCACTGCGGCTAGGAACGCCCATTTCCTATGCTAATGTGTCCCCAAGGATCCACATCTAGTGGGTGCAGCGGAGGGCTGCGGGCCACAGGTCAGAGAACTGGGACTGCTTGGAGCAGGGAACCACGTATTCCGCCCTCTGTTGGCACATTCTCGGAGCTCCCCAACCTGGCGGTTGCAGAAAGGCCTCGCCCTTGGTGTCAAGGCCTTTACCGCTCCACCCCTTTGCTGAAAAATCTCAGTCTGCACGGTTTTCCCAAGCAGCCTAGTGTCCCCTGGAAGTCCAAGGGACAGAACCCTGAACTCTGGCCGGCTGGCCCAGCCCTGCTTCTGGCACTTTGTAGGCCAGCGGGCCCTGGAGCACCTGCTAGGATGAGAAAGGGAAGGGTCCGCGAATTGCACCCTAGAAAGTTAGTAGGGTGCATGGATTTCAAACCCTGGTGGCCGCCCAGGCAGCAAAGAAGTGGGGAGGGCACCTTGCTGCCCTTTCATGGCAGAATCTGTGGCTGTCCTGATGCATGGGCCTTTCCATGGGGACCTTGTGCAATAAAAGTTTGGTGTTTTAGTACTGAATAATTAGAAATTGTAAAAAGTTTAAATTATGTGGTGGTGTAATTAAAAAACAAAACAAAACCAAGCCCCAAGTGTTTGGCACAGGGAGGTTTAAGTATTGAAGGCCTGTTTTCCTTGCACTGTGGCATTCTATCAAGAAGTGTGCAGGATTTTTTTTTTTTTAAGAAAAGTGTTCGAAGAGCTTGAAACAGGAAACCCAGAGGTGCCCCTGTATTTTGGGGAAGGCCTTAGGAGGTCACTTGGAAATGCTGCTGGCTGTGGGGGAGGGGGGCAGATGGGCTGTGCAGGCTTGTCCTTTGCATTCATGTTCTTGTGTGTAGAAACCCAGCTCGGAGCCATCTACTGATGTGTAAGAATTTTGCAGACAAACCTTGAGCTAAGCAATGCATTTGTTCCTGAGGAAATGTTTGTCTTAAGCGATGTAAATATCCTATGTATATCTAATGGACTCTGGCTTCAGGTCGGTTCCCCCAATAGGCTCAGAAGCGACTTGAACAAAACAGTATGTTTTCCTCGTACCTTGTTCTCCTAATCTATGTTAAGGAAATGATATATTTGCCTGGAATACTGCCTTTCTTCAAGATTCATGTCAATCAGTTTTTGGCCCAGGATGACTCACCTGCTGCCAATGTGACCTCAAGGCATGTCGTGGGGGAGGGGCCTGGTGCCATTCCCTGAGACAGTGCCTTTCTTTCCTTAGCTGACTGCTAGTGCCTGTAGAATATCTGGCTAGAGACCAGCAGGGCGTACACCCTGCCTCAAGTCTAAGTCAGCAGCTTTCTCTATCTCATTTATACTTTAATAACAATTGATGACACAAAAGCTCTGAGCGATCAAATCATATCAAATCTTCATTTCAGATTGAAGATGCATTCCATGGTATTGCCATCTTAAGTCTTTCCATTGTTATGGAATATCTGTCCATGTATTCAGGATAGTTTTCAGCCAGGGTGTATAATTTCCAGTGTGCCAGAATTGTCATCCTCGTTACATCCATGGCAAAGTGTTGTATTCATGTTGACATTATTGAAAGGGAATTTTTTTTAATTCCTTTTCAGATTATTATCTGCTAATATATACAGAAAAAAGTGTGTAATCTTTCGTTTTTATCAGTTCGGACAGCTTGATAGTTGTCTTTAAATTCTTTCCTTTCTCATACTTTAAGATTTTCCGGGCACCGTACATGTACTGCCTCACCCCTAATCTCAGTCATGTGTTCAAAGGACTTCTGTCCTTTATTTGTTTACTTATTTTTTGCAACATTGAATTCGTTTTGACTATGCTGGGTCTCTGCTGCAAGATGGAAGTTGCTAGGACCTCTGGACTGCAGTCTTCCATCTCCTACTGACCTCTTGTTGACCTCTGCAGAATCCTGGTTGGCGGGAGCTTGTTAGTTCCTTGTTCCTTACCAGGACCTCCTGTGGTAAGTGTTTTTCTCTTCTCTGTTGCCTGGTAAGGGTGGATGGTCATTGGCATCCCAAAGCTAGCTAGAAGTCAATTATTTAGGCAGGCTTGTGCATAGATATGGGAGAAGGCAATGGCACCCCACTCCAGTACTCTTGCGTGGAAAATCCCATGGATGGAGGAGCCTGGTAGGCTGCAGTCCATGGGGTGGTTAAGAGTCGGACACCACTGAGCGACTTCACGTTCACTTTTCACTTTCATGCATGGGAGGAGGAAATGGCAACCCACTCCAGTGTTCTTGCCTAGAGAACCCCAGGGACTGCGGGGCCTGGTGGGCTGCCGTCTATGGGGTCGCACAGAGTCGGACACGACTGAAACGACTTAGCAGCAGCGGCGGTGGCAGCAGCAGCAGAAGCAAGGCATCGATATCAAAAGGGCTGCAAACAGTCAGGAAGGATCACATATGTCACCGTGAAACACTACTTCTCCACTTAGCCAAAGCTAACCAAAGATTTCTGTTCTAGGTCAACCTAGAAGAGATCACTTAAGAGGTAAAGAAACTTAAACTCCATTAGCAAAGGCAGTTCGACATCTCAAGAAAACTTGTGCTAGGCACAGAACTCTTTTCTGGGGGTCCACTTTCCCTACAACCTCCTTATCCCATTCTGTACCCATTCCTTTGCTTCTCCCATCCTGAAACTGCCACCTGTAAGACAGAACTACTTCGTTTTCCTTCCTCAAGTGCAATTGCATTCCACATACTTTCTTGATATAACAAGTCATACATTTCCCTTCAGCAACCAAGAACTGACTTTTATATTGGCATTGGCTATAGCCCGCCCCCCTCCCCCCACCCCCAAGAACAGAACAAAACAAAACAAAACAAAACAATTGCTTTCTTACATTTAACATGTCAGGATGGTGCCAGACACTATTCATGGAGAGTCAAAAATCTCTTTTGTTTCTGTGTAAAAGGGAGGTCCTTTCAAGTCGTGAATGTTTCAGAACTTTCATTTATTTGGAAATGACCTAGCTATTCAATACACTGTCGTCACAAGGATAGAAACTCGGGTAACCAAAACACCTGGAGAAACGTTTGTTAGTTCAGTTCAGTTCAGTTGCTCAGTCGTGTCTGACTCTTTGGGACCCCGTGGCCTGAAGGACGCCAGGCTTCCGTGTCTGTCACCAGCTCCAGGGGCTTGCTCAAACTCATGTCCATCGAGTCAGTGATGCCATCCAACCATCGTACCCTTGTCATCCCCTTCTCCTCTGCCTTCAATCAAGACTATGAGAGGCAGATATTTTAGAGTATAATTATTGTAAAGAGTTTGTCTAAAAGCTCATATCACATTTACATTTTTTACTTTTGTTGTTGTCGTTTCCAGGTAGTTTCTTGCTGACAAGCTTGTGACAGATATAACAATAGAGCAATTTTTACCTTAGAATAAACCTAGGCACTATGAACATGTTGTGCTTAATGTTGTTGACTCTTAGACATGTCTATAATGGAGGAGCAAAACCAAAAATACTAGATATTTAATATTGACTAGTTCCCAGTTCACGGGACTCTGACATTCATTTAGGTCAATGTTTTCTTGTATTTCCAGCAGTTTGATTTGGAAGGGCTGCCTTGTCTTGAGACCATTGAAATCAGAACACAGAACTTGAGCAATATTATCAAAAAACACAAGGCTCACACTGACACATACCTTAATCCAAACAGACAGACAAGACATCTTCCAGGTTTCCGCCTGAGATTTAAAATATTTCTTTGAGCCAGTCTTCTGGGGAGTGGGGGGATGGAGGTGGCAGTAAGGCAGGCTTGGGTAACAAGCTAATTGTTGGTCATTGCATATGCAAAGAACCAGCTTTCCGGGTTCCAAGGAAAAAATTTCCTTGGTAACCAACTTTGTCTGGTTCTATAGAATATCATGGCCCTCCTAGGTCAGGTCATCTTGCCTTTCTGTAGTCCTCGTTTTATCCCTAAATCATAGACAGCTTGGATTGTCTCTGTGGGGTGTATGTATTGTCCTCATGTTTGACCTGGCGGCAGCAGCGAGGTCCGAGAGCCTCTCCTGGAACCGGGCGTGGGGACGGGGCTCACCGAGAGCCGCTGGTGAAGGTGGGCAGCGCCCCTGGAGCGCGGCAGGGGTGGGGCGCCCCGGGAGGCGCAGGGCGGGTGTCGGCTCCTGGCGGGGGTAGGGGAGGGCTTCCCAGTTGTGCTCTCGGAGATGGCCACTGCGGCTGGAAACGCGCCGGGAGCGCAGCCAGGGTGGGGTAAACCTGGGCTGCACAGGTCGTGATTCCGCTCACTGTGGGTGGGGGGTCGGTCCCTGTTGTGCTCCCGGGGGTCGCCAATATGGCTGGGAACCCGCCGGGAGCCCGGCAGGGCCGGGACGAAACCTGGCGGCGCGGGGCGGGGTGGGGGTCCGTTCGCAGCAGGGGTCGGCTCCTGGCAGGGGTGGGGGAGGGCTTTCCAGATGTGCTGTTGGGGGTCGCCATTGCGGCTGGGAATGCCCATTTCGTGAACTCCTGGATCCCCAAGGATCGGCATCCATTGGCCACAGCGGAGGGGTGCGGAACACAGGTAAGGGAACGGGGACTGCGTGGAGCAGGGAACCATGTATTCCGCCCTGTGTTGGCACAGTCTCAGAGCTCCCCAACCTGGCGGTCGCAGGAAGGCCTCGTCTTTGGGGTCAAGGCCTTTACCACTCCACCCCTCTGCTGAAAATCCTCAGAGTCTGCGCGGTTTTCCCAAGCAGCCTAGTGTCCGCTGGAAGTCCAAGGGACAGAACCCTGAATTCTGGCCGTCTGGTCCAGCCCTGCTTCTGGCACTTTGTAGGCCAGCGGGCCCTGGAGCACCTGCTAGGATGGGAAAGGGAAGGGTATGCGAACTGCACCCTGGTGGCCGCCGAGGCAGCAAAGAAGAGGGGAGGGCATCTTACT
Source organism: Bubalus kerabau (assembly GCF_029407905.1). NCBI lineage: Eukaryota > Metazoa > Chordata > Mammalia > Artiodactyla > Bovidae > Bubalus > Bubalus kerabau. Next base: position 937,157 of record NW_026577915.1, on the reverse strand, counting down.
GCCCTTTAATGGCAGACAGAATCTGTGGCTGTCCTGCTGCGTGGGCCTTTTCATGGGGACCTTGTGCAATAAAAGTTTACCGGTGAACTTAGGGAACTTCCCAGTGTGCTTCTGACAGATGAGGGATGCTGTGGAGTTGGCGGGGCCTCTCAGGACTCTGCTGGGTTTGGCGCAATGGAAGAGGGCCTCATCTCCAGGGAAGGCAGGAACCTCAGGCTTCCTCTCCGTTTCGGACTCCGACCGCAGGGTCCCTGCAGAGTTGGGACAGGAGAGTCAGGAATCGTCTTGTCTGAGGAAGGGAACTCCGCTTGCCTCTCGAGGTGCTCAGGGGGTCTCAGGCCCCTTGTTGAGCTGTGTGTGGAACCTGCGGGTATTTCCGGAAATGCACGACGGTGACAGTGCCCCTTCGTGTTGTGCCTTCACCCACTGGGTTGCCTTCGAAGAGGTGTCTGGGCCTCGGGTTCTTTTTAAGAGCGGACCGGGAAATCGGGGTCTTTCGGCATGTGGGACCACCCACGGGGCTAGTCTCAAATTTCCTAGTGAGGCCGGCTTCATCCTGACGTGTGCCGGGAAGGCCGGGGACCCTTCCAGACAACGCAGGGGGATCGACTCTCCTGTCGCCATCAGGAGGGGAGAAGGGTCTCAGATGAAGTGGGGCCGGAACCCTCGGTGTTACCCTCGAGAGAAACCGGCGTGTGGGGGACTTTTGGGGGTTGCATGAAAGGAGTCAGGTACCATTTCGCACTTCAGGACAGAACCTGGGACTTCCCTTGAGACGCCGTAGCGGGCAAGGGCCTCATTTTGCGAAGACGTTGGAACCATGTGGATTTTCTCGAGTTGCGGCGGGATTCTAGAGTTACGACGGGGATTTCAGGCTTCCTCTTGTGTTGGCCCCGGGAAGCCTAATCTTCCATTCGAGTTGCGAGGGAAAGCTTGGGGTTGCACTCGAGTCACTGCAGGGCCAAAGAGACCTCATCTAGGCCTGTGTCCGGGACTTAACGTTCCTCTCAAGGGAAGACAGGGATCTCAGGGTGGCGTTCCAGACTCCCCCGGGGAGTCAGGCCTAGCCTCGAGGGCAAGCAAAGGATGCCGCTCTCCTCTCAAGTCGCGACGCAGATCTCTTGGAGCCCACTGAGTGGCCTCAAGGGAGTCAGGCCTTCTCTTCAGTTTGGAGAGAGGACTCAGGATTGCGGTCTGCGTCAGGCAGGAAAAGAAGGCCCTCACCTCGCGAGGATGGGGGCTTCTCAGGGGTTTCCTCGAGCTGCGGCGCCCGTGGGGGTTTTTCACGAGGCAAGACGAGGATCTCAGGGAGCCTCTCGTGCGGTGCCAGGGAAGTCAGGTCTCTGTGCGCGTGGCGAGGGGGAGCGCGTCATGGCTCTCGAGTCATGGGAGAGGACTAGGGCCTCCAGACGCGTTGAAGAAGGACACTCGAGGTCTTTCTGGGGTTGCGGCGGGAAAGCCTCATTTCCCTCGACTTCTGCCAGGGACCTGAGGGAACTTCCCATGGTGCCTCTGATAGGTGAGGGATGCTGTGGAGTTGGCGGGGCCTCTCGGGACTCCGCTGGGCTTGGCGCAATGGAAGAGGGCCTCATCTCGAGGGGAGACAGGAAACTTAGGCTTCCTCTCCTTTTCGGACTCCAACCACAGGGTCCCTGCAGAGTTGGGACAGGAGAGTCAGGCCTCGTCTTGTCTGAGGAAGGGAACTCCGCTTGCCTCACGAATTGCTCAGGGTGTCTCACGTACCTCGTCGAGCTGTGTGTGGAAACCGCGGGTTTTTCCGGACGACTCACGGGGGTGTCAGTGCCCCTTCGAGTGGTACCTTCACCCACAGGGTTGCCTTCGAAGAGGGGTCCAGGCCTCGGGTCCTCCTCAAGAGCGGACCGGGGAATCGGGGGCGTTCGGCATGTGGCACCACCCACGTGGCTCGTCTCGAATTTCCCCGTGAGACCGGCCTCATCCTGAGGTGCGCCGGGAAGGCCGGGAACCCCTTCTGGACCACGCAGGGGAATCGCCTCTCCTGTCGCGATCAGGAGGGGAGAAGGGGCTCAGATGAAGCTGTGCCGGGACTCTCGGTGTTCCCCTCGAGGGAACCCGGCGTGTCAGGGAACTTTTGGGTGTCGTACGAAGGGTGTCAGGTACCGTTTCGCACTTCAGGGAGGAACATGGGACTTCCCTTGAGACGCCGTAGTGGGCAAGGGCCTCATCTTGCGAAGACGTTGAAACCACGTGTTTTTTCTCGATTTGCGGTGGGATTCTCGAGTGACGACGGGGATTACAGGCTTCCTCCTCTGTTGGCCCTGGGAAGCACCGTCTTCCATTGGAGTGGCGAGGGAAAGCTGGGGGCTGCCTTGAGTCACTGCAGGGCCAAAGAGACCTCATCTAGGCGTGTGTCCAGGACCTAATGTTCCTATCCAGGAAAGGCAGGGATCTCGGGGTTGCATTCCAGGATCCCCCGGGGTGCCAGACCTCGTCTCGAGGGGAAGCCAAGGACTCCGCTGTCCTCCCGAGTCGCGACACGGATCTCTTGGAGCCCCCTAGTGGCCTCAGTGGAGTCAAGCCTCCTCTTCATTTTGGAGAGAGGGCTCGGGATTGTTCTCCAGGCCATGTAGGAAAAGAAGGCCCTTCACCTCGTGAGGACGGGGGCGTCTCAGGGGTTTCCTTGAGCTGCGGCGCCCTTGGGGGTTTTCTCGCGAGGCACGACGAGGATCTCAGGGAGCCCCTCGTGCGGCGCCAGGGAAGTCAGGTCTCCATGCGCGTGGCGAGGGGGAGCGCGTCATGGCTCTCGAGTCACGGGAGGGGACTAGGGCCTCGAGACGCGTTGAAGAGGGACTATCGAGGTCTTTCTCGGGTTGTGTCGGGAAAAGTCATTTCCCTCGACTTCTGCCGGGGACCTTAGGGAACTTCCCAGGGTGTCTCTGAGAGTTGATGCATACTGTGGAGTTGGTGGGGCCTCTCGGGACTCCGCTGGGTTTGTCGCAATGGAAGAGGGCCTCATCTCGAGGGGAGGCAGGAACCTCAGACTTCCTCTCTGTTTCGGACTCAGACCGCAGGGTCCCTGCAGAGTTGGGACAGGAGAGTCAGGCTACGTCTTTTCTGAGGAATGGAACTCCGCTTGCCTCTCGAGTTGTTCATCGGGTTTCAGGCCCCTTGTCAAACTGTGTGTGGAATCTGCAGGTTTTTCCAGACGATGCACGGGGGTGTCAGTGATCCTTCGATTTGTGCCTTCATCCACAGGGTTGCCTTCGAAGAGGTGTCCGGGCATCGGGTTCTTATGAAGAGCGGACTGGGAAATCGGGGTCGTTCAGCATTTGGCAGCACCCACGTGGGTTGTCTCGAATTTCCTCATGAAACCGGCCTCATCCTGAGGTGTGCCGCGAAGGTCATGAAACTCTTCCAGACAAAGCAGAGGAATCGACCCTCCTGTGGCGATCAGGAGGGGAGAAGTGGCTCAGATGAAGTGCTGCTGGGAACCTCGGTGTTTCCCTCAAGTGAGACAGGTATGTCGGGTAACTTTTGGGGTCGCATAAAGCGTTCCAAGTACCGTTTCACTCTTCAAAATGGAACGTTGGACTTCTCTTGGGGTGCTCCAGCGGGCAAGGGCCTCATCTTGGAATGACTGCGGAACCACTTGGTTTTTCTCGAGTTGCGGTGGGATATTTGAGTTACCACAGGGAATTCATGCTTTCTCTTGTGTTGGCCCACAAAAGTCTTATCTTCCATTCGAGATTTGAGGAAGAGCTGGAGGTGCGCTCTAGTCACTGAAGGCAAAAGAGACCCCACCAAGGCTTGTGTGCAGGACCTAATGTTCATCTCAAGACTCGACAGAAATCTCGGGGTTGCATTCCAGACTCACCGTGGAGTCAGGCCTCGTCTCGAGGGGAAGCAAAGGACTCTGCTCTCCTCTCGAGTCGGACGGGTATGTCTTGCAGCCCACTGAGTGGCTTAAAGGGAGTCAAACCTCCTCTGGTGTTTGGAGGGAGGACACGGGATTGCTCTCCAGGCAATGCATGAAATGAAGGCCCTCATCTCCCGATGACTGGGGCATCTCGTAGGTTTTCTCGAGCTGTGGCGCTAGTGTGGGGTTTCTCAAGAAGTAAGACTGGGAGCTCAGTGAGCCTCTCACGTGGTGCCAGGGCAGTCAGGTCTCTATGCACGTGGTGAGAGGGAGCCCGTCATTGTTCTCGAGTCATGGTAGGGGAATTGGGCCTGAAGACGTGTTAAAGAAGGACTCTCAAGGCCTTTCTTGGGTTGCAGCAGGAAACCTTGGGTTCCATCGACTTGTGCCAGTGACCTCAGGAAGCTTCTCAGCGTGCCTCTGAGAAGTCAGGGTCACTGTGGAGTTGGGAGGGGCCTCTAGGAACTCCACTGGGTTTGGTGCAATGGAAGAGGGCCTCATGACAAGTGGAGGCAGGAACCTCAGGGTTCCTCTCCTGGCTTCGAATGCGCCGGATCTGACTCGGATCCCAGAGTCCCTGCAGAGTTGGGACAGGAGAGTCAGGCCTCGTCTTGTGTGGAGGAATGGAACTCCGCTTGACTCTCGCGTTGTTCATGGGGTGACAGGCCACTTGTCGATTTGTATGTGGAACTTGCGGGTTTTTCTGGACGATGCACCGGGGTGTCACTGCCCCTTCGTGTTGTGCCTTGATCCACAGGATTGCCTTCGAGTTGGGTTCTGCCATCGGGTTCTTATCAAGAGCGGACCAGGGAATCGGGGTCTTTTGGCATGTCGCACCACCCATGAGGCTATGTCTCGAATTTCCTCGTGAGACTGGCCTCATCTTGATGTGCGCCAGGAAGGTCGGGAACGCCTTCCAGACAAAGCAGGGGAATCGAACCTCCTGTCGCGATCAAGAGGGGAGAAGAGTCTCAGATGAAGTGGTGCCGGGAACCTCGGTGTTCTCCTCAAGTGAGACTGGTATGTCGGGGAACTTTTGGGGTCGCATCAAGGGTTCCAAGTAACTTTTCGCTCTTCAATACGGAATGTGGGACTTCTCTTGAGACGCTGTAGCGGGCAAGGGCCTCATCTTTCGATGACGGGGGAACCACGTGGTTTTTCTTGAGTTGTGGCGGGATTCTCGAGTTACGACGGGGAATTCAGGCTTCCTCTTCAACTGGCCCAGGGAAGTCCAGTTTTCATTCGAATTGCGAGTTAGAACTGGGGATTGCTCTCGAGACACTGCAGGGCCAAATAGACCTCATCTAGGCTTGTGTCCAGGACTTAATGTTCCTCTGCTGAGGCGACAGCGATCTCGGCATTGCATTCTCGACTCACCCTGGGAATCAGGCCTCGTCTCGAGGGGAAGCCAAGGACACCGCTCTCCTCTCGAGTCGCGACGGGTATATCTTGGAGCTCACTGTGTGGCCTAAAATGAGTCAAGCCTCCTGTGGAGTTTGGAGAGAGGACTCAGGATTGCTCTCCAGGCCATACAGGAAAAGAAGGCCCTCATCTCGTGAGGACTGGGGCGTCTCATGTGTATTCTCGAGCTGCGGCTCCAGTGTGGTGTTGCTCACGAGGTATAATGGGGAGCTCAGGGAGCCTCTCCTGTGGCGCCAGGGAAGTCAGGTTTCTATGCGCGTGGCTAGGGGGAGCGCGTCATTGCTCTCGAGTCATGGTAGGGGAATCGCACCTAAAGACGCGTTTAAGAAGGACTCTCGAGGTCTTTTACGGGTTGGGGCAGGAAACCCTTGGTTCCCTCGACTTGTGCCCGTGATCTCAGGAAGGTCTAAGGGTGCCTCTGAGAAGTCAGGGATACTGTGCAGTTGGGAGGGGCCTCTCAGGACTCCACTGGGTTCGGTGCAATGGAAGAGGGCCTCATCTCGAGTGGAGGCAGGAAACTCATGTTTCCTCTCCTGACTTCCCCTGGGCCAGATCTGACTCGGATCGCAGTTTCGCTGCAGAGTTCGAACAGGAGAGTCAGGCCTCGTCTTGTGTGGAGGAATGGAACTCTGCTTGCCTCTCGAGTTCTTCAGGGGTGACAAGCCACTTGTTGAGCTGTATGTGGAACCTGCGGGTTTTTCCGGACGATGCACGAGGGTGTCAGTGCCCCTTTGTGTTGTGCCTTCATCCACAGGGTTGCCTTCGAAGAGCCGTCCGGGCCTCGGGTACTTCTCAAGGGCGGACCGGGGAATCGGGGGCGTTCGGCATGTGGCACCACCCACGTGGCTCGTCTCGAATTTCCTTGTGAGACCGGCCTCATCCTGAGGTGCGCCGGGAAGGCCGGGAACCCCTGCCAGACCACGCAGGGGAATCTCCTCTCCTGTCGCGATCAGGAGGGGAGAAGGGGCTCAGAGGAAGCAGTGCCGGGACCATTGGTGTTCCCCTCGAGGGAACCTGGGGTGTCGAGGGACTCTTGGGGGTCGCAGGAAGGCTGTCAGGGAACGTTTCGCCCTTCAGGGCGGAACAGGGGACTTCCCTTGAGACGCCGTAGCGGGCAAGGGCCTCATCTTGCCAAGAGGTGGGAACCACGTGGTTTTTCTCGAGTTGCGGCGGGATTCTCGAGTTACGACGGGGATCTCAGCCTTCCCCTTGGGTTAGCCCTGGGAAGCCCAATCTTCCACTCGGGTTGCGAGGGAAAGCTGGGGGTTGCACTCGAGTCACTGCAGGGCCGAAGAGACCTCACCTAGGCGTGTGTCCGGGACCTAATATTCCTCTCCAGGGAAGGCAGGGATCTCGGGGTTGCATTCCAGGCTCCCCCGGGGAGTCAGGCCTCGTCTCGAGGGGAAGCCAAGGACTCCGCTCTCCTCTCGAGTCGCGACGCGGGTCTCTTGGAGCCCCCTGAGCGGCCTCAAGGGAGTCCAGCCTCCTCTTCCGTTTGGAGAGAGGACCCGGGATTGCTCTCCAGGCCATGCAGGAAAAGAAGGCCCTCAGCTCGCGAGAACGGGTGCGTGTCAGGGTTTTCATCGAGCTGCGGCGCCTGTGGGGGTTTTCTCCCGAGGCACGACGAGGATCTCAGGGAGCCTCTCGTGCGGCGCCAGGGAAGTCAGGTCTCCATGCGCGTGGCGAAGGGGAGCTCGTCCTGGCTCTCGAGTCACGGGAGGGGACTAGGGCCTCGAGACGCGTTGAAGAAGGACTCTCGAGGTCTTTGTCGGGGGGCGGCGGGAAACCCTCGTTTCCCTCGCCTTCTGCAGGGGACCTTAGGGAACTTCCCAAGGTGCCTCTGAGAGGCGAGGGATCCTGTGGAGGTGGCGGGGCCCCTCGGGACTCCGCTGGGTCTGGCGCAACGGAAGAGGGCCTCATCTCGAGGGGAGGCAGGAACCTCAGGCTTCCTCTCTGTTTCGGACTCCGACCGCAGGGTCCCTGCAGAGTTGGGACAGGAGAGTCAGGCCTCGTCTTGTCTGAGCAAGGGAACCCCGCTGGCCTCTCGAGTTGCTCAGGGGTCTCAGGCCCCTCGTCGAGCTGTGTGTGGAAACCGCGGGTCTTTGCGGACGATGCACGGGGGTGGCAGTGCCCCTTCGTGTTGTGCCTTCACCCACAGAGTTGCCTTCGAAGAGGGGTCCGGGCCTCGGGTCCTTCTCAAGGGCAGACCGGGGAATCGGGGGCGTTCGGCATGTGGCCACACCCACGTGGCTCGTCTCGAATTTCCTCGTGAGACCGGCCTCACCCTGAGGGGCGCCGGGAAGGCCGGGAACCCCTTCCAGACCACGCAGGGGAATCGCCTCTCCTGTCGCGATCAGGAGGGGAGAAGGGGCTCAGAGGAAGCGGTGCCGGGACCCTCGGTGTTCCCCTCGGGGGAACCCGGCGTGTCGGGGAACTCTTGGGGGTCGCAGGAAGGCTGTCAGGGACCGTTTCGCCCTTCAGGGCGGAACAGGGGACTTCCCTTGAGACACCGTGGCGGGCAAGGGCCTCATCTTGCCAAGAGGTGGGAACCACGTGGTTTGTCTCGAGTTGCGGCGGCATTCTCGAGTTACGACGGGGATCTCAGCCTTCCCCTTGGGTTGGCCCTGGGAAGTCCAAACTTCCCCTCGGGTTGCGAGGGAAAGCTGGGGGTTGTGCTCGAGTCACTGCAGGGCCGAAGAGACCTCACCTAGGCGTGTGTCTGGGACCTAATATTCCTCTCCAGGGAAGGCAGGGATCTCGGGGTTGCATTCCAGGATCCCCCGGGGAGTCAGGCCTCGTCTCGAAGGGAAGCCAAGGACTCCGCTCTCCTCTTGAGTCGCGACGCGGGTCTCTTGGAGCCCCCTGAGCGGCCTCAAGGGAGTCCAGCCTCCTCTTCCGTTTGGAGAGAGGACCCGGGATTGCTCTCCAGGCCATGCAGGAAAAGAAGGCCCTCAGCTCGTGAGGACGTGGGCGTCTCAGGGGTTTCCTCGAGCTGCGGCGCCCGTGGGGGTTTTCTCCTGAGGCACGACGAGGATCTCAGGGAGCCTCTCGTGCGGCGCCAGGGAAGTCAGGTCTCCATGCGCGTGGCGAGAGGGAGCGCGTCCTGGCTCTCGAGTCACGGGAGGGGACTAGGGCCTCGAGACGCGTTGAAGAAGGACTCTCGAGGTCTTTCTCGGGGGCCGGCGGGAAACCCTCGTTTCCCTCGCCTTCTGCCGGGGACCTTAGGGAACTTCCCAGGGTGCCTCTGTGAGGCGAGGGATCCTATGGAGGTGGCGGGGCCCCTCGGGACTCCGCTGGGTCTGGCGCAACGGAAGAGGGCCTCACCTCGAGGGGAGGCAGGAACCTCAGGCCTCCTCTCCGTTTTGAACTCTGACTTCAGGGTCCCTGCAGAGTTGGGACAGGAGAGTCAGTCCTCATCTTGTCTCAGGAAGGGAACCCCGCTGGCCTCTCGAGTTGCTCAGGGGGTCTCAGGCCCCCCGTCGAGCTGTGTGTGGAACCCTCGGGTCTTTGCGGACGATGCACGGGGGTGGCAGTACCCCTTCGTGTTGTGCCTTCACCCACAGGGTTGCCTTCCAAGAGGGGTCCGGGCCTCTGGTCCTACTCAAGAGCGGACCGGGGAATCGGAGGCGTTCGGCATGTGGCCCCACCCACGTGGCTCGTCTCGAATTTCCTCCTGAGACCGGCTCATCCTGAGGTGCGCCGGGAAGGCGGGGAACCCCTTCCAGACCACGCAGGGGAATCGCCTTTCCTGTCGCGATCAGGAGGGGAGAAGGGGCTCAGAGGAAGCGGTGCCGGGACCCTAGGTGTTCCCCTCGGGGTACCACTGCGTGTCGGGGGACTTTTGGGGGTCGCAGGAAGGCTGTCAGGGACCGTTTCGCCCTTCAGGGCGGAACAGGGGACTTCCCTTGAGACGCTGTCGCGGGCAAGGGCCTCATCTTGCCAAGAGGTGGGAACCACGTGGTTTGTCTCGAGTTGCTGCGGCATTCTCGAGTTACGACGGGGATCTCAGCCTTCCCCTTGGGTTGGCCCTGGGAAGCCCAATCTTCCCCTCGGGTTGCGAGGGAAAGCTGGGGGTTGCGCTCGAGTCACTGCAGGGCCGAAGAGACCTCACCTAAGCGTGTGTCCGGGACCTAATATTCCTCTCCAGGAAAGGCAGGGATCTCGGGGTTGCATTCCAGGCTCCCCCGGGGAGTCAGGCCTCGTCTCGAGGGGAAGCCAAAGACTCCGCTCTCCTCTCGAGTCGCGACGCGGGTCTCGTCGAGCCCCCTGAGTGGCCTCAAGGGAGTCCAGCCTCCTCTTCCGTTTGGAGAGAGGACCCGGGATTGCTCTCCAGGCCATGCAGGAAAAGAAAGCCCTCAGATCGCGAGGACGGGGGCGTCTCAGGGGTTTCCTCGAGCTGCGGCGCCCGTGGGGGTTTTCTCCTGAGGCACGACGAGGATCTCAGGGAGCCTCTCGTGCGGCGCCAGGGAAGTCAGGTCTCCATGCGCGTGGCGAGGGGGAGCGCGTCCTGGCTCTCGAGTCACGGGAGGGGACAAGGGCCTCGAGACGCGTTGAAGAAGGACTCTCGAGGACTTTCTCGGGGGGCGGCGGGAAACCCTCGTTTCCCTCGCCTTCTGCCGGGGACCTTAGGGAACTTCCCAGGGTGCCTCTGAGAGGCGAGGGATCCTGTGGAGGTGGCGGGGCCCCTCGGGACTCCGCTGGGTCTGGCGCAACGGAAGAGGGCCTCACCTCGAGGGGAGGCAGGAACCTCAGGCTTCCTCTCCGTTTCGGACTCCGACCGCAGGGTCCCTGCAGAGTTGGGACACGAGAGTCAGGCCTCGTCTTGTCTGAGGAAGGGAACCCCGCTGGCCTCTCGAGTTGCTCAGGGGGTCTCAGGCCCCTCGTCGAGCTGTGTGTGGAAACCGTGGGTCTTTGCGGACGATGCACGGGGGTGGCAGTGCCCCTTCGTGTTGTGCCTTCACCCACAGGGTTGCCTTCGAAGAGGGCTCCGGGACTCGGGTCCTTCTCAAGAGCGGACCGGGGAATCGGGGGCGTTCGGAATGTGGCCCCACCCATGTGGCTCGTCTCGAATTTCCTCGTGAGACCGGCCTCATCCTGAGGTGCGCCTGGAAGCCGGGAACCCCTGCAGACCACGCAGGGGAATCGCCTCTCCTGTCGCGATCAGGAGGGGAGAAGGGGCTCAGAGGAAGCGGTGCCGGGACCCTCGGTGTTCCCCTCGGGGGACCCCGGCGTGTCGGGGGACTTTTTGGGGTCGCAGGAAGGCTGTCAGGGACCGTTTCGCCCTTCAGGGCGGAACAGGGGACTTCCCTTGAGACGCCGTCGCGGTCAAGGTCCTCATCTTGCCAAGAGGTGGGAACCACGTGGTTTTTCTCGAGTTGCGGCGGCATTCTCGAGTTACGACGGGGATCTCAGCCTTCCCCTTGGGTTGGCCCTGGGAAGCCCAATCTTCCCCTCGGGTTGCGAAGGAAAGCTGGGGGTTGCGCTCGAGTCACTGCAGGGCCGAAGAGACCTCACCTAGGCGTGTGTCCGGGACCTAATATTCCTCTCCAGGGAAGGCAGGGATCTCGGGGTTGCACTCCAGGCTCCCCCGGTGAGTCAGGCCTCATCTCGAGGGGAAGCCCAGGACTCCGCTCTCCTCTCGAGTCGCGACGCGGGTCTCTTGGAGCGCCCTGAGCGGCCTCAAGGGAGTCCAGCCTCCTCTTCCGTTTGGAGAGAGGACCCAGGATTGCTCTCCAGGCCATGCAGGAGAAGAAGGCCCTCAGCTCGTGAGGACGGGGGCGTCTCAGGGGTTTCCTCGAGGTGCGTGCCCTTGGGGGTTTTTTCCCAAGACACGACGAGGATCTCAGGGAGCCTCTCGTGCGGAGCCAGGGAAGTTAGGTCTCTATGCGCGTGGCGAGGGGGAGCGCGTCCTGTCTCTCGAGTCATGGGAGGGGACTAGGGCCTCGAGACGCGTTGAAGAAGGACTCTCGAGGTCTTTCTCGGGGGGCGGCGGGAAACCCTCGTTTCCCTCGCCTTCTGCCGGGGACCTTAGGGAACTTGCCAGGGTGCCTCTGAGAGGCGAGGGATCCTGTGGAGGTGGCGGGGCCCCTCGGGACTCCGCTGGGTCTGGCGCAACGGAAGAGGGCCTCACCTCGAGGGGAGGCAGGAACCTCAGGCTTCCTCTCCGTTTCGGACTCCGACCGCAGGGTCCCTGCAGAGTTGGGACAGGAGAGTCAGGCCTCATCTTGTCTGAGGAAGGGAACCCCGCTGGCCTCTCGAGTTGCTCAGGGGGTCTCAGGCCCCTCGTCGAGCTGTGTGTGGAACCCGCGGGTCTTTGCGGACGATGCACGGGGGTGGCAGTGCCCCTTCGTGTTGTGCCTTCATCCACAGGGTTGACTTCGAAGAGGGGTCCGGGCCTCGGGTCCTTCTCAAGGGCGGACTGGGGAATCGGGGGCGTTCGGCATTTGGCCCCACCCACGTGGCTCGTCTCGAATTTCCTCGTGAGACCGGCCTCATCCTGAGGTGCGCCGGGAAGGCCGGGAACCCCTTCCAGACCACGCAGGGGAATCGCCTCTCCTGTCCCGATCAGGAGGGGAGAAGGGGCTCAGAGGAAGCGGTGCCGGTACCCTCGGTGTTCCCCTCAGGGGACCCCGGCGTGTCGGGGGACTTTTTGGGGTCGCAGGAAGGCTGTCAGGGACCGTTTCTCCCTTCAGGGCGGAACAGGGGACTTCCCTTGAGACGCCGTCGCGGTCAAGGGCCTCATCTTGCCAAGAGGTGGGAACCACGTGGTTTATCTCGAGTTGCGGCGGCATTCTCGAGTTACGACGGGGATCTCAGCCTTCCCCTTGGGTTGACCATGGGAAGCCCAATCTTCCCCTCGGGTTGCGAGGGAAAGCTGGGGGTTGCGCTCGAGTCACCGCAGGGCCGAAGAGACCTCACCTAGGCGTGTGTCCGGGACCTAATATTCCTCTCCAGGGAAGGCAGGGATCTCGGGGTTGCATTCCAGGCTCCCCCGGGGAGTCAGGCCTCGTCTCGAGGGGAAGCCAAGGACTCTGCTCTCCTCCCGAGTCGCGACGTGGATATCTTGGTGCCCCCTGTGTGGCCTCAAGGGAGTCCAGCCTCCTCTTCACTTTTGAGAGAGGACTCGTGATTACTCTCCAGGCCAGGCAGGAAAAGAAGGCCCTCACCTCGCGAGGACGGGGGCATCTCAGGGGTTTCCTCGAGCTGCGGCACCCGTGGGGGTTTTCTTCCGAGGCACGACGAGGATCTCAGGGAGCCTCTCGTGCAGTTCCAGGGAAGTCATGTCTCCATGCACGTAGCGAGAAGGAGCGCGTCATTGTTCTCGAGTCATGGGAGAGGACTAGGGCCTCAAGACGCGTTGAAGAAGGACTCTCGATGTCTTTCTCGGGTTGCAGCGGGAAACCCTCGTTTCCCCCGACTTCTGCCAGGGACCTGAGGAAACTTCCCAGGGTGCCTCTGAGAGGTGAGGGACGCTGTGGATTTGGCGGGGCCTCTCGGGACTCCACTGGGTTTGTCGCAATGGAAGAGGGCCTCATCTCGAGTGGAGGCAGGAACCTCAGGCTTCCTCTCCAATTCTGACTCTGATCGTAGTGTCCCTGCAGAGTTGGGACAGGAGAGTCAGGCTATGTCTTTTCTGAGGAATGGAACTCCGCTTGCCTGTCGAGTTGTTCATGGGGTTTCAGGCCCCTTGTCAAACTGTGTGTGGAATCTGCAGGTTTTTCCAGACGATGCATGGGGGTGTCAGTGACCCTTCGTTTTGTGTCTTCATCCACAGGGTTGCCTTCGAAGAGGTGTCCGGGCATCGTGTTCTTATGAAGAGCGGACTGGGAAATCGGGGTCGTTCAGCATTTGGCACCACCCACGTGGCTAGTCTCGAATTTCCTCATGAAACCGGCCTCATCCTGAGGTGTGCCGCGAAGGTCATGAAACCCTTCCAGACAAAGCAGAGGAATCGACCCTCCTGTGGCGATCAGGAGGGGAGAAGTGGCTCAGATGAAGTGCTGCTGGGAACCTCGGTGTTTCCCTCAAGTGAGACAGGTATGTCGGGTAACTTTTGGGGTCGCATAACGCGTTCCAAGTACCGTTTCGCTCTTCAAATTGGAACGTGGGACTTCTCTTGGGGTGCTCCAGCGGGCAAGGGCCTCATCTTGGAATGACTGGGGAACCACTTGGTTTTTCTCTAGTTGCGGTGGGATATTTGAGTTACCACAGGGAATTCATGCTTCCTCTTGTGTTGGCCCACAAAAGTCTTATCTTCCATTCGAGATTCGAGGAAGAGCTGGAGGTGCGCTCTAGTCACTGAAGGCAAAAGAGACCCCACCAAGGCTTGTGTGCAGGACCTAATGTTCATGTCAAGGGGCGACAGGAATCTCGGGGTTGCATTCCAGACTCACCCTGGAGTCAGGCCTCGTCTCGAGGGGAAGCAAAGGACTCTGCTCTCCTCTCGAGTCGGACGGGTATGTCTTGGAGCCCACTGAGTGGCTTAAAGGGAGTCAAACCTCCTCTGGTGTTTGGAGGGAGGACACGGGATTGCTCTCCAAGCAATGCAGGAAATGAAGGCCCTCATCTCCCGATGACTGGGGCGTCTCGTAGGTTTTCTCGAGGTGTGGCGCTAGTGTGGGGTTTCTCACGAAGTAAGACTGGGAGCTCAGTGAGCCTCTCATGTGGTGCCAGGGCAGTCAGGTCTCTATGCACGTGGTGAGAGGGAGCCCGTCATTGTTCTCGAGTCATGGTAGGGGAATTGGGCCTGAAAACGTGTTAAAGAAGGACTCTCGAGGTCTTTCTTGGGTTGCAGCAGGAAACCCTGGGTTCCATCGACTTGTGCCAGTGACCTCAGGAAGCTTCTCAGCGTGCCTCTGAGAAGTCAGGGTCACTGTGGAGTTGGGAGGGGCCTCTCGGAACTCCACTGGGTTTGGTGCAATGGAAGAGGGCCTCATGACAAGTTGAGGCAGGAACCACAGGGTTCCTCTCCTGGCTTCGAATGCGCCGGATCTGACTCGGATCGCAGAGTCCCTGCAGAGTTGGGACAGGAGAGTCAGGCCTCGTCTTGTGTGGAGGAATGGAACTCCGCTTGACTCTCGCGTTGTTCATGGGGTGACAGGCCACTTGTCGATTTGTATGTGGAACTTGCGGGTTTTTCTGGATGATGCACTGGGGTGTCACTGCCCCTTCGTGTTGTGCCTTGATCCACAGGATTGCCTTCGAGTTGGGTTCTGCCATCGGGTTCTTATCAAGAGCGGACCAGGGAATCGGGGTCTTTTGGCATGCCGCACCACCCACGAGGCTATGTCTCGAATTTCCTCGTGAGACTGGCCTCATCTTGATGTGCGCCAGGAAGGTCGGGAACGCCTTCCAGACAAAGCAGGGGAATCGAACCTCCTGTCGCGATCAAGAGGGGAGAAGAGTCTCAGATGAAGTGGTGCCGGGAACCTCGGTGTTCTCCTCAAGTGAGACTGGTATGTCGGGGAACTTTTGGGGTCGCATCAAGGGTTCCAAGTAACTTTTCACTCTTCAATACGGAACGTGGGACTTCTCTTGAGACGGTGTAGCGGGCAAGGGCCTCATCTTTCGATGACGGGGGAACCACGTGGTTTTTCTTGAGTTGGGGCGGGATTCTCGAGTTACAACCGGGAATTCAGGCTTCCTCTTCAACTGGCCCAGGGAAGTCCAGTTTTCATTCGAATTGTGAGTTAGAACTGGGGATTGCTCTCGAGACACTGCAGGGCCAAATAGACCTCATCTAGGCTTGTGTCCAGGACCTAATGTTCCTCTGCTGGGGCGAAAGCAATCTCAGCATTGCATTCTCGACTCACCCGGGGAGTCAGGCCTCGTCTCGAGGGGAAGCCAAGGACACCGCTCTCCTGTCAAGTCGCGACGGGTATATCTTGGAGCTCACTGTGTGGCCTAAAATGAGTCAAGCCTCCTGTGGAGTTTGGAGAGAGGACTCAGGATTGCTCTCCAGGCCATACAGCAAAAGAAGGCCCTCATCTCGTGAGGACTGGGGCGTCTCGTGGGTATTCTCGAGCTGCGGCTCCAGTGTGGTGTTGCTCACGAGGTATAATGGGGAGCTCAGGGAGCCTCTCCTGTGGCGCCAGGGAAGTCAGGTTTCTATGCGTGTGGCTAGGGGGAGCGCGTCATTGCTCTCGAGTCATGGTAGGGGAATCGCACCTCAAGACGCGTTGAAGAAGGACTCTCGAGGTCTTTTACGGGTTGGGGCAGGAAACCCTTGGTTCCCTCGACTTGTGCCGGTGATCTCAGGAAGGTCTAAGTGTGCCTCTGAGAAGTCAGGGATACTGAGCAGTTGGGAGGGGTCTCTCGGGACTCCACTGGGTTCGGTGCAATGGAAGAGGGCCTCATCTCGAGTGGAGGCAGGAAACTCATGTTTCCTCTCCTGACTTCCCCTGGGCCAGATCTGACTCGGATCGCAGTTTCGCTGCAGAGTTCGAACAGGAGAGTCAGGCCTCGTCTTGTGTGGAGGAATGGAACTCTGCTTGCCTTTCCAGTTGTTCACGGGGTGACAGGTCACTTCTCGAGCTGTGTGTGGTACCTGCGGGGTTCTCCAGACGATACCCAGGGGTGTCAGTGCCCCTAAGTGTTGTGCCTTCATCAAAAGGGTTATCTTCAAAGAGGTGTCCGGGCATCAGGTTCTTATCAAGAGCGGACCGGGAAATCGGGGTCTTTCGGCATGTGTCACCATCCACGTGGCTATGTCTCGAATATCCTCGTGAGACCGGCCTCATCCTGAGATGCACCGGGAAAGGTGGGAACCCCTTCAAGACAAAACAGGGGAATCGACCCTCCTGTCGCGATCAGGAGGGGAGAAGGGGCCCAGATGTAGTGGTGCCGGGAACCTCGGTGTTCTCCTCGAGTCAGACTGGTGTGTCGAGGAACTTTTGAGGGCGCATCAAGGGTGCCAATACCGTTTCGCACTTCAAGACGGAACGTGGGACTTCTCTTGAGACGCTGTAGGGGGCAAGGGCCTCATCTTGGGATGACAGGGGAACCACGTGGCATTTCTCGAGTTGTGGCGGGATTCTCGAGTTTCGACGGGGAATACAGTCTTCCTCATGTGTTGGGCCAGGGAAGTCCTATCTTCCTTTCGAGTTTAAAGGGAGAGCTGGGGATTGCTCTCGAGTCACTGCAGGGCAAAATAGACCTCATCTAGGCTTGTGTCCAGGACTTAATGCTCGTCCCTAGGGGCGACAGGGATCTTGGGGTTGCATACCAGACTCACCCGGGGAATCAGGCCTCGTCTCGAGGGGAAGCAAAGAACTCCGCTCTCGTTTTGAGTCGCGATGGGTATCTCTTGGAGCCCACTGTGTGCCCTAAAGGGAGTCAAGCCTCCTGTGGTGTTTGGATAGAGGACTCGGGATTCCTCTCCAGGCCATGCAGGAAAAGAAGGCCCTCATCTCGCGATGATGGCGGCGTCTCGTGGGTTTTCTAGACTGCCGCGCTAGTGCCTGGTTTCTGACGAGGTACGAGAGGGAGCTCAGGGAGCCTCTCGTGTGGCGCCAGGGAAGTCAGGTCCCCATGAGATGGCTAGGGGGAGCTCGTCATTGCTCTCGAGTCATGGTAGGGTAATCGGGCCTCAAGACGGGTTGAAGAAGGACTCTCAAGGTCTTTCTCGGGTCACTGCATAAAACCCAGGGTTCCCTTGACTTGTGCCTGCGACCTCAGGGAGCTTCTCAGAGTGCCTCTGAGAAGTCAGGGATACTGTGCAGTTTGGAGGGGCCTCTCGAGACTCCTCTGCATTTGGTGGAATGTAAGAGGGACTCATCTCGAGTTGAAGCAGGAACCTCAGTGTTCCTCTCCATTTCTGACTCAGATCGCAAGGTCCCTGCCTGTTGGTACAGGAGAGTCAGGCCTCGTCTTTTCTGGAGGATGGGACTCCTCTTGCCTCTCGAGTTGTTCTCGAGGTGACAGGCCACTTGTCGAGCTGTGTGTGTAACCTGCCCGTTTTTCCGGATGATGCACAGGTGTGTTAGTGCCCCTTCGTGTTGTACCTTCATACTCAAGGCTGCCTTCCAAGTGGTGTCTGAGCATCGGATTCTTATCAAGAGCGGACCGGGAAATTGGAGTCTTTCAGCAAGTGGCACCACCCACAAAGCTACGTATCGAATTTCCCCATGAGACCGGCCTCATCCTGAGTTGTGCAGGGAAGGTCGGGCCCCCTTGCAGACAAAGCAGGGGAATCGACCCACCGGTCACGATCAGGAGGGGAGAAGGGGCTTAAATGAAGTGGTGCCGGGAACCTCGGTGTTCCCCTTGAGTGAGACCGGCGTGTTGGGGGACTTTTGGGGTCGCATCAAGGGTGCCAAGTACCGTTTCGCATTTCAAGACGGAACCTGGGACATCTTTTGAAACGCTGTAGCGGGCAAGGGCCTCATCTTGCGATGACGGGAGAACCACGTGGTTTTGCTCGAGTTGCGGCGGGATTCTCGAGTTATGACCGGGAATTTAGGCTTCCTCTTGTTGGCCTTGAAATCCAATCTTCCATTCGGGTTGCGAGGGGGAGCTGGGGATTGCGCTAGAGTCACTGCAGGGCAAAAGAGACCTAATCTAGGCTTGTGTCCAGGATCTAACGTTGCTCTCCAGGGGCGACAGGGATCTCGGGTTTGCATTCCAGACTCATTCGGGGAGTCAGTTCTCACCTCGAGGGTAAGCAAAGAATTCCGCTCTCGTCTCGAGTCGCGATGGGTATCTCTTGGAGCCCACTGTGTGTACTAAAGGGAGTCAAGCCTCCTGTGGAGTTTGGAGAGAGGACTCGGGATTGGACTCCAGGCCATGCAGGAAAAGAAGGCCCTCATCTCGAGATGACGGTGGCGTCTCGTGGGTTTTCTCGAGCTGCGGCGCCAGTGTGGGGTGTCTCATGAAGTACCACGGGGATCTCAGGGAGCCTCTTGTATGGCGCCAGGAAAATCCAGTATTCCATTCGAGTTGCAAGTTAGAACTGGGGATTGCTCTCCAGTCACTGCAGGGCAAAATAGACCTCATCTACGCTTGTGTCCAGGACCTAGTGTTCCACTACTGGGCCAACAGGGATCTCAGGGTTGCATTCTCGACTCACCCGGAGAGTCAGGCCTCGTCTTGAGGGGAAAAAAAGGACTCCGCTCTCCTGTCGAGTCGCGACGGGTATCTCTTGGAGCCCACTGCGTGGCGTAAAGGGAGTGAAGCCTCCTATGGAGTTTGGAGATGACTCGGGATTGTTTTCCTGCCCATGCAGGAAAAAAGGCCCTCATCTCGCGATGACGGGGGCATCTCGTGGGTTTTCTCCAGCTGCGGCGCCAGTATCAGATTTCTCACGAGGTACAACGGGGAGCTCAGAGAGCCTCTCGTGTGGTGCTAGGGACGTCAGGTCTCCGTGCGTGTGGTGAAGGGGAGTGCGTGATTGCTCTCGAGTCATAGTAGGCGAATCGGGCCTCAAGACGCATTGAAGAAGGACTCTTGAGGTCTTTCTTGGGTTGCGGCAGGGAACCCTGGGTTCCCTCGACTTCTGCAGGGGACCTTAGGGAACTTCCCACGGTACCTCTGAGAGGTGAGGGATGCTGTGTAGTTGGCAGGGCCTCTCGGGACTCTGCTGGGTTCGGCGCAATGGAAGAGGGCCTCATCTCGAGGGGAGGCAGGAACGTCAGGCTTCCTCTCGGTTTCGGACTCCGACTGCACGGTTCCTGCAGTGTTGGGACAGGAGAGTCATGCCTCGTCTTGTCTGAGGAATGGAATTCTGGTTGCCTCTCGAGTTGTTCCGGGAGTCTCAGGCCCCTTGTCGAGCTGTGTGTAGACCCTGCGGGTTTTTCCGGATGATGCACGGGGGTGTCAGTGTCCCTTCGTGTTGTGCCTTCACCCACAGGGTTGCCTTCGAAGAGGTGTCCGGGCATCGGGTTCTTATCAAGAGCGGACTGGAAAATCGGAGTCGTTCGGCACGTGGCACCTCACACGTGGCTAGTCTCGAATTTCCTCCTGAGACCGGCCTCATCCTGAGGTGCGCCAGGAAGGCCGGGAACCCCTTCCAGACCACGCAGGGGAATCGACTCTCCTGTCGCGATCAGGAGGGGAGAAGGGGCTCAGATGAAGTGGTGCCGGGACCCTCGGTGTTCCCCTCGAGGGAACGCAGCGTGTCGGGGAACTTTTGCGGTCGCATCAAGGGTGTCAAGTACCGTTTTGCCCTTCAGGGCGGAACATGGGACTTCCCTGGAGACACCGGGAACTTCGGTGTTCCCCTGGAGTGAGACCGGTATGTTGGGGAACTTTGGGGTCGCATCAAGGGTGCCAAGTAGCATTTCAAACTTTAAGATGGAACGTGGGACTTCTCTTGAGACTCTAGCTGGCAAGGGCCTCATATTGCGATGAAGGGGGAACCACATGGTTTTTAAGACTTGAGGCTGAATTCTCGAATTACGATGGGAAATTCAGACTTCCTCTTGTGTTGACCGTGGGAAGACCAATCTTCCATTCAAATTGTGAGGGAGAGATGGAGGTTGCTCGAGTCACTGTAGGGCAAAATAGACCTCATCTAGGCTTGTGTCTAGGACATAATGTTCCACTCCAGGGGTGACATGGATCTCGGGGTTGCATTCCAAACTCACCCGGGGAGTCAGGCCTCGTCTCCAGGGAAGCAAAGGAATCCGCTCTCCACTCGAGTCGCACCGGGTATTTCTTGGACCCAACTGAGTGGCCTAAAGGGAGTCAATACTCCTGTGAAGTTTGGAGAGAGGACCAGGAATTGCTCTCCAGGTCAGGCAGGAAAAGAAGGCCCCCATCTCTCCTTGACGGGGGCATCTTGTGGTTTTTCTCGAACTGCGGCGCCAGTATGGGTTTTCTCACGAGGTACGATGGGGTACTCAGGGAGCCTCTTGTGTGGTACTAGGGAAGTCAGTTTTCCTGCTTGTGGCGAGGGGAGCGCGTCCTTGCTCTGGAGTCATGGTAGGGGAATCGGGCATCAAGAGACGTTGAAAAAGGACTCTCCAAGTCTTTCTCGTGTTACTTCAGTAAACTCTGGGTTCCCTCGACTTGTGCCAGTGACCTCAGGTAGCTTCTCAGGGAGCCTCTGAGAATTCAGGGATACTGTGGTGTTGGGAGGGGCCTCTCGGGACACCACTGAGTTTGGTTCAATGGAAGAGGGCCTCTTCTCAAGTTGAGGCAGGAACCTCAGGGTTCCTCTCCATTTCTGACTCCAATTGCAGGGTCCCTGAAGAGTTGGGACAGGAGAGTAAGGCCTCGTCTTGTGTGAAGGAATGCAACTTCACTTGCCTCTCGAGTTGTTCACGAGGTGACAGTCCATATTTGGAGCTGTGAGTGGAATCTGCGGGTTTTTCCAGACGATGCATGGGGATGTCAGTGTCCCTTCATGTTGTGCCTTCATCCACAGGGTTGCCTTCGAAGATATGTCCGGGCGTCAGGTTCTTATCTAGAGTGGACCGGGAATTCGGGATCTTTCAGCATATGGCACCAACCATGAGGCTACTTTTCGAATTTCCTCATGAGACCGGCCTCATCCGGAGGTTCGCGGGGAACGTCGGGAACCCCTTGCAGACAAAACATGGGAATCGACCCTTCTGTCACGATCAGGAGGGGTGAAGGGGCTCACAGGAAGTGGTGCCGTGAACTTTGGTGTCTCCCTCGAGTGAGACCGTATATCAGGGAACTTTGGGGGTCGCATCAAGGGTGCCAAGTACCGTTTTGTACTTCAGGATGGAACGTGGGACTTCTCTTGATACGCTGTAGCGGCCAAGGGCCTCATCTTGCGATGACGGGGGAGCCACGTGGTTTTTCTCGAGTTGCGGCGGGATTCTCGAGTTACGACGGGGATTTCAGGCTTCCTCTTGTGTTGGGCCAGGGAAGTCCAATCATCCATTCGAGTTGCGAGGGAGAGCTGGGGGTTGCGCTCGAGTCACTGCAGGGCAAAGGAGACCTCATCTAGGCTTGTGTCCAGGACCTAAAGTTCCTCTCCAAGGGCCACAGGGATCTCAGGTTTGCATTCCAGACTCACCCAGGGAGTCAGGCCTCATGTCGAAGGGAAGCAAAGGACTCCGCTCTCCTTTCGAGTCGCGACGGGCACCTCTTGGAGCCCACTTTGTGGCCTAAAGGGAGTCAAGCCTCCTGTGAAGTTTGGAGAAAAGACCAGGGATTGCTCTCCAGGTCAGGCAGGAAAAGAAGTCCCCAATCTCGCGATGACGGTGGGATTTCTCGAGCTGCGGCGCCAGTGTGGGGTTTCTCACGAGGTATGACGGGGAGCTCAGGGAGCCTCTCATGTGGCGCCAGGGAAGTCAGGTGTCCATGCCCATGGCGAGGGGGAGCGTGTCATTGCTCTCGAGTCATGGTAGGGGAATCCGTCCTCAAGACGCGTTGAAGACGGACTCTTGAGGTCTTTCTCGGGTTGCGGCAGGAGACCCTGTGTTCCCTCGACTTGTGCCGGTGACCTCAGGGAGTTTCTCAGGGTGCCTCTGAGAAGACACTGATACTGTGGAGTTGGGAGGGGCCTCTCGGGACTCCACTGGGTGTGGTATAATACAAGAGGGCCTCATCTCGTGTTGAGGAAGGAACCTCAGGGTTCCTCTCCATTTCAGACTCCGATCTCAGGATTCCTGCAGAGTTGGGACAGGAGAGTCAGGCCTCGTATTCTGTGGAGAAATGAAACTTAGCTTGCCTCTCGAGTTGTTCACGAGGTAACAGGTCACTTGTCGAGCTGTATGTGGAACCTGCAGAATTTTCCAAAAGATGCACGGGTGTTCAGGGTCCCTCCTTGTTGTGCCTTCATCCTACGGGATGCATTCCAAGAAGTGTACGGGCATCGGGTTCTTATTAATAGCTGACCAGGAAATGGGGTCTTTCCGCATGTGGCACCACCCACGAGGCTACATCTCCAATTTCCTCATGAGACTGGCCTCATCCTGATGTGCGCTGGGAAGATCGGTAACCCCTTCCACACAAAGCAGGAGAATCGACACTCCTGTTGCAATCAGGAGGGGAGAAGGGGCTCAAATGATGTGGTGCGGGGAACATGGGTGTTACCCTCGAGTGAGGCCTGTATGTTGGGGAACTTTGGGGGTGCCATCATGGGTGCCAAGTACCGTTTTGCACTTCAGTAGGAACGTGGGACTTCTTTTGAGACGCTGTGGCGGGCAAGGGCCTCATGCTGCGAAGACGATGGAACTACGTGGTTTTCCTCGAGTTGCAGCGGGATTTTCGAATTACGACGGGGAATTCAGGTTTCCTCTTGTGTTGTCCCAGGGAAGTCCATTCTTCCATTTGAGGTGCGAGGGAGAGCAGGGGATTGCTCTCGAGTCACTTCATGGCAAATGAGACCTCATCTATGCTTGTGTCTAGGACCTAATGTTCCACTCCAGGGGCAACAGGGATCTCGGGGTTGCATTCCAGACTCACCTGAGGAGTCAGGCCTGGTATATAGGGGAAGCAAAGAATTCCGCTCTCCTCTCGAGTCCCAACAGGTATCTCTTGGAGCCCACAGAGTGGCCTAAAGAGAGTCAGGCCTCCTGTGGAGTTTGAAGAGAGGCCTCGAGATTGCTCTCCAGGCCATGCAGGAAAAGAAGGCCTTCATCTCGCGATGACGGAGGCGTCTCGTGGGTTTTCTGGAGCTGGGGAGCCAGTGTGGGATTTCTCACGAGGTATGACGGGGAGCTCAGGGAGCCTCTCGTGTGGCGCCAGGGAAGTCAAGTCTCCATGCGAGTGGCGAGGGGGAACGCGTCATTGCTCTCGAGTCATGGTAGGGGAATCGGGATTCAAGATGCGTTGAAGGAGGATTTTCGAGGTCTTTCTCGGATTGCGTCAGGAAACCCTGTGTTCCCTCGACTTGTGCCAGTGACCTCAGGGAGCTTCTAAGGGTGCCTCTGAGAAGTCGCGATACTGTGGATTTGGGAGGGGCCTCTCGGGCCTCCACTGTTTTTGGTGTAATGGAAGAGGGCCTCATCTCGAGTGGAGTCAGGAACCTCAGGGTTCCTCTCCATTTCGGACTCCGATCGCAGGGTCCCTTCAGAGTTGGGACCGGAGAGTCAGGCCTCGTCTTGAGTGGAGGAATGGAACTCTGCTTGCCTCTCGAGTTGTTCATGGGATGACAGGCCTCTTGTCGAGCTGTGTGTGGAACCTGCGGCTTTTACCGAATGATGCATGGGAGTGTCAGTGACCCTTCGTTTTGTGCCTTCGTCCACAGGGTTGCCTTCGAAGAGGTGTCCGGGCATCGGGTTCTTCTCAAGAGTGGGCCGGGAAATCGGGGTATTTCGGCATGTGACACCACCCACGATGCTACGTCTCGAATTTCCTCGTGAGACCGGCCTTATCCTTAGGTGCGCCGGGAATGTGGGGAACCCCTTCCAAACAAAGCAGGGGAATAGACCCTCCTGTCTCGAACAGGAGGGGAGAAGGTGCTCAGATGAAGTGGTGCGGGAACCTCGGTGTTCCTGTCGAGTGAGACCGGCGTGTCCGGGAACATTTGGTGTTGCATCAAGGGTGCAAAGTACCGTTTCGCACTTCAAGACGGAACGTGGTTCTTTTCTTGAGACGCCATAGCAGCAAGGGCCTCATCTTGGGATGACGTTGGAAACACGTGGTTTTTCTCGAGTTTCGGCGGGATTCTCGAGTTACGAAGGGGATTTCTGGCTTCCTCTTGTGTTGGCCCAGGGAAGCCCAATCTTCCATTCCAGTTGCGAGGGAGAGCTGGGGGTTGCGCTCGAGTCACTGCAGGGCAAAAGAAACCTCATCCAGGCTTGTGTCTAGGACCTAATGTTCCTCTCAAGGGATGACTGGGATCTTGGGGTTGCATTCTAGACTCACCCAGGAGTCAGGCGTCCTCTCGAGGGGAAACAAAGGACTTCTCTCTCTTCTCGAGTCGCGACGGGTATTTCTTGGAGCCCACTGAGTGGACTAAAGGGAGTCAAGCCTCCTCTGGAGTTTGGAGAGAGGACTCGGGATTGCACTCCAGGACATGCAGGAAAAGAAGGCCCTCATCTCACGATGACGGGGGGGGGGTCTCGGTGGTTTTACCGAGCTGCAGCGCCTGTGTTGGTTTCTCAGGAGGTACGACGGGGAGCTCAGGGAGCCTCTTGTGTGGCGCCAGGGAAGTTAGGTCTCGATGCGTGTGGCGAGGGGGAGCGCATCATTGCTCTCGAGTCATGGTAGGGGAATCAGGCCTCTAGACGCGTTGAAGGACTCTCAAGATCTCTCTCGGTCTTGGCAAGAATACCTGGGTTCCCTCGACTTGTGCCGGTGACCTCAGGGAGATTCTCCGGGTGCCTCTGAGAAGTCAGGGATACTGTGGAGTTGGGAAAGACCTCTCGGGACTCCACTGGGTTTGGTGAAATGGAAGGGGGCCTCATCTCGAGGGGAGGCAGGAACCTCAGGGTTCCTCTCCATTTCTGATTCCGATCGCAGCCCCCTGCATAGTTGGGAGAGGTGAGTCAGGCCTTGTCTTGTGTGCAGGAATGGACCTCCGCTTGCCTCTCGAGTTGTTCACTGGGTGACAGGCACTGGTTGAGCTGTATGAGCAACCTGCGGTCTTTTCCGGACGATGCACGGGGGTGTCAGTGCCCCTTCGTGTTGTGCCTTCATCCACACTATCTTCGAATAGGTGTCTGGGCATCGCGTTCTTATCAAGAGCGGATCGGGAAATCGCGGTCTTTCGGCATGTGGCACCACCATCGAGGCTACGTCTCGAATTTCCTCGTGAGACAGCCTCATCTGAGGTGCGTGGAGAAGGTCGGGAACCCCTTGCAGACAAAGCAGGGGAATCGACCCTCCTTTCGCGATCAGGAGGGGAGAAGGGGCTCAGATGAAGTGGTGCCAGGAACCTCGGTGTTCCCCTCTAGTGCGACCCGTATGTCGGGGAACTTTTGGGGTAGCATTAAGGGTGCCAAATATCATTTCGCACTTGAAGACAGAACGTGGGACTACTCTTGAGACGCTGGAGCGGGCAAGGGCCTCATCTTGCAATGACGGGGGAACCACGTGGTTTTTCTCAAGTTGAGGCGGAATTCTCGAATTACTACTGGGAATTCAGGCTTCCTCTTGTGTTGGCCCAGGGAGGTCCAATCTTCCATTCGGGTTGCGAGGGAAAGCTGGGGAGTGCTCTCGAGTTACTGCAGGGCAAAAGCGACCTCATCTAGCCTTGTGTTCAGGACCCAATGATCCTCTCCAAGGGCGACAGGGATCTCGGGTTTGCATTACAGACTCACCCGGGGAGTTAGGCCTCGTCTCGAGGGGAAGCAAAGGATTCGGCTATCCTCTCGAGTTGCGACGCGTATCTCTTGGAGCCCACTGAGTGGTCTAAAGGGAGTCAACCCTCCTCTTCAGTTTGGAGAGAGGACTCGGGATTGCTCTCCAGGCCATGCAGGAAAAGAAGGCCCACATCTCGAGATGACGGGGGCGTCTCGTGGGTTTTCTCGAGCTGCGGCGCCAGTGTGGGGTTTCTCACGAGGTACGACGGGGAGTTCAGGTAGCCTCTCGTGTGGCAACAGGGAAGTCAGGTCTCCATGGGCGGGGCAAGGGGGAGCGCGTCATTGCTCTCAAGTCAGGGTAGGGGAATCGGGCCTCATGACGGGTTGAAAAAGAACTCTCGATGTCTTTCTAGGGTTGCGGCAGGAAACCCTGGGTTCCCTTGACTTGTGCCGGTGACCTCAGGAAGCGTCTCAGGGTGCCTCTGAGAAGTCAGGGATACTGTGGATTTGGGAGAGGCCTCTCGGGACTCCTCTGGGTTTGGTGCAATGGAAGTGGGCCTCATCTCGAGTTGAGGCAGGAACCTCAGGGTTCTGCTCCTGACTTCCTGGAGGCCGGATCTGACTCAGATCGCAGGGTCCCTGCTGAGTTTGCTCAGGAGTGTCAGGTCTCGTGTTCTGCGGAGGAATGGAACTCCGCTTACATCTCAAGTTGTTCAAGGATAACACCACTTTTCGTGATGTGTGTGGAACCTGCGGGTTTTTCGGAGATGCACGGGGGCGTCAGTGCTCCTTCCTGTTGTGCCTTCATCCACAGGGTTGCCTTCGAAGAGGTGTCCAGGCATCGTGTTCTCCTCAAGTGCGGACCAGGAAATTGGGGTCTTTCAGCATGTTGCACCACCCACTAGGCTACGTCTCGAATTTTCTCGTGAGACCGGCCTCATCCTGAGGCGCGCAGGAAAGTCCGGGAACCCTTTCCAAACAAAGCAGGGGAATCGACCCTACTTTCGGGATCAGGAGGAGAGAAAGGGCTCAGATGAAGTAGTGGCGGGAACCTCGGTGCTCTCCTTGAGTGAAAGTCGGGTAACTTTTCTGGTTGCATCAAGGGTGCCAAGTACCGTTTCGCACTTCAAGACGGAACCTGGGACTTCTCTTGAGATGCTGTAGTGGGCAAGGGCCTCATCTAGCGCTGACGGGGGACCCACGTGTTTTTTCTCGAGTTGCGGCAGGATTCTTGAGTTACGAAAGGGAATACAGGTTTCCTCTTGTGTTGGCCCAGGGAAGTCCAATCTTCCATTCGAGTTGCAAGTGAGAGCTGGAGATTGCTCTCGAGTCACTGCAGGGCAAAATAGAGCTCATCTAGGTTTGTGTCCAGGACCGAGTTTTTCTCTCCAGGGGCGACAGGGATCTCGGGGTTGCATTCCAGACTCACCCGGGGAGTCAGGCCTCGTCTCGAAGGGAATGAATGGACTCCGCTCTCCTCTCGAGTTGCGACGGGTATCCCTTGGAGCCCAAGCGTGGCCTAAATGGAGTTAAGCCTACTGTGGAGTTTGGAGAGAGGACTCGGGATTGCTCTCTAGGCCATGCAGGAAAAGAAGGCCCTCATCTCACGATGACAGGGGCGTCTCGTGGGTTTTCTCAAGGTGCAGTGCCTGGTTGGGGTTTCTCACGAGATAGGACGGGGAGCTCAGGGAGACTCCTGTGGTGCCACGGAAGTCAGGTCTCCATGGACGTGGCGTGGGGGAGCGCCTCATTGCTCTCGAGTCATGGTAGGGGAATCAAGCCTCAAGACGCTTCTAAGAAGAACTCTCGAGGTCTTTCTCGGGGTGTGGCAGGAAACCCTGGGTTCCCTCGACTTGTGCCCATGACCTCAGGGAGCTTAGCGGGGTTCCTCTGAGAAGTCAGGGATACTGTGGAGTTGAGAGGGGCTTCTCGGGACATCACAGGGACTGGTGCAATTGAAGAGGACCTAATCTCGGATTGAGGCAGTAACGTCAGGGTTCCTCTCCATTTCTGACTCGGATAGCAGGGTCCCTGCAGAGTTGGGACAGGAGAGTCAGACCTCGTCTTGTGTGGAGTAATGGAACTCCGCTTGCCTCTCGAGTTGTTCACGGGATGACAGGCCACCTGTCGAGTTGTATGTGGAACCTGCGGTTTTGGGGGACGATGCACAGGGGTGTCAGTGCCCCTTCGTGTTGTGCCTTCATCCACAGGGTTACCTTCGAAGAGGTGACCGGTCATCGGGATCTTATCAATAGCGGACCAGGAAATCGGGGTCTTTCGGCATGTGGCACCAACACGAGGCTACGTCTCGACTTCCCTCGTGAGACTGGCCTCATCCTGAGGTTCGCCGGGAAGTCTGGGAACCCCTTCCAGACAAAGCAGGGGAATCGACCCTCCTGTCGCCATCAGGAGGGGAGAAGAGGCTCAGCTGAAGCGGTGCTGGGAACCTCCATGTTCTCCTCGAGTGAGACCGGGGTGTCAGGGAAATTTGGGGGTCGCATCAAGGGTGCCAAGTACCGTTTCACACTTCAAGACGGAACATGGGACTTCCCTGGAGACGCTATAGCTGACAGGGGCCTCATATTTCGATGACGGAGGAGCCACGTTGTTTTTCTCCAGTTGCCGCGGGATTCTTGAATTACAATGGGGAATACAGGCTTCCTCTTGTGTTGGCCCAGGGAAGTCCAATCATCCATTCGAGTTGCGAGGGAGAGCTGGGGATTGCACTTGAGTCAATGCAGGACAAAAAAGACCTCATTTAGGCTTGTGTCCAGGACCGAGTTTTCCTCTACAGGGGCAACACGGATCTCGGGATCCCATTCCAGACTCACCCAAGTAGTCAGGCCTCGGCTCGAGGGGAAGCAACGGACTCTGCTCTCCTCTAGAGTAGCGACGTGTATCTCTTGGAGGCTACTGAGTGGCCTAAAGGGAGTCAGGCCTCCAGTGGAGTTTGGAGAGTGGACTCGGGATTGCTCTCTAGGTCATGTAGGAAAAGAAGGCCCTCATCTTACGATGATGGGGGCGTCTCGTGAGTTTTCTCGAGCGGCGGTGCCAGTGTGGGGTTTTCATGAGGTAGGACGGGGAGCACAGGGAGCCTCTCGTGTGGCGCCAGGGAAGTTAGGTTTCAATGGGCGTGGCGAGGGGAATGCGTCATTGCTCTCCAGTCATGGTAGGGTATCGGGCCTCAAGACGCGGTAAAGAAGGACTCTCAAGGTCTTTCTCAGAATGCAGCAGAAAACCCTGGGTTCACTCGACTTGTGCCAGTGACCGCAGAGAGCTTCTGAGGGTGCCTCTGAGAATCAGGGATACTGTGGAATTTTAGGGGCCTCTCGGGACTCCACTGGGTATGGCGCAATGGAAGAGGGCCTCATTTCGAGTTGATGCAGGAACGTCAGGTTTCATCTACATTTCTGACTCCGATCGCACGGTCCCTGCAGAGTTGGGAAAGGAGAGTCAGGCCTTCTCTTGTGTGGAGGAACGGAACTCCGCATGCCTCTCTAGTTCTTCAAGGGATGACAGGACACTTGTCGATCTGTGTTTGGAATCTGCGTGTTTTTCCGTACTATGCATGGGGATGTCAGTACCCCTTCGTGTTGTGCATTCATCCACAGGTTTGCTTTCGAAGAGGTGTCCTGGCATCGGGTTCTTATTAAGAGCGGACCGGGAAATCGGGGTCTTTCCGCATGTGGCACCACCCACCAGGCTACGTCTCGAATTTCCTAGTGAGACCGGCCTCATCCTGAGGTGCGCCGGGAAGGTCGGAACCCCTTGCAGACAAAGCAGGGGAATCGACCCTCCTGTCTCGATCAGGAGGGGAGAAGGGGCACAGATGAGGTGATGCCGGGAACCTCGGTGTTCCCCTCCAGTGAGACCAGTGTGTTGGGGAACTTTTGGGTTCGCATTAAAGGTGCCAAGTATCGTATCGCACTTCAAGATGGAACGTAAGACTTCTTTTGAGACGCTGTAGCGGCAATGGCCGCATCTTGCGATGAAGAGGGAACGACGTGGTTTTTCTCGAGTTGTGGCGGGATTCTTGAGTTACAACGGGAAATTCAGGCTTCCTCTTCTGTTGGCCCAGGGAAGTCCAGTCTTCCATTCGAGTTGCGAGGGAGAGTTGGGGATTGCTCTCGAGTCACTGCAGGAAAACAGAGACCTCATCTAGGCTTGTGTCCAGGACCTAATGTTTCTCTCCAGGGGCGACAGGGATCTCCGGTTCACATATCAGACACACCCGAGGAGTCAGGCCTCGCCTCGAGGGGAAGGAAAAGACTCCGCTCTCCTCTCGAGTCGCGACGGGCATGTCTTGGAGTCCACTGAGTGACCAAAAGGGAGTCAAGCCTACTGTGGAGTTTGGAGAGAGGACTCGGGATTGCTCTCCAGGCCATGCTAGAAAAGAAGGCCGTCATGTCGCGAAAATGGGGGCGTCTCGTGGGTTTTCTCTATCTGTGGCGCCAGTGTTTGGTTTCTCACGAGGTATGACGGGGAGCTCAGGGAGCCTCTCGTGTGGCGCCAGGGAAGTCAGGGCTTCATGAGTGTAGCAGAGGGAGCGCATCATTGCCCTCGAGTCATGGTAGGGGAATCAGGCCTCAAAATGCGTTGAAGAAGGACTCTTGAGTTCTTTCTATGGTGGCGGCAGTAAACCCTGTGTTCACGCGAATTGTGCTGGTGACCTCAGGGAGCTTCTCAGGGTGCCTCTGAGAAGTCAGGGATACTGTGGAGCTGGGACGCCTCTCTCGGGACTCCACTGGGTTTCGTGCAATGGAAGAGGTCCTAATCTCGAGTGGAGGCAGGAACCTCAGCGTTCCTCTCGTGACTTCACTGGCGCTGGTCTGATTCGGATCGCAAAGTCCCTGCAGAGTTGGGACAGGAGAGTCAGGCCTCGTCTTGTGTAGAGGAATGAAACCCCACTTGCCTCTCGAGTTCTTCAGGGGTGACAAGCCACTTGTTGAGCTGTATGTGGAACCTGCGGGTTTTTCCGGACGATGCACGAGGGTGTCAGTGCCCCTTCGTGTTGTGCCTTCACCCACAGGGTTGCCTTCGAAGAGGGGTCCGGGCCTCGGGTCCTTCTCAAGGGCGGACCGGGGAATCGGGGGCGTTCGGCATGTGGCCCCACCCACGTGGCTCATCTCGAATGTCCTCGTGAGACCGGCCTCATCCTGAGGTGCGCCGGGAAGGCCCGGAACCCCTTCCAGACCACGCAGGGGAATCGCCTCTCCTGTCGCGATCAGGAGGGGAGAAGGGGCTCAGAGGAAGCGGTGCCGGGACCCTCGGTGTTCCCCTCGGGGGACCCCGGCGTGTCGGGGGACTTTTGGGGGTCGCAGGAAGGCTGTCAGGGACCGTTTCGCCCTTCAGGGCGGAACAGGGGACTTCCCTTGAGACGCCATCGCGGGCAAGGGCCTCATCTTGCCAAGAGATGGGAACCACGTGGTTTTTCTCGAGTTGCGGCGGCATTCTCGAGTTAGGACGGGGATCTCAGCCTTCCCCTTGGGTTGGCCCTGGGAAGCCCCATCTTCCCCTCGGGTTGCGAGGGAAAGCTGGGGGTTGCGCTCGGGTCACTGCAGGGCCGAAGAGACCTCACCTAGGCGTGTGTCCAGGACCTAATATTCCTCTCCAGGGAAGGCAGGGATCTCGGGGTTGCATTCCAGGCTCCCCCGGGGAGTCAGGCCTCGTCTCGAGGGGAAGCCAAGGACTCCGCTCTCCTCTCGAGTCGCGACGCGGGTCTCTTGGGGCCCCCTGAGCGGCCTCAAGGGAGTCCAGCCTCCACTTCCGTTTGGAGAGAGGACCCGGGATTGCTCTCCAGGCCATGCAGGAAAAGAAGGCCCTCATCTCGCGAGGACGGGGGCGTCTCAGGGGTTTCCTCGAGCTGCGGCGCCCGTGGGGGTTTTCTCCCGAGGCACGACGAGGATCTCAGGGAGCCTCTCGTGCGGCGCCAGGGAAGTCAGGTGTCCATGCGCGTGTCGAGGGGGAGCGTGTCATGGCTCTCGAGTCATGGTAGGGGAATCGCGACTCAAGACATTTTGAAGCACTCTCTCAGTCTTTCTCGAGTCGCGGTAGAAAACCCAGGGTTCCCTCAACTTGTGCCTGTGACCTCAGGGAGCTTCTCATTGTGCCTGTGAGAACTCAGGGATACTGTGGAGTTGGTAGGGGCCTCTTGGGACTCCACTGCGTGTGGTGCAATGGAAGAGGGCCTCATCTCGAGTGGACGCAGGAACCTCAGGCTTCCTCTCCGTTTCTGACTCGGATCCCATGGTCCCTGCAGAGTAGGGACAAGAGAGTTACACCTAATCTTCTGTTGAGGAAGTGGAACTTCGTTTGCCTTTCGAGTTGTTTACAGGGTCACAGTCCACTTGTCGAAATGTCTGTGGGACCTGCGGGTTTTCTGGACGATGCACGCGGGTGTCAGTGCCCCTTCGTCTTGTGCCTTCATCCACAGGTTTTCCTTCAAAGAGGTGTGCTGGCATCGGGTTCTTTTCAAGAATGGACCGTGAAATTGGGGTCTTTTGGCATGTGGCACCACCCACGAGGCTACGTCTCGAACTTCCTCATGAGACCGGCCTCATCCTGAGGTGCGCCCGGAAGGTCGGGAACCCCTTGCAGACAGAGAAGGGGAGTCGACCCTCCTGTCGCAATCAGGAGAGGAGAAGGGGCTCAGATGAAGTGGTGCAGGGAACCTCGGTGTTCCCCTTGAGTGAGTCTGGTATGTCGCGGAACTTTTGGGGTCGCATCAAGGGTGCCAAGTACCGTTTCGCACTTCAGGATGGAACGTGGGACTTCTCTTGAGATGCTGTAGCGGACAAAGGGCCTCATCTTGCGATGACGAGGGAAGCACGTGGTTTTTCTCGAGTTGCGGTGGGATTCTCGAGTTACGACGGGCAATTCAGGCTTCCTCTTGTGTTGGCCCAGGAAGTCTAATCTTCCATTTGAGTTGCCAGGGAGAGCTGGGGATTGGGCTCCATTCACTGAAGTGCAAACTAGACCTCATCTACGCTTGTATCCAGGACTTAATGTTCCTCTCCATAGGCGACAGGGATTTGGGGTTGCATTCCATACTCACCCGGGGAGTCAGGCCTCATCTCGAGGGGAAGCAAAGGACTCCACTCTCTTCTCGAGTCGCGACATGTATCTCTTGGAGCCCACTGAGTGGTCTTCGCTCTGTAGGAGAGCTCTAGTGTACATAAGCCTGTACATAAGTGAACACAGACACTCTGTGTGCATGTTGCTGCGTACCCAAAATAGGGCCACAAGGAGCCTCATGCTCTCCATGCGGCGTGGAAGCTGTGTAGCCACGCAGCAGCTGAAGAATCCAACCAATTGCTCTTTTCTTACCTCTGACAGAGCTCGCATTGCCGTAGCCCTTGGCAGTTTGGAAACACTGGACCCTAACCCCTCTCAAAGTAGGCCTGGGTTCTAGTTCGAATAGAAAGTCAATAGCGGAGCTGAGGACAGGAACGCGGCAGTCATTTATCACACGCTCCTGCAGCCTGCTACTACAGGGACACTAACGCTAGAAGCTAGGAATGTCTTTGCAAGGTGCGCAAAGGACAAGGGAGAACCTCGACCCTGACTCTAGTATTTCAGTCCCCTGAGCAGATCTGAGGTTCTCCCGCTGTAGAAGCTAACCCATTCCTTTCAAATACAGGCTTCCTAACACAGGGCCAGTTGGCTGCTTGCTCTTCCACGAAGCAGGCTTCCTTAACTTGCAAACTGCGAATTCCGCTTAACAGCCTGGAGGAAAATCGCTTCTTGGAAGATTTTTTTCAGAGGCTGTATCCCCGGAGCTGGGGCCAAGCTAGGGGACACATACTGACAAGGGAAGGCAAAACCACATCCAATGTCTTTGCTCTGGAGGACAGCTTTGGTGAGCCTAAGTCTTTCAGGAATATTTCTGGCTCCAACAGAGTCAAATTCTGTGTGTGAAACTGCACAGCCAAAATAGGGGAACAGAGAGCCTGATTCTCTCTGTGTAGCTTTGAAGCTGTCATTCAAACAACAGCTTGCAAATCCATACAATGCTCTCCCTTACTGCTAAGAGAATTCTCATTGCTGTCGTCCTTGACAGTTTGTAGAAATCCGCACCCTAACCCTTCTCCAAGTAGGCCTGGGTCCTAGCTCGGAACAACAGGCAACGGCGGAGCTGAGGCCAGTAAGGCACAAGTGAGGTCTCACACACTCTTGCAGCCTGATCGTCCAGGAGCAGTAAGGCCTCTTTTTCCCTGTAGGAGGCTCGCTTGCCTTGCCTCCTGTGAACTGCATTTCCCAGCCTGGGCGCAAAGCTGTTCCTGGCGATTTTTTCTCAGGGGCTGTTTCCCTGGAGCTGGGTCGGACCTCAGGGGCCCAACTCACAGGGGAAGACAAAACCACATGGACAGGTCTATGCTCTGTAGGAGAGCTCTAGTGAACCTCATCTCTCAGGAACATTCTTGGCTTCTACAGAGACACCTCTGTGCATGAAGCTACACACCCAACATAGTGGCAAAGGGAGTCTGATTCTCTCCGTGGGTGCTGATGCTTTGTGGCAAAGCACCTGCTAAGAATCCATCCGCATAGGCTTCCCTCACCTTGACAGAGGTCTCATTGCTGTAGTCCTTGGCAGTTTGGAAAGAAGCAGACCCTTACCCTTCACCAAGTAGGCCCTTGTCCTTGTTTGAATGGAAAGGCAGTAGCTGAGCTGAGGCCAGTAAGGCGCCAGTCAAGTCTGACATATTCCCGATGCCTGCTCCTTCATGGAAAATAACGTTAGAATCTGGGAATGTCTTTGCAAGGCTGGCAAAGGGCAGTCAGGAACCTGGACCCTGCCTCTGGAATTTCTATCTTCTCAGCACATCTGGCGGTCTCGGTCAGGAGAAACTAACCCATTCCTTGCAAATATAGGCTTCCAAACACAGGCCGGTTGGCTGTCTCTT
The DNA here is from genome assembly GCF_029407905.1 of Bubalus kerabau. NCBI lineage: Eukaryota > Metazoa > Chordata > Mammalia > Artiodactyla > Bovidae > Bubalus > Bubalus kerabau. The sequence continues at coordinate 902,775 of NW_026577915.1, read as the reverse complement.
CTTGCCGAAGGAAGCTTGCTTATCCCACCTCCTGCGAACTCCGCTTCCCAGCCTGGGGGATAAGAGGTTCTTGGAGATCTTTTCTCAGAGGCTGTTTCCACGGAGCAGGGGCCGATCCCGGAGACCCACACGCACAGGGGAAGGGAAAACCGCATGGATAAGTCTTTGCTCTCTAGGAGTGCTCTAGTGAACCTCAGTCTATGCGGAATGTTCTTGGCTCCAACGGGGACATCTCTGTGTGGGAAGCTGCATTGCCAACATAGAGACACAGAGACCTGATTCTCTCTGTGCAGCTTTGACGCTGTCGTTCAAACAACAAATTGAGAATCCACACAATGCTCTCCCTTACCACTGAGAGAGTTATCATTGCTGTAGCCCTTCGCAGTTTCTGGAAATCGGCACACAAACACTTCTCCAAGTAGGCCTGGGTTCAAGTTCAGATGAACATGCAATAGCGGAGCTGAGGCCAGTAAGGCACCAGTCAGGTGTCACACACTCTGGCAGCCTGCTCCTCCAGGGACAGTAAGGCCTCTATTTCCCTTCAGGAGGCTCGCTTGCCTTACTTCCTGTGAACAGCGTTTCCCAGCCTGGGCGGAAAGCAGTTCCTGGAGATCTTTTCTCAGGGGCTGTTTCCCCGGAGTTGGGGCGGACCTCGGGGACCCAACTCACAGGGGAAGGCAAAACCAAATGGACAGGTCTATGCTCTGTAGGAGATCTCTAGTCAACTGCCGGGGTCCAGCCCCAGCTGATCCAGGGTATTCAAAGCAGAGACGGCGTAGGCGAGGGTCAGGGAACAACTGCTTAATTAAACGTTAATTAAGGATATAAAGAGTAATAAAATGAGGATAGCTCAGTAGGAAAATTCAGTGGAGAAAAGAGGCTGAGTAGCTTGGTTTACGCGGGGGACCAATAAAACTTCAAGACAAGAAGCTTGCACCACTTACGTAGGCCGCAGGCGTCCTTCTGTTCTCCCGAAGGAGAGGAGACACTGAGGCCTCCCCGGTCGGATCTTAGAAGCCCAGGCAAAATTAGTAAGCTTGGTGGGTTCCGCGCTCCAGATGGAGACTCAACCAGAGTGAGAGAGAGAGAGAGACATGGGGAGACCAGTATTTCGAGAAACTGATCCCAATTCTTTATTTTCCATGGTCTACTTTTATGCACTGAGATGTTATGCAAAAGTCACGTGGGGTCAGCAGTCCTGACTTTTATCAAAGTCAGGTGCTTCATACAAAAGTATACAGAGGTCTTAGGGGTGTTACATCATCTTCTGGCCGCGGGGCCTGCTGACAATTTACGACCCTCTCCTTGTGACAGCGGTCAGTCAACCAGGACACTTATTTCTCCAGGGGTGATTATTCTTAAAACAGACGCCACCCAAATAAAGTTACATTCCTATAGGGTGAGGGTGTAGTGGGTTTTAGTTAAGGAAAGAATTTACTTAGCCTAAGTTCTAACGTGATTTATATCAAAGGTTAATACTTATTTCTTCTATATATTCATTAATGTGTATAAGGGCAGGGGATGTGGAGACTTAGCAGTAAACATCAGCTCAACAAATGAAAAACCCTTCACCAATATGATTTCTAATCAGCCCATTATACTTATACTAATAATTTTCTAACTTTTCTAAGGAACCTGTTTTTAGAAGGTTTAAAGCATCTCGTGCCTCTCATGGTTGGGAGGCTGTGAGCAATCACATGTGGCCGGACAAGCCTGTCAGGCAGGCTAGAGAACCTTCAGAGGAGTTTGTAGGTTAAAACACTCTTGTCACACCCAGGGGTTTTTATCAACTGGAGCTCTAGGTTAACTCCTTCTCCGAAAGAGGTGGTGGGGGACAGCCCCCCGTAAAGTCAGAGGTGTAGGTGAGAGCACAAAGTAGTAAGGTAGGCAGGCTCTGGTGATGGGGGTAGATGCTCGAGGATTTCCAGGGGGACTCCTGAGGCTCGATCCCGCCTTTGCGTATGTCGAGCCTCCTTCCTCATGACCTTTGCCATGGGCGGAGTGCCTCACTCTGGCCCCCAACAGTGAACCTCCTCTCTCAGGAACATTCTTGGCTCCTATCGAGACACCTCTGTGCGTGTAGCTACACACGCAACGTAGGGGCAAAGGGAGCCAGATTCTTTCCGTGGGGTGCTGATGCTTTGTGGCAAAGCACCTGCTTGAGAATCCATCAGCTTACGCTTCCCTCGCCTTGACAGAGGTCTCATTGCTGTAGCCCTTGGCAGTTTGGAAAGAAGAGGACCCTTACCTTTCATAAAGTGGGCCCTTGTCCTAGTTTGAAAGGAAAGGCAAGAGCTGAGCTGAGGCCAATAAGGCGCCAGTCAAGTCTGACATATTCCCGAAGCCTGCTCCTTCATGGAAAATAACGCTGGAATCTAGGAATGTCTCTGCAAGGCTGGCAAAGGGCAGTCAGGAGCCTGCACCCTGCCTCTGGAATTACTGATTTCTGAGCAGATCTGGAGGTCTCCTTTAGGAGAATCTAACTCATTCCTTCCATATTGAGACTTACAAAAACAGGCCGGTCGGCTGCCTCTTCGTGCCCGAAGGAGGCTTGATTTTCCTGCCTCCTATGAACCCAGCTTCCCAGGCTCTGGGAAAAGCGGATCTTGAAGATCTTTTCTCAGGGGTTGTTTCCACGGAGCTGGGGCTAAGCCTGGAGACCCAAACTCACAGGGGAAGAAAAACCACATGGACAAGTCTTTGCTCTCTAGGAGAGCTCTAGTGAACTTCACTCTGTCACGAACATTCTTGATTCATATGGAGACACCCCTATGTGTGAAGCTGCGTACCCAACATGGGGGCACAGAGAGCCTGATTCTCTCTGTGTAGCTTTAAAGATGTCGTTCAAAAAACACCTTGAAAATCCATACAATGCTCTTCCTTACCCGTGACAGAGTTCTCATTGCTGTAGCCCTTGGCAGTTTTTAGAAATCCGCACCCAAACCCTTCTCCAAGTAGTCCTGGGTCCTAGTTCGGAGGAACATGCAATGGCGGAGCTGAGGCCAGTAAGGCACCAGTCAGGTCTCACACACTCTGGCAGCCTGCTCCTCCAAGGGCAGTAAGGCCTCTTTTTCTCTGCAGGAGGCTCGCTTGCCTTGCCTTCTGTGAACTGCGTTTCCCAGTCTGGACGAAAAGCAGTTCCTGGAGGTGTTTTCTCAGGGGTTTCTTCCTCGGAGCTGGGGCGAACATCGGGAACCCAACTCACAGGGGAAGGCAAAACCATATGGACAGGTCTATGCTCCGTAGCAGAGCTCTAGTGAACCTCATCTCCCAGGAACATTCTTGGCTCCTATAGAGACACCTCTGTGTTTGAAGCTACACACCCAACATAGGGGCAAATGCAGCCTGATTCTCTCCATGGGGTGCAGATGCTTTGTGGCAAAGCACCTGTTTGAGAATCCATCCGCTTCCACTTCCCTCTCTTTGACAGAGGTGTCTTTGCTGTAGCCTTTGGCAGTTTGGAAAGAAGCAGATCCTTACCCTTCAACAAGTAGGCCCTTGTCCTAATTTGAACGGAAAGGCGATAGCTGAGCTGAGGCCAGTAAGGCGCCAGTCAAGTCTGACATATTCCTGAAGCCTGCTCCTTCATGGAAAATAACGCTAGAATCTAGAAAGGTCTTTGCAAGGCTGGCAAAGGACAGTCAGGAACCTCGACCCTGCCTCTGGAATTTCCGTCTTCTGAGCAGATCTGGAGGTCTTCTTTTGGAGAAGCTAACCATTCCTTCCAAATAGAGGCTTCCAAACACAGGCTAGTTGGCTGCCTCGACTTGCCCGAAGGAGGCTTGCTTTTTCCGCTTCCTGTGAACTCCGCTTCCCGCCTGGGGGAAAAGTGGTTCTTGGAGATCTTTTTTCAGGGGCTATTTCAACGGAGTTGGAGCCGAGCCCGGAGACCCACATGCACAGAGGAAGGCAAAACCACATGGACAAGTCTTTGCTCTGTAGGAGAACTCTAGTTAACCTCAGTATGTGAGGAAAGTCTTGGATTCTACGGGGATACCTCTGTGTGTGGAGCTGCATACCCAACAAGGGGGCACACAGGGCCTGATTCTCTCTTTGCAGCTTTGAAGCTGTCGTTCAAACAACAGCTTGAGAATCCATACAATGCTCTCCCTTACCTCTGAGAGACTTCTCATTGCAGTAGCCCTTGGCAGTTTTTACAAATCCGCACCCAAACCCTTCTCCAAGTAGGCCTGGGTCCTGGTTTGGATGGCCATGCAATGGCGGAGCTGAGGTCAGTAAGGCATCAGTCAGGTGTCACACACTCTGGCAGCCTGCTCCTCCAGGGACAGTAAGGCCTATTTTTCCCTGCAGGAGGCTCGCTTGCCTTGCCTCCTGTGAACTGCGTTTCCCAGCCTGGGCAAAAAGCGGTTCCTGGAGATCTTTTCTCAGGGGCTCTATCCCCAGAGCTGGGGTGGACCTCGGGGACCCATCTCACAGGGGAAGGAAAAACCACATGGACAGGTCTATGCTCTGTAGGAGACCTTAGTGAATCTCAAGTCTTAGGAACATTCTTGGCTCGTACAGAGACACCTCTGTGTGTAAAGCTACACACCGAACATAGGGGCACACGGAGCCTGATTCTCTCCGTGGGGTGCTGATGCTTTGTGGCAAAGCACCTGTTTGAGAATCCATCCGCTTACGCTTCCCTCGCCTTGACAGAGGTCTCATTGCTGTGTCTCTTGGCACTTTGGAAAGAAGCAGACCCTTACCCTTCACCAAGTAGGCCCTGATCCTAGTTTGAAAGGAAAGGCAATAGCTGAGCTGAGGCCAGTAAGGCACCTGTCAACTCTGACATATTCCCGATGCCTGCTCCTTCATGGAAAATATTGCTAGAATCTAGGAATGTCTTTGCAAGGCTGGCAAAGGGCAGTCAGGAACCTCGACCCTGCCTCTGGAATATCTATCTTCTGAGCAGATCTGGAGGTCTCCTTCTGGAGAAGCTAACCCATTCCTTGCAAATAGAGGCTTCCAAACACAGGCCGGTTGGCTGCCTCTTCTTGCCTGAAGGAGGCTTGCTTTTCCTGCCTCCTATGATCCCTGGTTCCCAGCATGGGGGAAAAGCAGATTCTTGGAGATCTTTGCTCAGGGGTTGTTTCCACGGAGCTGGGGTTGTGCCCAGAGACCCACACATACAGGGGAAGGCAAAACCACATGAACAAGTCTTTGCTTTCTAAGAGAGCTCTAGTGAACCTCAGTCTTTGACGAACGTTCTTGGCTCCTATGCGGACACCTCTGTGTGTGAAACTGCGTACCCAACATGGCGGCAGAGAGCCTGATTCTCTCTATGCAGGTTTAATGCTGTCGTTCAGAAAACAGCTTGAGAATCCATACAATTCTCGCCCTTACCTCTGAGAGAGTTCTCATTGCAGTAGCCCTTGGCAGTTTGTAGAAATCTGCACCTAAACCCTTCTCCAAGTAGGCCTGAGTCCCAGTTCGGAGGAACAAGCAATGGCGGAGCTAAGACCAGTATGGCACCAGTCAGTTTTCACACACTCTGGCAGCCTGCTCCTCCAGGGACAGTAAGGCTTCTTTTTCTCTGCAGGAGGCTCACTTGCCTTACTTCCTGTGAACAGCTTTTCCCAGCCTGGGCAAAAAGCGGTTCCTGGAGATCTTTTCTCAGATGCTGTTTTCTCGGAGCTGGGGCGGACCTCGGGGACCCAACTCACAGGGGAAGGCGAAACCACATGTACAGGTGAGCACTCTGTAGAAGAGCTCTTGTGAGCCTCATCTCTCAGGAACATTCTTGGCTCCTGTAGAGACACCACTGTGTGTGAATCTACACACCCCACATAGGGGCAAAGGGAGCCTGATTCTCTCCGTGGGGTGCTGATGCTTGGTGGCAAAGAACCTTCCTGATAATCCATCCGCTTATGCTTCCCTCGCATTTACGGAGGTCTCATTGCTGTAGCCCTCGGCAGTTTGGAAAGAAGAAGACCCTTACCCTTCATAAAGTAGGGCCTTGTCCTACTTTGAATGGAAAGGCAATAGCTGAGCTGAGGCCAATAAGGCGCCAGTCAAGTCTGACATATTCCCAAAGCCTGCTTCTTCAGGAAGATAACTGTAGAATCTAGGAATGTCTTTGCAAGGCTGGCAAAGGGCAGTCAGGACCCTGCACACTGCCTCTGGAATTACCGACTTCTGAACAGATCTGGAGGTCTCCCTTAGGGGAAGCTAACCCATTCTTCCAAATAGAGGCTTCCAAACGCAGGCCGCTTGGCTGCCTCTTGCTCTCTGAATGAGGCCTGCTTTTCCCGCCTCCTATGAACCCCACATCCCAGCCTCTGGGAAAAGCGGATCTTGAAGATCTTTTCTCAGGGGTTGTTTCCACGGAGCTGGGGCCGAGCCTGGAGCCCCAAACGCACAGGGGAAGAAAACCACTTCGACAAGTCTTTGCTCTCTAGGAGAGCTCTAGTGAACCTCACTCTGCAGGAACGTTCTTGTTTCCTATGAAGACACCCCTGTCTGTGAAGCTGTGTACCGAACATGGAGACACAGAGTCTGATTCTCTCTGTGCAGCTTTGAAGCTGTCGTTCAAACAACAGCTTGAAAATCCATACAATGCTCTTCCTTACCCGTGACACAGTTCTCATTGCTATACCCCTTGGCAGTATTTAGAAATCCATACCCAAACCCTTCTCCTAGTAGGCCTGGGTCCTAGTTTGGAGGAACACGCAATGGCGGAGCTGAGGCCAGTAAGGCACCAGTCAGGTCTCACATACTCTGGCAGCCTGATTGTCCAGGGACACTAAGGCCTGTTCTGCCTTGCAGGAGGCTCGCTTGCGTTACCTCCTGTGAACTGCGTTTGCCAGCCTGGGGGAATAGCGGTCCCTGGAGATCTTTTCTCAGGGGCTCCTTCCCCTGAGCTGGGGTGGACTTCGGGGACCCAACTCACAGGGCAAGGCAAAACCATATGGACAGGTCTATGCTCTGTAGCAGACTTCTAGTGAACCTCATCTCTCAGGAACATTCTTGGCTCCTATAGAGACACTTCTGTGTGTGAAGCTGCGTACCTAACATAGGGGCACAGAGAGCCTGATTCTCTCAGTTCATTTTGACGCAGTCATTCAGAAAACAGCTTGAGAATCCATAAAATGCTCTCCCTTACCACTGAGAGAATTCTCACTGCTGTAGCCCTTGGCACTTTGTAGAAATCCGCACCCAAACGCTTCTCCAAATAGGCCTGGGTCCTAGTTCGGAGGAACAGGCAATGGTGGAACTGAGGCCAGCAAGGCAACAGTCAGGTTTCACACACTCTGGCAGCCTGCTCCTCCAGGGACAGTAAGGCCTCTTTTTCTCTGCAGGAGATTCGCTTGCCTTACTTCCTGTGAACAGCGTTTCCCAGCCTCAACGAAGTGGTTCCTGGAGATCTTTTCTCAGGGACAGTTTCCTCGGAGGTGTGGCGGATCTCGGGGACCCAACTCACAGGGGAAGGAAAAACCACATGGACAGGTCTATGCTCTGTAGGAGAGGTTTAGTGAACCTAATCTCTCAGGAACATTCTTGGCTCCTATACAGACAACTCTGTGTGTGAAGCTACACTCCCAACATTGGGGAACAGGGATCTTGGTTCTCTCCGTGGGGTGCTCATGCTTTGTAGTAAAGCACCTGCTTGAGAATCCGTCCTCTTAGGCTTCCCTCGCTTTGACAGAGGTCTCATTGCTGTAGCCCTTGGCAGTTTCAAAGAAGAAGACCCTTACCCTTCATAAAGTAGGCCCTTGTCCTAGTTTGAATGGAAAGGCAATAGCTGAGCTGAGGCCAATAAGGAGCCAGTCCCCTCTGACACATTCCCGAAGCCTGCTCCTTCATGGAATATAACTCTAGAATCTTGGAATGTCTTTGCAAGGCTAGCAAAGGACAGTCAGGAACCAGTACCCTGCCTCTGGAATTACCGACTTCTGAGCAGATCTGGAGGTCTCCTTTAGGAGAAGCTAACCCATTCCTTCCAAATAGAGGTTTCAAAACACAGGCAGGTTGGCTGCCTTTCGTGCCCGAAGGAGGCTTGCTTTTCTCTCCTCCTATGAACCCCAGTTCCCAGCCTCTGGGAAAAGCGTATCTTGAAGATATTTTCTCAGGGGTTGTTTCCACGGAGCTGGGGCCGAGCCTGGAGACCCAAAGGCACAGGGGAAGGCAAGACCACATGGACAAGCCTTTGCTCTTTAGTATAGCTCTAATGAACCTCACTCTGTCAGGATCTTTCTTGATTCCTACGGAGACACACCTGTGTGTGAAGCTGCGGCCACAGAGAGCCTGATTACCCCTGTGCAGCGCTGAGTCTGGGCGGCTAAACAACAGCTTGGGAATGCAGCCTGGGGCGCTTCCCTTCCCTCTGACAGAGCTCTCCTTCGGTCCCTAAGCCCTCTGCAAGGAGGCATAGATCATAGGTGCAAAGGGAAGGGAAGAGCGGAGCTGAGGCCAGTAAGGCGCCCGCCAGTCACGTCTCCCCCACTTCCGCAGTCTGTTCCTTCCCCTGCGCGAAAGCTAGAAGCTGGGAAGGGCTTGGCGAGGCTCGCCCAGGCAGAGCAGCCTCTAGGTCGGGGCTCTGCGATATCGCGCCTGGGCGCAGATCTGGAGCTCTGCCGGAGTGGAAGCTCATTCGGTCCTTCCCAATACAGGCTTGCAAGCACCCGACGGCGGCCTGACTCTATTCTCCCGCGTGCTGGGAGTGGGCTTCCAATCCAGGGCACAGAGCACTGCCTGGAGCTCTCTGCTCAGGGGCTGGTTCCCCTGCACTGGGACTGTGCTAGGGAGCCCAAAGGCACAGGGGAAGGCCCCAAACCACATGCACACGACTCTGCTCTGGAGCTGAGCTCCGGGGAAGCCCAGTCTGTAAGGCGGTTTCTGAACACAAACGGAGGAACACTCTGGCTGTGGAGCTCCCTCCCCATGACAGGGGCACTGGGACCCTGATTCCCTCCGTTCAGCGCTGAGTCTGGGCTGCCAAGCAAAAGCTTGGGAATGCAACCTGGGGCATTTCCCTTCCCTCAGACAGAGGTCTCCTTGCGGGAGGCTTTCGCAGTTTGCACACCCCCGTGCCCTAAGCCGTCTGCAAGGAGGCCTGGCTCCTAGGTCCAAAGGGAAGGCAAGAGCGGAGCTGAGGCCAGTCAGGAGCCAGTCATGTCGCCCACACTCCCGCAGCCTGCTCCTTTGCAGGTGCAAACGCTAGAAGCTGGGAAGGGCTTGGCGAGGCTCGCCCAGGCAGAGCAGCCTCTCGACAGGGGCTCTGTCCTATCGCGCCTGGGCGCAGGTCTGCAGCTCCGCCGGTGTGGAAGTTCACTCGGTCCTTTCCAATACAGGCTTGCAAGGACCCGCCGGCAGCCTAACTCATCTCTCCCGCGTGCTGGGACTGGGCATCCAGGCCTGGGCACAAAGCACTGCCTGGAGCTCTTTGCTCAGGGGCTGGTTCCCCTACGCTGGGGCTGTGCTAGGGAGCCCAAACGCATATGTCAAGGCCCCAAAACACATCCACACGTCTCTGCTCTGCAACAGAGCTCCGGGGAAGCCCAGTCTGGCAGGCTCTTTCTGGGCACAAAGGGAGGAACACTCTGGCTGTGGAGCTTCCTCCCCAAGACAGGGGCACTAGGACCCTGATTCCCTCCGTTTACCGCTGAGTCTGCATTGCCAAGCAACAGCTTGGGAACGCAGCCTGGGGCGCTTCCCTTCCCTCGGACAGAGCTCTCCTTGCGGTAGGCCTTGGTAGTTTGCATACAATGGGGCCCTAAGCCCTCTGCAAGTTGGCCTGGCTCCTAGGTCCAAAGGGCAGGCCAGAGTGGAGCTGAGGCTGTCAGGCTCCAGACACATCTCCCATACTCCTACATCCTGCTCCTACCCGGGCGTGAACGCTAGAAGCTGGGAAGGTACCTGGACCGTGCAGGGGCGGGGCGAACGCAGGGGTGGGGGCGGGCTTCCCAGTTGTGCTCTCGGAGGTGGACACTGAGGCTGCAAACGCGCCGGGAGCGCACCCGGGACTGGGTAAACCCGGGCTGCGCGGGTCGAGATTCCGATGGCTTTAGGTGGGGGTCGGTCCCAGTTGTGCTCCCGGGGGTCGCCACTGCGGCTGGGAACGCGCAGGGAGCGCGGCAGGGGCGGGGCTAACCCTGGCGGCGCGGGGCGGGGGTCGTCTCATTGTGGGGGATAGGGAGGGGTTCCCAGTTGCGCTCTCGGGGGTTGCAGCTGCGGCTGGGAACGCCCATTTCATCCGCTCCTGGGTCCCCAAGGATCGCCATCCCGTGGGTGCAGCGGAGGGCTGCGGACCACTGGTAAGGGAACTGGGATTGCGTGGAGCAGGGAACCAAGTATTCCGCCGTCTGTGGGCATATTCTCGGAGCTCCCCAACCTGGCGGTCGCAGAAAGGCCTTGCCTTTGGGGTCAAGGCCTTTACCGCTCCACCCCTCTGCTGAAAAATCTCAGAGTCTGCGCGGTTCTTCCAAGCAGCCTAGTGTCCGCTGGAAGTCCAAGGGACAGAACACTGAACTCTGGCCGGCTGGCCCAGCCCTGCTTCTGGCACTTTGTAAGCCAGCGGGCCCTTGAGCACCTGCTGGGATGGGAAAGGGAAGGGTCCACGGATTGCACCCTAGAAACTTAGTAGGGTACATGGATTTCAAACCCTGGTGGCCGCCCAGGCAGCAAAGAAGGGGGTGGGCACCTTGCTGCCCTTTCATGGCAGAATCTGTGGTTGTCCAGCTGCGTGGGCCTTTTCATGAGGACCCTGTGCAATAAAAGTTTGGTGTTTTGGAACTGAATAATTAGAACGTGTAAAAGCTTTAAATTATGTGGTGGTGTAATTAAAAAACAAAACAAAACAAAACCAAGCTCCAAGTGTTTTGCAAATGGAGGTTTAAATATTGAAGGACTGTATTCCTTGCACTGTGGCATTCTATCAAGAAGTGTGCAGGATTTTTTTTTTTTAAGAAAAGTGTTCGAAGTGAGGGAAACAGGAAACCCAGAGGTGCCCCTGTATTTTGGGGAAGGCCTTAGGAGGTCACTTGGAAATGCTGCTGGCTGTGCGGGAGGGCGGCAGATGGGCTGTGCAGGCTTGTCCTTTGCATGGATGTTCTTGTGTGTGGAAACCCAGCTCGGAGCCATCTCCTGATGTGTAAGAATTTCGCAGACAAACCTTGAGCTAAGCAATGCATTTTTTCCTAAGAAAATGTTTGTCTTAAGCGATGTAAATATCCTATGTATTTCCGCTAGACTCTGGCTTCAGGTCGGTTCCCCCAAAAGGCTCAGAAGCGATTTGAACAAAACAGCATGTTTTCCTCCTAGCTTGTTCTCCTTATCTATGTTAAGGAAATGATATATTTGCCTGCAATACTGCCTTTCTTCAAGATTCATGTCAATCAAGTTTTGGCCCGGGATGACTCACCTGCTGCCAATATTATCTCAATGCATGTCGTGGGGGAGGGGCCTGGTGCCATTCCCTGAAACAGTTCCTTTCTTTCCTTAGCTGACTGCTAGTGCCTGTAGAATATCTGGCTAGAGACCAGCAGGGCGTACACCCCGCCTCAAGTCTAAGTCAGCAGCTTTCTCTATCTCTTTAGTACTTTAATAACAATTGATGACACAAAAGCTCTGAGCGATAAAATCATATCAAATCTTCATTTCAGATTGAAGATGCATTCCATGGTATTGCCATCTTAAGTCTTTCCATTGTTATGGAATATCTGTCCATGTATTCAGGATAGTTTTCAGCCAGGGTGTATAATTTCCAGTGTGCCAGTCTTGTCATCCTCGTTACATCCATGGCAAAGTGTTGTATTCATGTTGACATTATTGAAAGGGAATTTTTTTTAATTCCCTTTCAGATTATTATCTGCTAATATATACAGAAAAAACTGTGTAATCTTTCGTTTTTATCAGTTTGGACAGCTTGATAGTTGTCTTTAATTTCTTTCCTTTCTCATACTTTAAGATTTTCCAGGCACCGTACATGTACTGTCTCACCCCTAATCTCAGTCATGTGTGCAAAGAACTTCTGTCCTTTATTTGTTTACTTATTTTTTGCAACATTGAATTCGTTTTGACTATGCTGGGTCTCTGCTGCAAGATGGAAGTTGCTAGGACCTCTGGACTGCAGTCTTCCATCTCTTACTGACCTCTTGTTGACCTCTGCAGAATCCTGGTTGGCGGGAGCTTGTTAGTTCCTTGTTCCTTACCAGGACCTCCTGTGTTAAGTGTTTTTCTCTTCTCTGTTGCCTGGTAAGGGTGGATGGTCATTGGCATCCCAAAGCTAGCTAGAAGTCAATTATTTAGGCAGGCTTGTGCATAGATATGGGAGAAGGCAATGGCACCCCACTCCAGTACTCTTGCGTTGAAAATCCCATGGATGGAGGAGCCTGGTAGGCTGCAGTCCATGGGGTCGCTAAGACTCGGGCACCACTGAACGACTTCACGTTCACTTTTCACTTTCATGCATGGGAGGAGGAAATGGCAACCCACTCCAGTGTTCTTGCCTAGAGAACCCCAGGGACTGCGGGGCCTGGTGGGCTGCCGTCTATGGGGTCGCACAGAGTCGGACACGACTGAAACGACTTAGCAGCAGCGGCGGCGGCAGCAGCAGCAGAAGCAGTGCATCGATATCAAAAGGGCTGCAAACAGTCAGGAAGGATCACATATGTCACCGTGAAACACTACTTCTCCACTTAGCCAAAGCTAACAAAAGATTTCTGTTCTAGGTCAACCTAGAAGAGATCACTTAAGAGGTAAAGAAACTTAAACTCCATTAGCAAAGGCAGTTCGACATCTCAAGAAAACTTGTGCTAGGCACAGAACTTTTTTCTGGGGGTCCACTTTCCCTACAACCTCCTTATCCCATTCTGTACCCATTCCTTTGCTTCTCCCATCCTGAAACTGCCACCTGTAAGACAGAACTACTTCGTTTTCCTTCCTCAAGTGCCATTGCATTCCACATACTTTCTTGTAATAACAAGTCATACATTTCCCTTCAGCAACCAAGAACTGACTTTTATATTGGCATTGGCTATAGCCCGCCCCCCTCCCCCCACCCCCAAGAACAGAACAAAACCAAACAAAACAATTGCTTTCTTACATTTAACATGTCAGGATGGTGCCAGACACTATTCATGGAGAGTCAAAAATCTCTTTTGTTTCTGTGTAAAAGGGAGGTCCTTTCAAGTCGTGAATGTTTCAGAACTTTCATTTATTTGGAAATGACCTAGCTATTCAATACACTGTCGTCACAAGGATAGAAACTCGGGTAACCAAAACACCTGGAGAAACGTTTGTTAGTTCAGTTCAGTTCAGTTGCTCAGTCGTGTCTGACTCTTTGGGACCCCGTGGCCTGAAGGACGCCAGGCTTCCGTGTCCGTCACCAGCTCCAGGGGCTTGCTCAAACTCATGTCCATCGAGTCAGTGATGCCATCCAACCATCTTATCCTCTGTCATCCCCTTCTCCTCTGCCTTCAATCAAGACTATGAGAGGCAGATATTTTAGAGTATAATTATTGTAAAGAGTTTGTCTAAAAGCTCATATCACATTTACATTTTTTACTTTTGTTGTTGTCGTTTCCAGGTAGTTTCTTGCTGACAAGCTTGTGACAGATATACTAATAGAGCAATTTTTACCTCAAAAGAAACCTAGGCACTATGAACATGTTGTGCTTAATGTTGTTGACTCTTAGACATGTCTATAATGGATGAGCAAAACCAAAAATACTAGATATTTAATATTGACTAGTTCCCAGTTCACGGGACTCTGACATCCATTTAGGTCAATGTTTTCTGGTATTTCCAGCAGTTTGATTTGGAAGGGCTGCCTTGTCTTGAGACCATTGATATCAGAACACAGAACTTGAGCAATATTATCAAAAAACACAGGGCTCACACTGACACATACCTTAATCCAAACAGACAGACAAGACATCTTCCAGGTTTCCGCCTGAGATTTAAAATATTTCTTTCAGCCAGTCTTCTGGGGAGTGGGGGGATGGGGGTGGCAGTGAGGCAGGCTTGGGTAACAAGCTAATTGTTGGTCATTGCATATGCAAAGAACCAGCTTTCCGGGTTCCAAGGAAAAAAGTTTCCTTGGTAACCAACTTTGTCTGGTTCTATAGAATATCATGGCCCTCCTAGGTCAGGTCATCTTGCCTTTCTGTAGTCCTCGTTTTATCCCTAAATCATAGACAGCTTGGATTGTCTCTGTGGGGTGTATGTATTGTCCTCATGTTTGACCTGGCGGCAGCAGCGAGGTCCGAGAGCCTCTCCTGGAACCGGGCGTGGGGACGGGGCTCACCGGGAGCCACTGGTGAAGATAGGCAGCGCCCCTGGAGCACGGCAGGGGCGGGGTGAACCCGGGCGGCACAGGGCGGGTGTCCGCTCCTGGCTGGGGTGGGGGAGGGCTTCCCAGTTGTGCTCTCGGAGATGGCCACTGCGGCTGGAAACGCTCCGGGAGCGCACCCAGGGCGGGGTAAACCTGGGCTGCACGGGTCGAGATTCTGCTCGCTGTGGGTGGGTGGTCGGTCCCTGTTATGCTCCCGGGGGTCGCCAATGTGACTGGGAAACCGCCAGGAGCCCGGCAGGGCCGGGGCGAAACCTGGAGGCGCGAGGCGGGGTGGGGGTCCGTTCGCAGCGGGGGTCGACTCCTGGCGGGGGTGGGGGAGGGCTTTCCAGATGTGCTGTTGGGGGTCGCCATTGTGGCTGGGAATGCCCATTTCGTGAACTCCTGGATCCCCAAGGATCGGCATCCATTGGCCACAGCGGAGGGGTGCGGAACACAGGTAAGGGAACGGGGACTGCGTGGAGCAGGGAACCATGTATTCCGCCCTGTGTTGGCACAGTCTCAGAGCTCCCCAACCTGGCGGTCGCAGAAAGGCCTCGTCTTTGGGGTCAAGGCCTTTACCTCTCCACCCCTCTGCTGAAAAACCTCAGAGTCTGCGCGGTTTTCCCAAGCAGCCTAGTGTCCGCTGGAAGTCCAAGGGACAGAACCCTGAATTCTGGCCGGCTGGCCCAGCCCTGCTTCTGGCACTTTGTAGGCCAGCGGGCCCTGGAGCACCTGCTAGGATGGGAAAGGGAAGGGTACGCGAATTGCACCCTGGTGGCCGCCGAGGCAGCAAAGAAGTGGGGAGGGCACCTTACTGCCCTTTAATGGCAGACAGAATCTGTGGCTGTCCTGCTGCGTGGGCCTTTTCATGGGGACCTTGTGCAATAAAAGTTTACCGGTGACCTTAGGGAACTTCCCAGTGTGCTTCTGACAGATGAGGGATGCTGTGGAGTTGGCGGGGCCTCTCAGGACTCTGCTGGGTTTGGCGCAATGGAAGAGGGCCTCATCTCCAGGGAAGGTAGGAACCTCAGGCTTCCTCTCCGTTTCGGACTCCGACCACAGGGTCCCTGCAGAGTTGGGACAAGAGAGTCAGGAATCGTCTTGTCTGAGGAAGGGAACTCCGCTTGCCTCTCGAGGTGCTCAGGGGGTCTCAGGCCCCTTGTTGAGCTGTGTGTGGAACCTGCGGGTGTTTCCGGACGATGCACGACAGTGACAGTGCCCCTTCGTGTTGTGCCTTCACCCACTAGCTTGCCTTCGAAGATGTGTCCGTGCCTCGGGTTCTTTTCAAGAGCGGACAGGGAAATTGGGGTCTTTCGGCATGTGGGACCACCCACGGGGCTAGTCTCAAATTTCCTAGTGAGGCTGGCTTCATCCTGAGATGTGCCGGGAAGGCCGGGGACCCTTCAAGACCACGCAGGGGGATCGACTCTCCTGTCGCCATCAGGAGGGGAGAAGGGGCTCAGATGAAGTGGGGCCGGAACCCTCGGTGTTACACTCGAGGGAAACCGGCGTGTGAGGGACTTTTGGGGGATGCATGAAAGGAGTCAGGTACCGTTTCGCACTTCAGGACAGAACCTAGGACTTCCCTTGAGACGCCGTAGCGGGCAAGGGCCTCATCTTGCGAAGACGTTGGAACCATGTGGATTTTCTCGAGTTGCGGCGGGATTCTAGAGTTACGACGGGGATTTCAGGCTTCCTCTTGTATTGGCCCCGAGAAGCCTAATCTTCCATTCGAGTTGCGAGGGAAAGCTGGGGGTTGCACTCGAGTCACTGCAGGGCCAAGAGACCTCATCTATGTCTGTGTCCGGGACTTAACGTTCCTCTCAAGGGAAGACAGGGATCTCGGGGTGGCGTTCCAGACACCCCCGGGGAGTCAGGCCTCGTCTTGAGGGCAAGCAAAGGATGCCGCTCTCCTCTCAAGTCGCGACGCAGATCTCTTGGAGCCCACTGAGTGGCCTCAAGGGAGTCAGGCCTCCTCTTCAGTTTGGAGAGAGGACTCGGGATTGCGCTCTGGGTAAGGCAGGAAAAGAAGGCCCTCACCTCGCGAGAACGGGGGCTTCTCAGGGGTTTCCTCGAGCTGCGGCGCCCGTGGGGGTTTTCTCACGAGGCAAGACGAGGATCTCAGGGAACCTCTCGTGCGGTGCCAGGGAAGTCAGGTCTCTGTGCGCGTGGCGAGGGGGAGCGCGTCCTGGCTCTCGAGTCACGGGAGGGGACTAGGGCCTCGAGACGTGTTGAAGAAGGACTCTCGAGGTCTTTCTTGGGGAGCGGCGGGAAACCCTCGTTTCCCTCGCCTTCTGCCGGAGACCAGAGGGAACTTCCCAGGGTGCCTCTGAGAGGCGAGGCATCCTGTGGAGTTGGCGGGGCCTCTCGGGACTCCACTGGGTCTTGCGCAACGGAAGAGGGCCTCACCTCGAGGGGAGGCTGGAACCTCAGGCTTCCTCCCCGTTTCGGACTCCTACCGCAGGGTCCCTGCAGAGTTGGGACAGGAGAGTCAGGCCTCGTCTTGACTGAGGAAGGGAACCCTGCTTGCCTCTCGAGTTGTTCAGTGGGTCTCAGGCCCCTCGTCGAGCTTTGTGTGGAAACCGCGGGCCTTTGCGGACGATGCATGGGGGTGGCAGTGCCTCTTCGTGTTGTGCCTTCCCCCACAGTGTTGCCTTCGAAAAGGGGTCCGGGCCTCGGGTCCTTCTCAAGGGCGGACCGGGGAATCGGGGTCGTTCGGCATGTGGCACCACCCACGTGGCTCGTCTCGAATTTCCTCGTGAGACCGGCCTCATCCTGAGGTGCGCCGGGAAGGCCGGGAACCCCTTCCAGACCACGCAGGGGAATCGCCTCTCCTGTCGCGATCAGGAGGGGAGAAGGGGCTCAGAGGAAGCGGTGCCGGGACCCTCGGTGTTGCCCTCGAGGGAACCCGGCGTGTCAGGGAACTTTTGGGGGACGCATGAAGGCTGTCAGGGACCGTTTCGCCCTTCAGGGCGGAACAGGGGACTTCCCTTGAGACTCCGTCGCGGGCAAGGGCCTCATCTTGCCAAGAGGTGGGAACCACGTGGTTTTTCTCGAGTTGCGGCGGGATTCTCGAGTTACGACGGGGATCTCAGGCTTCCTCTTGGGTTGGCCCTGGGAAGCCCAATCTTCCCCTCGAGTTGCGTGGGAAAGCTGGGGGTTGCGCTCGAGTCACTGCAGGGCCGAAGAGACCTCACCTAGGCGTGTGTCCAGGACCTAATATTCCTCTCCAGGGAAGGCAGGGATCTCGGGGTTGCATTCCAGGCTCCCCCGGGGAGTCAGGCCTCGTCTCGAGGGGAAGCCAAGAACTCCGCTCTCCTTTCGAGTCGCGAGGCGGATCTCTTGGAGCCCCCTGAGCGGCCTCAAGGGAGTCCAGCCTCCTCTTCCGTTTGGAGAGAGGACCCGGGATTGCTCTCCAGGCCATGCAGGAAAAGAAGGCCCTCAGCTCGCAAGGACGGGGGTGTCTCAGATGTTTCCTCGAGCTGCGGCACCCGTGGGGGTTTTCTCCCGAGGCACGACGAGGATCTCAGGGAGCCTCTCGTGCGGCGCCTGGAAAGTCAGGTCTCCATGTGTGTGGCGAGGGGGAGCGCGTCATGGCTCTCGAGTCACGGGAGAGGACTAGGGCCTCGAGACACGTTGAAGAAGCACTCTCGAAGTCTTTCTCGGGGGGCGGCGGGAAACCCTCGTTTCCCTCGCCTTCTGCCGGGGACATTAGGTAACTTCCCAGGGTGTCTCTGAGAGTTGAGGGATACTGTGGAGTTTGCGGGGCCTCTCGGTTCTCCGCTGGGTTTCGCGCAATGGAAGAGGGCCTCATCTCGAGGGGAGGCAGGAACCTCAGACTTCCTCTCTGTTTTGGACTCCGACATCAGGGTCCCTGCAGAGTTGGGACAGGAGAGTCAGGCTACTTCTTTTCTGAGGAATGGAACTCCGCTTGCCTCTCGAGTTGTTCATGGGTTTTCAGGCCCCTTGTCAAACTGTGTGTGGAATCTGCAGGTTTTTCCAGACGATGCACGGGGGTGTCAGTGACCCTTCGTTTTGTGTCTTCATCCACAGGGTTGCCTTCTAAGAGGTGTCCAGGCATCGGGTTCTTATGAAGAGCGGACCGGGAAATCGGGGTCGTTCAGCATTTGGCACCACCCACGTGGGTTGTCTCGAATTTCCTCATGAAACTGGCCTCATCCTGAGGTGTGCCGCGAAGGTCATGAAACTCTTCCAGACAAAGCAGAGGAATCGACCCTCCTGTGGCGATCAGGAGGGGAGAAGTGGCTCAGATGAAGTGCTGCTGGGAACCTCGGTGTTTCCCTCAAGTGAGACAGGTATGTCGGGTAACTTTTGGGGTCGCATAAAGCGTTCCAAGTACCGTTTCGCTCTTCAAAATGGGAAGTTGGACTTCTCTTGGGGTGCTCCAGCGTGTAAGGGCCTCATCTTGTAATGACTGTGGAACCACTTGGTTTTTCTCGAGTTGCGGTGGGATATTTGAGTTACCACAGGGAATTCATGCTTCCTATTGTGTTGGCCCACAAAAGTCTTATCTTCCATTCGAGATTCGAGGAATAGCTGGATGTGCGCTCTAGTCACTGAAGGCAAAAGAGACCCCTCCAAGGCTTGTTTGCAGAACCTAATGTTCATGTCAAGGCTCGACAGAAATCTCGGGGTTGCATTCCAGACTCACCTTGGAGTCAGGCCTCGTCTCGAGGGGAAGCAAAGGACTCTGCTCTCCTCTCGAGTCGGGCGGGTATGTCTTGGAGCCCACTGAGTGGCTTAAAGGGAGTCAAACCTCCTCTGGTGTTTGGAGGGAGGACACGGGATTGCTCTCCAGGCAATGCAGGAAATGAAGGCCCTCATCTCCCGATGACTGGGGCGTCTCGTAGGTTTTCTCGAGCTGTGGCGCTAGTGTGGGGTTTCTCACGAAGTAAGACTGGGAGCTCAGTGAGCCTCTCACGTTGTGCCAGGGCAGTCAGGTTTCTATGCGCGTGGCTAGGGGGAGCGCGTCATTGCTCTCGAGTCATGGTAGGGGAATCGCACCTCAAGACGCGTTGAAGAAGGACTCTCGAGGTCTTTTACGGGTTGGGGCAGGAAACCCTTGGTTCCCTCGACTTGTGCCGGTGATCTCAGGAAGGTCTAAGGGTGCCTCTGAGAAGTCAGGGATACTGTGCAGTTGGGAGGGGCCTCTCGGGACTCCACTGGGTTCGGTGCAATGGAAGAGGGCCTCATCTCGAGTGGAGGCAGGAAACTCATGTTTCCTCTACTGACTTCCCCTGGGCCAGGTCTGACTCGGATCGCAGTTTCGCTGCAGAGTTCGAACAGGAGAGTCAGGCCTCGTCTTGTGTGGAGGAATGGAACTCTGCTTGCCTCTCCAGTTGTTCACGGGGTGACAGGTCACTTCTCGAGCTGTGTGTGGTACCTGCGGGTTTCTCCAGACGATAACCGGGGGTGTCAGTGCCCCTAAGTGTTGTGCCTTCATCAAAAGGGTTATCTTCAAAGAGGTGTCCGGGCATTGGGATCTTATCAAGAGCGAACCGGGTAATCGGGGTCTTTCGGCATGTGTCACCATCCACGAGGCTATGTCTCGAATATCCTCGTGAGACCGGCCTCATCCTGAGATGCACCGCGAAAGGCGGAAACCCCTTCAAGACAAAACAGGGTAATCGACCCTCCTGTCGCGTTCAGGAGGGGAGAGGGGGCCCAGATGTAGTGGTGCCGGGAACCTCGGTGTTCTCCTCGAGTCAGACCAGTGTGTCGAGGAACTTTTGAGGTCGCATCAAGAGTGCCAATACCGTTTCGCACTTCAAGACGGAACGTGGGACTTCTCTTGAGACGCTGTAGGGGGCAAGGGCCTCATCTTGGGATGACGGGGGAACCACGTGGCGTTTCTCGAGTTGTGGTGGGATTCTCGAGTTTCGACGGGGAATACAGTCTTCCTCATGTGTTGGCCCAGGGAAGTCCTATCTTCCATTCGAGTTTAAAGGGAGAGCTGGGGATTGCCCTCGAGTCACTGCAGGGCAAAATAGACCTCATCTAGGCTTGTGTCCAGGACTTAATGCTCGTCCCTAGGGGCGACAGGGATCTTGGGGTTGCATACCAGACTCACCCGGGGAATCAGGCCTCGTCTCGAGGGGAAGCAAAGAACTCTGCTGTCCTTTTGAGTCGCGATGGGTATCTCTTGGAGCCCACTGTGTGCCCTAAAGGGAGTCAAGCCTCCTGTGGTGTTTGGATAGAGGACTCGGGATTCCTCTCCAGGCCATGCAGGAAAAGAAGGCCCTCATCTCGCGATGACGGTGGCGTCTCGTGGGTTTTCTAGACTGCCGCGCTAGTTCCAGGTTTCTGACGAGGTACGAGAGGGAGCTCAGGGAGCCTCTCGTGTGGCGCCAGGGAAGTCAGGTACCCATGAGATGGCTAGGGGGAGTTCGTCATTGCTCTCGAGTCATGGTAGGGTAATCGGGCCTCAAGACGGGTTGAAGAAGGACTCTCGAGGTCTTTCTCGGGTCACTGCATAAAACCCAGGGTTCCCTTGACTTGTGCCTGCGACCTCAGGGAGCTTCTCAGAGTGCCTCTGAGAAGTCAGGGATACTGTGCAGTTTGGAGGGGCCTCTCGAGACTCCTCCGCATTTGGTGGAATGTAAGAGGGACTCATCTCGAGTTGAAGCAGGAACCTCAGTGTTCCTCTCCATTTCTGACTCAGATCGCAAGGTCCCTGCATGTTGGTACAGGAGAGTCAGGCCTCGTCTTTTCTGGAGGATTGGACTCCTCTTGCCTCTCGAGTTGTTCTCGAGGTGACAGGCCACTTGTCGAGCTGTGTATGTAACCTGCCCGTTTTTCCGGATGATGCACAGGTGTGTTAGTGCCCCTTCGTGTTGTACCTTCATACTCAAGGCTGCCTTCCAAGAGGTGTCCGAGCATCGGACTCTTATCAAGAGCGGACCGGGAAATTGGAGTCTTTCAGCAAGTGGCACCACCCACAAAGCTACGTATCGAATTTCCCCATGAGACCGGCCTCATCCTGAGTTGTGCAGGGAAGGTCGGGCCCCCTTGCAGACAAAGCAGGGGAATCGACCCACCGGTCACGATCAGGAGGGGAGAAGGGGCTTAAATGAAGTGGTGCCGGGAACCTCGGTGTTCCCCTTGAGTGAGACCGGCGTGTTGGGGGACTTTTGGGGTCGCATCAAGGGTGCCAAGTACCTTTTCGCACTTCAAGACGGAACCTGGGAAATCTTTTGAAACGCTGTACCGGCCAAGGCCTCATCTTGCGATGACGGGAGAACCACGTGGTTTTGCTCGAGTTGCAGCGGGATTCTCGAGTTATGACCAGGAATTTAGGCTTCCTCTTGTTGGCCTTGAAATCCAATCTTCCATTCGGGTTGCGAGGGGGAGCTGGGGATTGCACTAGAGTCACTGCAGGGCAAAAGAGACCTAATCTAGGCTTGTGTCCAGGATCTAACGTTGCTCTCCAGGGGCGACAGGGATCTCGGGTTTGCATTCCAGACTCATCCGGGGAGTCAGTTCTCACCTCAAGGGTAAGCAAAGAATTCCGCTCTCATCTCGAGTCGCGATGGGTATCTCTTGGAGCCCAGTGTGTGTACTAAAGGGAGTCAAGCCTCCTGTGGAGTTTGGAGAGAGGACTCGGGATTGGACTCCAGGCCATGCAGGAAAAGAAGGCCCTCATCTCGAGATGACGGTGGCATCTCGTGGGTTTTCTCGAGCTGCGGCGCCAGTGTGGGGTGTCTCATGAAGTACCACGGGGATCTCAGGGAGCCTCTTGTGTGGCGCCAGGAAAATCCAGTATTCCATTCGAGTTGCAAGTTAGAACTGGGGATTGCTCTCCAGTCACTGCAGGGCAAAATAGACCTCATCTACGCTTGTGTCCAGGACCTAGTGTTCCACTACTGGGCCGACAGGGATCTCAGGGTTGCATTCTCGACTCACCCGGAGAGTCAGGCCTCGTCTTGAGGGGGAAAAAAGGACTCCGCTCTCCTGTCGAGTCGCGACGGGTATCTCTTGGAGCCCACTGCGTGGCGTAAAGGGAGTGAAGCCTCCTATGGAGTTTGGAGAGATGACTCGGGATTGTTTTCCTGGCCATGCAGGAAAAAAGGCCCTCATCTCGCGATGACGGGGGCGTCTCGTGGGTTTTCTCCAGCTGTGGCGCCAGTATCAGATTTCTCACGAGGTACGACGGGGAGTTCAGAGAGCCTCTCGTGTGGTGCTAGGGACGTCAGGTCTCCGTGTGTGTGGTGAAGGGGAGTGCGTGATTGCTCTCGAGTCATAGTAGACGAATCTGGCCTCAAGACGCATTGAAGAAGGACTCTCGAGGTCTTTCTCGGGTTGCGGCAGGGAACCCTGGGTTCCCTCGACTTGTGTCGGTGACCTCAGGCAACTTCTCAGGGTGCCTCTGAGAAGTCAGGGACACTGTGGATTTGGGAGGGGCCTTTCGTTACTCAACTGGGTTTGGTGCAATCAAAGAGGGCCTCATCTCGAATGGAGGCAGGAACCTCAGGGGTCCTCTCCATTTCTGACTCGGGTCACAGATACCTGCCGAGTATGGACAAGAGAGTCACGCCTCGTCTTCTGTGGAGGAATGGATCTCCGCTTGCCTTTTGAGTTGTTCACAGAGTGACAGGCCACTTGTTGAGCTGAGTGTGGAACCTGCGGGTTTTTCCGGACGATGCACAGGGGTGTTAGTGCCCCTTCGTGTTGTGCCTTCATCCACAGGGTTGCCTTCAAAGAGGTGTCCGGGCATCGGGTTCTTTTCAAGAGCGTACCAGAAAATTGGGGTCTTTCAGCATGTGGTACCATCCACGAGGCTACGTGTCGAATTTCCTCGGGAGACCGGCCTCATCCTGAGGTTCGCCGGGAAGGTAGGGAACCCCTTGCAGACAAAGCAGGGGAATCGACCCACCGGTCGCGATCAGAAGGGGAGAAGGGGCTCAGATGAAGTGGTGCCGGGAACCTCGGTGGTCCCCTCGAGTGAGACCGGTATGTCACGGCACTTTTGAGGTCGCATCAAGGGTGCCAAGCATAGTTTCGCACTTCAAGACGGAACGTGGGAATTCTCTGGAGATGCTGTAGCGGGCAAGGGCCTCATATTGCGATGACGAGGGAAACACGTGGTTTTTCTCGAGTTGAGGCGGGATTCTCGAGTTACAACGGGGAATTCAGGCTTCCTCTTGTGTTGGCCCAGGAAGTCCAATCTTCCATTCAACTTGTCAGAGAGAGCTGGGGGTTGCTCTCGAGTCACTTCAGGGCAAAGAGTCCTCATCTAGGCTTGGGTCCAGGACGTAGTGTTCCTCTCCAGGGGCAACAGGGATATCGGGGTCTCATTCCAGTCTCACCCGTTGGATCACGCCTCGTCTCGAGTGGAAGCAAAGGACTCCACTATCCTCTCGAGTCGTGACGTGTAACTCTTGGAGCCCAATGAGTGGCCTAAAGGGAGTCAAGCGTCCTGTGTAGCTTGGACAGAAGGTTCACGCTTGATCTGCATACCATGCAGTTAAAGATGGCCCTCCTCTCGTGATGACGGGAGTGTCTCATGGGTTTTTCTCGAGCTGTGGCGCCAGTGTGGGGTTTCTCACGAGATATGATGGGGAGCTCAGGGAGCCTCTCGTGCGGCGCCAGAGAAGTCAGGCCTCCATGCGTGTGGCCAGGCAGATCGCGTCATTGCTCTGGAGTCATGGGAGGGACTAGGGCCTCAAGACGCATTTAAGAAGGACTCTCGAGGTCTTTCTTGGGTTGGGACGGGAAACACTCGTTTCCCTCGACCTCTACAGGGGACCTTAGGGAACTTCCCAGGTGCCTCTGAGAGGTAAGGGATACTGAGGAGTTAGAGGGGCCTCTCGGGACTCCACTAGGTTTGACGAAATGAAAGAGGGCCTCATCTTGATTGGAGGCAGGAACCTCAGGCTTCCTCTCCATTTCTGACTCCGACTGCAGGGTCCCTGCAGGGTTGGGACAGGAGAGTCAGGCCTCGTCTTGTCTGAGTAATGGAACTCTGCTTGCCTCTCGAGTCGTTCAGTGGGTCTCAGGCCCCTTGTCGAGCTGTGTGTGGAACCTTCGGGTGTTTTCAGAAGATGCACGGGTGTGTCATTGCCCCTTCATTTTGTGCCTTCCCCCACAGGGTTGCCTTCAAAGAGGTGTCCGAGCATCGGGTTCATTTCAAGAGCGGACCGGGAAATCGAGGTCGTTCGGCATGTGGCACCACCCACGTGGCTCATCTCGAATTTCCTCGTGAGACCAGCATCATCCTGAGGTGCGCCGGGAAGGCCGGGAACACCTTCCACACAAAGCAGGGGAATCGACTCTCCTGTCGAGATCAGGAGGGGAGATGGGGCTCAGATGAAGTGGGGCCAGGACTCTAGGTGTTCCACTCGAGGGAACCCGGCGTTTCAGGGAACTTTAGGGGTCGCATCAAGGGAGCCAAGTACCGTTTCCCACTTCAGGACGGAACATGGGACTTCCCTGGAGACGCTGTAGCGGGCAAGGGCCTCATCCTGTGAAGACGTTGGAACCACGTCGTTTTTCTCGAGTTGCGTCTGGATTCTCGAAAACGACAGGGATATCAGGCTTCCTCTTGGGTTGGCCCTGGGAAGCCCAATCTTCCCCTGGAGTTGCGAAGGAAAGCTGGGGGTTCTGCTCGAGTCACTACAGGGCCAAAGAGACCTCATCGAGGCGTGTGTCCAGGACCTAATATTCCTCTCAAGAGAAGACAGGGATCTCGGGTTTCCATTCCAGACTCCCCTGGGGAGTCAGGCCTCGCCTCGAGGGGAAGCAGAGGACTCCGCTTTCCTCTCAAGTCGCGACACGGATCTCTTGGAGCCCAATGAGTGGACTCAAGGGTGTCGAGCCTCCTCTTCAGTTTGGAGAGAGGACTCGGGATTGCTCTCCAGGACAGGCAGGAAAAGAAGGCCCTCATCTCGCAATGACGGGGGCGTCTCA
Organism: Bubalus kerabau; assembly: GCF_029407905.1. NCBI lineage: Eukaryota > Metazoa > Chordata > Mammalia > Artiodactyla > Bovidae > Bubalus > Bubalus kerabau. The sequence continues at coordinate 877,574 of NW_026577915.1, read as the reverse complement.
TGGGTTTCCTCAGGCTGTGGCGCCCGTGGGGGTTTTCTCACGAGGCACGACGAGGACCTCAGGGAGCCTCTCGTGCGGCGCCAGGGAACTCATGTCTCCATGCGCATGGCGAGGGGGAGCTGGTCATCACTCTCGAGTCATGGGAAATGACTAGGGCCTCAAGACGCGTTGAAGAAGGACTCTCGAGGTCTTTCTCGGGTGGCGGAGGGAAACCCTCGTTTCCCTCGACTTCTGCAGGGGACTATAGGGAACTTCCCAGGGTGCCTCTGAGAGGTGAGGGATACTGTGGAGTTGGCAGGGCCTCTCGGGACTCTGCTGGGTTCAGCGCAATGGAAGAGTGCCTCATCTCGAGGGGAGGCAGGAACCTCAGGTTTCCTTTCCGATTCTGACTCCGACTGCACGGTCCGTTCAGTGTTGGGACAGGAGAGTCATGCCACGTCTTGTCTGAGGAATGGAATTCTGGTTGCCTCTCGAGTTGTTCCGGGAGTCTCAGGCCCCTTGTCGAGCTGTGTATAGACCCTGCGGGTTTTTCTGGATGATGCACGAGGGTGTTAGTGCCCCTTCGTGTTGTGTCTTCACTCACAGGGTTGCCTTTGAAGAGGTGTCCGGGCATCGGGTTCTTATCAAGAGCGGACCGGAAAATCAGGGTCGTTCGGCACGTGGCACCTCACACATGGCTAGTCAAGAATTTCCTCCTGAGACCGGCCTCATCCTGAGGTGCACCAGGAAGGCCGGGAACCCCTTCCAGAGAAAGCAGGGGAATCGCCTCTCCTGTCACGATCAGGAGGGGAGAAGGGGCTCAGATGAAGTGGTGCCTGGACCCTCGGTGTTCCCCTCGAGGGAACCCAGCGTGTCGGGGAACTTTTGCGGTCGCATCAAGGGTGTCAAGTACCGTTTCGCACTTAAGGACGGAACATGGGACTTCCCTGGAGACGCCCGGAACTTCGGTGTTCCCCTGGAGTGAGACCGGTATGTTGGGGAACTTTGGGGTCGCATCAAGGGTGCCAAGTAGCATTTCGAACTTTAAGATGGAATGTGGGACTTCTGTTGAGACTCTAGCTGGCAAGGGCCTCATATTGCGATGAAGGGGGAACCACATGGTTTTTAAGACTTGAGGCTGAATTCTCGAATTACGATGGGAAATTCAGACTTCCTCTTGTGTTGACCGTGGGAAGACCAATCTTCCATTCAAATTGTGAGGGAGAGATGGAGGTTGCTCTCGAGTCACTGTAGGGCAAAATAGACCTCATCTAGGCTTGTGTCTAGGACATAATGTTCCACTCCAGGGGCGACAGGGATCTCGGGGTTGCATTCCAAACTGACCCGGGGTCAGGCCTCGTCTCGAGGGAAGCAAAGGACTCCGCTCTCCTCTCGAGTCGCACCGGGTATTTCTTGGACCCAACTGAGTGGCCTAAAGGGAGTCAATCCTCCTGTGAAGTTTGGAGAGAGGACCAGGGATTGCTCTCCAGGTCAGGCAGGAAAAGAAGGCCCCCATCTCTCCTTGACGGGGGCATCTTGTGGCTTTTCTCGAACTGCGGCGCCACTGTGGGTTTTCTCACGAGGTACGATGGGGTACTCAGGGAGCCTCTTGTGTGGTACTAGGGAAGTCAGTTTTCCTGCTTGTGGCGAGGGGAGCGCGTCCTTGCTCTGGAGTCATGGTAGGGGAATCGGGCATCAAGAGACGTTGAAAAAGGACTCTCCAAGTCTTTCTCGGGTTACTTCAGGAAACTCTGGGTTCCCTCGACTTGTGCCAGTGACCTCAGGTAGCTTCTCAGGGAGCCTCTGAGAATTCAGGGATACTGTGGTGTTCGGAGGGGCCTCTCGGGACACCACTGAGTTTGGTTCAATGGAAGAGAGCCTCTTCTCTAGTTGAGGCAGGAACCTCAGGGTTCCTCTCCATTTCTGACTCCGATCGCAGGGTCCCTGAAGAGTTGGGACAGGAGAGTAAGGCCTCGTCTTGTGTGAAGGAATGCAACTTCACTTGCCTCTCGAGTTGTTCACGGGGTGACAGTCCACATTTGGAGCTGTGAGTGGAATCGGCGGGTTTTTCCAGACGATGCATGGGGATGTCAATGTCCCTTCGTGTTGTGCCTTCATCCAAAGGGTTGCCTTCGAAGAGATGTCCGGGCGTCAGGTTCTTATCTAGAGTGGACCGGGAATTCGGGATCTTTCAACATGTGGCACCAACCATGAGGCTACTTTTCGAATTTCCTCATGAGACCGGCCTCATCCGGAGGTTCACGGGGAACGTCGGGAACCCTTGCAGAAAAAGCATGGGAATCGACCCTCCTGTCGCGATCAGGAGGGGTGAAGTGGCTCACAGGAAGTGGTGCCGTGAACTTTGGTGTTTCCCTCGAGTGAGACCGGTATGTCAGGGAACTTTGGGGGTCGCATCAAGGGTGCCAAGTACCGTTTTGTACTTCAGGATGGAACGTGGGACTTCTCTTGATACCCTGTAGTGGCCAAGGGCCTCATCTTGCGATGACGGGGGAGCCACGTGGTTTTTCTCAAGCTGCGGCGGGATTCTCGAGTTACAACGGGGAATTCAGGCTTCCTCTTGTGTTGGCCCAGGGAAGTCCAATCTTCCATTCGATTTGCAAGGGAGAGCTGGCGATTGCTCTCTAGTAACTGCAGTGCAAAATAGACCTCATCTAGGCTTGTGTCCAGGACCGAGTTTTCCTCTCCAGGTGCGACAGGAACTCGGGGTTGCATTCCAGACTCACACGGGGAGTCAGGCCTCGTCTCGAGGGGAAGCAAAGGACTCCACTCTCCCTTCAAGTCCTGACAGGTATCTCTTGGAGCCAACTGAGAGGCCTAAAGAGAGTCAAGCCTCCTGTGGAGTCTGGAGAGAGGACTCGGTTTTGCTCTCCATGCCAGGCAGGAAAGAAGTCCCTCATCTCGTGATGACGGGGGCGTATCGTGGGTTTTCTCGAGCTGCGGTGCCTGAATGGGGTTTCCAAAGACGTACGACGGGGAGCTCAGGGAGACTCTCTTCAGGCGTCAGGGAAGTCAGGTCTCCATGCGCATGGCGATGGGGAGCGGGTCTTTGCTCTCGAGTCATGGTAGGGGAATCGGGCCTCAAGACGCGCCGAAGGACTCTCAAGGTCTTTCTCGGGTCGCAGCAGGAAACCCTAGGTTCCCTCGACTTGTGCCGGTGACCTCAGGTAGATTCTCAAGGTGCCTCTGAGAATTCAGGGATACTGTGGAGTTGGGAGGGGCCTCTCGCGACTCATCTGGGTTTGGTGCAATGCAAGAGGGCCTCATCTCGAGTTGAGGCAGGAACCTCAGGTTTCCTCTCCATTTCTGACTCGGATGGCAGGGTCCCTGAAGAGTTGGGACAGGAGAGTCAGGCCTCGTCTTGTGTGGAGGAAACGAACTCTGCTTGCCTATCGAGTTGTTCACAGGGTGACATTCCACTTGTCGAGCTGTGTGTAGAACCTGCGGGTTTTTCTGGACGATGCACGGGAGTTTTAGTAACCCTTCTGTTGTGCCTTCATCCACAGGGTTGCCTTCGAAGTGGTGTCCGGGCATCGGGTTCTTATATAGAGCGGACCACACAATCGGGGTCTTTCGGCATGTGGCACCACCCACGAGGCTACGTCTCGAATTTCCTCCTGAGAAAGGCCTCATCCTTAGGTGCGCCGGGATGGGCGGGAACTCCTTCCAGACAAAGCAGGGGAATTTACCCTCCTGTCGTGATCAGGAGGGGAGAAAGTGATCAGATGAAGTGGTGCCGGGAACTTCGGTGTTCCCCTTGGTGAGAACGGTGTGTCGGGGAACTTTTGGGGTTACATCAAGGGTGAAAAGTAGCATTTCGCACTTCAAGACGGAACGTGGGACTTCACTTGAGACGCTGTAGCGGGCCAGGGCCTCATCTTGGGATGACGAGTGAACCACGTGGTTTTTCTCGCATTGCGGCGGGAGTCTCGAGTTTCGACGGGGAAATCAGATTTCCTCCTGTGTTGGCCCATGGAAGTCCAATCTTTCATTCGAGTTGCGAGGGTGAGCTGTGATCCCACTCGAGTCACTGCAGGGCAAAATAGACCATATCTAGGCTTGTGTCCAGGACCGAATATTCCTCTCCATGGGTGACAGGGATCTCGGGGTGGCATTCCAGACTCACCCGGGAAGTCCGGCCTTGTTTCTAGGGGAAGCAAAGTACTCCGCTTTCCTCTCGAGTCGCGACGGGTACCTATTGAGTGCACTGAGTAGCCTTAGTGAGTCAAGCCTCCCGTGGAGTTTGGAGAGACGACTCGGGATTGCCCTCCAGGCCATGCAGTTAATGATGGCCCTCATCTCACGATAACGGGGGCGTCTCGTGGGTTTTCTCGAGCTGCGGCGCCAGTGTGGGGTTTCTCACGAGGTACGACGGGGACCTCAGGGAGCCTCTCGTGAGGTGCCAGGGAAGTTAAGTCTCCATGCGCGTGGGTACTGGGAGTGCTTCATTGCTCTTGAGACATGGTAGGGGAATCGGGCCTCAAGACGCATCAAAGAAGGACTGTCCAATCTTTCTCGGGTTGCGGCAGGAAACCCTGGGTTCCATCGACTTGTGCCGGAGATCTCAGGGAGCTTGTCAGGGTGCCTCTGAGAAGTCAGGGACACTGTGGGTTGGAGGGACCTCTCGGGACTCCAGTGGTTTTGGTGCTATGGAAGAGGGCCTCATCTTGAGTTGAGGCAGGAACCTCAGGGTTCCTCTCCATTTCTGATTCGGATTGCAGGGTCCCAGCAGATTTGGGACAGGAGAGTCAGGCCTCGTCCTGTGTGGAGAATGGAACTCAGCTTGCCTCTCGAGTTGTGCACGGGGTGACAGACCACGTGTCAAGCTGTGTGTGGAACCTGTAGGTTTTTCCAGACGATGCACGGGTGTGTCTGTGCCCCTTCGTGTTGTGCCTTCATCCACAGGGTTGCCTTCTAAGGGGTGTCCAGGCATCAGGTTCTTATCAAGAGCGGACCGGGCAATCGGAGTCTTTCGGCATGTGGCACCACCCACGAGGCTACGTCTCGAACTTCCTCGTGAGACCGGCATCATCCTGAGGTGCGCCGTTAAGGTCGGGAAACCCTTGCAGACAAAGCAGGGGAATCGACCCTCCTGTCGTGATCAGGAGGGGAGAAGGCGCTCAAAAGAAATGGTGCCGGGAACTTCGGTGTTCCCCTCAAGTGAGACCGGTATGTTGGGGAACTTTTGGGGTCGCATCAAGGGTGCCAAGTACTGTTTCGCACTTCAAGATGGAACGTGGGACTACTCTTGAGACGCTGTAGCGGGAAAGTGCCTCATATTGCGATGATGGGGCAATCACTTGGTTTTTCTCCAGTTACGGCGGGATTCTCAAGTTACGACGGGGATTTCAGGCTTCCTCTTGTGTTGGCCCAGGGAAGTCCAATCTTCAATTCGAGTTGCGAGGGAGAGCTGGGGATTGCGCACAAGTCACTGTAGGGAAAAAGAGACCTCATCTTGGCTTGTGTCCAGGATCTAATGTTCCTCTCCAGGGGCGACAGGGATCTCGGGGTTGCATTCCAGACTCACCCGGGGAGTCAGGCCTCGTCTCGAGGGGAAGCAAATGACTCCACTCTCCTCTCGAGTCGCGACGGATATCTCCTGGAGCCCACTGAGTGGCCTACAGGGAGCCAAGCTTCCTGTGGATTTTGGAGAGAGGACTCGGTATTGCTCTCCAGGCCATGCAGAAAAAGAAGGCCCTCATCTCGCGATGACAGGGGCATCTCGTTGGTTTTCTCGAGCTGAGGCACAAGTGTGGTGTTTCCCTCGTGGTAAGGCTGGGAGCTCAGGGAGCATCTTGTGGGGCGCCAGGGAAGTCAGGTCTCCATGCGCGTGGCGAGGGGGAGTGCGTCATTGCTCTCTTGTCATGATAGGGGATTTTGACCTCAAGACGCATTGAAGAAGGACTCTCAAGGTCTTTCTCAGGTTGTGGCAGGAAACCATGGGTTCCCTCGACTCATGCATGTTACGTCAGGGAGCTTCTCAGGTGCCTATGTGAAATCAGGGATACTGTGGAGTTGGGAGTGACCTCTCGGAACTCCACTGGGTTTGGTGAAATGGAAAAAGGCATCATCTTTAGATAAAGCAGGAACATCAGGTTTCCTCTTCATTTCTGCCTTGGATCGCATGTTCCTGCAGAGTTGGGAGAGGAGAGTCAGGACTCATCTTGTGTGGAGGAATGGAAATCCGCTTGCATCTCGAGTTGTTCACAGGGTGACAGGCCTCTTGTAGAGCTGTATGTGGAACCTGCGGGTTTTTCCAGACGATGCACAGGGGTGTCAGTGCCCCTTTTGTTGTACCTTCATCCACAGGGTTGTCTTCAAAGAGGTGTCTGGTCATCGGGTTCTTCTCAAGAGTGTACTGGGAAATCGGGGTCTTTTGGCATGTGGCACCCCCCATGAGGCCACGTCTCGAAATTTCCCATGAGTCCGGCTTCATCCTGAGGTGCGCCGTGAATGTCGGGAACCCCTTTAAGTCAAAGCAGGGGAATCGACCCTCTTGTCGCTATCAGGAGGGGAGAAGGGGCTCAAAAGAAGTGGTGCCGGGAACCTCGGTGTTCCCCTCAAATGAAACTGGTGTGTCGGGGAACATTTGGGGTCGCATTAAGGGTGCCAAGTAACGTTTTGCACTTCAACACAGAACGTGGGACTTCTCTTGAGACGCCGTAGTGAGCACGGGCCCCATCTTGTGATGACGGGGGAACCACGTGGTTTTTCTCGAGTTGCGGCAGGGAATTCAGGCTTCCTCTTGTGTTGGCCCAGGGAAGTCCAAATTTCCATACGAGTTGAGAGCTAGAGCTGGGGGTTGGCTCGAGTTATTGCAGGGCAAAAGAGACCTCATCTAGGCTTGTGTCTAGGACCTAATGTTCCTTTCAAGGGGCAACAGGGATCTCGGAGTTGCATTCCAGATCCTCCCGAGGAGTCAGGCCTCTTCAAGAGGGTAATGAATGGACTCCCATCTCCTCTTGAGTCACGACGGGTATCTCTTAGAGCCCATTGTGTGGCCTAAAGGGAGTCAAGCCTCCTGTGGAGATTGGAGAGAGGACTCAGGATTGCTCTCCAGGCCATGCAGGAAAAGAAGGCCCTCATAACGTGATGACGGGGGCGTCTTGTGCATTTTCTCGAGGTGCGGTGCAAGGATGGGGTTTCTCACAAGATACGATGGGGAGCTCAGGGAGTCTCTCGTGTGGTGACAGGAAAGACAGGTCTCCATGCACGTGTGGAGGGGGAGCGCGTCATTGCTCTCGAGTCATGGTAGGGGAATCGGGCCTCAAGAGGCGTTGAAGAACGACTCTCAAGGTCTTTTTCCGGTTGCGGCAGGAAACCCTGGTTTTTCTCGACTTGTGCTGGTGACCTCAGGGAGCTTAACATGGTGCCTCTGAGAAGTCAGGGATTCTGTGGAGTTGGGAGGGGCCACTCGGGACACCACTGGGTGTGGTATAATGCAAGAGGGCCTCATCTCGTGTTGAGGAAGGAACCTCAGGGTTCCTCTCCATTTCAGACTCCGATCTCAGGATTCCTGCAGAGTTGGGACAGGAGAGTCAGGCCTCGTATTCTGTGGAGAAATGAAACTTAGCTTGCCTCTCGAGTTGTTCACGAGGTAACAGGTCACTTGTCGAGCTGTATGTGGAACCTGCAGAATTTTCCAAAAGATGCACGGGTGTGCAGGGCCCCTCCTTGTTGTGCCTTCATCCAACGGGATGCATTCGAAGAAGTGTACGGGCATCGGGTTCTTATTAATAGCGGACCAGGAAATGGGGTCTTTCCGTATGTGGCACCACCCACGAGGCTACATCTCCAATTTCCTCGTGAGACCGGCCTCATCCTGAGGTGCGCTGGGAAGATTGGTAACGCCTTCCAGACAAAGCAGGAGAATCGACACTCCTGTTGCAATCAGGAGGGGAGAAGGGGCTCAAATGATGTGGTGTGGGGAACATGGGTGTTCCCCTCGAGTGAGGCATGCATGTTGGGGAACTTTGGGGGTGCCATCATGGGTGCCAAGTACTGTTTTGCACTTCAGTGGGAACGTGGACATCTTTTGAGACGCTGTGGAGGGCAAGGGGCTCATGCTGCGAAGACGATGGAACCACGTGGTTTTTCTCGAGTTGTGGCGGGATTCTCGAGTTATGATGGGGATTTCAGGCTTCCTCTTGTGTTGGCCCTGGGAAGCCCAAACTTCCCTTCGAGTTGCGAGCGAAAGCTGGGGGTTGTGCTCGAGTCACTGCAGGGCCAAAGAGACCTCATCTAGGCATGTGTCCAGGACCTAATAGTCCTCTCATGGAAAGACAAGAATCTCGGGATCGCACTCCAGACTCCCCCGGGGAGTCAGGCCTCGCCTCGAGGGGAAGCAAAGGACTGCGCTCTCCTCTCGAGCCACGACGCGGATCTCTTGGAGCCCACTGAGTGGCCTCAAGGGAGTCCAGCCTCCTCTTCAGTTTGGAGAGACGACTCGGAATTGCTCTCCAGGCCAGACAGGAAAAGAAGGCCCTCACCTCGAGAGGACGGGGGCGTCTCAGGGGTTTCCTCGAGCTGCGGCGCCCGTGGGGGTTTTCTCACAAGGCACGACGAGGATCTCAGGAGCCTCTCGTGCGGCGCTAGGGAAGCCAGGTCTCCATGGGGGAGGCGAGGGGGAGCGCGTCTTTGCTTTCTACTCCAGGAAGGGGACTAGGGCCTCAAGACACGTTGAAGAAGGACGCTCGAGGTCTTTCTCGGGTGGCGACGGGAAACCCTCGTTTCCCTCGACTTCTGCCGGAGACCTGAGGGAACTTCCCAGGGAGCCTCTGAGAGGTGAGGGATGCTGTGGAGTTGGCGGGGCCTCTCGGGACTAAGCTGGGTTTGGCGCACTGGAAGAGGGCCTCATCTCGAGGGGAGGCAGGAACCTCAGGCTTCCTCTCCGTTACGGACTCCAACTTCAGGGTCCCTGCAGAGTTGGGACAGGAGAGTCAGGCCTCGTCTTGTCTGAGGAAGGGAACCCCGCTTGCCTCTCGAGTTGCTCAGGGGGTCTCAGGCCCCTCGTCGAGCTGTGTGTGGAACCCGCGGGTGATTGCCGACGATGCACGGGGGTGGCAGTGCCCCTTCGTGTTGTGCCTTCACCCACAGGGTTGCCTTCGAAGAGGGGTCCGGGCCTCAGGTCCTTCTCAAGAGCGGACCGGGGAATCGGGGGCGTTCGGCATGTGGCCCCACCCACGTGGCTCGTCTCGAATTTCCTCGTGAGACCAGCCTCATCCTGAGGTGTGCCGGGAAGGCCGGGAACCCCTTCCAGACCACGCAGGGGAATCGCCTCTCCTGTCGCGATCAGGAGGGGAGAAGGGGCTCAGAGGAAGCGGTGCCGGGACCCTCGGTGTTCCCCTCGGGGGACCCCGGCGTGTCCGGGGACTTTTGGGGGTCGCAGGAAGGCTGTCAGGGACCGTTTCGCCCTTCAGGGCGGAACAGGGGACTTCCCTTGAGACGCCGTGGCGGGCAAGGGCCTCATCTTGCCAAGAGGTGGGAACCACGTGGGTTTTCTCGAGTTGCGGCGGCATTCTCGAGTTACGACGGGGATCTCAGCCTTCCCCTTGGGTTGGCCCTGGGAAGCCCAATCTTCCCCTCGGGTTGCGAGGGAAAGCTGGGGGTTGCGCTCGAGTCACTGCAGGGCCGAAGAGACCTCACCTAGGCGTGTGTCCGGGACCTAATATTCCTCTCCAGGGAAGGCAGCGATCTCGGGGTTGCATTCCAGGCTCCCCCGGGGAGTCAGGCCTCGTCTCGAAGGCAAGCCAAGGACTCCGCTCTCCTCTCGAGTCGCGACGCGGGTCTCTTGGAGCCCCCTGAGCGGCCTCAAGGGAGTCCAACCTCCTCTTCCGTTTGGAGAGAGGACCCGGGATTGCTCTCCAGGCCATGCAGGAAAAGAAGGCCCTCAGCTCGCCAGGACGGGGGCGTCTCAGGGGTTTCCTCGAGCTGCGGCGCCCGTGGGGGTTTTCACCCGAGGCACGACGAGGATCTCAGGGGGCCTCTCGTGCGGCGCCAGGGAAGTCAGGTCTCCATGCGCGTGGCGAGGGGGAGTGTGTCCTGTCTCTCGAGTCACGGGAGGGGACTAGGGCCTCGAGACGCGTTGAAGAAGGACTCTCGAGGTCTTTCTCGGGGGGGCGGCGGGAAACCCTCGTTTCCCTCGCCTTCTCCCGGGGACCTTAGGGAACTTCCCAGGGTGCCTCTGAGAGGCGAGGGATCCTGTGGAGGGGGCCGGGCCCCTCGGCACTCCGCTGGGTCTGGCGCAACGGAAGAGGGCCTCACCTCGATGGGAGGCAGCAACCTCAGGCTTCCTCTCCGTTTCGGACTCCGACCGCAGGGTCCCTGCAGAGTTGGGACAGGAGAGTCAGGCCTCGTCTTGTCTGAGGAAGGGAACCCCGCTCGCCTCTCGAGTTGCTCAGGGGGTCTCAGGCCCCTCGTCGAGTGTGTGTGGAACCCACGGGTCTTTACGGACGATGCACGGGGGTGGCAGTGCCCCTTCGTGTTGTGCCTTCACCCACAGGGTTGCCTTCGAAGAGGGGTCCGGGTCTCGGGTATTTCTCAAGAGCGGACCGGGGAATCGGGGCGTTCGGCATGTGGCCCCACCCACGTGGCTCGCCTCGAATTTCCTCGTGAGACCGGCCTCATTCTGAGGTGCGCCGGGAAGGCCGGGAACCCCTTCCAGACCACGCAGGGGAATCGCCTCTCCTGTCGCGATCAGAAGGGGAGAAGGGGCTTAGAGGAAGCGGTGCCGGGACCCTCGGTGTTCCCCTCGAGGGAAGCCGGCGTGTCGGGTAAGTTTTGGGGGCGCATGAAGGCCGTCAGGTCCCGTTTCGCACCTCAGGGTGGAACAGGGGACTTCCCTTGAGACCCTTTCGCGGGCAAGGGCCGCATCTTGCGAAGATGTGGGAACCACGTGGGTTTTCTGTAGTTGCGGCGGGATTCTCGAGTTACGACGGGGATCTCAGGCTTTCTCTTGGGTTGGCCCTGGGAATCCCAAACTTCCCCTCGATTTGCGAGGGAAAGCTGGGGGTTGCGCTCGAGTCACTGCAGGGCCAAAGAGACCTCACCTAGGCGTGTGTCCAGGACCTAATGCTCCTCTCCAGGGAAGACAATGATCTCGGGGTTGCATCCCATGCTCCCCCGGGGAGTCAGGCCTCGCCTCGAGGGGAAGCAAAGGATTCCGCTCTCCTCCCGAGTCGCGATGCTGATATCTTGGTGCCCCCTGAGTGGCCTCAAGGGAGTCCAGCCTCCTCTTCACTATTGAAAGAGTACTCCTGATTACTCTCCAGGCCAGGCAGGAAAAGAAGGCCCTCACCTCGCGAGGACGGGGGCATCTCAGGGGTTTCCTCGAGCTGTGGCACCCATGGGGGTTTTCTCCCGAGGCACGACGAGGATCTCAGGGAGCCTCTCGTGCGGCGCCAGGGAAGTCATGTCTCCATGCACGTGGCGAGAAGGAGCGCGTCATTGTTCTCGAGTCATGGGAGGGGACTAGGGCCTCAAGACGCGTTGAAGAAGGACTCTCGATGTCTTTCTCGGGTTGCAGCGGGAAACCCTCGTTTCCCCCGACTTCTGCCGGGGACCTGAGGAAACTTCCCAGGGTGCCTCTGAGAGGTGAGGGACGCTATGGATTTGGCGAGGCCTCTCGGGACTCCACTGCGTTTGTCACAATGGAAGAGGGCCTCATCTCGAGTGGAGGCAGGAACCTCAGGCTTCCTCTCCAATTCTGACTCTGATCGTAGTGTCCCTGCAGAGTTGGGACAGGAGAGTCAGGCTATGTCTTTTCTGAGGAATGGAACTCCGCTTGCCTCTCGAGTTGTTCATGGGGTTTCAGGCCCCTTGTCAAACTGTGTGTGGAATCTGCAGGTTTTTCCAGACGATGCATGGGGGTGTCAGTGACCCTTCGTTTTGTGTCTTCATCCACAGGGTTGCCTTCGAAGAGGTGTCCGGGCATCGTGTTCTTATGAAGAGCGGACTGGGAAATCGGGGTCGTTCAGCATTTGGCACCACCCACGTGGCTAGTCTCGTATTTCCTCATGAAACCGGCCTCATCCTGAGGTGTGCTGCGAAGGTCATGAAACCCTTCCAGACAACGCAGAGGTTTCGACCCTCCTGTGGCGATCAGGAGGGGAGAAGTGGCTCAGATGAAGTGCTGCTGGGAACCTCGGTGTTTCCCTCAAGTGAGACAGGTATGTCGGGTAACTTTTGGGGTCGCATAACGCCTTCCAAGTACCGTTTCACTCTTCAAATTGGAACGTGGGACTTCTCTTGGGGTGCTCCAGCGGGCAAGGGCCTCATCTTGGAATGACTGGGGAACCACTTGGTTTTTCTCTAGTTGCGGTGGGATATTTGAGTTACCACAGGGAATTCATGCTTCCTCTTGTGTTGGCCCACAAAAGTCTTATCTTCCATTCGAGATTCGAGGAAGAGCTGGAGGTGCGCTCTAGTCACTGAAGGCAAAAGAGACCCCACCAAGGCTTGTGTGCAGGACCTAATGTTCATGTCAAGGGGCGACAGGAATCTCGGGGTTGCATTCCAGACTCACCCTGGAGTCAGGCCTCGTCTCGAGGAGAAGCAAAGGACTCTGCTCTCCTCTCGAGTCGGACGGGTATGTCTTGGAGCCCACTGAGTGGCTTAAAGGGAGTCAAACCTCCTCTGGTGTTTGGAGGGAGGACACGGGATTGCTCTCCAGGCAATGCAGGAAATGAAGGCCCTCATCTCGCGATGACTGGGGCGTCTCGTAGGTTTTCTCGAGGTGTGGCGCTAGTGTGGGGTTTCTCACGAAGTAAGACTGGGAGCTCAGTGAGCCTCTCATGTGGTGCCAGGGCAGTCAGGTCTCTATGCACGTGGTGAGAGGGAGCCCGTCATTGTTCTCGAGTCATGGTAGGGGAATTGGGCCTGAAAACGTGTTAAAGAAGGACTCTCGAGGTCTTTCTTGGGTTGCAGCAGGAAACCCTGGGTTCCGTCGACTTGTGCCAGTGACCTCAGGAAGCTTCTCAGCGTGCCTCTGAGAAGTCAGGGTCACTGTGGAGTTGGGAGGGGCCTCTCGGAACTCCACTGGGTTTGGTGCAATGGAAGAGGGCCTCATGACAAGTTGAGGCAGGAACCACAGGGTTCCTCTCCTGGCTTCGAATGCGCCGGATCTGACTCGGATCGCAGAGTCCCTGCAGAGTTGGGACAGGAGAGTCAGGCCTCGTCTTGTGTGGAGGAATGGAACTCCGCTTGACTCTCGCGTTGTTCATGGGGTGACAGGCCACTTGTCGATTTGTATGTGGAACTTGCGGGTTTTTCTGGACGATTCACTGGGGTGTCACTGCCCCTTCGTGTTGTGCCTTGTTCCACAGGATTGCCTTCGAGTTGGGTTCTGCCATCGGGTTCTTATCAAGAGCAGACCAGGGAATCGGGGTCTTTTGGCATGTCGCACCACCCACGAGGCTATGTCTCGAATTTCCTCGTGAGACTGGCTTCATCTTGATGTGCTCCAGGAAGGTCGGGAACGCCTTCCAGACAAAGCAGGGGAATCGAACCTCCTGTCGCGATCAAGAGGGGAGAAGAGTCTCAGATGAAATGGTGCCGGGAACCTCGGTGTTCTCCTCAAGTGAGACTGGTATGTCGGGGAACTTTTGGGGTCGCATCAAGGGTTCCAAATAACTTTTCGCTCTTCAATACGGAACGTGGGACTTCTCTTGAGACGCTGTAGCGGGCAAGGGTCTCATCTTTCGATGACGGGGGAACCACGTGGTTTTTCTTGAGTTGGGGCGGGATTCTCGAGTTACAACCGGGAATTCAGGCTTCCTCTTCAACTGGCCCAGGGAAGTCCAGTTTTCATTCGAATTGTGAGTTAGAACTGGGGATTGCTCTCGAGACACTGCAGGGCCAAATAGACCTCATCTAGGCTTGTGTCCAGGACCTAATGTTCCTCTGCTGCGGCGAAAGCGATCTCAGCATTGTATTCTCGACTCACCCGGGGAGTCAGGCCTCGTCTCGAGGGGAAGCCAAGGACACCGCTCTCCTGTCAAGTCGCGACGGGTATATCTTGGAGCTCACTGTGTGGCCTAAAATGAGTCAAGCCTCCTGTGGAGTTTGGAGAGAGGACTCAGGATTGCTCTCCAGGCCATACAGCAAAAGAAGGCCCTCATGTCGTGAGGACTGGGGCGTCTCGTGGGTATTCTCGAGCTGTGGCTCCAGTGTGGTGTTGCTCACGAGGTATAATGGGTAGCTCAGGGAGCCTCTCCTGTGGCGCCAGGGAAGTCAGGTTTCTATGCACGTGGCTAGGGGGAGCGCGTCATTGCTCTCGAGTCATGGTAGGGGAATCGCACCTCAAGATGCGTTGAAGAAGGACTCTCGAGGTCGTTTACGGGTTGGGGCAGGAAACCCTTGGTTCCCTCGACTTGTGCCGGTGATCTCAGAAAGGTCTAAGGGTGCCTCTGAGAAGTCAGGGATACTGTGCAGTTGGGAGGGGTCTCTCGGGACTCCACTGGGTTCGGTGCAATGGAAGAGGGCCTCATCTCGAGTGGAGGCAGGAAACTCATGTTTCCTCTCCTGACTTCCCCTGGGCCAGATCTGACTCGGATCGCAGTTTCGCTGCAGAGTTCGAACAGGAGAGTCAGGCCTCGTCTTGTGTGGAGGAATGGAACTCTGCCTGCCTCTCCAGTTGTTCACGGGGTGACAGGTCACTTCTCGAGCTGTGTGTGGTACCTGCGGGTTTCTCCGGACGATACCCAGGGGTGTCAGTGCCCCTAAGTGTTGTGCCTTCATCAAAAGGGTTATCTTCAAAGAGGTGTCCGGGCATCAGGATCTTATCAAGAGCGGACCGGGAAATCGGGGTCTTTCGGCATGTGTCACCATCCACGTGGCTATATCTCGAATATCCTCATGAGACCGGCCTCATCCTGAGATGCACCGTGAAAGACGGGAACCCCTTCAAGACAAAACAGGGGAATCGACCCTCCTGTCGCGATCAGGAGGGGAGAAGGGGCCCAGATGTAGTGGTGTCGGGAACCTCGGTGTTCTCCTCGAGTCAGACTGGTGTGTCGAGGAACTTTTGAGGGCGCATCAAGGGTGCCAATACCGTTTCGCACTTCAAGACGGAACGTGGGACTTCTCTTGAGACGCTGTAGGGGGCAAGGGCCTCATCTTGGGATGACGGGGGAACCACGTGGCGTTTCTCGAGTTGTGGCGGGATTCTCGAGTTTCGACGGGGAATACAGTCTTCCTCATGTGTTGGGCCAGGGAAGTCCTATCTTCCATTCGAGTTTAAAGGGAGACCTGGGGATTGCTCTCGAGTCACTGCAGGGCAAAATAGACCTCATCTAGGCTTGTGTCCAGGACTTAATGCTCGTCCCTAGGGGCGACAGGGATCTTGGGGTTGCATACCAGACTCACCCGGGGAATCAGGCCTCGTCTCGAGGGGAAGCAAAGAACTCCGCTGTCCTTTTGAGTCGCGATGGGTATCTCTTGGAGCCCACTGTGTGCCCTAAAGGGAGTCAAGCCTCCTGTGGTGTTTGGATAGAGGACTCGGGATTCCTCTCCAGGCCATGCAGGAAAAGAAGGCCCTCATCTCGCGATGACGGCGGCCTCTTGTGGATTTTCTAGACTGCCGCGCTAGTGCCTGGTTTCTGACGAGGTACGAGAGGGAGCTCAGGGAGCCTCTCGTGTGGCGCCAGGGAAGTCAGGTCCCCATGAGATGGCTAGGGGGAGTTCGTCATTGCTCTCGAGTCATGGTAGGGTAATCGGGCCTCAAGACGGGTTGAAGAAGGACTCTCGAGGTCTTTCTCGGGTCACTGCATAAAACCCAGGGTTCCCTTGACTTGTGCCTGCGACCTCAGGGAGCTTCTCAGAGTGCCTCTGAGAAGTCAGGGATACTGTGCAGTTTGGAGGGGCCTCTCGAGACTCCTCTGCATTTGGTGGAATGTAAGAGGGACTCATCTCGAGTTGAAGCAGGAACCTCAGTGTTCCTCTCCATTTCTGACTCAGATCGCAAGGTCCCTGCATGTTGGTACAGGAGAGTCAGGCCTCGTCTTTTCTGGAGGATTGGACTCCTCTTGCCTCTCGAGTTGTTCTCGAGGTGACAGGCCACTTGTCGAGCTGTGTGTGTAACCTGCCCGTTTTTCCCGATGATGCTCAGGTGTGTTAGTGCCCCTTCGTGTTGTACCTTCATACTCAAGGCTGCCTTCCAAGAGGTGTCCGAGCATCGGATTCTTATCAAGAGCGGACCGGGAAATTGGAGTCTTTCAGCAAGTGGCACCGCCCACAAAGCTACGTATCGAATTTCCCCATGAGACCGGCCTCATCCTGAGTTGTGCAGGGAAGGTCGGGCCCCCTTGCAGACAAAGCAGGGGAATCGACCCACCGGTCACGATCAGGAGGGGAGAAGGGGCTTAAATGAAGTGGTGCCGGGAACCTCGGTGTTCCCCTTGAGTGAGACCGGCGTGTTGGGGGACTTTTGGGGTCGCATCAAGGGTGCCAAGTACCGTTTCGCATTTCAAGACGGAACCTGGGACATCTTTTGAAACGCTGTAGCGGGCAAGGGCCTCATCTTGCAATGACGTGAGAACCACGTGGTTTTGCTCGAGTTGCGGCGGGATTCTCGAGTTATGACCGGGAATTTAGGCTTCCTCTTGTTGGCCTTGAAATCCAATCTTCCATTCGGGTTGCGAGGGGGAGCTGGGGATTGTGCTAGAGTCACTGCAGGGCAAAAGAGACCTAATCTAGGCTTGTGTCCAGGATCTAACGTTGCTCTCCAGGGGCGACAGGGATCTCGGGTTTGCATTCCAGACTCATCCGGGGAGTCAGTTCCCACCTCAAGGGTAAGCAAAGAATTCCGCTCTCGTCTCGAGTCGCGATGGGTATCTCTTGGAGCCCACTGTGTGTACTAAAGGGAGTCAAGCCTCCTGTGGAGTTTGGAGAGATAACTCGGGATTGTTTTCCTGGCCATGCAGGAAAAAAGGCCCTCATCTCGCGATGACGGGGGCGTCTCGTGGGTTTACTCCAGCTGCGGCGCCAGTATCAGATTTCTCACGAGGTACAACGGGGAGCTCAGAGAGCCTCTCGTGTGGTGCTAGGGACGTCAGGTCTCCGTGCGTGTGGTGAAGGGGAGTGCGTGATTGCTCTCGAGTCATAGTAGGCGAATCGGGCCTCAAGACGCATTGAAGAAGGACTCTTGAGGTCTTTCTCGGGTTGCGGCAGGGAACCCTGGGTTCCCTTGATTTGTGTCGGTGACCTCAGGCAACTTCTAAGGGTGCCTCTGAGAAGTCAGGGACACTGTGGATTTGGGAGGGGCCTTTCGTTACTCAACTGGGTTTGGTGCAATCGAAGAGGGCCTCATCTCGAATGGAGGCAGGAACCTCAGGGGTCCTCTCCATATCTGACTCGGGTCGCAGGGTACCTGCAGAGTATGGACAAGAGAGTCACGCCTCGTCTTCTGTGGAGGAATGGATTTCCCCTTGCCTTTCGAGTTGTTCACGGAGTGACAGGCCACTTGTTGAGCTGAGTGTGGAACCTGCGGGTTTTTCCGGATGATGCACGGGGGTGTCAGTGCCCCTTCGTGTTGTGCCTTCATCCACAGGGTTGCCTTCAAAGAGGTTTCCGGGCATCGGGTTCTTTTCAAGAGCGTACCGGAAAATTGGGGTCTTTCAGCATGTGGTACCACCCACGAGGCTACGTCTCGAATTTCCTCGGGAGACCGGCCTCATCCTGAGGTGCGCCGGGAAGCTCGGGAACCCCTTGCAGACAAAGCAGGGGAATCGACCCACCGGTCACGATCAGAAGGGGAGAAGGGGCTCAGATGAAGTGGTGCCGGGAACCTCGGTGGTCCCCTCGAGTGAGACCGGTATGTCACGGCACTTTTGAGGTCGCATCAAGGGTGCCAAGTACAGTTTCGCACTTCAAGACGGAACGTGGGAATTCTCTGGAGATGCTCTAGCGGGCAAGGGCCTCATATTGCGATGACGAGGGAAACACGTGGTTTTTCTCGAGTTGAGGCGGGATTCTCGAGTTACAACGGGGAATTCAGGCTTCCTCTTGTGTTGGCCCAGGAAGTCCAATCTTCCATTCAACTTGTCAGAGAGAGCTGGGGGTTGCTCTCGAGTCACTTCAGGGCAAAGAGTCCTCATCTAGGCTTGGGTCCAGGACGTAATGTTCCTCTCCAGGGGCGACAGGGATATCGGGGTCGCATTCCAGTCTCACCCGGTGGGTTACGCCTCGTCTCGAGTGGAAGCAAAGGACTCCACTATCCTCTCGAGTCGGGACGCGTAACTCTTGGAGCCCAATGAGTGGCCTAAAGGGAGTCAAGCGTCCTGTGTAGCTTGGACAGAAGGTTCACGCTTGATCTGCAAACCATGCAGTTAAAGATGGCCCTCCTCTCGTGATGACGGGGGCGTCTCATGGGTTTTCTCGAGCTGCGGCGCCAGTGTGGGGTTTCTCACGAGATATGATGGGGAGTTCAGGAGCCTCTCGTGCGGCGCCAGAGAAGCCTGACTCCATGCGTGTGGCCAGGCAGATCGCGTCATTGCTCTCGAGTCATGGGAGGGACTAGGGCCTCAAGAGGCATTTAAGAAGGACTCTCAAGGTCTTTCTTGGGTTGGGGCGGGAAACACTCGTTTCCATCGACCTCTACAGGGGACCTTAGGGAACTTCCCAGGTGCCTCTGAGAGGTGAGTGATACTGAGGAGTTAGAGGGGCCTCTCGGGACTCCACTAGGTTTGACGAAATGAAAGAGGGCCTCATCTCGATTGGAGGCAGGAACCTCAGGCTTCCTCTCCATTTCTGAATCCGACCGCAGGGTCCCTGCAGAGTTGGGACAGGAGACTCAGGCCTCGTCTTGTCTGAGTAACGGAACTCTGCTTGCCTCTCGAGTCGTTCAGGGGGTTTCAGGGCCCTTGACAAGCTGTGTGTGGAACCTGCGGGTGTTTCCAGAAGATGCATGGGGGTGTCAGTGCCCCTTCGTTTTGTGCCTTCCCCCACAGGGTTTCTTCAAAGAGGTGTCCGGGCTTTGGGTTCATTTCAAGAGCGCACCGGGAAATCGGGGTCATTCGGCATGTGGCACCACCCACGTGGCTCATCTCGAATTTCCTCGTGAGACCAGCATCATCCTGAGGTGCGCCGGGAAGGCCGGGAACACCTTCCACACAAAGTAGGGGAATCGATTCTCCTGTCGCGATAAAGAGGGGAGATGGGGTTCAGATGAAGTGGTGCCGGGACCCTCGGTGTTCCACTCGAGGGAACCCGGCGTTTCAGGGAACTTTAGGGGTCGCATCAAGGGAGCCAAGTACCGTTTCCCACTTCAGGAAGGAACATGGGACTTCCCTGGAGATGCTGTAGCGGGCAAGGGCCTCATCCTGTGAAGACGTTGGAACCATGTCGTTTTTCTCGAGTTGCATCGGGATTCTCTAAAACAACAGGAATTTCAGGCTTCCTCTTGGGTTGGCCCTGGGAAGACCAATCTTCAATTCGAGTTGCGATGGAAAGCTGGGGGTTCTGCTCGAGTCACTACAGGGCCAAAGAGACCTCATCGAGGCGTGTGTCCAGGACCTAATATTCCTCTCAAGGGAAGACAGGAATCACGGGTTTCCATTCCAGACTCCCCCGGGGGGTCAGGACTCGCCTGGAGGGGAAGCAAAGGACTCCGCTTTCCTCTCAAGTCGCGACACGGATCTCTTGGAGCCCACTGAGTGGACTCAAGGGTGTCGAGCCTCCTCTTCAGTTTGGAGAGAGGACTCGGGATTGCTCTCCAGGCCAGGCAGGAAAAGAAGGCCTTCATCTCACGATGACGGGGGCGTCTCATGGGTTTCCTCAGGCTGCTGCGCCCATGGGGGTTTTCTCACAAGGCACGACGAGGACCTCAGGGAGCCTCTCGTGCGGCGCCAGGGAAGTCAGGTCTCCATGCGCATGGCGAGGGGGAGCTGGTCATCACTCTCGAGTCATGGGAAACGGCTAGGTCCTCAAGAGGCGTTGAAGAAGGACTCTCGAGTTCTTTCTCAGGTTGTGGCAGGAAACCCTCGTTTCCCTCGACTTCTGCAGGGGACCTTAGGGAACTTCCCAGGGTGCCTCTGAGAGGTGAGGGATGCTGTGTAGTTGGCAGGGCCTCTCGGGACTCTGCTGGGTTCGGTGCAATGGAAGAGGGCCTCATCTCGAGGGGAGGCAGGAACCTCAGGCTTCCTCTCAGTTTCGGACTCCGACTGCACGGTCCCTGCATTGTTGGGACAGGAGAGTCATGCCTTGTCTTGTCTGAGGAATGGAATTCTGGTTGCCTCTCGAGTTGTTCCGGGAGTCTCAGGCCCCTTGTCGAGCTGTGTGTAGACCCTGCGGGTTTTTCCGGATGATGCACGGGGGTGTCAGTGCCCCTTCGTGTTGTGCCTTCACCCACAGGGTTGCCTTCGAAGAGGTGTCCGGGCATCGGGTTCTTATCAAGAGTGGACCAGAAAATCGGAGTGGTTCGGCACGTGGCACCTCACACGTGGCTAGTCTCGAATTTCCTCCTGAGACCGGCCTCATCCTGAGGTGCACCAGGAAGGCCGGGAACCCCTTCCAGACAAAGCAGGGGAATCGACTCTCCTGTTGCGATCAGGAGGGGAGAAGGGGCTCAGATGAAGTGGTGCCGGGACCCTCGGTGTTCCCCTCGAGGGAACCCAGCGTGTCGGGGAACTTTTGCGGTTGCATCAAGGGTGTCAAGTACCGTTTCGCCCTTCAGGGCGGAACATGGGACTTCCCTGGAGACACCGGGAACTTCGGTGTTCCCCTAGAGTGAGACCGGTATGTTGGGCAACTTTGGGGTCGCATCAAGGGTGCCAAGTAGCATTTCGAAATTTAAGATGGAACGTGGGACTTCTCTTGAGACTCTAGCTGGCAAGGGCCTCATATTGCGATGAAGGGGAACCACATGGTTTTTAAGACTTGAGGCTGAATTCTCGAATTATGATGGGAAATTCAGACTTCCTCTTGTGTTGACCGTGGGAAGACCAATCTTCCATTCAAATTGTGAGGGAGAGATGGAGGTTGCTCTCGAGTCACTGTAGGGCAAAATAGACCTCATCTAGGCTTGTGTCTAGGACATAATGTTCCACTCCAGGGGTGACATGGATCTCGGGGTTGCATTCCAAACACACCCGGGGAGTCAGGCCTCGTCTCCAGGGAAGCAAAGGACTCTGCTCTCCTCTCGAGTCGCACCGGGTATTTCTTGGACCCAACTGAGTGGCCTAAAGGGAGTCAATCCTCCTGTGAAGTTTGGAGAGAGGACCAGGGATTGCTCTCCAGGTCAGGCAGGAAAAGAAGGCCCCCATCTCTCCTTGACGGGGGCATCTTGTGGTTTTTCTCGAACTCCGGCGCCACTGTGGGTTTTCTCACGAGGTACGATGGGGTACTCAGGGAGCCTCTTGTGTGGTACTAGGGAAGTCAGTTTTCCTGCTTGTGGCGAGGGGAGCGCGTCCTTGCTCTGGAGTCATGGTAGGGGAATCGGGCATCAAGAGACGTTGAAAAAGGACTCTCCAAGTCTTTCTCGGGTTACTTCAGGAAACTCTGGGTTCCCTCGACTTGTGCCAGTGACCTCAGGTAGATTCTCAGGGAGCCTCTGAGAATTCAGGGATACTGTGGTGTTGGGAGGGGCCTCTCGGGACACCACTGAGTTTGGTTCAATGGAAGAGGGCCTCTTCTCTAGTTGAGGCAGGAACCTCAGGGTTCCTCTCCATTTCTGACTCCAATTGCAGGGTCCCTGAAGAGTTGGGACAGGAGAGTAAGGCCTCGCCTTGTGTGAAGGAATGCAACTTCACTTGCCTCTCGAGTTGTTCACGAGGTGACAGTCCACATTTGGGGCTGTGAGTGGAATCTGCAGGTTTTTCCAGACGATGCATGTGGATGTCATTGTCCCTTCGTGTTGTGCCTTCATCCACAGGGTTGCCTTCGAAGAGATGTCCGGGCGTCAGGTTCTTATCTAGAGTGGACCGGGAATTCGGGATCTTTCAGCATACGGCACCAACCATGAGGCTACTTTTCGAATTTCCTCATGAGACCGGCCTCATCCGGAGGTTCGCGGGGAACGTCGGGAACCCCTTGCAGACAAAACATGGGAATCGACCCTTCTGTCGCGATCAGGAGGGGTGAAGGGGCTCACAGGAAGTGGTGCCGTGAACTTTGGTGTTTCCCTCGAGTGAGACCGGTATGTCAGGGAACTTTGGGGGTCGCATCAAGGGTGCCAAGTACCGTTTTGTACTTCAGGATGGAACGTGGGACTTCTCTTGATACGCTGTAGCGGCCAAGGGCCTCATCTTGCGATGACGGGGGAGCCACGTGGTTTTTCTCGAGTTGCGGTGGGATTCTCGAGTTACGACGGGGATTTCAGGCTTCCTCTTGTGTTGGGCCAGGGAATTCCAATCATCCATTCGAGTTGCGAGGGAGAGCTGGGGGTTGCGCTCGAGTCACTGCAGGGCAAAGGAGACCTCATCTAGGCTTGAGTCCAGGACCTAATGTTCCTCTCCAAGGGCCACAGGGATCTCAGGTTTGCATTCCAGACTCACCCAGGGAGTCAGGCCTCATGTCGAAGGGAAGCAAAGGACTCCGCTCTCCTTTCGAGTCGCGACGGGCACCTCTTGGAGCCCACTTTGTGGCCTAAAGGGAGTCAAGCCTCCTGTGAAGTTTGGAGAGAGGACTTGGGACTGCTCTCCAGGCCATGCAGGAAAAGATGGCCCTCATCTCGCGATGACGGAGGGATCTTGTGGGTTTTCTCGAGCTGCGGCGCCAGTGTGGGGTTTCACACGTGGTACGACGGGGAGCTCAGGGAGCCTCTCGTGTGGCGCCAGGGAAGTCAGGTCTCCATGTGCGTGGCGAGGGGGAGCGCATTATTGCTCTCGATCTATGGTAGGGGAATCTGACCTCAAAACGCATTGAAGAAGGACTCTCGAGGTCTTTCTTTGGTTGTGGCATGAAACTCTTATTTCCCTCGACTTTTGCTGGTGGCCTCAAGGAGCTTCTCAGAATGCCTATGAGAATTCAGGGATACTGTGGAGATGGGAGGGGCCTCTCGGGACTCCACTGGGTTTGTTTTAATGGAAGAGGGCCTCATCTCGGGTTGAGGCAGGAACCTCAGGTTTCCTCTCCATTTCTGACTCAGATCGAAGCGTACCTGTAGAGTTGGGATTGGATACTCAGGCCTCGTCTTGTCTGAGGAAGGGAACTCCGCTTTCCTCTCTCATTGTTTAAGGGGTGACAGGCCAGTTGTGGAGCTGTATGTGGATCCTGCGGGGTTTTCCGGACGATGAACAGGGTTGCCAGTGCCCCCTCGTGTAGTGCCTTCATCCACAGGGTTGCCTTAGAAGAGGTGTCCGGGCATCGGGTTCTTATCAAGAGCAAGACCGAGAAATCGGGGTCTTTCGGCACGTGGCACCAACACGAGGCTACGTCTCGAATTTCTTCGTGAGACTGGCCTCATCCTGAGGTGCGCCATGAAGGTCGGGAACGCCTTCTAGACAAAGCAGGGGGATCGACCTTCCTGCCGTGATCAGGAGGGGAGAAGGGGCTCAAATGAAGTGGTGCCAGGAACTTCGGTGTTCCCTTGGAGTGAGACCGGTATATTGGGGAATTTTGGGGTCGCATCAAGGGTGCCAAGTAGCATTTCGAACTTTATGACGAAACATGGGACTTCTCTTGAGACTCTGTAGCGGGCAAAGGCCTCATATTGCGATGAATGGGGAACCACATGGTTTTTAAGAGTTGCGGCGGGATTCTCGAGTTACAACGGGAAATTCAGACTTCCTCTTGTGTTGGCCCAGTGAAGACCAATCTTCCATTCGAATTGCGAGGGAGAGATGGGTGTTGCTCTCGAGTCACTGTAGGGCAAAATAGACCTCATCTAGGCTTTTGTCCAGGACATAATGTTCCTCTCCAGGGGCAACAGGGATCTCGGGGTTGCATTCCAGACTCACCCGAGGTAAGGCCTCGTCTCGAGGGGAAACAAAGTACTCTGCTCTCCTCTCAAGCCGCGACAAGTATCTCTTGGAGCCCGTTGAGGGGCCTAAAGGGAGTAAAGCCTCCTGTGAAGTTTGGAGAAAGGACCAGGGATTGCTCTCCAGGTCAGGCAGGAAAAGAAGTCCCCAATCTCGCGATGACAGTGGGTTTTCCCGAGCTGCGGCGCCAGTGTGGGGTTTCTCACGAGGTATGACGGGGAGCTCAGGGAGCCTCTCATGTGGCGCCAGGGAAGTCAGGTGTCCATGCGCATGGCGAGGGGGAGCGTGTCATTGCTCTCGAGTCATGGTAGGGGAATCCGTCCTCAAGACGCGTTGAAGACGGACTCTTGAGGTATTTCTCGGGTTGCGGCAGGATACCCTGTGTTCCCTCGACTTGTGCCGGTGACCTCAGGGAGTTGCTCAGGGTGCCTCTGAGAAGACACTGATACTGTGGAGTTGGGAGGGGCCTCTCGGGACTCCACTGGGTGTGGTATAATACAAGAGGGCCTCATCTCGTGTTGAGGAAGGAACCTCAGGGTTCCTCTCCATTTCAGACTCCGATCTCAGGATTCCTGCAGAGTTGGGACAGGAGAGTCAGGCCTAGTATTCTGTGGAGAAATGAAGCTTAGCTTGCCTCTCGAGTTGTTCACGAGGTAACAGGTCACTTGTCGAGCTGTATGTGGAACCTGCAGAATTTTCCAAAAGATGCACGGGTGTTCAGGGTCCCTCCTTGTTGTGCCTTCATCCTACGGGATGCATTCCAAGAAGTGTACGGGCATCAGGTTCTTATTAATAGCTGACCGGGAAATGGGGTCTTTCCGTATGTGGCACCACCCACGAGGCTACATCTCCAATTTCCTCGTGAGACCGGCCTCATCCTGATGTGCGCTGAGAAGATCGGTAACCCCTTCCACACAAAGCAGGAGAATCGACACTCCTGTTGCAATCAGGAGGGGAGAAGGGGCTCAAATGATGTGGTGCGGGGAACATGGGTGTTACCCTCGAGTGAGGCCTGTATGTTGGGGAACTTTGGGGGTGCCATCATGGGTGCCAAGTACCGTTTTGCACTTCAGTAGGAACGTGGGACTTCTTTTGAGACGCTGTGGCGGGCAAGGGCCTCATGCTGCGAAGACGATGGAACCACGTGGTTTTTCTCGAGTTGCGGCGGGATTCTCGAGTTACGACGTGGATTTCAGGCTTCCTCTTGTGTTGGCCCTGGGAAGCCCAAACTTCCCTTCGAGTTGCGAGGGAAAGCTGGATGTTGTGCACGAATCACTGCAAGGCCAAAGAGACCTCATCTAGGCGTGTGTCCAGGACCTAATAGTCCTCTCAAGGGAAGACAAGCATCTCGGGATTGCACTCCAGACTCCCCCGGGGAGTCAGGCCTCGCCTCGACGGGAAGAAAAGGACTGCACTCTCCTCTCGAGCCCCGACGCGGATCTCTTAGAGCCCACTGAGTCGCCTCAAGGGAGTCCAGCAAACTCTTCAGTTTGGAGAGAGGACTCGGGATTGCTCTCCAGGCCATGCAGGAAAAGAAGGCCCTCAGCTCGCGAGGACGGGGGCGTCTCAGGGGTTTCCTCGAGCTGCGGCGCCCATGGGAGTTTTCTCCCGAGGCACGAAGAGGATCTCAGGGAGCCTCTCGTGCGGCGCCAGGGAAGCCAGGTCTGCATGCGCGAGGCGAGGGGGAGCGCATCATTGCTCTCTAGTCCAGAGAGGGGACAAGGGCCTCAAGACACTTTGAAGAAGGACTATCGAGGTATTTCTCGAGTGGCGGCGGGAAACCCTCATTTCCCTCGACTTTTGCCGGGGACCTGAGGGAACTTCCCAGGGTGCCTCTGAGAGGTGAGGGATCCGGCGGAGGTGGCCGGGCCCCTCGGGATTCCACTGGGGTTGGCGCAATGGAAGAGGGCCTCATCTCGAGGGCAGGCAGGAACCTCAGGCTTCCTCTCTGTTTCTGACTCCGACCCTCCGACCTCAGGGACCCTGCAGAGTTGGGAGCGGAGAGTTAGGCCTCGTCTTGTCTGAGGAAGGGAACTCCACTTGCCTCTCGAGTTGCTCAGGGGGTCTCAGGCCCCTCTTCGAGCTGTGTGTGGAACCCACGGGTGTTTCTGGACGATGCACGGGAGTGTCAGTGTCCCTTCGTGTTGTGCCTTCACCCACAGGGTTGCCTTCGAAGAGGTGTCCGTGCAACGGGTTCTTCTCAAGAGTGGACCGGGAAATCGAGGTCGATCGGCATGTGGCACCACCCCCGTGGCTCACCTCGAATTTCCTCGTGCGGACGGCCTCATCCTGAGATGCCCCGGGAAGGCCGGGAATACCTTCCAGACCACGCAGGGGAATCGACACTCCTGTCGCGATCAGGAGGAGAGAAGGGTCTCAGATGAAGTGGTGTCGGGACCCTCGGTGTTTCCCTCGAGGGAACCTGGTGTGTCGGGGCATTTCTGGGGGTCGCAACAAAGGTGTCAGGTACCGTTTCGCACTTCAGGACGGAAAATGGGACTTCCCTTGAGACGCCGTAGCGGGCAAGAGGCTCATCTTGCAAAGACGTTGGAACCACGTGGTTTTCCTCGAGTTGCGGCAGGATTCTCGAGTTACGACGGGGATCTCAGGCTTCCTCTTGGGTTGGCCCTGGGAAGCCCAAACTTCCCCTCGAGTTGCGAGAGAAAGCTGGGGGTTGCGCTCGAGTCACTGCAGGGCCCAAGAGACCTCACCTAGGCGTGTGTCCGGGACCTAATATTCCTCTCCAGGGAAGGCAGGGATCTCGGGGTTGCCTCCCAGGCTCCTCCGGGGAGTCAGGCCTCGTCTCGAGGGGAATCAAGGACTCCGCCCTCCTCTCGAGTCGCGACGCGGGTCTCTGGGAGCCCCCTGAGCGTCCTCAAGGGAGTCCAGCCTCCTCTTCAGTTTGGAGAGAGGACCCGGGATTGCTCTGCAGGCCATGCAGGAAAAGAAGGCCCTCAGCTCGCGAGGACGGGGGCATCTCAGGGGTTTCCTCGAGCTGCGGTGCCCGTGGGGGTTTTCTCCCGAGGCACTACGAGAATCTCAGGGAGCCTCTCGTGCGGCGCCAGAGAAGTCAGGTCTCCATACGGTGGCGATGGGGATCGAGTCATGGCTCTCGAGTCACGGGAGGGGTATAGGGCCTCGAGACGCGTTGAAGAAGGACAGTCGAGGTCTTTTTTGGGGGGCGGCGGGAAAACCTCGTCCCCCTCGCCTTCTGCCGGTGACCTTAGAGAACTTCCCAGGGTGCCTCTGAGAGGCGAGTGATCCTGGGGAGTTGGCGGGGCCTCGCGGGACTCCGCTGGGTCTGGCAAAACGGAAGAGGGCCTCACCTCGAGGGGAGGCAGGAAACCCAGGCTGCCTCTCCGTTTCGGACTCCGACCGCAGGGTCCCTGTAAAGTTGGGACAGGAGAGTCAGGCCTCGTCTTGTCTGAGGAAGGGAACCCCGCTGGCCTCTCGAGTTGCTCAGGGGGTCTCAGGCCCCTCGTCGAGCTGTGTGTGGAACCCGCGGGTCTTTGCGGACGATGCACGGGGGTGGCAGTGCCCCTTCGTGTTGTGCCTTCACCCACAGGGTTGACTTCGAAGAGGGGTCCGGGCCTCGGGTCCTTCTCAAGGGCGGACCAGGGAATCGGGGGCGTTTGGCCTGTGGCACCACACATGTGGCTCGTCTCGAATTTCCTCGTGAGACCGGCCTC
Source organism: Bubalus kerabau (assembly GCF_029407905.1). NCBI lineage: Eukaryota > Metazoa > Chordata > Mammalia > Artiodactyla > Bovidae > Bubalus > Bubalus kerabau. The sequence goes on along the minus strand of NW_026577915.1, from coordinate 849,976 downwards.
ATCCTGAAGTGCGCTGGGAAGGCCGGGAACCCCTTCCAAACCACGCAGGGGAATCGCCTCTCCTGTCGCGATCACGGGGCAAGAAGGTGCTCAGAGGAAGCGGTGCCGGGACCCTCGGTGTTCCCCTGGGGGAACCCGGCGTGTCGGGGGACTCTTGGTGGTCGCAGGAAGGCTGTCAGGGACCGTTTCGCCCTTCAGGGCGGAACAGGGGACTTCCCTTGAGACGCCGTCGCCGGCAAGGGCCTCGTCTTGCCAAGAGGTGGGAACCACGTGGTTTTTCTCGAGTTGCGGCGGCATTCTCGAGTTGCGATGGGGATCTCAGCCTTCCCCTTGGGTTGGCCCTGGGAAGCCCAATCTTCCCCTCAGGTTGCGAGGGAAAGCTGGGGGTTGCGCTCGAGTCACTGCAGGGCCGAAGAGACCTCACCTAGGCGTGTGTCCGGGACCTCATATTCCTCTCTAGGGAAGGCAGGGATCTCGGGGTTGCATTCCAGGCTCCCCCGGGGAGTCAGGCCTCGTCTCGAGTGGAAGCCAAGGACTCCGCTCTCCTCTCAAGTCGCGACGCGGGTCTCTTGGAGCCCCCTGAGCGGCCTCAAGGGAGTCCAGCCTCCTCTTCCGTTTGGAGAGAGGACCCGGGATTGCTCTCCAGGCCATGCAGGAAAAGAAGGCCCTCAGCTCGCGAGGACGGGGGCATCTCAGGGGTTTCCTCGAGCTGCGGCGCCCGTGGGGGTTTTCTCCCGAGGCACGACGAGGATCTCAGGGAGCCTCTCGTGCGGCGCCAGGGAAGTCAGGTCTCCATGCGCGTGGCGAGGGGGAGCGCGTCCTGGCTCTCGAGTCACGGGAGGGGACTAGGGCATCGAGACGCGTTGAAGAAGGACTCTCGAGGTTTTCTCGGGCGGCGGCGGGAAATCCTCGTGTCCCTCGCCTTCTGCCGGGGACCTGAGGGAACTTCCCAGGGTGCCTCTGAGAGGCGAGGGATCCTGTGGAGGTGGCGGGGCCCCTCGGAACTCCGCTGGGTCTGGCGCAACGGAAGAGGGCCTCACCTCGAGGGGAGGCAGGAACCTCAGGCTTCCTCTGCGTTTCGGACTCCGACCGCAGGGTCCCTGCAGAGTTGGGACAGGAGAGTCAGGCCTCGTCTTGTCTGAGGAAGGGAACCCCGCCGGCCTCTCGAGTTGCTCAGGGGGTCTCAGGACCCTTGTCGAGCTGAGTGTGGAACCCTCGGGTCTTTGCGGACGATGCACGGGGGTGGCAGTGCGCCTTCGTGTTGTGCCTTCACCCACAGGGTTGCCTTCGAAGAGGGGTCCGGGCCTCGGGTCCTTCTCAAATGCGGATCGGGGAATCGGGGGCGTTCGGCATGTGGCCCCACCCACGTGGCTCGTCTCGAATTTCCTCGTGAGACCGGCCTCATCCTGAGGTGCGCCGGGAAGGCCGGGAACCCCTTCCAGACCACGCAGGGGAATCGCCTCTCCTGTCGCGATCAGGAGGGGAGAAGGGGCTCAGAGGAAGCGGTGCCGGGGCCCTCGGTGTTCCCCTCGGGGGACCCCGGCGTGTCGGGGGACTTTTGGGGGTCGCAGGAAGGCTGTCAGGGACCGTCTCGCCCTTCAGGGCGGAACAGGGGACTTCCCTTGAGACGCCGTCGCGGGCAAGGGCCTCATCTTGCCAAGAGGTGGGAACCACGTGGTTTTTCTCGAGTTGCGGCGGCATTCTCGAGTTGCGATGGGGATCTCAGCCTTCCCCTTGGGTTGGGCCTGGGAAGCCCAATCTTCCCCTCGGGTTGCGAGGGAAAGCTGGGGGTTGCGCTCGAGTCACTGCGGGGCGGAAGAGACCTCACCTAAGCGTGTGTCCGGGACCTAATAGTCCTCTCCAGGGAAGGCAGGGATCTCGGGGTTGCATTCCAGGCTCCCTCGGGGAGTCAGGCCTCGTCTCGAGGGGAAGCCAAGGACTCCGCTCTCCTCTCGAGTCGCGACGCGGGTCTCTTGGAGCCCCCTGAGCGGCCTCAAGGGAGTCCAGCCTCCTCTTCCGTTTGGAGAGAGGACCCGGGATTGCTCTCCAGGCCATGCAGGAAAAGAAGGCCCTCAGCTCGCGAGGACGGGGGCGTCTCAGAGGTTTCCTCGAGCTGCGGCGCCCGTGGGGGTTTTCTCCCAAGGCACGACGAGGATCTCAGGGAGCCTCTCGTGCGGCGCCAGGGAAGTCAGGTCTCCATGCGCGTGGCGAGGGGGAGCGCGTCATGGCTCTCGAGTCACGGGAGGGGACTAGGGCCTCGAGACGCGTTGAAGAAGGACTCTCGAGGTCTTTGTCGGGGGGCGGCGGGAAACCCTCGTTTCCCTCGCCTTCTGCCGGGGACCTTAGGGAACTTCCCAGGGTGCCTCTGAGAGGCGAGGGATCCTGTGGAGGTGGCGGGGCCCCTCGGGACTCCGCTGGGTCTGGCGCAACGGAAGAGGGCCTCACCTCGAGGGGAGGCAGGAACCTCAGGCTTCCTCTCCGTTTCGGACTCCGACCGCAGGGTCCCTGCAGAGTTGGGACAGGAGAGTCAGGCCTCGTCTTGTCTGAGGAAGGGAACCCCGCTGGCCTCTCCAGTTGCTCAGGGGGTCTCAGGCCCCTCGTCGAGCTGTGTGTGGAACCCGCGGGTCTTTGCGGACGATGCACGGGGGTGGCAGTGCCCCTTCGTGTTGTGCCTTCACCCACAGGGTTGCCTTCGAAGAGGGTTCCGGGCCTCGGGTCCTTCTCAAGAGCGGACCGGGGAATCGGTGGCGTTTGGCATGTGGCCCCAACCACGTGGCTCGTCTCGAATTTCCTCGTGAGACCGGCCTCATCCTGTGGTGCGCCGGGAAGGCCGGGAACCCCTTCCAGAGAAAGCAGGGGAACTGACTCTCCTGTCGCGATCAGGAGGGGAGAAGGGGCTCAGATTAAGTGGTGCCGGGACCCTTGTTGTTCCCCTCGAGGGAACCCAGCGTGTCGGGAACTTTTGCCGTCGCATCAAGGGTGTCAAGTACAGTTTCGCACTTAAGGACAGAACATGGGACTTCCCTGGAGACGCCGGGAATTTCGGTGTTCCCCTGGAGTGAGACCGGTATGTTGGGGAACTTTGGGGTCGCATCAAGGGTGCCAAGTAGCATTTCGAACTTTAAGATGGAACGTGGGACTTCTCTTGAGACTCTAGCTGGCAAGGGCCTCATATTGCGATGAAGGGGGAACCACATGGTTTTTAAGACTTGAGGCTGAATTCTCGAATTACGATGGGATATTCAGACTTCCTCATGTGTTGACCGTGGGAAGACCAATCTTCCATTCAATGTGAGGGAGAGATGGAGGTTGCTCTCGATCACTGTAGGGCAAAATAGACCTCATCTAGGCTTGTGTCTAGGACATAATGTTCCACTCCAGGGGCGACAGGGATCTCGGGGTTGCATTCCAAACTCACCCGGGGAGTCAGGCCTCGTCTTGAGGGAAGCAAAGGACTCCGCTCTCCTCTCGAGTCGCACCGGGTATTTCTTGGACCCAACTGAGTGGCCTAAAGGGAGTCAATCCTCCTCTGAAGTTTGGAGAGAGGACCAGGGATTGCTCTCCAGGTCAGGCAGGAAAAGCAGGCCCCCATCTCTCCTTGACGGGGGCATCTTGTGGTTTTTCTCGAACTGCGGCGCCACTGTGGGTTTTCTCACGAGGTATGATGGGGTACTCAGGGAGCCTCTTGTGTGGTACTAGGGAAGTCAGTTTTCCTGCTTGTGGCGAGGGGAGCGCGTCCTTGCTCTGGAGTCATGGTAGGGGAATCGGGCATCAAGAGACGTTGAAAAAGGACTCTCCAAGTCTTTCTCGGGTTACTTCAGGAAACTCTGGGTTCCCTCAACTTGTGCCAGTGACCTCAGGTAGCTTCTCAGGGAGCCTCTGAGAATTCAGGGATACTGTGGTGTTGGGAGGGGCCTCTCGGGACACCACTGAGTTAGGTTCAATGGAAGAGGGCCTCTTCTCTAGTTGAGGCAGGAACCTCAGGGTTCCTCTCCATTTCTGACTCCGATTGCAGGGTCCCTGAAGAGTTGGGCCAGGAGGGTAAGGCCTCGTCTTGTGTGAAGGAATGCAACTTCACTTGCCTCTCGAGTTGTTCACGGGGTGACAGTCCACATTTGGAGCTGTGAGTGGAATCGGCGGGTTTTTCCAGACGATGCATGTGGATGTCATTGTCCCTTCGTGTTGTGCCTTCATCCACAGGGTTGCCTTCGAAGAGATGTCCGGGCGTCAGGTTCTTATCTAGAGTGGACCGGGAATTCGGGATCTTTCAGCATATGGCACCAACCATGAGGCTACTTTTCGAATTTCCTCATGAGACCGGCCTCATCCAGAGGTTCGCGGGGAACGTCGGGAACCCCTTGCAGACAAAACATGGGAATCGACCCTTCTGTCGCGATCAGGAGGGGTGAAGGGGCTCACAGGAAGTGGTGCCGTGAACTTTGGTGTTTCCCTCGAGTGAGACCGGTATGTCAGGGAACTTTGGGGGTCGCATCAAGGGTGCCAAGTACCGTTTTGTACTTCAGGATGGAACGTGGGACTTCTCTTGATACGCTGTAGCGGCCAAGGGCCTCATCTTGCGATGACGGGGGAGCCACGTGGTTTTTCTCGAGTTGCGGCGGGATTCTCGAGTTACGACGGGGATTTCAGGCTTCCTCTTGTGTTGGGCCAGGGAAGTCCAATCATCCATTCGAGTTGCGAGGGAGAGCTGGGGGTTGCGCTCGAGTCACTGCAGGGCAAAGGAGACCTCATCTAGGCTTGTGTCCAGGACCTAATGTTCCTCTCCAAGGGCCACAGGGATCTCAGGTTTGCATTCCAGACTCACCCAGGGAGTCAGGCCTCATGTCGAAGGGAAGCAAAGGACTCCGCTCTCCTTTCGAGTCGCGACGGGCACCTCTTGGAGCCCACTTTGTGGCCTAAAGGGAGTCAAGCCTCCTGTGAAGTTTGGAGAGAGGACTTGGGACTGCTCTCCAGGCCATGCAGGAAAAGATGGCCCTCATCTCGCGATGGCGGAGGGATCTTGTGGGTTTTCTCGAGCTGCGGCGCCAGTGTGGGGTTTCACACGAGGTAGGATGGGGAGCTCAGGGAGCCTCTCGTGTGGTGCCAGGGAAGTCAGGTCTCCATGTGCGTGGCGAGGGGGAGCGCATTATTGCTCTCGAGCTATGGTAGGGGAATCTGACCTCAAGACGCATTGAAGAAGGACTCTCGAGGTCTTTCTTCGGTTGTGGCAGGAAACTATTATTTCCCTCGACTTTTGCCGGTGGCCTCAAGGAGCTTCTCAGAATGCCTATGAGAAGTCAGGGATACTGTGGAGATGGGAGGGGCCTCTCGGGACTCCGCTGGCGTTGTCGCAATGGAAGAGGGCCTTATCTCGAGGGGAGGCAGTAACCTCAGGCTTCCTCTCTGTTTCTGACTCCGACCCTCCGACCTCAGGGTCCCTGCAGAGTTGGGAGCGGAGAGTTAGGCCTCGTCTTGTCTGAGGAAGGAACTCCGCTTGCCTCTCGAGTTGCTCAGGGGGTCTCAGGCCCCACTTCGAGCTGTGTGTGGAACCCACGGGTGTTTCTGGACGATGCACGGGAGTGTCAGTGCCCCTTCGTGTTGTGCCATCACCCACAGGGTTGCCTTCGAAGAGGTGTCCGTGCAACGGGTTCTTCTCAAGAGTGGACCGGGAAATCGAGGTCGATCGGCATGTGGCACCACCCCCGTGGCTCATCTCGAATTTCCTTGTGCGGACGGCCTCATCCTGAGATGCGCTGGGAAGGCCGGGAATCCCTTCCAGACCACGCAGGGGAATCGACACTCCTGTCGCCATCAGGAGGGGAGAAGGGGCTCAGATGAAGTGGTGTCGGGACCCTCGGTGTTTCCCTCGAGGGAACTCGGTGTGTCGGGGAAATTCTGGGGGTCGCATGAAAGGTGTCAGGTACTGTTTGGCACTTCAGGACAGAAACTGGGACTTCCCTTGAGACGCCATAGCGGGCAAGAGGCTCATCTTGCAAAGACGTAGGAACCACGTGGTTTTCCTCGAGTTGCCGCGGGATTCTCGAGTTATGACGGGGATCTCAGGCTTCCCCTTGGGTTGGCCCTGGGAAGCCCAATCTTCCCCTCGAGTGAGACGGAAAGCTGGGGGTTGCGCTTGAGTCACTGCAGGGCCCAAGAGACCTCACCTAGGCGTGTGTCCGGGACCTAATATTCCTCTCCAGGGAAGGCAAGGATCTCGGGGTTGCATTCCAGGCTCCCCTGGGGAGTCAGGCCTCGTCTCGAGGGGAAGCCAAGGACTCCGCTCTCCTCTCGAGTCGCGACGCGGGTCTCTTGGAGCCCCCTGAGCGGCCTCAAGGGAGTCCAGCCTCCTCTTCCGTTTGGAGAGAGGACCCGGGATTGCTCTCCAGGCCATGCAGGAAAAGAAGGCCCTCAGCTCGCGAGGACGGGGGCGTCTCAGGGGTTTCCTCGAGCGGCGGTGCCCATTGGGGTTTTCTCCCGAGGCACTACGAGGATCTCAGGGAGCCTCTCGTGTGGCGCCAGGGAAGTCAGGTCTCCATGCGGTGGCGATGGGGATCGAGTCATGGCTCTCGAGTCATGGGAGGGGACTAGGGCCTCGAGACGCGTTGAAGAAGGACTCTCGAGGTCTTCCTCGGGGGGCGGCGGGAAACCCTCGTTTCCTCGCCTTCTGCCGGGGACCTTAGGGAACTTCCCAGGGTGCCTCTGAGAGGCGAGGGATCCTGTGGAGTTGGCGGGGCCTCTCGGGACTCCGCTGGGTCTGGCAAAACGGAAGAGGGCCTCACCTCGAGGGGAGGCAGGAACCCCAGGCTGCCTCTCCGTTTCGGACTCCGACCGCAGGGTCCCTGCAGAGTTGGGACAGGAGAGTCAGGCCTCATCTTGTCTGAGGAAGGGAACCCCGCTGGCCTCTCGAGTTGCTCAGGGGGTCTCAGGCCCCTCGTCGAGCTGTGTGTGGAACCCGCGGGTCTTTGCGGACGATGCACGGGGGTGGCAGTGCCCCTTCGTGTTGTGCCTTCACCCACAGGGTTGCCTTCGAAGAGGGGTCCGGGCCTCAGGTCCTTCTAAAGGGCGGACCGGGGAACCGGGGGCGTTCGGCATGTGGCACCACCCACGTGGCTCGTCTCGAATTTCCTCGTGAGACCGGCCTCATCCTGAGGTGCGCCGGGAAGGCCGGGAACCCCTTCCAGACCACGCAGGGGAATCGCCTCTCCTGTCGCGATCAGGAGGGGAGAAGGGGCTCAGAGGAAGCGGTGCCGGGACCCTCGGTGTTCCCCTCGGGGGAACCCGGCGTGTCGGGGGACTTTTGGGGGTCGCAGGAAGGCTGTCAGGGACCGTTTCGCCCTTCAGGGCGGAACAGGGGACTTCCCTTGAGACGCCGTGGCGGGCAAGGGCCTCATCTTGCCAAGAGGTGGGAACCACGTGGTTTTTCTCGAGTTGCGGCGGGATTCTCGAGTGACGACGGGGATCTCAGCCTTCCCCTTGGGTTGGCCCTGGGAAGCCCAATCTTCCCCTCGGGTTGCGAGGGAAAGCTGGGGGTTGCGCTCGAGTCACTGCAGGGCCGAAGAGACCTCACCTAGGCGTGTGTCCGGGACCTAATATTCCTCTCCAGGGAAGGCAGGGATCTCGGGGTTGCACTCCAGGCTCCCCCGGGGAGTCAGGCCTCGTCTCGAGGGGAAGCCAAGGACTCCGCTCTCCTCTCGAGTCGCGACTCGGGTCTCTTGGAGCCCCCTGAGCGGCCTCAAGGGAGTCCAGCCTCCTCTTCCGTTTGGAGAGAGGACCCGGGATTGCTCTCCAGGCCATGCAGGAAAAGAAGGCCCTCAGCTCGCGAGGACGGGGGCATCTCAGGGGTTTCCTCGAGCTGCGGCGCCCGTGGGGGTTTTCTCCCGAGGCACGACGAGGATTTCAGGGAGCCTCTCGTGCGGCGCCAGGGAAGTCAGGTCTCCATGCGCGTGGCGAGGGGGAGCGCGTCCTGGCTCTCGAGTCACGGGAGGGGACTAGGGCCTCGAGACGCATTGAAGAAGGACTCTCGAGGTCTTTGTCGGGGGGCGGCGGGAAACCCTCGTGTCCCTCGCCTTCTGCCGGGGACCTTAGGGAACTTCCCAGGGTGCCTCTGAGAGGCGAGGGATCCTGTAGAGGTGGCGGGGCCCCTCGGGACTCCGCTGGGTCTGGCGCAACCGAAGAGGGCCTCACCTCGAGGGGAGGCAGCAACTTCAGGCTTCCTCTCCGTTTCGGACTCCGACCGCAGGGTCCCTGCAGAGTTGGGACAGGAGAGTCAGGCCTCGTCTTGTCTGAGGAAGGGAACCCCGCTGGCCTCTCGAGTTGCTCAGGGGGTCTCAGGCCCCTCGTCGAGCTGTGTGTGGAACCCGCGGTCTTTGCGGACGATGCACGGGAGTGGCATTGCCCCTTCGTGTTGTGCCTTCACCTACAGGGTTGCCTTCGAAGAGGGGTCCGGGCCTCGGGTCCTTCTCAAGGGCGCACCGGGGAACCGGGGGCGTTCGGCATGTGGCACCACCCACGTGGCTCGTCTCGAATTTCCTCGTGAGACCGGCCTCATCCTGAGGTGCGCCGGGAAGGCCGGGAACCCCTTCCAGACCACGCAGAGGAATCGCCTCTCCTGTCGCGATCAGGAGGGGAGAAGGGGCTCAGAGGAAGCGGTGCCGGGACCCTAGGTGTTCCCCTCGAGGGAACCCGGCGTGTCGGGGGACTTTTGGGGGTCGCAGGAAGGCTGTTAGGGACCGTTTCGCCCTTCAGGGTGGAACAGGGGACTTCCCTTGAGACGCCGTGGCGGGCAAGGGCCTCATCTTGCCAAGAGGTGGGAACCACGTGGTTTTTCTCGAGTTGCGGCGGGATTCTCGAGTTACGACGGGGATCTCAGCCTTCCCCTTAGGTTGGCCCTGGGAAGCCCAATCTTCCCCTCGGTTTGCGAGGGAAAGTAGGGGGTTGCGCTCGAGTCACTGCAGGGCCGAAGAGACCTCACCTAGGCGTGTGTCCGGGACCTACTATTCCTCTCCAGGGAAGGCAGGGATCTCGGGGTTGCATCCCAGGCTCCCCCGGGGAGTCAGGCCTCGTCTCGAGGGGAAGCCAAGGACTCCGCTCTCCTCTCGAGTCGCGACGCGGGTCTCTTGGAGCCCCCTGAGCGGCCTCAAGGGAGTCCAGCCTCCTCTTCCGTTTGGAGAGAGGACCCGGGATTGCTCTCCAGGCCATGCAGGAAAAGAAGGCCCTCAGCTCGCGAGGACGGGGGCGTCTCAGGGGTTTCCTCGAGCTGCGGCGCCCGTGGGGGTTTTCTCCCGAGGCAAGACGAGGATCTCAGGGAGCGTCTCGTGCGGCGCCAGGGAAGTCAGGTCTCCATGCGCGTGGCGAGGGGGAGTGCGTCCTGGCTCTCGAGTCACGGGAGGGGACTAGGGCCTCGAGGCGCGTTGAAGTAGGACTCTGTAGGTCTTTCTCGGGGGGCGGAGGGAAACCCTCGTTTGCCTCGCCTTCTCCCAGGGACCTTAGGGAACTTCCCAGGGTGCCTCTGAGAGGCGAGGGATCCTGTGGAGGTGGCGGGGCCCCTCGGGACTCCACTGGGTCAGGCCCAACGGAAGAGGGCCTCAACTCTAGGGGAGGCAGGAACCTCAGGCTTCCTCTCCGTTTCGGACTCCGACCGCAGGGTCCCTGCAGAGTTGGGACAGGAGAGTCAGGCCTCGTCTTGTCTGAGGAAGGGAACCCCGCTGGCCTCTCGAGTTGCTCAGGGGGTCTCAGGCCCCTCGTCGAGCTGTGTGTGGAACCCGCGGGTCTTTGCGGACGATGCACGGGGGTGGCAGTGCCCCTTCGTGTTGTGCCTTCACCCACAGGGTTGCCTTCGAAGAGGGGTCCGGGCCTCGGGTCCTTCTCAAGGGCGGACCGGAGAATCGGGGGCGTTCGGCATGTGGCACCACCCACGTGGCTCGTCTCGAATTTCCTCGTGAGACCGGCCTCATCCTGAGGTGTGCCGGGAAGACCGGGAACCCCTTCCAGACCACGCAGGGGAATCGACTCTCCTGTCGCGTTCCGGAGGGGAGAAGGGTCTCAGATGAAGCAGTGCCTGGACACTCGGTGTTCCCCTCGAGGGAACACGGCGTGTCGAGGAACTTTTGGGTGTCGTAGGTAGGCTGTCAAGGACCGTTTCACCCTTCAGGGCGGAACAGGGGACTTCCCTTGAGACGCCGTCCCGGGCAAGGGCCTCATCTTGCCAAGAGGTGGGAAGCACGTGGTTTTTCTCAACTTGCAGCGGGATTCTCGATTTACGATGGGGATCTCAGCCTTCCTCTTGGGTTGGCCCTGGGAAGCCCAATCTTCCCCTCGGGTTGCGAGGGAAAGCTGGGGGTTGCGCTCGAGTCATTGCAGGGGCCAAGACACCTCATCTAGTCGTGTGTCCGGGACCTAATATTCCTCTCCAGGGAAGGCGGGGATCTCGGGGTTGCATTCCAGGCCCCCCCGGTGAGTCAGGCCTCGTCTCGAGGGGAAGCCAAGGACTCCGCTCTCCTCTCGAGTCGCGACGCGGATCTCTTGGAGCCCCCTGAGCGGCTTCAAGGGAGTCCAGCCTCCTCTTCAGTTTGGAGAGAGGACTCGTGATTGGTCTCCAGGCCATGCAGGAAAATAAGGCCCTCATCTCGCGATGACCGGTGTGTCTCATGTGTTTCCTCGAGCTGCCGCGCCAGTGTGGGTTTCCTCACGAGGTACGATGAGGAACTCATGGAGCCTCTCGTGCAGTGCCAGGTTAGTCAGGTCTCCATGCGCTTGGCGAGGGGGAGCGTGTCATGGCTCTCGAGTCATGGTAGGGGAATCGTGACTCAACACATTTTGAAGCACTATCGAGGTCTTTCTCGAGTCACGGCAGAAAACCCAGGGGTCCCTCGACTTGTGCCTGTGACCTCAGGGATCTTCTTTTTGTGCCTCTGAGAACTCAGGGATACTGTGGAGTTGGTAGGGGCCTCTCAGGACTCCACTGGTTGTGGTGCAATGGAAGAGGGCTTCGTCTCGAGTGGATGCAGGAACCTCAGGCTTCCTCTCCGTTTCTGACTCGGATCCCATGGTCCCTGCAGAATAGGGACAAGAGAGTCACACCTAGTCTTCTGTTGAGGAATGGACCTTCGTTTGCCTTTCGAGTTGTTTACAGGGTGACAGGCCACTTGTCGAAATGTCTGTGGGACCTGCGGGTTTTTCTGGACGATGCACGCGGGTGTCAGTGCCCCTTCGTGTTGTGCCTTCATCCACAGGTTTTCCTTCAAAGAGGTGTGCTGGCATCGGGTTCTTTTCAAGAGTGGACCGTGAAATTGGGGTCTTTCGACATGTGGCACCACCCACGAGGCTATGTCTCGAACTTCCTCATGAGACCGGCCTCATCCTGAGGTGCCCCCGGAAGGTCGGGAACCCCTTGCAGACAGAGAAGGGGAGTCGACCCTCCTGTCGCAATCAGGAGAGGAGAAGGGGCTCAGATGAAGTGGTGCCGGGAACCTCGGTGTTCCCCTTGAGTGAGTCTGGTATGTCGCGGAACTTTTGGGGTCGCATCAAGGGTGCCAAGTACCGTTTCGCACTTCAGGATGGAACGTGGGACTTCTCTTGAGATGCTGTAGCGGACAAAGGGCCTCATCTTGCGATGACGAGGGAAGCACGTGGTTTTTCTCGAGTTGCGGTGGGATTCTCGAGTTACGACGGGGAATTCAGGCTTCCTCTTGTGTTGGCCCAGGAAGTCTAATCTTCCATTCGAGTTGCCAGGGAGAGCTGGGGATTGGGCTCCATTCACTGAAGGGCAAACTAGACCTCATCTAGGCTTGTATCCAGGACTTAATGTTCCTCTCCATAGGCGACAGGGATTTGGGGTTGCATTCCATACTCACCCGGGGAGTCAGGCCTCATCTCGAGGTGAAGCAAAGGACTCCACTCTCTTCTCGAGTCGCGACAGGTATCTCTTGGAGCCCACTGAGTGGTCTTTGCTCTGTAGGAGAGCTCTAGTGTTCATAAGCCTGTACATAAGTGAACACAGACATTCTGTGTGCATGTTGCTGCATACCCAAAATAGGGCCACAAGGAGCCTCATGCTCTCCATGCGGCGCGGAAGCTGTGCAGCCACGCAGCAGCTGAAGAATCCAACCAATTGCTCTTTTCTTACCTTTGACAGAGCTCGCATTGCCGTAGCCCTTGGCAGTTTGAAAACACTGGACCCTAACCCCTCTCAAAGTAGGCCTGGGTTCTAGTTCGAATAGAAAGTCAATAGCGGAGCTGAGGACAGGAACGCGGCAGTCATTTATCACACGCTCCTGCAGCCTGCTACTACAGGGACACTAACGCTAGAAGCTAGGAATGTCTTTGCAAGGTGCGCAAAGGACAAGGGAGAACCTCGACCCTGACTCTAGTATTTCAGTCCCCTGAGCAGATCTGAGGTTCTCCCGCTGTAGAAGCTAACCCATTCCTTTCAAATACAGGCTTCCTAACACAGGGCCAGTTGGCTGCTTGCTCTTCCACGAAGCAGGCTTCCTTAACTTGCAAACTGCGAATTCCGCTTAACAGCCTGGAGGAAAATCGCTTCTTGGAAGATTTTTTTCAGAGGCTGTATCCCCGGAGCTGGGGCAAGCTAGGGGACCCATACTGACAAGGGAAGGCAAAACCACATCCAATGTCTTTGCTCTGGAGGACAGCTTTGGTGAGCCTAAGTCTTTCAGGAATATTTCTGGCTCCAACAGAGTCAAATTCTGTGTGTGAAGCTGCACAGCCAAAATAGGGGAACAGAGAGCCTGATTCTCTCTGTGTAGCTTTGAAGCTGTCATTCAAACAACAGCTTGAGAATCCATACAATGCTCTCCCTTACTGCTAAGAGAATTCTCATTGCTGTCGTCCTTGACAGTTTGTAGAAATCCGCACCCTAACCCTTCTCCAAGTAGGCCTGGGCCCTAGCTCGGAATAACAGGCAACGGCGGAGCTGAGGCCAGTAAGGCACAAGTGAGGTCTCACACACTCTTGCAGCCTGATCGTCCAGGAGCAGTAAGGCTTCTTTTTCCCTGTAGGAGGCTCGCTTGCCTTGCCTCCTGTGAACTGCATTTCCCAGCCTGGGCGCAAAGCTGTTCCTGGAGATTTTTTCTCAGGGGCTGTTTCCCTGGAGCTGGGTCGGACCTCGGGGGCCCAACTCACAGGGGAAGACAAAACCACATGGACATGTCTATGCTCTGTAGGAGAGCTCTAGTGAACCTCATCTCTCAGGAACATTCTTGGCTTCTACAGAGACACCTCTGTGCATGAAGCTACACACCCAACATAGTGGCAAAGGGAGTCTGATTCTCTCCGTGGGTGCTGATGCTTTGTGGCAAAGCACCTGCTAAGAATCCATCCGCATAGGCTTCCCTCACCTTGACAGAGGTCTCATTGCTGTAGTCCTTGGCAGTTTGGAAAGAAGCAGACCCTTACCCTTCACCAAGTAGGCCCTTGTCCTTGTTTGAATGGAAAGGCAGTAGCTGAGCTGAGGCCAGTAAGGCGCCAGTCAAGTCTGACATATTCCCGATGCCTGCTCCTTCATGGAAAATAACGTTAGAATCTGGGAATGTCTTTGCAAGGCTGGCAAAGGGCAGTCAGGAACCTCGACCCTGCCTCTGGAATTTCTATCTTCTCAGCACATCTGGTGGTCTCGGTCAGGAGAAACTAACCCATTCCTTGCAAATATAGGCTTCCAAACACAGGCCGGTTGGCTGTCTCTTCTTGCCGAAGGAAGCTTGCTTATCCCACCTCCTGTGAACTCCACTTCCCAGCCTGGGTGATAAGAGGTTCTTGGAGATCTTTTCTCAGATGCTGTTTCCAAGGAGCAGGGGCTGATCCCAGAGACCCACACGCACAGGGGAAGGGAAAACCGCATGGATAAGTCTTTGCTCTCTAGGAGTGCTCTAGTGAACCTCAGTCTGTGGGGAATGTTCTTGGCTCCAACGGGGACATCTCTGTGTGGGAAGCTGCATTGCCAACATAGAGACACAGAGACCTGATTCTCTCTGTGCAGCTTTGACGCTGTCGTTCAAACAACAAATTGAGAATCCACACAATGCTCTCCCTTACCACTGAGAGAGTTATCATTGCTGTAGCCCTTCGCAGTTTCTGGAAATCGGCACACAAACACTTCTCCAAGTAGGCCTGGGTTCAAGTTCAGATGAACATGCAATAGCGGAGCTGAGGCCAGTAAGGCACCAGTCAGGTGTCACACACTCTGGCAGCCTGCTCCTCCAGGGACAGTAAGGCCTCTATTTCCCTTCAGGAGGCTCGCTTGCCTTACTTCCTGTGAACAGCGTTTCCCAGCCTGGGCGGAAAGCAGTTCCTGGAGATCTTTTCTCAGGGGCTGTTTCCCCGGAGTTGGGGCGGACCTCGGGGACCCAACTCAAAGGGGAAGGCAAAACCAAATGGACAGGTCTATGCTCTGTAGGAGATCTCTAGTGAACTGCCGGGGTCCAGCCCCAGCTGATCCAGGGTATTCGAAGCAGAGACGGCGTAGGCGAGGGTCAGGGAACAACTGCTTAATTAAACGTTAATTAAGGATATAAAGAGTAATAAAATGAGGATAGCTCAGTAGGAAATTTCAGTGGAGAAAAGAGGCTGAGTAGCTTGGTTTACGCGGGGGACCAATAAAACTTCAAGACAAGAAGCTTGCACCACTTACGTAGCCCGCAGGCGTCCTTCCGTTCTCCCGAAGGAGAGGAGACACTGAGGCCTCCCCGGTCGGATCTTAGAAGCCCAGGCAAAATTAGTAAGCTTGGTGGGTTCCGCGCTCCAGATGGAGACTCAACCAGAGTGAGAGAGAGAGAGAGACATGGGGAGACCAGTATTTCGAGAAACTGATCCCAATTCTTTATTTTCCATGGTCTACTTTTATACACTGAGATGTTATGCAAAAGTCACGTGGGGTCAGCAGTCCTGACTTTTATCAAAGTCAGGTGCTTCATACAAAAGTATACAGAGGTCTTAGGGGTGTTACATCATCTTCTGGCCGGGGGGCCTGCTGACAATTTACGACCCTCTCCTTGTGACAGCGGTCAGTCAACCAGGACACTTATTTCTCCAGGGGTGATTATTCTTAAAACAGACGCCACCCAAATAAAGTTACATTCCTATAGGGTGAGGGTGTAGTGGGTTTTAGTTAAGGAAAGAATTTACTTAGCCTAAGGTCTAACGTGATTTATATCAAAGGTTACTACTTATTTCTTCTATATATTCATTAATGTGTATAAGGGCAGGGGATGTGGAGACTTAGCAGTAAACATCAGCTCAACAAATGAAAAACCCTTCACCAATATGATTTCTAATCAGCCCATTATACTTATACTAATAATTTTCTAACTTTTCTAAGGAACCTGTTTTTAGAAGGTTTAAAGCATCTCGTGCCTCTCATGGTTGGGAGGCTGTGAGCAATCACATGTGGCCGGACAAGCCTGTCAGGCAGGCTAGAGAACCTTCAGAGGAGTTTGTAGGTTAAAACACTCTTGTCACACCCAGGGGTTTTTATCAACTGGAGCTCTAGGTTAACTCCTTCTCCGAAAGAGGTGGTGGGGGACAGCCCCCCGTAAAGTCAGAGGTGTAGGTGAGAGCACAAAGTAGTAAGGTAGGCAGGCTCTGGTTATGGGGGTAGATGCTCGAGGATTTCCAGGGGGACTCCTGAGGCTCGATCCCGCCTTTGCGTATGTCGAGCCTCCTTCCTCATGACCTTTGCCATGGGCGGAGTGCCTCACCCTGGCCCCCAACAGTGAACCTCCTCTCTCAGGAACATTCTTGGCTCCTATCGAGACACCTCTGTGCGTGTAGCTACACACGCAACGTAGGGGCAAAGGGAGCCAGATTCTTTCCGTGGGGTGCTGATGCTTTGTGGCAAAGCACCTGCTTGAGAATCCATCAGCTTACGCTTCCCTCGCCTTGACAGAGGTCTCATTGCTGTAGCCCTTGGCAGTTTGGAAAGAAGAGGACCCTTACCTTTCATAAAGTGGGCCCTTGTCCTAGTTTGAAAGGAAAGGCAAGAGCTGAGCTGAGGCCAATAAGGCGCCAGTCAAGTCTGACATATTCCCGAAGCCTGCTCCTTCATGGAAAATAACGCTGTAATCTAGGAATGTCTCTGCAAGGCTGGCAAAGGGCAGTCAGGAGCCTGCACCCTGCCTCTGGAATTACCGACTTCTGAACAGATCTGGAGGTCTCCCTTAGGGGAAGCTAACCCATTCTTCCAAATAGAGGCTTCCAAACGCAGGCCGCTTGGCTGCCTCTTGCTCTCTGAAGGAGGCCTGCTTTTCCCGCCTCCTATGAACCCCACATCCCAGCCTCTGGGAAAAGCGGATCTTGAAGATCTTTTCTCAGGGGTTGTTTCCACGGAGCTGGGGCCGAGCCTGGAGCCCCAAACGCACAGGGGAAGAAAAACCACATGGACAAGTCTTTGCTCTCTAGGAGAGCTCTAGTGAACTTCACTCTGTCAGGAACGTTCTTGTTTCCTATGGAGACACCCCTGTCTGTGAAGCTGTGTACCGAACATGGAGACACAGAGTCTGATTCTCTCTGTGCAGCTTTGAAGCTGTCGTTCAAACAACAGCTTGAAAATCCATACAATGCTCTTCCTTACCCGTGACACAGTTCTCATTGCTATACCCCTTGGCAGTATTTAGAAATCCATACCCAAACCCTTCTCCTAGTAGGCCTGGGTCCTAGTTCGGAGGAACATGCAATGGCGGAGCTGAGGCCAGTAAGGCACCAGTCAGGTCTCACACACTCTGGCAGCCTGATCGTCCAGGGAGACTAAGGCCTGTTGTGCCTTGCAGGAGGCTCGCTTGTGTTACCTCCTGTGAACTGCGTTTGCCAGCCTGGGGGAATAGCGGTCCCTGGAGATCTTTTCTCAGGGGCTCCTTCCCCTGAGCTGGGGCGGACCTCGGGGACCCAACTCACAGGGCAAGGCAAAACCATATGGACAGGTCTATGCTCTGTAGCAGACTTCTAGTGAACCTCATCTCTCAGGAACATTCTTGGCTCCTATAGAGACACTTCTGTGTGTGAAGCTGCGTACCTAACATAGGGGCACAGAGAGCCTGATTCTCTCAGTTCATTTTGACGCAGTCGTTCAGAAAACAGCTTGAGAATCCATAAAATGCTCTCCCTTACCGCTGAGAGAATTCTCACTGCTGTAGCCCTTGGCACTTTGTAGAAATCGGCACCCAAACGCTTCTCCAAATAGGCCTGGGTCCTAGTTCGGAGGAACAGGCAATGGTGGAACTGAGGCCAGTAAGGCAACAGTCAGGTTTCACACACTCTGGCAGCCTGCTCCTCCAGGGACAGTAAGGCCTCTTTTTCTCTGCAGGAGATTCGCTTGCCTTACTTCCTGTGAACAGCGTTTCCCAGCCTCAGCGAAGCGGTTCCTGGAGATCTTTTCTCAGGGACAGTTTCCCCGGAGGTGTGGCGGACCTCGGGGACCCAACTCACAGGGGAAGGAAAAACCACATGGACAGGTCTATGCTCTGTAGGAGAGGTTTAGTGAACCTAATCTCTCAGGAACATTCTTGGCTCCTATAGAGACAACTCTGTGTGTGAAGCTACACTCCCAACATTGGGGAACAGGGATCTTGGTTCTCTCCGTGGGGTGCTGATGCTTTGTAGTAAAGCACCTGCTTGAGAATCCATCCTCTTAGGCTTCCCTCGCTTTGACAGAGGTCTCATTGCTGTAGCCCTTGGCAGTTTCAAAGAAGAAGACCCTTACCCTTCATAAAGTAGGCCCTTGTCCTAGTTTGAATGGAAAGGCAATAGCTGAGCTGAGGTCAATAAGGAGCCAGTCCCGTCTGACACATTCCCGAAGCCTGCTCCTTCATGGAATATAACTCTAGAATGTTGGAATGTGTTTGCAAGGCTGGCAAAGGGCAGTCAGGAACCAGCACCCTGCCTCTGGAATTACCGACTTCTGAGCAGATCTGGAGGTCTCCTTTAGGAGAAGCTAACCCATTGCTTCCAAATAGAGGCTTCAAAACACAGGCAGGTTGGCTGCCTTTCGTGCCCGAAGGAGGCTTGCTTTTCTCTCCTCCTATGAACCCCAGTTCCCAGCCTCTGGGAAAAGCGTATCTTGAAGATATTTTCTCAGGGGTTGTTTCCACGGAGCTGGGGCCGAGCCCGGGGCCCAAAGGCACAGGGGAAGGCAAGACCACATGGACAGGTCTATGCTCTGTAGCAGACCTCTAGTGAACCTCATCTCTCAGGAGCATTCTTGGCTCCTACAGAGACACCTCTGTGTGTGAAGCTGCGTACCTAACATAGGGGCAGAGAGAGCCTGATTCTCTCTGTTCATTTTGACGCTGTCATTCAGAAAACAGCTTGAGAATCCATAAAATGCTCTCCCTTACCACTGAGAGAATTCTCACTGCTGTAGCCCTTGGCACTTTGTAGAAATCTGCACCCAAACGCTTTTCCAAGTAGGCCTGGGTGCTAGCTCGGATGAACAGGCAATGGTGGAGCTGAGGCCAGTAAGGCAACAGTCAGGTTTCACACATTCTGGCAGCCTGCTCCTCCAGGGACTGTAAGGCCTCTTTTACTATGCAGGAGATTCGCTTGCCTTACTTCATGTGAACAGCATTTCCCAGCCTCGGCGAAGCGGTTCCTGGAGATCTTTTCTCAGGGACAGTTTCCCCGGAGCTGTGGCAGACCTCGAGGACCCAACTCACAGGGGAAGGCAAAACCACATGGACAGGTCTATGCTCTGTAGGAGAGGTTTAGTGAACCTAATCTCTCAGGAACATTCTTGGCTCCTATAGAGACAACTCTGTGTGTGAAGCTACACTCCCAACATTGGGGAACAGGGAGCTTGATTCTCTCCGTGGGGTGCTGATGCTT
Organism: Bubalus kerabau; assembly: GCF_029407905.1. Taxonomy (NCBI): domain Eukaryota; kingdom Metazoa; phylum Chordata; class Mammalia; order Artiodactyla; family Bovidae; genus Bubalus; species Bubalus kerabau. The sequence continues at coordinate 831,151 of NW_026577915.1, read as the reverse complement.
TGTGGCAAAGCACCTGCTTGAGAATCCATCCTCTTAGGCTTCCCTCACCTTGACAGAGGTCTCATTGCTGTAGCCCTTGGCAGTTTGAAAAGAAGAAGACCCTTGCCCTTCATAAAGTAGGGCCTTGTCCTAGTTTGAATGGAAAGGCAATAGCTGAGCTGAGGTCAATAAGGAGCCAGTCCCGTCTGACACATTCCCGAAGCCTGCTCCTTCATGGAAAATAACTCTAGAATCTAGGAATATCTTTGCAAGGCTAGCAAAGGGCAGTCAGGAACCAGTACCCTGCCTCTGGAATTACCTACTTCTGAGCAGATCTGGAGGTCTCCTTTAGGAGAAGCTAACCCATTCCTTCCAAATAGAGGCTTCAAAACACAGGCAGGTGGGCTGCCTTTTCGTTCCCTATGGAGGCGTGCTTTTCTCTCCTCCTACGAACCCCGGTTCCCAGACACTGGGAAAAGTGGATCTTGAAGATATTTTCTCAGGGGTTGTTTCCACGGAGCTGGGGCCGAGCCTGGAGACCCAAAGGCACAGGGGAAGGCAAGACCACATGGACAAGCCTTTGCTCTTTAGTATAGCTCTAATGAACCTCACTCTGTCAGGATCTTTCTTGATTCCTACGGAGACACACCTGTGTGTGAAGCTGCGGGCACAGAGAGCCTGATTACCCCTGTGCAGCGCTGAGTCTGGGCGGCTAAACAACAGCTTGGGAATGCAGCCTGGGGCGCTTCCCTTCCCTCGGACAGAGCTCTCCTTGCGGTAGGCCTTGGTAGTTTGCATACAATGGGGCCCTAAGCCCTCTGCAAGTTGGCCTGGCTCCTAGGTCCAAAGGGCAGGCCAGAGCGGAGCTGAGGCTGTCAGGCTCCAGACACATCTCCCATACTCCTACATCCTGCTCCTCCCCGGGCGTGAACGCTAGAAGCTGGGAAGGTACCTGGACCGTGCAGGGGCGGGGCGAACGCGGGCGGCGTGGGGCGGGGGTCGGCTTCTGGCGGGGGTGGGGGCGGGCTTCCCAGTTGTGCTCTCAGAGGTGGACACTGAGGCTGCAAACGCGCCGGGAGCGCACCCGGGACTGGGTAAACCCGGGCTGCGCGGGTCGAGATTCCGATGGCTTTGGGTGGGGGTCGGTCCCAGTTGTGCTCCCGGGGGTCGCCACTGCGGCTGGGAACGCGCCGGGAGCGCGGCAGGGGCGGGGCTAACCCTGAGGGCGCGGGGCGGGGGTCGGCTCATGGGGGGGATGGGGAGGGGTTCCCAGTTGCGCTCTCGGGGGTTGCAACTGCGGCTGGGAACGCCCATTTCGTCCGCTCCTGGGTCCCCAAGGATCGCCATCCCGTGGGTGCAGTGGAGGGCTGCGGACCACAGGTAAGGGAACTGGGACTGCGTGGAGCAGGGAACCAAGTATTCCGCCGTCTGTTGGCACATTCTCGGAGCTCCCCAACCTGGCGGTCGCAGAAAGGCCTTGCCTTTGGGGTCAAGGCCTTTACCGCTCCACCCCTCTGCTGAAAAATCTCCGAGTGTGCGCGGTTCTTCCAAGCAGCCTAGTGTCCGCTGGAAGTCCAAGGGACAGAACACTGAACTCTGGCCGGCTGGCCCAGCCCTGCTTCTGGCACTTTGTAAGCCAGCGGGCCCTTGAGCACCTGCTGGGATGGGAAAGGGAAGGGTCCACGGATTGCACCCTAGAAACTTAGTAGGGTGCATGGATTTCAAACCCTGGTGGCCGCCCAGGCAGCAAAGAAGGGGGGAGGGCACCTTGCTGCCCTTTCATGGCAGAATCTGTGGTTGTCCAGCTGCGTGGGCCTTTTCATGAGGACCCTGTGCAATAAAAGTTTGGTGTTTTGGAACTGAATAATTAGAACGTGTAAAAGCTTTAAATTATGTCGTGGTGTAATTAAAAAACAAAACAAAACAAAACCAAGCTCCAAGTGTTTTGCAAATGGAGGTTTAAATATTGAAGGACTGTATTCCTTGCACTGTGGCATTCTATCAAGAAGTGTGCAGGATTTTTTTTTTTTAAGAAAAGTGTTCGAAGTGAGGGAAACAGGAAACCCAGAGGTGCCCCTGTATTTTGGGGAAGGCCTTAGGAGGTCACTTGGAAATGCTGCTGGCTGTGCGGGAGGGGGGCAGATGGGCTGTGCAGGCTTGTCCTTTGCATGGATGTTCCTGTGTGTGGAAACCCAGCTCGGAGCCATCTCCTGATGTGTAAGAATTTCTCAGACAAACCTTGAGCTAAGCAATGCATTTTTTCCTAAGAAAATGTTTGTCTTAAGCGATGTAAATATCCTATGTATTTCCGCTAGACTCTGGCTTCAGGTCGGTTCCCCCAAAAGGCTCAGAAGCGATTTGAACAAAACAGCATGTTTTCCTCCTAGCTTGTTCTCCTTATCTATGTTAAGGAAATGATATATTTGCCTGCAATACTGCCTTTCTTCAAGATTCATGTCAATCAAGTTTTGGCCCGGGATGACTCACCTGCTGCCAATATTATCTCAATGCATGTCGTGGGGGAAGGGCCTGGTGCCATTCCCTGAAACAGTTCCTTTCTTTCCTTAGCTGACTGCTAGTGCCTGTAGAATATCTGGCTAAAGACCAGCAGGGGGTACTCTTACTACCCCCCCCACCCCGCCTCAAGTCTAAGTCAGCAGCTTTCTCTATCTCTTTAATACTTTAATAACACTTGATGACACAAAAGCTCTGAGCGATCAAATCATATCAAATCTTCATTTCAGATTGAAGATGCATTCCATGGTATTGCCATCTTAAGTCTTTCCATCGTTATGGAATATCTGTCCATGTATTCAGGATAGTTTTCAGCCAGGGTGTATAATTTCCAGTGTGCCAGTCTTGTCATCCTCGTTACATCCATGGCAAAGTGTTTTATTCATGTTGATATTATTGAAAGGGAATTTTTTAAAATTCCTTTTCAGATTATTATCTGCTAATGTATACAGATAAAACTGTGTAATCATTCATTTTTATCAGTTTGGACAGCTTGAGAGTTGTCTTTAATTTCTTTACTTTCTGACACTTTAAGATTATCCTGGGACACATATGTAATGCCTCACCCCTAAATTCAGACATGTGTTCAAAGAACTTCTGTCCTTTTATTTATTTATTTATTTATTCTTTAACATTGAAATCGTTTTGACTATGCTGGGTGTTTGTTGCTAAATGGAAGTAGCTAGGACCTCTGGACTGCAGTCTCTCATCTCTTGCTGACCTCTTGTTGACCTCTGCAGATTCCTGGTAGGTGGGAGCTTGTTAGTTCCTTGTTCCTTATCAGAACCTCCTGTGGTAAGTGTTTTTCTCTTCTCTGTTGCCTGGTAAGGGTGGGTGGTCATGGGAATCCCAAAGTTGGCTAGAAGTCAATTATTTAGGCAGGCTTGTGCATAGATATGGGAGAAGGCAATGGCACCCCACTCCTGGAAAATCCCAAGGACGGAGGAGCCTGGTAGGCTGCAGTCCATGGGGTGGCTAAGAGTCGGACACCACTGAGCGACTTCATTTTCACTTTTCACTTTCATGCATAGGAGGAGGAAATGGCAACCCACTCCAGTGTTCTTGCCTAGAGAACCCCAGGGACTGCGGGGCCTGGTGGGCTGCCATCTATGGCGTGGCACAGGGTCGGCCTCAACTGAACCACTTAGCAGCTGCAGCAGCAGCAGCAGCAGTGCATAGATATCAAAGGGGATGAGAACAGTCAGGTAGGATCACATATGTCACCGTGAAACAATACTTCTCCTCTTAGCCAAAGCTAACAAAAGATTTCTGTTCTAGGTCAACCTAGAAGAGATCACTTAAGAGGTAAAAAACTTCAACTCCATTAGCAAAGGCAGTTCAACATCTCAAGAAAACTTGTGCTAGGCACAAAACTCTTTTCTGGGGGCCTACTTTCCCTACAACCTCCTTATCCCATTCTGTACCCATTCCTTTGCTTCTCCCGTCCAGAAAATGCCACCTGTAAGACAGAACTACTTCGTTTTCCTTCTTAAAGTGTGATTGCATTCCATACATTCTTGTAATAACAAGTCATACATTTCCCTTCAGCAACCAAGAACTGACTCTTATATTGGCATTTGATAGATTGGTGAGCATACCTATCAGTGATAATAGCGCCCACCCCGCTTCCTGCAAGAACAGAACAAAACAAAACAAAACAAAAAAATTGCTTTCTTACATTTAATATGTTCGGATGGTGCCAGTCACTATTCATGCATAGTCAAAAATCTCTTTTGTTTCTGTGTAAAAGGGAGGTCCTTTCAAGTCGTGAATGTTTAAGAAGTTTCATTTATTTGGAAGTGACCTAGCTATTCAATACACTGTCGTCACTTAGTTTAGCACCAGGATAGAAACTCAGGTAACCAAAACACCTGGAGGAACGATTGTAAGTTCAGTTCAGTTCAGTTGCTCAGTCGAGTCTGACTCTTTGGGACCCCGTGGCCTGCAGGACGCCAGGCTTCCGTGTCCATCACCAACTCCAGGGGCTTGCTCAAACTCATGTCCATCGAGTCAGTGATGCCATCCAACCATCTTATCCTCTGTCATCCCCTTCTCCTCTGCCTTCAATCAAGACTATGAGAGGCAGATATTTTAGAGTATAATTATTGTTAAGAGTTTATCTAAAAGCTCATATCACATTTACATTTTTTACATTGGTTGTTGCTGTTTCCAGGTACTTTCTTGCTGACAAGCTTGTGACACATATAACAATAGAGCAATTTTTACCTCAAAAGAAACCTAGGCACTATGAACATGTTGTGCTTAATGTTGTTGACTCTTAGACATGTCTATAGTGGAGGAGCAAAACCAAAAATACTAGATATTTAATATTGACTAGTTCCCAGTTCACGGGACTCTGACATTCATTTAGGTCAATGTTTTCTTGTATTTCCAGCAGTTTGATTTGGAAGGGCTGCCTTGTCTTGAGACCATTGAAATCAGAACTCAGAACTTGAGCAATATTATCAAAAAACACAAGGCTCACACTGACACATACCTTAATCCAGACAGACAGACAAGACATCTTCCAGTTTTCCGCCTGAGATTTAAAATATTTCTTTGAGCCGTTTTCCTGGGGAGTGGGGGGGGGGAGTGGGGGTGGCAGCGAGGCAGGCTTGGGTAACAAGCTAATTGTTGGTCATTGCATATGCAAAGAACCAGCTTTCCGGGTTCCAAGGAAAAAAGTTTCCTTGGTACCCAATTTTGTTTGGATCTATAGACTCTCATGGCCCTCCTAGGTCAGGACATCTTTCCTTTCTGTAGTCCTCATTTTATCCCTAAATCATAGACAGCTTGGATTGTCTCTGTGGGGTGGATGTATTGTCCTCGTGTTTGACCTGGCGGCAGTAGCGAGGTCCGAGGTCCTCTCCTGGAACCGGGCGTGGGGACGGGGCTCACCAGGAGCCCCTGGTGGAAGTGGGCAACGCGCCGGGAGCGCGCCAGGGGCGGGGCGATCCCGGGCGGCGCGGGTCGGGGTTCTGGTCGGGAGGGGGTGGGGGGCGGTAACAGTTGTGCTCTCGGGGGTCCCCACTGCAGCTGGAAACGCGCTGGGAGTGTGGCAGGGGCGGGGTGAACCCGGGTGGCGCGGGGCGGGGTTCGGCTCCTGGCGGGGGTGGGGGAGGGCTTCCCAGTTGTGCTCTCGGTGGTGGCCACTGCGGCTGGAAACGCGCCGGGAGCGCACCCGGGGCGGGGTAAACCTGGGCTGCGCGGGTCGAGATTTAGAAGGCTGTGGGTGGGGGTTCGGTCCCAGTTGTGCTCTCGGGGGTCGCCACTGCGGCTAGGAACGCCCATTTCCTATGCTCCTGTGTCCCCAAGGATCCACATCTAGTGGGTGCAGCGGAGGGCTGCGGGCCACAGGTCAGGGAACTGGGACTGCTTGGAGCAGGGAACCAAGTATTCCGCCCTCTGTTGGCACATTCTCGGAGCTCCCCAACCTGGCGGTCGCAGAAAGGCCTCGCCCTTGGTGTCAAGGCCTTTACCGCTCCACCCCTTTGCTGAAAAATCTCAGTCTGCACGGTTTTCCCAAGCAGCCTAGTGTCCCCTGGAAGTCCAAGGGACAGAACACTGAACTCTGGCCGGCTGGCCCAGCCCTGCTTCTGGCACTTTGTAAGCCAGCGGGCCCTTGAGCACCTGCTGGGATGGGAAAGGGAAAGGTCCACGGATTGCACCCTAGAAACTTAGTAGGGTGCATGGATTTCAAACCCTGGTGGACGCCCAGGCAGCAAAGAAGGGGGGAGGGCACCTTGCTGCCCTTTCATGGCAGAATCTGTGGCTGTCCTGATGCGTGGGCCTTTTCATGGGGACCTTGTGCAATAAAAGTTTGGTGTTTTGGTACTGAATAATTAGAAATTGTAAAAAGTTTAAATTATGTGGTGGTGTAATTAAAAAACAAAACAAAACAGAACCAAGCCCCAAGTGTTTGGCACCGGGAGGTTTAAGTATCGAAGGCCTGTTTTCCTTGCACTGTGGCATTTTATCAAGAAGTGTGCAGGATTTTTTTTTTTTTTTAAGAAAAGTGTTCGAAGTGAGGGAAACAGGAAACCCAGAGGTGCCCCTGTATTTTGGGGAAGGCCTTAGGAGGTCACTTGGAAATGCTGCTGGCTGTGGGGGAGGGGGGCAGATGGGCTGTGCAGGCTTGTCCTTTGCATTCATGTTCTTGTGTGTAGAAACCCAGCTCGGAGCCATCTCCTGATGTGTAAGAATTTCGCAGACAAACCTTGAGCTAAGCAATGCATTTGTTCCTGAGGAAATGTTTGTCTTAAGCGATGTAAATATCCTATGTATATCTGCTGGACTCTGGCTTCAGGTCGGTTCCCCCAATAGGCTCAGAAGCGACTTGAACAAAACAGTATGTTTTCCTCGTACCTTGTTCTCCTAATCTATGTTAAGGAAATGATATATTTGCCTGGAATACTGCCTTTCTTCAAGATTCATGTCAATCAGTTTTTGGCCCAGGATGACTCACCTGCTGCCAATGTGACCTCAAGGCATGTCGTGGGGGAGGGGCCTGGTGCCATTCCCTGAGACAGTGCCTTTCTTTCCTTAGCTGACTGCTAGTGCCTGTAGAATATCTGGCTAGAGACCAGCAGGGCGTACACCCCGCCTCAAGTCTAAGTCAGCAGCTTTCTCTATCTCATTTATACTTTAATAACAATTGATGACACAAAAGCTCTGAGTGATCAAATCATATCAAATCTTCATTTCAGATTGAAGACGCATTCCATGGTATTGCCATCTTAAGTCTTTCCATTGTTATGGAATACCTGTCCATGTATTCAGGATAGTTTTCAGCCAGGGTGTATAAGTTCCAGTGTGCCAGTCTTGTCATCCTCGTTACATCCATGGCAAAGTGTTGTATTCATGTTGACATTATTGAAAGGGAATTTTTTTAAATTCCTTTTCAGATTATTATCTGGTAATATATACAGAAAAAACTGTGTAATCTTTCGTTTTTATCAGTTTGGACAGCTTGATAGTTGTCTTTAATTTCTTTCCTTTCTCATACTTTAAGATTTTCCGGGCACCGTACATGTACTGCCTCACCCCTAATCTCAGTCATGTGTTCAAAGAACTTCTGTCCTTTATTTGTTTACTTATTTTTTGCAACATTGAATTCGGTTTGACTATGCTGGGTCTCTGCTGCAAGATGGAAGTTGCTAGGACCTCTGGACTGCAGTCTTCCATCTCTTACTGACCTCTTGTTGACCTCTGCAGAATCCTGGTTGGCGGGAGCTTGTTAGTTCCTCGTTCCTTACCAGGACCTCCTGTGGTAAGTGTTTTTCTCTTCTCTGTTGCCTTGTAAGGGTGGATGGTCATTGGCATCCCAAAGCTAGCTAGAAGTCAATGATTTAGGCAGGCTTGTGCATAGATATGGGAGAAGGCAATGGCACCCCACTCCAGTACTCTTGCGTGGAAAATCCCATGGATGGAGGAGCCTGGTAGGCTGCAGTCCATGGGGTCGCTAAGAGTCGGACACCACTGAGCGACTTCACGTTCACTTTTCACTTTCATGCATGGGAGGAGGAAATGGCAACCCACTCCAGTGTTCTTGCCTAGAGAACCCCAGGGACTGCGGGGCCTCGTGGGCTGCCGTCTATGGGGTCGCACAGAGTCGGACACGACTGAAACGACTTAGCAGCAGCAGCGGCGGCAGCAGCAGCAGAAGCAGTGCATCGATATCAAAAGGGCTGCAAACAGTCAGGAAGGATCACATATGTCACCGTGAAACACTACTTCTCCACTTAGCCAAAGCTAACAAAAGATTTCTGTTCTAGGTCAACCTAGAAGAGATCACTTAAGAGGTAAAGAAACTTAAACTCCATTAGCAAAGGCAGTTCGACATCTCAAGAAAACTTGTGCTAGGCACAGAACTCTTTTCTGGGGGTCCACTTTCCCTACAACCTCCTTATCCCATTCTGTACCCATTCCTTTGCTTCTCCCATCCTGAAACGGCCGCCTGTAAGACAGAACTACTTTGTTTTCCTTCCTCAAGTGCCATTGCATTCCACATGCTTTCTTGTAATAACAAGTCATACATTTCCCTTCAGCAACCAAGAACTGACTTTTATATTGGCATTGGCTATAGCCCGCCCCCCTCCCCCCACCCCCAAGAACAGAACAAAACAAAACAAAACAATTGGTTTCTTACATTTAACATGTCAGGATGGTGCCAGACACTATTCATGGAGAGTCAAAAATCTCTTTTGTTTCTGTGTAAAAGGGAGGTCCTTTCAAGTCGTGAATGTTTCAGAACTTTCATTTATTTGGAAATGACCTAGCTATTCAATACACTGTCGTCACAAGGATAGAAACTCGGGTAAACAAAACACCTGGAGAAACGTTTGTTAGTTCAGTTCAGTTCAGTTGCTCAGTCGTATCTGACTCTTTGGGACCCCGTGGCCTGAAGGACGCCAGGCTTCCGTGTCCGTCACCAGCTCCAGGGGCTTGCTCAAACTCATGTCCATCGAGTCAGTGATGCCATCCAACCATCTTATCCTCTGTCATCCCCTTCTCCTCTGCCTTCAATCAAGACTATGAGAGGCAGATATTTTAGAGTATAATTATTGTAAAGAGTTTGTCTAAAAGCTCATATCACATTTACATTTTTTACTTTTGTTGTTGTCGTTTCCAGGTAGTTTCTTGCTGACAAGCTTGTGACAGATATAACAATAGAGCAATTTTTACCTCAAAAGAAACCTAGGCACTATGAACATGTTGTGCTTAATGTTGTTGACTCTTAGACATGTCTATAATGGAGGAGCAAAACCAAAAATACTAGATATTTAATATTGACTAGTTCCCAGTTCACGGGACTCTGACATTCATTTAGGTCAATGTTTTCTTGTATTTCCAGCAGTTTGATTTGGAAGGGCTGCCTTGTCTTGAGACCATTGAAATCAGAACTCAGAACTTGAGCAATATTATCAAAAAACACAGGGCTCACACTGACACATACCTTAATCCAAACAGACAGACAAGACATCTTCCAGGTTTCCGCCTGAGATTTAAAATATTTCTTTGAGCCAGTCTTCTGGGGAGTGGGGGGATGGGGGTGGCAGTAAGGCAGGCTTGGGTAACAAGCTAATTGTTGGTCATTGCATATGCAAAGAACCAGCTTTCCGGGTTCCAAGGAAAAAAGTTTCCTTGGTAACCAACTTTGTCTGGTTCTATAGAATATCATGGCCCTCCTAGGTCAGGTCATCTTGCCTTTCTGTAGCCTCGTTTTATCCCTAAATCATAGACAGCTTGGATTGTCTCTGTGGGGTGTATGTATTGTCCTCATGTTTGACCTGGCGGCAGCAGCGAGGTCCGAGAGCCTCTCCTGGAACCGGGCGTGGGGACGGGGCTCACCGAGAGCCACTGGTGAAGGTGGGCAGCGCCCCTGGAGCGCGGCAGGGGCGGGGCGAACCCGGGCGGCGCAGGGCGGGTGTCGGCTCCTGGCGGGGGTAGGGGAGGGCTTCCCAGTTGTGCTCTCGGAGATGGCCACTGCAGCTGGAAACGCGCCGGGAGCGCAGCCAGGGTGGGGTAAACCTGGGCTGCACAGGTCGAGATTCCGCTCACTGTGGGTGGGGGGTCGGTCCCTGTTGTACTCCCGGGGGTCGCCAATATTGCTGGGAACCCACCGGGAGCCCGGCAGGGCCGGGGCGAAACCTGGCGGTGCGGGGCGGGGTGGGGTTCCGTTCGCAGTGGGGGTCGGCTCCTGGCGGGGGTGGGGGAGGGCTTTCCAGATGTGCTGTTGGGGGTCGCCATTGCGGCTGGGAATGCCCATTTCGTGAACTCCTGGATCCCCAAGGATCGGCATCCATTGGCCACAGCGGAGGGGTGCGGAACACAGGTAAGGGAACGGGGACTGCGTGGAGCAGGGAACCATGTATTCCGCCCTGTGTTGGCACAGTCTCAGAGCTCCCCAACCTGGCGGTCGCAGAAAGGCCTCGTCTTTGGGGTCAAGGCCTTTACCGCTCCACCCCTCTGCTGAAAAACCTCAGAGTCTGCGCGGTTTTCCCAAGCAGCCTAGTGTCCGCTGGAAGTCCAAGGGACATAACCCTGAATTCTGGCCGGCTGGCCCAGCCCTGCTTCTGGCACTTTGTAGGCCAGCGGGCCCTGGAGCACCTGCTAGGATGGGAAAGGGAAGGGTACGCGAATTGCACCCTGGTGGCCGCCGAGGCAGCAAAGAAGGGGGAGGGCACCTTACTGCCCTTTAATGGCAGACAGAATCTGTGGCTGTCCTGCTGCGTGGGCCTTTTCATGGGGACCTTGTGCAATAAAAGTTTACCGGTGACCTTAGGGAACTTCCCAGTGTGCTTCTGACAGATGAGGGATGCTGTGGAGTTGGCGGGGCCTCTCAGGACTCCGCTGGGTTTGGCGCAATGGAAGAGGGCCTCATCTCCAGGGAAGGCAGGAACCTCAGGCTTCCTCTCCGTTTCAGACTCCGACCGCAGGGTCCCTGCAGAGTTGGGACAGGAGAGTCAGGAATCGTCTTGTCTGAGGAAGGGAACTCCGCTTGCCTCTCGAGGTGCTCAGGGGGTCTCAGGCCCCTTGTTGAGCTGTGTGTGGAACCTGCGGGTGTTTCCGGAAATGCACGACGGTGACAGTGCCCCTTCGTGTTGTGCCTTCACCCACTGGGTTGCCTTCGAAGAGGTGTCCGGGCCTCGGGTTCTTTTCAAAAGCGGACAGGGAAATCGGGGTCTTTCGGCATGAGGGACCACCCACGGGGCTAGTCTCAAATTTCCTAGTGAGGCCGGCTTCATCCTGAGTTGTGCTGGGAAGGCCGGGGACACTTCCAGACAATGCAGGGGGATCGACTCTCCTGTCGCCATTAGGAGGGGAGAAGGGGCTCAGATGAAGTGGGGACGGAACCCTCGGTGTTACCCTCGAGGGAAACCGGCGTGTGGGGCACTTTTGGGGGTTGCATGAAAGGAGTCAGGTACCGTTTCGCACTTCAGGACAGAACCTGGGACTTCCCTTGAGACGCCGTAGCGGGCAAGGGCCTCATCTTGCGAAGACGTTGGGACCATGTGGATTTTCTCGAGTTGCGGCGGGATTCTAGAGTTACGAAGTGGGTTTCAGGCTTCCTCTTGTGTTGGCCCCGGGAAGCCTAATCTTCCATTCGAGTTGCGAGGGAAAGCTGAGGGTTGCACTCGAGTCACTGCAGGGCCAAAAAGACCTCATCTAGGCCTGTGTCCGGGACTTAACGTTCCTCTCAAGGGAAGACAGGGATCTCAGGGTGGCGTTCCAGACTCCCCCGGGAAGTCAGGCCTCGCCTCGAGGGCAAGCCAAGGATGCCGCTCTCCTCTCAAGTCGCGACGCAGATCTCTTGGAGCCCACTGAGTGGCCTCAAGGGAGTCAGGCCTTCTCTTCAGTTTGGAGAGAGGACTCGGGATTGTGCTCTGGGTCAGGCAGGAAAAGAAGGCCCTCACCTCGCGAGGATGGGGGCTTCTCAGGGGTCTCCTCGAGCTGCGGCGCCCGTGGGGGTTTTCTCACGAGGCAAGACGAGGATCTCAGGGAGCCTCTCGTGCAGTGCCAGGGAAGTCAGGTCTCTGTGCACGTGGCGAGGGGGAGCGCGTCATGGCTCTCCAGTCATGGGAGAGGACTAGGGCCTCCAGAGGCGTTGAAGAAGGACACTCGAGGTCTTTCTGTGGTTGCAGCGGGAAAGCCTCGTTTCCCTCGACTTCTGCCGGGGACCTGAGGGAACTTCCCATGGTGCCTCTGATAGGTGAGGGATGCTGTGGAGTTGGCGGGGCCTCTCGGGACTCCGCTGGTCTTGGCGCAATGGAAGAGGGCCTCATCTCGAGGGGAGACAGGAAACTTAGGCTTCCTCTCCTTTTCGGACTCCAACCACAGGGTCCCTGCAGAGTTGGGACAGGAGAGTCAGGCCTCGTCTTGTCTGAGGAAGGGAACTCCGCTTGCCTCTCGAATTGCTCAGGGTGTCTCACGCACCTCGTCAAGCTGTGTGTGGAAACCGCGGGTTTTTCCGGATGACGCACGGGGGTGTCAGTGCCCCTTCGAATGGTAACTTCACCCACAGGGTTGCCTTCGAAGAGGTGTCCGGGCATCGGGTTCTTATCCAGAGCGTACTGGGAAATCGGGGTCGTTCGGCATGTGGCACAACCCACGGGGCTCGTCTCGAATTTCCTCGGGAGGCCGGCCTCATCCTGAGGTGTGCCGGGAAAGCCGGGAACCCCTTCCAGAATACGCAGGGGAATCGACTCTCCTGTCGTGATGAGGAGGGGAGAAGGGGCTCAGATGAAGGGGTGCCAGGACCCTCGGTGTTCCCCTCGAGGGAACCCGGCGTGTCTGGGAAATTTTGGAGGTCGCATGAAGGGTGTCAGGTACCGTTTCGCAACTCAGGATGGAACGTGAGACTTCCCTTGAGACGCCGTAGCGGGTAAGGGCCCCATCTTGCGAAGACGTTGGGACCACGTGGTTTTTCTCGAGTTGCGGCGGGATTCTCGAGTTACGACGGGGATTTCAGGCTTCCTCTTGGGTTGGCCCTGGGAAGCCCCATCTTCCATTCGAGTTGCTAGGGAAAGCTGGGGGTTGCGCTCGAGTCACTGCAGGGCCCAAGAGACCTCATCTAGGCGTGTGTCCAGGACCTAGTAGTACTCTCAAGGGAAGACAGGGATCCCGGGGTTGCACTCCAGAGTCCCCCGAGGAGTCAGGCCTCGCCTCGAGGGGAAGCAAAGGACTCCGCTCTTCTCTTGAGCCACGACGCGCATCTCTTGGAGCCCTCTGAGTGGCCTCAAGGGAGTCAAGCCTAATCTTCAGTTTGGAGAGAGGACTCGGGATTGCTCTCCAGGAAAGGCAGGAAAAGAAGGCCCTCACCTCGCGAGGACGGGGGCTTCTCAGGGGTTTCCTCGAGCTGCGGCGTCCGTGGGGCTTTTCTCACGAGGCACGACGAGTTTCTCAGGGAGCCTCTCGTGCGGCACCAGGGAAGTCAGGTCTCCATGAGCGTGGCGAGGGGGAGCGCGTCATTGTTCTTGAGTCCTGGGAGGGGACTAGGGCATGAAGGTGTGTAGAAGAAGGTCTCTCGAGGTCTTTCTCGGCTTGCAGCGGGAAACCATCGTTTCCCTCGACTTCTCCCGGTGACCTGAGGGAACTTCCGAGGGTTCCTCTTAGAGGTGAGGGATGCTGTGGAGTTGGTGGGCCATCTCGGGACTCCTCTGGGTTTGGCGCAATCGAAGAGGGCCTCATCTCGAGGGGAGACAGGACCTCAGGCTTCCTCTCCGTTTCGTACTCCGACAGCAGTGTCCCTGCAGCTTTGGGGCAGGAGAGTCAGGCCTCGTCTTGTCTGAGGAAGGGAACTCCGCTTGCCTCTCGAGTTGCTCAGGGAGTCTCAGTCCCCTCGTGGAGCTCTGTGTGGAAACCGCGGGTGTTTCCGGACGATGCACGGGAGTGTCAGTGCCCCTTCGTGTTGTTCCTTCACTCACAGGGTGGCCTTCGAAGAGGTGTCCGGGCATCGGGTTCTCCTCAACTGCGGACCGGGAAATCAGGGTCGTTCAACATGGGGCACCAGCACGGGGCTTGTCTCGAATTTCCTCGTGAGGCCGGCCTCATCCTGAGGGGCGCCGTGCAGGCCGGGAACCCCTTCCAGACCACGCAGGGGAAGCAACTCTCCTGTCGCAAACAGGAGAGGAGTAGGAGCTCAGAGGAAGTGGTGCCGGGACTCTCGGTGTTCCCCTCAAGGGAACCCGGCATGTCGGGGAACTTTTGGATGTCGCATGAAGGGTGTCAGGTACCGTGTCTCACTTCACGACGGAACATGGGACTTCCCTTGAGACGCCGTACCGGGCAAGGGCCTCATCTTGCGAAGACGTTGAAACCACGTGGTTTTTCTCGAGTTGCGGCAGGATTCTCGAGTTTCGACGAGGATTTCAGTCTTCCTCTTGGGTTGGCCTTGGGAAGCCCCATCTCCCATTCAAGTAGCGAGGGAAATCTGGGGGTAGCGCTCGAGTCACTGCAGGGCCATAGAGACCTCATCAAGGCGTGTGTCCTGGAACTAATATTCCTCTCCAGGGAAGGCAGGAATCTCGGGGTTGCATTTCAGGCTCCCTCAGGGAGTCAGGCCTCGTCTCGAGGGGAAGCCAAGGACTCCGCTCTCCTCTCGAGTGGCAACGCGGATCTCTTGGAGCCCACTGAGTGGCCTCAAGGGAGTCCAGCCTCCTCTTCCGTTTGGAGAGAGGACCCGGGATTGCTCTCCAGGCCATGCAGGAATAGAAGGCCCTCAGCTCGCTAGGACGGGGGCGTCTCAGGGGTTTCCTCGACCTGCGGCGCCCGTGGGGGTTTTCTCCCGAGGCACGACGAGGATCTCAGGGAGCCTCTCGTGCGGCGCCAGGGAAGTCAGGTCTCCATGCGCGTGGCGAGGGGGAGCGCGTCCTGGCTCTCGAGTCACGGGAGGGGACTAGGGCCTCGAGACGCATTGAAGAAGGACTCTCGAGGTCTTTCTCGGGTGGCGGCGGGAAACCCTGGTTTCCCTCGCCTTCTGCCGGGGATCTTAGGGAACTTCCCAGGGTGCCTCTGAGAGGCGAGGGATCCTGTGGAGGTGGCGGGGCCCCTCGGGACTCCGCTGGGTCTGGCGCAACGGAAGAGGGCCTCACCTCGAGGGGAGGCAGGAACCTCAGGCTTCCTCTCCGTTTCGGCTCCGACCGTGGGGTCCCTGCAGAGTTGGGACAGGAGAGTCATGCCTCGTCTTGTCTGAGGAAGGGAACCCCGCTTGCCTCTCGAGTTGTCAGGGGTTTTCAGGCCCCTGGTCGAGCTGCGTGTGGAACCCGCGGGTCTTTCCGGATGATGCACGGGGGTGTCAGTGCCCCTTCGTGTTGTGCCTTCACCCACAGGGTTGCCTTCGTAGAGGGGTCCGGGCCTCGGGTCCTTCTCAAAAGCGGACCGGGGAATCGGGGGCATTTGTCATGTGGCACCACCCACGTGGCTCGTCTCGAATTTCCCTGTGAGACCGGCCTCATCCTGAGGTGCACCGGGAAGGCCGGGAACCCCTTCCAGACCACGCAGGGGAATCGACTCTCCTGTCGTGATCAGGAGGGGAGAACGGGCTCAGATGAAGCTGTGCTGGGACCTTGGTGTTCCCTCGAGGGTACCCGGCGTGTCGGGGAGCTTTTGGTGGTCGCACGAAGGGTGTCAGTTACTGT
This sequence comes from Bubalus kerabau, assembly GCF_029407905.1. NCBI lineage: Eukaryota > Metazoa > Chordata > Mammalia > Artiodactyla > Bovidae > Bubalus > Bubalus kerabau. The sequence goes on along the minus strand of NW_026577915.1, from coordinate 815,519 downwards.
TTCGCACTTCAGGGCGGAACATGGGACTTCCCCTGAGACGCTGTAGTGGGCAAGGGCCTCATCTTGCGAAGACGTTGGAACCACGTGTTTTTTCTCGAGTTGCGCCGGGATTCTCGAGTGACGATGGGGATTACAGGCTTCCTCCTCTGTTGGCCCTGGGAAGCCCAGTCTTCCATTCGATTGGCGAGGGAAAGCTGGGGGTTTCGCTCGAGTCACTGCAGGGCCAAAGAGACCTCATCTAGGCTTGTGTCCAGGACCTAATGTTCTTCTCCAGGGAAGGCAGGGATCTCAGGGTTGCATTCCAGGATCCCCCTGGGTGTCAGGCCTCGTCTTGAGGGGAAGCAAAGGACTCTGCTGTCCTCCCGAGTCGCGACGCGGATATCTTGGAGCCCCCTAGTGGCGTCAGTGGAGTCAAGCCTCCTCTTCATTTTGGAGAGAGGGCTCGGGATTGTTCTCCAGGCCATGCAGGAAAAGAAGTCCCTTCACATCGCGAGGACGGGGGCGTCTCAGGGGTTTCCTCGAGCTGCGGCGCCCGTGGGAGTTTTCTCGCGAGGCACGGCGAGGATCTCAGGGAGCCTCTCGTGCGGCGCCAGGGAAGTCAGGTCTCCCTGCGCGTAGCGAGGAGGAGCGCGTTGTGGCTCTCGAGTAATGGGAGGGGACTAGGGCCTCAAGACGCGTTGAAGAGGGACTCTCGAGGTCTTTCTCGGGTTGTGGCGGGAAAAATTCGTTTCCCTCGACTTCTGCCGGGGACCTTAGGGAACTTCCCAGGGTGTCTCTGAGAGTTGAGGGATACTGTGGAGTTGGCGGTGCCTCTCGGGACTCCACTGGGTTTGTCGCAATGGAAGAGGGGCTCATCTCGAGGGGAGGCAGGAACCTCAGACTTCCTCTCTGTTTCGGATTCCGACATCAGGGTCCCTGCAGAGTTGGGACAGGAGAGACAGGCTACGTCTTTTCTGAGGAATGGAACTCCGCTTGCCTCTCGAGTTGTTCATGGGGTTTCAGGCCCCTTGTCAAACTGTGTGTGGAATCTGCAGGTTTTTCCAGACGATGCACGGGGGTGTCAGTGACCCTTCGTTTTGTGTCTTCATCCACAGGGTTGCCTTCGAAGAGGTGTCCGGGCATCGGGTTCTTATGAAGAGCGGACCGGGATATCGGGGTCGTTCAGCATTTGGCACCACCCACGTGGGTTGTCTCGAATTTCCTCATGAAACCGGCCTCATCCTGAAATGTGCCGCAAAGTTCATGAAACTCTTCCAGACAAAGCAGAGGAATCGACCCTCCTGTGGCGATCAGGAGGGGAGAAGTGGCTCAGATGAAGTGCTGCTGGGAACCTCGGTGTTTCCCTCAAGTGAGACAGGTATGTCGGGTAACTTTTGGGGTCGCATAAAGTGTTCCAAGTACCGTTTCGCTCTTCAAAATGGAACGTTGGACTTCTCTTGGGGTGCTCCAGCGGGCATGGGCCTCATCTTGGAATGACTGCGGAACCACTTGGTTTTTCTCGAGTTGCGGTGGGATATTTGAGTTACTACAGGGAATTCATGCTTCCTCTTGTGTTGGCCCACAAAAGTCTTATCTTCCATTCGAGATTCGAGGAAGAGCTGGAGGTGCGCTCTAGTCACTGAAGGCAAAAGAGACCCCACCAAGGCTTGTGTGCAGGACCTAATGTTCATGTCAAGGCTCGACAGAAATCTCGGGGTTGCATTCCAGACTCACCTTGGAGTCAGCCCTCATCTCGAGGGGAAGCAAAGGACTCTGCTCTCCTCTCGAGTCGGACGGGTATGTCTTGGAGCCCACTGAGTGGCTTAAAGGGAGTCAAACCTCCTTTGGTGTTTGGAGGGAGGACACGGGATTGCTCTCCAGGGAATGCATGAAATGAAGGCCCTCATCTCCCAACGACTGGGGCGTCTCGTAGGTTTTCTCGAGCTGTGGCGCTAGTGTGGGGTTTCTCACGAAGTAAGACTGGGAGCTCAGTGAGCCTCTCACGTGGTGCCAGGGCAGTCAGGTCTCTATGCACGTGGTGAGAGGGAGCCCGTCATTGTTCTCGAGTCATGGTAGGGGAATTGGGCCTGAAGAGGTGTTAAAGAAGGACTCTCGAGGTCTTTCCTGGGTTGCAGCAGGAAACCCTGGGTTCCATCGACTTGTGCCAGTGACTTCATGAAGCTTCTCAGCGTGCCTCTGAGAAGTCAGGGTCACTGTGGAGTTGGGAGGGGCCTCTTGGAACTCCACTGGGTTTGGTGCAATGGAAGAGGGCCTCATGACAAGTTTAGGCAGGAACCTCAGGGTTTCTCTCCTGGCTTCGAATGTGCCGGGTCTGACTCGGATCGCAGAGTCCCTGCAGAGTTGGGACAGGAGAGTCAGGCCTCGTCTTGTGTGGAGGACTGGAACTCCGCTTGACTCTCGCGTTGTTCATGGGGTGACAGGCCACTTGTCGATTTGTATGTGGAACTTGTGGGTTTTTCTGGACGATGCACCGGGGTGTCACTGCCCCTTCGTGTTGTGCCTTGATCCACAGGATTGCCTTCGAGTTGGGTTCTGCCATCGGGTTCTTATCAAGAGCGGACCAGGGAATTGGGGTCTTTTGGCATGCCGCACCACCCACGAGGCTATGTCTCAAATTTCCTCGTGAGACTGGCCTCATCTTGATGTGCGCCAGGAAGGTCGGGAATGCCTTCCAGACAAAGCAGGGGAATCGAACCTCCTGTCGCGATCAAGAGGGGAGAAGAGTCTCAGATGAAGTGGTGCCGGGAACCTCGGTGTTCTCCTCAAGTGAGACTGGTATGTTGGGGAACTTTTGGGGTTGCATCAAGGGTTCCAAGTAACTTTTCGCTCTTCAATACGGAACGTGGGACTTCTCTTGAGACGCTGTAGCGGGCAAGGGCCTCATCTTTCGATGACGGGGGAACCACGTGGTTTTTCTTGAGTTGGGGCGGGATTCTCGAGTTACGACGGGGAATTCAGGCTTCCTGTTCAACTGGCCCAGGGAAGTCCAGTTTTCATTCGAATTGCGAGTTAGAACTGGGGATTGCTCTCGAGACACTGCAGGGCCAAATAGACCTCATCTAGGCTTGTGTCCAGGACCTAATGTTCCTCTGCTGGGGCGACAGCGATCTCGGCATTGCATTCTCGACTCACCCGGGGAATCAGGCCTCGTCTCGAGGGGAAGCCAAGGACACCGCTCTCCTGTCAAGTCGCGACGGGTATATCTTGGAGCTCACTGTGTGGCCTAAAATGAGGCAAGCCTCCTGTGGAGTTTGGAGAGAGGACTCAGGATTGCTCTCCAGGCCATACAGCAAAAGAAGGCCCTCATCTCGTGAGGACTGGGGCGTCTCGTGGGTATTCTCGGGCTGCGGCTCCAGTGTGGTGTTGCTCACGAGGTATAATGGGGAGCTCAGGGAGCCTCTCCTGTGGCGCCAGGGAAGTCAGGTTTCTATGCGCGTGGCTAGGCGGAGTGCGTCATTGCTCTCGAGTCATGGTAGGGGAATGGCACCTCAAGACGCGTTGAAGAAGGACTCTCGAGGTCTTTTACGGGTTGGGGCAGGAAACCCTTGGTTCCCTTGACTTGTGCCGGTGATCTCAGGAAGGTCTAAGGGTGCCTCTGAGAAGTCAGGGATACTGTGCAGTTGGGAGGGGCCTCTCGGGACTCCACTGGGTTCGGTGCAATGGAAGAGGGCCTCATCTCGAGTGGAGGCAGGAAACTCATGTTTCCTCTCCTGACTTCCCCTGGGCCAGATCTGACTCGGATTGCAGTTTCGCTGCAGAGTTCGAACAGGAGAGTCAGGCCTCGTCTTGTGTGGAGGAATGGAACTCTGCTTGCCTCTCCAGTTGTTCACGGGGTGACAGGTCACTTCTCGAGCTGTGTGTGGTACCTGTGGGTTTCTCCGGACGATACCCGGGGGTGTCAGTGCCCCTTCGTGTTGTGCCTTCATCAAAAGGGTTATCTTCAAAGAGGTGTCCGGGCATTGGGATCTTATCAAGAGCGAACCGGGAAATCGGGGTCTTTCGGCATGTGTCACCATCCACGAGGCTATGTCTCGAATATCCTCGTGAGACCGGCCTCATCCTGAGATGCACCGGGAAAGGTGGGAACCCCTTCAAGACAAAACAGGGGAATCGACCCTCCTGTCGGGATCAGGAGGGGAGAAGGGGCCCAGATGTAGTGGTGCCGGGAACCTCTGTGTTCTCCTCGAGTCAGACCAGTGTGTCGAGGAACTTTTGAGGTTGCATCAAGGGTGCCGATACCGTTTCGCACTTCAAGACGGAACGTGGGACTTCTCTTGAGACACTGTAGGGGGCAAGGGCCTCATCTTGCGATGACGGGGGAACCACGTAGCGTTTCTCGAGTTGTGGCGGGATTCTCGAGTTTTGACGGGGAATACAGTCTTCCTCATGTGTTGGCCCAGGGAAGTCCTATCTTCCATTCGAGTTTCAAGGGAGAGCTGGGGATTGCCCTCGAGTCACTGCAGGGCAAAATAGACCTCATCTAGGCTTGTGTCCAGGACTTAATGTTCATCCCTAGGGGCGACAGGGATCTCGGGCTTGCATACCAGACTCACCCGGGGAATCAGGCCTCGTCTCGAGGGGAAGCAAAGAACTCCGCTGTCCTTTTGAGTCGCGATGGGTATCTCTTGGAGCCCACTGTGTGCCCTAAAGGGAGTCAAGCCTCCTGTGCTGTTTGGATAGAGGACTCGGGATTCCTCTCCAGGCCATGCAGGAAAAGAAGGCCCTCATCTCGCGATGACGGCGGCCTCTTGTGGGTTTTCTAGACTGCCGCGCTAGTGCCGGGTTTCTGACAAGGTATGAGAGGGAGCTCAGGGAGCCTCTCGTGTGGCGCCAGGGAAGTCAGGTCCCCATGAGATGGCTAGGGGGAGTTCGTCATTGCTCTCGAGTCATGGTAGGGTAATCGGGCCTCAAGACGGGTTGAAGAAGGACTCTCGAGGTCTTTCTCGGGTCACTGCATAAAACCCAGGGTTCCCTTGACTTGTGCCTGCGACCTCAGGGAGCTTCTCAGAGTGCCTCTGAGAAGTCAGGGATACTGTGCAGTTTGGAGGGGCCTCTCGAGACTCCTCTGCATTTGGTGGAATGTAAGAGGGACTCATCTCGAGTTGAAGCAGGAACCTCAGTGTTCCTCTCCATTTCTGACTCAGATCGCAAGGTCCCTGCATGTTGGTACAGGAGAGTCAGGCCTCGTCTTTTCTGGAGGATGGGACTCCTCTTGCCTCTCGAGTTGTTCTCGAGGTGACAGGCCACTTGTCGAGCTGTGTATGTAACCTGCCCTTTTTTCCGGATGATGCTCAGGTGTGTTAGTGCCCCTTCGTGTTGTACCTTCATACTCAAGGCTGCCTTCCAAGAGGTGTCCGAGCATCGGATTCTTATCAAGAGCGGACCGGGAAATTGAAGTCTTTCAGCAAGTGGCACCACCCACAAAGCTACGTATCGAATTTCCCCATGAGACCGGCCTCATCCTGAGTTGTGCAGGCAAGGTCGGGCCCCCTTGCAGACAAAGCAGGGGAATCGACCCACCGGTCACGATCAGGAGGGGAGAAGGGGCTTAAATGAAGTGGTGCCGGGAACCTCGGTGTTCCCCTTGAGTGAGACCGGCGTGTTGGGGGACTTTTGGGGTCGCATCAAGGGTGCCAAGTACCGTTTCGCATTTCAAGATGGAACCTGGGACATCTTTTGAAACGCTGTAGCGGGCAAGGGCCTCATCTTGCGATGACGGGAGAACCACGTGGTTTTGCTCGAGTTGCGGCGGGATTCTCGAGTTATGACCGGGAATTTAGGCTTCCTCTTGTTGGCCTTGAAATCCAATCTTCCATTCGGGTTGCGAGGGGGAGCTGGGGATTGCGCTAGAGTCACTGCAGGGCAAAAGAGACCTAATCTAGGCTTGTGTCCAGGATCTAACGTTGCTCTCCAGGGGCGACAGGGATCTCGGGTTTGCATTCCAGACTCATCCGGGGAGTCAGTTCTCACCTCGAGGGTAAGCAAAGAATTCCGCTCTCGTCTCGAGTCTCGATGGGTATCTATTGGAGCCCACTGTGTGTACTAAAGGGAGTCAAGCCTCCTGTGGAGTTTGGAGAGAGGACTCGGGATTGGACTCCAGGCCATGCAGGAAAAGAAGGCCCTCATCTCGAGATGACGGTGGCGTCTCGTGGGTTTTCTCGAGCTGCGGCGCCAGTGTGGGATGTCTCATGAAGTACCACAGGGATTTCAGGGAGCGTCTTGTGTGGCGCCAGGAAAATCCAGTATTCCATTCGAGTTGCAAGTTAGAACTGGGGATTGCTCTCCAGTCACTGCAGGGCAAAATAGACCTCATCTACGCTTGTGTCCAGGACCTAGTGTTCCACTACTGGGCCGACAGGGATCTCAGGGTTGCATTCTCGACTCACCCGGAGAGTCAGGCCTCGTCTTGAGGGGAAAAAAAGGACTCCGCTCTCCTGTCGAGTCGCGACGGGTATCTCTTGGAGCCCACTGCGTGGCGTAAAGGGAGTGAAGCCTCCTATGGAGTTTGGAGAGATGACTCGGGATTGTTTTCCTGGCCATGCAGGAAAAAAGGCCCTCATATCGCGATGACGGGGGCGTCTCGTGGGTTTTCTCCAGCTGCGGCGCCAGTATCAGATTTCTCACGAGGTACGACGGGGAGCTCAGAGAGCCTCTCGTGTGGTGCTAGGGACGTCAGGTCTCCGTGCGTGTGGTGAAGGGGAGTGCGTGATTGCTCTCGAGTCATAGTAGGCGAATCGGGCCTCAAGACGCATTGAAGAAGGACTCTCGAGGTCTTTCTCGGGTTGTGGCAGGGAACCCTGGGTTCCCTCGACTTGTGTCGGTGACCTCAGGCAACTTCTCAGGGTGCCTCTGAGAAGTCAGGGACACTGTGGATTTGGGAGGGGCCTTTCATTACTCAACTGGGTTTGGTGCAATCGAAGAGGGCCTCATCTCGAATGGAGGCAGGAACCTCAGGGGTCCTCTCCATTTCTGACTCGGGTCGCAGAGTACCTGCCGAGTACGGACAAGAGAGTCACGCCTCGTCTTCCGTGGAGGAATGGATCTCCGCTTGCCTTTCGAGTTGTTCACGGAGTGACAGGCCACTTGTTGAGCTGTGTGTGGAACCTTCGGGTTTTTCCGGACGATGCACGGGGGTGTCAGTGCCCCTTCGTGTTGTGCCTTCATCCACAGGGTTGCCTTCAAAGAGGTGTCCGGGCATCGGGTTCTTTTCAAGAGCGTACCAGAAAATTGGGGTCTTTCAGCATGTGGTACCACCCACGAGGCTACGTCTCGAATTTCCTCGGGAGACCGGCCTCATCCTGAGGTTCGCCGGGAAGGTAGGGAACCCTTGCAGACAAAGCAGGGGATCGACCCACCGGTCGCGATCAGAAGGGGAGAAGGGGCTCAGATGAAGTGGTGCCGGGAACCTCGGTGGTCCCCTCGAGTGAGACCGGTATGTCATGGCACTTTTGAGGTCGCATCAAGGGTGCCAAGTACAGTTTCGCACTTCAAGACGGAACGTGGGAATTCTCTGGAGATGCTCTAGCGGGCAAGGGCATCATATTGCGATGACGAGGGAAACACGTGGTTTTTCTCGAGTTGCGGCGGGATTCTCGAGTTACGACGGGGAATTCAGGCTTCCTCTTGTGTTGGCCCAGGAAGTCCAATCTTCCATTCAACTTGTCACAGAGAGCTGTGGGTTGCTCTCGAGTCACTTCAGGGCAAAGAGTCCTCATCTAGGCTTGGATCCAGGACGTAGTGTTCCTCTCCAGGGGCAACAGGGATATCGGGGTCGCATTCCAGTCTCACCCGGTGGGTCATGCCTCGTCTCGAGTGGAAGCAAAGGACTCCACTATCCTCTCGAGTCGCGACGTGTAACTCTTGGAGCCCAATGAGTGGCCTAAAGGGAGTCAAGCGTCCTGTGTAGCTTGGACAGAAGGTTCACGCTTGATCTGCATACCATTCAGTTAAAGATGGCCCTCCTCTCGTGATGACGGGAGCGTCTCATGGGTTTTCTCGAGCTGCGGCGCCAGTGTGGGGTTTCTCACGAGATATGATGGGGAGCTCAGGGAGCCTCTCGTGCGGCGCCAGAGAAGTCAGGCCTCCATGCGTGTGGCCAGGCAGATCGCGTCATTGCTCTGGAATCATGGGAGGGACTAGGGCCTCCAGACGCATTTAAGAAGGACTCTCGAGGTCTTTCTTGGGTTGGGGCGGGAAACACTCGTTTCCCTCGACCTCTACCGGGGACCTTAGGGAACTTCCCAGGTGCCTCTGAGAGGTGAGGGATACTGAGGAGTTAGAGGGGCCTCTCGGGACTCCACTAGGTTTGAAGAAATGAAAGAGGGCCTCATCTCGATTGGAGGCAGGAACCTCAGGCTTCCTCTCCATTTCTGACTCCGACCGCAGGGTCCCTGCAGGGTTGGGACAGGAGAGTCAGGCCTCGTCTTGTCTGTGTAATGGAACTCTGTTTGCCTCTCGAGTCGTTCAGTGGGTCTCAGGCCCCTTGTCGAGCTGTGTGTGGAACCTGCGGGTGTTTCCAGAAGATGCACGGGGGTGTCATTGCCCCTTCATTTGGTGCCTTCCCCCACAGGGTTGCCTTCAAAGAGGTGTCCAGCATCAGGTTCATTTCAGGAGCGGACCGGGAAATCGGGGTCATTCGGCATGTGGCACCACCCACGTGGCTCATCTCGAATTTCCTCGTGAGACCAGCATCATCCTGAGGTGCGCCGGGAAGGCCGGGAACACCTTCCACACAAAGAAGGGGAATCGACTCTCCTGTCGCGATCAGGAGGGGAGATGGGGCTCAGATGAAGTGGGGCCGGGACTCTAGGTGTTCCACTCGAGGGAACCTGGCGTTTCAGGGAACTTTAGGGGTCGCATCAAGGGAGCCAAGTACCATTTCCCACTTCAGGACGGAACATGGGACTTCCCTGGAGACGCTGTAGCGGGCAAGGGCCTCATCCTGTGAAGACGTTGGAACCACGTCGTTTTTCTCGAGTTGCGTCTGGATTCTCGAAAACGACGGGGATTTCAGGCTTCCTCTTGGGTTTGCCCTGGGAAGCCCAATCTTCCCCTGGAGTTGCGAGGGAAAGCTGTGGGTTCTGCTCGAGTCACTACAGGGCCAAAGAGACCTCATCGAGGCGTGTGTCCAGGACCTAATATTCCTCTCAAGGGAAGACAGAGATCTCGGGTTTCCATTCCAGACTCCCCCGGGGAGTCAGGCCTCGCCTCGAGGGGAAGCAGAGGACTCCAATTTCCTCTCAAGTCGTGACAAGGATCTCTTGGAGCCCACTGAGTGGACTCAAGGGTGTCGAGCCTCCTCTTCAGTTTGGAGAGAGGACTCGGGATTGCTCTCCAGGTCAGGAAGGAAAAGAAGGCCCTCATCTCGCGATGACGGGGGCATCTCATGGGTTTCCTCAGGCTGCGGCGCCCGTGGGGGTTTTCTCACGAGGCACGACGAGGACCTCAGGGAGCCTCTCGTGCGGCGCCAGGGAACTCATGTCTCCATGCGCATGGCGAGGGGGAGCTGGTCATCACTCTCGAGTCATGGGAAGTGACTAGGGCCTCAAGACGCGTTGAAGAAGGACTCTCGAGGTCTTTCTCGGGTGGCGGCGGGAAACCCTCGTTTCCCTCGACTTCTGCAGGGGACTATAGGGAACTTACCAGGGTGCCTCTGAGAGGTGAGGAATGCTGTGGAGTTGGCAGGGCCTCTCGGGACTCTGCTGGGTTCGGCGCAATGGAAGAGGGCCTCATCTCGAGGGGAGGCAGGAACCTCAGGCTTCCTCTCGGATTCGGACTCCGACTGCACGGTCCCTGCAGTGTTGGGACAGGAGAGTCATGCCTCGTCTTGTCTGAGGAATGGAATTCTGGTTGCCTCTCGAGTTGTTCCGGGAGTCTCAGGCCCCTTGTCGAGCTGTGAGTAGACCCTGCGGGTTTTTCCGGATGATGCACGGGGGTGTCAGTGCCCCTTCGTGTTGTGCCTTCACTCACAGGGTTGCCTTTGAAGAGGTGTCCAGGCATCAGGTTCTTATCAAGAGTGGACCGGAAAATCGGTGTCGTTCGGCACGTGGCACCTCACACATGGCTGGTCTCGAATTTCCTCCTGAGACCGGCCTCATCCTGAGGTGCACCAGGAAGGCCGGGAACCCCTTCCAGAGAAAGCAGGGGAATCGCCTCTCCTGTCGCGATCAGGAGGGGAGAAGGGGCTCAGATGAAGTGGTGCCGGGACCCTTGGTGTTCCCCTCGAGGGAACCCAGCGTGTCGGGAACTTTTGCGGTCGCATCAAGGGTGTCAAGTACCGTTTCGCACTTAAGGACAGAACATGGGACTTCCCTGGAGACGCCGGGAATTTCGGTGTTCCCCTGGAGTGAGACCGGTATGTTGGGGAACTTTGGGGTCGCATCAAGGGTGCCAAGTAGCATTTCGAACTTTAAGATGGAACGTGGGACTTCTCTTGAGACTCTAGCTGGCAAGGGCCTCATATTGCGATGAAGGGGGAACCACATGGTTTTTAAGACTTGAGGCTGAATTCTCGAATTACGATGGGATATTCAGACTTCCTCATGTGTTGACCGTGGGAAGACCAATCTTCCATTCAAATTGTGAGGGAGAGATGGAGGTTGCTCTCGATCACTGTAGGGCAAAATAGACCTCATCTAGGCTTGTGTCTAGGACATAATGTTCCACTCCAGGGGCGACAGGGATCTCGGGGTTGCATTCCAAACTCACCCGGGGAGTCAGGCCTCGTCTCGAGGGAAGCAAAGGACTCCGCTCTCCTCTCGAGTCGCACCGGGTATTTCTTGGACCCAACTGAGTGGCCTAAAGGGAGTCAATCCTCCTGTGAAGTTTGGAGAGAGGACCAGGGATTGCTCTCCAGGTCAGGCAGGAAAAGAAGGCCCCCATCTCTCCTTGACGGGGGCATCTTGTGGTTTTTCTCGAACTGCGGCGCCACTGTGGGTTTTCTCACGAGGTATGATGGGGTACTCAGGGAGCCTCTTGTGTGGTACTAGGGAAGTCAGTTTTCCTGCTTGTGGCGAGGGGAGCACGTCCTTGCTCTGGAGTCATGGTAGGGGAATCGGGCATCAAGAGACGTTGAAAAAGGACTCTCCAAGTCTTTTTCGGGTTACTTCAGGAAACTCTGGGTTCCCTCGACTTGTGCCAGTGACCTCAGGTAGCTTCTCAGGGAGCCTCTGAGAATTCAGGGATACTGTGGTGTTGGGAGGGGCCTCTCGGGACACCACTGAGTTTGGTTCAATGGAAGAGGGCCTCTTCTCTAGTTGAGGTAGGAACCTCAGGGTTCCTCTCCATTTCTGACTCCGATCGCAGGGTCCCTGAAGAGTTGGGCCAGGAGGGTAAGGCCTCGTCTTGTGTGAGGGAATGCAACTTCACTTGCCTCTCGAGTTGTTCACGGGGTGACAGTCCACATTTGGAGCTGTGAGTGGAATCGGCGGGTTTTTCCAGACGATGCATGGGGATGTCAGTGTCCCTTCGTGTTGTGCCTTCATCCACAGGGTTGCCTTCGAAGAGATGTCCGGGCGTCAGGTTCTTATCTAGAGTGGACCGGGAATTCGGGATCTTTCAACATGTGGCACCAACCATGAGGCTACTTTTCGAATTTCCTCATGAGACCGGCCTCATCCGGAGGTTTGCGGGGAACGTCGGGAACCCCTTGCAGACAAAGCATGGGAGTCGACCCTTCTGTCGCGATCAGGAGGGGTGAAGGGGCTCACAGGAAGTGGTGCCATGAACTTTGGTGTTTCCCTCGAGTGAGACCGGTATGTCAGGGAACTTTGGGGGTCGCATCAAGGGTGCCAAGTACCGTTTTGTACTTCAGGATGGAACGTGGGACTTCTCTTGATACGCTGTAGCGGCCAAGGGCCTCATCTTGCGATGAAGGGGGAGCCACGTGGTTTTTCTCGAGTTGTGGCGGGATTCTCGAGTTACGACGGGGATTTCAGGCTTCCTCTTGTGTTGGGCCAGGGAAGTCCAATCATCCAATCGAGTTGCAAGGGAGAGCTGGGGGTTGCACTCGAGTCACTGCAGGGCAAAGGAGACCTCATCTAGGCTTGTGTCCAGGACCTAATGTTCCTCTCCAAGGGCCACAGGGATCTCAGGTTTGCATTCCAGACTCACCCAGGGAGTCAGGCCTCGTGTCGAAGGGAAGCAAAGGACTCTGCTCTCCTTTCGAGTTGCGACGGGCACCTCTTGGAGCCCACTTTGTGGCCTAAAGGGAGTCAAGCCTCCTGTGAAGTTTGGAGAGAGGACTTGGAACTGCTCTCCAGGCCATGCAGGAAAAGATGGCCCTCATCTCGCGATGACGGAGGGGTCTTGTGTGTGTTCTCGAGCTGCGGCGCCAGTGTGGGGTTTCACACGAGGTACGACAGGGAGCTCAGGGAGCCTCTCATGTGGCGCCAGGGAAGTCAGGTCTCCATGTGCGTGGCGAAGGGGAGTGCGTTATTGCTCTCGAGCCATGGTAGGGGAATCTGACCTCAAGACGCGTTGAAGAAGGACTCTCGAGGTCTTTCTTCGGTTGTGGCAGGAAACCCTTATTTCCCTCGACGTTTGCCGGTGGCCTCAAGGAGCTTCTCAGAATGCCTATGAGAAGTCAGGGATACTGTGGAGATGGGAGTGGCCTCTCGGGACTCCACTGGGTTTGTTTTAATGGAAGAGGGCCTCATCTCGGGTTGAGGCAGGAACCTCAGGTTTCCTCTCCATTTCTGACTCAGATCGAAGCGTGCCTGCAGAGTTGGGATTGGATACTCAGGCCTCGTCTTGTCTGAGGAAGGGAACTCCGCTTGCCTCTCTCGTTGTTTAAGGGGTGACAGGCCAGTTGTGGAGCTGTATGTGGATCCTGTGGGATTTTCCGGACGATGAACAGGGTTGCCAGTGCCCCCTCGTGTAGTGCCTTCATCCACAGGGTTGCCTTAGAAGAGGTGTCCGGGCATCGGGTTCTTATCAAGAGCAAGACCGAGAAATCGGGGTCTTTCGGCACGTGGCACCAACACGAGGCTACGTCTCGAATTTCTTCGTGAGACTGGCCTCATCCTGAGGTGCGCCATGAAGGTCGGGAACCCCTTCTAGACAAAGCAGGGGAATCGACCTTCCTGCCATGATCAGGAGGGGAGAAGGGGCTCAAATGAAGTGGTGCCAGGAACTTCGGTGTTCCCTTGGAGTGAGACCGTTATATTGGGGAACTTTTAGGGTCGCATCAAGGGTGCCAAGTAGCATTTCGAACTTTATGACGAAACATGGGACTTCTCTTGAGACTCTGTAGCGGGCAAAGGCCTCATATTGTGATGAATGGGGAACCACGTGGTTTTTAAGAGTTGCGGCGGGATTCTCGAGTTACAACGGGACATTCAGACTTCCTCTTGTGTTGGCCCAATGAAGACCAATCTTCCATTCGAATTGCGAGGGAGAGATGGGTGTTGCTCTCGAGTCACTGTAGGGCAAAATAGACCTCATCTAGGCTTTTGTCCAGGACATAATGTTCCTCTCCAGGGGCAACAGGGATCTCAGGGTTGCATTCCAGACTCACCCAAGGTAAGGCCTCATCTCGAGGGGAAACAAAGTACTCTGCTCTCCTCTCAAGTCGCGACAGGTATCTCTTGGAGCCCATTGAGTGGCCTAAAGGGAGTAAAGCCTCCTGTGAAGTTTGGAGAAAGGACCAGGGATTGCTCTTCAGGTCAGGAGGAAAAGATGTCCCCAATCTCGCGATGACGGTGGCGTCTCGTGGGTTTTCCCGAGCTGTGGCGCCAGTGTGGGGTTTCTCACGAGGTATGACGGGGAGCTCAGGGAGCCTCTCATGTGGTGCCAGGGAAGTCAGGTGTCCATGCGCATGGCGAGGGGGAGCGTGTCATTGCTCTCGAGTCATGGTAGGGGAATCCGGCCTCAAAACCCGTTGAAGACGGACTCTTGAGGTCTTTCTCGGGTTGCGGCAGGATACCCTGTGTTCCCTCGACTTGTGCCGGTGAACTCAGGGAGTTGCTCAGGGTGCCTCTGAGAAGACACTGATACTGTGGTGTTGGGAGGGGCCTCTCGAGACTCCACTGCGTTTGGTGCAATGGAAGATTGCCGGGAGCCAGCGAGAGATATTCCACTCGTGACAAATGTCATGAGGAAAGAGTCTCAGCATACGCAAAGGCGGGATCGAGCCTCCGGGAGTTCCCCCGTATATTCTTCAGCATCTACCCCCAAAAACCAAAGTCTGCCTTCTTTATTGCTTTGTTCTCTCACCTCTGACATTACTGGGGATGTCCCCCACCACCATCTCACTCTCTCTGTCAAAGAGCTAACTTACAGCTCCAACTAATAATGTTCCTGGGCAATTAGTAGTGTTTAAATCCAAACCCCTCAGATGGTTTTCTAACTCGCCTGACAAGTTTACCCGGTCTCCTACAGCTATGCATACGATTGTGTACAGTCTCCCAGCCTCGAGACGCACGGGAAGTTTAAGATATTCAAATAGCTTAGAGCCTCTCAGAGAGTTAGAAACTGTCAGAATAAAACTAGTAAAAGATTTCATTCATGAACCAATGCTTTTTGCCAAGTTTCCACATCCCCTGAATTGTATCCTTGAATGTGTGCTAATTAATATAGTTGGTATGTAGAAAAAATAAGTAGTGGCCTTGATGTTGGTAACTTTAGACCCTTAAGGTAATAAATTCTTTTCTTTGTTGTAAACCCATTACACATCCTCCCTATAGGAATGCAATTTTATCTTCGAAAGATGGCGCCAAACCTTAAACAATTACTCTTAGAGAAAATAACTCTTATGGTTGATAAGTCTTTGTCAAGAGTCATAAAATGTTAATAGGTCTTCTGGCCAGAAGATGATGTAAATCATCTAAACCATTTTTATACGATAAATCTGCAGAAAAGAAACCCTGGTTTTTGATAAGGATTAAAGACTGCTGACTTTGCATCCCCTATTATCCTCTATGTGTAACTTAGGGTATTAAAACCTGTGTTGAAAATAAAGCTACGGGCCTTGCTCGCCAACGCTTGGTCTCCCCATGTCATTATTCCCCTCAATTTTCAGATGAGTGTCCATCTGGAGCGCGGATATCCTCTGCGACCATTTATTTGCCTGGGCTTCGAAGACCCACTCGATAAGGTGTCTAAGGTGGGGCACCTTCCTCTATTCTAGAGGGCACTTGCAGCCTCCGTGGTCAGAGCTAACCTGGTGTCACGGGTTATATTGATTTTCCGCGTAAACCAAGCTACTCAGCTGCTTTTCTCCACTGAATTTTCCTACTGAGCTATCCTCATTCTATTACTCTTTATATCTTTGATGAATAAATAAATATATAAATAGGTCGCCTACTCCATCTTCCCTTCGAATACCCTGGATCAGCTGGGGCTGGACCTCTGCAGGTGGCGCCCGAGACAGGCATTTCGAAGGTAAATCCCCAACCCCATTCCCCCAGTGTTCAGTTTTGGGGACAGATAGGATCCCACTTAGGGGGCTGCAGATCCCCCTGTAGAATAGACAGGGCGAGAGGAGTGGGAAGTGTTGAAGAGTTAGAGAGAAAAAACGGTTTCTAAAAAGGCTGACAAAAAAGGCCTAATCTTTAGATAGCTAAAAGCAAAATCTTTTACTATCCTTAAGTTTCTGACATGGGCAACACTGAATCAAATGAAAGACAGCTCTTTATAGGAGTAATTTTACAGTTATTAAGTAAAAGAAGAATCAAGGTTAAAAAATCTTCCATTCAATCATTTTTTACATTTGTACAAGACCACTGCCCTTGGTTTCTACAACAAGGCACTGTTAACCTCGATATCTTGAAAAAACTAGGAAAACAGCTAAGAGCTTATTGTGCTCAGCAAGGTTTGGAAAAAATCCCTACTTACACCTTTCCTCTGTGGAATATGACTAGAGATGTTTTAGATCCAGCTCATGAATTTGAAAAGGTACCTGTTAAAGAGGAAAGTAAAGTTGGAAAAGTACCTGTTAAACAAAAAAGCAAATCTGAAAAGGTACCTGTTATAAAGAAAAGTGAAAATGAAGAGGCTATACCTAGCTATCGACAGCTAAATGAATGGCTAGCCGCTATGACTGCCAATGAGCATGTAAAAGATAGGGATGAAAAGAAAGATCAGCTCTCCCCTCAATTTGAAAAAGGTTTAGAGGAAACAGCAGCTCGATGCCATTCTGATGAGGATTTTTTTTTAAAGCTAAAGATGCTCCTAAAAGTTTAAGAAAACATCCCTAATCAGACCATCCGCTCCTAGGAGGTTGAGGGAAACATCCCCGGTCAGACAGTTCGTAAGATTTAGTTACCAAACAGTTAAAGGATCTCCGGAACAGAAGAGGAAAACTTCGGGACGCTCCCATCCCCCTATGCCTCCTCCTCCATGTCGGGGTAGAGGGCCACCACTAGGAGTTTCCCGGAGAAGGATTTTCTCTAGTCCCAAGGATGAACTTGATCCTCACCTTGAGGCTTCTTTTCTAGTCCCCTCTGCAGTTTAGCCAGGGTAAAGAGGTTACAAAATAAATAAAAATATTCTCTAAAATTAAAAAAAAATTAAAAATGGATTTCTCTGCATCTAAGAATAGACAAATATTTATTGACTGTGGAATATGATTAGAAATGTCCTGGACCTCCGTCACGAGGCTGTTAAATAGACTATGGGGGAGGCTATAGAGGTGGATGGTGGTGAGTCTCCATTTACTGCACAGATCATATTTTCTGCCATTGAAGAAAAAAAAAAAAGGAGGGAGAAAGTGGTCTACCTCTCGAGGAAGGAGAGGGCTTACAGGACGCTGCGGCCGAGAGCCCTGGCGAGCTCCCTCCCCC
Organism: Bubalus kerabau; assembly: GCF_029407905.1. Classification (NCBI taxonomy): domain Eukaryota; kingdom Metazoa; phylum Chordata; class Mammalia; order Artiodactyla; family Bovidae; genus Bubalus; species Bubalus kerabau. The sequence goes on along the minus strand of NW_026577915.1, from coordinate 798,738 downwards.
TCTGCGCAAACCTTTAAAAAACTTATCCACCACTTTCTGATTTAAGGCGACTGCCACCGCCTTCGATTGTGCCTCCCAGGACCCAGGAGTTCCCCACTTTGCCCCCAAAGCCTCCCAAAGTGTTGCCTAAGACTGAGGAAGATAAAAAGTTTTTTAAACAAAGGAGCTTTTAGTACACAATATGCAGAGCGTGCTCCTTGGAGAAAACTCCCTCAGGGGGGTCTCACCCAGGCTAGGAGAAAAGCGAAAAGGCAAGGAGATTTAATAACAATATTAACCCCTGATGTGCCGCTTACTCCAATTCCAACCGGAGTGGCTGGCCCCCTATCTGAGGACATTGTAAGATTTGTCCTGGGGCGTAGCTCGCTTTCTTTTAAAAAAAATTAAATAAAAAAAAAAGAAAGAAAAGAAATTTCGCTGGTGCATGGTGTAGTAGATTCTGATGATATTGAGAAATTAAAGTCTTGATCTCACTGCCTATCAAAACTGTACAAATTAATAAAGGTCAAAGAGTAACACAGCTTTTACTTTTACCTTACTATCAGACAAGGAAAAACTTGACTTCTCAATCTAAGAGCCACAAAACATTTGGATCTAGTGATCTAGCCTTTTGGGTGCAGGAAATTACAGTTCCAAGGCCTTTAAAAGATCTTTTAATTCAAGAGAATAAAACACCAGGGCTATTAGACACAGGAACAGACGTCTCTTAACATTGCTGGGAAAGACTGGCCCAGCTCCTGGCCAACACATAATACTGAAAATGAGTTGGTGGGATTAGAGAAAGTGGTATGTGGGGTGGAGATGCTGTACAGGTGGTACATTTAACAATACTTTATATATTGTTATAAATACATAATATAAATGTATTTGCCTAATTACAGTTTGCCTAATTAGGTATGGGTATAAATAAAATATAATAAAGGTATACCTAATTCTATTTATAGATCTATACTTAATTAATTTGTATATAAATTAATATGTATACTATATACACACACACGTATATATACTGTATAATTAAATATATATGGCAGTAATATAATGTGTGTGTGGCTGATATTAATTGGTATGGATTGATGTGCTGTGATGATATATGTTCTATATACTGTATAATTATAAATGTGTGACATGTATTATTACAGTATATTGGTTTGTGTTGGTTGGTATTAGCTGTGTATGTGTTGTATTGTTGTAATATATATTAATTAATATATTAATTATAAAGATTAATTCAAGTATATTGATTTATATATATTATATGTCAATAACTTTATACTTGTTGCCATATATAAATACATATATAAATGCATTTTGCATTTAGGTATATCTGTATACCTGTATACCAAAATGAGATAAGGAGGTTATACATTTATTACTTAAATTTATACAGAGACCTAAACTAAACATTAGACCTAAATTAACATATCCATAGGGAAACAGCTAGACAAATAGTGAAGTTATGTTCCAATTGTAATTAATCACTTAAACGTAAACACACAGGGGCAGACTACAATGATGAGACACTAGATGCCTGAATTACAGGCTACGACTCGGCCCCTGGTCAAGTAAAAAGGCCTCCTTACGGGAGAGTGAAAAAGGCCAGATGTGTTGCTAACTTGTGGGAGAGGGTATGCTTGTATATTTCTACAGAATGCAGATTCTCCGGTTTGGATCTCAGACAAATTCGTCATGTCACATTCCCCAAAGACCAGGTTTGCGGCGCGCGCACTCGCTCGCTCCCCCTCCCCCAGCCAGCTCTCGCCTCCGCGCCACCAGCAGCGCCTCGCACCCACCTCTCTGCACCCCGTGACCTAGAGCAAAGAAGTCTGTGCAGCGAGTGAGGGCCAGAGAGCAAAGCGCGCCCGCGGAGTGCCGTCCAGACCAGCGTGGCCCCACCGGCGAGAGGGGACCGCCCTGAGCCCAAGCGGTGGCGGCTAGCCCTAAACCACGAACCCTGCCCCTCCGCCCACCATAGGCGCCTTGGCCCACAGCCTGCCGCTCGCGTTCTGCCTCCTGATGCTGGGGACACTGCTCCCCCGGGCTGATGCCTACAGCTGCTCCCTGGTTCATCTTGTTTAAACCCTCAATATAATGTTTGCTCCTTTGTAATGCTACAACATCCACCTTATCTTATGATGTAACCACTTATTGAATTATGGTCTTGCTGTATTACAACAACTACAGGATTTAATGCAAACACGACGGTTTGTGGGCTTACTTATCTTGGGAACAGCAGCTTTGATAAGTGCAATCACTTCTGTTACTGTGGCAGCAATATCATTGACTCAACAAGTACATACTGCTCAATATGTTGATTCTATGTCCAAAAATGTTTCTTTAACATTGGCAACACAGGAAGCTATAGAGAGAAAATTAGAAATGAGGGTAGACGCCCTAGAGGAAGCAGTAATACATATTGGGACTGAATTGCAGGCTTTAAAGGTGAAAATGGCATTGTCTTGTCATGCTGACTATCGGTGGATATGTGGAACACCCCTGAAAGTAAATGAGACAGATTTTGAATGGGAAAAGATTAAAAACCATATTTCAGGTATCTGGAACAGCTCTGACATTGGTTGAGACGTAGGGAAACTTCACTATCAAATAGCAACCATGGAGCACTCCCGATTAGATTTTACTGCTGCTGGAACAGCAAATGATTTCTTCCATACTTTCCCTAACTACATCTCAGGAAAGAATATTCTGTCTAATGTTTTTAGCTATGCTGCGGTGGCTGCTTTAATTCTGCTTCTCATAATCATTCTTCCTTGTATTGTCAGGATTCTTCGGCAGAGTATTCAGAGGCTCGCGACTGAGCTACATCTGGCTGTTTTAAGAAATAAAAAACGGGGAGATGCCGGGAGCCGGCGAGAGACATTCCACTCGTGACAAAGGTCATGAGGAAGGAGGCTGGGCATACACAAAGGCGGGATCGAGCCTCGGGAGTCCTCCCGGATATTCTTGAGCATCTACCCCCCAAAACCAGAGTCTGCCTACTTTATTGCTTTGTGCTCTCCCCTCTGACTTTACTAGGGGGCTGTCCCCCACCACCATCTCACTCTCTCTGTCAAAGAGCTAACTTACAGCTCCAATTAATAAAGTTCCTGGGCAATTAGGAGTGTTTAAATCCAAACACGTCAGATGGCTCTCTAACTCGCCTGACAAGTTTACCCGGTCTCCTACAGCAATGCATACAATTGTTTACAGTCTCCGAGCCTCGAGAGGCACGGGAAGCTTAAGATATTCAAATAGCTTAGAGCCTCTCAGAGAGTTAGAAACTGTCAGAATAAAACTAGTAAAAGATTTCATTGATGAACCAATGCTTGTTGCCAAGTTTCCACATCCCCTGAATTGTATCCTTGAATGTGTATTAATTAATATAGTTGGTATGTAGAAGAAATAAGTAGTGGCCTTGGTGTTACTAACTTTAGACCCTTAAGGTAATAAATTATTTCCTTTGTTGTAAGCCCATTACACATCTGCCCTATAGGAATGCAATTTTATCTTCGAAAGATGGGGCCAAACCTTAAAATAATTACTCTTAGAGAAAATAAGTCTTACGGTTGATAAGTCTTTGTCAAGAGTCATAAAATGTTAATAGGTCTTCTGGCTAGAAGATGATGTAAATCACCTAAACCATTTGTATACGATACATTTGCAGGACAGAAACTCTGGTTTTTGATAAGGATCAAAGGCTGCTGTCTTTGCATCCCCATTATCCTCTATGTGTAACTTAGGGTATAAAAACCCCTGTTGAAAATAAAGCTACGGGCCTTGATTGCCAACGCTTAGTCTCCTAATGTCATTCTTCCCCTCAATTTTCAGATGAGTGTCCATCTGGAGCGCGGATATCCTCTGCGACCATTTATTTGCCTGGGCTTCGAAGACCACTTTAGAAGGTGTCTAAGGTGGGGCACTTTTCGCTATTCGAGAGGGAGCCTGCGGCCTCCGTGGTCAGAGCTAACCTGGTGTCACGGGTTATACTGATTTTCCGCATAAACCAAGCTACTCAGCTTCTTTTCTCCACTAAATTTTCCTACTGAGCTATCCTCATTCTATTACTCTTTATATCTTCGATAAATAAATCAATAGGTCGCCTACTCTGTCTCCCCTTCGAAAACCCTGGACCAGCCGAGGCTGGACCTTGTCAGAAGAGGGCCTCATCTCGATTTGAAGCAGGAACCTCAGGGTTGCTCTCCATTTCTGACTCCGAACACAGAGTCCCTACAGAGTTAGGACAGGAGAGTCAGGCCTCGTCTTGTGTGGAGGAATGGAACTCCACTGGACTCTCGAGTTGTTCACCGGATAACAGGCCACTTGTCGAGCTGTGTGTGGAACCTGCGGTTTTATCCGGACGATGCATGGGGGTGTCAGTTCCCCTTCGTTTTTTGCCTTCATACACAGGGTTGCCTTCGAAGAGGTATCCAGCCTTCAGATTCTTATCAAGAGCAGACCAGGAAATCAGTGTCTTTCGGCATGTGGCACCACCCACAAGCCTACGTCTCGAATTTCTTCTTGAGACGGACCTCAACCTGAGGTGCACCAGGAAGGTCGGTAACCCTTTCAGACAAAGCAAGTGAATCGACCCTCTTGTCCCGATCAGGAGGGGAGAAGGGGCTCAGATGAAGTGGTGCCGGGAACCTCGATGTTCCCCTCGAGTAAAACTGGGATGTCGGGGAACTTTTGGAGTCACATCAAAGGTGCTAAGTACCGTTTCAAACTTCAAGACGGAACGTGAGACTTCTCTTGAGACGCTGTAGCTGGCAAGGGCCTCATCTTGTGGTGACGGGTTAACCACGTCGTTTTTCTCGAGTTGTGGCGGGATTCTCGAGTTAGGTCAGGAAATTCAGGCTTCCTCTTGTGTTGGCCCAGGGAAGTCCAGTCTTCCATTCGAGTTGCGAGGGAGAGCTAGGGATTGCGCTTGAGTTACTGCAGGGCAAAAGAGACCTTATCTAGGCTTGTGTCCAGGACATAATGTTCGTCTCCAGGGGGGACAGGGATCTCGGGGTTGCTTTCCTGATGCACCCGGGGAGTCAGTCCTTGTCTCGAGGGGAAGCGAAGGACTCCGCTCTCCTCTCGAGTTGCGACGGGTATCTCTTGGAGCCCACTGAGTGGCCTAAAGGGAGTCAAGCCTCCTGTGGAGTTTGGAGAGAGGACTCGTGATTGCTCTCCAGGCCATGCAGGAAAAGAAGGCCATCATCTCGCGATGAAGGGGGCGTCTCGTGGGTTTTCTCGAGCTGCAGCGCCAGTGTGGGGTTTCTCATGAGGTACTACGGGGAGCTCAGGGAGCCTCTCATGTGGCTCTTGGGAAGTCAGGTCTCCATGCGCATTGCGAGGGGGAGCGCGTCATTGCTCTAGAGTCATGGAAGGTGTATCGGGCCTCAAGAACCGTTAAAGAAGGCCTTTCAAGGTGTTTCTTGGGTCACGGCAGTAAACCCTGGGTTCCCTCGACTAGTGCCGGTGGCCTCAGGGAGCTTCTCAGTGTGCCTCTGAGAAGTCAAGGATACCCTGGAGTTGGGAGGGCCCTCTCGGGACTCCACTGGGTTTGGTGCAATAGAAGAGGGCCTCATCTCGAGTGGAGGCAGGAACCTCAGGGTTCGTCTCCATTTCTGACTCTGATCGCAGGGTCCCTGCAGAGTTGGGACAGGAGAGTCAGGCCTCGTCTTGTAAGGAGGAATGGAACTCCGCTTGCCTCTCGAGTTATTCACGGGGTGACAGGCAACTTGTTGAACTGTGTTTGGAATCTGCGGGTTTTTCCGGACGATGCACGAGGGTGTCAGTGCCCCTTCGTGTTGTGCCTTCTTCCACAGGGTTGCCTTTCAAGAGGTGTCCGGGCATCAGGTTCTTATCAAGAGTGGACCGGGGAATCGGGGTCTTTCAGCATGTGTTACCACCCATGAAGCTACGTCTCAAATATTCTCGTTAGACCGGCCTCATCCTGAGGTGCGCTGGGAAGGTTGGGAACCCCTTCCAGACAAAGCACGGGAGTCGACCCTCCAGTCGCAATCAGGAGGGGAGAAGTGGCTCAGATGAAGTCATACCGGGAACCTCGGTGTTCCCCTCGAGAGAGACCAGGGTGTCGGGGAACTTTTGGAATCGCATCAAGGGTGCCAAGTTTTCACACTTGAAGTGTGAAAACACTTCAAGAAGAAACCTGGGACTTCTCTTTAGACGCTGTAGCGGGCAAGGGCCTCATCTTGCGATGACAGGGTAACCATGTGGTTTTTCTCGAGTTTCGGCGGGATTCTCGAGTTACGATGGGGAATTCAGGCTTCCTCTTGTGTTGGCCCAGGGAAGTCCAATCTTCCATTGGAGTTGCGAGAGAGAGCTAGGGATTGCTCTCGAGTCACTTCAGGGCAAAAGAGACCTCATCTAAGCTTGTGTCCAGGACCTAATGTTCCTCTCCAGGGGCGACAGAGATCTCGGGGTTGCATTTTAGACGCACCCGAGGAGTCAGACCTCATCTCGAGAGGAAGGAAAGGACTCTGCTCTGCTCTCGAGTCCCGACGGGTATTTCTTGGAGACCACTGAGTGGCCTAAAGGGAGTCAAGCCTCCTGTGGATTTTTTTTTTTAATTTTATTTTATTTTTAAACTTTACATAATTGTATTAGTTTTTCCAAATATCAAAATGAATCCGCCTCAGGTATACATGTGCTCCCCATCCTGAACCCTCCTCCCTCCTCCCCCCCCATAGCATCCCTCTTGGTCGTCCCAGTGCACTAGCCCCAAGCATCCAGTGTCATGCATCAAACCTGGACTGGCAACTCTTTTCATACATGATATTTTACATGTTTCAATGCCATTCTCCCAAATCTTCCCACCTTCTCCCTCTCCCACAGAGTCCATAAGACTCTTCTATACATCAGTGTCTCTTTTGCTGTCTCGTACTCAGGGTTATTGTTACCGTCTTTCAAAGTTCCATATATATGCGTTAGTATACTGTATTGGTGTTTTTCTTTCTGGCTTACTTCACTCTGTATAATAGGCTCCAGTTTCATCCACCTCATTAGAACTGACTCATTCTATTCTTTTTAATGGCAGAGTAATACTCCATTGTGTATATGTACCACAGCTTTCTTATCCATTCATCTGCTGATGGACATCTAGGTTGCTTCCATGTCCTGGCTATTAGAAACAGTGCTGCGATGAACATTGGGGTACACGTGTCTCTTTCCCTTCTGGTTTCCTCAGTGTGTATGCCCAGCAGTGGGATTGCTGGATCATAAGGCAGTTCTATTTCCAGTTTTTTAAGGAATCTCCACACTGTTCTCTATAGTGGCTGTACTAGTTTGCATTCCCACCAACAGTGTAAGAGGGTTCCCTTTTCTCCACACCCTCTCCAGCATTTATTATTTGTAGACTTTTGGATTGCAGCCATTCTGACTGGCGTGAAATGGTACCTCATAGTGGTTTTGATTTGCATTTCTATGATAATGAGTGATTTTGAGCATCTTTTCATGTGTTTGTTAGCCATCTGTATGTCTTCTTTGGAGAAATGTCTATTTAGTTCTTTGGCCCATTTTTTGATTGGGTCATCTATTTTTCTGGAGTTGAGCTGTAGGTGTTGCTTGTATATTTTTGAGATTAGTTGTTTGTCAGTTGCTTCATTTCCTATTATTTTCTCCCATTCCAAAGGCTGTCTTTTCACCTTGCTAATAGTTTGCTTTGATGTGCAGAAGCTTTTAAGGTTAATTAGGTCCCATTTGTTTATTTTTGTTTTTATTTCCAATATTCTGGGAGGTGGGTCATAGAGGATCCTGCTGTGATGTATTTCAGAGAGTGTTTTGCCTATGTTCTCCTCTAGGAGTTTTATAGTTTCTGGTCTTACGTTTAGATCTTGAATCCATTTTGAGTTTATTTTTGTGTATTGTGTTAGAAAGTGTTCTAGTTTCATTCTTTTACAAGTGGTTGACCAGATTTCCCAGCACCACTTGTTAAAGAGATTGTCTTTAATCCATTGTATATTTTTGCCTCCTTTGTCAAAGATAAGGTGTCCATATGTGTGTGGATTTATCTCTGGGCTTTCTATTTCGTTCCACTAATCTATATTTCTGTCTTTGTGCCAGTACCATACTGTCTTGATAACTGTGGCTTTGTAGCGGAGCCTGAAATCAGGTAGGTTGATTCCTCCAGTTCCATTCTTCTTTCTCAAGATCGCTTTGGCTATTCGAGGTTTTTTGTATTTCCATACAAATTGTGAAATTATTTGTTCTAGCTCTGTGAAGAATACTGTTGGTAGCTTGATAGGGATTGCATTGAATCTATAAATTGCCTTGGGTAGTATACTCATTTTCACTATATTGATTCTTCCAATCCATGAACATGGTATATTTCTCCACCTATTAGTGTCCTCTTTGATTTCTTTCACCAGTGTTTTATAGTTTTCTATATATAGGTCTTTAGTTTCTTTAGGTAGGTATATTCCTAAGTATTTTATTCTTTCCGTTGCAATGGTGAATGAAATTGTTTCCTTAATTTCTCTTTCTGTTTTCTCATTATTAGTGTATAGGAATTCAAGGGATTTCTGTGTGTTGATTTTATATCCTGCAACTTTACTATAGTCATTGACTAGTTCTAGTGATTTTCTGGTGGAGTCTTTAGGGTTTTCTATGTAGAGGATCATGTCATCTGCAAACAGTGAGAGTTTTACTTCTTCTTTTGCAATTTGGATTCCTTTTGTTTCTTTTTCTGCTCTGATTGCTGTGGCCAAAACTTCCAAAGCTATGTTGAATAGTAATGGTGAAAGTGGGCACCCTTGTCTAGTTCCTGACTTTAGAGGAAATGCTTTCAATTTTTCACCATTGAGGATAATGTTTGCTGTGGGTTTGTCATATATAGCTTTTATTATGTTGAGGTATGTTCCTTCTATTCCTGCTTTCTGGAGAGTTTTTATCATAAATGGATGTTGAATTTTGTCAAAGGCTTTCTCTGCATCTATTGAGAAAATCATATGGTTTTTATTTTTCAATTTGTTAAGGTGGTGTATTACATTGATTGATTTGCGGATATTGAAGAATCCTTGCATCCCTGGGATAAAGCCCACTTGGTCATGGTATATGATCTTTTTAATGTGTTGTTAGATTCTGATTGCTAGAATTTTGTTAAGGATTTTTGCATCTATGTCATCAGTGATATTGGCCTGTAGTTTTCTTTTTTTGTGGGATCTTTGTCAGGTTTTGGTATTAGGCTGATGGTGGCCTCATAGAATGAGTTTGGAAGTTTACCTTCCTCTGCAATTTTCTGGAAGAGTTTGAGCAGGATAGGTGTTAGCTCTTCTCTAAATTTTTCGTAGAATTCAGCTGTGAAGCCGTCTGGACCTGGGCTTTTGTTGGCTGGAAGATTTTTGGTTACAGTTTCCATTTCCGTGCTTGTGATGGGTCTGTTAAGATTTTCTATTTCTTCCCTGGTCCAGTTTTGGAAAGTTGTACTTTTCTAAGAATTTGTCCATTTCTTCCACGTTGTCCATTTTATTGGCATATAATTGTTGATAGTAGTCTCTTATGATCCTTTGTATTTCTGTGTTTTCTGTTGTGATCTCTCCATTTTCATTTCTAATTTTATTGATTTGATTTTTCTCCCTTTGTTTCTTGATGAGTCTGGCTAATGGTTTGTCAATTTTATTTATCGTTTCAAAGAACCAGCTTTTGGTTTTGTTGATTTTTGCTATGGTCTCTTTTGTTTCTTTTGCATTTATTTCTGCTCTAATTTTTAAGATTTCTTTCCTTCTACTAACCCTGGGGTTCTTCATTTCTTCCTTTTCTAGTTGCTTTAGGTGTAGAGTTAGTTTATTTATTTGACTTTTTTCTTGTTTCTTGAGGTGTGCCTGTATTGCTATGAACTTTCCCCTTAGGACTGCTTTTACCGTGTCCCACAAGTTTTGGGTTGTTCTGTTTTCATTTTCATCCGTTTCTATGCAAATTTTGATTTCTTTTTTGATTTCTTCTGTGATTTGTTGGTTATTCAGCAGCGTGTTGTTCAGCCTCCATATGTTGGAATTTTTAATAGTTTTTCTCCTGTAATTGAGATCTAATCTTACTGCATTGTGGTCAGAAAAGATGCTTGGAATGATTTCTATTTTTTTGAATTTACCAATGCTAGCTTTATGGCCCAGGATGTGATCTATCCTGGAGAAGGTTCCATGTGCACTTTAGAAAAAGTTGAAATTCATTGTTTTGGGATGAATTGTCCTATAGATATCAATTAGGTCTAACTGGTCTATTGTATCATTTAAAGTTTGTGTTTCCTTGTTAAATTTCTGTTTAGTTGATCTATCCATAGGTGTGAGTGGGGTATTAAAATCTCCAACTATTATTGTGTTAGTGTTAATTTCTGCTTTCATACTTGTTAGCATTTGTCTTACATACTGTGGTGCTCCCACGTTGGGTGCATATATATTTATAATTGTTATATCGTCTTCTTGGATTGATCCTTTGATCATTATGTAGTGACCTTCTTTGTCTCTTTTCACAGCCTTTGTTTTAAAGTCTATTTTATCTGATATGAGTATCGCTACTCCTGCTTTCTTTTGGTCCCTATTTGCATGGAAAATCTTTTTCCAGCCCTTCACTTTCAGTCTGTATGTATCCCCTGTTTTGAGGTGGGTCTCTTGTAGACAACATATGTAGGGGTCTTGTTTTTGTATCCATTCAGCCAGTCTTTGTCTTTTGGTTGGAGCATTCAACCCATTTACGTTTAAGGTAATTACTGATAAGTATGATCCCATTGCCATTTACTTTATTGTTTGGGGTTTGAATTTATACACCGTTTTTGTGTTTCCTGTTTAGTATTTGTTGGAGAGCTGGTTTGGTGGTGCAGAATTCTCTCAGCTTTTGCTTGTCTGAAAAGCTTTTGATTTCTCATTCATACTTGAATGAGATCCTTGCTGGGTACAATAATCTGGGCTGTAGGTTATTTTCTTTCATCATTTTAAGTATGTCTTGCCATTCCCTCCTTGCTTGAAGAGTTTCTATTGAAAGATCAGCTGTTATCCTTATGGCAATTCCCTTGTGTGTTATTTGTTGTTTTTCCCTTGCTGCTTTTCATATTTGTTCTTTGTGTTTGATTTTTGTTAATGTGATTAATATGTGTCTTGGGGGGTTTCGCCTTGGCTTTATCCTGTTTGGGACTCTCTGGGTTTCTTGGACTTGAGTGAGTATTTCCTTCCCCATTTTAGGGAAGTTTTCAACTATTATCTCCTCAAGTATTTTCTCACGGTCTTTCTTTTTGTCTTCTTCTTCTGGGACCCCTATGATTCGAATGTTGTAGCGTTTAATATTGTCCTGGAGGTCTCTGAGATTGTGCTCATTTCTTTTAATTCGTTTTTCATGTATCCTCTCTGATTCATTTATTTCTACCATTCTATCTTCGAATTCACTAATCCTATCTTCTGCCTCTGTTATTCTACTATTTGTTGCCTCCAGAGTGTTTTTAATTTCATTTATTGCATTATTCATTATATATTGACTCTTTTTTTATTTCTTCTAGGTCCTTGTTAAACCTTTCTTGCATCTTCTCAATCCTTGTCTCCAGGCTATTTATCTGTGATTCCATTTTAATTTCAAGATTTTAGATCCATTTCACTATCCTTACTCGGAATTCTTTATCAGGTAGATTCCCTATCTCTTCCTCTTTTGTTTGGTTTGGTGGGCATTTATCCTGTTCCTTTATCTGCTGGGTATTCCTCTGTCTCATCCTGTTTAAATTGCTGAGGTTGGGGTGTCCTTTCTGTATTCTGGCAGTTTGTGGAGTTCTTTAATGTGGCATTTCCTCGCTGTGTGTGGGTTTGTACAGGTGTCTTGTCAAGGTTTCCTGGTTAGGGAAGCTTGTGTCCGTGTTCTGGTGGGTGGAGCTGTATTTCTTCTCTCTGGAGTGCAATGAAGTGTCCAGTAATGAGTTATGAGATGTTTGTGGTTTTGGGGTGACTTTGGGCAGCCTGTATCTTGAAGCTCAGGGCTGCGTTCCTTTGTTGCTGGAGAATTTACTTGGTATGTCTTGCCCTGGAACTTGTTGGCCCTTGTGTGGTGCTTGATTTCAGTGTCGGTATGGAGGCATTTGATGAGCTCCTGTCAATTAATGTTCCTTGGAGTCAGGAGTTCCCTGGAGTCAGGGTTGGACTTAAGCCTCCTGCTTCCAGTTATCTGTCTTACTTTTACAGTAGTTTCAAAACTTCTCCTTCTATACAGCACCATTGATAAAACATCTACGTTAAAGAAGAAAAGTTTCTCTACTGTGAGGGCCACTCAGAAAGGTTCACAGCATTACATGGAGAAGAGAAGAGGGAGGAGGGAGTTAGAGGTGACCCAAATGAGATCAGGTGGAATCAATAGTGGAGAGAGTGGGCTGGCCAGTAGTCACTTCCTTATGTGCACTCCACAACTGGACCGCTCAGAGATGTTCACAGAGTTATACAGAGATGAGAAGAAGGAGGAAGGAGACAGAGGTGGCCAGAAGGATAAAAGGGGGGAATGAAAAGGAGGGAGACAGATCCAGCCAGTAATCAGTTCCCTAAGTGTTCTCCACCGTCTGGAATACACAGAAATTCACAGAGTTGGGTAGAGTAGAGAGGGGTTAGGGAGGAGACACAGGCGACCTGGTGGAGAAAAAGGAGAGTCCAAAGGGAGAGAGAGCAGTCAAGCCAGTAATCTCGCTCCCTAGTGAAAAATGGGTACTGAAGATTGGGTTCTTAAAGGTACAAAATTGGTAACAAATACATAAAAGCAAAAATTAAAAATCTAGAGTAGAGTTTGGAATTTCAAAAATACGATGTTAAAGAAAAGAAGAAGGAAAAGAAAGAGAGAAAAAACGAACAAAGAAAAACAAACATGGTCGCAAAAATTATCAAGAAAATACAGGTACAAAATTGATAACTAATACCAAAAAGCAAAAATTAAAAATCTAGAGTAGAGTTTGGAATTTCAAAAATACAATGTTAAAAAAAAGGAAGAAGAAAACTAAAGAGAAAACAAACAAACAAAAACAAGCAATGTCGCAAAAATTATAAAGAAACTACAGGTACAAAATTGATATCAAATATCAAAAAGCATAAATTAAAAATCTAGAGTACAGTTTGGAATTTCAAAAATACAATGTTAAAGAAAAGAAGAAAAAAAACAAAACAAAAAAACAAGGTCAAAAAATTATTATATATATATATATATATATATATATATATATATGAAGTTTGCTGAAGAAGAAAAAAATAGGGTCTTTGTTTTGCAAAGTAATAGGTTATAAAATTGAAAATTAAATGAACAATAGAGAACTTAAAATTAAAAAAATTAAAAAAAGTAAGAATGATCATAAAAATATATCTAGGACTTTCTCTGGTTTTGTTGTGAGTATCGTGGGTTCGGTTCATTTTTGGCTAGTTCCTTGGTCCAACTTATATTTCTCAAGATCTATAGGCGCCTTCCTATGTAGTCCTAGTAACCACAGGGTTTTAATCTATTGCCTGTAGCTTCCAAGGCGTTTCCCTCTGTTATAGCTTCTTTTGTTTGCCTGTCTCTTCAGTGTCTGGTTTACGCCCTGACACAAAGGGGACGGTGGAGGACACTTTTTTTTTTTTAGGCTCACTTGTTCAGTTGCGCTGTGGGGAGGGAGGGAGGGAGTGATGCTGCAAACAAATAACACTGGCGTGCGCTCGCAGTGCCTCAGCCACACTGGGTCTGCCCCCGCTCACGGCACGTGTAGCCTCCCTGCCCACACTGCTCGGGCTCTAGGTTGTTCCACCGGGAACAATCCGAGGCTGGCCCTGGGCTTCATGCACCTCCCAGGTCCAAGCCGCTCAGGTTCAGGCACTCGGGTAGTCCTCAGAGGCACAGACTCGGTTGGGCCTGCGTTTTGCGCTCTTCCCAGGTCCGAGCAGCTCAGGTGATGAGGTGTTTGGCGAGCGCCAATGTTGTGACTTATCGCCTCCCCGCCACTCGGTTATCTGGGTGTAAAACAGGCGCACCTTCTCAGGCAGATGTTGACCGTCCAGATCTCCAAGAAGTTTTAGTTAGCAAAGAAGCCTGCTTACAGTTTTATAGATAATGTCTCTCTGGGGCTGCGATTGCCCCCTTCTGGCTCTGGCTGCCTGTCACCGGAGGGGGAAGGTCTGCAGCCGGCTATCTCTGTTCAGTCCTTTGTTCCGTGCGCGGGCCTGGCGGTGTCTTAGGTTAGGGCTGGCTTTTTGCGTGGTAGATATCCCAGAGTCTGGTTTGCTAGCCCAAGTTATTTCGTTCAGATAGTGCTCAGGGTATTCAGGCCAGATTCTTACTCTAAGCGATGCAGCCCGCGCCGCGCCTCCCTGCCCAGCCCCTGCTTGCTAATGGTGTGAGCAGGCGTCTGCACTGCTTCGCGGCTGGGGGAGTTACCGTAGGGCTTGCAATCTGCGAGTTTTAATTGTTTATTTATTTTTATCCCCCTTATGTTGCCCTTTGTGCTTCCAAAGCTTGGCAAAGATTTGGCAGTGAAAAGCTTTCCTGGTGTTTGGAAACTTTTCTCTTTTTAAGACTATCTTCCTGGGACGGAAATCCCTCCCTCCCTCTTTTGTCTCTTTTTTTGTCTTTTATACTTTTTCCTACATACTTTCCAAGAGTTGGGTTCTTTTCTGGGTGCCTGATGTCCTCTGGCGGCATTCATAAGTTGTATTGTGGAATTTACTCGACGTTTAAATGCTCTTTTGATGAAATTGTTTGGGGGGCGAAGAGTTCTCCCCGTCCTACTCCTCAGCAATCTTGGCTCCTCTCTTGTGGAGTTTGGAGAGAGCACGCGGGATTGCTCTCCAGGCCATGCAGGAAAAGAAGGCCCTCATCTCGCGATGTCGGGGGAGTCTCGTGGTTTTTCTGGAGCTGCGGTGCCAGTGTGGGGTTTCTCACAAGGTACGACCGGGAGCTCAGGGAGCCTCTCGTGTGGTGTCAGGGAAGTCAAGTCTCCATACGAGTGGCGAGGGGGCGCACGTCATTGCTCTCGAGTCATGGTAGTGGAATCAGGGCTCAACGCAATGAAAAAGGACGCTCGAGGTCTTTCTCGGGTTGCGGCAGGAAACCCTGGGTTCCCTCGACTTGTGCCTGTGACCTCAGGTAGCTTCTCAGGGTGCCTCTGAAAAGTCAGGGATACTATGGAGCTGGGAGAGGCCTCTCGGGACTCCACTGGGTTTGCTGCAATGGAAGAGGGCCTAATCTCGAGATCAGGAAGGAACCTTAGGGTTCCTCTCCATTTCTGACTCAGATTGCAGGGTCCCTGCAGAGTTGGGACAGGAGAGTCAGGCCTCGTCTTGTGTGGAGGAATGGAACTCCGCTTGCCTCTCGAGTTGTTCAAGGAGTGACAGGCCACTTGTCGAGCTGTGTGTGGAACCTGCGGTTTTTTCCAGACAATGCACGGGGGTGTCAGTGCCCCTTCGTGATGTGCTTTCATCCACAGGGTTGCCTTCGAAGTGGTGTGCGGGCATCGGGTTCTTATTAAGAGCGGACCAGGAAATCGGGGTCTTTTGGAATGCGGCACCACACACGAGGCTACGTCTCGAATTTCCTCGTGAGACGGGCCTCATGCTGAGGTGCCCCTGGAAGGTCGGGAAAGCCTTCCAGACAAAGCAGGTTAATAGACCCTACTGTCGCGATCAGGAGGGGAGAAGGGGCTCAGATGAAGTGGTGCCGGGAACCTCGGTGTTCCCCTTGAGTGAGACCGGTATGTCAGGGAACTTTTAGGGTCTCATGAAGCTTGCCAAATACTGTTTCAAACTTCAAGATGAAACGTGGGACTTCCTTGAGACGCTGTGGCGGGCAAGGGCCTCATCTTGTGATGAAGGGGAAACCACGTGGTTTTTTTCGAGTTGCGATGGGATTGTTGACTTACGACGGGGAATTCAGGTTTCCTCTTCTGTTGGCCCAGGGAAGTCCATTCTTCCATTCGAGTTGCCAGGGAGAGCTGGGTGGGAATTGCTCTCAAGTCACGGCAGGTCAAAATAGACCTCATCTATGCTTGTGTCCAGGACCTAATGTTCCTCTCCAGGGGCGATAGGGATGACGGGGACGCATTCCAGACTCACCCAGTGAGTCAGGCCTCGGCTCGAGGGGAAGCAAAGGATTCTGATATCCTCCTGGGTCGCGATAGGTATCTCTTGGAGCCCACTGAGTGGCCTCCAGGGAGTCAAGCCTCCTGTGGAGTTGGAGAGAGGACTCCGGATTGCTCTCCAGGCCATACAGGAAAGAAGGCCCTCAGCTCGCAATGACGGGGGCGTCTTGTGGGTTTTCTCGAGTTGGAGCGCAAGTATGAGTTTTCTCACGAGGTACGACGGGGAGCTCAGGGAGCCTCTCGTGTGGTGCCAGGAAAGTCAGGTGTCTATGCGTGTGATGAGGAGGAGCCCATAAATGCTCTCGAGTCATGGTAGGGAAATCGGGACTCAAGACGCGTTGAAGGAGTCTCGAGGTCTTTCTCAGGTTGCGGCAGGAAACCCTGGGTTCCCTCGACTTGTACCGGTGACCTCAGGGAGCTTCTCAGGGTGCCTCTGAGAAGTCAGGCATACTGTGGACTTGGGAGGCGCTCTCGGAACTCCACTGGGTTTGGTGCAATGGCAAAGGTTCTCATCTCGAGTTGAGGCAGGAACCTAAGGGTTCCTCTCCATTTAAAACTCCGACCACAGGGTCCCTGAAGAGTTGGGACAGGAGAGTCAGGCCTCGTCTTCTGTGGAGGAATGGAACTCCACTTGCCTCTCGAGTTGTTCACAGGATAACAGACCATTTGTCGAGCTGTGAGTGGAACCTTCGGTTTTTTCCGTAAGATGCATGAGGGGGTCAGTGCCCCTTCGTGTTGTGCCTTCATCCACAGGGTTGCCTTCAAAGAGGTGTCCGGACATCGGGTTCTTATCAATAGCAGAGCAGGAAATCGGGGTCTTTCAGAACGTGGCACCATCCATGAGGCTACGTCTCGAATTTCTTCATTAGACTGGTGTCATCCTGAGGTGCGCCGTGAAGATCGGGAACCCCTTCCAGACAAAGCAGGGGAATCGACCATCTTGTCACGATCAGGAGGAGTGAAAGGGCTCAGTTGAAGTCGTGCCGGGAACCTCGGTGTTCCCCTCGAGTGGGACCGGTGTGTCGGGAAACTTTTGGGGTCACTTCAAGGGTGCCAAGTACCGTTTTGCACTTCAATACGGACTTGGGGCTTCTCTTGACACGCTGTAGAGGGCAAGGGCCTCATCTTGGGATGACGGGGGAATCACGTGGTTTTTCTCAAGGTGCGGCGGGATTCTCGAGTTATGACGAGGAATTCAGGCTTCCTCTTGTGTTGGCCCAGGGAAGTCCAATCTTCCATTCGAGTTTCAAGGAAGAGCTGGGGTTTGCTCTTGAGTCACTGCAGGGCAAAAGAGACCTCATCTAGGCTTGTGTCCAGGACCTAATATTCCTCTCCAGGGCCGACAGCGATCTCGGGGTTGCATTCCAGACGCATCCTAGGAGTCAGAGCTCGACTCGAGGGGAAGCAAAGGACCCCGCTCTCCTCTTGAGTCACCGCAGGTATCTCTTGGAGCCCACTGAGTGGCCTAAAGGGAGTCAAGCCCCCTGTGGAGTTTGGAGAGAGGACTCAGGATTGCTCTCCAGGCCATGCAGGAAAAGAAGACCCTCATCTCGCGATGACAGGGGCGTCTTGTTGGTTTTCTCGAGCTGCGGTGCCAGTGTGCGGTTTCTGACGAGGTGCGACGGGAAGCTCAGGGAGCCTTTCGTGTGGCACCAGGGAATTCAGGTCTCCATGCGCATGGCAAGGGGGAGCGCGTCATTGCTCTCGAGATATGATACGGGAATCGGGCCTCAAGACACGTTAAAGCAGGACTCTCAAGGTCTTTCTCGGGTTGCGGCAGGAAACCCTGGGTTCCGTCGACTTCTGCCGGTGACCTTAGGGAGCTTCTCAGGGTGCCTCTGAGAAGTCAGGCATACTGTGGATTTGGGACGGGCCTCTCGGGACTCCACTGGTTTTGTGGCAATGGAAAAGGGCCTCATCTTGAGTGGAGGCAGGAACCTCAGGCTTCCTCTCCATTTCTGACTCGGTGCGCAAGGTCCCTAGAGTTGTGACAGGAGAGTCAGGCATCGTCTTGTGTGGAGGAATGGAACTCCGCTTGCTTCTCGAGTTGTTCACGAGGTGACAGACCACTTGTGGAGCTGTGTGAGGAACCTGCGGGTTTTTCCGGAAGATGCACGGGGTGTCAGTGCCCCTACGTGTTGTGCCTTCATCCACAGGCTTGCCTTCGAAGAGGTGTCCAGGAGTCTGGTTTTGATCAAAAGTGCACCATGGAATCGGGGTCTTTCGGCATGTAGTATGGCCCTCGAGGCTACCTCTCGAATTTCCTCATGAGACCGGCCTCATCCTGAGGTGTGCCGGGAAGGTCGGGAATCCCTTCGAGACAAAGCAGTGGAATCGACCCTCCTATCGCGATCAGGAGAGGAGAAAGGCCTCAGATGAAGTGGTGCCGGAAACTTCAGTGTCCCCTCTAGTGCGATCGGTATATAGGGGAACTTTTGGGGTCGCATCAAGGGTGCCAAGTACTGTTTTGCACTTCAAGACGGAATGTGAGACTTCTCTTGAGACGCTGTAGGGGGCAAGGGCCTCATCTTGCAATACGGGGAACCACGTGATTTTTCTCGAGTTGCGGCGGGTTTCTCAAATTACAACTGGAAATTCAGGCTTCCTCTTGTGTTGGCTCAGAAAGGCCAATCTTCCATTCGAGTTGCAAGGGAAAGCTAGGGGTTGCGCTTGAGTCACTGCAGGGCCAAAGAGACCTCATCTAGGCTTTTGTCCAGGACCTAAGGTTCCTCTCCAGGGGCGACAGGGATCCAGGGTTGCATTCCAGACTCACCCTCGTAGTCAGGCCTCATCTCGAGGGGAATCAAAGGACACCGCTCTCCTCCTGAGTATCGACGGGTATCTCTTGGAGCCCACTGAGTGACCTAAAGGGAGTCAAGCCTCCTTTGGAGTTTGGAGAGAGGATTCGGGATTGCTCTTCAGGTCATGCAGGAAAGAAGGCCCTCATTTCACCATGACAGGGGCGTCTCGTGGGTTTTCTCGAGCTGCGGCGCCAGTGTGGAGTTTCTCACGAGGTACGATGGGGAGCTCAGGGAGCCTCTCATGTGGTGCCGGGGAAGTCAGATCTTCATGCGCGTGGCGAGGGGGAGCGCGTCATTTTTCTCCAGTCATGGTAGGGGAATCGGGCCTCAAGACACGTGAAGAAGGACTCGCGAGGTTTTTCTCAGGTTACGGCAGGAAACCCTGGGTTCCGTCGACTTATGCCCGTGACCTCAGGGAGCTTTTCAGGGTGCCTCTGAGAAGTCAGGGATACTGTGCAGTTGGGAGGGGCCGCTCCGAACTCCACTGGGTTTGGTGCAGTAGAAGAGGGCCTTATCTCGAGTTGAGGCAGGAACCTCATGGTTCCTCTCCATTTCTGAATCGGATCTCAGTGTCCATGCAGAGTTGGGACAGGAGAGTCAGGCCTCGTCTTGTGTGGAGGAATTTAACTCCTCTTGCCTCTCGAGTTGTTCACGGGGTGACAGGCCACTTGTCGATCTGTATGTGGAACTTGCGGGCTTTTCCAACGATGCAGGAGGGTGTCAGACCCCTTCGTTTTGTGCCTTCGTCCACAGGATTGCCTTCGAAGAGGTGTCCTAGCATTGGGTTCTTATCAAGAGCAGACAGGGAAATCGGGGTCTTTCGGCGTGTGGCACCAACCACAAGGCTACGTCTCGAATTTCCTCGTGAGACCGGCCTCATCCTGAGGTGCGCCGGGAAGGTCCGGAACCCCTTCCAGACAAAGCAGGGTAATCGACCCTCCCGTCGCGATCAGGAGGGGATAAGGGGCTCAGAACAAGCGGTGCACCGAACCTTGGTGTTCCCCTCGAGTGAGACCAGGGTGTCGGGGAACTTTTGTGCTAACATCAAGGTTGCCAATTATCGTTTTAAACTTCAAGATGGAACGTAGGGCTTCTACTGAGACGCTGTAGCTGGCAAGGGCCTCATCTTGCGATGACGGGGGAACCACGTGGTTTTCCTCGAGTTGCAGTGGGATTTTCGAATTACGACGGGGAATTCAGGTTTCCTCTTGTGTTGTCCCAGGGAAGTCCATTCTTCCATTCGAGGTGCGAGGGAGAGCAGGGGATTGCTCTCGAGTCACTTCAGGGCAAATGAGACCTCATCTATGCTTGTGTCTAGGACCTAATGTTCCTCTCCAGGGGCGACAGGGATCTCGGGGTTGCATTCCAGACTCACCTGAGGAGTCAGGCCTGGTATATAGGGGAAGCAAAGAATTCCGCTCTCCTCTCGAGTCCCAACGGGTATCTCTTGGAGCCCACAGAGTGGCCTAAAGGGAGTCAGGCCTCCTGTGGAGTTTGAAGAGAGGCCTCGAGATTGCTCTCCAGGCCATGCAGGAAAAGAAGGCCTTCATCTCGCGATGACGGAGGCGTCTCGTGTGTTTTCTCGAGCTGGGGAGCCAGTGTGGGATTTCTCACGAGGTATGACGGGGAGCTCAGGGAGCCTCTCGTGTGGCGCCAGGGAAGTCAAGTCTCCATGCGAGTGGCGAGGGGGAATGCGTCATTGCTCTCGAGTCATGGTAGGGGAATCGGGATTCAAGATGCGTTGAAGGAGGATTTTCGAGGTCTTTCTCGGGTTGCGTCAGGAAACCCTGTGTTCCCTCGACTTGTGCCAGTGACCTCAGGGAGCTTCTAAGGGTGCCTCTGAGAAGTCGCGATACTGTGGATTTGGGAGGGGCCTCTCGGGCCTCCACTGTTTTTGGTGTAATGGAAGAGGGCCTCATCTCGAGTGGAGTCAGGAACCTCAGGGTTCCTCTCCATTTCGGACTCCGATCGCAGGGTCCCTTCAGAGTTGGGACCGGAGAGTCAGGCCTCGTCTTGAGTGGAGGAATGGAACTCTGCTTGCCTCTCGAGTTGTTCATGGGATGACAGGCCTCTTGTCGAGCTGTGTGTGGAACCTGCGGCTTTTACCGAATGATGCACGGGAGTGTCAGTGACCCTTCATTTTGTGCCTTCGTCCACAGGGTTGCCTTCGAAGAGGTGTCCGGGCATCGGGTTCTTCTCAAGAGTGGGCCGGGAAATCGGGGTATTTCGGCATGTGACACCACCCACGACGCTATGTCTCGAATTTACTCGTGAGACCGGCCTCATCCTTAGGTGCGCCGGGAATGTGGGAAACCCCTTCCAAACAAAGCAGGGGAATAGACCCTCCTGTCTCGAACAGGAGGGGAGAAGGTGCTCAGATGAAGTGGTGCGGGAACCTCGGTGTTCCTGTCGAGTGAGACCGGCGTGTCCGGGAACATTTGGTGTCGCATCAAGGGTGCAAAGTACCGTTTCGCACTTCAAGACGGAACGCGGTTCTTTTCTTGAGACGCCATAGCAGCAAGGGCCTCATCTTGGGATGACGTTGGAAACACGTGGTTTTTCTCGAGTTGCGGCGGGATTCTCGAGTTACGAAGGGGATTTCTGGCTTCCTCTTGTGTTGGCCCAGGGAAGCCCAATCTTCCATTCGAGTTGCGAGGGAGAGCTGGGGGTTGCGCTCGAGTCACTGCAGGGCAAAAGAAACCTCATCCAGGCTTGTGTCTAGGACCTAATGTTCCTCTCAAGGGATGACTGGGATCTTGGGGTTGCATTCTAGACTCACCCAGGAGTCAGGCGTCCTCTCGAGGGGAAACAAAGGACTTCTCTCTCTTCTCGAGTCGCGACGGGTATTTCTTGGAGCCCACTGAGTGGACTAAAGGGAATCAAGCCTCCTCTGGAGTTTGGAGAGAGGACTCGGGATTGCACTCCAGGACATGCAGGAAAAGAAGGCCCTCTTCTCACGATGACGGGGGGGGGGGGTCTCGGTGGTTTTACCGAGCTGCAGCGCCTGTGTTGGTTTCTCAGGAGGTACGACGGGGAGCTCAGGGAGCCTCTTGTGTGGCGCCAGGGAAGTTAGGTCTCGATGCGTGTGGCGAGGGGGAGCGCGTCATTGCTCTCGAGTCATGGTAGGGGAATCAGGCCTCTAGACGCGTTGAAGGACTCTCAAGATCTCTCTCGGGTCTTGGCAAGAATACCTGGGTTCCCTCGACTTGTGCCGGTGACCTCAGGGAGATTCTCCGGGTGCCTCTGAGAAGTCAGGGATACTGTGGAGTTGGGAAAGACCTCTCGGGACTCCACTGGGTTTGGTGAAATGGAAGGGGGCCTCATCTCGAGGGAAGGCAGGAACCTCAGGGTTCCTCTCCATTTCTGATTCCGATCGCAGCCCCCTGCATAGTTGGGAGAGGTGAGTCAGGCCTTGTCTTGTGTGCAGGAATGGACCTCCGCTTGCCTCTCGAGTTGTTCACTGGGTGACAGGCACTTGTTGAGCTGTATGAGTAACCTGCGGTCTTTTCCGGACGATGCACGGGGGTGTCAGTGCCCCTTCGTGTTGTGCCTTCATCCACACTATCTTCGAATAGGTGTCTGGGCATCGCGTTCTTATCAAGAGCGGATCGGGAAATCGCGGTCTTTCGGCATGTGGCACCACCATCGAGGCTATGTCTCGAATTTCCTCGTGAGACAGCCTCATCTGAGGTGCGTGGAAAAGGTCGGGAACCCCTTGCAGACAAAGCAGGGGAATTGACCCTCCTTTCGCGATCAGGAGGGGAGAAGGGGCTCAGATGAAGTGGTGCCAGGAACCTCGGTGTTCCCCTCTAGTGCGACCCGTATGTCGGGGAACTTTTGGGGTAGCATTAAGGGTGCCAAATATCATTTCGCACTTGAAGACAGAACGTGAGACTACTCTTGAGACGCTGGAGCGGGCAAGGGCCTCATCTTGCAATGACGGGGGAACCACGTGGTTTTTCTCAAGTTGAGGCGGAATTCTCGAATTACTACTGGGAATTCAGGCTTCCTCTTGTGTTGGCCCAGGGAGGTCCAATCTTCCATTCGGGTTGCGAGGGAAAGCTGGGGAGTGCTCTCGAGTTACTGCAGGGCAAAAGCGACCTCATCTAGCCTTGTGTTCAGGACCCAGTGATCCTCTCCAAGGGCGACAGGGATCTCGGGTTTGCATTACAGACTCACCCGGGGAGTTAGGCCTCGTCTCGAGGGGAAGCAAAGGACTCGGCTATCCTCTCGAGTTGCGACGCGTATCTCTTGGAGCCCACTGAGTGGTCTAAAGGGAGTCAACCCTCCTCTTCAGTTTGGAGAGAGGACTCGGGATTGCTCTCCAGGCCATGCAGGAAAAGAAGGCCCACATCTCGAGATGACGGGGGCGTCTCGTGGGTTTTCTCGAGCTGCGGCGCCAGTGTGGGGTTTCTCACGAGGTACGACGGGGAGTTCAGGTAGCCTCTCGTGTGGCAACAGGGAAGTCAGGTCTCCATGGGCGGGGCAAGGGGGAGCGCGTCATTGCTCTCAAGTCAGGGTAGGGGAATCGGGCCTCATGACGGGTTGAAAAAGAACTCTCGATGTCTTTCTAGGGTTGTGGCAGGAAACCCTGGGTTCCCTTGACTTGTGCCGGTGACCTCAGGGAGCGTCTCAGGGTGCCTCTGAGAAGTCAGGGATACTGTGGATTTGGGAGAGGCCTCTCGGGACTCCTTTGGGTTTGGTGCAATGGAAGTGGGCCTCATCTCGAGTTGAGGCAGGAACCTCAGGGTTCTGCTCCTGACTTCCTGGAGGCCGGATGTGACTCAGATCGCAGGGTCCCTGTTGAGTTTGCTCAGGAGTGTCAGGTCTCGTGTTCTGCGGAGGAATGGAACTCCGCTTACATCTCAAGTTGTTCAAGGATAACACCACTTTTCGTGATGTGTGTGGAACCTGCGGGTTTTTCAGAGATGCACGGGGGTGTCAGTGCTCCTTCCTGTTGTGCCTTCATCCACAAGGTTGCCTTCGAAGAGGTGTCCGGGCATCGTGTTCTCCTCAAGTGCGGACCGGGAAATTGGGGTCTTTCAGCATGTTGCACCACCCACTAGGCTACGTCTCGAATTTTCTCGTGAGACCGGCCTCATCCTGAGGCACGCAGGAAAGTCCGGGAACCCTTTCCAAACAAAGCAGGGGAATCGACCCTCCTTTCGGGATCAGGAGGAGAGAAAGGGCTCAGATGAAGTAGTGCCGGGAACCTCGGTGCTCTCCTTGAGTGAAAGTCGGGTAACTTTTCTGGTTGCATCAAGGGTGCCAAGTACCGTTTCGCACTTCAAGACGGAACCTGGGACTTCTCTTGAGATGCTGTAGTGGGCAAGGGCCTCATCTAGCACTGACGGGGGACCCACGTGTTTTTTCTCGAGTTGCGGCAGGATTCTTGAGTTACGATGGGGAATACAGTTTCCTCTTGTGTTGGCCCAGGGAAGTCCAATCTTCCATTTGAGTTGCAAGTGAGAGCTGGAGATTGCTCTCGAGTCACTGCAGGGCAAAATAGAGCTCATCTAGGTTTGTGTCCAGGACCGAGTTTTTCTCTCCAGGGGCGACAGGGATCTCGGGGTTGCATTCCAGACTCACCCGGGGAGTCAGGCCTCGTCTCGAAGGGAATGAATGGACTCCGCTCTCCTCTCGAGTCGCGACGGGTATCCCTTGGAGCCCAAGAGTGGCCTAAATGGAGTTAAGCCTCCTGTGGAGTTTGGAGAGAGGACTCGGGATTGCTCTCTAGGCCATGCAGGAAAAGAAGGCCCTCATCTCGCGATGACGGGGGCGTCTCCTGGGTTTTCTCAAGGTGCAGTGCCTGGTTGGGGTTTCTCACGAGATAGGACGGGGAGCTCAGGGAGACTCCTGTGGTGCCACGGAAGTCAGGTCTCCATGGACGTGGCGTGGGGGAGCGCCTCATTGCTCTCGAGTCATGGTAGGGGAATCAAGCCTCAGGACGCTTCGAAGAAGAACTCTCGAGGTCTTTCTCGGGGTGTGGCAGGAAACCCTGGGTTCCCTCGACTTGTGCCCATGACCTCAGGGAGCTTAGCGGGGTTCCTCTGAGAAGTCAGGGATACTGTGGAGTTGAGAGGGGCTTCTCGGGACATCACAGGGACTGGTGCAATTGAAGAGGACCTAATCTCGGATTGAGGCAGTAACGTCAGGGTTCCTCTCCATTTCTGACTCGGATAGCAGGGTCCCTGCAGAGTTGGGACAGGAGAGTCAGACCTCGTCTTGTGTGGAGTAATGGAACTCCGCTTGCCTCTCGAGTTGTTCACGGGATGACAGGCCACCTGTCGAGTTGTATGTGGAACCTGCGGTTTTGGGGGACGATGCACAGGGGTGTCAGTGCCCCTTCGTGTTGTGCCTTCATCCACAGGGTTACCTTCGAAGAGGTGACCGGGCATCGGGATCTTATCAGTAGCGGACCAGGAAATCGGGGTCTTTCGGCATGTGGCACAACCCACGAGGCTACGTCTCGACTTCCCTCGTGAGACTGGCCTCATCCTGAGGTTCGCCGGGAAGTCTGGGAACCCCTTCCAGACAAAGCAGGGGAATCGACCCTCCTGTCGCCATCAGGAGGGGAGAAGAGGCTCAGCTGAAGCGGTGCTGGGAACCTCCATGTTCTCCTCGAGTGAGACCGGGGTGTCAGGGAAATTTGGGGGTCGCATCAAGGGTGCCAAGTACCGTTTCACACTTCAAGACGGAACATGGGACTTCCCTGGAGACGCTATAGCTGACAGGGGCCTCATATTTCGATGACGGAGGAGCCACGTTGTTTTTCTCCAGTTGCCGCGGGATTCTCGAATTACAATGGGGAATACAGGCTTCCTCTTGTGTTGGCCCAGGGAAGTCCAATCATCCATTCGAGTTGCGAGGGAGAGCTGGGGATTGCACTTGAGTCAATGCAGGACAAAAAAGACCTCATTTAGGCTTGTGTCCAGGACCGAGTTTTCCTCTACAGGGGCAACACGGATCTCGGGATCCCATTCCAGACTCACCCAAGTAGTCAGGCCTCGGCTCGAGGGGAAGCAACGGACTCTGCTCTCCTCTAGAGTAGCGACGTGTATCTCTTGGAGGCTACTGAGTGGCCTAAAGGGAGTCAGGCCTCCAGTGGAGTTTGGAGAGTGGACTCGGGATTGCTCTCTAGGTCATGTAGGAAAAGAAGGCCCTCATCTTACGATGATGGGGGCGTCTCGTGAGTTTTCTCGAGCGGCGGTGCCAGTGTGGGGTTTTCATGAGGTAGGACGGGGAGCGCAGGGAGCCTCTCGTGTGGCGCCAGGGAAGTTAGGTTTCAATGGGCATGGCGAGGGGAATGCGTCATTGCTCTCCAGTCATGGTAGGGTATCGGGCCTCAAGACGCGGTAAAGAAGGACTCTCAAGGTCTTTCTCAGAATGCAGCAGGAAACCCTGGGTTCACTCGACTTGTGCCAGTGACCGCAGAGAGCTTCTGAGGGTGCCTCTGAGAATCAGGGATACTGTGGAGTTTTAGGGGCCTCTCGGGACTCCACTGGGTATGGCGCAATGGAAGAGGGCCTCATTTCGAGTTGATGCAGGAACGTCAGGTTTCATCTACATTTCTGACTCCGATCACACGGTCCCTGCAGAGTTGGGAAAGGAGAGTCAGGCCTTCTCTTGTTTGGAGGAACGGAACTCCGCATGCCTCTCTAGTTCTTCAAGGGATGACAGGACACTTGTCGATCTGTGTTTGGAATCTGCGTGTTTTTCCGTACTATGCATGGGGATGTCAGTACCCCTTCGTGTTGTGCATTCATCCACAGGTTTGCTTTCGAAGAGGTGTCCTGGCATCGGGTTCCTATTAAGAGCGGACTGGGAAATCGGGGTCTTTCCGCATGTGGCACCACCCACCAGGCTACGTCTCGAATTTCCTAGTGAGACCGGCCTCATCCTGAGGTGCGCCGGGAAGGTCGGAACCCCTTGCAGACAAAGCAGGGGAATCGACCCTCCTGTCTCGATCAGGAGGGGAGAAGGGGCACAGATGAGGTGATGCCGGGAACCTCGGTGTTCCCCTCCAGTGAGACCAGTGTGTTGGGGAACTTTTGGGGTCGCATCAAAGGTGCCAAGTACCGTATCGCACTTCAAGATGGAACGTAAGACTTCTTTTGAGACGCTGTAGCGGCAATGGCCGCATCTTGCGATGAAGAGGGAACGACGTGGTTTTTCTCGAGTTGTGGCGGGATTCTTGAGTTACAACGGGAAATTCAGGCTTCCTCTTCTGTTGGCCCAGGGAAGTCCAGTCTTCCATTCGAGTTGCGAGGGAGAGTTGGGGATTGCTCTCGAGTCACTGCAGGAAAAAAGAGACCTCATCTAGGCTTGTGTCCAGGACCTAATGTTTCTCTCCAGGGGCGACAGGGATCTCCGGTTCACATATCAGACACACCCGAGGAGTCAGGCCTCGCCTCGAGGGGAAGGAAAAGACTCCGCTCTCCTCTCGAGTCGCGACGGGTGTGTCTTGGAGTCCACTGAGTGACCAAAAGGGAGTCAAGCCTACTGTGGAGTTTGGAGAGAGGACTCGGGATTGCTCTCCAGGCCATGCTAGAAAAGAAGGCCGTCATGTCGCGAAAATGGGGGCGTCTCGTGGGTTTTCTCTATCTGTGGCGCCAGTGTTTGGTTTCTCACGAGGTATGACGGGGAGCTCAGGGAGCCTCTCGTGTGGCGCCAGGGAAGTCAGGGCTTCATGAGTGTAGCAGAGGGAGCGTGTCATTGCCCTCGAGTCATGGTAGGGGAATAAGGCCTCAAAATGCGTTGAAGAAGGACTCTTGAGTTCTTTCTATGGTGGCGGCAGTAAACCCTGGGTTCACTCGAATTGTGCTGGTGACCTCAGGGAGCTTCTCAGGGTGCCTCTGAGAAGTCAGGGATACTTTGGAGCTGGGACGCGTCTCTCGGGACTCCACTGGGTTTCGTGAAATGGAAGAGGTCCTAATCTCGAGTGGAGGCAGGAACCTCAGCGTTCCTCTCGTGACTTCACTGGCGCTGGTCTGATTCGGATCACAAAGTCCCTGCAGAGTTGGAACAGGAGAGTCAGGCATCGTCTTGTGTAGAGGAATGAAACCCCACTTGCCTCTCGAGTTCTTCAGGGGTGACAAGCCACTTGTTGAGCTGTATGTGGAACCTGTGGGTTTTTCCGGACGATGCACGAGGGTGTCAGTGCCCCTTTGTGTTGTGCCTTCATCCACAGGGTTGCCTTCAAAGAGGTGTCCAGGCATCGGGTTCTTATCAAGAGCGTACCGGGAAATCATAGTCTTTTGGCATGTGGTACCACCCGCGAGCTACGTCTCGAATTTCCTCGTGAGACTGGCCTCATCCTGAAGTGCCCCGTGAAGGTCGGGAACCCCTTACAAACAAAGCAGGGGAACTGACCCTGCTATCACGAACAGGAGGGGAGAAGGGGCTCAGATAAACTGGTGCCGGGAACCTCGGTGTTCACCTCGAGTGAGACCGATATTTCGGGGAACTTTTGGGGTCACATCAAGGGTGTCAAGTATCGTTTTGCACTTCAAGACGGAACGTGGGACTTTTCTTGAGAAGCTGTAGCGGGCAAGGGCCTCATCTTGTGATGACGAGGGAACCAAGTGCTTTTTCTCGAGTTGCGGCGGGATTCTCGAGTTACGAAGGGGAATTCAGGCTTCCTCTTGTGTTGGCCCAGGGAAGTCCAATCTTCCATTCGAGTTGTCAGGGAGAGCGGGGGATTGCTCTCGAGTTACAGAAGGGCAAAAGAGACCTCATCTAGGCTTGTTTCCAGGACCTAATGTTCCTCTCCAGGGGAGACAGGGATCTCGGGGTTGCATTCCAGACCCACCTGGTGAGTCAGGCCTTGTCTCGAAGGGAAGCAAAGGACTCAATTCTCCTCTCGAGTCGCGACGGGTATCTCTTGGAGCCCACTAAGTGGCCTAAAGGGAGTCAAGCCTCCTGTGGAGTTTGGAAAGAGGATTCGGGATTCCTCTCCAGGCCATGCAGGAAAAGAAGGCCCTCATCTCGCGATGACAGGGGCGTATGGTGAGTTTTCTCAAGCTGCGGCGTCAGTGTGGGGTTTCTCACGAGGTACGACAGGGAGCTCAGGGAGCCTCTCTTATGGCGCCAGGGAAGTCAGGTCTCCATATGCGTGGCAAGGGGGTGCGTGTCATTTCTATACAGCCATGGAAGCAGATTCGGGCTTCAAGACACGTTGAAGTAGGACTCTCGAGGTCTTTTTCCCATTGTGGCAGGAAACCCTGGGTTCCCTCGACATGTGCCGGTGACCTCATGGAGCTTCTCCGGGTGCCTCTGAGAAGTCAGGGGTACTGTGGAGTTGGGAGGGGCCTCTCTGGACTCCACTGGGTTTGGTGCAATGGATGAGAGCCTCATCTCGAGTGGAGGCAGGTACCTCATGTTTCCTCTCCTGGGTTTCCTGTCGCTGGTACTGACTCGGATCGCAGTTTCCCTGCAGAGTTGGTACAGAAAATCAGGTCTCGTCTTGTGTGGAGGAATGGAACTCCACTTGCCTCTCGAGTGGTTCACGGGCTGACAGACCACTTGTCGAACTGTGTTTGTAACCTGCGGGTTTTTCTGGACGATGCACGGTGTCAGTGCCCCTTCGTGTTGTGCTTTCATCCACAGGTTTTCCTTCGTAAAGGTGTCATGGCATCACGTTCTTATCAAGAGCAGACCGGGAAATCGGGGTCTTTCGGCTTGTGGCACCACCCACGAGGCTATGTTTCGAATTTCCTCGTGAGACCTGCCTCATCCTTAGGCACGCTGGAAAGGTCGGGAACCCCTTCCAGACATAGCAGGGGAATCGACACTCCTGTCGCGATCACGAGGGGAGAAGGAGCTCAAATGATGTGGTTCCGGGAACCTCGGTGTTCCTTTCGAGTGAGACCGGTATGTCGGGGAATTTTGAGATTGCATCAAGGGTGCCAAGTACCGTTTCGCACTTCAAGACAGAAAGTGGGACTTCTCTTGAGTCGCTGTAGCGGGCAAGGGCCTCATCTAGCGCTGATGGGGGAACCACGTGGATTTTCTCGAGTTTCGGCGGGATTCTCGAGTTACGATGTCGAATTCAGGCTTCCAATTGTATTGGCCCAGGGAAGTCCAATCTTCAATTCGATTTGCGAGGGAGAGCTGGCGATTGCGCTCTAGTAACTGCAGTGCAAAATAGACCTCATCTAGGCTTGTGTCCAGGACCGAGTTTTCCTCTCCAGGTGTGACAGGAACTCGGGGTTGCATTCCAGACTCACACGGGGAGTCAGGCCTCGTCTCGAGGGGAAGCAAAGGACTCTGCTCTCCCTTCAGGTCCTGACAGGTATCTCTTGGAGCCAACTGAGAGGCCTAAAGAGAGTCAAGCCTCCTGTGGAGTCTGGAGAGAGGACTCGGTTTTGCTCTCCATGCCAGGCAGGAAATAAGTCCCTCATCTCGTGATGACGGGGGCGTATCGTGGGTTTTCTCGAGCTGCGGTGCCTGAATGGGGTTTCCGAAAAGGTACGACGGGGAGCTCAGGGAGACTCTCTTAAGGAGTCAGGGAAGTCAGGTCTCCATGCACATGGCGATGGGGAGCGGGTCTTTGCTCTCGAGTCATGGTAGGGGAATCGGGCCTCAAGACGCGCCGAAGGACTCTCAAGGTCTTTCTCGGGTCGCAGCAGGAAACCCTGGGTTCCCTGGACTTGAGCCGGTGACCTCAGGTAGATTCTCAAGGTGCCTCTGAGAATTCAGGGATACTGTGGAGTTGGGAGGGGCCTCTCGCGACTCATCTGGGTTTGGTGCAATGGAAGAGGGCCTCACCTCGAGGGGAGACAGGAACCTCAGGATTCCAATCCGTTTCAGACTCCGACCGCAGGGTCCCTGCAGAGTTGGGACAGGAGAGTCAGGCCTCGTCTTGTCTGAGGAAGGGAAGCCCGCTGGACTCTCGAGTTGCTCAGGGGGTCGCAGGCCCCTCGTCGAGCTGTGTGTGGAACCCGCGGGTCGTTGCAGACGATGCACGGGGGTGGCAGTGCCCCTTCGTGTTGTGCCTTCACCCACAGGGTTGCCTTCGAAGAGGGGTCCGGGCCTCGGGTCCTTCTCAAGAGCGGACCGGGGAATCGGGGGCGTTCGGAATGTGGCACCACCCACGTGGATCATCTCGAATTTCTTCGTGAGACCGGCCTCATGCTGAGGTGCGCCGGGAAGGCCGGGAACCCCTTCCAGACCATGCGGGGGAATCGCCTCTCCTGTTGCGATCAGGAGGGGAGAAGGGGCTCAGAGGAAGCGGTGCCAGGACCCTAGGTGTTCCCCTCAGGGGAACCCCGCGTGTCGGCGGAATCTTGGGGGTGGCAGGAAGGCTGTCAGGGACCGTTTTGCCCTTCAGGGCGGAACAGGGGACTTCCCTTGAGACGCCGTCGCTGGAAAGGGCCTCATCTTGCCAAGAGGTGGGAACCACGTGGTTTTTCTCGAGTTGCGGCGGGATTCTCGAGTTACGACGGGGATCTCAGCCTTCCCCTTGGGTTGACCCTGGGAAGCCCAATCTTCCCCTCGGGTGGCGAGGGAAAGCTGGGGCTTGCGCTCGAGTCACTGCAGGGCCGAAGAGACCTCACCTAGGCGTGTGTCCGGGACCTCATATTCCTCTCCAGGGAAGGCAGGGATCTCGGGGTTGCATTCCAGGCTCCCCCGGGGAGTCAGGCCTCGTCTCGAGGGGAAGCCAAGGACTCCGCTCTCCTCTCGAGTCGCGACGCGGGTCTCTTGGAGCCCCCTGAGCGGCCTCAAGGGAGTCCAGCCTCCTCTTCCGTTTGGAGAGAGGACCCGGGATTGCTCTCCAGGCCATGCAGGAAAAGAAGGCCCTCAGCTCGCGAGGACGGGGGCGTCTCAGGGGTTTCCTCGAGCTGCGGCGCCCGTGGGGGTTTTCTCCCGAGGCACGACGAGGACCTCAGGGAGCCTCTCGTGCGGCGCCAGGGAAGTCAGTTCTCCATGCGCGTGGCGAGGGGGAGCGCGTCCTTGCTCTCGAGTCACGGGAGGGGACCAGGGCCTCGAGACGCGTTGTAGAAGGACTCTCGAGGTCTTTCTGGGGGGGCGGCGGGAAACCCTCGTTTCCCTCGCCATCTGCCGGGGACCTTAGGGAACTTGCCAGGGTGCCTCTGAGAGGCGAGGGATCCTGTGGAGGTGGCGGGGCCCCTCGGGACTCCGCTGGGTCTGGCGCAACGGAAGAGGGCCTCACCTCGAGGGGAGGCAGGAACCTCAGGCTTCCTCTGCTTTTCGGACTCCGACCGCAGGGTCCCTGCAGAGTTGGGACAGGAGAGTCAGGCCTCGTCTTGTCTGAGGAAGGGAACCCCGCTGGCCTCTCGAGTTGCTCAGGGGGTCACAGGCCCCTCGTCGAGCTGTGTGTGGAACCCGCGGGTCTTTGCGGACGATGCACGGGGGTGGCAGTGCCCCTTCGTGTTGTGCCTTCCCCCACAGGGTTGCCTTCGAAGAGGGGTCCGGGCCTCGGGTCCTTCTCAAGGGCGGACCAGGGAATTGGGGGCGTTCGGCATGTGGCACCACCCACGTGGCTCGTCTCGAATTTCCTCGTGAGTCCGGCCTCATCCTGAGGTGGGCAGGGAAGGCCGGGAACCCCTTCCAGACCACGCAGGGGAATCGCCTCTCCTGTTGCGATCAGGAGGGGAGAAGGGGCTCAGAGGAAGCGGTGCCAGGACCCTAGGTGTTCCCCTCAGGGGAACCCAGCGTGTCGGCGGAATCTTGGGGGTCGCAGGAAGGCTGTCAGGGACCGTTTCGCCCTTCAGGGCGGAACAGGGGACTTCCCTTGAGACGCCGTGGCGGGCAAGGGCTTCATCTTGCCAAGAGGTGGGAACCACGTGGTTTTTCTCGAGTTGCGGCGGGATTCTCGAGTTACGACGGGGATCTCAGCCTTCCCCTTGGGTTGGCCCTGGGAAGCCCAATCTTCCCCTCGGGTTGCGAGGGAAAGCTGGGGGTTGCGCTCGAGTCACTGCAGGGCCGAAGAGACCTCACCTAGGCGTGTGTCCGGGACCTAATATTCCTCTCCAGGGAAGGCAGGGATTTCGGGGTTGCATTCCAGGCTCCCCCGGGGCGTCAGGCCTCGTCTCGAGGGGAAGCCAAGGACTCCGCTCTCCTCTCGAGTCGCGACGCGGGTCTCTTGGAGCCCCCTGAGCGGCCTCAAGGGAGTCCAGCCTCCTCTTCCGTTTGGAGAGAGGACCCGGGATTGCTCTCCAGGCCATGCAGGAAAAGAAGGCCCTCAGCTCGCGAGGACGGGGGCGTCTCAGGGGTTTCCTCGAGCTGCGGCGCCCGTGGGGGTTTTCTCCCGAGGCACGACGAGGATCTCAGGGAGCCTCCCGTGCGGCGCCAGGAAAGTCAGGTCTCCATGCGCATGGCGAGGGGGAGCGCGTCATGGCTCTCGAGTCACGGGAGGGGACTAGGGCCTGGAGACGCGTTGAAGAAGGACTCTCGAGGTCTTTCTCGGGGGGCGGCGGGAAACCCTCGTTTCCGTCGCCTTCTGCCGGGGACTTAGGGAACTTCCCAGGGTGCCTCTGAGAGGCGAGGGATCCTGTGGAGGTGGCGGGGCCCCTCGGGACTCCGCTGGGTCTGGCGCAACGGAAGAGGTCCTCATCTGGTTGGGAGGCAAGAACCTCCGGATTCCTCTCCGTTTCGGACTCCGACTGCAGGGTCCCTGCACAGTTGGGACAGGAAAGTCAGGCCTCGTCTTGTGTGAGGAAGGGAACCCCGCTTGCCTCTCGAGTTGTTCAGGGGGCCACAGGCCCCTCGTCGAGCTGTGTTTGGAACCCGCGGGTCTTTCCGGACGATGCACGGTGTTGTCAATGCCGATTAGATCTGTGCCTTCACCCACAGGTTTGCCTTCTAAGAGGGGTACGTCATCGGGTTCTTCTCAAGAGCGGACCGGGGAATCGGGGTCGTTCGGCGTGTGGCACCACCCACGTGGCTCATTTCAAATGTCCTCGTGAGACCGGCCTCCTCCTGAGGTGCGCCAGGAAGTCCAGGAACCCCTTCCAGACCACGCAGGGGAATCGACTGTCCTGTCGCGCTCAGGAGGGGAGAAGGGGCTCAGATGAAGCGGTGCCGGGACCCTCGGTGTTCCCCTCGAGGGAACCAGGCGTGTCGGGGAACTTTTGGGGTCACATGAAGGCTGTCAGGTCCCGTTTCGCACTTCAGGGCGGAACAGGGGACTTCCCTTGAGACGCCTTCACGGGCAAGGGCATCATCTTGCGAATAGGTGGGAACCACGTGGTTTTTCTCGAGTTGCGGCAGGATTCTCGTGTTACGACGGGGGATTACAGGCTTCCTCTTGTGTCTGCCCTAGGTAGCCCAATCTTCTATTCTAGTGGCGAGCGAAAGCTGGGGGTTGCGCTCGAGTCACTGCAGGGCCAAAGAGACCTCATCTAGGCCTGTGTTCAGGACCTAATGCTCCTCTCCAGGGAAGACAAGGATCTCAGAGTTGAATCCCATGCTCCCCCGGGGAGTCAGGCCTCGCCTCGAGGGGAAGCAAAGGACTCTGCTCTCCTCCCGAGTCGCGACGCGGATATCTTGGTGCCCCCTGAGTGGCCTCAAGGGAGTCCAGCCTCCTCTTCAATTTTGAGAGAGGACCCGGGATTGCTCTCCAGGCCATGCAGGAAAAGAAGGCCCTCAGCTCGCGAGGACGGGGGCGTCTCAGGGGTTTCCTCGAGCTGCGGCGCCCGTGGGGGTTTTCTCCCGAGGCACGACGAGGATCTCAGGGAGCCTCCCGTGCGGCGCCAGGAAAGTCAGGTCTCCATGCGCATGGCGAGGGGGAGCGCGTCATGGCTCTCGAGTCACGGGAGGGGACTAGGGCCTCGAGACGCGTTGAAGAAGGACTCTCGATGTCTTTCTCGGGTTGCAGCGGGAAACCCTCGTTTCCCCCGACTTCTGCCGGGGACCTGAGGAAACTTCCCAGGGTGCTTCTGAGAGGTGAGGGATGCTGTGGATTTGGCGGGGCCTCTCGGGACTCCACTGGGTTTGTCGCAATGGAAGAGGGCCTCATCTCGAGTGGAGGCAGGAACCTCAGGCTTCCTCTCCAATTCTGACTCTGATCGTAGTGTCCCTGCAGAGTTGGGACAGGAGAGTCAGGCTATGTCTTTTCTGAGGAATGGAACTCCGCTTGCCTCTCGAGTTGTTCATGGGGTTTCAGGCCCCTTGTCAAACTGTGTGTGGAATCTGCAGGTTTTTCCAGACGATGCATGGGGGTGTCAGTGACCCTTCGTTTTGTGTCTTCATCCACAGGGTTGCCTTCGAAGAGGTGTCCGGGCATCGTGTTCTTATGAAGAGCGGACTGGGAAATCGAGGTCGTTTAGCATTTGGCACCACCCACGTGGCTAGTCTCGAATTTCCTCATGAAACCGGCCTCATCCTGAGGTGTGCCGCGAAGGTCATGAAACCCTTCCAGACAAAGCAGAGGAATCGACCCTCCTGTGGCGATCAGGAGGGGAGAAGTGGCTCAGATGAAGTGCTGCTGGGAACCTCGGTGTTTCCCTCAAGTGAGACAGGTATGTCGGGTAACTTTTGGGGTCGCATAACGCGTTCCAAGTACCGTTTCGCTCTTCAAATGGAACGTGGGACTTCTCTTGGGGTGCTCCAGCGGGCAAGGGCCTCATCTTGGAATGACTGGGGAACCACTTGGTTTTTCTCTAGTTGCGGTGGGATATTTGAGTTACCACAGGGAATTCATGCTTCCTCTTGTGTTGGCCCACAAAAGTCTTATCTTCCATTCGAGATTCGAGGAAGAGCTGGAGGTGCGCTCTAGTCACTGAAGGCAAAAGAGACCCCACCAAGGCTTGTGTGCAGGACCTAATGTTCATGTCAAGGGGCGACAGGAATCTCGGGGTTGCATTCCAGACTCACCCTGGAGTCAGGCCTCGTCTCGAGGGGAAGCAAAGGACTCTGCTCTCCTCTCGAGTCGGACGGGTATGTCTTGGAGCCCACTGAGTGGCTTAAAGGGAGTCAAACCTCCTCTGGTGTTTGGAGGGAGGACACGGGATTGCTCTCCAGGCAATGCAGGAAATGAAGGCCCTCATCTCCCGATGACTGGGGCGTCTCGTAGGTTTTCTCGAGCTGTGGCACTAGTGTGGGGTTTCTCACGAAGTAAGACTGGGAGCTCAGTGAGCCTCTCATGTGGTGCCAGGGCAGTCAGGTCTCTATGCACGTGGTGAGAGGGAGCCCGTCATTGTTCTCGAGTCATGGTAGGGGAATTGGGCCTGAAGACGTGTTAAAGAAGGACTCTCGAGGTCTTTCTTGGGTTGCAGCAGGAAACCCTGGGTTCCATCGACTTGTGCCAGTGACCTCAGGAAGCTTCTCAGCGTGCCTCTGAGAAGTCAGGGTCACTGTGGAGTTGGGAGGGGCCTCTCGGAACTCCACTGGGTTTGGTGCAATGGAAGAGGGCCTCATGACAAGTTGAGGCAGGAACCACAGGGTTCCTCTCCTGGCTTCGAATGCGCCGGATCTGACTCGGATCGCAGAGTCCCTGCAGAGTTGGGACAGGAGAGTCAGGCCTCGTCTTGTGTGGAGGAATGGAACTCCACTTGACTCTCGCGTTGTTCATGGGGTGACAGGCCACTTGTCGATTTGTATGTGGAACTTGCGGGTTTTTCTGGACGATGCACCGTGGTGTCTCTGCCCCTTCGTGTTGTGCCTTGCTCCACAGGATTGCCTTCGAGTTGGGTTCTGCCATCGGGTTCTTATCAAGAGCGGACCAGGGAATCGGGGTCTTTTGGCATGCCACACCACCCACGAGGCTATGTCTCGAATTTCGTCGTGAGACTGGCCTCATCTTGATGTGCACCAGGAAGGTCGGGAACGCCTTCCAGACAAAGCAGGGGAATCGAACCTCCTGTCGCGATCAAGAGGGGAGAAGAGTCTCAGATGAAGTGGTGCCGGGAAGCTCGGTGTTCTCCTCAAGTGAGACTGGTATGTCGGGGAACTTTTGGGGTCGCATCAAGGGTTCCAAGTAACTTTTCGCTCTTCAATACGGAACGTGGGACTTCTCTTGAGACGCTGTAGCGGGCAAGGGCCTCATCTTTCGATGACGGGGGAACCACATGGTTTTTCTTGAGTTGGGGCGGGATTCTCGAGTTACAACCGGGAATTCAGGCTTCCTCTTCAACTGGCCCAGGGAAGTCCAGTTTTCATTCGAATTGTGAGTTAGAACTGGGGATTGCTCTCGAGACACTGCAGGGCCAAATAGACCTCATCTAGGCTTGTGTCCAGGACCTAATGTTCCTCTGCTGGGGCGAAAGCGATCTCAGCATTGCATTCTCGACTCACCCGGGGAGTCAGGCCTCGTCTCGAGGGGAAGCCAAGGACACCGCTCTCCTGTCAAGTTGCGACGGGTATATCTTGGAGCTCACTGTGTGGCCTAAAATGAGTCAAGCCTCCTGTGGAGTTTGGAGAGAGGACTCAGGATTGCTCTCCAGGCCATACAGCAAAAGAAGGCCCTCATCTCGTGAGGACTGGGGCGTCTCGTGGGTATTCTCGAGCTGCGGCTCCAGTGTGGTGTTGCTCACGAGGTATAATGGGGAGCTCAGGGAGCCTCTCCTGTGGCGCCAGGGAAGTCAGGTTTCTATGCGCGTGGCTAGGGGGAGCGCGTCATTGCTCTCGAGTCATGGTAGGGGAATCGCACCTCAAGACGCGTTGAAGAAGGACTCTCGAGGTCTTTTACGGGTTGGGGCAGGAAACCCTTGGTTCCCTCGACTTGT
This sequence comes from Bubalus kerabau, assembly GCF_029407905.1. Classification (NCBI taxonomy): domain Eukaryota; kingdom Metazoa; phylum Chordata; class Mammalia; order Artiodactyla; family Bovidae; genus Bubalus; species Bubalus kerabau. The sequence continues at coordinate 761,194 of NW_026577915.1, read as the reverse complement.
GCCGGTGATCTCAGGAAGGTCTAAGAGTGACTCTGAGAAGTCAGGGATACTGAGCATTTGGGAGGGGTCTCTCGGGACTCCACTGGGTTCGGTGCAATGGAAGAGGGCCTCATCTCGAGTGGAGGCAGGAAACTCATGTTTCCTCTCCTGACTTCCCCTGGGCCAGATGTGACTCGGATCACAGTTTCGCTGCAGAGTTCGAACAGGAGAGTCAGGCCTCGTCTTGTGTGGGGGAATGGAACTCTGCTTGCCTCTCCAGTTGTTCACGTGGTGACAGGTCACTTCTCGAGCTGTGTGTGGTACCTGCGGGTTTCTCCGGACGATACCCAGGGGTGTCAGTGCCCCTAAGTGTTGTGCCTTCATCAAAAGGGTTATCTTCAAAGAGGTGTCCGGGCATCAGGATCTTATCAAGAGCGGACCGGAAAATCGGGGTCTTTCGGCATGTGTCACCATCCACGTGGCTATGTCTCGAATATCCTCGTGAGACCGGCCTCATCCTGAGATGCACCGGGAAAGGTGGGAACCCCTTCAAGACAAAACAGGGGAATCGACCCTCCTGTCGCGATCAGGAAAGGAGAAGGGGCCCAGATGTAGTGGTGCCGGGAACCTCGGTGTTCTCCTCGAGTCAGACTGGTGTGTCGAGGAACATTTGAGGGCGCATCAAGGGTGCCAATACCGTTTCGCACTTCAATATGGAACGTGGGACTTCTCTTGAGACGCTGTAGGGGGCAAGGGCCTCATCTTGGGATGACGGGGGAACCACGTGGCGTTTCTCGAGTTGTGGCGGGATTCTCGAGTTTCGACGGGGAATACAGTCTTCCTCATGTGTTGGGCCAGGGAAGTCCTATCTTCCATTCGAGTTTCAAGGGAGAGCTGGGGATTGCTCTCGAGTCACTGCAGGGCAAAATAGACCTCATCTAGGCTTGTGTCCAGGACTTAATGCTCGTCCCTAGGGGCGACAGGGATCTTGGGGTTGCATACCAGACTCACCCGGGGAATCAGGCCTCGTCTCGAGGGGAAGCAAAGAACTCCGCTGTCCTTTTGAGTCGCGATGGGTATCTCTTGGAGCCCACTGTGTGCCCTAAAGGGAGTCAAGCCTCCTGTGCTGTTTGGATAGAGGACTCGGGATTCCTCTCCAGGCCATGCAGGAACAGAAGGCCCTCATCTCGCGATGATGGCGGCGTCTCGTGGGTTTTCTAGACTGCTGCGCTAGTGCCGGGTTTCTGACGAGGTACGAGAGGGAGCTCAGGGAGCCTCTCGTGTGGCGCCAGGGAAGTCAGGTCCCCATGAGATGGCTAGGGGGAGCTCGTCATTGCTCTCGAGTCATGGTAGGGGAATCGGGCCTCAAGACGGGTTGAAGAAGGACTCTCGAGGTCTTTCTCGGATCACTGCATAAAACCCAGGGTTCCCTTGACTTGTGCCTGCGACCTCAGGGAGCTTCTCAGAGTGCCTCTGAGAAGTCAGGGATACTGTGCAGTTTGGAGGGGCCTCTCGAGACTCCTCTGCATTTGGTGGAATGTAAGAGGGACTCATCTCGAGTTGAAGCAGGAACCTCAGTGTTCCTCTCCATTTCTGACTCAGATCGCAAGGTCCCTGCATGTTGGTACAGGAGAGTCAGGCCTCGTCTTTTCTGGAGGATGGGACTCCTCTTGCCTCTCGAGTTGTTCTCGAGGTGACAGGCCACTTGTCGAGCTGTGTGTGTAACCTGCCCGTTTTTCCGGATGATGCACAGGTGTGTTAGTGCCCCTTCGTGTTGTACCTTCATACTCAAGGCTGCCTTCCAAGAGGTGTCCGAGCATCGGATTCTTATCAAGAGCGGACCGGGAAATTGGAGTCTTTCAGCAAGTGGCACCGCCCACAAAGCTACGTATCGAATTTCCCCATGAGACCGGCCTCATCCTGAGTTGTGCAGGGAAGGTCGGGCCCCCTTGCAGACAAAGCAGGGGAATCGACCCACGGGTCACGATCAGGAGGGGAGAAGGGGCTTAAATGAAGTGGTGCCGGGAACCTCGGTGTTCCCCTTGAGTGAGACCGGCGTGTTGGGGGACTTTTGGGGTCGCATCAAGGGTGCCAAGTACCGTTTCGCATTTCAAGACGGAACCTGGGACATCTTTTGAAACGCTGTAGCAGGCAAGGGCCTCATCTTGCGATGACGGGAGAACCACGTGGTTTTGCTCGAGTTGCGGCGGGATTCTCGAGTTATGACCGGGAATTTAGGCTTCCTCTTGTTGGCCTTGAAATCCAATCTTCCATTCGGGTTGCGAGGGGGAGCTGGGGATTGCGCTAGAGTCACTGCAGGGCAAAAGAGACCTAATCTAGGCTTGTGTCCAGGATCTAACGTTGCTCTCCAGGGGCGACAGGGATCTCGGGTTTGCATTCCAGACTCATCCGGGGAGTCAGTTCTCACCTCGAGGGTAAGCAAAGAATTCCGCTCTCGTCTCGAGTCGCGATGGGTATCTCTTGGAGCCCACTGTGTGTACTAAAGAGAGTCAAGCCTCCTGTGGAGTTTGGAGAGAGGACTCGGGATTGGACTCCAGGCCATGCAGGAAAAGAAGGCCCTCATCTCGAGATGACGGTGGCGTCACGTGGGTTTTCTCGAGCTGCGGCGCCAGTGTGGGGTGTCTCATGAAGTACCACGGGGATCTCAGGGAGCGTCTTGTATGGCGCCAGGAAAATCCAGTATTCCATTCGAGTTGCAAGTTAGAACTGGGGATTGCTCTCCAGTCACTGCAGGGCAAAATAGACCTCATCTACGCTTGTGTCCAGGACCTAGTGTTCCACTACTGGGCCAACAGGGATCTCAGGGTTGCATTCTCGACTCACCCGGAGAGTCAGGCCTCGTCTTGAGGTGAAAAAAAGGACTCCGCTCTCCTGTCGAGTCGCGACGGGTATCTCTTGGAGCCCACTGCGTGGCGTAAAGGGAGTGAAGCCTCCTATGGAGTTTGGAGATGACTCGGGATTGTTTTCCTGGCCATGCAGGAAAAAAGGCCCTCATCTCGCGATGATGGGGGCATCTCGTGGGTTTTCTCCAGCTGCGGCGCCAGTATCAGATTTCTCACGAGGTACAACGGGGAGCTCAGAGAGCCTCTCGTGTGGTGCTAGGGACGTCAGGTCTCCGTGCGTGTGGTGAAGGGGAGTGCGTGATTGCTCTCGAGTCATAGTAGGCGATCGGGCCTCAAGACACATTGAAGAAGGACTCTTGAGGTCTTTCTCGGGTTGCGGCAGGGAACCCTGGGTTCCCTTGATTTGTGTCGGTGACCTCAGGCAACTTCTAAGGGTGCCTCTGAGAAGTCAGGGACACTGTGGATTTGGGAGGGGCCCTTCGTTACTCAACTGGGTTTGGTGCAATCGAAGAGGGCCTCATCTCGAATGGAGGCAGGAACCTCAGGGGTCCTCTCCATATCTGACTCGGGTCGCAGGGTACCTGCAGAGTATGGACAAGAGAGTCACGCCTCGTCTTCTGTTGAGGAATGGATTTCCCCTTGCCTTTCGAGTTGTTCACGGAGTGACAGGCCACTTGTTGAGCTGAGTGTGGAACCTGCGGGTTTTTCCGGACGATGCACGGGGGTGTCAGTGCCCCTTCGTGTTGTGCCTTCATCCACAGGGTTGCCTTCAAAGAGGTTTCCGGGCATCGGGTTCTTTTCAAGAGCGTACCGGAAAATTGGGGTCTTTCAGCATGTGGTACCACCCACGAGGCTACGTCTCGAATTTCCTCGGGAGACCGGCCTCATCCTGAGGTGCGCTGGGAAGGTCGGGAACCCCTTGCAGACAAAGCAGGGGAATCGACCCACCGCTCGCGATCAGAAGGGGAGAAGGGGCTCAGATGAAGTGGTGCCGGGAACCTCGGTGGTCCCCTCGAGTGAGACCGGTATGTCACGGCACTTTTGAGGTCGCATCAAGGGTGCCAAGTACAGTTTCGCACTTCAAGATGGAACGTGGGAATTCTCTGGAGATGCTGTAGCGGGCAAGGGCCTCATATTGCGATGACGAGGGAAACACGTGGTTTTTCTCGAGTTGAGGCGGGATTCTCGAGTTACAACGGGGAATTCAGGCTTCCTCTTGTGTTGGCCCAGGAAGTCCAATCTTCCATTCAACTTGTCAGAGAGAGCTTGGGGTTGCTCTCGAGTCACTTCAGGGCAAAGAGTCCTCATCTAGGCTTGGGTCCAGCACGTAATGTTCCTCTCCAGGGGCGACAGGGATATCGGGGTCGCATTCCAGTCTCACCCGGTGGGTCACACCTCGTCTCGAGTGGAAGGAAGCAAAGGACTCCACTATCCTCTCGAGTCGGGACGCGTAACTCTTGGAGCCCAATGAGTGGCCTAAAGGGAGTCAAGCGTCCTGTGTAGCTTGGACAGAAGGTTCACGCTTGATCTGCATACCATGCAGTTAAAGATGGCCCTCCTCTCGTGATGACGGGGGCGTCTCATGGGTTTTCTCGAGCTGCGGCGCCAGTGTGGGGTTTCTCACGATATATGATGGGGAGTTCAGGGAGCCTCTCGTGCGGCGCCAGAGAAGCCTGACTCCATGCGTGTGGCCAGGCAGATCGCGTCATTGCTCTCGAGTCATGGGAGGGACTAGGGCCTCAAGAGGCATTTAAGAAGGACTCTCAAGGTCTTTCTTGGGTTGGGGCGGGAAACACTCGTTTCCATCGACCTCTACAGGGGACCTTAGGGAACTTCCCAGGTGCCTCTGAGAGGTGAGGGACACTGAGGAGTTAGAGGGGCCTCTCGGGACTCCACTAGGTTTGACGAAATGAAAGAGGGACTCATCTCGATTGGAGGCAGGAACCTCAGGCTTCCTCTCCATTTCTGACTCCGACCGCAGGGTCCCTGCAGAGTTGGGACAGGAGAGTCAGGCCTCGTCTTGTCTGAGTAACGGAACTCTGCTTGCCCCTTGAGTCGTTCAGGGGGTCTCAGGGCCCTTGACAAGCTGTGTGTGGAACCTGCGGGTGTTTCCAGAAGATGCATGGGGGTGTCAGTGCCCCTTCGTTTGGTGCCTTCCCCCACAGGGTTTCCTTCAAAGAGGTGTCCGGGCATCGGGTTCATTTCAAGAGCGGACCGGGAAATCGGGGTCATTCGGCATGTGGCACCACCCACGTGGCTCATCTCGAATTTCCTCGTGAGACCAGCATCATCCTGAGGTGCGGCGGGAAGGCCGGGAACACCTTCCACACAAAGCAGGGGAATCGATTCTCCTGTCGCGATCAGGAGGGGAGATGGGGCTCAGATGAAGTGGTGCCGGGACCCTCGGTGTTCCACTCGAGGGAACCCGGCGTTTCAGGGAACTTTAGGGGTCGCATCAAGGGAGCCAAGTACCGTTTCCCACTTCAGGACGGAACATGGGACTTCCCTGGAGACGCTGTAGCGGGCAAGGGCCTCATCCTGTGAAGACGTTGGAACCACGTCGTTTTTCTCGAGTTGCATTGGGATTCTCAAAAACGACAGGAATTTCAGGCTTCCTCTTGGGTTGGCCCTGGGAAGCCCAATCTTCAATTCGAGTTGCGATGGAAAGCTGGGGGTTCTGCTCGAGTCTCTACAGGGCCAAAGAGACCTCATCGAGGCGTGTGTCCAGGACCTAATATTCCTCTCAAGGGAAGACAGGGATCACGGGTTTCCATTCCAGACTCCCCCGGGGGGTCAGGACTCGCCTGGAGGGGAAGCAAAGACTCCGCTTTCCTCTCAAGTCGCGACACGGATCTCTTGGAGCCCACTGAGTGGACTCAAGGGTGTCGAGCCTCCTCTTCAGTTTGGAGAGAGGACTCGGGATTGCTCTCCAGGCCAGGAAAGAAAGAAGGCCCTCATCTCGCGATGACGGGGGCGTCTCATGCGTTTCCTCAGGCTGCTGCGCCCATGGGGGTTTTCTCACGAGGCACGATGAGGACCTCAGGGAGCCTCTCGTGCGGCGCCAGGCAAGTCAGGTCTCCATGGGCATGGCGAGGGGGAGCTGGTCATCACTCTCGAGTCATGGGAAACGGCTAGGTCCTCAAGAGGCGTTGAAGAAGGACTCTCGAGGTCTTTCTCGGGTTGCGGCGGGAAACCCTTGTTTCCCTCGACTTCTGCAGGGGACTATAGGGAACTTCCCACGGTGCTTCTGAGAGGTGAGGGATGCTGTGCAGTTGGCAGGGCCTCTCGGGACTCTGCTGGGTTCGGCGCAATGGAAGAGGGCCTCATCTCGAGGGGAGGCAGGAACCTCAGGCTTCCTCTCGGATTCGGACTCCGACTGCACGGTCCCTGCAGTGTTGGGACAGGAGAGTCATGCCTCGTCTTGTCTGAGGAATGGAATTCTGGTTGCCTCTCGAGTTGTTCCGGGAGTCTCAGGCCCCTTGTCGAGCTGTGTGTAGACCCTGCGGGTTTTTCCGGATGATGCACGGGGGTGTCAGTGCCCCTTCGTGTTGTGCCTTCACCCACAGGGTTGCCTTCGAAGAGGTGTCCGGGCATCGGGTTCTTATCAAGAGCGGACCGGAAAATCGGAGTCGTTCGGCACGTGGCACCTCACATGTGGCTAGTCTCGAATTTCCTCCTGAGACCGGCCTCATCCTGAGGTGTGCCAGGAAGGCCGGGAACCCCTTCCAGACAAAGCAGGGGAATCGACTCTCCTGTCGCGATCAGGAGGGGAGACGGGGCTCAGATGTAGTGGTGCCGGGACCCTCGGTGTTCCCCTCGAGGGAACCCAGCGTGTCGGGGAACTTTTGCGGTCGCATCAAGGGTGTCAAGTACCGTGTCGCCCTTCAGGGCGGAACATGGGACTTCCCTGGAGACACCGGGAACTTCGGTGTTCCCCTGGAGTGAGACCGGTATGTTGGGGAACTTTGGGGTCACATCAAGGGTGCCAAGTAGCATTTCGAACTTTAAGATGGAACGTGGGACTTCTCTTGAGACTCTAGCTGGCAAGGGCCTCATATTGCGATGAAGGGGGAACCACATGGTTTTTAAGACTTGAGGCTGAATTCTCGAATTACGATGGGAAATTCAGACTTCCTCTTGTGTTGACCGTGGGAAGACCAATCTTCCATTCAAATTGTGAGGGAGAGATGGAAGTTGCTCGAGTCACTGTAGGGCAAAATAGACCTCATCTAGGCTTGTGTCTAGGACATAATGTTCCACTCCAGGGGTGACATGGATCTCGGGGTTGCATTCCAAACTCACCCGGGGAGTCAGGCCTCGTCTCCAGGGAAGCAAAGGACTCCGCTCTCCTCTCGAGTCGCACCGGGTATTTCTTGGACCCAACTGAGTGGCCTAAAGGGAGTCAATACTCCTGTGAAGTTTGGAGAGAGGACCAGGAATTGCTCTCCAGGTCAGGCAGGAAAAGAAGGCCCCCATCTCTCCTTGACGGGGGCATCTTGTGGTTTTTCTCGAACTGCGGCGCCAGTGTGGGTTTTCTCACGAGGTACGATGGGGTACTCAGGGAGCCTCTTGTGTGGTACTAGGGAAGTCAGTTTTCCTGCTCGTGGCGAGGGGAACGCGTCCTTGCTCTGGAGTCATGGTAGGGGAATCGGGCATCAAGAGACGTTGAAAAAGGACTCTCCAAGTCTTTCTCGGGTTACTTCAGGAAACTCTGGGTTCCCTCGACTTGTGCCAGTGACCTCAGGTAGCTTCTCAGGGAGCCTCTGAGAATTCAGGGATACTGTGGTGTTGGGAGGGGCCTCTCGGGACACCACTGAGTTTGGTTCAATGGAAGAGGGCCTCTTCTCTAGTTGAGGCAGGAACCTCAGGGTTCCTCTCCATTTCTGACTCCAATTGCAGGGTCCCTGAAGAGTTGGGACAGGAGAGTAAGGCCTCGTCTTGTGTGAAGGAATGCAACTTCACTTGCCTCTCGAGTTGTTCACGAGGTGACAGTCCACATTTGGAGCTGTGAGTGGAATCTGCGGGTTTTTCCAGACGATGCATGGGGATGTCAGTGTCCCTTCGTGTTGTGCCTTCATCCACAGGGTTGCCTTCGAAGAGATGTCCGGGCGTCAGGTTCTTATCTAGAGTGGACCGGGAATTCGGGATCTTTCAGCATATGGCACCAACCATGAGGCTACTTTTCGAATTTCCTCATGAGACCGGCCTCATCCGGAGGTTCGCGGGGAACGTCGGGAACCCCTTGCAGACAAAACATGGGAATCGACCCTTCTGTCGCGATCAGGAGGGGTGAAGGGGCTCACAGGAAGTGGTGCCGTGAACTTTGGTGTTTCCCTCGAGTGAGACCGGTATGTCAGGGAACTTTGGGGGTCGCATCAAGGGTGCCAAGTACCGTTTTGTACTTCAGGATGGAACGTGGGACTTCTCTTGATACGCTGTAGCGGCCAAGGGCCTCATCTTGCGATGACGGGGGAGCCACGTGGTTTTTCTCGAGTTGCGGCGGGATTCTCGAGTTACGACGGGGATTTCAGGCTTCCTCTTGTGTTGGGCCAGGGAAGTCCAATCATCCATTCGAGTTGCGAGGGAGAGCTGGGGGTTGCGCTCGAGTCACTGCAGGGCAAAGGAGACCTCATCTAGGCTTGTGTCCAGGACCTAATGTTCCTCTCCAAGGGCCACAGGGATCTCAGGTTTGCATTCCAGACTCACCCAGGGAATCAGGCCTCATGTCGAAGGGAAGCAAAGGACTCCGCTCTCCTTTCGAGTCGCGACGGGCACCTCTTGGAGCCCACTTTGTGGCCTAAAGGGAGTCAAGCCTCCTGTGAAGTTTGGAGAGAGGACTTGGGACTGCTCTCCAGGCCATGCAGGAAAAGATGGCCCTCATCTCGCGATGACGGAGGGATCTTGTGGGTTTTCTCGAGCTGCGGCGCCAGTGTGGGGTTTCACACGAGGTACGACGGGGAGCTCAGGGAGCCTCTCGTGTGGCGCCAGGGAAGTCAGGTCTCCATGTGCGTGGCGAGGGGGAGCGCATTATTGCTCTCGAGCTATGGTAGGGGAATCTGACCTCAAGACACATTGAAGAAGGACTCTCGAGGTCTTTCTTCGGTTGTGGCAGGAAACCCTTATTTCCCTCGACTTTTGCCGGTGGCCTCAAGGAGCTTCTCAGAATGCCTATGAGAAGTCAGGGATACTGTGGAGATGGGAGGGGCCTCTCGGGACTCCACTGGGTTTGTTTTAATGGAAGAGGGCCTCATCTCGGGTTGAGGCAGGAACCTCAGGTTTCCTCTCCATTTCTGACTCAGATCGAAGCGTGCCTGCAGAGTTGGGATTGGATACTCAGGCCTCGTCTTGTCTGAGGAAGGGGACTCCGCTTTCCTCTCTCATTGTTTAAGGGGTGACAGGCCAGTTGTGGAGCTGTATGTGGATCCTGCGGGGTTTTCCGGACGATGAACAGGGTTGCCAGTGCCCCCTCGTGTAGTGCCTTCATCCACAGGGTTGCCTTAGAAGAGGTGTCCGGGCATCGGGTTCTTATCAAGAGCAAGACCGAGAAATCGGGGTCTTTTGGCACGTGGCACCAACACGAGGCTACGTCTCGAATTTCTTCGTGAGACTGGCCTCATCCTGAGGTGCGCCATGAAGGTCGGGAACCCCTTCTAGACAAAGCAGGGGGATCGACCTTCCTGCCGTGATCAGGAGCGGAGAAGGGGCTCAAATGAAGTGGTGCCAGGAACTTCGGTGTTCCCTTGGAGTGAGACCGGTATATTGGGGAACTTTTGGGGTCGCATCAAGGGTGCCAAGTAGCATCTCGAACTTTATGACGAAACATGGGACTTCTCTTGAGACTCTGTAGCGGGCAAAGGCCTCATATTGCGATGAATGGGGAACCACGTGGTTTTTAAGAGTTGTGGTGGGATTCTCGAGTTACAACGGGAAATTCAGACTTCCTCTTGTGTTGGCCCAATGAAGACCAATCTTCCATTCGAATTGCGAGGGAGAGATGGGTGTTGCTCTCGAGTCACTGTAGGGCAAAATAGACCTCATCTAGGCTTTTGTCCAGGACATAATGTTCCTCTCCAGGGACAACAGGGATCTCGGGGTTGCATTCCAGACTCACCCGAGGTAAGGCCTCGTCTCGAGGGGAAACAAAGTACTCTGCTCTCCTCTCAAGTCGCGACAGGTATCTCTTGGAGCCCATTGAGTGGCCTAAAGGGAGTAAAGCCTCCTGTGAAGTTTGGAGAAAAGACCAGGGATTGCTCTCCAGGTCAGGCAGGAAAAGAAGTCCCCAATCTCGCGATGACGGTGGGTTTTCCCGAGCTGCGGCGCCAGTGTGGGGTTTCTCACGAGGTATGACGGGGAGCTCAGGGAGCCTCTCATGTGGCGCCAGGGAAGTCAGGTGTCCATGCGCATGGCGAGGGGGAGCGTGTCATTGCTCTCGAGTCATGGTAGGGGAATCCGTCCTCAAGACGCGTTGAAGAAGGACTCTTGAGGTCTTTCTCGGGTTGCGGCAGGATACCCTGTGTTCCCTCGACTTGTGCCGGTGACCTCAGGGAGTTGCTCAGGGTGCCTCTGAGAAGACACTGATACTGTGGAGTTGGGAGGGGCCTCTCGGGACTCCACTGGGTGTGGTATAATACAAGAGGGCCTCATCTCGTGTTGAGGAAGGAACCTCAGGGTTCCTCTCCATTTCAGACTCCGATCTCAGGATTCCTGCAGAGTTGGGACAGGAGAGTCAGGCCTCGTATTCTGTGGAGAAATGAAACTTAGCTTGCCTCTCGAGTTGTTCACGAGGTAACAGGTCACTTGTCGAGCTGTATGTGGAACCTGCAGAATTTTCCAAAAGATGCACGGGTGTTCAGGGTCCCTCCTTGTTGTGCCTTCATCCTACGGGATGCATTCCAAGACGTGTACGGGCATCGGGTTCTTATTAATAGCTGACCGGGAAATGGGGTCTTTCCGCATGTGGCACCACCCACGAGGCTACATCTCCAATTTCCTCGTGAGACAGGCCTCATCCTGATGTGCGCTGGGAAGATCGGTAACCCCTTCCACACAAAGCAGGAGAAAAGACACTCCTGTTGCAATCAGGAGGGGAGAAGGGGCTCAAATGATGTGGTGCGGGGAACATGGGTGTTACCCTCGAGTGAGGCCTGTATGTTGGGGAACTTTGGGGGTGCCATCATGGGTGCCAAGTACCGTTTTGCACTTCAGTAGGAACGTGGGACTTCTTTTGAGACGCTGTGGCGGGCAAGGGCCTCATGCTGCGAAGACGATGGAACCACGTGGTTTTTCTCGAGTTGCGGCGGGATTCTCGAGTTACGACGTGGATTTCAGGCTTCCTCTTGTGTTGGCCCTGGGAAGCCCAAACTTCCCTTCGAGTTGCGAGGGAAAGCTGGATGTTGTGCTCGAACCACTGCAAGGCCAAAGAGACCTCATCTAGGCGTGTGTCCAGGACCTAATAGTCCTCTCAAGGGAAGACAAGGATCTCGGGATTGCACTCCAGACTCCCCCGGGGAGTCAGGCCTCGCCTGGAGGGGAAGCAAAGGACTGCGCTCTCCTCTAGAGCCCCGACGCGGATCTCTTGGAGCCCACTGAGTCGCCTCAAGGGAATCCATCCTACTCTTCAGTTTGGAGAGAGGACTCGGGATTGCACTCCAGGCCAGGCAGGAAAAGAAGGCCCTCAGCTAGCGAGGACGGGGGCATCTCAGGGGTTTCCTCGAGCTGCGGTGCCCATGGGGGTTTTCTCCCGAGGCACGACGAGTATCTTAGGGAGCCTCTCGTGCGGCGCCAGGGAAGCCAGGTCTGCATGCGCGAGGCGAGGGGGAGCGCATCACTGCTCTCTAGTCCAGAGAAGGGACAAGGGCCTCAAGACACTTTGAAGAAGGACTATCGAGGTCTTTCTCGAGTGGCGGCGGGAAACCCTTATTTCCCTCGAATTCTGCCGGGGACCTGAGGGAACTTCCCAGGGTGCCTCTGAGAGGTGAGGGATGCTGTGGAGTTAGCGGGGTCTCTCGGGACTCCGCTGGGGTTTGCGCAACGGAAGAGGGCCTCATCTCGAGGGGAGGCAGGAACATCAGGCTTCCTCTCTGTTTCTGACTCCGACCCTCCGACTTCAGGGTCCCTGCAGAGTTGGGAGCGGAGAGTCAGGCCTCGTCTTGTCTGAGGAAGGGAACCCCGCTGGCCTCTCGAGTTGCTCAGGGGGTCTCCGGCCCCTCGTCGAGCTGTGTGTGGAACCCGCGGGTCTTTGCGGACGATGCACGGGGGTGGCAGTGCCCCTTCGTGTTGTGCCTTCACCCACAGGGTTGCCTTCAAAGAGGGGTCCGGGCCTCGGGTCCTTCTCAAGGGCGGACCGGGGAATCGGGGGCGTTCGGCATGTGTCACCACCCACGTGGCTCGTCTCGAATTTCCTCGTGAGACCGGCCTCATCCTGATGTGCGACGGGAAGGAAGGGAACCCCATCCAGACAACGCAGGGGAATCGCCTCTCCTGTCGCGATCAGGAGGGGAGAAGGGGCTCAGAGGAAGCGGTGCCGGGACCCTCGGTGTTCCCCTCGAGGGAACCCGGCGTGTCGGGGGACTTTTGGGGGTCGCAGGAAGGCTGTCAGGGACCGTCTCGCCCTTCAGGGTGGAACAGGGGACTTCCCTTGAGACGCCGTGGCGGGCAAGGGCCTCATCTTGCCAAGAGGTGGGAACCACGTGGTTTTTCTCGAGTTGCGGCGGGATTCTCGAGTTACGACGGGGATCTCAGCCTTCCCCTTGGGTTGGCCCTGGGAAGCCCAAACTTCCCCTCGGGTTGCGAGGGAAAGCTGGGGGTTGCGCTCGAGTCACTGCAGGGCCGAAGAGACCTCACCTAGGCGTGTGTCCGGGACCTAATATTCCTCTCCAGGGAAGGCAGGGATCTCGGGGTTGCATTCCAGGCTCCCCCGGGGAGTCAGGCCTCGTCTCGAGGGGAAGCCAAGGACTCCGCTCTCCTCTCGAGTCGCGACGCGGGGCTCTTGGAGCCCCCTGAGCGGCCTCAAGGGAGTCCAGCCTCCTCTTCCGTTTGGAGAGTGGACCCGGGATTGCTCTCCAGGCCATGCAGGAAAAGAAGGCCCTCAGCTCGCGAGGACGGGGGCGTCTCAGGGGTTTCCTCGAGCTGCGGCGCCCGTGGGGGTTTTCTCCCGAGGCACGACGAGGATCTCAGGGAGCCTCTCGTGCGGCGTCAGGGAAGTCAGGTCTCCATGCGCGTGGCGAGGGGGAGCGCGTCCTGGCTCTCGAGTCACGGGAGGGGACTAGGGCCTCGAGACACGTTGAAGAAGGACTCTCGAGGTCTTCCTCGGGGGGCGGCGGGAAACCCTCGTGTCCCTCGCCTTCTGCCGGGGACCTTAGGGAACTTCCCAGGGTGCCTCTGAGAGGCGAGGGATCCTGTGGAGGTGGCGGGGCCCCTCGGGACTCCGCTGGGTCTGGCGCAAGGGAAGAGGGCCTCACCTCGAGGGGAGGCAGGAACCTCAGGCTTCCTCTCTGTTTCGGACTCCGACCGCATTGTCCCTGCAGAGTTGGGACAGGAGAGTCAGGCCTCGTCTTGTCTGAGGAAGGGAACCCCGCTGGCCTCTCGAGTTGCTCAGGGGGTCTCAGGCCCCTCGTCGAGCTGTGTGTGGAACCCGCGGTTCTTTGCGGACGATGCACGGGGGTGGCAGTGCCCCTTCGTGTTGTGCCTTCACCCACAGGGTTGCCTTCGAAGAGGGGTCCGGGCCTCGGGTCCTTCTCAAGGGCGGACCGGGGAATCGGGGGCGTTCGGCATGTGGCCCCACCCACGTGGCTCGTCTCGAATTTCCTCGTGAGACCGGCCTCATCCTGAGGTGCGCCGGGAAGGCCGGGAACCCCTTCCAGACCACGCAGAGGAATCGCCTCTCCTGTCGCGATCAGGAGGGGAGAAGGTGCTCAGAGGAAGCGGTGCCGGGAACCTCGGTGTTCCCCTCGAGGGAACCCGGCGTGTCGGGGGACTTTTGGGGGTCGCAGGAAGGCTGTCAGGGAACGTTTCGCACTTCAGGATGGAACAGGGGACTTCCCTTGAGACGCCGTGGCGGGCAAAGGCCTCCTCTTGCCAAGAGGTGGGAACCACGTGGTTTTTCTCGAGTTGCGGCGGGATTCTCGAGTTACGACGGGGATCTCAGCCTTCCCCTTGGGTTGGCCCTGGGAAGCCCAATCTTCCCCTCGGGTTGCGAGGGAAAGCTGGGGGTGGCGCTCGAGTAACTGCAGGGCCGAAGAGACCTCACCTAGGCGTGTGTCCGGGATCTAATATTCCTCTCCAGAGAAGGCAGGGATCTCGGGGTTGCATTCCAGGCTCCCCCGGGGCGTCAGGCCTCGTCTCGAGGGGAAGCCAAGGACTCCGCTCTCCTCTCGAGTCGCGACGCGGGGCTCTTGGAGCCCCCTGAGCGGCCTCAAGGGAGTCCAGCCTCCTCTTCCGTTTGGAGAGAGGACCCGGGATTGCTCTCCAGGCCATGCAGGAAAAGAAGGCCCTCAGCTCGCGAGGACGGGGGTGTCTCAGGGGTTTCCTCGAGCTGCGGCGCCCGTGGGGGTTTTCTCCCGAGGCACGACGAGGATCTCAGGGAGCCTCTCGTGCGGCGCCAGGGAAGTCAGGTCTCCATGCGCGTGGCGAGGGGCAGCGCGTCCTGGCTCTCGAGTCACGGGAGGGGACTAGGGCCTCGAGACGCGTTGAAGAAGGACTCTCGAGGTCTTCCTCGGGGGGCGGCGGAAAACCCTCGTGTCCCTCGCCTTCTGCCGGGGACCTTAGGGAACTTCCCAGGGTGCCTCTGAGAGGCGAGGGATCCTGTGGAGGTGGCGGGGCCCCTCGGGACTCCGCTGGGTCTGGCGCAACGGAAGAGGGCCTCACCTCGAGGGGAGGCAGGAACCTCAGGCTTCCTCTCCGTTTCGGACTCCGACCGCAGGGTCCCTGCAGAGTTGGGACAGGAGAGTCAGGCCTCGTCTTGTCTGAGGAAGGGAACCCCGCTGGCCTCTCGAGTTGCTCAGGGGGTCTCAGGCCCCTCGTCGAGCTGTGTGTGGAACCCGCGGGTCTTTGCGGACGATGCACGGGGGTGGCAGTGCCCCTTCCTGTTGTGCTTTCACCCACAGGGTTGCCTTCGAAGAGGGGTCCGGGCCTCGGGTCCTTCTCAAGGGCGGACCGGGGAATCGGGGGCGTTCGGCATGTGGCCCCACCCACGTGGCTCGTCTCGAATTTCCTCGTGAGACCGGCCTCCTCCTGAGGTGCGCCGGGAAGGCTGGGAACCCCTTCCAGACCACGCAGGGGAATCGCCTCTCCTGTCGCGATCAGGAGGGGAGAAGGTGCTCAGAGGAAGCGGTGCTGGGACCCTCGGTGTTCCCCTCGAGGGAACCCGGCGTGTCGGAGGACTTCTGGGGGTCGCAGGAAGGCTGTCAGGGAACGTTTCGCACTTCAGGGCGGAACAGGGGACTTCCCTTGAGACGCCGTGGCGGGCAAGGGCCTCATCTTGCCAAGAGGTGGGAACCACGTGGTTTTTCTCGAGTTGCGGCGGGATTCTCGAGTTACGACGGGGATCTCAGCCTTCCCCTTGGGTTGGCCCTGGGAAGCCCAATCTTCCCCTCGGGTTGCGAGGGAAAGCTGGGGGTTGCGCTCGAGTCACTGCAGGGCTGAAGAGACCTCACCTAGGCGTGTGTCCGGGACCTAATATTCCTCTCCAGGGAAGGCAGGGATCTCGGGGTTGCATTCCAGGCTCCCCCGGGGAGTCAGGCCTCGTCTCGAGGGGAAGCCAAGGACTCCGCTCTCCTCTCGAGTCGCGACGCGGGGCTCTTGGAGCCCCCTGAGCGGCCTCAAGGGAGTCCAGCCTCCTCTTCCGTTTGGAGAGAGGACCCGGGATTGCTCTCCAGGCCATGCAGGAAAAGAAGGCCCTCAGCTCGCGAGGACGGGGGCGTCTCAGGGGTTTCCTCGAGCTGCGGCGCCCGTGGGGGTTTTCTCCCGAGGCACGACGAGGATCTCAGGGAGCCTCTCGTGCGGCGCCAGGGGAGTCAGGTCTCCATGCGCGTGGCGAGGGGGAGCGCGTCCTGGCTCTCGAGTCACGGGAGGGGACTAGGGCCTCGAGACGCGTTGAAGAAGGACTCTCGAGGTCTTCCTCGGGGGGCGGCGGGAAACCCTCGTGTCCCTCGCCTTCTGCCGGGGACCTTAGGGAACTTCCCAGGGTGCCTCTGAGAGGCGAGGGATCCTGTGGAGGTGGCGGGGACCCTCGGGACTCCGCTGGGTCTGGCGCAACGGAAGAGGGCCTCACCTCGAGGGGAGGCAGGAACCTCAGGCTTCCTCTCCGATTCGGACTCCAAACGCAGGGTCCCTGCAGAGTTGGGACAGGAGAGTCAGGCCTCGTCTTGTCTGAGGAAGGGAACCCCGCTGGCCTCTCGAGTTGCTCAGGGGGTCTCAGGCCCCTCGTCGAGCTGTGTGTGGAACCCGCGGGTCTTTGCGGACGATGCACGGGGGTGGCAGTGCCCCTTCGTGTTGTGCCTTCACCCACAGGGTTGCCTTCGAAGAGGGGTCCGGGCCTCGGGTCCTTCTCAAGGGCGGACCGGGGAATCGGGGGTGTTCGGCATGTGGCCCCACCCACGTGGCTCGTCTCGAATTTCCTCGTGAGACCGGCCTCCTCCTGAGGTGCGCCGGGAAGGCCGGGAACCCCTTCCAGACCACGCAAGGGAATCGCCTCTCCTGTCGCGATCAGGAGGGGAGAAGGGGCTCAGAGGAAGCGGTGCCGGGACCCTCGGTGTTCCCCTCGAGGGAACCCGGAGTGTCGGGGGACTTTTGGGGGTCGCAGGAAGGCTGTCAGGGACCGTTTCGCCCTTCAGGGCGGAACAGGGGACTTCCCTTGAGACGCCGTGGCGGGCAAGGCCTCATCTTGCCAAGAGGTGGGAACCACGTGGTTTTTCTCGAGTTGCGGCGGGATTCTCGAGTTACGACGGGGATCTCAGCCTTCCCCTTGGGTTGGCCCTGGGAAGCCCAATCTTCCCCTCGGGTTGCGAGGGAAAGCTGGGGGTTGCGCTCGAGTAACTGCAGGGCCGAAGAGACCTCACCTAGGCGTGTGTCCGGGACCTCATATTCCTCTCCAGGGAAGGCAGGGATCTCGGGGTTGCATTCCAGGCTCCCCCGGGGCGTCAGGCCTCGTCTCGAGGGGAAGCCAAGGACTCCGCTCTCCACTCGAGTCGCGACGCGGGGCTCTTGGAGCCCCCTGAGCGGCCTCAAGGGAGTCCAGCCTCCTCTTCCGTTTGGAGAGAGGACCCGGGATTGCTCTCCAGGCCATGCAGGAAAAGAAGGCCCTCAGCTCGCGAGGACGGGGGCGTCTCAGGGGTTTCCTCGAGCTGCGGCGCCCGTGGGGGTTTTCTCCCGAGGCACGACGAGGATCTCAGGGAGCCTCTCGTGCGGCGCCAGGGGAGTCAGGTCTCCATGCGCGTGGCGAGGGGGAGCGCGTCCTGGCTCTCGAGTCACGGGAGGGGACTAGGGCCTCGAGACGCGTTGAAGAAGGACTCTCGAGGTCTTTGTCGGGGGGCGGCGGGAAACCCTCGTTTCCCTCGCCTTCTGCCGGGGACCTTAGGGTACTTGCCAGGGTGCCTCTGAGAGGCGAGGGATCCTGTGGAGGTGGCGGGGCCCCTCGGGACTCCGCTGGGTCTGGCGCAACGGAAGAGGGCCTCACCTCGAGGGGAGGCAGGAACCTCAGGCTTCCTCTGCGTTTCGGACTCCGACCGCAGGGTCCCTGCAGAGTTGGGACAGGAGAGTCAGGCCTCGTCTTGTCTGAGGAAGGGAACCCCGCTGGCCTCTCGAGTTGCTCAGGGGGTCTCAGGCCCCTCGTCGAGCTGTGTGTGGAACCCGCGGGTCTTTGCGGACGATGCACGGGGGTGGCAGTGCCCCTTCGTGTTGTGCCTTCACCCACAGGGTTGCCTTCGAAGAGGGGTCCGGGCCTCGGGTCCTTCTCAAGAGCGGACCGGGGAATCGGGGGCGTTCGGCCTGTGGCCCCACCCACGTGGCTCGTCTCGAATTTCCTCCTGAGACCGGCCTCATCCTGAGGTGCGCCGGGAAGGCCGGGAACCCCTTCCAGACCACGCAGGGGAATCGCCTCTCCTGTCGCCATCAGGAGGGGAGAAGGGGCTCAGAGGAAGCGGTGCCGGGACCCTCGGTGTTCCCCTCGGGGGAACCCGGCGTGTCGGGGGACTTTTGGGGGTCGCAGGAAGGCTGTCAGGGACCGTCTCGCCCTTCAGGGCGGAACAGGGGACTTCCCTTGAGACGCCGTCGTGGGCAAGGGCCTCATCTTGCCAAGCGGTGGGAACCACGTGGTTTTTCTCGAGTTGCGGCGGCATTCTCGAGTTACGACGGGGATCTCAGCCTTCCCCTTGGGTTGGCCCTGGGAAGCCCAATCTTCCCCTCGGGTTGCGAGGGAAAGCTGGGGGTGGCGCTCGAGTCACTGCAGGGCCTAAGAGACCTCACCTAAGCGTGTGTCCGGGACCTAATTTTCCTCTCCAGGGAAGGCAGGGATCTCGGGGTTGCATTCCAGGCTCCCCCGGGGAGTCAGGCCTCGTCTCGAGGGGAAGCCAAGGACTCCGCTCTCCTCTCGAGTCACGACGCGGGTCTCTTGGAGCCCCCTGAGCGGCCTCAAGGGAGTCCAGCCTCCTCTTCCGTTTGGAGAGAGGACCCGGGATTGCTCTCCAGGCCATGCAGGAAAAGAAGGCCCTCAGCTCGCGAGGACGGGGGCGTCTCCGGGGTTTCCTCGAGCTGCGGCGCCCGTGGGGGTTTTCTCCCGAGGCACGACGAGGATCTCAGGGAGCCTCTCGTGCGGCGCCAGGGGAGTCAGGTCTCCATGCGCGTGGCGAGGGGGAGCGCGTCCTGGCTCTCGAGTCACGGGAGGGGACTAGGGCCTCGAGACGCGTTGAAGAAGGACTCTCGAGGTCTTTGTCGGGGGGCGGCGGGAAACCCTCGTTTCCCTCGCCTTCTGCCGGGGACCTTAGGGAACTTGCCAGGGTGCCTCTGAGAGGCGAGGGATCCTGTGGAGGTGGCGGGGCCCCTCGGGACTCCGCTGGGTCTGGCTCAACGGAAGAGGGCCTCACCTCGAGGGGAGGCAGGAACCTCAGGCTTCCTCTGCGTTTCGGACTCCGACCGCAGGGTCCCTGCAGAGTTGGGACAGGAGAGTCAGGCCTCGTCTTGTCTGAGGAAGGGAACCCCGCTGGCCTCTCGAGTTGCTCAGGGGGTCTCAGGCCCCTCGTCGAGCTGTGTGTGGAACCCGCGGGTCTTTGCGGACGATGCACGGGGGTGGCAGTGCCCCTTCGTGTTGTGCCTTCACCCACAGGGTTGCCTTCGAAGAGGGGTCCGGGCCTCGGGTCCTTCTCAAGAGCGGACCGGGGAATCGGGGGCGTTCGGCCTGTGGCCCCACCCACGTGGCTCGTCTCGAATTTCCTCGTGAGACCGGCCTCATCCTGAGGTGCGCCGGGAAGGCCGGGAACCCCTTCCAGACCACGCAGGGGAATCGCCTCTCCTGTCGCGATCAGGAGGGGAGAAGGGGCTCAGAGGAAGCGGTGCCGGGACCCTCGGTGTTCCCCTCGGGGGAACCCGGCGTGTCGGGGGACTTTTGGGGGTCGCAGGAAGGCTGTCAGGGACCGTCTCGCCCTTCAGGGCGGAACAGGGGACTTCCCTTGAGACGCCGTCGCGGGCAAGGGCCTCATCTTGCCAAGCGGTGGGAACCACGTGGTTTTTCTCGAGTTGCGGCGGCATTCTCGAGTTACGACGGGGATCTCAGCCTTCCCCTTGGGTTGGCCCTGGGAAGCCCAGTCTTCCCCTCGGGTTGCGAGGGAAAGCTGGGGGTGGCGCTCGAGTCACTGCAGGGCCTAAGAGACCTCACCTAAGCGTGTGTCCAGGACCTAATTTTACTCTCCAGGGAAGGCAGGGATCTCGGGGTTGCATTCCAGGCTCCCCCGGGGAGTCAGGCCTCGTCTCGAGGGGAAGCCAAGGACTCCGCTCTCCTCTCGAGTCGCGACGCGGGTCTCTTGGAGCCCCCTGAGCGGCCTCAAGGGAGTCCAGCCTCCTCTTCCGTTTGGAGAGAGGACCCGGGATTGCTCTCCAGGCCATGCAGGAAAAGAAGGCCCTCAGCTCGCGAGGACGGGGGCGTCTCCGGGGTTTCCTCGAGCTGCGGCGCCGGTGGGGGTTTTCTCCCAAGGCACGACGAGGATCTCAGGGAGCCTCTCGTGCGGCGCCAGGGGAGTCGGTCACCATGCGCGTGGCGAGGGGGAGCGCGTCCTGGCTCTCGAGTCACGGGAGGGGACTAGGGCCTCGAGACGCGTTGAAGAAGGACTCTCGAGGTCTTTGTCGGGGGGCGGCGGGAAACCCTCGTTTCCCTCGCCTTCTGCCGGGGACCTTAGGGAACTTCCCAGGGTGCCTCTGAGAGGCGAGGGATCCTGTGGAGGTGGCGGGGCCCCTCGGGACTCCGCTGGGTCTGGCGCAACGGAAGAGGGCTTCACCTCGAGGGGAGGCAGGAACCTCAGGCTTCCTCTGCGTTTCGGACTCCGACCGCAGGGTCCCTGCAGAGTTGGGACAGGAGAGTCAGGCCTCGTCTTGTCTGAGGAAGGGAACCCCGCTGGCCTCTCGAGTTGCTCAGGGGGTCTCAGGCCCCTCGTCGAGCTGTGTGTGGAACCCGCGGGTCTTTGCGGACGATGCACGGGAGTGGCAGTGCCCCTTCGTGTTGTGCCTTCAGCCACAGGGTTGCCTTCGAAGAGGGGTCCGGGCCTCGGGTCCTTCTCAAGAGCGGACCGGGGAATCGGGGGCGTTCGGCCTGTGGCCCCACCCACGTGGCTCGTCTCGAATTTCCTCGTGAGACCGGCCTCATCCTGAGGTGCGCCGGGAAGGCCGGGAACCCCTTCCAGACCACGCAGGGGAATCGCCTCCCTGTCGCGATCAGGAGGGGAGAAGGGGCTCAGAGGAAGCGGTGCCGGGACCCTCGGTGTTCCCCTCGGGGGAACCCGGCGTGTCGGGGGACTTTTGGGGGTCGCAGGAAGGCTGTCAGGGACCGTCTCGCCCTTCAGGGCGGAACAGGGGACTTCCCTTGAGACGCCGTCGCGGGCAAGGGCCTCATCTTGCCAAGCGGTGGGAACCACGTGGTTTTTCTCGAGTTGCGGCGGCATTCTCGAGTTACGACACGGATCTCAGCCTTCCCCTTGGGTTGGCCCTGGGAAGCCCAATCTTCCCCTCGGGTTGCGAGGGAAAGCTGGGGGTGGCGCTCGAGTCACTGCAGGGCCTAAGAGACCTCACCTAAGCGTGTGTCCGGGACCTAATTTTCCTCTCCAGGGAAGGCAGGGATCTCGGGGTTGCATTCCAGGCTCCCCCGGGGAGTCAGGCCTCGTCTCGAGGGGAAGCCAAGGACTCCGCTCTCCTCTCGAGTCGCGACGCGGGTCTCTTGGAGCCCCCTGAGCGGCCTCAAGGGAGTCCAGCCTCCTCTTCCGTTTGGAGAGAGGACCCGGGATTGCTCTCCAGGCCATGCAGGAAAAGAAGGCCCTCAGCTCGCGAGGACGGGGGCGTCTCAGGGGTTTCCTCGAGCTGCGGCGCCCGTGGGGGTTTTCTCCCGAGGCACGACGAGGATCTCAGGGAGCCTCTCGTGCGGCGCCAGGGGAGTCAGGTCTCCATGCGCGTGGCGAGGGGGAGCGCGTCCTGGCTCTCGAGTCACGGGAGGGGACTAGGGCCTCGAGACGCGTTGAAGAAGGACTCTCGAGGTCTTTGTCGGGGGGCGGCGGGAAACCCTCGTTTCCCTCGGCTTCTGCAGGGGACCTTAGGGAACTTGCCAGGGTGCCTCTGAGAGGCGAGGGATCCTGTGGAGGTGGCGGGGCCCCTCGGGACTCCGCTGGGTCTGGCGCAACGGAAGAGGGCCTCACCTCGAGGGGAGGCAGGAACCTCAGGCTTCCTCTGCGTTTCGGACTCCGACCGCAGGGTCCCTGCAGAGTTGGGACAGGAGAGTCAGGCCTCGTCTTGTCTGAGGAAGGGAACCCCGCTGGCCTCTCGAGTTGCTCAGGGGGTCTCAGGCCCCTCGTCGAGCTGTGTGTGGAACCCGCGGGTCTTTGCGGACGATGCACGGGGGTGGCAGTGCCCCTTCGTGTTGTGCCTTCACCCGCAGGGTTGCCTTCGAAGAGGGGTCCGGGCCTCGGGTCCTTCTCAAGAGCGGACCGGGGAATCGGGGGCGTTCGGCCTGTGGCCCCACCCACGTGGCTCGTCTCGAATTTCCTCGTGAGACCGGCCTCATCCTGAGGTGCGCCGGGAAGGCCGGGAACCCCTTCCAGACCACGCAGGGGAATCGCCTCTCCTGTCGCCATCAGGAGGGGAGAAGGGGCTCAGAGGAAGCGGTGCCGGGACCCTCGGTGTTCCCCTCGGGGGAACCCGGCGTGTCGGGGGACTTTTGGGGGTCGCAGGAAGGCTGTCAGGGACCGTCTCGCCCTTCAGGGCGGAACAGGGGACTTCCCTTGAGACGCCGTCGCGGGCAAGGGCCTCATCTTGCCAAGCGGTGGGAACCACGTGGTTTTTCTCGAGTTGCGGCGGCATTCTCGAGTTACGACGGGGATCTCAGCCTTCCCCTTGGGTTGGCCCTGGGAAGCCCAATCTTCCCCTCGGGTTGCGAGGGAAAGCTGGGGGTGGCGCTCGAGTCACTGCACGGCATAAGAGACCTCACCTAAGCGTGTGTCCGGGACCTAATTTTCCTCTCCAGGGAAGGCAGGGATCTCGGGGTTGCATTCCAGGCTCCCCCGGGGAGTCAGGCCTCGTCTCGAGGGGAAGCCAAGGACTCCGCTCTCCTCTCGAGTCGCGACGCGGGTCTCTTGGAGCCCCCTGAGCGGCCTCAAGGGAGTCCAGCCTCCTCTTCCGTTTGGAGAGAGGACCCGGGATTGCTCTCCAGGCCATGCAGGAAAAGAAGGCCCTCAGCTCGCGAGGACGGGGGCGTCTCCGGGGTTTCCTCGAGCTGCGGCGCCCGTGGGGGTTTTCTCCCGAGGCACGACGAGGATCTCAGGGAGCCTCTCGTGCGGCGCCAGGGGAGTCAGGTCTCCATGCGCGTGGCGAGGGGGAGCGCGTCCTGGCTCTCGAGTCACGGGAGGGGACTAGGGCCTCGAGACGCGTTGAAGAAGGACTCTCGAGGTCTTTGTCGGGGGGCGGCGGGAAACCCTCGTTTCCCTCGCCTTCTGCCGGGGACCTTAGGGAACTTCCCAGGGTGCCTCTGAGAGGCGAGGGATCCTGTGGAGGTGGCGGGGCCCCTCGGGACTCCGCTGAGTCTGGCGCAACGGAAGAGGGCCTCACCTCGAGGGGAGGCAGGAACCTCAGGCTTCCTCTGCGTTTCGGACTCCGACCTCAGGGTCCCTGCAGAGTTGGGACAGGAGAGTCAGGCCTCGTCTTGTCTGAGGAAGGGAACCCCGCTGGCCTCTCGAGTTGCTCAGGGGGTCTCAGGCCCCTCGTCGAGCTGTGTGTGGAACCCGCGGGTCTTTGCGGACGATGCACGGGGGTGGCAGTGCCCCTTCGTGTTGTGCCTTCACCCACAGGGTTGTCTTCGAAGAGGGGTGCGGGACTCGGGCCCTTCTCAAGAGCGGACCGGGGAATCGGGGGCGTTCGGCCTGTGGCCCCACCCACGTGGCTCGTCTCGAATTTCCTCGTGAGACCGGCCTCATCCTGAGGTGCGCCGGGAAGGCCGGGAACCCCTTCCAGACCACGCAGGGGAATCGCCTCTCCTGTCGCCATCAGGAGGGGAGAAGGGGCTCAGAGGAAGCGGTGCCGGGACCCTCGGTGTTCCCCTCGGGGGAACCCGGCGTGTCGGGGGACTTTTGGGGGTCGCAGGAAGGCTGTCAGGGACCTTCTCGCCCTTCAGGGCGGAACAGGGGACTTCCCTTGAGACGCCGTCGCGGGCAAGGGCCTCATCTTGCCAAACGGTGGGAACCACGTGGTTTTTCTCGAGTTGCGGCGGCATTCTCGAGTTACGACGGGGATCTCAGCCTTCCCCTTGGGTTGGCCCTGGGAATCCCAATCATCCACTCGGGTTGCGAGGGAAAGCTGGGGGTTGCGCTCGAGTCACTGCAGGGCCTAAGAGACCTCACCTAAGCGTGTGTCCGGGACCTAATTTTCCTCTCCAGGGAAGGCAGGGATCTCGGGGTTGCATTCCAGGCTCCCCCGGGGAGTCAGGCCTCGTCTCGAGGGGAAGCCAAGGACTCCGCTCTCCTCTCGAGTCGCGACGCGGGTCTCTTGGAGCCCCCTGAGCGGCCTCAAGGGAGTCCAGCCTCCTCTTCCGTTTGGAGAGAGGACCCGGGATTGCTCTCCAGGCCATGCAGGAAAAGAAGGCCCTCAGCTCGCGAGGACGGGGGCGTCTCAGGGGTTTCCTCGAGCTGCGGCGCCCGTGGGGGTTTTCTCCCGAGGCACGACGAGGATCTCAGGGAGCCTCTCGTGCGGCGCCAGGGAAGTCAGGTCTCCATGCGCGTGGCGAGGGGGAGCGCGTCCTGGCTCTCGAGTCACGGGAGGGGACTAGGGCCTCGAGACGCGTTGAAGAAGGACTCTCGAGGTCTTTGTCGGGGGGCGGCGGGAAACCCTCGTTTCCCTCGCCTTCTGCCGGGGACCTTAGGGAACTTGCCAGGGTGCCTCTGAGAAGCGAGGGATCCTGTGGAGGTGGCGGGGCCCCTCGGGACTCCGCTGGGTCTGGCGCAACGGAAGAGGGCCTCACCTCGAGGGGAGGCAGGAACCTCAGGCTTCCTCTGCGTTTTGGACTCCGACCGCAGGGTCCCTGCAGAGTTGGGACAGGAGAGTCAGGCCTCGTCTTGTCTGAGGAAGGGAACCCCGCTGGCCTCTCGAGGTGCTCAGGGGGTCTCAGGCCCCTCGTCGAGCTGTGTGTGGAACCCGCGGGTCTTTGCGGACGATTCACGGGGGTGGCAGTGCCCCTTCGTGTTGTGCCTTCACCCACAGGGTTGCCTTCGAAGAGGGGTCCGGGCCTCGGGTCCTTCTCAAGAGCGGACCGGGGAATCGGGGGCGTTCGGCCTGTGGCCCCACCCACGTGGCTCGTCTCGAATTTCCTCGTGAGACCGGCCTCATCCTGAGGTGCGCCGGGAAGGCCGGGAACCCCTTCCAGACCACGCAGGGGAATCGCCTCTCCTGTCGCGATCAGGAGGGGAGAAGGGGCTCAGAGGAAGCGGTGCCGGGACCCTCGGTGTTCCCCTCGGGGGAACCCGGCGTGTCGGGGGACTTTTGGGGGTCGCAGGAAGGCTGTCAGGGACCGTCTCGCCCTTCAGGGCCGAACAGGGGACTTCCCTTGAGACGCCGTCGCGGGCAAGGGCCTCATCTTGCCAAGCGGTGGGAACCACGTGGTTTTTCTCGAGTTGCGGCGGCATTCTCGAGTTACGACGGGGATCTCAGCCTTCCCCTTGGGTTGGCCCTGGGAAGCCCAGTCTTCCCCTCGGGTTGCGAGGGAAAGCTGGGGGTGGCGCTCGAGTCACTGCAGGGCCTAAGAGACCTCACCTAAGCGTGTGTCCAGGACCTAATTTTACTCTCCAGGGAAGGCAGGGATCTCGGGGTTGCATTCCAGGCTCCCCCGGGGAGTCAGGCCTCGTCTCGAGGGGAAGCCAAGGACTCCGCTCTCCTCTCGAGTCGCGACGCGGGTCTCTTGGAGCCCCCTGAGCGGCCTCAAGGGAGTCCAGCCTCCTCTTCCGTTTGGAGAGAGGACCCGGGATTGCTCTCCAGGCCATGCAGGAAAAGAAGGCCCTCAGCTCGCGAGGACGGGGGCGTCTCCGGGGTTTCCTCGAGCTGCGGCGCCGGTGGGGGTTTTCTCCCAAGGCACGACGAGGATCTCAGGGAGCCTCTCGTGCGGCGCCAGGGGAGTCAGGTCACCATGCGCGTGGCGAGGGGGAGCGCGTCCTGGCTCTCGAGTCACGGGAGGGGACTAGGGCCTCGAGACGCGTTGAAGAAGGACTCTCGAGGTCTTTGTCGGGGGGCGGCGGGAAACCCTCGTTTCCCTCGCCTTCTGCCGGGGACCTTAGGGAACTTCCCAGGGTGCCTCTGAGAGGCGAGGGATCCTGTGGAGGTGGCGGGGCCCCTCGGGACTCCGCTGGGTCTGGCGCAACGGAAGAGGGCCTCACCTCGAGGGGAGGCAGGAACCTCAGGCTTCCTCTGCGTTTCGGACTCCGACCGCAGGGTCCCTGCAGAGTTGGGACAGGAGAGTCAGGCCTCGTCTTGTCTGAGGAAGGGAACCCCGCTGGCCTCTCGAGTTGCTCAGGGGGTCTCAGGCCCCTCGTCGAGCTGTGTGTGGAACCCGCGGGTCTTTGCGGACGATGCACGGGAGTGGCAGTGCCCCTTCGTGTTGTGCCTTCAGCCACAGGGTTGCCTTCGAAGAGGGGTCCGGGCCTCGGGTCCTTCTCAAGAGCGGACCGGGGAATCGGGGGCGTTCGGCCTGTGGCCCCACCCACGTGGCTCGTCTCGAATTTCCTCGTGAGACCGGCCTCATCCTGAGGTGCGCCGGGAAGGCCGGGAACCCCTTCCAGACCACGCAGGGGAATCGCCTCCCTGTCGCGATCAGGAGGGGAGAAGGGGCTCAGAGGAAGCGGTGCCGGGACCCTCGGTGTTCCCCTCGGGGGATCCCGGCGTGTCGGGGGACTTTTGGGGGTCGCAGGAAGGCTGTCAGGGACCGTCTCGCCCTTCAGGGCGGAACAGGGGACTTCCCTTGAGACGCCGTCGCGGGCAAGGGCCTCATCTTGCCAAGCGGTGGGAACCACGTGGTTTTTCTCGAGTTGCGGCGGCATTCTCGAGTTACGACGCGGATCTCAGCCTTCCCCTTGGGTTGGCCCTGGGAAGCCCAATCTTCCCCTCGGGTTGCGAGGGAAAGCTGGGGGTGGCGCTCGAGTCACTGCAGGGCCTAAGAGACCTCACCTAAGCGTGTGTCCGGGACCTAATTTTCCTCTCCAGGGAAGGCAGGGATCTCGGGGTTGCATTCCAGGCTCCCCCGGGGAGTCAGGCCTCGTCTCGAGGGGAAGCCAAGGACTCTGCTCTCCTCTCGAGTCGCGACGCGGGTCTCTTGGAGCCCCATGAGCGGCCTCAAGGGAGTCCAGCCTCCTCTTCCGTTTGGAGAGAGGACCCGGGATTGCTCTCCAGGCCATGCAGGAAAAGAAGGCCCTCAGGTCGCGAGGACGGGGGCGTCTCAGGGGTTTCCTCGAGCTGCGGCGCCCGTGGGGGTTTTCTCCCGAGGCACGACGAGGATCTCAGGGAGCCTCTCGTGCGGCGCCAGGGGAGTCAGGTCTCCATGCGCGTGGCGAGGGGGAGCGCGTCCTGGCTCTCGAGTCACGGGAGGGGACTAGGGCCTCGAGACGCGTTGAAGAAGGACTCTCGAGGTCTTTGTCGGGGGGCGGCGGGAAACCCTCGTTTCCCTCGGCTTCTGCAGGGGACCTTAGGGAACTTGCCAGGGTGCCTCTGAGAGGCGAGGGATCCTGTGGAGGTGGCGGGGCCCCTCGGGACTCCGCTGGGTCTGGCGCAACGGAAGAGGGCCTCACCTCGAGGGGAGGCAGGAACCTCAGGCTTCCTCTGCGTTTCGGACTCCGACCGCAGGGTCCCTGCAGAGTTGGGACAGGAGAGTCAGGCCTCGTCTTGTCTGAGGAAGGGAACCCCGCTGGCCTCTCGAGTTGCTCAGGGGGTCTCAGGCCCCTCGTCGAGCTGTGTGTGGAACCCGCGGGTCTTTGCGGACGATGCACGGGGGTGGCAGTGCCCCTTCGTGTTGTGCCTTCACCCGCAGGGTTGCCTTCGAAGAGGGGTCCGGGCCTCGGGTCCTTCTCAAGAGCGGACCGGGGAATCGGGGGCGTTCGGCCTGTGGCCCCACCCACGTGGCTCGTCTCGAATTTCCTCGTGAGACCGGCCTCATCCTGAGGTGCGCCGGGAAGGCCGGGAACCCCTTCCAGACCACGCAGGGGAATCGCCTCTCCTGTCGCGATCAGGAGGGGAGAAGGGGCTCAGAGGAAGCGGTGCCGGGACCCTCGGTGTTCCCCTCGGGGGAACCCGGCGTGTCGGGGCACTTTTGGGGGTCGCAGGAAGGCTGTCAGGGACCGTCTCGCCCTTCAGGGCGGAACAGGGGACTTCCCTTGAGACGCCGTCGCGGGCAAGGGCCTCATCTTGACAAGCGGTGGGAACCACGTGGTTTTTCTCGAGTTGCGGCGGCATTCTCGAGTTACGACGGGGATCTCAGCCTTCCCCTTGGGTTGGCCCTGGGAAGCCCAATCTTCCCCTCGGGTTGCGAGGGAAAGCTGGGGGTGGCGCTCGAGTCACTGCACGGCCTAAGAGACCTCACCTAAGCGTGTGTCCGGGACCTAATTTTCCTCTCCAGGGAAGGCAGGGATCTCGGGTTTGCATTCCAGGCTCCCCCGGGGAGTCAGGCCTCGTCTCGAGGGGAAGCCAAGGACTCCGCTCTCCTCTCGAGTCGCGACGCGGGTCTCTTGGAGCCCCCTGAGCGGCCTCAAGGGATTCCAGCCTCCTCTTCCGTTTGGAGAGAGGACCCGGGATTGCTCTCCAGGCCATGCAGGAAAAGAAGGCCCTCAGCTCGCGAGGACGGGGGCGTCTCCGGGGTTTCCTCGAGCTGCGGCGCCCGTGGGGGTTTTCTCCCGAGGCACGACGAGGATCTCAGGGAGCCTCTCGTGCGGCGCCAGGGGAGTCAGGTCTCCATGCGCGTGGCGAGGGGGAGCGCGTCCTGGCTCTCGAGTCACGGGAGGGGACTAGGGCCTCGAGACGCGTTGAAGAAGGACTCTCGAGGTCTTTCTCGGGGGGCGGCGGGAAACCCTCGTTTCCCTCGCCTTCTGCCGGGGACCTTAGGGAACTTCCCAGGGTGCCTCTGAGAGGCGAGGGATCCTGTGGAGGTGGCGGGGCCCCTCGGGACTCCGCTGAGTCTGGCGAAACGGAAGAGGGCCTCACCTCGAGGGGAGGCAGGAACCTCAGGCTTCCTCTGCGTTTCGGACTCCGACCTCAGGGTCCCTGCAGAGTTGGGACAGGAGAGTCAGGCCTCGTCTTGTCTGAGGAAGGGAACCCCGCTGGCCTCTCGAGTTGCTCAGGGGGTCTCAGGCCCCTCGTCGAGCTGTGTGTGGAACCCGCGGGTCTTTGCGGACGATGCACGGGGGTGGCAGTGCCCCTTCGTGTTGTGCCTTCACCCACAGGGTTGTCTTCGAAGAGGGGTGCGGGACTCGGGCCCTTCTCAAGAGCGGACCGGGGAATCGGGGGCGTTCGGCCTGTGGCCCCACCCACGTGGCTCGTCTCGAATTTCCTCGTGAGACCGGCCTCATCCTGAGGTGCGCCGGGAAGGCCGGGAACCCCTTCCAGACCACGCAGGGGAATCGCCTCTCCTGTCGCCATCAGGAGGGGAGAAGGGGCTCAGAGGAAGCGGTGCCGGGACCCTCGGTGTTCCCCTCGGGGGAACCCGGCGTGTCGGGGGACTTTTGGGGGTCGCAGGAAGGCTGTCAGGGACCTTCTCGCCCTTCAGGGCGGAACAGGGGACTTCCCTTGAGACGCCGTCGCGGGCAAGGGCCTCATCTTGCCAAACGGTGGGAACCACGTGGTTTTTCTCGAGTTGCGGCGGCATTCTCGAGTTACGACGGGGATCTCAGCCTTCCCCTTGGGTTGGCCCTGGGAATCCCAATCATCCACTCGGGTTGCGAGGGAAAGCTGGGGGTTGCGCTCGAGTCACTGCAGGGCCTAAGAGACCTCACCTAAGCGTGTGTCCGGGACCTAATTTTCCTCTCCAGGGAAGGCAGGGATCTCGGGGTTGCATTCCAGGCTCCCCCGGGGAGTCAGGCCTCGTCTCGAGGGGAAGCCAAGGACTCCGCTCTCCTCTCGAGTCGCGACGCGGGTCTCTTGGAGCCCCCTGAGCGGCCTCAAGGGAGTCCAGCCTCCTCTTCCGTTTGGAGAGAGGACCCGGGATTGCTCTCCAGGCCATGCAGGAAAAGAAGGCCCTCAGCTCGCGAGGACGGGGGCGTCTCAGGGGTTTCCTCGAGCTGCGGCGCCCGTGGGGGTTTTCTCCCGAGGCACGACGAGGATCTCAGGGAGCCTCTCGTGCGGCGCCAGGGAAGTCAGGTCTCCATGCGCGTGGCGAGGGGGAGCGCGTCCTGGCTCTCGAGTCACGGGAGGGGACTAGGGCCTCGAGACGCGTTGAAGAAGGACTCTCGAGGTCTTTGTCGGGGGGCGGCGGGAAACCCTCGTTTCCCTCGCCTTCTGCCGGGGACCTTAGGGAACTTCCCAGGGTGCCTCTGAGAAGCGAGGGATCCTGTGGAGGTGGCGGGGCCCCTCGGGACTCCGCTGGGTCTGGCGCAACGGAAGAGGGCCTCACCTCGAGGGGAGGCAGGAACCTCAGGCTTCCTCTGCGTTTTGGACTCCGACCGCAGGGTCCCTGCAGAGTTGGGACAGGAGAGTCAGGCCTCGTCTTGTCTGAGGAAGGGAACCCCGCTGGCCTCTCGAGTTGCTCAGGGGGTCTCAGGCCCCTCGTCGAGCTGTGTGTGGAACCCGCGGGTCTTTGCGGACGATGCACGGGGGTGGCAGTGCCCCTTCGTGCTGTGCCTTCACCCACAGGGTTGCCTTCGAAGAGGGGTCCGGGCCTCGGGTCCTTCTCAAGAGCGGACCGGGGAATCGGGGGCGTTCGGCCTGTGGCCCCACCCACGTGGCTCGTCTCGAATTTCCTCGTGAGACCGGCCTCATCCTGAGGTGCGCCGGGAAGGCCGGGAACCCCTTCCAGACCACGCAGGGGAATCGCCTCTCCTGTCGCGATCAGGAGGGGAGAAGGGGCTCAGAGGAAGCGGTGCCGGGACCCTCGGTGTTCCCCTCGGGGGAACCCGGCGTGTCGGGGGACTTTTGGGGGTCGCAGGAAGGCTGTCAGGGACCGTCTCGCCCTTCAGGGCGGAACAGGGGACTTCCCTTGAGACGCCGTCGCGGGCAAGGGCCTCATCTTGCCAAGCGATGGGAACCACGTGGTTTTTCTCGAGTTGCGGCGGCATTCTCGAGTTACGACGGGGATCTCAGCCTTCCCCTTGGGTTGGCCCTGGGAAGCCCAATCTTCCCCTCGGGTTGCGAGGGAAAGCTGGGGGTGGCGCTCGAGTCACTGCAGGGCCTAAGAGACCTCACCTAAGCGTGTGTCCGGGACCTAATTTTCCTCTCCAGGGAAGGCAGGGATCTCGGGGTTGCATTCCAGGCTCCCCCGGGGAGTCAGGCCTCGTCTCGAGGGGAAGCCAAGGACTCCGCTCTCCTCTCGAGTCGCGACGCGGGTCTCTTGGAGCCCCCTGAGCGGCCTCAAGGGAGTCCAGCCTCCTCTTCCGTTTGGAGAGAGGACCCGGGATTGCTCTCCAGGCCATGCAGGAAAAGAAGGCCCTCAGCTCGCGAGGACGGGGGCGTCTCAGGGGTTTCCTCGAGCTGCGGCGCCCGTGGGGGTTTTCTCCCGAGGCACGACGAGGATCTCAGGGAGCCTCTCGTGCGGCGCCAGGGGAGTCAGGTCTCCATGCGCGTGGCGAGGGGGAGCGCGTCCTGGCTCTCGAGTCACGGGAGGGGACTAGGGCCTCGAGACGCGTTGAAGAAGGACTCTCGAGGTCTTTGTCGGGGGGCGGCGGGAAACCCTCGTTTCCCTCGCCTTCTGCCGGGGACCTTAGGGAACTTCCCGGGGTGCCTCTGAGAGGCGAGGGATCCTGTGGAGGTGGCGGGGCCCCTCGGGACTCCGCTGGGTCTGGCGCAACGGAAGAGGGCCTCACCTCGAGGGGAGGCAGGCACCTCAGGCTTCCTCTGCGTTTCGGACTCCGACCGCAGGGTCCCTGCAGAGTTGGGACAGGAGAGTCAGGCCTCGTCTTGTCTGAGGAAGGGAACCCCGCTGGCCTCTCGAGTTGCTCAGGGGGTCTCAGGCCCCTCGTCGAGCTGTGTGTGGAACCCGCGGGTCTTTGCGGACGATGCACGGGGGTGGCAGTGCCCCTTCGTGTTGTGCCTTCACCCACAGGGTTGCCTTCGAAGAGGGGTCCGGGCCTCGGGTCCTTCTCAAGAGCGGACCGGGGAATCGGGGGCGTTCGGCCTGTGGCCCCACCCACGTGGCTCGTCTCGAATTTCCTCGTGAGACCGGCCTCATCCTGAGGTGCGCCGGGAAGGCCGGGAACCCCTTCCAGACCACGCAGGGGAATCGCCTCTCCTGTCGCGATCAGGAGGGGAGAAGGGGCTCAGAGGAAGCGGTGCCGGGACCCTCGGTGTTCCCCTCGGGGGAACCCGGCGTGTCGGGGCACTTTTGGGGGTCGCAGGAAGGCTGTCAGGGACCGTCTCGCCCTTCAGGGCGGAACAGGGGACTTCCCTTGAGACGCCGTCGCGGGCAAGGGCCTCATCTTGCCAAGCGGTGGGAACCACGTGGTTTTTCTCGAGTTGCGGCGGCATTCTCGAGTTACGACGGGGATCTCAGCCTTCCCCTTGGGTTGGCCCTGGGAAGCCCAATCTTCCCCTCGGGTTGCGAGGGAAAGCTGGGGGTGGCGCTCGAGTCACTGCAGGGCCTAAGAGACCTCACCTAAGCGTGTGTCCGGGACCTAATTTTCCTCTCCAGGGAAGGCAGGGATCTCGGGGTTGCATTCCAGGCTCCCCCGGGGAGTCAGGCCTCGTCTCGAGGGGAAGCCAAGGACTCCGCTCTCCTCTCGAGTCGCGACACGGGTCTCTTGGAGCCCCCTGAGCGGCCTCAAGGGAGTCCAGCCTCCTCTTCCGTTTGGAGAGAGGACCCGGGATTGCTCTCCAGGCCATGCAGGAAAAGAAGGCCCTCAGCTCGCGAGGACGGGGGCGTCTCAGGGGTTTCCTCGAGCTGCGGCGCCCGTGGGGGTTTTCTCCCGAGGCACGACGAGGATCTCAGGGAGCCTCTCGTGCGGCGCCAGGGGAGTCAGGTCTCCATGCGCGTGGCGAGGGGGAGCGCGTCCTGGCTCTCGAGTCACGGGAGGGGACTAGGGCCTCGAGACGCGTTGAAGAAGGACTCTCGAGGTCTTTGTCGGGGGGCGGCGGGAAACCCTCGTTTCCCTCGCCTTCTGCCGGGGACCTTAGGGAACTTCCCGGGGTGCCTCTGAGAGGCGAGGGATCCTGTGGAGGTGGCGGGGCCCCTCGGGACTCCGCTGGGTCTGGCGCAACGGAAGAGGGCCTCACCTCGAGGGGAGGCAGGCACCTCAGGCTTCCTCTGCGTTTCGGACTCCGACCGCAGGGTCCCTGCAGAGTTGGGAAAGGAGAGTCAGGCCTCGTCTTGTCTGAGGAAGGGAACCCCGCTGGCCTCTCGAGTTGCTCGGGGGGTCTCAGGCCCCTCGTCGAGCTGTGTGTGGAACCCGCGGGTCTTTGCGGACGATGCACGGGGGTGGCAGTGCCCCTTCGTGTTGTGCCTTCACCCACAGGGTTGCCTTCGAAGAGGGGTCCGGGCCTCGGGTCCTTCTCAAGAGCGGACCGGGGAATCGGGGGCGTTCGGCCTGTGGCCCCACCCACGTGGCTCGTCTCGAATTTCCTCGTGAGACCGGCCTCATCCTGAGGTGCGCCGGGAAGGCCGGGAACCCCTTCCAGACCACGCAGGGGAATCGCCTCTCCTGTCGCGATCAGGAGGGGAGAAGGGGCTCAGAGGAAGCGGTGCCGGGACCCTCGGTGTTCCCCTCGGGGGAACCCGGCGTGTCGGGGGACTTTTGGGGGTCGCAGGAAGGCTGTCAGGGACCGTCTCGCCCTTCAGGGCGGAACAGGGGACTTCCCTTGAGACGCCGTCGCGGGCAAGGGCCTCATCTTGCCAAGCGGTGGGAACCACGTGGTTTTTCTCGAGTTGCGGCGGCATTCTCGAGTTACGACGGGGATCTCAGCCTTCCCCTTGGGTTGGCCCTGGGAAGCCCAATCTTCCCCTCGGGTTGCGAGGGAAAGCTGGGGGTGGCGCTCGAGTCACTGCAGGGCCTAAGAGACCTCACCTAAGCGTGTGTCCGGGACCTAATTTTCCTCTCCAGGGAAGGCAGGGATCTCGGGGTTGCATTCCAGGCTCCCCCGGGGAGTCAGGCCTCGTCTCGAGGGGAAGCCAAGGACTCCGCTCTCCTCTCGAGTCGCGACGCGGGTCTCTTGGAGCCCCCTGAGCGGCCTCAAGGGAGTCCAGCCTCCTCTTCCGTTTGGAGAGAGGACCCGGGATTGCTCTCCAGGCCATGCAGGAAAAGAAGGCCCTCAGCTCGCGAGGACGGGGGCGTCTCAGGGGTTTCCTCGAGCTGCGGCGCCCGTGGGGGTTTTCTCCCGAGGCACGACGAGGATCTCAGGGAGCCTCTCGTGCGGCGCCAGGGGAGTCAGGTCTCCATGCGCGTGGCGAGGGGGAGCGCGTCCTGGCTCTCGAGTCACGGGAGGGGACTAGGGCCTCGAGACGCGTTGAAGAAGGACTCTCGAGGTCTTTGTCGGGGGGCGGCGGGAAACCCTCGTTTCCCTCGCCTTCTGCCGGGGACCTTAGGGAACTTCCCGGGGTGCCTCTGAGAGGCGAGGGATCCTGTGGAGGTGGCGGGGCCCCTCGGGACTCCGCTGGGTCTGGTGCAACGGAAGAGAGCCTCACCTCGAGGGGAGGCAGGAACCTCAGGCTTCCTCTCCGTTTCGGACTCCGACCGCAGGGTCCCTGCAGAGTTGGGACAGGAGAGTCAGGCCTCGTCTTGTCTGAGGAAGGGAACCCCGCTGGCCTCTCGAGTTGCTCGGGGGGTCTCAGGCCCCTCGTCGAGCTGTGTGTGGAACCCGCGGGTCTTTGCGGACGATGCACGGGGGTGGCAGTGCCCCTTCGTGTTGTGCTTTCACCCACAGGGTTGCCTTCGAAGAGGGGTCCGGGCCTCGGGTCCTTCTCAAGAGCGGACCGGGGAATCGGGGGCGTTCGGCCTGTGGCCCCACCCACGTGGCTCGTCTCGAATTTCCTCGTGAGACCGGCCTCATCCTGAGGTGCGCCGGGAAGGCCGGGAACCCCTTCCAGACCACGCAGGGGAATCGCCTCTCCTGTCGCGATCAGGAGGGGAGAAGGGGCTCAGAGGAAGCGCTGCCGGGACCCTCGGTGTTCCCCTCGGGGGAACCCGGCGTGTCGGGGGACTTTTGGGGGTCGCAGGAAGGCTGTCAGGGACCGTCTCGCCCTTCAGGGCGGAACAGGGGACTTCCCTTGAGACGCCGTCGCGGGCAAGGGCCTCATCTTGCCAAGCGGTGGGAACCACGTGGTTTTTCTCGAGTTGCGGCGGCATTCTCGAGTTACGACGGGGATCTCAGCCTTCCCCTTGGGTTGGCCCTGGGAAGCCCAATCTTCCCCTCGGGTTGCGAGGGAAAGCTGGGGGTGGCGCTCGAGTCACTGCAGGGCCTAAGAGACCTCACCTAAGCGTGTGTCCGGGACCTAATTTTCCTCTCCAGGGAAGGCAGGGATCTCGGGGTTGCATTCCAGGCTCCCCCGGGGAGTCAGGCCTCGTCTCGAGGGGAAGCCAAGGACTCCGCTCTCCTCTCGAGTCGCGACGCGGGTCTCTTGGAGCCCCCTGAGCGGCCTCAAGGGAGTCCAGCCTCCTCTTCCGTTTGGAGAGAGGACCCGGGATTGCTCTCCAGGCCATGCAGGAAAAGAAGGCCCTCAGCTCGCGAGGACGGGGGCGTCTCAGGGGTTTCCTCGAGCTGCGGCGCCCGTGGGGGTTTTCTCCCGAGGCACGACGAGGATCTCAGGGAGCCTCTCGTGCGGCGCCAGGGGAGTCAGGTCTCCATGCGCGTGGCGAGGGGGAGCGCGTCCTGGCTCTCGAGTCACGGGAGGGGACTAGGGCCTCGAGACGCGTTGAAGAAGGACTCTCGAGGTCTTTGTCGGGGGGCGGCGGGAAACCCTCGTTTCCCTCGCCTTCTGCCGGGGACCTTAGGGAACTTCCCGGGGTGCCTCTGAGAGGCGAGGGATCCTGTGGAGGTGGCGGGGCCCCTCGGGACTCCGCTGGGTCTGGCGCAACGGAAGAGGGCCTCACCTCGAGGGGAGGCAGGCACCTCAGGCTTCCTCTGCGTTTCGGACTCCGACCGCAGGGTCCCTGCAGAGTTGGGAAAGGAGAGTCAGGCCTCGTCTTGTCTGAGGAAGGGAACCCCGCTGGCCTCTCGAGTTGCTCGGGGGGTCTCAGGCCCCTCGTCGAGCTGTGTGTGGAACCCGCGGGTCTTTGCGGACGATGCACGGGGGTGGCAGTGCCCCTTCGTGTTGTGCCTTCACCCACAGGGTTGCCTTCGAAGAGGGGTCCGGGCCTCGGGTCCTTCTCAAGAGCGGACCGGGGAATCGGGGGCGTTCGGCCTGTGGCCCCACCCACGTGGCTCGTCTCGAATTTCCTCGTGAGACCGGCCTCATCCTGAGGTGCGCCGGGAAGGCCGGGAACCCCTTCCAGACCACGCAGGGGAATCGCCTCTCCTGTCGCGATCAGGAGGGGAGAAGGGGCTCAGAGGAAGCGGTGCCGGGACCCTCGGTGTTCCCCTCGGGGGAACCCGGCGTGTCGGGGGACTTTTGGGGGTCGCAGGAAGGCTGTCAGGGACCGTCTCGCCCTTCAGGGCGGAACAGGGGACTTCCCTTGAGACGCCGTCGCGGGCAAGGGCCTCATCTTGCCAAGCGGTGGGAACCACGTGGTTTTTCTCGAGTTGCGGCGGCATTCTCGAGTTACGACGGGGATCTCAGCCTTCCCCTTGGGTTGGCCCTGGGAAGCCCAATCTTCCCCTCGGGTTGCGAGGGAAAGCTGGGGGTGGCGCTCGAGTCACTGCAGGGCCTAAGAGACCTCACCTAAGCGTGTGTCCGGGACCTAATTTTCCTCTCCAGGGAAGGCAGGGATCTCGGGGTTGCATTCCAGGCTCCCCCGGGGAGTCAGGCCTCGTCTCGAGGGGAAGCCAAGGACTCCGCTCTCCTCTCGAGTCGCGACACGGGTCTCTTGGAGCCCCCTGAGCGGCCTCAAGGGAGTCCAGCCTCCTCTTCCGTTTGGAGAGAGGACCCGGGATTGCTCTCCAGGCCATGCAGGAAAAGAAGGCCCTCAGCTCGCGAGGACGGGGGCGTCTCAGGGGTTTCCTCGAGCTGCGGCGCCCGTGGGGGTTTTCTCCCGAGGCACGACGAGGATCTCAGGGAGCCTCTCGTGCGGCGCCAGGGGAGTCAGGTCTCCATGCGCGTGGCGAGGGGGAGCGCGTCCTGGCTCTCGAGTCACGGGAGGGGACTAGGGCCTCGAGACGCGTTGAAGAAGGACTCTCGAGGTCTTTGTCGGGGGGCGGCGGGAAACCCTCGTGTCCCTCGCCTTCTGCCGGGGACCTTAGGGAACTTCCCGGGGTGCCTCTGAGAGGCGAGGGATCCTGTGGAGGTGGCGGGGCCCCTCGGGACTCCGCTGGGTCTGGCGCAACGGAAGAGGGCCTCACCTCGAGGGGAGGCAGGAACCTCAGGCTTCCTCTGCGTTTCGGACTCCGACCGCAGGGTCCCTGCAGAGTTGGGACAGGAGAGTCAGGCCTCGTCTTGTCTGAGGAAGGGAACCCCGCTGGCCTCTCGAGTTGCTCAGGGGGTCTCAGGCCCCTCGTCGAGCTGTGTGTGGAACCCGCGGGTCTTTGCGGACGATGCACGGGGGTGGCAGTGCCCCTTCGTGTTGTGCCTTCACCCACAGGGTTGCCTTCGAAGAGGGGTCCGGGCCTCGGGTCCTTCTCAAGAGCGGACCGGGGAATCGGGGGCGTTCGGCCTGTGGCCCCACCCACGTGGCTCGTCTCGAATTTCCTCGTGAGACCGGCCTCATCCTGAGGTGCGCCGGGAAGGCCGGGAACCCCTTCCAGACCACGCAGGGGAATCGCCTCTCCTGTCGCGATCAGGAGGGGAGAAGGGGCTCAGAGGAAGCGGTGCCGGGACCCTCGGTGTTCCCCTCGGGGGAACCCGGCGTGTCGGGGGACTTTTGGGGGTCGCAGGAAGGCTGTCAGGGACCGTCTCGCCCTTCAGGGCGGAACAGGGGACTTCCCTTGAGACGCCGTCGCGGGCAAGGGCCTCATCTTGCCAAGCGGTGGGAACCACGTGGTTTTTCTCGAGTTGCGGCGGCATTCTCGAGTTACGACGGGGATCTCAGCCTTCCCCTTGGGTTGGCCCTGGGAAGCCCAATCTTCCCCTCGGGTTGCGAGGGAAAGCTGGGGGTGGCGCTCGAGTCACTGCAGGGCCTAAGAGACCTCACCTAAGCGTGTGTCCGGGACCTAATTTTCCTCTCCAGGGAAGGCAGGGATCTCGGGGTTGCATTCCAGGCTCCCCCGGGGAGTCAGGCCTCGTCTCGAGGGGAAGCCAAGGACTCCGCTCTCCTCTCGAGTCGCGACACGGGTCTCTTGGAGCCCCCTGAGCGGCCTCAAGGGAGTCCAGCCTCCTCTTCCGTTTGGAGAGAGGACCCGGGATTGCTCTCCAGGCCATGCAGGAAAAGAAGGCCCTCAGCTCGCGAGGACGGGGGCGTCTCAGGGGTTTCCTCGAGCTGCGGCGCCCGTGGGGGTTTTCTCCCGAGGCACGACGAGGATCTCAGGGAGCCTCTCGTGCGGCGCCAGGGGAGTCAGGTCTCCATGCGCGTGGCGAGGGGGAGCGCGTCCTGGCTCTCGAGTCACGGGAGGGGACTAGGGCCTCGAGACGCGTTGAAGAAGGACTCTCGAGGTCTTTGTCGGGGGGCGGCGGGAAACCCTCGTGTCCCTCGCCTTCTGCCGGGGACCTTAGGGAACTTCCCGGGGTGCCTCTGAGAGGCGAGGGATCCTGTGGAGGTGGCGGGGCCCCTCGGGACTCCGCTGGGTCTGGCGCAACGGAAGAGGGCCTCACCTCGAGGGGAGGCAGGAACCTCAGGCTTCCTCTGCGTTTCGGACTCCGACCGCAGGGTCCCTGCAGAGTTGGGACAGGAGAGTCAGGCCTCGTCTTGTCTGAGGAAGGGAACCCCGCTGGCCTCTCGAGTTGCTCAGGGGGTCTCAGGCCCCTCGTCGAGCTGTGTGTGGAACCCGCGGGTCTTTGCGGACGATGCACGGGGGTGGCAGTGCCCCTTCGTGTTGTGCCTTCACCCACAGGGTTGCCTTCGAAGAGGGGTCCGGGCCTCGGGTCCTTCTCAAGAGCGGACCGGGGAATCGGGGGCGTTCGGCCTGTGGCCCCACCCACGTGGCTCGTCTCGAATTTCCTCGTGAGACCGGCCTCATCCTGAGGTGCGCCGGGAAGGCCGGGAACCCCTTCCAGACCACGCAGGGGAATCGCCTCTCCTGTCGCGATCAGGAGGGGAGAAGGGGCTCAGAGGAAGCGGTGCCGGGACCCTCGGTGTTCCCCTCGGGGGAACCCGGCGTGTCGGGGGACTTTTGGGGGTCGCAGGAAGGCTGTCAGGGACCGTCTCGCCCTTCAGGGCCGAACAGGGGACTTCCCTTGAGACGCCGTCGCGGGCAAGGGCCTCATCTTGCCAAGCGGTGGGAACCACGTGGTTTTTCTCGAGTTGCGGCGGCATTCTCGAGTTACGACGGGGATCTCAGCCTTCCCCTTGGGTTGGCCCTGGGAAGCCCAATCTTCCCCTCGGGTTGCGAGGGAAAGCTGGGGGTGGCGCTCGAGTCACTGCAGGGCCTAAGAGACCTCATCTAAGCGTGTGTCCGGGACCTAATTTTCCTCTCCAGGGAAGGCAGGGATCTCGGGGTTGCATTCCAGGCTCCCCCGGGGAGTCAGGCCTCGTCTCGAGGGGAAGCCAAGGACTCCGCTCTCCTCTCGAGTCGCGACGCGGGCCTCTTGGAGCCCCCTGAGCGGCCTCAAGGGAGTCCAGCCTGCTCTTCCGTTTGGAGAGAGGACCCGGGATTGCTCTCCAGGCCATGCAGGAAAAGAAGGCCCTCAGCTCGCGAGGACGGGGGCGTCTCAGGGGTTTCCTCGAGCTGCGGCGCCCGTGGGGGTTTTCTCCCGAGGCACGACGAGGATCTCAGGGAGCCTCTCGTGCGGCGCCAGGGAAGTCAGGTCTCCATGCGCGTGGCGAGGGGGAGCGCGTCCTGGCTCTCGAGTCACGGGAGGGGACTAGGGCCTCGAGACGCGTTGAAGAAGGACTCTCGAGGTCTTTGTCGGGGGGCGGCGGGAAACCCTCGTTTCCCTCGCCTTCTGCCGGGGACCTTAGGGAACTTCCCAGGGTGCCTCTGAGAGGCGAGGGATCCTGTGGAGGTGGCGGGGCCCCTCGGGACTCCGCTGGGTCTGGCGCAACGGAAGAGGGCCTCACCTCGAGGGGAGGCAGGAACCTCAGGCTTCCTCTGCGTTTCGGACTCCGACCGCAGGGTCCCTGCAGAGTTGGGACAGGAGAGTCAGGCCTCGTCTTGTCTGAGGAAGGGAACCCCGCGGGCATCTCGAGTTGCTCAGGGGGTCTCAGGCCCCTCGTCGAGCTGTGTGTGGAACCCGCGGGTCTTTGCGGACGATGCACGGGGGTGGCAGTGCCCCTTCGTGTTGTGCCTTCACCCACAGGGTTGCCTTCGAAGAGGGGTCCGGGCCTCGGGTCCTTCTCAAGAGCGGACCGGGGAATCGGGGGCGTTCGGCCTGTGGCCCCACCCACGTGGCTCGTCTCGAATTTCCTCGTGAGACCGGCCTCATCCTGAGGTGCGCCGGGAAGGCCGGGAACCCCTTCCAGACCACGCAGGGGAATCGCCTCTCCTGTCGCGATCAGGAGGGGAGAAGGGGCTCAGAGGAAGCGGTGCCGGGACCCTCGGTGTTCCCCTCGGGGGAACCCGGCGTGTCGGGGGACTTTTGGGGGTCGCAGGAAGGCTGTCAGGGACCGTCTCGCCCTTCAGGGCGGAACAGGGGACTTCCCTTGAGACGCCGTCGCGGGCAAGGGCCTCATCTTGCCAAGCGGTGGGAACCACGTGGTTTTTCTCGAGTTGCGGCGGCATTCTCGAGTTATGACGGGGATCTCAGCCTTCCCCTTGGGTTGGCCCTGGGAAGCCCAATCTTCCCCTCGGGTTGCGAGGGAAAGCTGGGGGTGGCGCTCGAGTCACTGCAGGGCCTAAGAGACCTCACCTAAGCGTGTGTCCGGGACCTAATTTTCCTCTCCAGGGAAGGCAGGGATCTCGGGGTTGCATTCCAGGCTCCCCCGGGGAGTCAGGCCTCGTCTCGAGGGGAAGCCAAGGACTCCGCTCTCCTCTCGAGTCGCGACGCGGGTCTCTTGGAGCCCCCTGAGCGGCCTCAAGGGAGTCCAGCCTCCTCTTCCGTTTGGAGAGAGGACCCGGGATTGCTCTCCAGGCCATGCAGGAAAAGAAGGCCCTCAGCTCGCGAGGACGGGGGCGTCTCAGGGGTTTCCTCGAGCTGCGGCGCCCGTGGGGGTTTTCTCCCGAGGCACGACGAGGATCTCAGGGAGCCTCTCGTGCGGCGCCAGGGGAGTCAGGTCTCCATGCGCGTGGCGAGGGGGAGCGCGTCCTGGCTCTCGAGTCACGGGAGGGGACTAGGGCCTCGAGACGCGTTGAAGAAGGACTCTCGAGGTCTTTGTCGGGGGGCGGCGGGAAACCCTCGTTTCCCTCGCCTTCTGCCGGGGACCTTAGGGAACTTCCCGGGGTGCCTCTGAGAGGCGAGGGATCCTGTGGAGGTGGCGGGGCCCCTCGGGACTCCGCTGGGTCTGGCGCAACGGAAGAGGGCCTCACCTCGAGGGGAGGCAGGAACCTCAGGCTTCCTCTCCGTTTCGGTCTCCGACCGCAGGGTCCCTGCAGAGTTGGGACAGGAGAGTCAGGCCTCGTCTTGTCTGAGGAAGGGAACCCCGCTGGCCTCTCGAGTTGCTCAGGGAGTCTCAGGTCCCTCGTCGAGCTGTGTGTGGAACCCGCGGGTCTTTGCGGACGATGCACGGGGTTGGCAGTGCCCCTTCGTGTTGTGCCTTCACCCACAGGGTTGCCTTCGAAGAGGGGTCCGGGCCTCGGGTCCTTCTCAAGAGCGGACCGGGGAATCGGGGGCGTTCGGCCTGTGGCCCCACCCACGTGGCTCGTCTCGAATTTCCTCGTGAGACCGGCCTCATCCTGAGGTGCGCCGGGAAGGCCAGGAACCCCTTCCAGACCACGCAGGGGAATCGCCTCTCCTGTCGCGATCAGGAGGGGAGAAGGGGCTCAGAGGAAGCGGTGCCGGGACCCTCGGTGTTCCCCTCGGGGGAACCCGGCGTGTCGGGGGACTTTTGGGGGTCGCAGGAAGGCTGTCAGGGACCGTCTCGCCCTTCAGGGCGGAACAGGGGACTTCCCTTGAGACGCCGTCGCGGGCAAGGGCCTCATCTTGCCAAGCGGTGGGAACCACGTGGTTTTTCTCGAGTTGCGGCGGCATTCTCGAGTTACGACGGGGATCTCAGCCTTCCCCTTGGGTTGGCCCTGGGAAGCCCAATCTTCCCCTCGGGTTGCGAGGGAAAGCTGGGGGTGGCGCTCGAGTCACTGCAGGGCCTAAGAGACCTCACCTAAGCGTGTGTCCGGGACCTAATTTTCCTCTCCAGGGAAGGCAGGGATCTCGGGGTTGCATTCCAGGCTCCCCCGGGGAGTCAGGCCTCGTCTCGAGGGGAAGCCAAGGACTCCGCTCTCCTCTCGAGTCGCGACGCGGGTCTCTTGGAGCCCCCTGAGCGGCCTCAAGGGAGTCCAGCCTCCTCTTCCGTTTGGAGAGAGGACCCGGGATTGCTCTCCAGGCCATGCAGGAAAAGAAGGCCCTCAGCTCGCGAGGACGGGGGCGTCTCAGGGGTTTCCTCGAGCTGCGGCGCCCGTGGGGGTTTTCTCCCGAGGCGCGACGAGGATCTCAGGGAGCCTCTCGTGCGGCGCCAGGGGAGTCAGGTCTCCATGCGCGTGGCGAGGGGGAGCGCGTCCTGGCTCTCGAGTCACGGGAGGGGACTAGGGCCTCGAGACGCGTTGAAGAAGGACTCTCGAGGTCTTTGTCGGGGGGCGGCGGGAAACCCTCGTTTCCCTCGCCTTCTGCCGGGGACCTTAGGGAACTTCCCGGGGTGCCTCTGAGAGGCGAGGGATCCTGTGGAGGTGGCGGGGCCCCTCGGGACTCCGCTGGGTCTGGCGCAACGGAAGAGGGCCTCACC
Source organism: Bubalus kerabau (assembly GCF_029407905.1). Lineage (NCBI taxonomy): Eukaryota > Metazoa > Chordata > Mammalia > Artiodactyla > Bovidae > Bubalus > Bubalus kerabau. The sequence goes on along the minus strand of NW_026577915.1, from coordinate 718,389 downwards.
TCGAGGGGAGGCAGGAACCTCAGGCTTCCTCTGCGTTTCGGACTCCGACTGCAGGGTCCCTGCAGAGTTGGGACAGGAGAGTCAGGCCTCGTCTTGTCTGAGGAAGGGAACCCCGCTGGCCTCTCGAGTTGCTCGGGGGGTCTCAGGCCCCTCGTCGAGCTGTGTGTGGAACCCGCGGGTCTTTGCGGACGATGCACGGGGGTGGCAGTGCCCCTTCGTGTTGTGCCTTCACCCACAGGGTTGCCTTCGAAGAGGGGTCCGGGCCTCGGGTCCTTCTCAAGAGCGGACCGGGGAATCGGGGGCGTTCGGCCTGTGGCCCCACCCACGTGGCTCGTCTCGAATTTCCTCTTGAGACCGGCCTCATCCTGAGGTGCGCCGGGAAGGCCGGGAACCCCTTCCAGACCACGCAGGGGAATCGCCTCTCCTGTCGCGATCAGGAGGGGAGAAGGGGCTCAGAGGAAGCGGTGCCGGGACCCTCGGTGTTCCCCTCGGGGGAACCCGGCGTGTCGGGGGACTTTTGGGGGTCGCAGGAAGGCTGTCAGGGACCGTCTCGCCCTTCAGGGCGGAACAGGGGACTTCCCTTGAGACGCCGTCGCGGGCAAGGGCCTCATCTTGCCAAGCGGTGGGAACCACGTGGTTTTTCTCGAGTTGCGGCGGCATTCTCGAGTTACGACGGGGATCTCAGCCTTCCCCTTGGGTTGGCCCTGGGAAGCCCAATCTTCCCCTCGGGTTGCGAGGGAAAGCTGGGGGTGGCGCTCGAGTCACTGCAGGGCCTAAGAGACCTCACCTAAGCGTGTGTCCGGGACCTAATTTTCCTCTCCAGGGAAGGCAGGGATCTCGGGGTTGCATTCCAGGCTCCCCCGGGGAGTCAGGCCTCGTCTCGAGGGGAAGCCAAGGACTCCGCTCTCCTCTCGAGTCGCGACGCGGGTCTCTTGGAGCCCCCTGAGCGGCCTCAAGGGAGTCCAGCCTCCTCTTCCGTTTGGAGAGAGGACCCGGGATTGCTCTCCAGGCCATGCAGGAAAAGAAGGCCCTCAGCTCGCGAGGACGGGGGCGTCTCCGGGGTTTCCTCGAGCTGCGGCGCCCGTGGGGGTTTTCTCCCGAGGCACGACGAGGATCTCAGGGAGCCTCTCGTGCGGCGCCAGGGGAGTCAGGTCTCCATGCGCGTGGCGAGGGGGAGCGCGTCCTGGCTCTCGAGTCACGGGAGGGGACTAGGGCCTCGAGACGCGTTGAAGAAGGACTCTCGAGGTCTTTGTCGGGGGGCGGCGGGAAACCCTCGTTTCCCTCGCCTTCTGCCGGGGACCTTAGGGAACTTCCCGGGGTGCCTCTGAGAGGCGAGGGATCCTGTGGAGGTGGCGGGGCCCCTCGGGACTCCGCTGGGTCTGGCGCAACGGAAGAGGGCCTCACCTCGAGGGGAGGCAGGCACCTCAGGCTTCCTCTGCGTTTCGGACTCCGACCGCAGGGTCCCTGCAGAGTTGGGACAGGAGAGTCAGGCCTCGTCTTGTCTGAGGAAGGGAACCCCGCTGGCCTCTCGAGTTGCTCGGGGGGTCTCAGGCCCCTCGTCGAGCTGTGTGTGGAACCCGCGGGTCTTTGCGGACGATGCACGGGGGTGGCAGTGCCCCTTCGTGTTGTGCCTTCACCCACAGGGTTGCCTTCGAAGAGGGGTCCGGGCCTCGGGTCCTTCTCAAGAGCGGACCGGGGAATCGGGGGCGTTCGGCCTGTGGCCCCACCCACGTGGCTCGTCTCGAATTTCCTCGTGAGACCGGCCTCATCCTGAGGTGCGCCGGGAAGGCCGGGAACCCCTTCCAGACCACGCAGGGGAATCGCCTCTCCTGTCGCGATCAGGAGGGGAGAAGGGGCTCAGAGTAAGCGGTGCCGGGACCCTCGGTGTTCCCCTCGGGGGAACCCGGCGTGTCGGGGGACTTTTGGGGGTCGCAGGAAGGCTGTCAGGGACCGTCTCGCCCTTCAGGGCGGAACAGGGGACTTCCCTTGAGACGCCGTCGCGGGCAAGGGCCTCATCTTGCCAAGCGGTGGGAACCACGTGGTTTTTCTCGAGTTGCGGCGGCATTCTCGAGTTACGACGGGGATCTCAGCCTTCCCCTTGGGTTGGCCCTGGGAAGCCCAATCTTCCCCTCGGGTTGCGAGGGAAAGCTGGGGGTGGCGCTCGAGTCACTGCAGGGCCTAAGAGACCTCACCTAAGCGTGTGTCCGGGACCTAATTTTCCTCTCCAGGGAAGGCAGGGATCTCGGGGTTGCATTCCAGGCTCCCCCGGGGAGTCAGGCCTCGTCTCGAGGGGAAGCCAAGGACTCCGCTCTCCTCTCGAGTCGCGACGCGGGTCTCTTGGAGCCCCCTGAGCGGCCTCAAGGGAGTCCAGCCTCCTCTTCCGTTTGGAGAGAGGACCCGGGATTGCTCTCCAGGCCATGCAGGAAAAGAAGGCCCTCAGCTCGCGAGGACGGGGGCGTCTCCGGGGTTTCCTCGAGCTGCGGCGCCCGTGGGGGTTTTCTCCCGAGGCACGACGAGGATCTCAGGGAGCCTCTCGTGCGGCGCCAGGGGAGTCAGGTCTCCATGCGCGTGGCGAGGGGGAGCGCGTCCTGGCTCTTGAGTCACGGGAGGGGACTAGGGCCTCGAGACGCGTTGAAGAAGGACTCTCGAGGTCTTTGTCGGGGGGCGGCGGGAAACCCTCGTTTCCCTCGCCTTCTGCCGGGGACCTTAGGGAACTTCCCGGGGTGCCTCTGAGAGGCGAGGGATCCTGTGGAGGTGGCGGGGCCCCTCGGGACTCCGCTGGGTCTGGCGCAACGGAAGAGGGCCTCACCTCGAGGGGAGGCAGGAACCTCAGGCTTCCTCTGCGTTTCGGACTCCGACCGCAGGGTCCCTGCAGAGTTGGGACAGGAGAGTCAGGCCTCGTCTTGTCTGAGGAAGGGAACCCCGCTGGCCTCTCGAGTTGCTCGGGGGGTCTCAGGCCCCTCGTCGAGCTGTGTGTGGAACCCGCGGGTCTTTGCGGACGATGCACGGGGGTGGCAGTGCCCCTTCGTGTTGTGCCTTCACCCACAGGGTTGCCTTCGAAGAGGGGTCCGGGCCTCGGGTCCTTCTCAAGAGCGGACCGGGGAATCGGGGGCGTTCGGCCTGTGGCCCCACCCACGTGGCTCGTCTCGAATTTCCTCGTGAGACCGGCCTCATCCTGAGGTGCGCCGGGAAGGCCGGGAACCCCTTCCAGACCACGCAGGGGAATCGCCTCTCCTGTCGCGATCAGGAGGGGAGAAGGGGCTCAGAGGAAGCGGTGCCGGGACCCTCGGTGTTCCCCTCGGGGGAACCCGGCGTGTCGGGGGACTTTTGGGGGTCGCAGGAAGGCTGTCAGGGACCGTCTCGCCCTTCAGGGCGGAACAGGGGACTTCCCTTGAGACGCCGTCGCGGGCAAGGGCCTCATCTTGCCAAGCGGTGGGAACCACGTGGTTTTTCTCGAGTTGCGGCGGCATTCTCGAGTTACGACGGGGATCTCAGCCTTCCCCTTGGGTTGGCCCTGGGAAGCCCAATCTTCCCCTCGGGTTGCGAGGGAAAGCTGGGGGTGGCGCTCGAGTCACTGCAGGGCCTAAGAGACCTCACCTAAGCGTGTGTCCGGGACCTAATTTTCCTCTCCAGGGAAGGCAGGGATCTCGGGGTTGCATTCCAGGCTCCCCCGGGGAGTCAGGCCTCGTCTCGAGGGGAAGCCAAGGACTCCGCTCTCCTCTCGAGTCGCGACGCGGGTCTCTTGGAGCCCCCTGAGCGGCCTCAAGGGAGTCCAGCCTCCTCTTCCGTTTGGAGAGAGGACCCGGGATTGCTCTCCAGGCCATGCAGGAAAAGAAGGCCCTCAGCTCGCGAGGACGGGGGCGTCTCAGGGGTTTCCTCGAGCTGCGGCGCCCGTGGGGGTTTTCTCCCGAGGCACGACGAGGATCTCAGGGAGCCTCTCGTGCGGCGCCAGGGGAGTCAGGTCTCCATGCGCGTGGCGAGGGGGAGCGCGTCCTGGCTCTCGAGTCACGGGAGGGGACTAGGGCCTCGAGACGCGTTGAAGAAGGACTCTCGAGGTCTTTGTCGGGGGGCGGCGGGAAACCCTCGTTTCCCTCGCCTTCTGCCGGGGACCTTAGGGAACTTCCCGGGGTGCCTCTGAGAGGCGAGGGATCCTGTGGAGGTGGCGGGGCCCCTCGGGACTCCGCTGGGTCTGGCGCAACGGAAGAGGGCCTCACCTCGAGGGGAGGCAGGAACCTCAGGCTTCCTCTGCGTTTCGGACTCCGACCGCAGGGTCCCTGCAGAGTTGGGACAGGAGAGTCAGGCCTCGTCTTGTCTGAGGAAGGGAACCCCGCTGGCCTCTCGAGTTGCTCGGGGGGTCTCAGGCCCCTCGTCGAGCTGTGTGTGGAACCCGCGGGTCTTTGCGGACGATGCACGGGGGTGGCAGTGCCCCTTCGTGTTGTGCCTTCACCCACAGGGTTGCCTTCGAAGAGGGGTCCGGGCCTCGGGTCCTTCTCAAGAGCGGACCGGGGAATCGGGGGCGTTCGGCCTGTGGCCCCACCCACGTGGCTCGTCTCGAATTTCCTCGTGAGACCGGCCTCATCCTGAGGTGCGCCGGGAAGGCCGGGAACCCCTTCCAGACCACGCAGGGGAATCGCCTCTCCTGTCGCCATCAGGAGGGGAGAAGGGGCTCAGAGGAAGCGGTGCCGGGACCCTCGGTGTTCCCCTCGGGGGAACCCGGCGTGTCGGGGGACTTTTCGGGGTCGCAGGAAGGCTGTCAGGGACCGTCTCGCCCTTCAGGGCGGAACAGGGGACTTCCCTTGAGACGCCGTCGCGGGCAAGGGCCTCATCTTGCCAAGCGGTGGGAACCACGTGGTTTTTCTCGAGTTGCGGCGGCATTCTCGAGTTACGACGGGGATCTCAGCCTTCCCCTTGGGTTGGCCCTGGGAAGCCCAATCTTCCCCTCGGGTTGCGAGGGAAAGCTGGGGGTGGCGCTCGAGTCACTGCAGGGCCTAAGAGACCTCACCTAAGCGTGTGTCCGGGACCTAATTTTCCTCTCCAGGGAAGGCAGGGATCTCGGGGTTGCATTCCAGGCTCCCCCGGGGAGTCAGGCCTCGTCTCGAGGGGAAGCCAAGGACTCCGCTCTCCTCTCGAGTCGCGACGCGGGTCTCTTGGAGCCCCCTGAGCGGCCTCAAGGGAGTCCAGCCTCCTCTTCCGTTTGGAGAGAGGACCCGGGATTGCTCTCCAGGCCATGCAGGAAAAGAAGGCCCTCAGCTCGCGAGGACGGGGGCGTCTCCGGGGTTTCCTCGAGCTGCGGCGCCCGTGGGGGTTTTCTCCCGAGGCACGACGAGGATCTCAGGGAGCCTCTCGTGCGGCGCCAGGGGAGTCAGGTCTCCATGCGCGTGGCGAGGGGGAGCGCGTCCTGGCTCTCGAGTCACGGGAGGGGACTAGGGCCTCGAGACGCGTTGAAGAAGGACTCTCGAGGTCTTTGTCGGGGGGCGGCGGGAAACCCTCGTTTCCCTCGCCTTCTGCCGGGGACCTTAGGGAACTTCCCGGGGTGCCTCTGAGAGACGAGGGATCCTGTTCAGGTGGCGGGGCCCCTCGGGACTCCGCTGGGTCTGGCGCAACGGAAGAGGGCCTCACCTCGAGGGGAGGCAGGAACCTCAGGCTTCCTCTGCGTTTCGGACTCCGACCGCAGGGTCCCTGCAGAGTTGGGACAGGAGAGTCAGGCCTCGTCTTGTCTGAGGAAGGGAACCCCGCTGGCCTCTCGAGTTGCTCAGGGGGTCTCAGGCCCCTCGTCGAGCTGTGTGTGGAACCCGCGGGTCTTTGCGGACGATGCACGGGGGTGGCAGTGCCCCTTCGTGTTGTGCCTTCACCCACAGGGTTGCCTTCGAAGAGGGGTCCGGGCCTCGGGTCCTTCTCAAGAGCGGACCGGGGAATCGGGGGCGTTCGGCCTGTGGCCCCACCCACGTGGCTCGTCTCGAATTTCCTCGTGAGACCGGCCTCATCCTGAGGTGCGCCGGGAAGGCCGGGAACCCCTTCCAGACCACGCAGGGGAATCGCCTCTCCTGTCGCGATCAGGAGGGGAGAAGGGGCTCAGAGGAAGCGGTGCCGGGACCCTCGGTGTTCCCCTCGGGGGAACCCGGCGTGTCGGGGGACTTTTGGGGGTCGCAGGAAGGCTGTCAGGGACCGTCTCGCCCTTCAGGGCGGAACAGGGGACTTCCCTTGAGACGCCGTCGCGGGCAAGGGCCTCATCTTGCCAAGCGGTGGGAACCACGTGGTTTTTCTCGAGTTGCGGCGGCATTCTCGAGTTACGACGGGGATCTCAGCCTTCCCCTTGGGTTGGCCCTGGGAAGCCCAATCTTCCCCTCGGGTTGCGAGGGAAAGCTGGGGGTGGCGCTCGAGTCACTGCAGGGCCTAAGAGACCTTACCTAAGCGTGTGTCCGGGACCTAATTTTCCTCTCCAGGGAAGGCAGGGATCTCGGGGTTGCATTCCAGGCTCCCCAGGGGAGTCAGGCCTCATCTCGAGGGGAAGACAAGGACTCCGCTCTCCTCTCGAGTCGCGACGCGGGTCTCTTGGAGCCCCCTGAGCGGCCTCAAGGGAGTCCAGCCTCCTCTTCCGTTTGGAGAGAGGACCCGGGATTGCTCTCCAGGCCATGCAGGAAAAGAAGGCCCTCAGCTCGCGAGGACGGGGGCGTCTCAGGGGTTTCCTCGAGCTGCGGCGCCCGTGGGGGTTTTCTCCCGAGGCACGACGACGATCTCAGGGAGCCTCTCGTGCGGCGCCAGGGGAGTCAGGTCTCCATGCGCGTGGCGAGGGGGAGCGCGTCCTGGCTCTCGAGTCACGGGAGGGGACTAGGGCCTCGAGACGCGTTGAAGAAGGACTCTCGAGGTCTTTGTCGGGGGGCGGCGGGAAACCCTCGTTTCCCTCGCCTTCTGCCGGGGACCTTAGGGAACTTCCCGGGGTGCCTCTGAGAGGCGAGGGATCCTGTGGAGGTGGCGGGGCCCCTCGGGACTCCGCTGGGTCTGGCGCAACGGAAGAGGGCCTCACCTCGAGGGGAGGCAGGAACCTCAGGCTTCCTCTGCGTTTCGGACTCCGACCGCAGGGTCCCTGCAGAGTTGGGACAGGAGAGTCAGGCCTCGTCTTGTCTGAGGAAGGGAACCCCGCTGGCCTCTCGAGTTGCTCGGGGGGTCTCAGGCCCCTCGTCGAGCTGTGTGTGGAACCCGCGGGTCTTTGCGGACGATGCACGGGGGTGGCAGTGCCCCTTCGTGTTGTGCCTTCACCCACAGGGTTGCCTTCGAAGAGGGGTCCGGGCCTCGGGTCCTTCTCAAGAGCGGACCGGGGAATCGGGGGCGTTCGGCCTGTGGCCCCACCCACGTGGCTCGTCTCGAATTTCCTCTTGAGACCGGCCTCATCCTGAGGTGCGCCGGGAAGGCCGGGAACCCCTTCCAGACCACGCAGGGGAATCGCCTCTCCTGTCGCGATCAGGAGGGGAGAAGGGGCTCAGAGTAAGCGGTGCCGGGACTCTCGGTGTTCCCCTCGGGGGAACCCGGCGTGTCGGGGGACTTTTGGGGGTCGCAGGAAGGCTGTCAGGGACCGTCTCGCCCTTCAGGGCGGAACAGGGGACTTCCCTTGAGACGCCGTCGCGGGCAAGGGCCTCATCTTGCCAAGCGGTGGGAACCACGTGGTTTTTCTCGAGTTGCGGCGGCATTCTCGTGTTACGACGGGGATCTCAGCCTTCCCCTTGGGTTGGCCCTGGGAAGCCCAATCTTCCCCTCGGGTTGCGAGGGAAAGCTGGGGGTGGCGCTCGAGTCACTGCAGGGCCTAAGAGACCTCACTTAAGCGTGTGTCCGGGACCTAATTTTCCTCTCCAGGGAAGGCAGGGATCTCGGGGTTGCATTCCAGGCTCCCCCGGGGAGTCAGGCCTCGTCTCGAGGGGAAGCCAAGGACTCCGCTCTCCTCTCGAGTCGCGACGCGGGTCTCTTGGAGCCCCCTGAGCGGCCTCAAGGGAGTCCAGCCTCCTCTTCCGTTTGGAGAGAGGACCCGGGATTGCTCTCCAGGCGATGCAGGAAAAGAAGGCCCTCAGCTCGCGAGGACGGGGGCGTCTCCGGGGTTTCCTCGAGCTGCGGCGCCCGTGGGGGTTTTCTCCCGAGGCACGACGAGGATCTCAGGGAGCCTCTCGTGCGGCGCCAGGGGAGTCAGGTCTCCATGCGCGTGGCGAGGGGGAGCGCGTCCTGGCTCTCGAGTCACGGGAGGGGACTAGGGCCTCGAGACGCGTTGAAGAAGGACTCTCGAGGTCTTTCTTGGGGGGCGGCGGGAAACCCTCGTTTCCCTCGCCTTCTGCCGGGGACCTTAGGGAACTTCCCGGGGTGCCTCTGAGAAGCGAGGGATCCTGTGGAGGTGGCGGGGCCCCTCGGGACTCCGCTGGGTCTGGCGCAACGGAAGAGGGCCTCACCTCGAGGGGAGGCAGGAACCTCAGGCTTCCTCTGCGTTTCGGACTCCAACCGCAGGGTCCCTGCAGAGTTGGGACAGGAGAGTCAGGCCTCGTCTTGTCTGAGGAAGGGAACCCCGCTGGCCTCTCGAGTTGCTCAGGGGGTCTCAGGCCCCTCGTCGAGCTGTGTGTGGAACCCGCGGGTCTTTGCGGACGATGCACGGGGGTGGCAGTGCCCCTTCGTGTTGTGCCTTCACCCACAGGGTTGCCTTCGAAGAGGGGTCCGGGCCTCGGGTCCTTCTCAAGAGCGGACCGGGGAATCGGGGGCGTTCGGCCTGTGGCCCCACCCACGTGGCTCGTCTCGAATTTCCTCGTGAGACCGGCCTCATCCTGAGGTGCGCCGGGAAGGCCGGGAACCCCTTCCAGACCACGCAGGGGAATCGCCTCTCCTGTCGCGATCAGGAGGGGAGAAGGGGCTCAGAGGAAGCGGTGCCGGGACCCTCGGTGTTCCCCTCGGGGGAACCCGGCGTGTCGGGGGACTTTTGGGGGTCGCAGGAAGGCTGTCAGGGACCGTCTCGCCCTTCAGGGCGGAACAGGGGACTTCCCTTGAGACGCCGTCGCGGGCAAGGGCCTCATCTTGCCAAGCGGTGGGAACCACGTGGTTTTTCTCGAGTTGCGGCGGCATTCTCGAGTTACGACGGGGTTCTCAGCCTTCCCCTTGGGTTGGCCCTGGGAAGCCCAATCTTCCCCTCGGGTTGCGAGGGAAAGCTGGGGGTGGCTCTCGAGTCACTGCAGGGCCTAAGAGACCTCACCTAAGCGTGTGTCCGGGACCTAATTTTCCTCTCCAGGGAAGGCAGGGATCTCGGGGTTGCATTCCAGGCTCCCCTGGGGAGTCAGGCCTCGTCTCGAGGGGAAGCCAAGGACTCCGCTCTCCTCTCGAGTCGCGACGCGGGTCTCTTGGAGCCCCCTGAGCGGCCTCAAGGGAGTCCAGCCTCCTCTTCCGTTTGGAGAGAGGACCCGGGATTGCTCTCCAGGCCATGCAGGAAAAGAAGGCCCTCAGCTCGCGAGGACGGGGGCGTCTCAGGGGTTTCCTCGAGCTGCGGCGCCCGTGGGGGTTTTCTCCCGAGGCACGACGAGGATCTCAGGGAGCCTCTCGTGCGGCGCCAGGGGAGTCAGGTCTCCATGCGCGTGGCGAGGGGGAGCGCGTCCTGGCTCTCGAGTCACGGGAGGGGACTAGGGCCTCGAGACGCGTTGAAGAAGGACTCTCGAGGTCTTTGTCGGGGGGCGGCGGGAAACCCTCGTTTCCCTCGCCTTCTGCCGGGGACCTTAGGGAACTTCCCGGGGTGCCTCTGAGAGGCGAGGGATCCTGTGGAGGTGGCGGGGCCCCTCAGGAATCCGCTGGGTCTGGCGCAACGGAAGAGGGCCTCACCTCGACGGGAGGCAGGAACCTCAGGCTTCCTCTGCGTTTCGGACTCTGACCGCAGGGTCCCTGCAGAGTTGGGACAGGAGAGTCAGGCCTCGTCTTGTCTGAGGAAGGGAACCCCGCTGGCCTCTCGAGTTGCTCAGGGGGTCTCAGGCCCCTCGTCGAGCTGTGTGTGGAACCCGCGGGTCTTTGCGGACGATGCACGGGGGTGGCAGTGCCCCTTGGTGTTGTGCCTTCACCCACAGGGTTGCCTTCGAAGAGGGGTCCGGGCCTCGGGTCCTTCTCAAGAGCGGACCGGGGAATCGGGGGCGTTCGGCCTGTGGCCCCACCCAAGTGGCTCGTCTCGAATTTCCTCGTGAGACCGGCCTCATCCTGAGGTGCGCCGGGAAGGCTGGGAACCCCTTCCAGACCACGCAGGGGAATCGCCTCTCCTGTCGCGATCAGGAGGGGAGAAGGGGCTCAGAGGAAGCGGTGCCGGGACCCTCGGTGTTCCCCTCGGGGGAACCCGGCGTGTCGGGGGACTTTTGGGGGTCGCAGGAAGGCTGTCAGGGACCGTCTCGCCCTTCAGGGCGGAACAGGGGACTTCCCTTGAGACGCCGTCGCGGGCAAGGGCCTCATCTTGCCAAGCGGTGGGAACCACGTGGTTTTTCTCGAGTTGCGGCGGCATTCTCGAGTTACGACGGGGTTCTCAGCCTTCCCCTTGGGTTGGCCCTGGGAAGCCCAATCTTCCCCTCGGGTTGCGAGGGAAAGCTGGGGGTGGCGCTCGAGTCACTGCAGGGCCTAAGAGACCTCACCTAAGCGTGTGTCCGGGACCTAATTTTCCTCTCCAGGGAAGGCAGGGATCTCGGGGTTGCATTCCAGGCTCCCCTGGGGAGTCAGGCCTCGTCTCGAGGGGAAGCCAAGGACTCCGCTCTCCTCTCGAGTCGCGACGCGGGTCTCTTGGGGCCCCCTGAGCGGCCTCAAGGGAGTCCAGCCTCCTCTTCCGTTTGGAGAGAGGACCCGGGATTGCTCTCCAGGCCATGCAGGAAAAGAAGGCCCTCAGCTCGCGAGGACGGGGGCGTCTCAGGGGTTTCCTCGAGCTGCGGCGCCCGTGGGGGTTTTCTCCCGAGGCACGACGAGGATCTCAGGGAGCCTCTCGTGCGGCGCCAGGGGAGTCAGGTCTCCATGCGCGTGGCGAGGGGGAGCGCGTCCTGGCTCTCGAGTCACGGGAGGGGACTAGGGCCTCGAGACGCGTTGAAGAAGGACTCTCGAGGTCTTTGTCTGGGGGCGGCGGGAAACCCTCGTTTCCCTCGCCTTCTGCCGGGGACCTTAGGGAACTTCCCGGGGTGCCTCTGAGAGGCGAGGGATCCTGTGGAGGTGGCGGGGCCCCTCGGGAATCCGCTGGGTCTGGCGCAACGGAAGAGGGCCTCACCTCGAGGGGAGGCAGGAACCTCAGGCTTCCTCTGCGTTTCGGACTCTGACCGCAGGGTCCCTGCAGAGTTGGGACAGGAGAGTCAGGCCTCGTCTTGTCTGAGGAAGGGAACCCCGCTGGCCTCTCGAGTTGCTCAGGGGGTCTCAGGCCCCTCGTCGAGCTGTGTGTGGAACCCGCGGGTCTTTGCGGACGATGCACGGGGGTGGCAGTGCCCCTTGGTGTTGTGCCTTCACCCACAGGGTTGCCTTCGAAGAGGGGTCCGGGCCTCGGGTCCTTCTCAAGAGCGGACCGGGGAATCGGGGGCGTTCGGCCTGTGGCCCCACCCACGTGGCTCGTCTCGAATTTCCTCGTGAGACCGGCCTCATCCTGAGGTGCGCCGGGAAGGCTGGGAACCCCTTCCAGACCACGCAGGGGAATCGCCTCTCCTGTCGCGATCAGGAGGGGAGAAGGGGCTCAGAGGAAGCGGTGCCGGGACCCTCGGTGTTCCCCTCGGGGGAACCCGGCGTGTCGGGGGACTTTTGGGGGTCGCAGGAAGGCTGTCAGGGACCGTCTCGCCCTTCAGGGCGGAACAGGGGACTTCCCTTGAGACGCCGTCGCGGGCAAGGGCCTCATCTTGCCAAGCGGTGGGAACCACGTGGTTTTTCTCGAGTTGCGGCGGCATTCTCGAGTTACGACGGGGATCTCAGCCTTCCCCTTGGGTTGGCCCTGGGAAGCCCAATCTTCCCCTCGGGTTGCGAGGGAAAGCTGGGGGTGGCGCTCGAGTCACTGTAGGGCCTAAGAGACCTCACCTAAGCGTGTGTCCGGGACCTAATTTTCCTCTCCAGGGAAGGCAGGGATCTCGGGGTTGCATTCCAGGCTCCCCCGGGGAGTCAGGCCTCGTCTCGAGGGGAAGCCAAGGACTCCGCTCTCCTCTCGAGTCGCGACGCGGGTCTCTTGGAGCCCCCTGAGCGGCCTCAAGGGAGTCCAGCCTCCTCTTCCGTTTGGAGAGAGGACCCGGGATTGCTCTCCAGGCCATGCAGGAAAAGAAGGCCCTCAGCTCACGAGGACGGGGGCGTCTCCGGGGTTTCCTCGAGCTGCGGCGCCCGTGGGGGTTTTCTCCCGAGGCGCGACGAGGATCTCAGGGAGCCTCTCGTGCGGCGCCAGGGGAGTCAGGTCTCCATGCGCGTGGCGAGGGGGAGCGCGTCCTAGCTCTCGAGTCACGGGAGGGGACTAGGGCCTCGAGACGCGTTGAAGAAGGACTCTCGAGGTCTTTGTCGGGGGGCGGCGGGAAACCCTCGTTTCCCTCGCCTTCTGCCGGGGACCTTAGGGAACTTCCCGGGCTGCCTCTGAGAGGCGAGGGATCCTGTGGAGGTGGCGGGGCCCCTCGGGACTCCGCTGGGTCTGGCGCAACGGAAGAGGGCCTCACCTCGAGGGGAGGCAGGAACCTCAGGCTTCCTCTGCGTTTCGGACTCCGACCGCAGGGTCCCTGCAAGAGTTGGGACAGGAGAGTCAGGCCTCGTCTTGTCTGAGGAAGGGAACCCCGCTGGCCTCTCGAGTTGCTCAGGGGGTCTCAGGCCCCTCGTCGAGCTGTGTGTGGAACCCGCGGGTCTTTGCGGACGATGCACGGGGGTGGCAGTGCCCCTTCGTGTTGTGCCTTCACCCACAGGGTTGCCTTCGAAGAGGGGTCCGGGCCTCGGGTCCTTCTCAAGAGCGGACCGGGGAATCGGGGGCGTTCGGCTTGTGGCCCCACCCACGTGGCTCGTCTCGAATTTCCTCGTGAGACCGGCCTCATCCTGAGGTGCGCCGGGAAGGCCGGGAACCCCTTCCAGACCACGCAGGGGAATCGCCTCTCCTGTCGCGATCAGGAGGGGAGAAGGGGCTCAGAGGAAGCGGTGCCGGGACCCTCGGTGTTCCCCTCGGGGGAACCCGGCGTGTCGGGGGACATTTGGGGGTCGCAGGAAGGCTGTCAGGGACCGTCTCGCCCTTCAGGGCGGAACAGGGGACTTCCCTTGAGACGCCGTCGCGGGCAAGGGCCTCATCTTGCCAAGCGGTGGGAACCACGTGGTTTTTCTCGAGTTGCGGCGGCATTCTCGAGTTACGACGGGGATCTCAGCCTTCCCCTTGGGTTGGCCCTGGGAAGCCCAATCTTCCCCTCGGGTTGCGAGGGAAAGCTGGGGGTGGCGCTCGAGTCACTGCAGGGCCTAAGAGACCTCACCTAAGCGTGTGTCCGGGACCTAATTTTCCTCTCCAGGGAAGGCAGGGATCTCGGGGTTGCATTCCAGGCTCCCCCGGGGAGTCAGGCCTCGTCTCGAGGGGAAGCCAAGGACTCCGCTCTCCTCTCGAGTCGCGACGCGGGTCTCTTGGAGCCCCCTGAGCGGCCTCAAGGGAGTCCAGCCTCCTCTTCCGTTTGGAGAGAGGACCCGGGATTGCTCTCCAGGCCATGCAGGAAAAGAAGGCCCTCAGCTCGCGAGGACGGGGGCGTCTCCGGGGTTTCCTCGAGCTGCGGCGCCCGTGGGGGTTTTCTCCCGAGGCACGACGAGGATCTCAGGGAGCCTCTCGTGCGGCGCCAGGGGAGTCAGGTCTCCATGCGCGTGGCGAGGGGGAGCGCGTCCTGGCTCTCGAGTCACGGGAGGGGACTAGGGCCTCGAGACGCGTTGAAGAAGGACTCTCGAGGTCTTTGTCGGGGGGCGGCGGGAAACCCTCGTTTCCCTCGCCTTCTGCCGGGGACCTTAGGGAACTTCCCGGGGTGCCTCTGAGAGGCGAGGGATCCTGTGGAGGTGGCGGGGCCCCTCGGGACTCCGCTGGGTCTGGCGCAACGGAAGAGGGCCTCACCTCGAGGGGAGGCAGGAACCTCAGGCTTCCTCTCCGTTTCGGACTCCGACCGCAGGGTCCCTGCAGAGTTGGGACAGGAGAGTCAGGCCTCGTCTTGTCTGAGGAAGGGAACCCCGCTGGCCTCTCGAGTTGCTCAGGGGGTCTCAGGCCCCTCGACGAGCTGTGTGTGGAACCCGCGGGTCTTTGCGGACTATGCACGGGGGTGGCAGTGCCCCTTCGTGTTGTGCCTTCACCCACAGGGTTGCCTTCGAAGAGGGGTCCGGGCCTCGGGTCCTTCTCAAGAGCGGACCGGGGAATCGGGGGCGTTCGGCCTGTGGTCCCACCCACGTGGCTCGTCTCGAATTTCCTCGTGAGACCGGCCTCATCCTGAGGTGCGCCGGGAAGGCCGGGAACCCCTTCCAGACCACGCAGGGGAATCGCCTCTCCTGTCGCGATCAGGAGGGGAGAAGGGGCTCAGAGGAAGCGGTGCCGGGACCCTCGGTGTTCCCCTCGGGGGAACCCGGCGTGTCGGGGGACTTTTGGGGGTCGCAGGAAGGCTGTCAGGGACCGTCTCGCCCTTCAGGGCGGAACAGGGGACTTCCCTTGAGACGCCGTCGCGGGCAAGGGCCTCATCTTGCCAAGCGGTGGGAACCACGTGGTTTTTCTCGAGTTGCGGCGGCATTCTCGAGTTACGACGGGGATCTCAGCCTTCCCCTTGGGTTGGCCCTGGGAAGCCCAATCTTCCCCTCGGGTTGCGAGGGAAAGCTGGGGGTGGCGCTCGAGTCACTGCAGGGCCTAAGAGACCTCACCTAAGCGTGTGTCCGGGACCTAATTTTCCTCTCCAGGGAAGGCAGGGATCTCGGGGTTGCATTCCAGGCTCCCCCGGGGAGTCAGGCCTCGTCTCGAGGGGAAGCCAAGGACTCCGCTCTCCTCTCGAGTCGCGACGCGGGTCTCTTGGAGCCCCCTGAGCGGCCTCAAGGGAGTCCAGCCTCCTCTTCCGTTTGGAGAGAGGACCCGGGATTGCTCTCCAGGCCATGCAGGAAAAGAAGGCCCTCAGCTCGCGAGGACGGGGGCGTCTCAGGGGTTTCCTCGAGCTGCGGCGCCCGTGGGGGTTTTTTCCCGAGGCACGACGAGGATCTCAGGGAGCCTCTCGTGCGGCGCCAGGGGAGTCAGGTCTCCATGCGCGTGGCGAGGGGGAGCGCGTCCTGGCTCTCGAGTCACGGGAGGGGACTAGGGCCTCGAGACGCGTTGAAGAAGGACTCTCGAGGTCTTTGTCGGGGGGCGGCGGGAAACCCTCGTTTCCCTCGTCTTCTGCCGGGGACCTTAGGGAACTTCCCGGGGTGCCTCTGAGAGGCGAGGGATCCTGTGGAGGTGGCGGGGCCCCTCGGGACTCCGCTGGGTCTGGCGCAACGGAAGAGGGCCTCACCTCGAGGGGAGGCAGGAACCTCAGGCTTCCTCTGCGTTTCGGACTCCGACCGCAGGGTCCCTGCAGAGTTGGGACAGGAGAGTCAGGCCTCGTCTTGTCTGAGGAAGGGAACCCCGCTGGCCTCTCGAGTTGCTCAGGGTGTCTCAGGCCCCTCGTCGAGCTGTGTGTGGAACCCGCGGGTCTTTGCGGACGATGCACGGGGGTGGCAGTGCCCCTTCGTGTTGTGCCTTCACCCACAGGGTTGCCTTCGAAGAGGGGTCCGGGCCTCGGGTCCTTCTCAAGAGCGGACCGGGGAATCGGGGGCGTTCGGCCTGTGGCCCCACCCACGTGGCTCGTCTCGAATTTCCTCGTGAGACCGGCCTCATCCTGAGGTGCGCCGGGAAGGCCGGGAACCCCTTCCAGACCACGCAGGGGAATCGCCTCTCCTGTCGCGATCAGGAGGGGAGAAGGGGCTCAGAGGAAGCGGTGCCGGGACCCTCGGTGTTCCCCTCGGGGGAACCCGGCGTGTCGGGGGACTTTTGGGGGTCGCAGGAAGGCTGTCAGGGACCGTCTCGCCCTTCAGGGCGGAACAGGGGACTTCCCTTGAGACGCCGTCGCGGGCAAGGGCCTCATCTTGCCAAGCGGTGGGAACCACGTGGTTTTTCTCGAGTTGCGGCGGCATTCTCGAGTTACGACGGGGATCTCAGCCTTCCCCTTGGGTTGGCCCTGGGAAGCCCAATCTTCCCCTCGGGTTGCGAGGGAAAGCTGGGGGTGGCGCTCGAGTCACTGCAGGGCCTAAGAGACCTCACCTAAGCGTGTGTCCGGGACCTAATTTTCCTCTCCAGGGAAGGCAGGGATCTCGGGGTTGCATTCCAGGCTCCCCCGGGGAGTCAGGCCTCGTCTCGAGGGGAAGCCAAGGACTCCGCTCTCCTCTCGAGTCGCGACGCGGGTCTCTTGGAGCCCCCTGAGCGGCCTCAAGGGAGTCCAGCCTCCTCTTCCGTTTGGAGAGAGGACCCGGGATTGCTCTCCAGGCCATGCAGGAAAAGAAGGCCCTCAGCTCGCGAGGACGGGGGCGTCTCAGGGGTTTCCTCGAGCTGCGGCGCCCGTGGGGGTTTTCTCCCGAGGCACGACGAGGATCTCAGGGAGCCTCTCGTGCGGCGCCAGGGGAGTCAGGTCTCCATGCGCGTGGCGAGGGGGAGCGCGTCCTGGCTCTCGAGTCACGGGAGGGGACTAGGGCCTCGAGACGCGTTGAAGAAGGACTCTCGAGGTCTTTGTCGGGGGGCGGCGGGAAACCCTCGTTTCCCTCGCCTTCTGCCGGGGACCTTAGGGAACTTCCCGGGGTGGCTCTGAGAGGCGAGGGATCCTGTGGAGGTGGCGGGGCCCCTCGGGACTCCGCTGGGTCTGGCGCAACGGAAGAGGGCCTCACCTCGAGGGGAGGCAGGAACCTCAGGCTTCCTCTGCGTTTCGGACTCCGACCGCAGGGTCCCTGCAGAGTTGGGACAGGAGAGTCAGGCCTCGTCTTGTCTGAGGAAGGGAACCCCGCTGGCCTCTCGAGTTGCTCAGGGGGTCTCAGGCCCCTCGTCGAGCTGTGTGTGGAACCCGCGGGTCTTTGCGGACGATGCACGGGGTGGCAGTGCCCCTTCGTGTTGTGCCTTCACTCACAGGGTTGCCTTCGAAGAGGGGTCCGGGCCTCGGGTCCTTCTCAAGAGCGGACCGGGGAATCGGGGGCGTTCGGCCTGTGGCCCCACCCACGTGGCTCGTCTCGAATTTCCTCGTGAGACCGGCCTCATCCTGAGGTGCGCCGGGAAGGCCGGGAACCCCTTCCAGACCACGCAGGGGAATCGCCTCTCCTGTCGCCATCAGGAGGGGAGAAGGGGCTCAGAGGAAGCGGTGCCGGGACACTCGGTGTTCCCCTCGGGGGAACCCGGCGTGTCGGGGGACTTTTGGGGGTCGCAGGAAGGCTGTCAGGGACCGTCTCGCCCTTCAGGGCGGAACAGGGGACTTCCCTTGAGACGCCGTCGCGGGCAAGGGCCTCATCTTGCCAAGCGGTGGGAACCACGTGGTTTTTCTCGAGTTGCGGCGGCATTCTCGAGTTACGACGGGGATCTCAGCCTTCCCCTTGGGTTGGCCCTGGGAAGCCCAATCTTCCCCTCGGGTTGCGAGGGAAAGCTGGGGGTGGCGCTCGAGTCACTGCAGGGCCTAAGAGACCTCACCTAAGCGTGTGTCCGGGACCTAATTTTCCTCTCCAGGGAAGGCAGGGATCTTGGGGTTGCATTCCAGGTTCCCCCGGGGAGTCAGGCCTCGTCTCGAGGGGAAGCCAAGGACTCCGCTCTCCTCTCGAGTCGCGACGCGGGTCTCTTGGAGCCCCCTGAGCGGCCTCAAGGGAGTCCAGCCTCCTCTTCCGTTTGGAGAGAGGACCCGGGATTGCTCTCCAGGCCATGCAGGAAAAGAAGGCCCTCAGCTCGCGAGGACGGGGGCGTCTCAGGGGTTTCCTCGAGCTGCGGCGCCCGTGGGGGTTTTCTCCCGAGGCACGACGAGGATCTCAGGGAGCCTCTCGTGCGGCGCCAGGGGAGTCAGGTCTCCATGCGCGTGGCGAGGGGGAGCGCGTCCTGGCTCTCGAGTCACGGGAGGGGACTAGGGCCTCGAGACGCGTTGAAGAAGGACTCTCGAGGTCTTTGTCGGGGGGCGGCGGGAAACCCTCGTTTCCCTCGCCTTCTGCCGGGGACCTTAGGGAACTTCCCGGGGTGCCTCTGAGAGGCGAGGGATCCTGTGGAGGTGGCGGGGCCCCTCGGGAATCCGCTGGGTCTGGAGCAACGGAAGAGGGCCTCACCTCGAGGGGAGGCAGGAACCTCAGGCTTCCTCTGCGTTTCGGACTCCGACCGCAGGGTCCCTGCAGAGTTGGGACAGGAGAGTCAGGCCTCGTCTTGTCTGAGGAAGGGAACCCCGCTGGCCTCTCGAGTTGCTCGGGGTGTCTCAGGCCCCTCGTCGAGCTGTGTGTGGAACCCGCGGGTCTTTGCGGACGATGCACGGGGGTGGCAGTGCCCCTTCGTGTTGTGCCTTCACCCACAGGGTTGCCTTCGAAGAGGGGTCCGGGCCTCGGGTCCTTCTCAAGAGCGGACCGGGGAATCGGGGGCGTTCGGCCTGTGGCCCCACCCACGTGGCTCGTCTCGAATTTCCTCGTGAGACCGGCCTCATCCTGAGGTGCGCCGGGAAGGCCGGGAACCCCTTCCAGACCACGCAGGGGAATCGCCTCTCCTGTCGCGATCAGGAGGGGAGAAGGGGCTCAGAGGAAGCGGTGCCGGGACCCTCGGTGTTCCCCTCGGGGGAACCCGGCGTGTCGGGGGACTTTTGGGGGTCGCAGGAAGGCTGTCAGGGACCGTCTCGCCCTTCAGGGCGGAACAGGGGACTTCCCTTGAGACGCCGTCGCGGGCAAGGGCCTCATCTTGCCAAGCGGTGGGAACCACGTGGTTTTTCTCGAGTTGCGGCGGCATTCTCGAGTTACGACGGGGATCTCAGCCTTCCCCTTGGGTTGGCCCTGGGAAGCCCAATCTTCCCCTCGGGTTGCGAGGGAAAGCTGGGGGTGGCGCTCGAGTCACTGCAGGGCCTAAGAGACCTCACCTAAGCGTGTGTCCGGGACCTAATTTTCCTCTCTAGGGAAGGCAGGGATCTCGGGGTTGCATTCCAGGCTCCCCCGGGGAGTCAGGCCTCGTCTCGAGGGGAAGCCAAGGACTCCGCTCTCCTCTCGAGTCGCGACGCGGGTCTCTTGGAGCCCCCTGAGCGGCCTCAAGGGAGTCCAGCCTCCTCTTCCGTTTGGAGAGAGGACCCGGGATTGCTCTCCAGGCCATGCAGGAAAAGAAGGCCCTCAGCTCGCGAGGACGGGGGCGTCTCAGGGGTTTCCTCGAGCTGCGGCGCCCGTGGGGGTTTTCTCCCGAGGCACGACGAGGATCTCAGGGAGCCTCTCGTGCGGCGCCAGGGGAGTCAGGTCTCCATGCGCGTGGCGAGGGGGAGCGCGTCCTGGCTCTCGAGTCACGGGAGGGGACTAGGGCCTCGAGACGCGTTGAAGAAGGACTCTCGAGGTCTTTGTCGGGGGGCGGCGGGAAACCCTCGTTTCCCTCGCCTTCTGCCGGGGACCTTAGGGAACTTCCCGGGGTGCCTCTGAGAGGCGAGGGATCCTGTGGAGGTGGCGGGGCCCCTCGGGACTCCGCTGGGTCTGGCGCAACGGAAGAGGGCCTCACCTCGAGGGGAGGCAGGAACCTCAGGCTTCCTCTGCGTTTCGGACTCCGACCGCAGGGTCCCTGCAGAGTTGGGACAGGAGAGTCAGGCCTCGTCTTGTCTGAGGAAGGGAACCCCGCTGGCCTCTCGAGTTGCTCGGGGGGTCTCAGGCCCCTCGTCGAGCTGTGTGTGGAACCCGCGGGTCTTTGCGGACGATGCACGGGGGTGGCAGTGCCCCTTCGTGTTGTGCCTTCACCCACAGGGTTGCCTTCGAAGAGGGGTCCGGGCCTCGGGTCCTTCTCAAGAGCGGACCGGGGAATCGGGGGCGTTCGGCCTGTGGCCCCACCCACGTGGCTCGTCTCGAATTTCCTCGTGAGACCGGCCTCATCCTGAGGTGCGCCGGGAAGGCCGGGAACCCCTTCCAGACCACGCAGGGGAATCGCCTCTCCTGTCGCGATCAGGAGGGGAGAAGGGGCTCAGAGGAAGCGGTGCCGGGACCCTCGGTGTTCCCCTCGGGGGAACCCGGCGTGTCGGGGGACTTTTGGGGGTCGCAGGAAGGCTGTCAGGGACCGTCTCGCCCTTCAGGGCGGAACAGGGGACTTCCCTTGAGACGCCGTCGCGGGCAAGGGCCTCATCTTGCCAAGCGGTGGGAACCACGTGGTTTTTCTCGAGTTGCGGCGGCATTCTCGAGTTACGACGGGGATCTCAGCCTTCCCCTTGGGTTGGCCCTGGGAAGCCCAATCTTCCCCTCGGGTTGCGAGGGAAAGCTGGGGGTGGCGCTCGAGTCACTGCAGGGCCTAAGAGACCTCACCTAAGCGTGTGTCCGGGACCTAATTTTCCTCTCCAGGGAAGGCAGGGATCTCGGGGTTGCATTCCAGGCTCCCCCGGGGAGTCAGGCCTCGTCTCGAGGGGAAGCCAAGGACTCCGCTCTCCTCTCGAGTCGCGACGCGGGTCTCTTGGAGCCCCCTGAGCGGCCTCAAGGGAGTCCAGCCTCCTCTTCCGTTTGGAGAGAGGACCCGGGATTGCTCTCCAGGCCATGCAGGAAAAGAAGGCCCTCAGCTCGCGAGGTCGGGGGCGTCTCAGGGGTTTCCTCGAGCTGCGGCGCCCGTGGGGGTTTTCTCCCGAGGCACGACGAGGATCTCAGGGAGCCTCTCGTGCGGCGCCAGGGGAGTCAGGTCTCCATGCGCGTGGCGAGGGGGAGCGCGTCCTGGCTCTCGAGTCACGGGAGGGGACTAGGGCCTCGAGACGCGTTGAAGAAGGACTCTCGAGGTCTTTGTCGGGGGGCGGCGGGAAACCCTCGTTTCCCTCGCCTTCTGCCGGGGACCTTAGGGAACTTCCCGGGGTGCCTCTGAGAGGCGAGGGATCCTGTGGAGGTGGCGGGGCCCCTCGGGAATCCGCTGGGTCTGGAGCAACGGAAGAGGGCCTCACCTCGAGGGGAGGCAGGAACCTCAGGCTTCCTCTGCGTTTCGGACTCCGACCGCAGGGTCCCTGCAGAGTTGGGACAGGAGAGTCAGGCCTCGTCTTGTCTGAGGAAGGGAACCCCGCTGGCCTCTCGAGTTGCTCGGGGGGTCTCAGGCCCCTCGTCGAGCTGTGTGTGGAACCCGCGGGTCTTTGCGGACGATGCACGGGGGTGGCAGTGCCCCTTCGTGTTGTGCCTTCACCCACAGGGTTGCCTTCGAAGAGGGGTCCGGGCCTCGGGTCCTTCTCAAGAGCGGACCGGGGAATCGGGGGCGTTCGGCCTGTGGCCCCACCCACGTGGCTCGTCTCGAATTTCCTCGTGAGACCGGCCTCATCCTGAGGTGCGCCGGGAAGGCCGGGAACCCCTTCCAGACCACGCAGGGGAATCGCCTCTCCTGTCGCGATCAGGAGGGGAGAAGGGGCTCAGAGGAAGCGGTGCCGGGACCCTCGGTGTTCCCCTCGGGGGAACCCGGCGTGTCGGGGGACTTTTGGGGGTCGCAGGAAGGCTGTCAGGGACCGTCTCGCCCTTCAGGGCGGAACAGGGGACTTCCCTTGAGACGCCGTCGCGGGCAAGGGCCTCATCTTGCCAAGCGGTGGGAACCACGTGGTCTTTCTCGAGTTGCGGCGGCATTCTCGAGTTACGACGGGGATCTCAGCCTTCCCCTTGGGTTGGCCCTGGGAAGCCCAATCTTCCCCTCGGGTTGCGAGGGAAAGCTGGGGGTGGCGCTCGAGTCACTGCAGGGCCTAAGAGACCTCACCTAAGCGTGTGTCCGGGACCTAATTTTCCTCTCCAGGGAAGGCAGGGATCTCGGGGTTGCATTCCAGGCTCCCCCGGGGAGTCAGGCCTCGTCTCGAGGGGAAGCCAAGGACTCCGCTCTCCTCTCGAGTCGCGACGCGGGTCTCTTGGAGCCCCCTGAGCGGCCTCAAGGGAGTCCAGCCTCCTCTTCCGTTTGGAGAGAGGACCCGGGATTGCTCTCCAGGCCATGCAGGAAAAGAAGGCCCTCAGCTCGCGAGGACGGGGGCGTCTCAGGGGTTTCCTCGAGCTGCGGCGCCCGTGGGGGTTTTCTCCCGAGGCACGACGAGGATCTCAGGGAGCCTCTCGTGCGGCGCCAGGGGAGTCAGGTCTCCATGCGCGTGGCGAGGGGGAGCGCGTCCTGGCTCTCGAGTCACGGGAGGGGACTAGGGCCTCGAGACGCGTTGAAGAAGGACTCTCGAGGTCTTTGTCGGGGGGCGGCGGGAAACCCTCGTTTCCCTCGCCTTCTGCCGGGGACCTTAGGGAACTTCCCGGGGTGGCTCTGAGAGGCGAGGGATCCTGTGGAGGTGGCGGGGCCCCTCGGGACTCCGCTGGGTCTGGCGCAACGGAAGAGGGCCTCACCTCGAGGGGAGGCAGGAACCTCAGGCTTCCTCTGCGTTTCGGACTCCGACCGCAGGGTCCCTGCAGAGTTGGGACAGGAGAGTCAGGCCTCGTCTTGTCTGAGGAAGGGAACCCCGCTGGCCTCTCGAGTTGCTCGGGGGGTCTCAGGCCCCTCGTCGAGCTGTGTGTGGAACCCGCGGGTCTTTGCGGACGATGCACGGGGGTGGCAGTGCCCCTTCGTGTTGTGCCTTCACCCACAGGGTTGCCTTCGAAGAGGGGTCCGGGCCTCGGGTCCTTCTCAAGAGCGGACCGGGGAATCGGGGGCGTTCGGCCTGTGGCCCCACCCACGTGGCTCGTCTCGAATTTCCTCGTGAGACCGGCCTCATCCTGAGGTGCGCCGGGAAGGCCGGGAACCCCTTCCAGACCACGCAGGGGAATCGCCTCTCCTGTCGCGATCAGGAGGGGAGAAGGGGCTCAGAGGAAGCGGTGCCGGGACCCTCGGTGTTCCCCTCGGGGGAACCCGGCGTGTCGGGGGACTTTTGGGGGTCGCAGGAAGGCTGTCAGGGACCGTCTCGCCCTTCAGGGCGGAACAGGGGACTTCCCTTGAGACGCCGTCGCGGGCAAGGGCCTCATCTTGCCAAGCGGTGGGAACCACGTGGTTTTTCTCGAGTTGCGGCGGCATTCTCGAGTTACGACGGGGATCTCAGCCTTCCCCTTGGGTTGGCCCTGGGAAGCCCAATCTTCCCCTCGGGTTGCGAGGGAAAGCTGGGGGTGGCGCTCGAGTCACTGCAGGGCCTAAGAGACCTCACCTAAGCGTGTGTCCGGGACCTAATTTTCCTCTCCAGGGAAGGCAGGGATCTCGGGGTTGCATTCCAGGCTCCCCCGGGGAGTCAGGCCTCGTCTCGAGGGGAAGCCAAGGACTCCGCTCTCCTCTCGAGTCGCGACGCGGGTCTCTTGGAGCCCCCTGAGCGGCCTCAAGGGAGTCCAGCCTCCTCTTCCGTTTGGAGAGAGGACCCGGGATTGCTCTCCAGGCCATGCAGGAAAAGAAGGCCCTCAGCTCGCGAGGACGGGGGCGTCTCAGGGGTTTCCTCGAGCTGCGGCGCCCGTGGGGGTATTCTGCCGAGGCACGACGAGGATCTCAGGGAGCCTCTCGTGCGGCGCCAGGGGAGTCAGGTCTCCATGCGCGTGGCGAGGGGGAGCGCGTCCTGGCTCTCGAGTCACGGGAGGGGACTAGGGCCTCGAGACGCGTTGAAGAAGGACTCTCGAGGTCTTTGTCGGGGGGCGGCGGGAAACCCTCGTTTCCCTCGCCTTCTGCCGGGGACCTTAGGGAACTTCCCGGGGTGCCTCTGAGAGGCGAGGGATCCTGCGGAGGTGGCGGGGCCCCTCGGGAATCCGCTGGGTCTGGCGCAACGGAAGAGGGCCTCACCTCGAGGGGAGGCAGGAACCTCAGGCTTCCTCTGCGTTTCGGACTCTGACCGCAGGGTCCCTGCAGAGTTGGGACAGGAGAGTCAGGCCTCGTCTTGTCTGAGGAAGGGAACCCCGCTGGCCTCTCGAGTTGCTCATGGGGTCTCAGGCCCCTCGTCGAGCTGTGTGTGGAACCCGCGGGTCTTTGCGGACGATGCACGGGGGTGGCAGTGCCCCTTCGTGTTGTGCCTTCACCCACAGGGTTGCCTTCGAAGAGGGGTGCGGGCCTCGGGTCCTTCTCAAGAGCGGACCGGGGAATCGGGGGCGTTCGGCCTGTGGCCCCACCCACGTGGCTCGTCTCGAATTTCCTCGTGAGACCGGCCTCATCCTGAGGTGCGCCGGGAAGGCCGGGAACCCCTTCCAGACCACGCAGGGGAATCGCCTCTCCTGTCGCGATCAGGAGGGGAGAAGGGGCTCAGAGGAAGCGGTGCCGGGACCCTCGGTGTTCCCCTCGGGGGAACCCGGCGTGTCGGGGGACTTTTCGGGGTCGCAGGAAGGCTGTCAGGGACCGTCTCGCCCTTCAGGGCGGAACAGGGGACTTCCCTTGAGACGCCGTCGCGGGCAAGGGCCTCATCTTGCCAAGCGGTGGGAACCACGTGGTTTTTCTCGAGTTGCGGCGGCATTCTCGAGTTACGACGGGGATCTCAGCCTTCCCCTTGGGTTGGCCCTGGGAAGCCCAATCTTCCCCTCGGGTTGCGAGGGAAAGCTGGGGGTGGCGCTCGAGTCACTGCAGGGCCTAAGAGACCTCACCTAAGCGTGTGTCCGGGACCTAATTTTCCTCTCCAGGGAAGGCAGGGATCTCGGGGTTGCATTCCAGGCTCCCCCGGGGAGTCAGGCCTCGTCTCGAGGGGAAGCCAAGGACTCCGCTCTCCTCTCGAGTCGCGACGCGGGTCTCTTGGAGCCCCCTGAGCGGCCTCAAGGGAGTCCAGGCTCCTCTTCCGTTTGGAGAGAGGACCCGGGATTGCTCTCCAGGCCATGCAGGAAAAGAAGGCCCTCAGCTCGCGAGGACGGGGGCGTCTCAGGGGTTTCCTCGAGCTGCGGCGCCCGTGGGGGTTTTCTCCCGAGGCGCGACGAGGATCTCAGGGAGCCTCTCGTGCGGCGCCATGGGAGTCAGGTCTCCATGCGCGTGGCGAGGGGGAGCGCGTCCTGGCTCTCGAGTCACGGGAGGGGACTAGGGCCTCGAGACGCGTTGAAGAAGGACTCTCGAGGTCTTTGTCGGGGGGCGGCGGGAAACCCTCGTTTCCCTCGCCTTCTGCCGGGGACCTTAGGGAACTTCCCGGGGTGCCTCTGAGAGGCGAGGGATCCTGTGGAGGTGGCGGGGCCCCTCGGGACTCCGCTGGGTCTGGCGCAACGGAAGAGGGCCTCACCTCGAGGGGAGGCAGGAACCTCAGGCTTCCTCTGCGTTTCGGACTCCGACCGCAGGGTCCCTGCAGAGTTGGGACAGGAGAGTCAGGCCTCGTCTTGTCTGAGGAAGGGAACCCCGCTGGCCTCTCGAGTTGCTCGGGGGGTCTCAGGCCCCTCGTCGAGCTGTGTGTGGAACCCGCGGGTCTTTGCGGACGATGCACGGGGGTGGCAGTGCCCCTTCGTGTTGTGCCTTCACCCACAGGGTTGCCTTCTAAGAGGGGTCCGGGCCTCGGGTCCTTCTCAAGAGCGGACCGGGGAATCGGGGGCGTTCGGCCTGTGGCCCCACCCACGTGGCTCGTCTCGAATTTCCTCGTGAGACCGGCCTCATCCTGAGGTGCGCCGGGAAGGCCGGGAACCCCTTCCAGACCACGCAGGGGAATCGCCTCTCCTGTCGCGATCAGGAGGGGAGAAGGGGCTCAGAGGAAGCGGTGCCGGGACCCTCGGTGTTCCCCTCGGGGGAACCCGGCGTGTCGGGGGACTTTTGGGGGTCGCAGGAAGGCTGTCAGGGACCGTCTCGCCCTTCAGGGCGGAACAGGGGACTTCCCTTGAGACGCCGTCGCGGGCAAGGGCCTCATCTTGCCAAGCGGTGGGAACCACGTGGTCTTTCTCGAGTTGCGGCGGCATTCTCGAGTTACGACGGGGATCTCAGCCTTCCCCTTGGGTTGGCCCTGGGAAGCCCAATCTTCCCCTCGGGTTGCGAGGGAAAGCTGGGGGTGGCGCTCGAGTCACTGCAGGGCCTAAGAGACCTCACCTAAGCGTGTGTCCGGGACCTAATTTTCCTCTCCAGGGAAGGCAGGGATCTCGGGGTTGCATTCCAGGCTCCCCTGGGGAGTCAGGCCTCGTCTCGAGGGGAAGCCAAGGACTCCGCTCTCCTCTCGAGTCGCGACGCGGGTCTCTTGGAGCCCCCTGAGCGGCCTCAAGGGAGTCCAGCCTCCTCTTCCGTTTGGAAAGAGGACCCGGGATTGCTCTCCAGGCCATGCAGGAAAAGAAGGCCCTCAGCTCGCGAGGACGGGGGCGTCTCAGGGGTTTCCTCGAGCTGCGGCGCCCGTGGGGGTTTTCTCCCGAGGCACGACGAGGATCTCAGGGAGCCTCTCGTGCGGCGCCAGGGGAGTCAGGTCTCCATGCGCGTGGCGAGGGGGAGCGCGTCCTGGCTCTCGAGTCACGGGAGGGGACTAGGGCCTCGAGACGCGTTGAAGAAGGACTCTCGAGGTCTTTGTCGGGGGGCGGCGGGAAACCCTCGTTTCCCTCGCCTTCTGCCGGGGACCTTAGGGAACTTCCCGGGGTGCCTCTGAGAGGCGAGGGATCCTGTGGAGGTGGCGGGGCCCCTCGGGACTCCGCTGGGTCTGGCGCAACGGAAGAGGGCCTCACCTCGAGGGGAGGCAGGAACCTCAGGCTTCCTCTGCGTTTCGGACTCCGACCGCAGGGTCCCTGCAGAGTTGGGACAGGAGAGTCAGGCCTCGTCTTGTCTGAGGAAGGGAACACAGCTGGCCTCTCGAGTTGCTCGGGGGGTCTCAGGCCCCTCGTCGAGCTGTGTGTGGAACCCGCGGGTCTTTGCGGACGATGCACGGGGGTGGCAGTGCCCCTTCGTGTTGTGCCTTCACCCACAGGGTTGCCTTCGAAGAGGGGTCCGGGCCTCGGGTCCTTCTCAAGAGCGGACCGGGGAATCGGGGGCGTTCGGCCTGTGGCCCCACCCACGTGGCTCGTCTCGAATTTCCTCGTGAGACCGGCCTCATCCTGAGGTGCGCCGGGAAGGCCGGGAACCCCTTCCAGACCACGCAGGGGAATCGCCTCTCCTGTCGCCATCAGGAGGGGAGAAGGGGCTCAGAGGAAGCGGTGCCGGGACCCTCAGTGTTCCCCTCGGGGGAACCCGGCGTGTCGGGGGACTTTTGGGGGTCGCAGGAAGGCTGTCAGGGACCGTCTCGCCCTTCAGGGCGGAACAGGGGACTTCCCTTGAGACGCCGTGGCGGGCAAGGGCCTCATCTTGCCAAGCGGTGGGAACCACGTGGTTTTTCTCGAGTTGCGGCGGCATTCTCGAGTTACGACGGGGATCTCAGCCTTCCCCTTGGGTTGGCCCTGGGAAGCCCAATCTTCCCCTCGGGTTGCGAGGGAAAGCTGGGGGTGGCGCTCGAGTCACTGCAGGGCCTAAGAGACCTCACCTAAGCGTGTGTCCGGGACCTAATTTTCCTCTCCAGGGAAGGCAGGGATCTCGGGGTTGCATTCCAGGCTCCCCCGGGGAGTCAGGCCTCGTCTCGAGGGGAAGCCAAGGACTCCGCTCTCCTCTCGAGTCGCGACGCGGGTCTCTTGGAGCCCCCTGAGCGGCCTCAAGGGAGTCCAGCCTCCTCTTCCGTTTGGAGAGAGGACCCGGGATTGCTCTCCAGGCCATGCAGGAAAAGAAGGCCCTCAGCTCGCGAGGACGGGGGCGTCTCAGGGGTTTCCTCGAGCTGCGGCGCCCGTGGGGGTATTCTGCCGAGGCACGACGAGGATCTCAGGGAGCCTCTCGTGCGGCGCCAGGGGAGTCAGGTCTCCATGCGCGTGGCGAGGGGGAGCGCGTCCTGGCTCTCGAGTCACGGGAGGGGACTAGGGCCTCGAGACGCGTTGAAGAAGGACTCTCGAGGTCTTTGTCGGGGGGCGGCGGGAAACCCTCGTTTCCCTCGCCTTCTGCCGGGGACCTTAGGGAACTTCCCGGGGTGCCTCTGAGAGGCGAGGGATCCTGTGGAGGTGGCGGGGCCCCTCGGGAATCCGCTGGGTCTGGCGCAACGGAAGAGGGCCTCACCTCGAGGGGAGGCAGGAACCTCAGGCTTCCTCTGCGTTTCGGACTCTGACCGCAGGGTCCCTGCAGAGTTGGGACAGGAGAGTCAGGCCTCGTCTTGTCTGAGGAAGGGAACCCCGCTGGCCTCTCGAGTTGCTCATGGGGTCTCAGGCCCCTCGTCGAGCTGTGTGTGGAACCCGCGGGTCTTTGCGGACGATGCACGGGGGTGGCAGTGCCCCTTCGTGTTGTGCCTTCACCCACAGGGTTGCCTTCGAAGAGGGGTGCGGGCCTCGGGTCCTTCTCAAGAGCGGACCGGGGAATCGGGGGCGTTCGGCCTGTGGCCCCACCCACGTGGCTCGTCTCGAATTTCCTCGTGAGACCGGCCTCATCCTGAGGTGCGCCGGGAAGGCCGGGAACCCCTTCCAGACCACGCAGGGGAATCGCCTCTCCTGTCGCGATCAGGAGGGGAGAAGGGGCTCAGAGGAAGCGGTGCCGGGACCCTCGGTGTTCCCCTCGGGGGAACCCGGCGTGTCGGGGGACTTTTCGGGGTCGCAGGAAGGCTGTCAGGGACCGTCTCGCCCTTCAGGGCGGAACAGGGGACTTCCCTTGAGACGCCGTCGCGGGCAAGGGCCTCATCTTGCCAAGCGGTGGGAACCACGTGGTTTTTCTCGAGTTGCGGCGGCATTCTCGAGTTACGACGGGGATCTCAGCCTTCCCCTTGGGTTGGCCCTGGGAAGCCCAATCTTCCCCTCGGGTTGCGAGGGAAAGCTGGGGGTGGCGCTCGAGTCACTGCAGGGCCTAAGAGACCTCACCTAAGCGTGTGTCCGGGACCTAATTTTCCTCTCCAGGGAAGGCAGGGATCTCGGGGTTGCATTCCAGGCTCCCCCGGGGAGTCAGGCCTCGTCTCGAGGGGAAGCCAAGGACTCCGCTCTCCTCTCGAGTCGCGACGCGGGTCTCTTGGAGCCCCCTGAGCGGCCTCAAGGGAGTCCAGGCTCCTCTTCCGTTTGGAGAGAGGACCCGGGATTGCTCTCCAGGCCATGCAGGAAAAGAAGGCCCTCAGCTCGCGAGGACGGGGGCGTCTCAGGGGTTTCCTCGAGCTGCGGCGCCCGTGGGGGTTTTCTCCCGAGGCGCGACGAGGATCTCAGGGAGCCTCTCGTGCGGCGCCATGGGAGTCAGGTCTCCATGCGCGTGGCGAGGGGGAGCGCGTCCTGGCTCTCGAGTCACGGGAGGGGACTAGGGCCTCGAGACGCGTTGAAGAAGGACTCTCGAGGTCTTTGTCGGGGGGCGGCGGGAAACCCTCGTTTCCCTCGCCTTCTGCCGGGGACCTTAGGGAACTTCCCGGGGTGCCTCTGAGAGGCGAGGGATCCTGTGGAGGTGGCGGGGCCCCTCGGGACTCCGCTGGGTCTGGCGCAACGGAAGAGGGCCTCACCTCGAGGGGAGGCAGGAACCTCAGGCTTCCTCTGCGTTTCGGACTCTGACCGCAGGGTCCCTGCAGAGTTGGGACAGGAGAGTCAGGCCTCGTCTTGTCTGAGGAAGGGAACCCCGCTGGCCTCTCGAGTTGCTCGGGGGGTCTCAGGCCCCTCGTCGAGCTGTGTGTGGAACCCGCGGGTCTTTGCGTACGATGCACGGGGGTGGCAGTGCCCCTTCGTGTTGTGCCTTCACCCACAGGGTTGCCTTCGAAGAGGGGTCCGGGCCTCGGGTCCTTCTCAAGAGCGGACCGGGGAATCGGGGGCGTTCGGCCTGTGGCCCCACCCACGTGGCTCGTCTCGAATTTCCTCGTGAGACCGGCCTCATCCTGAGGTGCGCCGGGAAGGCCGGGAACCCCTTCCAGACCACGCAGGGGAATCGCCTCTCCTGTCGCGATCAGGAGGGGAGAAGGGGCTCAGAGGAAGCGGTGCCGGGACCCTCGGTGTTCCCCTCGGGGGAACCCGGCGTGTCGGGGGACTTTTCGGGGTCGCAGGAAGGCTGTCAGGGACCGTCTCGCCCTTCAGGGCGGAACAGGGGACTTCCCTTGAGACGCCGTCGCGGGCAAGGGCCTCATCTTGCCAAGCGGTGGGAACCACGTGGTCTTTCTCGAGTTGCGGCGGCATTCTCGAGTTACGACGGGGATCTCAGCCTTCCCCTTGGGTTGGCCCTGGGAAGCCCAATCTTCCCCTCGGGTTGCGAGGGAAAGCTGGGGGTGGCGCTCGAGTCACTGCAGGGCCTAAGAGACCTCACCTAAGCGTGTGTCCGGGACCTAATTTTCCTCTCCAGGGAAGGCAGGGATCTCGGGGTTGCATTCCAGGCTCCCCTGGGGAGTCAGGCCTCGTCTCGAGGGGAAGCCAAGGACTCCACTCTCCTCTCGAGTCGCGACGCGGGTCTCTTGGAGCCCCCTGAGCGGCCTCAAGGGACTCCAGCCTCCTCTTCCGTTTGGAAAGAGGACCCGGGATTGCTCTCCAGGCCATGCAGGAAAAGAAGGCCCTCAGCTCGCGAGGACGGGGGCGTCTCAGGGGTTTCCTCGAGCTGCGGCGCCCGTGGGGGTTTTCTCCCGAGGCACGACGAGGATCTCAGGGAGCCTCTCGTGCGGCGCCAGGGGAGTCAGGTCTCCATGCGCGTGGCGAGGGGGAGCGCGTCCTGGCTCTCGAGTCACGGGAGGGGACTAGGGCCTCGAGACGCGTTGAAGAAGGACTCTCGAGGTCTTTGTCGGGGGGCGGCGGGAAACCCTCGTTTCCCTCGCCTTCTGCCGGGGACCTTAGGGAACTTCCCGGGGTGCCTCTGAGAGGCGAGGGATCCTGTGGAGGTGGCGGGGCCCCTCGGGACTCCGCTGGGTCTGGCGCAACGGAAGAGGGCCTCACCTCGAGGGGAGGCAGGAACCTCAGGCTTCCTCTGCGTTTCGGACTCCGACCGCAGGGTCCCTGCAGAGTTGGGACAGGAGAGTCAGGCCTCGTCTTGTCTGAGGAAGGGAACCCCGCTGGCCTCTCGAGTTGCTCGGGGGGTCTCAGGCCCCTCGTCGAGCTGTGTGTGGAACCCGCGGGTCTTTGCGGACGATGCACGGGGGTGGCAGTGCCCCTTCGTGTTGTGCCTTCACCCACAGGGTTGCCTTCGAAGAGGGGTCCGGGCCTCGGGTCCTTCTCAAGAGCGGACCGGGGAATCGGGGGCGTTCGGCCTGTGGCCCCACCCACGTGGCTCGTCTCGAATTTCCTCGTGAGACCGGCCTCATCCTGAGGTGCGCCGGGAAGGCCGGGAACCCCTTCCAGACCACGCAGGGGAATCGCCTCTCCTGTCGCCATCAGGAGGGGAGAAGGGGCTCAGAGGAAGCGGTGCCGGGACCCTCGGTGTTCCCCTCGGGGGAACCCGGCGTGTCGGGGGACTTTTGGGGGTCGCAGGAAGGCTGTCAGGGACCGTCTCGCCCTTCAGGGCGGAACAGGGGACTTCCCTTGAGACGCCGTGGCGGGCAAGGGCCTCATCTTGCCAAGCGGTGGGAACCACGTGGTTTTTCTCGAGTTGCGGCGGCATTCTCGAGTTACGACGGGGATCTCAGCCTTCCCCTTGGGTTGGCCCTGGGAAGCCCAATCTTCCCCTCGGGTTGCGAGGGAAAGCTGGGGGTGGCGCTCGAGTCACTGCAGGGCCTAAGAGACCTCACCTAAGCGTGTGTCCGGGACCTAATTTTCCTCTCCAGGGAAGGCAGGGATCTCGGGGTTGCATTCCAGGCTCCCCCGGGGAGTCAGGCCTCGTCTCGAGGGGAAGCCAAGGACTCCGCTCTCCTCTCGAGTCGCGACGCGGGTCTCTTGGAGCCCCCTGAGCGGCCTCAAGGGAGTCCAGCCTCCTCTTCCGTTTGGAGAGAGGACCCGGGATTGCTCTCCAGGCCATGCAGGAAAAGAAGGCCCTCAGCTCGCGAGGACGGGGGCGTCTCAGGGGTTTCCTCGAGCTGCGGCGCCCGTGGGGGTATTCTGCCGAGGCACGACGAGGATCTCAGGGAGCCTCTCGTGCGGCGCCAGGGGAGTCAGGTCTCCATGCGCGTGGCGAGGGGGAGCGCGTCCTGGCTCTCGAGTCACGGGAGGGGACTAGGGCCTCGAGACGCGTTGAAGAAGGACTCTCGAGGTCTTTGTCGGGGGGCGGCGGGAAACCCTCGTTTCCCTCGCCTTCTGCCGGGGACCTTAGGGAACTTCCCGGGGTGCCTCTGAGAGGCGAGGGATCCTGTGGAGGTGGCGGGGCCCCTCGGGAATCCGCTGGGTCTGGCGCAACGGAAGAGGGCCTCACCTCGAGGGGAGGCAGGAACCTCAGGCTTCCTCTGCGTTTCGGACTCTGACCGCAGGGTCCCTGCAGAGTTGGGACAGGAGAGTCAGGCCTCGTCTTGTCTGAGGAAGGGAACCCCGCTGGCCTCTCGAGTTGCTCATGGGGTCTCAGGCCCCTCGTCGAGCTGTGTGTGGAACCCGCGGGTCTTTGCGGACGATGCACGGGGGTGGCAGTGCCCCTTCGTGTTGTGCCTTCACCCACAGGGTTGCCTTCGAAGAGGGGTGCGGGCCTCGGGTCCTTCTCAAGAGCGGACCGGGGAATCGGGGGCGTTCGGCCTCTGGCCCCACCCACGTGGCTCGTCTCGAATTTCCTCGTGAGACCGGCCTCATCCTGAGGTGCGCCGGGAAGGCCGGGAACCCCTTCCAGACCACGCAGGGGAATCGCCTCTCCTGTCGCGATCAGGAGGGGAGAAGGGGCTCAGAGGAAGCGGTGCCGGGACCCTCGGTGTTCCCCTCGGGGGAACCCGGCGTGTCGGGGGACTTTTCGGGGTCGCAGGAAGGCTGTCAGGGACCGTCTCGCCCTTCAGGGCGGAACAGGGGACTTCCCTTGAGACGCCGTCGCGGGCAAGGGCCTCATCTTGCCAAGCGGTGGGAACCACGTGGTTTTTCTCGAGTTGCGGCGGCATTCTCGAGTTACGACGGGGATCTCAGCCTTCCCCTTGGGTTGGCCCTGGGAAGCCCAATCTTCCCCTCGGGTTGCGAGGGAAAGCTGGGGGTGGCGCTCGAGTCACTGCAGGGCCTAAGAGACCTCACCTAAGCGTGTGTCCGGGACCTAATTTTCCTCTCCAGGGAAGGCAGGGATCTCGGGGTTGCATTCCAGGCTCCCCCGGGGAGTCAGGCCTCGTCTCGAGGGGAAGCCAAGGACTCCGCTCTCCTCTCGAGTCGCGACGCGGGTCTCTTGGAGCCCCCTGAGCGGCCTCAAGGGAGTCCAGCCTCCTCTTCCGTTTGGAGAGAGGACCCGGGATTGCTCTCCAGGCCATGCAGGAAAAGAAGGCCCTCAGCTCGCGAGGACGGGGGCGTCTCAGGGGTTTCCTCGAGCTGCGGCGCCCGTGGGGGTTTTCTCCCGAGGCGCGACGAGGATCTCAGGGAGCCTCTCGTGCGGCGCCATGGGAGTCAGGTCTCCATGCGCGTGGCGAGGGGGAGCGCGTCCTGGCTCTCGAGTCACGGGAGGGGACTAGGGCCTCGAGACGCGTTGAAGAAGGACTCTCGAGGTCTTTGTCGGGGGGCGGCGGGAAACCCTCGTTTCCCTCGCCTTCTGCCGGGGACCTTAGGGAACTTCCCGGGGTGCCTCTGAGAGGCGAGGGATCCTGTGGAGGTGGCGGGGCCCCTCGGGACTCCGCTGGGTCTGGCGCAACGGAAGAGGGCCTCACCTCGAGGGGAGGCAGGAACCTCAGGCTTCCTCTGCGTTTCGGACTCCGACCGCAGGGTCCCTGCAGAGTTGGGACAGGAGAGTCAGGCCTCGTCTTGTCTGAGGAAGGGAACCCCGCTGGCCTCTCGAGTTGCTCGGGGGGTCTCAGGCCCCTCGTCGAGCTGTGTGTGGAACCCGCGGGTCTTTGCGGACGATGCACGGGGGTGGCAGTGCCCCTTCGTGTTGTGCCTTCACCCACAGGGTTGCCTTCGAAGAGGGGTCCGGGCCTCGGGTCCTTCTCAAGAGCGGACCGGGGA
Source organism: Bubalus kerabau (assembly GCF_029407905.1). Taxonomy (NCBI): domain Eukaryota; kingdom Metazoa; phylum Chordata; class Mammalia; order Artiodactyla; family Bovidae; genus Bubalus; species Bubalus kerabau. The sequence goes on along the minus strand of NW_026577915.1, from coordinate 684,375 downwards.
ATCGGGGGCGTTCGGCCTGTGGCCCCACCCACGTGGCTCGTCTCGAATTTCCTCGTGAGACCGGCCTCATCCTGAGGTGCGCCGGGAAGGCCGGGAACCCCTTCCAGACCACGCAGGGGAATCGCCTCTCCTGTCGCCATCAGGAGGGGAGAAGGGGCTCAGAGGAAGCGGTGCCGGGACCCTCGGTGTTCCCCTCGGGGGAACCCGGCGTGTCGGGGGACTTTTCGGGGTCGCAGGAAGGCTGTCAGGGACCGTCTCGCCCTTCAGGGCGGAACAGGGGACTTCCCTTGAGACGCCGTCGCGGGCAAGGGCCTCATCTTGCCAAGCGGTGGGAACCACGTGGTTTTTCTCGAGTTGCGGCGGCATTCTCGAGTTACGACGGGGATCTCAGCCTTCCCCTTGGGTTGGCCCTGGGAAGCCCAATCTTCCCCTCGGGTTGCGAGGGAAAGCTGGGGGTGGCGCTCGAGTCACTGCAGGGCCTAAGAGACCTCACCTAAGCGTGTGTCCGGGACCTAATTTTCCTCTCCAGGGAAGGCAGGGATCTCGGGGTTGCATTCCAGGCTCCCCCGGGGAGTCAGGCCTCGTCTCGAGGGGAAGCCAAGGACTCCGCTCTCCTCTCGAGTCGCGACGCGGGTCTCTTGGAGCCCCCTGAGCGGCCTCAAGGGAGTCCAGCCTCCTCTTCCGTTTGGAGAGAGGACCCGGGATTGCTCTCCAGGCCATGCAGGAAAAGAAGGCCCTCAGCTCGCGAGGACGGGGGCGTCTCAGGGGTTTCCTCGAGCTGCGGCGCCCGTGGGGGTTTTCTCCCGAGGCACGACGAGGATCTCAGGGAGCCTCTCGTGCGGCGCCAGGGAAGTCAGGTCTCCATGCGCGTGGCGAGGGGGAGCGCGTCCTGGCTCTCGAGTCACGGGAGGGGACTAGGGCCTCGAGACGCGTTGAAGAAGGACTCTCGAGGTCTTTGTCGGGGGGCGGCGGGAAACCCTCGTGTCCCTCGCCTTCTGCCGGGGACCTTAGGGAACTTCCCAGGGTGCCTCTGAGAGGCGAGGGATCCTGTGGAGGTGGCGGGGCCCCTCGGGACTCCGCTGGGTCTGGCGCAACGGAAGAGGGCCTCACCTCGAGGGGAGGCAGGCACCTCAGGCTTCCTCTGCGTTTCGGACTCCGACCGCAGGGTCCCTGCAGAGTTGGGACAGGAGAGTCAGGCCTCGTCTTGTCTGAGGAAGGGAACCCCGCTGGCCTCTCGAGTTGCTCGGGGGGTCTCAGGCCCCTCGTCGAGCTGTGTGTGGAACCCGCGGGTCTTTGCGGACGATGCACGGGGGTGGCAGTGCCCCTTCGTGTTGTGCCTTCACCCACAGGGTTGCCTTCGAAGAGGGGTCCGGGCCTCGGGTCCTTCTCAAGAGCGGACCGGGGAATCGGGGGCGTTCGGCCTGTGGCCCCACCCACGTGGCTCGTCTCGAATTTCCTCGTGAGACCGGCCTCATCCTGAGGTGCGCCGGGAAGGCCGGGAACCCCTTCCAGACCACGCAGGGGAATCGCCTCTCCTGTCGCGATCAGGAGGGGAGAAGGGGCTCAGAGGAAGCGGTGCCGGGACCCTCGGTGTTCCCCTCGGGGGAACCCGGCGTGTCGGGGGACTTTTGGGGGTCGCAGGAAGGCTGTCAGGGACCGTCTCGCCCTTCAGGGCGGAACAGGGGACTTCCCTTGAGACGCCGTCGCGGGCAAGGGCCTCATCTTGCCAAGCGGTGGGAACCACGTGGTTTTTCTCGAGTTGCGGCGGCATTCTCGAGTTACGACGGGGATCTCAGCCTTCCCCTTGGGTTGGCCCTGGGAAGCCCAATCTTCCCCTCGGGTTGCGAGGGAAAGCTGGGGGTGGCGCTCGAGTCACTGCAGGGCCTAAGAGACCTCACCTAAGCGTGTGTCCGGGACCTAATTTTCCTCTCCAGGGAAGGCAGGGATCTCGGGGTTGCATTCCAGGCTCCCCCGGGGAGTCAGGCCTCGTCTCGAGGGGAAGCCAAGGACTCCGCTCTCCTCTCGAGTCGCGACGCGGGTCTCTTGGAGCCCCCTGAGCGGCCTCAAGGGAGTCCAGCCTCCTCTTCCGTTTGGAGAGAGGACCCGGGATTGCTCTCCAGGCCATGCAGGAAAAGAAGGCCCTCAGCTCGCGAGGACGGGGGCGTCTCAGGGGTTTCCTCGAGCTGCGGCGCCCGTGGGGGTTTTCTCCCGAGGCACGACGAGGATCTCAGGGAGCCTCTCGTGCGGCGCCAGGGAAGTCAGGTCTCCATGCGCGTGGCGAGGGGGAGCGCGTCCTGGCTCTCGAGTCACGGGAGGGGACTAGGGCCTCGAGACGCGTTGAAGAAGGACTCTCGAGGTCTTTGTCGGGGGGCGGCGGGAAACCCTCGTGTCCCTCGCCTTCTGCCGGGGACCTTAGGGAACTTCCCAGGGTGCCTCTGAGAGGCGAGGGATCCTGTGGAGGTGGCGGGGCCCCTCGGGACTCCGCTGGGTCTGGCGCAACGGAAGAGGGCCTCACCTCGAGGGGAGGCAGGCACCTCAGGCTTCCTCTGCGTTTCGGACTCCGACCGCAGGGTCCCTGCAGAGTTGGGACAGGAGAGTCAGGCCTCGTCTTGTCTGAGGAAGGGAACCCCGCTGGCCTCTCGAGTTGCTCGGGGGGTCTCAGGCCCCTCGTCGAGCTGTGTGTGGAACCCGCGGGTCTTTGCGGACGATGCACGGGGGTGGCAGTGCCCCTTCGTGTTGTGCCTTCACCCACAGGGTTGCCTTCGAAGAGGGGTCCGGGCCTCGGGTCCTTCTCAAGAGCGGACCGGGGAATCGGGGGCGTTCGGCCTGTGGCCCCACCCACGTGGCTCGTCTCGAATTTCCTCGTGAGACCGGCCTCATCCTGAGGTGCGCCGGGAAGGCCGGGAACCCCTTCCAGACCACGCAGGGGAATCGCCTCTCCTGTCGCGATCAGGAGGGGAGAAGGGGCTCAGAGGAAGCGGTGCCGGGACCCTCGGTGTTCCCCTCGGGGGAACCCGGCGTGTCGGGGGACTTTTGGGGGTCGCAGGAAGGCTGTCAGGGACCGTCTCGCCCTTCAGGGCGGAACAGGGGACTTCCCTTGAGACGCCGTCGCGGGCAAGGGCCTCATCTTGCCAAGCGGTGGGAACCACGTGGTTTTTCTCGAGTTGCGGCGGCATTCTCGAGTTACGACGGGGATCTCAGCCTTCCCCTTGGGTTGGCCCTGGGAAGCCCAATCTTCCCCTCGGGTTGCGAGGGAAAGCTGGGGGTGGCGCTCGAGTCACTGCAGGGCCTAAGAGACCTCACCTAAGCGTGTGTCCGGGACCTAATTTTCCTCTCCAGGGAAGGCAGGGATCTCGGGGTTGCATTCCAGGCTCCCCCGGGGAGTCAGGCCTCGTCTCGAGGGGAAGCCAAGGACTCCGCTCTCCTCTCGAGTCGCGACGCGGGTCTCTTGGAGCCCCCTGAGCGGCCTCAAGGGAGTCCAGCCTCCTCTTCCGTTTGGAGAGAGGACCCGGGATTGCTCTCCAGGCCATGCAGGAAAAGAAGGCCCTCAGCTCGCGAGGACGGGGGCGTCTCAGGGGTTTCCTCGAGCTGCGGCGCCCGTGGGGGTTTTCTCCCGAGGCACGACGAGGATCTCAGGGAGCCTCTCGTGCGGCGCCAGGGAAGTCAGGTCTCCATGCGCGTGGCGAGGGGGAGCGCGTCCTGGCTCTCGAGTCACGGGAGGGGACTAGGGCCTCGAGACGCGTTGAAGAAGGACTCTCGAGGTCTTTGTCGGGGGGCGGCGGGAAACCCTCGTGTCCCTCGCCTTCTGCCGGGGACCTTAGGGAACTTCCCAGGGTGCCTCTGAGAGGCGAGGGATCCTGTGGAGGTGGCGGGGCCCCTCGGGACTCCGCTGGGTCTGGCGCAACGGAAGAGGGCCTCACCTCGAGGGGAGGCAGGCACCTCAGGCTTCCTCTGCGTTTCGGACTCCGACCGCAGGGTCCCTGCAGAGTTGGGACAGGAGAGTCAGGCCTCGTCTTGTCTGAGGAAGGGAACCCCGCTGGCCTCTCGAGGTGCTCAGGGGGTCTCAGGCCCCTCGTCGAGCTGTGTGTGGAACCCGCGGGTCTTTGCGGACGATGCACGGGGGTGGCAGTGCCCCTTCGTGTTGTGCCTTCACCCACAGGGTTGCCTTCGAAGAGGGGTCCGGGCCTCGGGTCCTTCTCAAGAGCGGACCGGGGAATCGGGGGCGTTCGGCCTGTGGCCCCACCCACGTGGCTCGTCTCGAATTTCCTCGTGAGACCGGCCTCATCCTGAGGTGCGCCGGGAAGGCCGGGAACCCCTTCCAGACCACGCAGGGGAATCGCCTCTCCTGTCGCGATCAGGAGGGGAGAAGGGGCTCAGAGGAAGCGGTGCCGGGGCCCTCGGTGTTCCCCTCGGGGGAACCCGGCGTGTCGGGGGACTTTTGGGGGTCGCAGGAAGGCTGTCAGGGACCGTCTCGCCCTTCAGGGCGGAACAGGGGACTTCCCTTGAGACGCCGTCGCGGGCAAGGGCCTCATCTTGCCAAGCGGTGGGAACCACGTGGTTTTTCTCGAGTTGTGGCGGCATTCTCGAGTTACGACGGGGATCTCAGCCTTCCCCTTGGGTTGGCCCTGGGAAGCCCAATCTTCCCCTCGGGTTGCGAGGGAAAGCTGGGGGTGGCGCTCGAGTCACTGCAGGGCCTAAGAGACCTCACCTAAGCGTGTGTCCGGGACCTAATTTTCCTCTCCAGGGAAGGCAGGGATCTCGGGGTTGCATTCCAGGCTCCCCCGGGGAGTCAGGCCTCGTCTCGAGGGGAAGCCAAGGACTCTGCTCTCCTCTCGAGTCGCGACGCGGGTCTCTTGGAGCCCCCTGAGCGGCCTCAAGGGAGTCCAGCCTCCTCTTCCGTTTGGAGAGAGGACCCGGGATTGCTCTCCAGGCCATGCAGGAAAAGAAGGCCCTCAGCTCGCGAGGACGGGGGCGTCTCAGGGGTTTCCTCGAGCTGCGGCGCCCGTGGGGGTTTTCTCCCGAGGCACGACGAGGATCTCAGGGAGCCTCTCGTGCGGCGCCAGGGAAGTCAGGTCTCCATGCGCGTGGCGAGGGGGAGCGCGTCCTGGCTCTCGAGTCACGGGAGGGGACTAGGGCCTCGAGACGCGTTGAAGAAGGACTCTCGAGGTCTTTGTCGGGGGGCGGCGGGAAACCCTCGTGTCCCTCGCCTTCTGCCGGGGACCTTAGGGAACTTCCCAGGGTGCCTCTGAGAGGCGAGGGATCCTGTGGAGGTGGCGGGGCCCCTCGGGACTCCGCTGGGTCTGGCGCAACGGAAGAGGGCCTCACCTCGAGGGGAGGCAGGCACCTCAGGCTTCCTCTGCGTTTCGGACTCCGACCGCAGGGTCCCTGCAGAGTTGGGACAGGAGAGTCAGGCCTCGTCTTGTCTGAGGAAGGGAACCCCGCTGGCCTCTCGAGTTGCTCGGGGGGTCTCAGGCCCCTCGTCGAGCTGTGTGTGGAACCCGCGGGTCTTTGCGGACGATGCACGGGGGTGGCAGTGCCCCTTCGTGTTGTGCCTTCACCCACAGGGTTGCCTTCGAAGAGGGGTCCGGGCCTCGGGTCCTTCTCAAGAGCGGACCGGGGAATCGGGGGCGTTCGGCCTGTGGCCCCACCCACGTGGCTCGTCTCGAATTTCCTCGTGAGACCGGCCTCATCCTGAGGTGCGCCGGGAAGGCCGGGAACCCCTTCCAGACCACGCAGGGGAATCGCCTCTCCTGTCGCGATCAGGAGGGGAGAAGGGGCTCAGAGGAAGCGGTGCCGGGACCCTCGGTGTTCCCCTCGGGGGAACCCGGCGTGTCGGGGGACTTTTGGGGGTCGCAGGAAGGCTGTCAGGGACCGTCTCGCCCTTCAGGGCGGAACAGGGGACTTCCCTTGAGACGCCGTCGCGGGCAAGGGCCTCATCTTGCCAAGCGGTGGGAACCACGTGGTCTTTCTCGAGTTGCGGCGGCATTCTCGAGTTACGACGGGGATCTCAGCCTTCCCCTTGGGTTGGCCCTGGGAAGCCCAATCTTCCCCTCGGGTTGCGAGGGAAAGCTGGGGGTGGCGCTCGAGTCACTGCAGGGCCTAAGAGACCTCACCTAAGCGTGTGTCCGGGACCTAATTTTCCTCTCCAGGGAAGGCAGGGATCTCGGGGTTGCATTCCAGGCTCCCCCGGGGAGTCAGGCCTCGTCTCGAGGGGAAGCCAAGGACTCCGCTCTCCTCTCGAGTCGCGACGCGGGTCTCTTGGAGCCCCCTGAGCGGCCTCAAGGGAGTCCAGCCTCCTCTTCCGTTTGGAGAGAGGACCCGGGATTGCTCTCCAGGCCATGCAGGAAAAGAAGGCCCTCAGCTCGCGAGGACGGGGGCGTCTCAGGGGTTTCCTCGAGCTGCGGCGCCCGTGGGGGTTTTCTCCCGAGGCACGACGAGGATCTCAGGGAGCCTCTCGTGCGGCGCCAGGGAAGTCAGGTCTCCATGCGCGTGGCGAGGGGGAGCGCGTCCTGGCTCTCGAGTCACGGGAGGGGACTAGGGCCTCGAGACGCGTTGAAGAAGGACTCTCGAGGTCTTTGTCGGGGGGCGGCGGGAAACCCTCGTGTCCCTCGCCTTCTGCCGGGGACCTTAGGGAACTTCCCAGGGTGCCTCTGAGAGGCGAGGGATCCTGTGGAGGTGGCGGGGCCCCTCGGGACTCCGCTGGGTCTGGCGCAACGGAAGAGGGCCTCACCTCGAGGGGAGGCAGGCACCTCAGGCTTCCTCTGCGTTTCGGACTCCGACCGCAGGGTCCCTGCAGAGTTGGGACAGGAGAGTCAGGCCTCGTCTTGTCTGAGGAAGGGAACCCCGCTGGCCTCTCGAGTTGCTCAGGGGGTCTCAGGCCCCTCGTCGAGCTGTGTGTGGAACCCGCGGGTCTTTGCGGACGATGCACGGGGGTGGCAGTGCCCCTTCGTGTTGTGCCTTCACCCACAGGGTTGCCTTCGAAGAGGGGTCCGGGCCTCGGGTCCTTCTCAAGAGCGGACCGGGGAATCGGGGGCGTTCGGCCTGTGGCCCCACCCACGTGGCTCGTCTGGAATTTCCTCGTGAGACCGGCCTCATCCTGAGGTGCGCCGGGAAGGCCGGGAACCCCTTCCAGACCACGCAGGGGAATCGCCTCTCCTGTCGCGATCAGGAGGGGAGAAGGGGCTCAGAGGAAGCGGTGCGGGGGCCCTCGGTGTTCCCCTCGGGGGAACCCGGCGTGTCGGGGGACTTTTGGGGGTCGCAGGAAGGCTGTCAGGGACCGTCTCGCCCTTCAGGGCGGAACAGGGGACTTCCCTTGAGACGCCGTCGCGGGCAAGGGCCTCATCTTGCCAAGCGGTGGGAACCACGTGGTTTTTCTCGAGTTGCGGCGGCATTCTCGAGTTACGACGGGGATCTCAGCCTTCCCCTTGGGTTGGCCCTGGGAAGCCCAATCTTCCCCTCGGGTTGCGAGGGAAAGCTGGGGGTGGCGCTCGAGTCACTGCAGGGCCTAAGAGACCTCACCTAAGCGTGTGTCCGGGACCTAATTTTCCTCTCCAGGGAAGGCAGGGATCTCGGGGTTGCATTCCAGGCTCCCCCGGGGAGTCAGGCCTCGTCTCGAGGGGAAGCCAAGGACTCCGCTCTCCTCTCGAGTCGCGACGCGGGTCTCTTGGAGCCCCCTGAGCGGCCTCAAGGGAGTCCAGCCTCCTCTTCCGTTTGGAGAGAGGACCCGGGATTGCTCTCCAGGCCATGCAGGAAAAGAAGGCCCTCAGCTCGCGAGGACGGGGGCGTCTCAGGGGTTTCCTGGAGCTGCGGCGCCCGTGGGGGTTTTCTCCCGAGGCACGACGAGGATCTCAGGGAGCCTCTCGTGCGGCGCCAGGGAAGTCAGGTCTCCATGCGCGTGGCGAGGGGGAGCGCGTCCTGGCTCTTGAGTCACCGGAGGGGACTAGGGCCTCGAGACGCGTTGAAGAAGGACTCTCGAGGTCTTTGTCGGGGGGCGGCGGGAAACCCTCGTGTCCCTCGCCTTCTGCCGGGGACCTTAGGGAACTTCCCAGGGTGCCTCTGAGAGGCGAGGGATCCTGTGGAGGTGGCGGGGCCCCTCGGGACTCCGCTGGGTCTGGCGCAACGGAAGAGGGCCTCACCTCGAGGGGAGGCAGGCACCTCAGGCTTCCTCTGCGTTTCGGACTCCGACCGCAGGGTCCCTGCAGAGTTGGGACAGGAGAGTCAGGCCTCGTCTTGTCTGAGGAAGGGAACCCCGCTGGCCTCTCGAGTTGCTCAGGGGGTCTCAGGCCCCTCGTCGAGCTGTGTGTGGAACCCGCGGGTCTTTGCGGACGATGCACGGCGGTGGCAGTGCCCCTTCGTGTTGTGCCTTCACCCACAGGGTTGCCTTCGAAGAGGGGTCCGGGCCTCGGGTCCTTCTCAAGAGCGGACCGGGGAATCGGGGGCGTTCGGCCTGTGGCCCCACCCACGTGGCTCGTCTCGAATTTCCTCGTGAGACCGGCCTCATCCTGAGGTGCGCCGGGAAGGCCGGGAACCCCTTCCAGACCACGCAGGGGAATCGCCTCTCCTGTCGCGATCAGGAGGGGAGAAGGGGCTCAGAGGAAGCGGTGCCGGGGCCCTCGGTGTTCCCCTCGGGGGAACCCGGCGTGTCGGGGGACTTTTGGGGGTCGCAGGAAGGCTGTCAGGGACCGTCTCGCCCTTCAGGGCGGAACAGGGGACTTCCCTTGAGACGCCGTCGCGGGCAAGGGCCTCATCTTGCCAAGCGGTGGGAACCACGTGGTTTTTCTCGAGTTGCGGCGGCATTCTCGAGTTACGACGGGGATCTCAGCCTTCCCCTTGGGTTGGCCCTGGGAAGCCCAATCTTCCCCTCGGGTTGCGAGGGAAAGCTGGGGGTGGCGCTCGAGTCACTGCAGGGCCTAAGAGACCTCACCTAAGCGTGTGTCCGGGACCTAATTTTCCTCTCCAGGGAAGGCAGGGATCTCGGGGTTGCATTCCAGGCTCCCCCGGGGAGTCAGGCCTCGTCTCGAGGGGAAGCCAAGGACTCCGCTCTCCTCTCGAGTCGCGACGCGGGTCTCTTGGAGCCCCCTGAGCGGCCTCAAGGGAGTCCAGCCTCCTCTTCCGTTTGGAGAGAGGACCCGGGATTGCTCTCCAGGCCATGCAGGAAAAGAAGGCCCTCAGCTCGCGAGGACGGGGGCGTCTCAGGGGTTTCCTCGAGCTGCGGCGCCCGTGGGGGTTTTCTCCCGAGGCACGACGAGGATCTCAGGGAGCCTCTCGTGCGGCGCCAGGGAAGTCAGGTCTCCATGCGCGTGGCGAGGGGGAGCGCGTCCTGGCTCTCGAGTCACGGGAGGGGACTAGGGCCTCGAGACGCGTTGAAGAAGGACTCTCGAGGTCTTTGTCGGGGGGCGGCGGGAAACCCTCGTGTCCCTCGCCTTCTGCCGGGGACCTTAGGGAACTTCCCAGGGTGCCTCTGAGAGGCGAGGGATCCTGTGGAGGTGGCGGGGCCCCTCGGGACTCCGCTGGGTCTGGCGCAACGGAAGAGGGCCTCACCTCGAGGGGAGGCAGGCACCTCAGGCTTCCTCTGCGTTTCGGACTCCGACCGCAGGGTCCCTGCAGAGTTGGGACAGGAGAGTCAGGCCTCGTCTTGTCTGAGGAAGGGAACCCCGCTGGCCTCTCGAGTTGCTCAGGGGGTCTCAGGCCCCTCGTCGAGCTGTGTGTGGAACCCGCGGGTCTTTGCGGACGATGCACGGGGGTGGCAGTGCCCCTTCGTGTTGTGCCTTCACCCACAGGGTTGCCTTCGAAGAGGGGTCCGGGCCTCGGGTCCTTCTCAAGAGCGGACCGGGGAATCGGGGGCGTTCGGCCTGTGGCCCCACCCACGTGGCTCGTCTCGAATTTCCTCGTGAGACCGGCCTCATCCTGAGGTGCGCCGGGAAGGCCGGGAACCCCTTCCAGACCACGCAGGGGAATCGCCTCTCCTGTCGCGATCAGGAGGGGAGAAGGGGCTCAGAGGAAGCGGTGCCGGGACCCTCGGTGTTCCCCTCGGGGGAACCCGGCGTGTCGGGGGACTTTTGGGGGTCGCAGGAAGGCTGTCAGGGACCGTCTCGCCCTTCAGGGCGGAACAGGGGACTTCCCTTGAGACGCCGTCGCGGGCAAGGGCCTCATCTTGCCAAGCGGTGGGAACCACGTGGTTTTTCTCGAGTTGCGGCGGCATTCTCGAGTTACGACGGGGATCTCAGCCTTCCCCTTGGGTTGGCCCTGGGAAGCCCAATCTTCCCCTCGGGTTGCGAGGGAAAGCTGGGGGTGGCGCTCGAGTCACTGCAGGGCCTAAGAGACCTCACCTAAGCGTGTGTCCGGGACCTAATTTTCCTCTCCAGGGAAGGCAGGGATCTCGGGGTTGCATTCCAGGCTCCCCCGGGGAGTCAGGCCTCGTCTCGAGGGGAAGCCAAGGACTCCGCTCTCCTCTCGAGTCGCGACGCGGGTCTCTTGGAGCCCCCTGAGCGGCCTCAAGGGAGTCCAGCCTCCTCTTCCGTTTGGAGAGAGGACCCGGGATTGCTCTCCAGGCCATGCAGGAAAAGAAGGCCCTCAGCTCGCGAGGACGGGGGCGTCTCAGGGGTTTCCTCGAGCTGCGGCGCCCGTGGGGGTTTTCTCCCGAGGCACGACGAGGATCTCAGGGAGCCTCTCGTGCGGCGCCAGGGAAGTCAGGTCTCCATGCGCGTGGCGAGGGGGAGCGCGTCCTGGCTCTCGAGTCACGGGAGGGGACTAGGGCCTCGAGACGCGTTGAAGAAGGACTCTCGAGGTCTTTGTCGGGGGGCGGCGGGAAACCCTCGTGTCCCTCGCCTTCTGCCGGGGACCTTAGGGAACTTCCCAGGGTGCCTCTGAGAGGCGAGGGATCCTGTGGAGGTGGCGGGGCCCCTCGGGACTCCGCTGGGTCTGGCGCAACGGAAGAGGGCCTCACCTCGAGGGGAGGCAGGCACCTCAGGCTTCCTCTGCGTTTCGGACTCCGACCGCAGGGTCCCTGCAGAGTTGGGACAGGAGAGTCAGGCCTCGTCTTGTCTGAGGAAGGGAACCCCGCTGGCCTCTCGAGTTGCTCAGGGGGTCTCAGGCCCCTCGTCGAGCTGTGTGTGGAACCCGCGGGTCTTTGCGGACGATGCACGGGGGTGGCAGTGCCCCTTCGTGTTGTGCCTTCACCCACAGGGTTGCCTTCGAAGAGGGGTCCGGGCCTCGGGTCCTTCTCAAGAGCGGACCGGGGAATCGGGGGCGTTCGGCCTGTGGCCCCACCCACGTGGCTCGTCTCGAATTTCCTCGTGAGACCGGCCTCATCCTGAGGTGCGCCGGGAAGGCCGGGAACCCCTTCCAGACCACGCAGGGGAATCGCCTCTCCTGTCGCGATCAGGAGGGGAGAAGGGGCTCAGAGGAAGCGGTGCCGGGACCCTCGGTGTTCCCCTCGGGGGAACCCGGCGTGTCGGGGGACTTTTGGGGGTCGCAGGAAGGCTGTCAGGGACCGTCTCGCCCTTCAGGGCGGAACAGGGGACTTCCCTTGAGACGCCGTCGCGGGCAAGGGCCTCATCTTGCCAAGCGGTGGGAACCACGTGGTTTTTCTCGAGTTGCGGCGGCATTCTCGAGTTACGACGGGGATCTCAGCCTTCCCCTTGGGTTGGCCCTGGGAAGCCCAATCTTCCCCTCGGGTTGCGAGGGAAAGCTGGGGGTGGCGCTCGAGTCACTGCAGGGCCTAAGAGACCTCACCTAAGCGTGTGTCCGGGACCTAATTTTCCTCTCCAGGGAAGGCAGGGATCTCGGGGTTGCATTCCAGGCTCCCCCGGGGAGTCAGGCCTCGTCTCGAGGGGAAGCCAAGGACTCCGCTCTCCTCTCGAGTCGCGACGCGGGTCTCTTGGAGCCCCCTGAGCGGCCTCAAGGGAGTCCAGCCTCCTCTTCCGTTTGGAGAGAGGACCCGGGATTGCTCTCCAGGCCATGCAGGAAAAGAAGGCCCTCAGCTCGCGAGGACGGGGGCGTCTCAGGGGTTTCCTCGAGCTGCGGCGCCCGTGGGGGTTTTCTCCCGAGGCACGACGAGGATCTCAGGGAGCCTCTCGTGCGGCGCCAGGGAAGTCAGGTCTCCATGCGCGTGGCGAGGGGGAGCGCGTCCTGGCTCTCGAGTCACGGGAGGGGACTAGGGCCTCGAGACGCGTTGAAGAAGGACTCTCGAGGTCTTTGTCGGGGGGCGGCGGGAAACCCTCGTGTCCCTCGCCTTCTGCCGGGGACCTTAGGGAACTTCCCAGGGTGCCTCTGAGAGGCGAGGGATCCTGTGGAGGTGGCGGGGCCCCTCGGGACTCCGCTGGGTCTGGCGCAACGGAAGAGGGCCTCACCTCGAGGGGAGGCAGGCACCTCAGGCTTCCTCTGTGTTTCGGACTCCGACCGCAGGGTCCCTGCAGAGTTGGGACAGGAGAGTCAGGCCTCGTCTTGTCTGAGGAAGGGAACCCCGCTGGCCTCTCGAGTTGCTCAGGGGGTCTCAGGCCCCTCGTCGAGCTGTGTGTGGAACCCGCGGGTCTTTGCGGACGATGCACGGGGGTGGCAGTGCCCCTTCGTGTTGTGCCTTCACCCACAGGGTTGCCTTCGAAGAGGGGTCCGGGCCTCGGGTCCTTCTCAAGAGCGGACCGGGGAATCGGGGGCGTTCGGCCTGTGGCCCCACCCACGTGGCTCGTCTGGAATTTCCTCGTGAGACCGGCCTCATCCTGAGGTGCGCCGGGAAGGCCGGGAACCCCTTCCAGACCACGCAGGGGAATCGCCTCTCCTGTCGCGATCAGGAGGGGAGAAGGGGCTCAGAGGAAGCGGTGCCGGGACCCTCGGTGTTCCCCTCGGGGGAACCCGGCGTGTCGGGGGACTTTTGGGGGTCGCAGGAAGGCTGTCAGGGACCGTCTCGCCCTTCAGGGCGGAACAGGGGACTTCCCTTGAGACGCCGTCGCGGGCAAGGGCCTCATCTTGCCAAGCGGTGGGAACCACGTGGTTTTTCTCGAGTTGCGGCGGCATTCTCGAGTTACGACGGGGATCTCAGCCTTCCCCTTGGGTTGGCCCTGGGAAGCCCAATCTTCCCCTCGGGTTGCGAGGGAAAGCTGGGGGTGGCGCTCGAGTCACTGCAGGGCCTAAGAGACCTCACCTAAGCGTGTGTCCGGGACCTAATTTTCCTCTCCAGGGAAGGCAGGGATCTCGGGGTTGCATTCCAGGCTCCCCCGGGGAGTCAGGCCTCGTCTCGAGGGGAAGCCAAGGACTCCGCTCTCCTCTCGAGTCGCGACGCGGGTCTCTTGGAGCCCCCTGAGCGGCCTCAAGGGAGTCCAGCCTCCTCTTCCGTTTGGAGAGAGGACCCGGGATTGCTCTCCAGGCCATGCAGGAAAAGAAGGCCCTCAGCTCGCGAGGTCGGGGGCGTCTCAGGGGTTTCCTCGAGCTGCGGCGCCCGTGGGGGTTTTCTCCCGAGGCACGACGAGGATCTCAGGGAGCCTCTCGTGCGGCGCCAGGGAAGTCAGGTCTCCATGCGCGTGGCGAGGGGGAGCGCGTCCTGGCTCTCGAGTCACGGGAGGGGACTAGGGCCTCGAGACGCGTTGAAGAAGGACTCTCGAGGTCTTTGTCGGGGGGCGGCGGGAAACCCTCGTGTCCCTCGCCTTCTGCCGGGGACCTTAGGGAACTTCCCAGGGTGCCTCTGAGAGGCGAGGGATCCTGTGGAGGTGGCGGGGCCCCTCGGGACTCCGCTGGGTCTGGCGCAACGGAAGAGGGCCTCACCTCGAGGGGAGGCAGGCACCTCAGGCTTCCTCTGCGTTTCGGACTCCGACCGCAGGGTCCCTGCAGAGTTGGGACAGGAGAGTCAGGCCTCGTCTTGTCTGAGGAAGGGAACCCCGCTGGCCTCTCGAGTTGCTCAGGGGGTCTCAGGCCCCTCGTCGAGCTGTGTGTGGAACCCGCGGGTCTTTGCGGACGATGCACGGGGGTGGCAGTGCCCCTTCGTGTTGTGCCTTCACCCACAGGGTTGCCTTCGCAGAGGGGTCCGGGCCTCGGGTCCTTCTCAAGAGCGGACCGGGGAATCGGGGGCGTTCGGCCTGTGGCCCCACCCACGTGGCTCGTCTGGAATTTCCTCGTGAGACCGGCCTCATCCTGAGGTGCGCCGCGAAGGCCGGGAACCCCTTCCAGACCACGCAGGGGAATCGCCTCACCTGTCGCGATCAGGAGGGGAGAAGGGGCTCAGAGGAAGCGGTGCCGGGGCCCTCGGTGTTCCCCTCGGGGGAACCCGGCATGTCGGGGGACTTTTGGGGGTCGCAGGAAGGCTGTCAGGGACCGTCTCGCCCTTCAGGGCGGAACAGGGGACTTCCCTTGAGACGCCGTCGCGGGCAAGGGCCTCATCTTGCCAAGCGGTGGGAACCACGTGGTTTTTCTCGAGTTGCGGCGGCATTCTCGAGTTACGACGGGGATCTCAGCCTTCCCCTTGGGTTGGCCCTGGGAAGCCCAATCTTCCCCTCGGGTTGCGAGGGAAAGCTGGGGGTGGCGCTCGAGTCACTGCAGGGCCTAAGAGACCTCACCTAAGCGTGTGTCCGGGACCTAATTTTCCTCTCCAGGGAAGGCAGGGATCTCGGGGTTGCATTCCAGGCTCCCCCGGGGAGTCAGGCCTCGTCTCGAGGGGAAGCCAAGGACTCCGCTCTCCTCTCGAGTCGCGACGCGGGTCTCTTGGAGCCCCCTGAGCGGCCTCAAGGGAGTCCAGCCTCCTCTTCCATTTGGAGAGAGGACCCGGGATTGCACTCCAGGCCATGCAGGAAAAGAAGGCCCTCAGCTCGCGAGGACGGGGGCGTCTCAGGGGTTTCCTGGAGCTGCGGCGCCCGTGGGGGTTTTCTCCCGAGGCACGACGAGGATCTCAGGGAGCCTCTCGTGCGGCGCCAGGGAAGTCAGGTCTCCATGCGCGTGGCGAGGGGGAGCGCGTCCTGGCTCTCGAGTCACGGGAGGGGACTAGGGCCTCGAGACGCGTTGAAGAAGGACTCTCGAGGTCTTTGTCGGGGGGCGGCGGGAAACCCTCGTGTCCCTCGCCTTCTGCCGGGGACCTTAGGGAACTTCCCAGGGTGCCTCTGAGAGGCGAGGGATCCTGTAGAGGTGGCGGGGCCCCTCGGGACTCCGCTGGGTCTGGCGCAACGGAAGAGGGCCTCACCTCGAGGGGAGGCAGGCACCTCAGGCTTCCTCTGCGTTTCGGACTCCGACCGCAGGGTCCCTGCAGAGTTGGGACAGGAGAGTCAGGCCTCGTCTTGTCTGAGGAAGGGAACCCCGCTGGCCTCTCGAGTTGCTCAGGGGGTCTCAGGCCCCTCATCGAGCTGTGTGTGGAACCCGCGGGTCTTTGCGGACGATGCACGGGGGTGGCAGTGCCCCTTCGTGTTGTGCCTTCACCCACAGGGTTGCCTTCGAAGAGGGGTCCGGGCCTCGGGTCCTTCTCAAGAGCGGACCGGGGAATCGGGGGCGTTCGGCCTGTGGCCCCACCCACGTGGCTCGTCTCGAATTTCCTCGTGAGACCGGCCTCATCCTGAGGTGCGCCGGGAAGGCCGGGAACCCCTTCCAGACCACGCAGGGGAATCGCCTCTCCTGTCGCGATCAGGAGGGGAGAAGGGGCTCAGAGGAAGCGGTGCCGGGACCCTCGGTGTTCCCCTCGGGGGAACCCGGCGTGTCGGGGGACTTTTGGGGGTCGCAGGAAGGCTGTCAGGGACCGTCTCGCCCTTCAGGGCGGAACAGGGGACTTCCCTTGAGACGCCGTCGCGGGCAAGGGCCTCATCTTGCCAAGCGGTGGGAACCACGTGGTTTTTCTCGAGTTGCGGCGGCATTCTCGAGTTACGACGGGGATCTCAGCCTTCCCCTTGGGTTGGCCCTGGGAAGCCCAATCTTCCCCTCGGGTTGCGAGGGAAAGCTGGGGGTGACGCTCGAGTCACTGCAGGGCCTAAGAGACCTCACCTAAGCGTGTGTCCGGGACCTAATTTTCCTCTCCAGGGAAGGCAGGGATCTCGGGGTTGCATTCCAGGCTCCCCCGGGGAGTCAGGCCTCGTCTCGAGGGGAAGCCAAGGACTCCGCTCTCCTCTCGAGTCGCGACGCGGGTCTCTTGGAGCCCCCTGAGCGGCCTCAAGGGAGTCCAGCCTCCTCTTCCGTTTGGAGAGAGGACCCGGGATTGCTCTCCAGGCCATGCAGGAAAAGAAGGCCCTCAGCTCGCGAGGACGGGGGCGTCTCCGGGGTTTCCTCGAGCTGCGGCGCCCGTGGGGGTTTTCTCCCGAGGCACGACGAGGATCTCAGGGAGCCTCTCGTGCGGCGCCAGGGAAGTCAGGTCTCCATGCGCGTGGCGAGGGGGAGCGCGTCCTGGCTCTCGAGTCACGGGAGGGGACTAGGGCCTCGAGACGCGTTGAAGAAGGACTCTCGAGGTCTTTGTCGGGAGGCGGCGGGAAACCCTCGTGTCCCTCGCCTTCTGCCGGGGACCTTAGGGAACTTCCCAGGGTGCCTCTGAGAGGCGAGGGATCCTGTGGAGGTGGCGGGGCCCCTCGGGACTCCGCTGGGTCTGGCGCAACGGAAGAGGGCCTCACCTCGAGGGGAGGCAGGCACCTCAGGCTTCCTCTGCGTTTCGGACTCCGACCGCAGGGTCCCTGCAGAGTTGGGACAGGAGAGTCAGGCCTCGTCTTGTCTGAGGAAGGGAACCCCGCTGGCCTCTCGAGTTGCTCAGGGGGTCTCAGGCCCCTCGTCGAGCTGTGTGTGGAACCCGCGGGTCTTTGCGGACGATGCACGGGGGTGGCAGTGCCCCTTCGTGTTGTGCCTTCACCCACAGGGTTGCCTTCGAAGAGGGGTCCGGGCCTCGGGTCCTTCTCAAGAGCGGACCGGGGAATCGGGGGCGTTCGGCCTGTGGCCCCACCCACGTGGCTCGTCTCGAATTTCCTCGTGAGACCGGCCTCATCCTGAGGTGCGCCGGGAAGGCCGGGAACCCCTTCCAGACCACGCAGGGGAATCGCCTCTCCTGTCGCGATCAGGAGGGGAGAAGGGGCTCAGAGGAAGCGGTGCCGGGGCCCTCGGTGTTCCCCTCGGGGGAACCCGGCGTGTCGGGGGACTTTTGGGGGTCGCAGGAAGGCTGTCAGGGACCGTCTCGCCCTTCAGGGCGGAACAGGGGACTTCCCTTGAGACGCCGTCGCGGGCAAGGGCCTCATCTTGCCAAGCGGTGGGAACCACGTGGTTTTTCTCGAGTTGCGGCGGCATTCTCGAGTTACGACGGGGATCTCAGCCTTCCCCTTGGGTTGGCCCTGGGAAGCCCAATCTTCCCCTCGGGTTGCGAGGGAAAGCTGGGGGTGGCGCTCGAGTCACTGCAGGGCCTAAGAGACCTCACCTAAGCGTGTGTCCGGGACCTAATTTTCCTCTCCAGGGAAGGCAGGGATCTCGGGGTTGCATTCCAGGCTCCCCCGGGGAGTCAGGCCTCGTCTCGAGGGGAAGCCAAGGACTCCGCTCTCCTCTCGAGTCGCGACGCGGGTCTCTTGGAGCCCCCTGAGCGGCCTCAAGGGAGTCCAGCCTCCTCTTCCGTTTGGAGAGAGGACCCGGGATTGCTCTCCAGGCCATGCAGGAAAAGAAGGCCCTCAGCTCGCGAGGACGGGGGCGTCTCAGGGGTTTCCTCGAGCTGCGGCGCCCGTGGGGGTTTTCTCCCGAGGCACGACGAGGATCTCAGGGAGCCTCTCGTGCGGCGCCAGGGAAGTCAGGTCTCCATGCGCGTGGCGAGGGGGAGCGCGTCCTGGCTCTCGAGTCACGGGAGGGGACTAGGGCCTCGAGACGCGTTGAAGAAGGACTCTCGAGGTCTTTGTCGGGGGGCGGCGGGAAACCCTCGTGTCCCTCGCCTTCTGCCGGGGACCTTAGGGAACTTCC
Organism: Bubalus kerabau; assembly: GCF_029407905.1. NCBI lineage: Eukaryota > Metazoa > Chordata > Mammalia > Artiodactyla > Bovidae > Bubalus > Bubalus kerabau. Next base: position 666,495 of record NW_026577915.1, on the reverse strand, counting down.
CAGGGTGCCTCTGAGAGGCGAGGGATCCTGTGGAGGTGGCGGGGCCCCTCGGGACTCCGCTGGGTCTGGCGCAACGGAAGAGGGCCTCACCTCGAGGGGAGGCAGGCACCTCAGGCTTCCTCTGCGTTTCGGACTCCGACCGCAGGGTCCCTGCAGAGTTGGGACAGGAGAGTCAGGCCTCGTCTTGTCTGAGGAAGGGAACCCCGCTGGCCTCTCGAGTTGCTCAGGGGGTCTCAGGCCCCTCGTCGAGCTGTGTGTGGAACCCGGGGGACTTTGCGGACGATGCACGGGGGTGGCAGTGCCCCTTCGTGTTGTGCCTTCACCCACAGGGTTGCCTTCGAAGAGGGGTCCGGGCCTCGGGTCCTTCTCAAGAGCGGACCGGGGAATCGGGGGCGTTCGGCCTGTGGCCCCACCCACGTGGCTCGTCTCGAATTTCCTCGTGAGACCGGCCTCATCCTGAGGTGCGCCGGGAAGGCCGGGAACCCCTTCCAGACCACGCAGGGGAATCGCCTCTCCTGTCGCGATCAGGAGGGGAGAAGGGGCTCAGAGGAAGCGGTGCCGGGGCACTCGGTGTTCCCCTCGGGGGAACCCGGCGTGTCGGGGGACTTTTGGGGGTCGCAGGAAGGCTGTCAGGGACCGTCTCGCCCTTCAGGGCGGAACAGGGGACTTCCCTTGAGACGCCGTCGCGGGCAAGGGCCTCATCTTGCCAAGCGGTGGGAACCACGTGGTTTTTCTCGAGTTGCGGCGGCATTCTCGAGTTACGACGGGGATCTCAGCCTTCCCCTTGGGTTGGCCCTGGGAAGCCCAATCTTCCCCTCGGGTTGCGAGGGAAAGCTGGGGGTGGCGCTCGAGTCACTGCAGGGCCTAAGAGACCTCACCTAAGCGTGTGTCCGGGACCTAATTTTCCTCTCCAGGGAAGGCAGGGATCTCGGGGTTGCATTCCAGGCTCCCCCGGGGAGTCAGGCCTCGTCTCGAGGGGAAGCCAAGGACTCCGCTCTCCTCTCGAGTCGCGACGCGGGTCTCTTGGAGCCCCCTGAGCGGCCTCAAGGGAGTCCAGCCTCCTCTTCCGTTTGGAGAGAGGACCCGGGATTGCTCTCCAGGCCATGCAGGAAAAGAAGGCCCTCAGCTCGCGAGGACGGGGGCGTCTCAGGGGTTTCCTCGAGCTGCGGCGCCCGTGGGGGTTTTCTCCCGAGGCACGACGAGGATCTCAGGGAGCCTCTCGTGCGGCGCCAGGGAAGTCAGGTCTCCATGCGCGTGGCGAGGGGGAGCGCGTCCTGGCTCTCGAGTCACGGGAGGGGACTAGGGCCTCGAGACGCGTTGAAGAAGGACTCTCGAGGTCTTTGTCGGGGGGCGGCGGGAAACCCTCGTGTCCCTCGCCTTCTGCCGGGGACCTTAGGGAACTTCCCAGGGTGCCTCTGAGAGGCGAGGGATCCTGTGGAGGTGGCGGGGCCCCTCGGGACTCCGCTGGGTCTGGCGCAACGGAAGAGGGCCTCACCTCGAGGGGAGGCAGGCACCTCAGGCTTCCTCTGCGTTTCGGACTCCGACCGCAGGGTCCCTGCAGAGTTGGGACAGGAGAGTCAGGCCTCGTCTTGTCTGAGGAAGGGAACCCCGCTGGCCTCTCGAGTTGCTCAGGGGGTCTCAGGCCCCTCGTCGAGCTGTGTGTGGAACCCGCGGGTCTTTGCGGACGATGCACGGGGGTGGCAGTGCCCCTTCGTGTTGTGCCTTCACCCACAGGGTTGCCTTCGAAGAGGGGTCCGGGCCTCGGGTCCTTCTCAAGAGCGGACCGGGGAATCGGGGGCGTTCGGCCTGTGGCCCCACCCACGTGGCTCGTCTGGAATTTCCTCGTGAGACCGGCCTCATCCTGAGGTGCGCCGGGAACCCCTTCCAGACCACGCAGGGGAATCGCCTCTCCTGTCGCGATCAGGAGGGGAGAAGGGGCTCAGAGGAAGCGGTGCCGGGGCCCTCGGTGTTCCCCTCGGGGGAATCCGGCGTGTCGGGGGACTTTTGGGGGTCGCAGGAAGGCTGTCAGGGACCGTCTCGCCCTTCAGGGCGGAACAGGGGACTTCCCTTGAGACGCCGTCGCGGGCAAGGGCCTCATCTTGCCAAGCGGTGGGAACCACGTGGTTTTTCTCGAGTTGCGGCGGCATTCTCGAGTTACGACGGGGATCTCAGCCTTCCCCTTGGGTTGGCCCTGGGAAGCCCAATCTTCCCCTCGGGTTGCGAGGGAAAGCTGGGGGTGGCGCTCGAGTCACTGCAGGGCCTAAGAGACCTCACCTAAGCGTGTGTCCGGGACCTAATTTTCCTCTCCAGGGAAGGCAGGGATCTCGGGGTTGCATTCCAGGCTCCCCCGGGGAGTCAGGCCTCGTCTCGAGGGGAAGCCAAGGACTCCGCTCTCCTCTCGAGTCGCGACGCGGGTCTCTTGGAGCCCCCTGAGCGGCCTCAAGGGAGTCCAGCCTCCTCTTCCGTTTGGAGAGAGGACCCGGGATTGCTCTCCAGGCCATGCAGGAAAAGAAGGCCCTCAGCTCGCGAGGACGGGGGCGTCTCAGGGGTTTCCTCGAGCTGCGGCGCCCGTGGGGGTTTTCTCCCGAGGCACGACGAGGATCTCAGGGAGCCTCTCGTGCGGCGCCAGGGAAGTCAGGTCTCCATGCGCGTGGCGAGGGGGAGCGCGTCCTGGCTCTCGAGTCACGGGAGGGGACTAGGGCCTCGAGACGCGTTGAAGAAGGACTCTCGAGGTCTTTGTCGGGGGGCGGCGGGAAACCCTCGTGTCCCTCGCCTTCTGCCGGGGACCTTAGGGAACTTCCCAGGGTGCCTCTGAGAGGCGAGGGATCCTGTGGAGGTGGCGGGGCCCCTCGGGACTCCGCTGGGTCTGGCGCAACGGAAGAGGGCCTCACCTCGAGGGGAGGCAGGCACCTCAGGCTTCCTCTGCGTTTCGGACTCCGACCGCAGGGTCCCTGCAGAGTTGGGACAGGAGAGTCAGGCCTCGTCTTGTCTGAGGAAGGGAACCCCGCTGGCCTCTCGAGTTGCTCAGGGGATCTCAGGCCCCTCGTCGAGCTGTGTGTGGAACCCGCGGGTCTTTGCGGACGATGCACGGGGGTGGCAGTGCCCCTTCGTGTTGTGCCTTCACCCACAGGGTTGCCTTCGAAGAGGGGTCCGGGCCTCGGGTCCTTCTCAAGAGCGGACCGGGGAATCGGGGGCGTTCGGCCTGTGGCCCCACCCACGTGGCTCGTCTCGAATTTCCTCGTGAGACCGGCCTCATCCTGAGGTGCGCCGGGAAGGCCGGGAACCCCTTCCAGACCACGCAGGGGAATCGCCTCTCCTGTCGCGATCAGGAGGGGAGAAGGGGCTCAGAGGAAGCGGTGCCGGGACCCTCGGTGTTCCCCTCGGGGGAACCCGGCGTGTCGGGGGACTTTTGGGGGTCGCAGGAAGGCTGTCAGGGACCGTCTCGCCCTTCAGGGCGGAACAGGGGACTTCCCTTGAGACGCCGTCGCGGGCAAGGGCCTCATCTTGCCAAGCGGTGGGAACCACGTGGTTTTTCTCGAGTTGCGGCGGCATTCTCGAGTTACGACGGGGATCTCAGCCTTCACCTTGGGTTGGCCCTGGGAAGCCCAATCTTCCCCTCAGGTTGCGAGGGAAAGCTGGGGGTGGCGCTCGAGTCACTGCAGGGCCTAAGAGACCTCACCTAAGCGTGTGTCCGGGACCTAATTTTCCTCTCCAGGGAAGGCAGGGATCTCGGGGTTGCATTCCAGGCTCCCCCGGGGAGTCAGGCCTCGTCTCGAGGGGAAGCCAAGGACTCCGCTCTCCTCTCGAGTCGCGACGCGGGTCTCTTGGAGCCCCCTGAGCGGCCTCAAGGGAGTCCAGCCTCCTCTTCCGTTTGGAGAGAGGACCCGGGATTGCTCTCCAGGCCATGCAGGAAAAGAAGGCCCTCAGCTCGCGAGGACGGGGGCGTCTCAGGGGTTTCCTCGAGCTGCGGCGCCCGTGGGGGTTTTCTCCCGAGGCACGACGAGGATCTCAGGGAGCCTCTCGTGCGGCGCCAGGGAAGTCAGGTCTCCATGCGCGTGGCGAGGGGGAGCGCGTCCTGGCTCTCGAGTCACGGGAGGGGACTAGGGCCTCGAGACGCGTTGAAGAAGGACTCTCGAGGTCTTTGTCGGGGGGCGGCGGGAAACCCTCGTGTCCCTCGCCTTCTGCCGGGGACCTTAGGGAACTTCCCAGGGTGCCTCTGAGAGGCGAGGGATCCTGTGGAGGTGGCGGGGCCCCTCGGGACTCCGCTGGGTCTGGCGCAACGGAAGAGGGCCTCACCTCGAGGGGAGGCAGGCACCTCAGGCTTCCTCTGCGTTTCGGACTCCGACCGCAGGGTCCCTGCAGAGTTGGGACAGGAGAGTCAGGCCTCGTCTTGTCTGAGGAAGGGAACCCCGCTGGCCTCTCGAGTTGCTCGGGGGGTCTCAGGCCCCTCGTCGAGCTGTGTGTGGAACCCGCGGGTCTTTGTGGACGATGCACGGGGGTGGCAGTGCCCCTTCGTGTTGTGCCTTCACCCACAGGGTTGCCTTCGAAGAGGGGTCCGGGCCTCGGGTCCTTCTCAAGAGCGGACCGGGGAATCGGGGGCGTTCGGCCTGTGGCCCCACCCACGTGGCTCGTCTCGAATTTCCTCGTGAGACCGGCCTCATCCTGAGGTGCGCCGGGAAGGCCGGGAACCCCTTCCAGACCACGCAGGGGAATCGCCTCTCCTGTCGCGATCAGGAGGGGAGAAGGGGCTCAGAGGAAGCGGTGCCGGGGCCCTCGGTGTTCCCCTCGGGGGAACCCGGCGTGTCGGGGGACTTTTGGGGGTCGCAGGAAGGCTGTCAGGGACCGTCTCGCCCTTCAGGGCGGAACAGGGGACTTCCCTTGAGACGCCGTCGCGGGCAAGGGCCTCATCTTGCCAAGCGGTGGGAACCACGTGGTTTTTCTCGAGTTGCGGCGGCATTCTCGAGTTACGACGGGGATCTCAGCCTTCCCCTTGGGTTGGCCCTGGGAAGCCCAATCTTCCCCTCGGGTTGCGAGGGAAAGCTGGGGGTGGCGCTCGAGTCACTGCAGGGCCTAAGAGACCTCACCTAAGCGTGTGTCCGGGACCTAATTTTCCTCTCCAGGGAAGGCAGGGATCTCGGGGTTGCATTCCAGGCTCCCCCGGGGAGTCAGGCCTCGTCTCGAGGGGAAGCCAAGGACTCCGCTCTCCTCTCGAGTCGCGACGCGGGTCTCTTGGAGCCCCCTGAGCGGCCTCAAGGGAGTCCAGCCTCCTCTTCCGTTTGGAGAGAGGACTCGGGATTGCTCTCCAGGCCATGCAGGAAAAGAAGGCCCTCAGCTCGCGAGGACGGGGGCGTCTCAGGGGTTTCCTCGAGCTGCGGCGCCCGTGGGGGTTTTCTCCCGAGGCGCGACTAGGATCTCAGGGAGCCTCTCGTGCGGCGCCAGGGAAGTCAGGTCTCCATGCGCGTGGCGAGGGGGAGCGCGTCCTGGCTCTCGAGTCACGGGAGGGGACTAGGGCCTCGAGACGCGTTGAAGAAGGACTCTCGAGGTCTTTGTCGGGGGGCGGCGGGAAACCCTCGTTTCCCTCGCCTTCTGCCGGGGACCTTAGGGAACTTCCCAGGGTGCCTCTGAGAGGCGAGGGATCCTGTGGAGGTGGCGGGGCCCCTCGGGACTCCGCTGGGTCTGGCGCAACGGAAGAGGGCCTCACCTCGAGGGGAGGCAGGAACCTCAGGCTTCCTCTCTGTTTCGGACTCCGACCGCAGGGTCCCTGCAGAGTTGGGACAGGAGAGTCAGGCCTCGTCTTGTCTGAGGAAGGGAACCCCGCTGGCCTCTCGAGTTGCTCGGGGGGCCTCAGGCCCCTCGTCGAGCTGTTTGTGGAACCCGCGAGTCTTTGCAGACGATGCACGGGGGTGGCAGTGCCCCTTCGTGTTGTGCCTTCACCCACAGGGTTGCCTTCGAAGAGGGGTCCGGGCCTCGGGTCCTTCTCAAGGGCTGACCGGGGAATCGGGGGCGTTCGGCATGTGGCCCCACCCACGTGGCTCGTCTCGAATTTCCTCGTGAGACCGGCCTCATCCTGAGGTGCGCCGGGAAGGCCGGGAACCCCTTCCAGACCACGCAGGGGCATCGCCTCTCCTGTCGCGATCAGGAGGGGAGAAGGGGCTCAGAGGAAGCGGTGCCGGGACCCTCGGTGTTCCCCTCGGGGGAACCCGGCGTGTCGGGGGACTTTTGGGGGTCGCAGGAAGGCTGTCAGGGACCGTCTCGCCCTTCAGGGCGGAACAGGGGACTTCCCTTGAGACGCCGTCGCGGGCAAGGGCCTCATCTTGCCAAGCGGTGGGAACCACGTGGTTTTTCTCGAGTTGCGGCGGCATTCTCGAGTTACGACGGGGATCTCAGCCTTCCCCTTGGGTTGGCCCTGGGAAGCCCAATCTTCCCCTCGGGTTGCGAGGGAAAGCTGGGGGTGGCGCTCGAGTCACTGCAGGGCCTAAGAGACCTCACCTAAGCGTGTGTCCGGGACCTAATTTTCCTCTCCAGGGAAGGCAGGGATCTCGGGGTTGCATTCCAGGCTCCCCCGGGGAGTCAGGCCTCGTCTCGAGGGGAAGCCAAGGACTCCGCTCTCCTCTCGAGTCGCGACGCGGGTCTCTTGGAGCCCCCTGAGCGGCCTCAAGGGAGTCCAGCCTCCTCTTCCGTTTGGAGAGAGGACCCGGGATTGCTCTCCAGGCCATGCAGGAAAAGAAGGCCCTCAGCTCGCGAGGACGGGGGCGTCTCAGGGGTTTCCTCGAGCTGCGGCGCCCGTGGGGGTTTTCTCCCGAGGCACGACGAGGATCTCAGGGAGCCTCTCGTGCGGCGCCAGGGAAGTCAGGTCTCCATGCGCGTGGCGAGGGGGAGCGCGTCCTGGCTCTCGAGTCACGGGAGGGGACTAGGGCCTCGAGACGCGTTGAAGAAGGACTCTCGAGGTCTTTGTCGGGGGGCGGCGGGAAACCCTCGTGTCCCTCGCCTTCTGCCGGGGACCTTAGGGAACTTCCCAGGGTGCCTCTGAGAGGCGAGGGATCCTGTGGAGGTGGCGGGGCCCCTCGGGACTCCGCTGGGTCTGGCGCAACGGAAGAGGGCCTCACCTCGAGGGGAGGCAGGCACCTCAGGCTTCCTCTGCGTTTCGGACTCCGACCGCAGGGTCCCTGCAGAGTTGGGACAGGAGAGTCAGGCCTCGTCTTGTCTGAGGAAGGGAACCCCGCTGGCCTCTCGAGTTGCTCGGGGGGTCTCAGGCCCCTCGTCGAGCTGTGTGTGGAACCCGCGGGTCTTTGCGGACGATGCACGGGGGTGGCAGTGCCCCTTCGTGTTGTGCCTTCAGCCACAGGGTTGCCTTCGAAGAGGGGTCCGGGCCTCGGGTCCTTCTCAAGAGCGGACCGGGGAATCGGGGGCGTTCGGCCTGTGGCCCCACCCACGTGGCTCGTCTCGAATTTCCTCGTGAGACCGGCCTCATCCTGAGGTGCGCCGGGAAGGCCGGGAACCCCTTCCAGACCACGCAGGGGAATCGCCTCTCCTGTCGCGATCAGGAGGGGAGAAGGGGCTCAGAGGAAGCGGTGCCGGGACCCTCGGTGTTCCCCTCGGGGGAACCCGGCGTGTCGGGGGACTTTTGGGGGTCGCAGGAAGGCTGTCAGGGACCGTCTCGCCCTTCAGGGCGGAACAGGGGACTTCCCTTGAGACGCCGTCGCGGGCAAGGGCCTCATCTTGCCAAGCGGTGGGAACCACGTGGTTTTTCTCGAGTTGCGGTGGCATTCTCGAGTTACGACTGGGATCTCAGCCTTCCCCTTGGGTTGGCCCTGGGAAGCCCAATCTTCCCCTCGGGTTGCGAGGGAAAGCTGGGGGTGGCGCTCGAGTCACTGCAGGGCCTAAGAGACCTCACCTAAGCGTGTGTCCAGGACCTAATTTTCCTCTCCAGGGAAGGCAGGGATCTCGGGGTTGCATTCCAGGCTCCCCCGGGGAGTCAGGCCTCGTCTCGAGGGAAAGCCAAGGACTCCGCTCTCCTCTCGAGTCGCGACGCGGGTCTCTTGGAGCCCCCTGAGCGGCCTCAAGGGAGTCCAGCCTCCTCTTCCGTTTGGAGAGAGGACCCGGGATTGCTCTCCAGGCCATGCAGGAAAAGAAGGCCCTCAGCTCGCGAGGACGGGGGCGTCTCAGGGGTTTCCTGGAGCTGCGGCGCCCGTGGGGGTTTTCTCCCGAGGCACGACGAGGATCTCAGGGAGCCTCTCGTGCGGCGCCAGGGAAGTCAGGTCTCCATGCGCGTGGCGAGGGGGAGCGCGTCCTGGCTCTCGAGTCACGGGAGGGGACTAGGGCCTCGAGACGCGTTGAAGAAGGACTCTCGAGGTCTTTGTCGGGGGGCGGCGGGAAACCCTCGTGTCCCTCGCCTTCTGCCGGGGACCTTAGGGAACTTCCCAGGGTGCCTCTGAGAGGCGAGGGATCCTGTGGAGGTGGCGGGGCCCCTCGGGACTCCGCTGGGTCTGGCGCAACGGAAGAGGGCCTCACCTCGAGGGGAGGCAGGCACCTCAGGCTTCCTCTGCGTTTCGGACTCCGACCGCAGGGTCCCTGCAGAGTTGGGACAGGAGAGTCAGGCCTCGTCTTGTCTGAGGAAGGGAACCCCGCTGGCCTCTCGAGTTGCTCGGGGGGTCTCAGGCCCCTCGTCGAGCTGTGTGTGGAACCCGCGGGTCTTTGCGGACGATGCACGGGGGTGGCAGTGCCCCTTCGTGTTGTGCCTTCACCCACAGGGTTGCCTTCGAAGAGGGGTCCGGGCCTCGGGTCCTTCTCAAGAGCGGACCGGGGAATCGGGGGCGTTCGGCCTGTGGCCCCACCCACGTGGCTCGTCTCGAATTTCCTCGTGAGACCGGCCTCATCCTGAGGTGCGCCGGGAAGGCCGGGAACCCCTTCCAGACCACGCAGGGGAATCGCCTCTCCTGTCGCGATCAGGAGGGGAGAAGGGGCTCAGAGGAAGCGGTGCCGGGACCCTCGGTGTTCCCCTCGGGGGAACCCGGCGTGTCGGGGGACTTTTGGGGGTCGCAGGAAGGCTGTCAGGGACCGTCTCGCCCTTCAGGGCGGAACAGGGGACTTCCCTTGAGACGCCGTGGCGGGCAAGGGCCTCATCTTGCCAAGCGGTGGGAACCACGTGGTTTTTCTCGAGTTGCGGCGGCATTCTCGAGTTACGACGGGGATCTCAGCCTTCCCCTTGGGTTGGCCCTGGGAAGCCCAATCTTCCCCTCGGGTTGCGAGGGAAAGCTGGGGGTGGCGCTCGAGTCACTGCAGGGCCTAAGAGACCTCACCTAAGCGTGTGTCCGGGACCTAATTTTCCTCTCCAGGGAAGGCAGGGATCTCGGGGTTGCATTCCAGGCTCCCCCGGGGAGTCAGGCCTCGTCTCGAGGGGAAGCCAAGGACTCCGCTCTCCTCTCGAGTCGCGACGCGGGTCTCTTGGAGCCCCCTGAGCGGCCTCAAGGGAGTCCAGCCTCCTCTTCCGTTTGGAGAGAGGACCCGGGATTGCTCTCCAGGCCATGCAGGAAAAGAAGGCCCTCAGCTCGCGAGGACGGGGGCGTCTCAGGGGTTTCCTCGAGCTGCGGCGCCCGTGGGGGTTTTCTCCCGAGGCACGACGAGGATCTCAGGGAGCCTCTCGTGCGGCGCCAGGGAAGTCAGGTCTCCATGCGCGTGGCGAGGGGGAGCGCGTCCTGGCTCTCGAGTCACGGGAGGGGACTAGGGCCTCGAGACGCGTTGAAGAAGGACTCTCGAGGTCTTTGTCGGGGGGCGGCGGGAAACCCTCGTGTCCCTCGCCTTCTGCCGGGGACCTTAGGGAACTTCCCAGGGTGCCTCTGAGAGGCGAGGGATCCTGTGGAGGTGGCGGGGCCCCTCGGGACTCCGCTGGGTCTGGCGCAACGGAAGAGGGCCTCACCTCGAGGGGAGGCAGGCACCTCAGGCTTCCTCTGCGTTTCGGACTCCGACCGCAGGGTCCCTGCAGAGTTGGGACAGGAGAGTCAGGCCTCGTCTTGTCTGAGGAAGGGAACCCCGCTGGCCTCTCGAGTTGCTCGGGGGGTCTCAGGCCCCTCGTCGAGCTGTGTGTGGAACCCGCGGGTCTTTGCGGACGATGCACGGGGGTGGCAGTGCCCCTTCGTGTTGTGCCTTCACCCACAGGGTTGCCTTCGAAGAGGGGTCCGGGCCTCGGGTCCTTCTCAAGAGCGGACCGGGGAATCGGGGGCGTTCGGCCTGTGGCCCCACCCACGTGGCTCGTCTCGAATTTCCTCGTGAGACCGGCCTCATCCTGAGGTGCGCCGGGAAGGCCGGGAACCCCTTCCAGACCACGCAGGGGAATCGCCTCTCCTGTCGCGATCAGGAGGGGAGAAGGGGCTCAGAGGAAGCGGTGCCGGGACCCTCGGTGTTCCCCTCGGGGGAACCCGGCGTGTCGGGGGACTTTTGGGGGTCGCAGGAAGGCTGTCAGGGACCGTCTCGCCCTTCAGGGCGGAACAGGGGACTTCCCTTGAGACGCCGTCGCGGGCAAGGGCCTCATCTTGCCAAGCGGTGGGAACCACGTGGTTTTTCTCGAGTTGCGGCGGCATTCTCGAGTTACGACGGGGATCTCAGCCTTCCCCTTGGGTTGGCCCTGGGAAGCCCAATCTTCCCCTCGGGTTGCGAGGGAAAGCTGGGGGTGGCGCTCGAGTCACTGCAGGGCCTAAGAGACCTCACCTAAGCGTGTGTCCGGGACCTAATTTTCCTCTCCAGGGAAGGCAGGGATCTCGGGGTTGCATTCCAGGCTCCCCCGGGGAGTCAGGCCTCGTCTCGAGGGGAAGCCAAGGACTCCGCTCTCCTCTCGAGTCGCGACGCGGGTCTCTTGGAGCCCCCTGAGCGGCCTCAAGGGAGTCCAGCCTCCTCTTCCGTTTGGAGAGAGGACCCGGGATTGCTCTCCAGGCCATGCAGGAAAAGAAGGCCCTCAGCTCGCGAGGACGGGGGCGTCTCAGGGGTTTCCTCGAGCTGCGGCGCCCGTGGGGGTTTTCTCCCGAGGCACGACGAGGATCTCAGGGAGCCTCTCGTGCGGCGCCAGGGAAGTCAGGTCTCCATGCGCGTGGCGAGGGGGAGCGCGTCCTGGCTCTCGAGTCACGGGAGGGGACTAGGGCCTCGAGACGCGTTGAAGAAGGACTCTCGAGGTCTTTGTCGGGGGGCGGCGGGAAACCCTCGTGTCCCTCGCCTTCTGCCGGGGACCTTAGGGAACTTCCCAGGGTGCCTCTGAGAGGCGAGGGATCCTGTGGAGGTGGCGGGGCCCCTCGGGACTCCGCTGGGTCTGGCGCAACGGAAGAGGGCCTCACCTCGAGGGGAGGCAGGCACCTCAGGCTTCCTCTGCGTTTCGGACTCCGACCGCAGGGTCCCTGCAGAGTTGGGACAGGAGAGTCAGGCCTCGTCTTGTCTGAGGAAGGGAACCCCGCTGGCCTCTCGAGTTGCTCGGGGGGTCTCAGGCCCCTCGTCGAGCTGTGTGTGGAACCCGCGGGTCTTTGCGGACGATGCACGGGGGTGGCAGTGCCCCTTCGTGTTGTGCCTTCAGCCACAGGGTTGCCTTCGAAGAGGGGTCCGGGCCTCGGGTCCTTCTCAAGAGCGGACCGGGGAATCGGGGGCGTTCGGCCTGTGGCCCCACCCACGTGGCTCGTCTCGAATTTCCTCGTGAGACCGGCCTCATCCTGAGGTGCGCCGGGAAGGCCGGGAACCCCTTCCAGACCACGCAGGGGAATCGCCTCTCCTGTCGCCATCAGGAGGGGAGAAGGGGCTCAGAGGAAGCGGTGCCGGGACCCTCGGTGTTCCCCTCGGGGGAACCCGGCGTGTCGGGGGACTTTTGGGGGTCGCAGGAAGGCTGTCAGGGACCGTCTCGCCCTTCAGGGCGGAACAGGGGACTTCCCTTGAGACGCCGTCGCGGGCAAGGGCCTCATCTTGCCAAGCGGTGGGAACCACGTGGTTTTTCTCGAGTTGCGGCGGCATTCTCGAGTTACGACGGGGATCTCAGCCTTCCCCTTGGGTTGGCCCTGGGAAGCCCAATCTTCCCCTCGGGTTGCGAGGGAAAGCTGGGGGTGGCGCTCGAGTCACTGCAGGGCCTAAGAGACCTCACCTAAGCGTGTGTCCGGGACCTAATTTTCCTCTCCAGGGAAGGCAGGGATCTCGGGGTTGCATTCCAGGCTCCCCCGGGGAGTCAGGCCTCGTCTCGAGGGGAAGCCAAGGACTCCGCTCTCCTCTCGAGTCGCGACGCGGGTCTCTTGGAGCCCCCTGAGCGGCCTCAAGGGAGTCCAGCCTCCTCTTCCGTTTGGAGAGAGGACCCGGGATTGCTCTCCAGGCCATGCAGGAAAAGAAGGCCCTCAGCTCGCGAGGACGGGGGCGTCTCAGGGGTTTCCTCGAGCTGCGGCGCCCGTGGGGGTTTTCTCCCGAGGCACGACGAGGATCTCAGGGAGCCTCTCGTGCGGCGCCAGGGAAGTCAGGTCTCCATGCGCGTGGCGAGGGGGAGCGCGTCCTGGCTCTCGAGTCACGGGAGGGGACTAGGGCCTCGAGACGCGTTGAAGAAGGACTCTCGAGGTCTTTGTCGGGGGGCGGCGGGAAACCCTCGTGTCCCTCGCCTTCTGCCGGGGACCTTAGGGAACTTCCCAGGGTGCCTCTGAGAGGCGAGGGATCCTGTGGAGGTGGCGGGGCCCCTCGGGACTCCGCTGGGTCTGGCGCAACGGAAGAGGGCCTCACCTCGAGGGGAGGCAGGCACCTCAGGCTTCCTCTGCGTTTCGGACTCCGACCGCAGGGTCCCTGCAGAGTTGGGACAGGAGAGTCAGGCCTCGTCTTGTCTGAGGAAGGGAACCCCGCTGGCCTCTCGAGTTGCTCGGGGGGTCTCAGGCCCCTCGTCGAGCTGTGTGTGGAACCCGCGGGTCTTTGCGGACGATGCACGGGGGTGGCAGTGCCCCTTCGTGTTGTGCCTTCAGCCACAGGGTTGCCTTCGAAGAGGGGTCCGGGCCTCGGGTCCTTCTCAAGAGCGGACCGGGGAATCGGGGGCGTTCGGCCTGTGGCCCCACCCACGTGGCTCGTCTCGAATTTCCTCGTGAGACCGGCCTCATCCTGAGGTGCGCCGGGAAGGCCGGGAACCCCTTCCAGACCACGCAGGGGAATCGCCTCTCCTGTCGCGATCAGGAGGGGAGAAGGGGCTCAGAGGAAGCGGTGCCGGGACCCTCGGTGTTCCCCTCGGGGGAACCCGGCGTGTCGGGGGACTTTTGGGGGTCGCAGGAAGGCTGTCAGGGACCGTCTCGCCCTTCAGGGCGGAACAGGGGACTTCCCTTGAGACGCCGTCGCGGGCAAGGGCCTCATCTTGCCAAGCGGTGGGAACCACGTGGTTTTTCTCGAGTTGCGGCGGCATTCTCGAGTTACGACGGGGATCTCAGCCTTCCCCTTGGGTTGGCCCTGGGAAGCCCAATCTTCCCCTCGGGTTGCGAGGGAAAGCTGGGGGTGGCGCTCGAGTCACTGCAGGGCCTAAGAGACCTCACCTAAGCGTGTGTCCGGGACCTAATTTTCCTCTCCAGGGAAGGCAGGGATCTCGGGGTTGCATTCCAGGCTCCCCCGGGGAGTCAGGCCTCGTCTCGAGGGGAAGCCAAGGACTCCGCTCTCCTCTCGAGTCGCGACGCGGGTCTCTTGGAGCCCCCTGAGCGGCCTCAAGGGAGTCCAGCCTCCTCTTCCGTTTGGAGAGAGGACCCGGGATTGCTCTCCAGGCCATGCAGGAAAAGAAGGCCCTCAGCTCGCGAGGACGGGGGCGTCTCAGGGGTTTCCTCGAGCTGCGGCGCCCGTGGGGGTTTTCTCCCGAGGCACGACGAGGATCTCAGGGAGCCTCTCGTGCGGCGCCAGGGAAGTCAGGTCTCCATGCGCGTGGCGAGGGGGAGCGCGTCCTGGCTCTCGAGTCACGGGAGGGGACTAGGGCCTCGAGACGCGTTGAAGAAGGACTCTCGAGGTCTTTGTCGGGGGGCGGCGGGAAACCCTCGTGTCCCTCGCCTTCTGCCGGGGACCTTAGGGAACTTCCCAGGGTGCCTCTGAGAGGCGAGGGATCCTGTGGAGGTGGCGGGGCCCCTCGGGACTCCGCTGGGTCTGGCGCAACGGAAGAGGGCCTCACCTCGAGGGGAGGCAGGCACCTCAGGCTTCCTCTGCGTTTCGGACTCCGACCGCAGGGTCCCTGCAGAGTTGGGACAGGAGAGTCAGGCCTCGTCTTGTCTGAGGAAGGGAACCCCGCTGGCCTCTCGAGTTGCTCGGGGGGTCTCAGGCCCCTCGTCGAGCTGTGTGTGGAACCCGCGGGTCTTTGCGGACGATGCACGGGGGTGGCAGTGCCCCTTCGTGTTGTGCCTTCACCCACAGGGTTGCCTTCGAAGAGGGGTCCGGGCCTCGGGTCCTTCTCAAGAGCGGACCGGGGAATCGGGGGCGTTCGGCCTGTGGCCCCACCCACGTGGCTCGTCTCGAATTTCCTCGTGAGACCGGCCTCATCCTGAGGTGCGCCGGGAAGGCCGGGAACCCCTTCCAGACCACGCAGGGGAATCGCCTCTCCTGTCGCGATCAGGAGGGGAGAAGGGGCTCAGAGGAAGCGGTGCCGGGACCCTCGGTGTTCCCCTCGGGGGAACCCGGCGTGTCGGGGGACTTTTGGGGGTCGCAGGAAGGCTGTCAGGGACCGTCTCGCCCTTCAGGGCGGAACAGGGGACTTCCCTTGAGACGCCGTCGCGGGCAAGGGCCTCATCTTGCCAAGCGGTGGGAACCACGTGGTTTTTCTCGAGTTGCGGCGGCATTCTCGAGTTACGACGGGGATCTCAGCCTTCCCCTTGGGTTGGCCCTGGGAAGCCCAATCTTCCCCTCGGGTTGCGAGGGAAAGCTGGGGGTGGCGCTCGAGTCACTGCAGGGCCTAAGAGACCTCACCTAAGCGTGTGTCCGGGACCTAATTTTCCTCTCCAGGGAAGGCAGGGATCTCGGGGTTGCATTCCAGGCTCCCCCGGGGAGTCAGGCCTCGTCTCGAGGGGAAGCCAAGGACTCCGCTCTCCTCTCGAGTCGCGACGCGGGTCTCTTGGAGCCCCCTGAGCGGCCTCAAGGGAGTCCAGCCTCCTCTTCCGTTTGGAGAGAGGACCCGGGATTGCTCTCCAGGCCATGCAGGAAAAGAAGGCCCTCAGCTCGCGAGGACGGGGGCGTCTCAGGGGTTTCCTCGAGCTGCGGCGCCCGTGGGGGTTTTCTCCCGAGGCACGACGAGGATCTCAGGGAGCCTCTCGTGCGGCGCCAGGGAAGTCAGGTCTCCATGCGCGTGGCGAGGGGGAGCGCGTCCTGGCTCTCGAGTCACGGGAGGGGACTAGGGCCTCGAGACGCGTTGAAGAAGGACTCTCGAGGTCTTTGTCGGGGGGCGGCGGGAAACCCTCGTGTCCCTCGCCTTCTGCCGGGGACCTTAGGGAACTTCCCAGGGTGCCTCTGAGAGGCGAGGGGTCCTGTGGAGGTGGCGGGGCCCCTCGGGACTCCGCTGGGTCTGGCGCAACGGAAGAGGGCCTCACCTCGAGGGGAGGCAGGCACCTCAGGCTTCCTCTGCGTTTCGGACTCCGACCGCAGGGTCCCTGCAGAGTTGGGACAGGAGAGTCAGGCCTCGTCTTGTCTGAGGAAGGGAACCCCGCTGGCCTCTCGAGTTGCTCGGGGGGTCTCAGGCCCCTCGTCGAGCTGTGTGTGGAACCCGCGGGTCTTTGCGGACGATGCACGGGGGTGGCAGTGCCCCTTCGTGTTGTGCCTTCACCCACAGGGTTGCCTTCGAAGAGGGGTCCGGGCCTCGGGTCCTTCTCAAGAGCGGACCGGGGAATCGGGGGCGTTCGGCCTGTGGCCCCACCCACGTGGCTCGTCTCGAATTTCCTCGTGAGACCGGCCTCATCCTGAGGTGCGCCGGGAAGGCCGGGAACCCCTTCCAGACCACGCAGGGGAATCGCCTCTCCTGTCGCGATCAGGAGGGGAGAAGGGGCTCAGAGGAAGCGGTGCCGGGACCCTCGGTGTTCCCCTCGGGGGAACCCGGCGTGTCGGGGGACTTTTGGGGGTCGCAGGAAGGCTGTCAGGGACCGTCTCGCCCTTCAGGGCGGAACAGGGGACTTCCCTTGAGACGCCGTCGCGGGCAAGGGCCTCATCTTGCCAAGCGGTGGGAACCACGTGGTTTTTCTCGAGTTGCGGCGGCATTCTCGAGTTACGACGGGGATCTCAGCCTTCCCCTTGGGTTGGCCCTGGGAAGCCCAATCTTCCCCTCGGGTTGCGAGGGAAAGCTGGGGGTGGCGCTCGAGTCACTGCAGGGCCTAAGAGACCTCACCTAAGCGTGTGTCCGGGACCTAATTTTCCTCTCCAGGGAAGGCAGGGATCTCGGGGTTGCATTCCAGGCTCCCCCGGGGAGTCAGGCCTCGTCTCGAGGGGAAGCCAAGGACTCCGCTCTCCTCTCGAGTCGCGACGCGGGTCTCTTGGAGCCCCCTGAGCGGCCTCAAGGGAGTCCAGCCTCCTCTTCCGTTTGGAGAGAGGACCCGGGATTGCTCTCCAGGCCATGCAGGAAAAGAAGGCCCTCAGCTCGCGAGGACGGGGGCGTCTCAGGGGTTTCCTCGAGCTGCGGCGCCCGTGGGGGTTTTCTCCCGAGGCACGACGAGGATCTCAGGGAGCCTCTCGTGCGGCGCCAGGGAAGTCAGGTCTCCATGCGCGTGGCGAGGGGGAGCGCGTCCTGGCTCTCGAGTCACGGGAGGGGACTAGGGCCTCGAGACTTGTTGAAGAAGGACTCTCGAGGTCTTTGTCGGGGGGCGGCGGGAAACCCTCGTGTCCCTCGCCTTCTGCCGGGGACCTTAGGGAACTTCCCAGGGTGCCTCTGAGAGGCGAGGGATCCTGTGGAGGTGGCGGGGCCCCTCGGGACTCCGCTGGGTCTGGCGCAACGGAAGAGGGCCTCACCTCGAGGGGAGGCAGGCACCTCAGGCTTCCTCTGCGTTTCGGACTCCGACCGCAGGGTCCCTGCAGAGTTGGGACAGGAGAGTCAGGCCTCGTCTTGTCTGAGGAAGGGAACCCCGCTGGCCTCTCGAGTTGCTCGGGGGGTCTCAGGCCCCTCGTCGAGCTGTGTGTGGAACCCGCGGGTCTTTGCGGACGATGCACGGGGGTGGCAGTGCCCCTTCGTGTTGTGCCTTCACCCACAGGGTTGCCTTCGAAGAGGGGTCCGGGCCTCGGGTCCTTCTCAAGAGCGGACCGGGGAATCGGGGGCGTTCGGCCTGTGGCCCCACCCACGTGGCTCGTCTCGAATTTCCTCGTGAGACCGGCCTCATCCTGAGGTGCGCCGGGAAGGCCGGGAACCCCTTCCAGACCACGCAGGGGAATCGCCTCTCCTGTCGCGATCAGGAGGGGAGAAGGGGCTCAGAGGAAGCGGTGCCGGGACCCTCGGTGTTCCCCTCGGGGGAACCCGGCGTGTCGGGGGACTTTTGGGGGTCGCAGGAAGGCTGTCAGGGACCGTCTCGCCCTTCAGGGCGGAACAGGGGACTTCCCTTGAGACGCCGTCGCGGGCAAGGGCCTCATCTTGCCAAGCGGTGGGAACCACGTGGTTTTTCTCGAGTTGCGGCGGCATTCTCGAGTTACGACGGGGATCTCAGCCTTCCCCTTGGGTTGGCCCTGGGAAGCCCAATCTTCCCCTCGGGTTGCGAGGGAAAGCTGGGGGTGGCGCTCGAGTCACTGCAGGGCCTAAGAGACCTCACCTAAGCGTGTGTCCGGGACCTAATTTTCCTCTCCAGGGAAGGCAGGGATCTCGGGGTTGCATTCCAGGCTCCCCCGGGGAGTCAGGCCTCGTCTCGAGGGGAAGCCAAGGACTCCGCTCTCCTCTCGAGTCGCGACGCGGGTCTCTTGGAGCCCCCTGAGCGGCCTCAAGGGAGTCCAGCCTCCTCTTCCGTTTGGAGAGAGGACCCGGGATTGCTCTCCAGGCCATGCAGGAAAAGAAGGCCCTCAGCTCGCGAGGACGGGGGCGTCTCAGGGGTTTCCTCGAGCTGCGGCGCCCGTGGGGGTTTTCTCCCGAGGCACGACGAGGATCTCAGGGAGCCTCTCGTGCGGCGCCAGGGAAGTCAGGTCTCCATGCGCGTGGCGAGGGGGAGCGCGTCCTGGCTCTCGAGTCACGGGAGGGGACTAGGGCCTCGAGACGCGTTGAAGAAGGACTCTCGAGGTCTTTGTCGGGGGGCGGCGGGAAACCCTCGTGTCCCTCGCCTTCTGCCGGGGACCTTAGGGAACTTCCCAGGGTGCCTCTGAGAGGCGAGGGATCCTGTGGAGGTGGCGGGGCCCCTCGGGACTCCGCTGGGTCTGGCGCAACGGAAGAGGGCCTCACCTCGAGGGGAGGCAGGCACCTCAGGCTTCCTCTGCGTTTCGGACTCCGACCGCAGGGTCCCTGCAGAGTTGGGACAGGAGAGTCAGGCCTCGTCTTGTCTGAGGAAGGGAACCCCGCTGGCCTCTCGAGTTGCTCGGGGGGTCTCAGGCCCCTCGTCGAGCTGTGTGTGGAACCCGCGGGTCTTTGCGGACGATGCACGGGGGTGGCAGTGCCCCTTCGTGTTGTGCCTTCACCCACAGGGTTGCCTTCGAAGAGGGGTCCGGGCCTCGGGTCCTTCTCAAGAGCGGACCGGGGAATCGGGGGCGTTCGGCCTGTGGCCCCACCCACGTGGCTCGTCTCGAATTTCCTCGTGAGACCGGCCTCATCCTGAGGTGCGCCGGGAAGGCCGGGAACCCCTTCCAGACCACGCAGGGGAATCGCCTCTCCTGTCGCGATCAGGAGGGGAGAAGGGGCTCAGAGGAAGCGGTGCCGGGACCCTCGGTGTTCCCCTCGGGGGAACCCGGCGTGTCGGGGGACTTTTGGGGGTCGCAGGAAGGCTGTCAGGGACCGTCTCGCCCTTCAGGGTGGAACAGGGGACTTCCCTTGAGACGCCGTCGCGGGCAAGGGCCTCATCTTGCCAAGCGGTGGGAACCACGTGGTTTTTCTCGAGTTGCGGCGGCATTCTCGAGTTACGACGGGGATCTCAGCCTTCCCCTTGGGTTGGCCCTGGGAAGCCCAATCTTCCCCTCGGGTTGCGAGGGAAAGCTGGGGGTGGCGGTCGAGTCACTGCAGGGCCTAAGAGACCTCACCTAAGCGTGTGTCCGGGACCTAATTTTCCTCTCCAGGGAAGGCAGGGATCTCGGGGTTGCATTCCAGGCTCCCCCGGGGAGTCAGGCCTCGTCTCGAGGGGAAGCCAAGGACTCCGCTCTCCTCTCGAGTCGCGACGCGGGTCTCTTGGAGCCCCCTGAGCGGCCTCAAGGGAGTCCAGCCTCCTCTTCCGTTTGGAGAGAGGACCCGGGATTGCTCTCCAGGCCATGCAGGAAAAGAAGGCCCTCAGCTCGCGAGGACGGGGGCGTCTCAGGGGTTTCCTCGAGCTGCGGCGCCCGTGGGGGTTTTCTCCCGAGGCACGACGAGGATCTCAGGGAGCCTCTCGTGCGGCGCCAGGGAAGTCAGGTCTCCATGCGCGTGGCGAGGGGGAGCGCGTCCTGGCTCTCGAGTCACGGGAGGGGACTAGGGCCTCGAGACGCGTTGAAGAAGGACTCTCGAGGTCTTTGTCGGGGGGCGGCGGGAAACCCTCGTGTCCCTCGCCTTCTGCCGGGGACCTTAGGGAACTTCCCAGGGTGCCTCTGAGAGGCGAGGGATCCTGTGGAGGTGGCGGGGCCCCTCGGGACTCCGCTGGGTCTGGCGCAACGGAAGAGGGCCTCACCTCGAGGGGAGGCAGGCACCTCAGGCTTCCTCTGCGTTTCGGACTCCGACCGCAGGGTCCCTGCAGAGTTGGGACAGGAGAGTCAGGCCTCGTCTTGTCTGAGGAAGGGAACCCCGCTGGCCTCTCGAGTTGCTCGGGGGGTCTCAGGCCCCTCGTCGAGCTGTGTGTGGAACCCGCGGGTCTTTGCGGACGATGCACGGGGGTGGCAGTGCCCCTTCGTGTTGTGCCTTCACCCACAGGGTTGCCTTCGAAGAGGGGTCCGGGCCTCGGGTCCTTCTCAAGAGCGGACCGGGGAATCGGGGGCGTTCGGCCTGTGGCCCCACCCACGTGGCTCGTCTCGAATTTCCTCGTGAGACCGGCCTCATCCTGAGGTGCGCCGGGAAGGCCGGGAACCCCTTCCAGACCACGCAGGGGAATCGCCTCTCCTGTCGCGATCAGGAGGGGAGAAGGGGCTCAGAGGAAGCGGTGCCGGGACCCTCGGTGTTCCCCTCGGGGGAACCCGGCGTGTCGGGGGACTTTTGGGGGTCGCAGGAAGGCTGTCAGGGACCGTCTCGCCCTTCAGGGCGGAACAGGGGACTTCCCTTGAGACGCCGTCGCGGGCAAGGGCCTCATCTTGCCAAGCGGTGGGAACCACGTGGTTTTTCTCGAGTTGCGGCGGCATTCTCGAGTTACGACGGGGATCTCAGCCTTCCCCTTGGGTTGGCCCTGGGAAGCCCAATCTTCCCCTCGGGTTGCGAGGGAAAGCTGGGGGTGGCGCTCGAGTCACTGCAGGGCCTAAGAGACCTCACCTAAGCGTGTGTCCGGGACCTAATTTTCCTCTCCAGGGAAGGCAGGGATCTCGGGGTTGCATTCCAGGCTCCCCCGGGGAGTCAGGCCTCGTCTCGAGGGGAAGCCAAGGACTCCGCTCTCCTCTCGAGTCGCGACGCGGGTCTCTTGGAGCCCCCTGAGCGGCCTCAAGGGAGTCCAGCCTCCTCTTCCGTTTGGAGAGAGGACCCGGGATTGCTCTCCAGGCCATGCAGGAAAAGAAGGCCCTCAGCTCGCGAGGACGGGGGCGTCTCAGGGGTTTCCTCGAGCTGCGGCGCCCGTGGGGGTTTTCTCCCGAGGCACGACGAGGATCTCAGGGAGCCTCTCGTGCGGCGCCAGGGAAGTCAGGTCTCCATGCGCGTGGCGAGGGGGAGCGCGTCCTGGCTCTCGAGTCACGGGAGGGGACTAGGGCCTCGAGACGCGTTGAAGAAGGACTCTCGAGGTCTTTGTCGGGGGGCGGCGGGAAACCCTCGTGTCCCTCGCCTTCTGCCGGGGACCTTAGGGAACTTCCCAGGGTGCCTCTGAGAGGCGAGGGATCCTGTGGAGGTGGCGGGGCCCCTCGGGACTCCGCTGGGTCTGGCGCAACGGAAGAGGGCCTCACCTCGAGGGGAGGCAGGCACCTCAGGCTTCCTCTGCGTTTCGGACTCCGACCGCAGGGTCCCTGCAGAGTTGGGACAGGAGAGTCAGGCCTCGTCTTGTCTGAGGAAGGGAACCCCGCTGGCCTCTCGAGTTGCTCGGGGGGTCTCAGGCCCCTCGTCGAGCTGTGTGTGGAACCCGCGGGTCTTTGCGGACGATGCACGGGGGTGGCAGTGCCCCTTCGTGTTGTGCCTTCACCCACAGGGTTGCCTTCGAAGAGGGGTCCGGGCCTCGGGTCCTTCTCAAGAGCGGACCGGGGAATCGGGGGCGTTCGGCCTGTGGCCCCACCCACGTGGCTCGTCTCGAATTTCCTCGTGAGACCGGCCTCATCCTGAGGTGCGCCGGGAAGGCCGGGAACCCCTTCCAGACCACGCAGGGGAATCGCCTCTCCTGTCGCGATCAGGAGGGGAGAAGGGGCTCAGAGGAAGCGGTGCCGGGACCCTCGGTGTTCCCCTCGGGGGAACCCGGCGTGTCGGGGGACTTTTGGGGGTCGCAGGAAGGCTGTCAGGGACCGTCTCGCCCTTCAGGGTGGAACAGGGGACTTCCCTTGAGACGCCGTCGCGGGCAAGGGCCTCATCTTGCCAAGCGGTGGGAACCACGTGGTTTTTCTCGAGTTGCGGCGGCATTCTCGAGTTACGACGGGGATCTCAGCCTTCCCCTTGGGTTGGCCCTGGGAAGCCCAATCTTCCCCTCGGGTTGCGAGGGAAAGCTGGGGGTGGCGGTCGAGTCACTGCAGGGCCTAAGAGACCTCACCTAAGCGTGTGTCCGGGACCTAATTTTCCTCTCCAGGGAAGGCAGGGATCTCGGGGTTGCATTCCAGGCTCCCCCGGGGAGTCAGGCCTCGTCTCGAGGGGAAGCCAAGGACTCCGCTCTCCTCTCGAGTCGCGACGCGGGTCTCTTGGAGCCCCCTGAGCGGCCTCAAGGGAGTCCAGCCTCCTCTTCCGTTTGGAGAGAGGACCCGGGATTGCTCTCCAGGCCATGCAGGAAAAGAAGGCCCTCAGCTCGCGAGGACGGGGGCGTCTCAGGGGTTTCCTCGAGCTGCGGCGCCCGTGGGGGTTTTCTCCCGAGGCACGACGAGGATCTCAGGGAGCCTCTCGTGCGGCGCCAGGGAAGTCAGGTCTCCATGCGCGTGGCGAGGGGGAGCGCGTCCTGGCTCTCGAGTCACGGGAGGGGACTAGGGCCTCGAGACGCGTTGAAGAAGGACTCTCGAGGTCTTTGTCGGGGGGCGGCGGGAAACCCTCGTGTCCCTCGCCTTCTGCCGGGGACCTTAGGGAACTTCCCAGGGTGCCTCTGAGAGGCGAGGGATCCTGTGGAGGTGGCGGGGCCCCTCGGGACTCCGCTGGGTCTGGCGCAACGGAAGAGGGCCTCACCTCGAGGGGAGGCAGGCACCTCAGGCTTCCTCTGCGTTTCGGACTCCGACCGCAGGGTCCCTGCAGAGTTGGGACAGGAGAGTCAGGCCTCGTCTTGTCTGAGGAAGGGAACCCCGCTGGCCTCTCGAGTTGCTCGGGGGGTCTCAGGCCCCTCGTCGAGCTGTGTGTGGAACCCGCGGGTCTTTGCGGACGATGCACGGGGGTGGCAGTGCCCCTTCGTGTTGTGCCTTCACCCACAGGGTTGCCTTCGAAGAGGGGTCCGGGCCTCGGGTCCTTCTCAAGAGCGGACCGGGGAATCGGGGGCGTTCGGCCTGTGGCCCCACCCACGTGGCTCGTCTCGAATTTCCTCGTGAGACCGGCCTCATCCTGAGGTGCGCCGGGAAGGCCGGGAACCCCTTCCAGACCACGCAGGGGAATCGCCTCTCCTGTCGCGATCAGGAGGGGAGAAGGGGCTCAGAGGAAGCGGTGCCGGGACCCTCGGTGTTCCCCTCGGGGGAACCCGGCGTGTCGGGGGACTTTTGGGGGTCGCAGGAAGGCTGTCAGGGACCGTCTCGCCCTTCAGGGCGGAACAGGGGACTTCCCTTGAGACGCCGTCGCGGGCAAGGGCCTCATCTTGCCAAGCGGTGGGAACCACGTGGTTTTTCTCGAGTTGCGGCGGCATTCTCGAGTTACGACGGGGATCTCAGCCTTCCCCTTGGGTTGGCCCTGGGAAGCCCAATCTTCCCCTCGGGTTGCGAGGGAAAGCTGGGGGTGGCGCTCGAGTCACTGCAGGGCCTAAGAGACCTCACCTAAGCGTGTGTCCGGGACCTAATTTTCCTCTCCAGGGAAGGCAGGGATCTCGGGGTTGCATTCCAGGCTCCCCCGGGGAGTCAGGCCTCGTCTCGAGGGGAAGCCAAGGACTCCGCTCTCCTCTCGAGTCGCGACGCGGGTCTCTTGGAGCCCCCTGAGCGGCCTCAAGGGAGTCCAGCCTCCTCTTCCGTTTGGAGAGAGGACCCGGGATTGCTCTCCAGGCCATGCAGGAAAAGAAGGCCCTCAGCTCGCGAGGACGGGGGCGTCTCAGGGGTTTCCTCGAGCTGCGGCGCCCGTGGGGGTTTTCTCCCGAGGCACGACGAGGATCTCAGGGAGCCTCTCGTGCGGCGCCAGGGAAGTCAGGTCTCCATGCGCGTGGCGAGGGGGAGCGCGTCCTGGCTCTCGAGTCACGGGAGGGGACTAGGGCCTCGAGACGCGTTGAAGAAGGACTCTCGAGGTCTTTGTCGGGGGGCGGCGGGAAACCCTCGTGTCCCTCGCCTTCTGCCGGGGACCTTAGGGAACTTCCCAGGGTGCCTCTGAGAGGCGAGGGATCCTGTGGAGGTGGCGGGGCCCCTCGGGACTCCGCTGGGTCTGGCGCAACGGAAGAGGGCCTCACCTCGAGGGGAGGCAGGCACCTCAGGCTTCCTCTGCGTTTCGGACTCCGACCGCAGGGTCCCTGCAGAGTTGGGACAGGAGAGTCAGGCCTCGTCTTGTCTGAGGAAGGGAACCCCGCTGGCCTCTCGAGTTGCTCGGGGGGTCTCAGGCCCCTCGTCGAGCTGTGTGTGGAACCCGCGGGTCTTTGCGGACGATGCACGGGGGTGGCAGTGCCCCTTCGTGTTGTGCCTTCACCCACAGGGTTGCCTTCGAAGAGGGGTCCGGGCCTCGGGTCCTTCTCAAGAGCGGACCGGGGAATCGGGGGCGTTCGGCCTGTGGCCCCACCCACGTGGCTCGTCTCGAATTTCCTCGTGAGACCGGCCTCATCCTGAGGTGCGCCGGGAAGGCCGGGAACCCCTTCCAGACCACGCAGGGGAATCGCCTCTCCTGTCGCGATCAGGAGGGGAGAAGGGGCTCAGAGGAAGCGGTGCCGGGACCCTCGGTGTTCCCCTCGGGGGAACCCGGCGTGTCGGGGGACTTTTGGGGGTCGCAGGAAGGCTGTCAGGGACCGTCTCGCCCTTCAGGGTGGAACAGGGGACTTCCCTTGAGACGCCGTCGCGGGCAAGGGCCTCATCTTGCCAAGCGGTGGGAACCACGTGGTTTTTCTCGAGTTGCGGCGGCATTCTCGAGTTACGACGGGGATCTCAGCCTTCCCCTTGGGTTGGCCCTGGGAAGCCCAATCTTCCCCTCGGGTTGCGAGGGAAAGCTGGGGGTGGCGGTCGAGTCACTGCAGGGCCTAAGAGACCTCACCTAAGCGTGTGTCCGGGACCTAATTTTCCTCTCCAGGGAAGGCAGGGATCTCGGGGTTGCATTCCAGGCTCCCCCGGGGAGTCAGGCCTCGTCTCGAGGGGAAGCCAAGGACTCCGCTCTCCTCTCGAGTCGCGACGCGGGTCTCTTGGAGCCCCCTGAGCGGCCTCAAGGGAGTCCAGCCTCCTCTTCCGTTTGGAGAGAGGACCCGGGATTGCTCTCCAGGCCATGCAGGAAAAGAAGGCCCTCAGCTCGCGAGGACGGGGGCGTCTCAGGGGTTTCCTCGAGCTGCGGCGCCCGTGGGGGTTTTCTCCCGAGGCACGACGAGGATCTCAGGGAGCCTCTCGTGCGGCGCCAGGGAAGTCAGGTCTCCATGCGCGTGGCGAGGGGGAGCGCGTCCTGGCTCTCGAGTCACGGGAGGGGACTAGGGCCTCGAGACGCGTTGAAGAAGGACTCTCGAGGTCTTTGTCGGGGGGCGGCGGGAAACCCTCGTGTCCCTCGCCTTCTGCCGGGGACCTTAGGGAACTTCCCAGGGTGCCTCTGAGAGGCGAGGGATCCTGTGGAGGTGGCGGGGCCCCTCGGGACTCCGCTGGGTCTGGCGCAACGGAAGAGGGCCTCACCTCGAGGGGAGGCAGGCACCTCAGGCTTCCTCTGCGTTTCGGACTCCGACCGCAGGGTCCCTGCAGAGTTGGGACAGGAGAGTCAGGCCTCGTCTTGTCTGAGGAAGGGAACCCCGCTGGCCTCTCGAGTTGCTCGGGGGGTCTCAGGCCCCTCGTCGAGCTGTGTGTGGAACCCGCGGGTCTTTGCGGACGATGCACGGGGGTGGCAGTGCCCCTTCGTGTTGTGCCTTCAGCCACAGGGTTGCCTTCGAAGAGGGGTCCGGGCCTCGGGTCCTTCTCAAGAGCGGACCGGGGAATCGGGGGCGTTCGGCCTGTGGCCCCACCCACGTGGCTCGTCTCGAATTTCCTCGTGAGACCGGCCTCATCCTGAGGTGCGCCGGGAAGGCCGGGAACCCCTTCCAGACCACGCAGGGGAATCGCCTCTCCTGTCGCGATCAGGAGGGGAGAAGGGGCTCAGAGGAAGCGGTGCCGGGACCCTCGGTGTTCCCCTCGGGGGAACCCGGCGTGTCGGGGGACTTTTGGGGGTCGCAGGAAGGCTGTCAGGGACCGTCTCGCCCTTCAGGGCGGAACAGGGGACTTCCCTTGAGACGCCGTCGCGGGCAAGGGCCTCATCTTGCCAAGCGGTGGGAACCACGTGGTTTTTCTCGAGTTGCGGCGGCATTCTCGAGTTACGACGGGGATCTCAGCCTTCCCCTTGGGTTGGCCCTGGGAAGCCCAATCTTCCCCTCGGGTTGCGAGGGAAAGCTGGGGGTGGCGCTCGAGTCACTGCAGGGCCTAAGAGACCTCACCTAAGCGTGTGTCCGGGACCTAATTTTCCTCTCCAGGGAAGGCAGGGATCTCGGGGTTGCATTCCAGGCTCCCCCGGGGAGTCAGGCCTCGTCTCGAGGGGAAGCCAAGGACTCCGCTCTCCTCTCGAGTCGCGACGCGGGTCTCTTGGAGCCCCCTGAGCGGCCTCAAGGGAGTCCAGCCTCCTCTTCCGTTTGGAGAGAGGACCCGGGATTGCTCTCCAGGCCATGCAGGAAAAGAAGGCCCTCAGCTCGCGAGGACGGGGGCGTCTCAGGGGTTTCCTCGAGCTGCGGCGCCCGTGGGGGTTTTCTCCCGAGGCACGACGAGGATCTCAGGGAGCCTCTCGTGCGGCGCCAGGGAAGTCAGGTCTCCATGCGCGTGGCGAGGGGGAGCGCGTCCTGGCTCTCGAGTCACGGGAGGGGACTAGGGCCTCGAGACGCGTTGAAGAAGGACTCTCGAGGTCTTTGTCGGGGGGCGGCGGGAAACCCTCGTGTCCCTCGCCTTCTGCCGGGGACCTTAGGGAACTTCCCAGGGTGCCTCTGAGAGGCGAGGGATCCTGTGGAGGTGGCGGGGCCCCTCGGGACTCCGCTGGGTCTGGCGCAACGGAAGAGGGCCTCACCTCGAGGGGAGGCAGGCACCTCAGGCTTCCTCTGCGTTTCGGACTCCGACCGCAGGGTCCCTGCAGAGTTGGGACAGGAGAGTCAGGCCTCGTCTTGTCTGAGGAAGGGAACCCCGCTGGCCTCTCGAGTTGCTCGGGGGGTCTCAGGCCCCTCGTCGAGCTGTGTGTGGAACCCGCGGGTCTTTGCGGACGATGCACGGGGGTGGCAGTGCCCCTTCGTGTTGTGCCTTCACCCACAGGGTTGCCTTCGAAGAGGGGTCCGGGCCTCGGGTCCTTCTCAAGAGCGGACCGGGGAATCGGGGGCGTTCGGCCTGTGGCCCCACCCACGTGGCTCGTCTCGAATTTCCTCGTGAGACCGGCCTCATCCTGAGGTGCGCCGGGAAGGCCGGGAACCCCTTCCAGACCACGCAGGGGAATCGCCTCTCCTGTCGCGATCAGGAGGGGAGAAGGGGCTCAGAGGAAGCGGTGCCGGGACCCTCGGTGTTCCCCTCGGGGGAACCCGGCGTGTCGGGGGACTTTTGGGGGTCGCAGGAAGGCTGTCAGGGACCGTCTCGCCCTTCAGGGCGGAACAGGGGACTTCCCTTGAGACGCCGTCGCGGGCAAGGGCCTCATCTTGCCAAGCGGTGGGAACCACGTGGTTTTTCTCGAGTTGCGGCGGCATTCTCGAGTTACGACGGGGATCTCAGCCTTCCCCTTGGGTTGGCCCTGGGAAGCCCAATCTTCCCCTCGGGTTGCGAGGGAAAGCTGGGGGTGGCGCTCGAGTCACTGCAGGGCCTAAGAGACCTCACCTAAGCGTGTGTCCGGGACCTAATTTTCCTCTCCAGGGAAGGCAGGGATCTCGGGGTTGCATTCCAGGCTCCCCCGGGGAGTCAGGCCTCGTCTCGAGGGGAAGCCAAGGACTCCGCTCTCCTCTCGAGTCGCGACGCGGGTCTCTTGGAGCCCCCTGAGCGGCCTCAAGGGAGTCCAGCCTCCTCTTCCGTTTGGAGAGAGGACCCGGGATTGCTCTCCAGGCCATGCAGGAAAAGAAGGCCCTCAGCTCGCGAGGACGGGGGCGTCTCAGGGGTTTCCTCGAGCTGCGGCGCCCGTGGGGGTTTTCTCCCGAGGCACGACGAGGATCTCAGGGAGCCTCTCGTGCGGCGCCAGGGAAGTCAGGTCTCCATGCGCGTGGCGAGGGGGAGCGCGTCCTGGCTCTCGAGTCACGGGAGGGGACTAGGGCCTCGAGACGCGTTGAAGAAGGACTCTCGAGGTCTTTGTCGGGGGGCGGCGGGAAACCCTCGTGTCCCTCGCCTTCTGCCGGGGACCTTAGGGAACTTCCCAGGGTGCCTCTGAGAGGCGAGGGATCCTGTGGAGGTGGCGGGGCCCCTCGGGACTCCGCTGGGTCTGGCGCAACGGAAGAGGGCCTCACCTCGAGGGGAGGCAGGCACCTCAGGCTTCCTCTGCGTTTCGGACTCCGACCGCAGGGTCCCTGCAGAGTTGGGACAGGAGAGTCAGGCCTCGTCTTGTCTGAGGAAGGGAACCCCGCTGGCCTCTCGAGTTGCTCGGGGGGTCTCAGGCCCCTCGTCGAGCTGTGTGTGGAACCCGCGGGTCTTTGCGGACGATGCACGGGGGTGGCAGTGCCCCTTCGTGTTGTGCCTTCACCCACAGGGTTGCCTTCGAAGAGGGGTCCGGGCCTCGGGTCCTTCTCAAGAGCGGACCGGGGAATCGGGGGCGTTCGGCCTGTGGCCCCACCCACGTGGCTCGTCTCGAATTTCCTCGTGAGACCGGCCTCATCCTGAGGTGCGCCGGGAAGGCCGGGAACCCCTTCCAGACCACGCAGGGGAATCGCCTCTCCTGTCGCCATCAGGAGGGGAGAAGGGGCTCAGAGGAAGCGGTGCCGGGACCCTCGGTGTTCCCCTCGGGGGAACCCGGCGTGTCGGGGGACTTTTGGGGGTCGCAGGAAGGCTGTCAGGGACCGTCTCGCCCTTCAGGGCGGAACAGGGGACTTCCCTTGAGACGCCGTCGCGGGCAAGGGCCTCATCTTGCCAAGCGGTGGGAACCACGTGGTTTTTCTCGAGTTGCGGCGGCATTCTCGAGTTACGACGGGGATCTCAGCCTTCCCCTTGGGTTGGCCCTGGGAAGCCCAATCTTCCCCTCGGGTTGCGAGGGAAAGCTGGGGGTGGCGCTCGAGTCACTGCAGGGCCTAAGAGACCTCACCTAAGCGTGTGTCCGGGACCTAATTTTCCTCTCCAGGGAAGGCAGGGATCTCGGGGTTGCATTCCAGGCTCCCCCGGGGAGTCAGGCCTCGTCTCGAGGGGAAGCCAAGGACTCCGCTCTCCTCTCGAGTCGCGACGCGGGTCTCTTGGAGCCCCCTGAGCGGCCTCAAGGGAGTCCAGCCTCCTCTTCCGTTTGGAGAGAGGACCCGGGATTGCTCTCCAGGCCATGCAGGAAAAGAAGGCCCTCAGCTCGCGAGGACGGGGGCGTCTCAGGGGTTTCCTCGAGCTGCGGCGCCCGTGGGGGTTTTCTCCCGAGGCACGACGAGGATCTCAGGGAGCCTCTCGTGCGGCGCCAGGGAAGTCAGGTCTCCATGCGCGTGGCGAGGGGGAGCGCGTCCTGGCTCTCGAGTCACGGGAGGGGACTAGGGCCTCGAGACGCGTTGAAGAAGGACTCTCGAGGTCTTTGTCGGGGGGCGGCGGGAAACCCTCGTGTCCCTCGCCTTCTGCCGGGGACCTTAGGGAACTTCCCAGGGTGCCTCTGAGAGGCGAGGGATCCTGTGGAGGTGGCGGGGCCCCTCGGGACTCCGCTGGGTCTGGCGCAACGGAAGAGGGCCTCACCTCGAGGGGAGGCAGGCACCTCAGGCTTCCTCTGCGTTTCGGACTCCGACCGCAGGGTCCCTGCAGAGTTGGGACAGGAGAGTCAGGCCTCGTCTTGTCTGAGGAAGGGAACCCCGCCGGCCTCTCGAGTTGCTCGGGGGGTCTCAGGCCCCTCGTCGAGCTGTGTGTGGAACCCGCGGGTCTTTGCGGACGATGCACGGGGGTGGCAGTGCCCCTTCGTGTTGTGCCTTCAGCCACAGGGTTGCCTTCGAAGAGGGGTCCGGGCCTCGGGTCCTTCTCAAGAGCGGACCGGGGAATCGGGGGCGTTCGGCCTGTGGCCCCACCCACGTGGCTCGTCTCGAATTTCCTCGTGAGACCGGCCTCATCCTGAGGTGCGCCGGGAAGGCCGGGAACCCCTTCCAGACCACGCAGGGGAATCGCCTCTCCTGTCGCGATCAGGAGGGGAGAAGGGGCTCAGAGGAAGCGGTGCCGGGACCCTCGGTGTTCCCCTCGGGGGAACCCGGCGTGTCGGGGGACTTTTGGGGGTCGCAGGAAGGCTGTCAGGGACCGTCTCGCCCTTCAGGGCGGAACAGGGGACTTCCCTTGAGACGCCGTCGCGGGCAAGGGCCTCATCTTGCCAAGCGGTGGGAACCACGTGGTTTTTCTCGAGTTGCGGCGGCATTCTCGAGTTACGACGGGGATCTCAGCCTTCCCCTTGGGTTGGCCCTGGGAAGCCCAATCTTCCCCTCGGGTTGCGAGGGAAAGCTGGGGGTGGCGCTCGAGTCACTGCAGGGCCTAAGAGACCTCACCTAAGCGTGTGTCCGGGACCTAATTTTCCTCTCCAGGGAAGGCAGGGATCTCGGGGTTGCATTCCAGGCTCCCCCGGGGAGTCAGGCCTCGTCTCGAGGGGAAGCCAAGGACTCCGCTCTCCTCTCGAGTCGCGACGCGGGTCTCTTGGAGCCCCCTGAGCGGCCTCAAGGGAGTCCAGCCTCCTCTTCCGTTTGGAGAGAGGACCCGGGATTGCTCTCCAGGCCATGCAGGAAAAGAAGGCCCTCAGCTCGCGAGGACGGGGGCGTCTCAGGGGTTTCCTCGAGCTGCGGCGCCCGTGGGGGTTTTCTCCCGAGGCACGACGAGGATCTCAGGGAGCCTCTCGTGCGGCGCCAGGGAAGTCAGGTCTCCATGCGCGTGGCGAGGGGGAGCGCGTCCTGGCTCTCGAGTCACGGGAGGGGACTAGGGCCTCGAGACGCGTTGAAGAAGGACTCTCGAGGTCTTTGTCGGGGGGCGGCGGGAAACCCTCGTGTCCCTCGCCTTCTGCCGGGGACCTTAGGGAACTTCCCAGGGTGCCTCTGAGAGGCGAGGGATCCTGTGGAGGTGGCGGGGCCCCTCGGGACTCCGCTGGGTCTGGCGCAACGGAAGAGGGCCTCACCTCGAGGGGAGGCAGGCACCTCAGGCTTCCTCTGCGTTTCGGACTCCGACCGCAGGGTCCCTGCAGAGTTGGGACAGGAGAGTCAGGCCTCGTCTTGTCTGAGGAAGGGAACCCCGCCGGCCTCTCGAGTTGCTCAGGGGGTCTCAGGCCCCTCGTCGAGCTGTGTGTGGAACCCGCGGGTCTTTGCGGACGATGCACGGGGGTGGCAGTGCCCCTTCATGTTGTGCCTTCACCCACAGGGTTGCCTTCGAAGAGGGGTCCGGGCCTCGGGTCCTTCTCAAGAGCGGACCGGGGAATCGGGGGCGTTCGGCCTGTGGCCCCACCCACGTGGCTCGTCTCGAATTTCCTCGTGAGACCGGCCTCATCCTGAGGTGCGCCGGGAAGGCCGGGAACCCCTTCCAGACCACGCAGGGGAATCGCCTCTCCTGTCGCGATCAGGAGGGGAGAAGGGGCTCAGAGGAAGCGGTGCCGGGACCCTCGGTGTTCCCCTCGGGGGAACCCGGCGTGTCGGGGGACTTTTGGGGGTCGCAGGAAGGCTGTCAGGGACCGTCTCGCCCTTCAGGGCGGAACAGGGGACTTCCCTTGAGACGCCGTCGCGGGCAAGGGCCTCATCTTGCCAAGCGGTGGGAACCACGTGGTTTTTCTCGAGTTGCGGCGGCATTCTCGAGTTACGACGGGGATCTCAGCCTTCCCCTTGGGTTGGCCCTGGGAAGCCCAATCTTCCCCTCGGGTTGCGAGGGAAAGCTGGGGGTGGCGCTCGAGTCACTGCAGGGCCTAAGAGACCTCACCTAAGCGTGTGTCCGGGACCTAATTTTCCTCTCCAGGGAAGGCAGGGATCTCGGGGTTGCATTCCAGGCTCCCCCGGGGAGTCAGGCCTCATCTCGAGGGGAAGCCAAGGACTCCGCTCTCCTCTCGAGTCGCGACGCGGGTCTCTTGGAGCCCCCTGAGCGGCCTCAAGGGAGTCCAGCCTCCTCTTCCGTTTGGAGAGAGGACCCGGGATTGCTCTCCAGGCCATGCAGGAAAAGAAGGCCCTCAGCTCGCGAGGACAGGGGCGTCTCAGGGGTTTCCTCGAGCTGCGGCGCCCGTGGGGGTTTTCTCCCGAGGCACGACGAGGATCTCAGGGAGCCTCTCGTGCGGCGCCAGGGAAGTCAGGTCTCCATGCGCGTGGCGAGGGGGAGCGCGTCCTGGCTCTCGAGTCACGGGAGGGGACTAGGGCCTCGAGACGCGTTGAAGAAGGACTCTCGAGGTCTTTGTCGGGGGGCGGCGGGAAACCCTCGTGTCCCTCGCCTTCTGCCGGGGACCTTAGGGAACTTCCCAGGGTGCCTCTGAGAGGCGAGGGATCCTGTGGAGGTGGCGGGGCCCCTCGGGACTCCGCTGGGTCTGGCGCAACGGAAGAGGGCCTCACCTCGAGGGGAGGCAGGCACCTCAGGCTTCCTCTGCGTTTCGGACTCCGACCGCAGGGTCCCTGCAGAGTTGGGACAGGAGAGTCAGGCCTCGTCTTGTCTGAGGAAGGGAACCCCGCCGGCCTCTCGAGTTGCTCAGGGGGTCTCAGGCCCCTCGTCGAGCTGTGTGTGGAACCCGCGGGTCTTTGCGGACGATGCACGGGGGAGGCAGTGCCCCTTCGTGTTGTGCCTTCACCCACAGGGTTGCCTTCGAAGAGGGGTCCGGGCCTCGGGTCCTTCTCAAGAGCGGACCGGGGAATCGGGGGCGTTCGGCCTGTGGCCCCACCCACGTGGCTCGTCTCGAATTTCCTCGTGAGACCGGCCTCATCCTGAGGTGCGCCGGGAAGGCCGGGAACCCCTTCCAGACCACGCAGGGGAATCGCCTCTCCTGTCGCGATCAGGAGGGGAGAAGGGGCTCAGAGGAAGCGGTGCCGGGACCCTCGGTGTTCCCCTCGGGGGAACCCGGCGTGTCGGGGGACTTTTGGGGGTCGCAGGAAGGCTGTCAGGGACCGTCTCGCCCTTCAGGGCGGAACAGGGGACTTCCCTTGAGACGCCGTCGCGGGCAAGGGCCTCATCTTGCCA
Organism: Bubalus kerabau; assembly: GCF_029407905.1. Taxonomy (NCBI): domain Eukaryota; kingdom Metazoa; phylum Chordata; class Mammalia; order Artiodactyla; family Bovidae; genus Bubalus; species Bubalus kerabau. The sequence continues at coordinate 633,480 of NW_026577915.1, read as the reverse complement.
AGCGGTGGGAACCACGTGGTTTTTCTCGAGTTGCGGCGGCATTCTCGAGTTACGACGGGGATCTCAGCCTTCCCCTTGGGTTGGCCCTGGGAAGCCCAATCTTCCCCTCGGGTTGCGAGGGAAAGCTGGGGGTGGCGCTCGAGTCACTGCAGGGCCTAAGAGACCTCACCTAAGCGTGTGTCCGGGACCTAATTTTCCTCTCCAGGGAAGGCAGGGATCTCGGGGTTGCATTCCAGGCTCCCCCGGGGAGTCAGGCCTCGTCTCGAGGGGAAGCCAAGGACTCCGCTCTCCTCTCGAGTCGCGACGCGGGTCTCTTGGAGCCCCCTGAGCGGCCTCAAGGGAGTCCAGCCTCCTCTTCCGTTTGGAGAGAGGACCCGGGATTGCTCTCCAGGCCATGCAGGAAAAGAAGGCCCTCAGCTCGCGAGGACGGGGGCGTCTCAGGGGTTTCCTCGAGCTGCGGCGCCCGTGGGGGTTTTCTCCCGAGGCACGACGAGGATCTCAGGGAGCCTCTCGTGCGGCGCCAGGGAAGTCAGGTCTCCATGCGCGTGGCGAGGGGGAGCGCGTCCTGGCTCTCGAGTCACGGGAGGGGACTAGGGCCTCGAGACGCGTTGAAGAAGGACTCTCGAGGTCTTTGTCAGGGGGCGGCGGGAAACCCTCGTGTCCCTCGCCTTCTGCCGGGGACCTTAGGGAACTTCCCAGGGTGCCTCTGAGAGGCGAGGGATCCTGTGGAGGTGGCGGGGCCCCTCGGGACTCCGTTGGGTCTGGCGCAACGGAAGAGGGCCTCACCTCGAGGGGAGGCAGGCACCTCAGGCTTCCTCTGCGTTTCGGACTCCGACCGCAGGGTCCCTGCAGAGTTGGGACAGGAGAGTCAGGCCTCGTCTTGTCTGAGGAAGGGAACCCCGCCGGCCTCTCGAGTTGCTCAGGGGTTCTCAGGCCCCTCGTCGAGCTGTGTGTGGAACCCGCGGGTCTTTGCGGACGATGCACGGGGGAGGCAGTGCCCCTTCGTGTTGTGCCTTCACCCACAGGGTTGCCTTCGAAGAGGGGTCCGGGCCTCGGGTCCTTCTCAAGAGCGGACCGGGGAATCGGGGGCGTTCGGCCTGTGGCCCCACCCACGTGGCTCGTCTCGAATTTCCTCGTGAGACCGGCCTCATCCTGAGGTGCGCCGGGAAGGCCGGGAACCCCTTCCAGACCACGCAGGGGAATCGCCTCTCCTGTCGCGATCAGGAGGGGAGAAGGGGCTCAGAGGAAGCGGTGCCGGGACCCTCGGTGTTCCCCTCGGGGGAACCCGGCGTGTCGGGGGACTTTTGGGGGTCGCAGGAAGGCTGTCAGGGACCGTCTCGCCCTTCAGGGCGGAACAGGGGACTTCCCTTGAGACGCCGTCGCGGGCAAGGGCCTCATCTTGCCAAGCGGTGGGAACCACGTGGTTTTTCTCGAGTTGCGGCGGCATTCTCGAGTTACGACGGGGATCTCAGCCTTCCCCTTGGGTTGGCCCTGGGAAGCCCAATCTTCCCCTCGGGTTGCGAGGGAAAGCTGGGGGTGGCGCTCGAGTCACTGCAGGGCCTAAGAGACCTCACCTAAGCGTGTGTCCGGGACCTAATTTTCCTCTCCAGGGAAGGCAGGGATCTCGGGGTTGCATTCCAGGCTCCCCCGGGGAGTCAGGCCTCGTCTCGAGGGGAAGCCAAGGACTCCGCTCTCCTCTCGAGTCGCGACGCGGGTCTCTTGGAGCCCCCTGAGCGGCCTCAAGGGAGTCCAGCCTCCTCTTCCGTTTGGAGAGAGGACCCGGGATTGCTCTCCAGGCCATGCAGGAAAAGAAGGCCCTCAGCTCGCGAGGACGGGGGCGTCTCAGGGGTTTCCTCGAGCTGCGGCGCCCGTGGGGGTTTTCTCCCGAGGCACGACGAGGATCTCAGGGAGCCTCTCGTGCGGCGCCAGGGAAGTCAGGTCTCCATGCGCGTGGCGAGGGGGAGCGCGTCCTGGCTCTCGAGTCACGGGAGGGGACTAGGGCCTCGAGACGCGTTGAAGAAGGACTCTCGAGGTCTTTGTCGGGGGGCGGCGGGAAACCCTCGTGTCCCTCGCCTTCTGCCGGGGACCTTAGGGAACTTCCCAGGGTGCCTCTGAGAGGCGAGGGATCCTGTGGAGGTGGCGGGGCCCCTCGGGACTCCGCTGGGTCTGGCGCAACGGAAGAGGGCCTCACCTCGAGGGGAGGCAGGCACCTCAGGCTTCCTCTGCGTTTCGGACTCCGACCGCAGGGTCCCTGCAGAGTTGGGACAGGAGAGTCAGGCCTCGTCTTGTCTGAGGAAGGGAACCCCGCCGGCCTCTCGAGTTGCTCAGGGGTTCTCAGGCCCCTCGTCGAGCTGTGTGTGGAACCCGCGGGTCTTTGCGGACGATGCACGGGGGAGGCAGTGCCCCTTCGTGTTGTGCCTTCACCCACAGGGTTGCCTTCGAAGAGGGGTCCGGGCCTCGGGTCCTTCTCAAGAGCGGACCGGGGAATCGGGGGCGTTCGGCCTGTGGCCCCACCCACGTGGCTCGTCTCGAATTTCCTCGTGAGACCGGCCTCATCCTGAGGTGCGCCGGGAAGGCCGGGAACCCCTTCCAGACCACGCAGGGGAATCGCCTCTCCTGTCGCGATCAGGAGGGGAGAAGGGGCTCAGAGGAAGCGGTGCCGGGACCCTCGGTGTTCCCCTCGGGGGAACCCGGTGTGTCGGGGGACTTTTGGGGGTCGCAGGAAGGCTGTCAGGGACCGTCTCGCCCTTCAGGGCGGAACAGGGGACTTCCCTTGAGACGCCGTCGCGGGCAAGGGCCTCATCTTGCCAAGCGGTGGGAACCACGTGGTTTTTCTCGAGTTGCGGCGGCATTCTCGAGTTACGACGGGGATCTCAGCCTTCCCCTTGGGTTGGCCCTGGGAAGCCCAATCTTCCCCTCGGGTTGCGAGGGAAAGCTGGGGGTGGCGCTCGAGTCACTGCAGGGCCTAAGAGACCTCACCTAAGCGTGTGTCCGGGACCTAATTTTCCTCTCCAGGGAAGGCAGGGATCTCGGGGTTGCATTCCAGGCTCCCCCGGGGAGTCAGGCCTCGTCTCGAGGGGAAGCCAAGGACTCCGCTCTCCTCTCGAGTCGCGATGCGGGTCTCTTGGAGCCCCCTGAGCGGCCTCAAGGGAGTCCAGCCTCCTCTTCCGTTTGGAGAGAGGACCCGGGATTGCTCTCCAGGCCATGCAGGAAAAGAAGGCCCTCAGCTCGCGAGGACGGGGGCGTCTCAGGGGTTTCCTCGAGCTGCGGCGCCCGTGGGGGTTTTCTCCCGAGGCACGACGAGGATCTCAGGGAGCCTCTCGTGCGGCGCCAGGGAAGTCAGGTCTCCATGCGCGTGGCGAGGGGGAGCGCGTCCTGGCTCTCGAGTCACGGGAGGGGACTAGGGCCTCGAGACGCGTTGAAGAAGGACTCTCGAGGTCTTTGTCGGGGGGCGGCGGGAAACCCTCGTGTCCCTCGCCTTCTGCCGGGGACCTTAGGGAACTTCCCAGGGTGCCTCTGAGAGGCGAGGGATCCTGTGGAGGTGGCGGGGCCCCTCGGGACTCCGCTGGGTCTGGCGCAACGGAAGAGGGCCTCACCTCGAGGGGAGGCAGGCACCTCAGGCTTCCTCTGCGTTTCGGACTCCGACCGCAGGGTCCCTGCAGAGTTGGGACAGGAGAGTCAGGCCTCGTCTTGTCTGAGGAAGGGAACCCCGCTGGCCTCTCGAGTTGCTCAGGGGGTCTCAGGCCCCTCGTCGAGCTGTGTGTGGAACCCGCGGGTCTTTGCGGACGATGCACGGGGGAGGCAGTGCCCCTTCGTGTTGTGCCTTCACCCACAGGGTTGCCTTCGAAGAGGGGTCCGGGCCTCGGGTCCTTCTCAAGAGCGGACCGGGGAATCGGGGGCGTTCGGCCTGTGGCCCCACCCACGTGGCTCGTCTCGAATTTCCTCGTGAGACCGGCCTCATCCTGAGGTGCGCCGGGAAGGCCGGGAACCCCTTCCAGACCACGCAGGGGAATCGCCTCTCCTGTCGCGATCAGGAGGGGAGAAGGGGCTCAGAGGAAGCGGTGCCGGGACCCTCGGTGTTCCCCTCGGGGGAACCCGGCGTGTCGGGAGACTTTTGGGGGTCGCAGGAAGGCTGTCAGGGACCGTCTCGCCCTTCAGGGCGGAACAGGGGACTTCCCTTGAGACGCCGTCGCGGGCAAGGGCCTCATCTTGCCAAGCGGTGGGAACCACGTGGTTTTTCTCGAGTTGCGGCGGCATTCTCGTGTTACGACGGGGATCTCAGCCTTCCCCTTGGGTTGGCCCTGGGAAGCCCAATCTTCCCCTCGGGTTGCGAGGGAAAGCTGGGGGTGGCGCTCGAGTCACTGCAGGGCCTAAGAGACCTCACCTAAGCGTGTGTCCGGGACCTAATTTTCCTCTCCAGGGAAGGCAGGGATCTCGGGGTTGCATTCCAGGCTCCCCCGGGGAGTCAGGCCTCGTCTCGAGGGGAAGCCAAGGACTCCGCTCTCCTCTCGAGTCGCGACGCGGGTCTCTTGGAGCCCCCTGAGCGGCCTCAAGGGAGTCCAGCCTCCTCTTCCGTTTGGAGAGAGGACCCGGGATTGCTCTCCAGGCCATGCAGGAAAAGAAGGCCCTCAGCTCGCGAGGACGGGGGCGTCTCAGGGGTTTCCTCGAGCTGCGGCGCCCGTGGGGGTTTTCTCCCGAGGCACGACGAGGATCTCAGGGAGCCTCTCGTGCGGCGCCAGGGAAGTCAGGTCTCCATGCGCGTGGCGAGGGGGAGCGCGTCCTGGCTCTCGAGTCACGGGAGGGGACTAGGGCCTCGAGACGCGTTGAAGAAGGACTCTCGAGGTCTTTGTCGGGGGGCGGCGGGAAACCCTCGTGTCCCTCGCCTTCTGCCGGGGACCTTAGGGAACTTCCCAGGGTGCCTCTGAGAGGCGAGGGATCCTGTGGAGGTGGCGGGGCCCCTCGGGACTCCGCTGGGTCTGGCGCAACGGAAGAGGGCCTCACCTCGAGGGGAGGCAGGCACCTCAGGCTTCCTCTGCGTTTCGGACTCCGACCGCAGGGTCCCTGCAGAGTTGGGACAGGAGAGTCAGGCCTCGTCTTGTCTGAGGAAGGGAACCCCGCCGGCCTCTCGAGTTGCTCAGGGGGTCTCAGGCCCCTCGTCGAGCTGTGTGTGGAACCCGCGGGTCTTTGCGGACGATGCACGGGGGAGGCAGTGCCCCTTCGTGTTGTGCCTTCACCCACAGGGTTGCCTTCGAAGAGGGGTCCGGGCCTCGGGTCCTTCTCAAGAGCGGACCGGGGAATCGGGGGCGTTCGGCCTGTGGCCCCACCCACGTGGCTCGTCTCGAATTTCCTCGTGAGACCGGCCTCATCCTGAGGTGCGCCGGGAAGGCCGGGAACCCCTTCCAGACCACGCAGGGGAATCGCCTCTCCTGTCGCGATCAGGAGGGGAGAAGGGGCTCAGAGGAAGCGGTGCCGGGACCCTCGGTGTTCCCCTCGGGGGAACCCGGCGTGTCGGGGGACTTTTGGGGGTCGCAGGAAGGCTGTCAGGGACCGTCTCGCCCTTCAGGGCGGAACAGGGGACTTCCCTTGAGACGCCGTCGCGGGCAAGGGCCTCATCTTGCCAAGCGGTGGGAACCACGTGGTTTTTCTCGAGTTGCGGCGGCATTCTCGTGTTACGACGGGGATCTCAGCCTTCCCCTTGGGTTGGCCCTGGGAAGCCCAATCTTCCCCTCGGGTTGCGAGGGAAAGCTGGGGGTGGCGCTCGAGTCACTGCAGGGCCTAAGAGACCTCACCTAAGCGTGTGTCCGGGACCTAATTTTCCTCTCCAGGGAAGGCAGGGATCTCGGGGTTGCATTCCAGGCTCCCCCGGGGAGTCAGGCCTCGTCTCGAGGGGAAGCCAAGGACTCCGCTCTCCTCTCGAGTCGCGACGCGGGTCCCTTGGAGCCCCCTGAGCGGCCTCAAGGGAGTCCAGCCTCCTCTTCCGTTTGGAGAGAGGACCCGGGATTGCTCTCCAGGCCATGCAGGAAAAGAAGGCCCTCAGCTCGCGAGGACGGGGGCGTCTCAGGGGTTTCCTCGAGCTGCGGCGCCCGTGGGGGTTTTCTCCCGAGGCACGACGAGGATCTCAGGGAGCCTCTCGTGCGGCGCCAGGGAAGTCAGGTCTCCATGCGCGTGGCGAGGGGGAGCGCGTCCTGGCTCTCGAGTCACGGGAGGGGACTAGGGCCTCGAGACGCGTTGAAGAAGGACTCTCGAGGTCTTTGTCGGGGGGCGGCGGGAAACCCTCGTGTCCCTCGCCTTCTGCCGGGGACCTTAGGGAACTTCCCAGGGTGCCTCTGAGAGGCGAGGGATCCTGTGGAGGTGGCGGGGCCCCTCGGGACTCCGCTGGGTCTGGCGCAACGGAAGAGGGCCTCACCTCGAGGGGAGGCAGGCACCTCAGGCTTCCTCTGCGTTTCGGACTCCGACCGCAGGGTCCCTGCAGAGTTGGGACAGGAGAGTCAGGCCTCGTCTTGTCTGAGGAAGGGAACCCCGCCGGCCTCTCGAGTTGCTCAGGGGGTCTCAGGCCCCTCGTCGAGCTGTGTGTGGAACCCGCGGGTCTTTGCGGACGATGCACGGGGGAGGCAGTGCCCCTTCGTGTTGTGCCTTCACCCACAGGGTTGCCTTCGAAGAGGGGTCCGGGCCTCGGGTCCTTCTCAAGAGCGGACCGGGGAATCGGGGGCGTTCGGCCTGTGGCCCCACCCACGTGGCTCGTCTCGAATTTCCTCGTGAGACCGGCCTCATCCTGAGGTGCGCCGGGAAGGCCGGGAACCCCTTCCAGACCACGCAGGGGAATCGCCTCTCCTGTCGCGATCAGGAGGGGAGAAGGGGCTCAGAGGAAGCGGTGCCGGGACCCTCGGTGTTCCCCTCGGGGGAACCCGGCGTGTCGGGGGACTTTTGGGGGTCGCAGGAAGGCTGTCAGGGACCGTCTCGCCCTTCAGGGCGGAACAGGGGACTTCCCTTGAGACGCCGTCGCGGGCAAGGGCCTCATCTTGCCAAGCGGTGGGAACCACGTGGTTTTTCTCGAGTTGCGGCGGCATTCTCGAGTTACGACGGGGATCTCAGCCTTCCCCTTGGGTTGGCCCTGGGAAGCCCAATCTTCCCCTCGGGTTGCGAGGGAAAGCTGGGGGTGGCGCTCGAGTCACTGCAGGGCCTAAGAGACCTCACCTAAGCGTGTGTCCGGGACCTAATTTTCCTCTCCAGGGAAGGCAGGGATCTCGGGGTTGCATTCCAGGCTCCCCCGGGGAGTCAGGCCTCGTCTCGAGGGGAAGCCAAGGACTCCGCTCTCCTCTCGAGTCGCGACGCGGGTCTCTTGGAGCCCCCTGAGCGGCCTCAAGGGAGTCCAGCCTCCTCTTCCGTTTGGAGAGAGGACCCGGGATTGCTCTCCAGGCCATGCAGGAAAAGAAGGCCCTCAGCTCGCGAGGACGGGGGCGTCTCAGGGGTTTCCTCGAGCTGCGGCGCCCGTGGGGGTTTTCTCCCGAGGCACGACGAGGATCTCAGGGAGCCTCTCGTGCGGCGCCAGGGAAGTCAGGTCTCCATGCGCGTGGCGAGGGGGAGCGCGTCCTGGCTCTCGAGTCACGGGAGGGGACTAGGGCCTCGAGACGCGTTGAAGAAGGACTCTCGAGGTCTTTGTCGGGGGGCGGCGGGAAACCCTCGTGTCCCTCGCCTTCTGCCGGGGACCTTAGGGAACTTCCCAGGGTGCCTCTGAGAGGCGAGGGATCCTGTGGAGGTGGCGGGGCCCCTCGGGACTCCGCTGGGTCTGGCGCAACGGAAGAGGGCCTCACCTCGAGGGGAGGCAGGCACCTCAGGCTTCCTCTGCGTTTCGGACTCCGACCGCAGGGTCCCTGCAGAGTTGGGACAGGAGAGTCAGGCCTCGTCTTGTCTGAGGAAGGGAACCCCGCCGGCCTCTCGAGTTGCTCAGGGGGTCTCAGGCCCCTCGTCGAGCTGTGTGTGGAACCCGCGGGTCTTTGCGGACGATGCACGGGGGTGGCAGTGCCCCTTCGTGTTGTGCCTTCACCCACAGGGTTGCCTTCGAAGAGGGGTCCGGGCCTCGGGTCCTTCTCAAGAGCGGACCGGGGAATCGGGGGCGTTCGGCCTGTGGCCCCACCCACGTGGCTCGTCTGGAATTTCCTCGTGAGACCGGCCTCATCCTGAGGTGCGCCGGGAAGGCCGGGAACCCCTTCCAGACCACGCAGGGGAATCGCCTCTCCTGTCGCCATCAGGAGGGGAGAAGGGGCTCAGAGGAAGCGGTGCCGGGACCCTCGGTGTTCCCCTCGGGGGAACCCGGCGTGTCGGGGGACTTTTGGGGGTCGCAGGAAGGCTGTCAGGGACCGTCTCGCCCTTCAGGGCGGAACAGGGGACTTCCCTTGAGACGCCGTCGCGGGCAAGGGCCTCATCTTGCCAAGCGGTGGGAACCACGTGGTTTTTCTCGAGTTGCGGCGGCATTCTCGAGTTACGACGGGGATCTCAGCCTTCCCCTTGGGTTGGCCCTGGGAAGCCCAATCTTCAACTCGGGTTGCGAGGGAAAGCTGGGGGTGGCGCTCGAGTCACTGCAGGGCCTAAGAGACCTCACCTAAGCGTGTGTCCGGGACCTAATTTTCCTCTCCAGGGAAGGCAGGGATATCGGGGTTGCATTCCAGGCTCCCCCGGGGAGTCAGGCCTCGTCTCGAGGGGAAGCCAAGGACTCCGCTCTCCTCTCGAGTCGCGACGCGGGTCTCTTGGAGCCCCCTGAGCGGCCTCAAGGGAGTCCAGCCTCCTCTTCCGTTTGGAGAGAGGACCCGGGATTGCTCTCCAGGCCATGCAGGAAAAGAAGGCCCTCAGCTCGCGAGGACGGGGGCGTCTCAGGGGTTTCCTCGAGCTGCGGCGCCCGTGGGGGTTTTCTCCCGAGGCACGACGAGGATCTCAGGGAGCCTCTCGTGCGGCGCCAGGGAAGTCAGGTCTCCATGCGCGTGGCGAGGGGGAGCGCGTCCTGGCTCTCGAGTCACGGGAGGGGACTAGGGCCTCGAGACGCGTTGAAGAAGGACTCTCGAGGTCTTTGTCGGGGGGCGGCGGGAAACCCTCGTGTCCCTCGCCTTCTGCCGGGGACCTTAGGGAACTTCCCAGGGTGCCTCTGAGAGGCGAGGGATCCTGTGGAGGTGGCGGGGCCCCTCGGGACTCCGCTGGGTCTGGCGCAACGGAAGAGGGCCTCACCTCGAGGGGAGGCAGGCACCTCAGGCTTCCTCTGCGTTTCGGACTCCGACCGCAGGGTCCCTGCAGAGTTGGGACAGGAGAGTCAGGCCTCGTCTTGTCTGAGGAAGGGAACCCCGCCGGCCTCTCGAGTTGCTCAGGGGGTCTCAGGCCCCTCGTCGAGCTGTGTGTGGAACCCGCGGGTCTTTGCGGACGATGCACGGGGGAGGCAGTGCCCCTTCGTGTTGTGCCTTCACCCACAGGGTTGCCTTCGAAGAGGGGTCCGGGCCTCGGGTCCTTCTCAAGAGCGGACCGGGGAATCGGGGGCGTTCGGCCTGTGGCCCCACCCACGTGGCTCGTCTCGAATTTCCTCGTGAGACCGGCCTCATCCTGAGGTGCGCCGGGAAGGCCGGGAACCCCTTCCAGACCACGCAGGGGAATCGCCTCTCCTGTCGCGATCAGGAGGGGAGAAGGGGCTCAGAGGAAGCGGTGCCGGGACCCTCGGTGTTCCCCTCGGGGGAACCCGGCGTGTCGGGGGACTTTTGGGGGTCGCAGGAAGGCTGTCAGGGACCGTCTCGCCCTTCAGGGCGGAACAGGGGACTTCCCTTGAGACGCCGTCGCGGGCAAGGGCCTCATCTTGCCAAGCGGTGGGAACCACGTGGTTTTTCTCGAGTTGCGGCGGCATTCTCGAGTTACGACGGGGATCTCAGCCTTCCCCTTGGGTTGGCCCTGGGAAGCCCAATCTTCCCCTCGGGTTGCGAGGGAAAGCTGGGGGTGGCGCTCGAGTCACTGCAGGGCCTAAGAGACCTCACCTAAGCGTGTGTCCGGGACCTAATTTTCCTCTCCAGGGAAGGCAGGGATCTCGGGGTTGCATTCCAGGCTCCCCCGGGGAGTCAGGCCTCGTCTCGAGGGGAAGCCAAGGACTCCGCTCTCCTCTCGAGTCGCGACGCGGGTCTCTTGGAGCCCCCTGAGCGGCCTCAAGGGAGTCCAGCCTCCTCTTCCGTTTGGAGAGAGGACCCGGGATTGCTCTCCAGGCCATGCAGGAAAAGAAGGCCCTCAGCTCGCGAGGACGGGGGCGTCTCAGGGGTTTCCTCGAGCTGCGGCGCCCGTGGGGGTTTTCTCCCGAGGCACGACGAGGATCTCAGGGAGCCTCTCGTGCGGCGCCAGGGAAGTCAGGTCTCCATGCGCGTGGCGAGGGGGAGCGCGTCCTGGCTCTCGAGTCACGGGAGGGGACTAGGGCCTCGAGACGCGTTGAAGAAGGACTCTCGAGGTCTTTGTCGGGGGGCGGCGGGAAACCCTCGTGTCCCTCGCCTTCTGCCGGGGACCTTAGGGAACTTCCCAGGGTGCCTCTGAGAGGCGAGGGATCCTGTGGAGGTGGCGGGGCCCCTCGGGACTCCGCTGGGTCTGGCGCAACGGAAGAGGGCCTCACCTCGAGGGGAGGCAGGCACCTCAGGCTTCCTCTGCGTTTCGGACTCCGACCGCAGGGTCCCTGCAGAGTTGGGACAGGAGAGTCAGGCCTCGTCTTGTCTGAGGAAGGGAACCCCGCCGGCCTCTCGAGTTGCTCAGGGGGTCTCAGGCCCCTCGTCGAGCTGTGTGTGGAACCCGCGGGTCTTTGCGGACGATGCACGGGGGTGGCAGTGCCCCTTCGTGTTGTGCCTTCACCCACAGGGTTGCCTTCGAAGAGGGGTCCGGGCCTCGGGTCCTTCTCAAGAGCGGACCGGGGAATCGGGGGCGTTCGGCCTGTGGCCCCACCCACGTGGCTCGTCTGGAATTTCCTCGTGAGACCGGCCTCATCCTGAGGTGCGCCGGGAAGGCCGGGAACCCCTTCCAGACCACGCAGGGGAATCGCCTCTCCTGTCGCGATCAGGAGGGGAGAAGGGGCTCAGAGGAAGCGGTGCCGGGACCCTCGGTGTTCCCCTCGGGGGAACCCGGCGTGTCGGGGGACTTTTGGGGGTCGCAGGAAGGCTGTCAGGGACCGTCTCGCCCTTCAGGGCGGAACAGGGGACTTCCCTTGAGACGCCGTCGCGGGCAAGGGCCTCATCTTGCCAAGCGGTGGGAACCACGTGGTTTTTCTCGAGTTGCGGCGGCATTCTCGAGTTACGACGGGGATCTCAGCCTTCCCCTTGGGTTGGCCCTGGGAAGCCCAATCTTCCCCTCGGGTTGCGAGGGAAAGCTGGGGGTGGCGCTCGAGTCACTGCAGGGCCTAAGAGACCTCACCTAAGCGTGTGTCCGGGACCTAATTTTCCTCTCCAGGGAAGGCAGGGATCTCGGGGTTGCATTCCAGGCTCCCCCGGGGAGTCAGGCCTCGTCTCGAGGGGAAGCCAAGGACTCCGCTCTCCTCTCGAGTCGCGACGCGGGTCTCTTGGAGCCCCCTGAGCGGCCTCAAGGGAGTCCAGCCTCCTCTTCCGTTTGGAGAGAGGACCCGGGATTGCTCTCCAGGCCATGCAGGAAAAGAAGGCCCTCAGCTCGCGAGGACGGGGGCGTCTCAGGGGTTTCCTCGAGCTGCGGCGCCCGTGGGGGTTTTCTCCCGAGGCACGACGAGGATCTCAGGGAGCCTCTCGTGCGGCGCCAGGGAAGTCAGGTCTCCATGCGCGTGGCGAGGGGGAGCGCGTCCTGGCTCTCGAGTCACGGGAGGGGACTAGGGCCTCGAGACGCGTTGAAGAAGGACTCTCGAGGTCTTTGTCGGGGGGCGGCGGGAAACCCTCGTGTCCCTCGCCTTCTGCCGGGGACCTTAGGGAACTTCCCAGGGTGCCTCTGAGAGGCGAGGGATCCTGTGGAGGTGGCGGGGCCCCTCGGGACTCCGCTGGGTCTGGCGCAACGGAAGAGGGCCTCACCTCGAGGGGAGGCAGGCACCTCAGGCTTCCTCTGCGTTTCGGACTCCGACCGCAGGGTCCCTGCAGAGTTGGGACAGGAGAGTCAGGCCTCGTCTTGTCTGAGGAAGGGAACCCCGCCGGCCTCTCGAGTTGCTCAGGGGGTCTCAGGCCCCTCGTCGAGCTGTGTGTGGAACCCGCGGGTCTTTGCGGACGATGCACGGGGGTGGCAGTGCCCCTTCGTGTTGTGCCTTCACCCACAGGGTTGCCTTCGAAGAGGGGTCCGGGCCTCGGGTCCTTCTCAAGAGCGGACCGGGGAATCGGGGGCGTTCGGCCTGTGGCCCCACCCACGTGGCTCGTCTCGAATTTCCTCGTGAGACCGGCCTCATCCTGAGGTGCGCCGGGAAGGCCGGGAACCCCTTCCAGACCACGCAGGGGAATCGCCTCTCCTGTCGCGATCAGGAGGGGAGAAGGGGCTCAGAGGAAGCGGTGCCGGGACCCTCGGTGTTCCCCTCGGGGGAACCCGGCGTGTCGGGGGACTTTTGGGGGTCGCAGGAAGGCTGTCAGGGACCGTCTCGCCCTTCAGGGCGGAACAGGGGACTTCCCTTGAGACGCCGTCGCGGGCAAGGGCCTCATCTTGCCAAGCGGTGGGAACCACGTGGTTTTTCTCGAGTTGCGGCGGCATTCTCGAGTTACGACGGGGATCTCAGCCTTCCCCTTGGGTTGGCCCTGGGAAGCCCAATCTTCCCCTCGGGTTGCGAGGGAAAGCTGGGGGTGGCGCTCGAGTCACTGCAGGGCCGAAGAGACCTCACCTAAGCGTGTGTCCGGGACCTAATTTTCCTCTCCAGGGAAGGCAGGGATCTCGGGGTTGCATTCCAGGCTCCCCCGGGGAGTCAGGCCTCGTCTCGAGGGGAAGCCAAGGACTCCGCTCTCCTCTCGAGTCGCGACGCGGGTCTCTTGGAGCCCCCTGAGCGGCCTCAAGGGAGTCCAGCCTCCTCTTCCGTTTGGAGAGAGGACCCGGGATTGCTCTCCAGGCCATGCAGAAAAAGAAGGCCCTCAGCTCGCGAGGACGGGGGCGTCTCAGGGGTTTCCTCGAGCTGCGGCGCCCGTGGGGGTTTTCTCCCGAGGCACGACGAGGATCTCAGGGAGCCTCTCGTGCGGCGCCAGGGAAGTCAGGTCTCCATGCGCGTGGCGAGGGGGAGCGCGTCCTGGCTCTCGAGTCACGGGAGGGGACTAGGGCCTCGAGACGCATTGAAGAAGGACTCTCGAGGTCTTTGTCGGGGGGCGGCGGGAAACCCTCGTGTCCCTCGCCTTCTGCCGGGGACCTTAGGGAACTTCCCAGGGTGCCTCTGAGAGGCGAGGGATCCTGTGGAGGTGGCGGGGCCCCTCGGGACTCCGCTGGGTCTGGCGCAACGGAAGAGGGCCTCACCTCGAGGGGAGGCAGGCACCTCAGGCTTCCTCTGCGTTTCGGACTCCGACCGCAGGGTCCCTGCAGAGTTGGGACAGGAGAGTCAGGCCTCGTCTTGTCTGAGGAAGGGAACCCCGCTGGCCTCTCGAGTTGCTCAGGGGGTCTCAGGCCCCTCGTCGAGCTGTGTGTGGAACCCGCGGGTCTTTGCGGACGATGCACGGGGGTGGCAGTGCCCCTTCGTGTTGTGCCTTCACCCACAGGGTTGCCTTCGAAGAGGGGTCCGGGCCTCGGGTCCTTCTCAAGAGCGGACCGGGAAATCGGGGGCGTTCGGCCTGTGGCCCCACCCACGTGGCTCGTCTGGAATTTCCTCGTGAGACCGGCCTCATCCTGAGGTGCGCCGGGAAGGCCGGGAACCCCTTCCAGACCACGCAGGGGAATCGCCTCTCCTGTCGCGATCAGGAGGGGAGAAGGGGCTCAGAGGAAGCGGTGCCGGGACCGTCGGTGTTCCCCTCGGGGGAACCCGGCGTGTCGGGGGACTTTTGGGGGTCGCAGGAAGGCTGTCAGGGACCGTCTCGCCCTTCAGGGCGGAACAGGGGACTTCCCTTGAGACGCCTTCGCGGGCAAGGGCCTCATCTTGCCAAGCGGTGGGAACCACGTGGTTTTTCTCGAGTTGCGGCGGCATTCTCGAGTTACGACGGGGATCTCAGCCTTCCCCTTGGGTTGGCCCTGGGAAGCCCAATCTTCCCCTCGGGTTGCGAGGGAAAGCTGGGGGTGGCGCTCGAGTCACTGCAGGGCCGAAGAGACCTCACCTAAGCGTGTGTCCGGGACCTAATTTTCCTCTCCAGGGAAGGCAGGGATCTTGGGGTTGCATTCCAGGCTCCCCCGGGGAGTCAGGCCTCGTCTCGAGGGGAAGCCAAGGACTCCGCTCTCCTCTCGAGTCGCGACGCGGGTCTCTTGGAGCCCCCTGAGCGGCCTCAAGGGAGTCCAGCCTCCTCTTCCGTTTGGAGAGAGGACCCGGGATTGCTCTCCAGGCCATGCAGGAAAAGAAGGCCCTCAGCTCGCGAGGACGGGGGCGTCTCAGGGGTTTCCTCGAGCTGCGGCGCCCGTGGGGGTTTTCTCCCGAGGCACGACGAGGATCTCAGGGAGCCTCTCGTGCGGCGCCAGGGAAGTCAGGTCTCCATGCGCGTGGCGAGGGGGAGCGCGTCCTGGCTCTCGAGTCACGGGAGGGGACTAGGGCCTCGAGACGCGTTGAAGAAGGACTCTCGAGGTCTTTGTCGGGGGGCGGCGGGAAACCCTCGTGTCCCTCGCCTTCTGCCGGGGACCTTAGGGAACTTCCCAGGGTGCCTCTGAGAGGCGAGGGATCCTGTGGAGGTGGCGGGGCCCCTCGGGACTCCGCTGGGTCTGGCGCAACGGAAGAGGGCCTCACCTCGAGGGGAGGCAGGCACCTCAGGCTTCCTCTGCGTTTCGGACTCCGACCGCAGGGTCCCTGCAGAGTTGGGACAGGAGAGTCAGGCCTCGTCTTGTCTGAGGAAGGGAACCCCGCCGGCCTCTCGAGTTGCTCAGGGGGTCTCAGGCCCCTCGTCGAGCTGTGTGTGGAACCCGCGGGTCTTTGCGGACGATGCACGGGGGTGGCAGTGCCCCTTCGTGTTGTGCCTTCACCCACAGGGTTGCCTTCGAAGAGGGGTCCGGGCCTCGGGTCCTTCTCAAGAGCGGACCGGGGAATCGGGGGCGTTCGGCCTGTGGCCCCACCCACGTGGCTCGTCTCGAATTTCCTCGTGAGACCGGCCTCATCCTGAGGTGCGCCGGGAAGGCCGGGAACCCCTTCCAGACCACGCAGGGGAATCGCCTCTCCTGTCGCGATCAGGAGGGGAGAAGGGGCTCAGAGGAAGCGGTGCCGGGACCCTCGGTGTTCCCCTCGGGGGAACCCGGCGTGTCGGGGGACTTTTGGGGGTCGCAGGAAGGCTGTCAGGGACCGTCTCGCCCTTCAGGGCGGAACAGGGGACTTCCCTTGAGACGCCGTCGCGGGCAAGGGCCTCATCTTGCCAAGCGGTGGGAACCACGTGGTTTTTCTCGAGTTGCGGCGGCATTCTCGAGTTACGACGGGGATCTCAGCCTTCCCCTTGGGTTGGCCCTGGGAAGCCCAATCTTCCCCTCGGGTTGCGAGGGAAAGCTGGGGGTGGCGCTCGAGTCACTGCAGGGCCGAAGAGACCTCACCTAAGCGTGTGTCCGGGACCTAATTTTCCTCTCCAGGGAAGGCAGGGATCTCGGGGTTGCATTCCAGGCTCCCCCGGGGAGTCAGGCCTCGTCTCGAGGGGAAGCCAAGGACTCCGCTCTCCTCTCGAGTCGCGA
Source organism: Bubalus kerabau (assembly GCF_029407905.1). Lineage (NCBI taxonomy): Eukaryota > Metazoa > Chordata > Mammalia > Artiodactyla > Bovidae > Bubalus > Bubalus kerabau. The sequence continues at coordinate 617,721 of NW_026577915.1, read as the reverse complement.
CGCGGGTCTCTTGGAGCCCCCTGAGCGGCCTCAAGGGAGTCCAGCCTCCTCTTCCGTTTGGAGAGAGGACCCGGGATTGCTCTCCAGGCCATGCAGGAAAAGAAGGCCCTCAGCTCGCGAGGACGGGGGCGTCTCAGGGGTTTCCTCGAGCTGCGGCGCCCGTGGGGGTTTTCTCCCGAGGCACGACGAGGATCTCAGGGAGCCTCTCGTGCGGCGCCAGGGAAGTCAGGTCTCCATGCGCGTGGCGAGGGGGAGCGCGTCCTGGCTCTCGAGTCACGGGAGGGGACTAGGGCCTCGAGACGCGTTGAAGAAGGACTCTCGAGGTATTTGTCGGGGGGCGGCGGGAAACCCTCGTGTCCCTCGCCTTCTGCCGGGGACCTTAGGGAACTTCCCAGGGTGCCTCTGAGAGGCGAGGGATCCTGTGGAGGTGGCGGGGCCCCTCGGGACTCCGCTGGGTCTGGCGCAACGGAAGAGGGCCTCACCTCGAGGGGAGGCAGGCACCTCAGGCTTCCTCTGCGTTTCGGACTCCGACCGCAGGGTCCCTGCAGAGTTGGGACAGGAGAGTCAGGCCTCGTCTTTTCTGAGGAAGCGAACCCCGCCGGCCTCTCGAGTTGCTCAGGGGGTCTCAGGCCCCTCGTCGAGCTGTGTGTGGAACCCGCGGGTCTTTGCGGACGATGCACGGGGGTGGCAGTGCCCCTTCGTGTTGTGCCTTCACCCACAGGGTTGCCTTCGAAGATGGGTCCGGGCCTCGGGTCCTTCTCAAGAGCGGACCGGGGAATCGGGGGCGTTCGGCCTGCGGCCCCACCCACGTGGCTCGTCTCGAATTTCCTCGTGAGACCGGCCTCATCCTGAGGTGCGCCGGGAAGGCCGGGAACCCCTTCCAGACCACGCAGGGGAATCGCCTCTCCTGTCGCGATCAGGAGGGGAGAAGGGGCTCAGAGGAAGCGGTGCCGGGACCCTCGGTGTTCCCCTCGGGGGAACCCGGCGTGTCGGGGGACTTTTGGGGGTCGCAGGAAGGCTGTCAGGGACCGTCTCGCCCTTCAGGGCGGAACAGGGGACTTCCCTTGAGACGCCGTCGCGGGCAAGGGCCTCATCTTGCCAAGCGGTGGGAACCACGTGGTTTTTCTCGAGTTGCGGCGGCATTCTCGAGTTACGACGGGGATCTCAGCCTTCCCCTTGGGTTGGCCCTGGGAAGCCCAATCTTCCCCTCGGGTTGCGAGGGAAAGCTGGGGGTGGCGCTCGAGTCACTGCAGGGCCTAAGAGACCTCACCTAAGCGTGTGTCCGGGACCTAATTTTCCTCTCCAGGGAAGGCAGGGATCTCGGGGTTGCATTCCAGGCTCCCCCGGGGAGTCAGGCCTCGTCTCGAGGGGAAGCCAAGGACTCCGCTCTCCTCTCGAGTCGCGACGCGGGTCTCTTGGAGCCCCCTGAGCGGCCTCAAGGGAGTCCAGCCTCCTCTTCCGTTTGGAGAGAGGACCCGGGATTGCTCTCCAGGCCATGCAGGAAAAGAAGGCCCTCAGCTCGCGAGGACGGGGGCGTCTCAGGGGTTTCCTCGAGCTGCGGCGCCCGTGGAGGTTTTCTCCCGAGGCACGACGAGGATCTCAGGGAGCATCTCGTGCGGCGCCAGGGAAGTCAGGTCTCCATGCGCGTGGCGAGGGGGAGCGCGTCCTGGCTCTCGAGTCACGGGAGGGGACTAGGGCCTCGAGACGCGTTGAAGAAGGACTCTCGAGGTCTTTGTCGGGGGGCGGCGGGAAACCCTCGTGTCCCTCGCCTTCTGCCGGGGACCTTAGGGAACTTCCCAGGGTGCCTCTGAGAGGCGAGGGATCCTGTGGAGGTGGCGGGGCCCCTCGGGACTCCGCTGGGTCTGGCGCAACGGAAGAGGGCCTCACCTCGAGGGGAGGCAGGCACCTCAGGCTTCCTCTGCGTTTCGGACTCCGACCGCAGGGTCCCTGCAGAGTTGGGACAGGAGAGTCAGGCCTCGTCTTGTCTGAGGAAGGGAACCCCGCCGGCCTCTCGAGTTGCTCAGGGGGTCTCAGGCCCCTCGTCGAGCTGTGTGTGGAACCCGCGGGTCTTTGCGGACGATGCACGGGGGTGGCAGTGCCCCTTCGTGTTGTGCCTTCACCCACAGGGTTGCCTTCGAAGAGGGGTCCGGGCCTCGGGTCCTTCTCAAGAGCGGACCGGGGAATCGGGGGCGTTCGGCCTGCGGCCCCACCCACGTGGCTCGTCTCGAATTTCCTCGTGAGACCGGCCTCATCCTGAGGTGCGCCGGGAAGGCCGGGAACCCCTTCCAGACCACGCAGGGGAATCGCCTCTCCTGTCGCGATCAGGAGGGGAGAAGGGGCTCAGAGGAAGCGGTGCCGGGACCCTCGGTGTTCCCCTCGGGGGAACCCGGCGTGTCGGGGGACTTTTGGGGGTCGCAGGAAGGCTGTCAGGGACCGTCTCGCCCTTCAGGGCGGAACAGGGGACTTCCCTTGAGACGCCGTCGCGGGCAAGGGCCTCATCTTGCCAAGCGGTGGGAACCACGTGGTTTTTCTCGAGTTGCGGCGGCATTCTCGAGTTACGACGGGGATCTCAGCCTTCCCCTTGGGTTGGCCCTGGGAAGCCCAATCTTCCCCTCGGGTTGCGAGGGAAAGCTGGGGGTGGCGCTCGAGTCACTGCAGGGCCTAAGAGACCTCACCTAAGCGTGTGTCCGGGACCTAATTTTCCTCTCCAGGGAAGGCAGGGATCTCGGGGTTGCATTCCAGGCTCCCCCGGGGAGTCAGGCCTCGTCTCGAGGGGAAGCCAAGGACTCCGCTCTCCTCTCGAGTCGCGACGCGGGTCTCTTGGAGCCCCCTGAGCGGCCTCAAGGGAGTCCAGCCTCCTCTTCCGTTTGGAGAGAGGACCCGGGATAGCTCTCCAGGCCATGCAGGAAAAGAAGGCCCTCAGCTCGCGAGGACGGGGGCGTCTCAGGGGTTTCCTCGAGCTGCGGCGCCCGTGGGGGTTTTCTCCCGAGGCACGACGAGGATCTCAGGGAGCCTCTCGTGCGGCGCCAGGGAAGTCAGGTCTCCATGCGCGTGGCGAGGGGGAGCGCGTCCTGGCTCTCGAGTCACGGGAGGGGACTAGGGCCTCGAGACGCGTTGAAGAAGGACTCTCGAGGTCTTTGTCGGGGGGCGGCGGGAAACCCTCGTGTCCCTCGCCTTCTGCCGGGGACCTTAGGGAACTTCCCAGGGTGCCTCTGAGAGGCGAGGGATCCTGTGGAGGTGGCGGGGCCCCTCGGGACTCCGCTGGGTCTGGCGCAACGGAAGAGGGCCTCACCTCGAGGGGAGGCAGGCACCTCAGGCTTCCTCTGCGTTTCGGACTCCGACCGCAGGGTCCCTGCAGAGTTGGGACAGGAGAGTCAGGCCTCGTCTTGTCTGAGGAAGGGAACCCCGCCGGCCTCTCGAGTTGCTCAGGGGGTCTCAGGCCCCTCGTCGAGCTGTGTGTGGAACCCGCGGGTCTTTGCGGACGATGCACGGGGGTGGCAGTGCCCCTTCGAGTTGTGCCTTCACCCACAGGGTTGCCTTCGAAGAGGGGTCCGGGCCTCAGGTCCTTCTCAAGAGCGGACCGGGGAATCGGGGGCGTTCGGCCTGCGGCCCCACCCACGTGGCTCGTCTCGAATTTCCTCGTGAGACCGGCCTCATCCTGAGGTGCGCCGGGAAGGCCGGGAACCCCTTCCAGACCACGCAGGGGAATCGCCTCTCCTGTCGCGATCAGGAGGGGAGAAGGGGCTCAGGAAGCGGTGCCGGGACCCTCGGTGTTCCCCTCGGGGGAACCCGGCGTGTCGGGGGACTTTTGGGGGTCGCAGGAAGGCTGTCAGGGACCGTCTCGCCCTTCAGGGCGGAACAGGGGACTTCCCTTGAGACGCCGTCGCGGGCAAGGGCCTCATCTTGCCAAGCGGTGGGAACCACGTGGTTTTTCTCGAGTTGCGGCGGCATTCTCGAGTTACGACGGGGATCTCAGCCTTCCCCTTGGGTTGGCCCTGGGGAGCCCAAACTTCCCCTCGGGTTGCGAGGGAAAGCTGGGGGTGGCGCTCGAGTCACTGCAGGGCCTAAGAGACCTCACCTAAGCGTGTGTCCGGGACCTAATTTTCCTCTCCAGGGAAGGCAGGGATCTCGGGGTTGCATTCCAGGCTCCCCCGGGGAGTCAGGCCTCGTCTAGAGGGGAAGCCAAGGACTCCGCTCTCCTCTCGAGTCGCGACGCGGGTCTCTTGGAGCCCCCTGAGCGGCCTCAAGGGAGTCCAGCCTCCTCTTCCGTTTGGAGAGAGGACCCGGGATTGCTCTCCAGGCCATGCAGGAAAAGAAGGCCCTCAGCTCGCGAGGACGGGGGCGTCTCAGGGGTTTCCTCGAGCTGCGGCGCCCGTGGGGGTTTTCTCCCGAGGCACGACGAGGATCTCAGGGAGCCTCTCGTGCGGCGCCAGGGAAGTCAGGTCTCCATGCGCGTGGCGAGGGGGAGCGCGTCCTGGCTCTCGAGTCACGGGAGGGGACTAGGGCCTCGAGACGCGTTGAAGAAGGACTCTCGAGGTCTTTGTCGGGGGGCGGCGGGAAACCCTCGTGTCCCTCGCCTTCTGCCGGGGACCTTAGGGAACTTCCCAGGGTGCCTCTGAGAGGCGAGGGATCCTGTGGAGGTGGCGGGGCCCCTCGGGACTCCGCTGGGTCTGGCGCAACGGAAGAGGGCCTCACCTCGAGGGGAGGCAGGCACCTCAGGCTTCCTCTGCGTTTCGGACTCCGACCGCAGGGTCCCTGCAGAGTTGGGACAGGAGAGTCAGGCCTCGTCTTGTCTGAGGAAGGGAACCCCGCTGGCCTCTCGAGTTGCTCAGGGGGTCTCAGGCCCCTCGTCGAGCTGTGTGTGGAACCCGCGGGTCTTTGCGGACGATGCACGGGGGTGGCAGTGCCCCTTCGTGTTGTGCCTTCACCCACAGGGTTGCCTTCGAAGAGGGGTCCGGGCCTCGGGTCCTTCTCAAGAGCGGACCGGGGAATCGGGGGCGTTCGGCCTGCGGCCCCACCCACGTGGCTCGTCTCGAATTTCCTCGTGAGACCGGCCTCATCCTGAGGTGCGCCGGGAAGGCCGGGAACCCCTTCCAGACCACGCAGGGGAATCGCCTCTCCTGTCGCGATCAGGAGGGGAGAAGGGGCTCAGAGGAAGCGGTGCCGGGACCCTCGGTGTTCCCCTCGGGGGAACCCGGCGTGTCGGGGGACTTTTGGGGGTCGCAGGAAGGCTGTCAGGGACCGTCTCGCCCTTCAGGGCGGAACAGGGGACTTCCCTTGAGACGCCGTCGCGGGCAAGGGCCTCATCTTGCCAAGCGGTGGGAACCACGTGGTTTTTCTCGAGTTGCGGCGGCATTCTCGAGTTACGACGGGGATCTCAGCCTTCCCCTTGGGTTGGCCCTGGGAAGCCCAATCTTCCCCTCGGGTTGCGAGGGAAAGCTGGGGGTGGCGCTCGAGTCACTGCAGGGCCGAAGAGACCTCACCTAAGCGTGTGTCCGGGACCTAATTTTCCTCTCCAGGGAAGGCAGGGATCTCGGGGTTGCATTCCAGGCTCCCCCGGGGAGTCAGGCCTCGTCTCGAGGGGAAGCCAAGGACTCCGCTCTCCTCTCGAGTCGCGACGCGGGTCTCTTGGAGCCCCCTGAGCGGCCTCAAGGGAGTCCAGCCTCCTCTTCCGTTTGGAGAGAGGACCCGGGATTGCTCTCCAGGCCATGCAGGAAAAGAAGGCCCTCAGCTCGCGAGGACGGGGGCGTCTCAGGGGTTTCCTCGAGCTGCGGCGCCCGTGGGGGTTTTCTCCCGAGGCACGACGAGGATCTCAGGGAGCCTCTCGTGCGGCGCCAGGGAAGTCAGGTCTCCATGCGCGTGGCGAGGGGGAGCGCGTCCTGGCTCTCGAGTCACGGGAGGGGACTAGGGCCTCGAGACGCGTTGAAGAAGGACTCTCGAGGTCTTTGTCGGGGGGCGGCGGGAAACCCTCGTGTCCCTCGCCTTCTGCCGGGGACCTTAGGGAACTTCCCAGGGTGCCTCTGAGAGGCGAGGGATCCTGTGGAGGTGGCGGGGCCCCTCGGGACTCCGCTGGGTCTGGCGCAACGGAAGAGGGCCTCACCTCGAGGGGAGGCAGGCACCTCAGGCTTCCTCTGCGTTTCGGACTCCGACCGCAGGGTCCCTGCAGAGTTGGGACAGGAGAGTCAGGCCTCGTCTTGTCTGAGGAAGGGAACCCCGCTGGCCTCTCGAGTTGCTCAGGGGGTCTCAGGCCCCTCGTCGAGCTGTGTGTGGAACCCGCGGGTCTTTGCGGACGATGCACGGGGGTGGCAGTGCCCCTTCGTGTTGTGCCTTCACCCACAGGGTTGCCTTCGAAGAGGGGTCCGGGCCTCGGGTCCTTCTCAAGAGCGGACCGGGGAATCGGGGGCGTTCGGCCTGCGGCCCCACCCACGTGGCTCGTCTCGAATTTCCTCGTGAGACCGGCCTCATCCTGAGGTGCGCCGGGAAGGCCGGGAACCCCTTCCAGACCACGCAGGGGAATCGCCTCTCCTGTCGCGATCAGGAGGGGAGAAGGGGCTCAGAGGAAGCGGTGCCGGGACCCTCGGTGTTCCCCTCGGGGGAACCCGGCGTGTCGGGGGACTTTTGGGGGTCGCAGGAAGGCTGTCAGGGACCGTCTCGCCCTTCAGGGCGGAACAGGGGACTTCCCTTGAGACGCCGTCGCGGGCAAGGGCCTCATCTTGCCAAGCGGTGGGAACCACGTGGTTTTTCTCGAGTTGCGGCGGCATTCTCGAGTTACGACGGGGATCTCAGCCTTCCCCTTGGGTTGGCCCTGGGAAGCCCAATCTTCCCCTCGGGTTGCGAGGGAAAGCTGGGGGTGGCGCTCGAGTCACTGCAGGGCCGAAGAGACCTCACCTAAGCGTGTGTCCGGGACCTAATTTTCCTCTCCAGGGAAGGCAGGGATCTCGGGGTTGCATTCCAGGCTCCCCCGGGGAGTCAGGCCTCGTCTCGAGGGGAAGCCAAGGACTCCGCTCTCCTCTCGAGTCGCGACGCGGGTCTCTTGGAGCCCCCTGAGCGGCCTCAAGGGAGTCCAGCCTCCTCTTCCGTTTGGAGAGAGGACCCGGGATTGCTCTCCAGGCCATGCAGGAAAAGAAGGCCCTCAGCTCGCGAGGACGGGGGCGTCTCAGGGGTTTCCTCGAGCTGCGGCGCCCGTGGGGGTTTTCTCCCGAGGCACGACGAGGATCTCAGGGAGCCTCTCGTGCGGCGCCAGGGAAGTCAGGTCTCCATGCGCGTGGCGAGGGGGAGCGCGTCCTGGCTCTCGAGTCACGGGAGGGGACTAGGGCCTCGAGACGCGTTGAAGAAGGACTCTCGAGGTCTTTGTCGGGGGGCGGCGGGAAACCCTCGTGTCCCTCGCCTTCTGCCGGGGACCTTAGGGAACTTCCCAGGGTGCCTCTGAGAGGCGAGGGATCCTGTGGAGGTGGCGGGGCCCCTCGGGACTCCGCTGGGTCTGGCGCAACGGAAGAGGGCCTCACCTCGAGGGGAGGCAGGCACCTCAGGCTTCCTCTGCGTTTCGGACTCCGACCGCAGGGTCCCTGCAGAGTTGGGACAGGAGAGTCAGGCCTCGTCTTGTCTGAGGAAGGGAACCCCGCTGGCCTCTCGAGTTGCTCAGGGGGTCTCAGGCCCCTCGTCGAGCTGTGTGTGGAACCCGCGGGTCTTTGCGGACGATGCACGGGGGTGGCAGTGCCCCTTCGTGTTGTGCCTTCACCCACAGGGTTGCCTTCGAAGAGGGGTCCGGGCCTCGGGTCCTTCTCAAGAGCGGACCGGGGAATCGGGGGCGTTCGGCCTGTGGCCCCACCCACGTGGCTCGTCTCGAATTTCCTCGTGAGACCGGCCTCATCCTGAGGTGCGCCGGGAAGGCCGGGAACCCCTTCCAGACCACGCAGGGGAATCGCCTCTCCTGTCGCGATCAGGAGGGGAGAAGGGGCTCAGAGGAAGCGGTGCCGGGACCCTCGGTGTTCCCCTCGGGGGAACCCGGCGTGTCGGGGGACTTTTGGGGGTCGCAGGAAGGCTGTCAGGGACCGTCTCGCCCTTCAGGGCGGAACAGGGGACTTCCCTTGAGACGCCGTCGCGGGCAAGGGCCTCATCTTGCCAAGCGGTGGGAACCACGTGGTTTTTCTCGAGTTGCGGCGGCATTCTCGAGTTACGACGGGGATCTCAGCCTTCCCCTTGGGTTGGCCCTGGGAAGCCCAATCTTCCCCTCGGGTTGCGAGGGAAAGCTGGGGGTGGCGCTCGAGTCACTGCAGGGCCGAAGAGACCTCACCTAAGCGTGTGTCCGGGACCTAATTTTCCTCTCCAGGGAAGGCAGGGATCTCGGGGTTGCATTCCAGGCTCCCCCGGGGAGTCAGGCCTCGTCTCGAGGGGAAGCCAAGGACTCCGCTCTCCTCTCGAGTCGCGACGCGGGTCTCTTGGAGCCCCCTGAGCGGCCTCAAGGGAGTCCAGCCTCCTCTTCCGTTTGGAGAGAGGACCCGGGATTGCTCTCCAGGCCATGCAGGAAAAGAAGGCCCTCAGCTCGCGAGGACGGGGGCGTCTCAGGGGTTTCCTCGAGCTGCGGCGCCCGTGGGGGTTTTCTCCCGAGGCACGACGAGGATCTCAGGGAGCCTCTCGTGCGGCGCCAGGGAAGTCAGGTCTCCATGCGCGTGGCGAGGGGGAGCGCGTCCTGGCTCTCGAGTCACGGGAGGGGACTAGGGCCTCGAGACGCGTTGAAGAAGGACTCTCGAGGTCTTTGTCGGGGGGCGGCGGGAAACCCTCGTGTCCCTCGCCTTCTGCCGGGGACCTTAGGGAACTTCCCAGGGTGCCTCTGAGAGGCGAGGGATCCTGTGGAGGTGGCGGGGCCCCTCGGGACTCCGCTGGGTCTGGCGCAACGGAAGAGGGCCTCACCTCGAGGGGAGGCAGGCACCTCAGGCTTCCTCTGCGTTTCGGACTCCGACCGCAGGGTCCCTGCAGAGTTGGGACAGGAGAGTCAGGCCTCGTCTTGTCTGAGGAAGGGAACCCCGCTGGCCTCTCGAGTTGCTCAGGGGGTCTCAGGCCCCTCGTCGAGCTGTGTGTGGAACCCGCGGGTCTTTGCGGACGATGCACGGGGGTGGCAGTGCCCCTTCGTGTTGTGCCTTCACCCACAGGGTTGCCTTCGAAGAGGGGTCCGGGCCTCGGGTCCTTCTCAAGAGCGGACCGGGGAATCGGGGGCGTTCGGCCTGTGGCCCCACCCACGTGGCTCGTCTCGAATTTCCTCGTGAGACCGGCCTCATCCTGAGGTGCGCCGGGAAGGCCGGGAACCCCTTCCAGACCACGCAGGGGAATCGCCTCTCCTGTCGCGATCAGGAGGGGAGAAGGGGCTCAGAGGAAGCGGTGCCGGGACCCTCGGTGTTCCCCTCGGGGGAACCCGGCGTGTCGGGGGACTTTTGGGGGTCGCAGGAAGGCTGTCAGGGACCGTCTCGCCCTTCAGGGCGGAACAGGGGACTTCCCTTGAGACGCCGTCGCGGGCAAGGGCCTCATCTTGCCAAGCGGTGGGAACCACGTGGTTTTTCTCGAGTTGCGGCGGCATTCTCGAGTTACGACGGGGATCTCAGCCTTCCCCTTGGGTTGGCCCTGGGAAGCCCAATCTTCCCCTCGGGTTGCGAGGGAAAGCTGGGGGTGGCGCTCGAGTCACTGCAGGGCCTAAGAGACCTCACCTAAGCGTGTGTCCGGGACCTAATTTTCCTCTCCAGGGAAGGCAGGGATCTCGGGGTTGCATTCCAGGCTCCCCCGGGGAGTCAGGCCTCGTCTCGAGGGGAAGCCAAGGACTCCGCTCTCCTCTCGAGTCGCGACGCGGGTCTCTTGGAGCCCCCTGAGCGGCCTCAAGGGAGTCCAGCCTCCTCTTCCGTTTGGAGAGAGGACCCGGGATTGCTCTCCAGGCCATGCAGGAAAAGAAGGCCCTCAGCTCGCGAGGACGGGGGCGTCTCAGGGGTTTCCTCGAGCTGCGGCGCCCGTGGGGGTTTTCTCCCGAGGCACGACGAGGATCTCAGGGAGCCTCTCGTGCGGCGCCAGGGAAGTCAGGTCTCCATGCGCGTGGCGAGGGGGAGCGCGTCCTGGCTCTCGAGTCACGGGAGGGGACTAGGGCCTCGAGACGCGTTGAAGAAGGACTCTCGAGGTCTTTGTCGGGGGGCGGCGGGAAACCCTCGTGTCCCTCGCCTTCTGCCGGGGACCTTAGGGAACTTCCCAGGGTGCCTCTGAGAGGCGAGGGATCCTGTGGAGGTGGCGGGGCCCCTCGGGACTCCGCTGGGTCTGGCGCAACGGAAGAGGGCCTCACCTCGAGGGGAGGCAGGCACCTCAGGCTTCCTCTGCGTTTCGGACTCCGACCGCAGGGTCCCTGCAGAGTTGGGACAGGAGAGTCAGGCCTCGTCTTGTCTGAGGAAGGGAACCCCGCTGGCCTCTCGAGTTGCTCAGGGGGTCTCAGGCCCCTCGTCGAGCTGTGTGTGGAACCCGCGGGTCTTTGCGGACGATGCACGGGGGTGGCAGTGCCCCTTCGTGTTGTGCCTTCACCCACAGGGTTGCCTTCGAAGAGGGGTCCGGGCCTCGGGTCCTTCTCAAGAGCGGACCGGGGAATCGGGGGCGTTCGGCCTGTGGCCCCACCCACGTGGCTCGTCTCGAATTTCCTCGTGAGACCGGCCTCATCCTGAGGTGCGCCGGGAAGGCCGGGAACCCCTTCCAGACCACGCAGGGGAATCGCCTCTCCTGTCGCGATCAGGAGGGGAGAAGGGGCTCAGAGGAAGCGGTGCCGGGACCCTCGGTGTTCCCCTCGGGGGAACCCGGCGTGTCGGGGGACTTTTGGGGGTCGCAGGAAGGCTGTCAGGGACCGTCTCGCCCTTCAGGGCGGAACAGGGGACTTCCCTTGAGACGCCGTCGCGGGCAAGGGCCTCATCTTGCCAAGCGGTGGGAACCACGTGGTTTTTCTCGAGTTGCGGCGGCATTCTCGAGTTACGACGGGGATCTCAGCCTTCCCCTTGGGTTGGCCCTGGGAAGCCCAATCTTCCCCTCGGGTTGCGAGGGAAAGCTGGGGGTGGCGCTCGAGTCACTGCAGGGCCTAAGAGACCTCACCTAAGCGTGTGTCCGGGACCTAATTTTCCTCTCCAGGGAAGGCAGGGATCTCGGGGTTGCATTCCAGGCTCCCCCGGGGAGTCAGGCCTCGTGTCGAGGGGAAGCCAAGGACTCCGCTCTCCTCTCGAGTCGCGACGCGGGTCTCTTGGAGCCCCCTGAGCGGCCTCAAGGGAGTCCAGCCTCCTCTTCCGTTTGGAGAGAGGACCCGGGATTGCTCTCCAGGCCATGCAGGAAAAGAAGGCCCTCAGCTCGCGAGGACGGGGGCGTCTCAGGGGTTTCCTCGAGCTGCGGCGCCCGTGGGGGTTTTCTCCCGAGGCACGACGAGGATCTCAGGGAGCCTCTCGTGCGGCGCCAGGGAAGTCAGGTCTCCATGCGCGTGGCGAGGGGGAGCGCGTCCTGGCTCTCGAGTCACGGGAGGGGACTAGGGCCTCGAGACGCGTTGAAGAAGGACTCTCGAGGTCTTTGTCGGGGGGCGGCGGGAAACCCTCGTGTCCCTCGCCTTCTGCCGGGGACCTTAGGGAACTTCCCAGGGTGCCTCTGAGAGGCGAGGGATCCTGTGGAGGTGGCGGGGCCCCTCGGGACTCCGCTGGGTCTGGCGCAACGGAAGAGGGCCTCACCTCGAGGGGAGGCAGGCACCTCAGGCTTCCTCTGCGTTTCGGACTCCGACCGCAGGGTCCCTGCAGAGTTGGGACAGGAGAGTCAGGCCTCGTCTTGTCTGAGGAAGGGAACCCCGCTGGCCTCTCGAGTTGCTCAGGGGGTCTCAGGCCCCTCGTCGAGCTGTGTGTGGAACCCGCGGGTCTTTGCGGACGATGCACGGGGGTGGCAGTGCCCCTTCGTGTTGTGCCTTCACCCACAGGGTTGCCTTCGAAGAGGGGTCCGGGCCTCGGGTCCTTCTCAAGAGCGGACCGGGGAATCGGGGGCGTTCGGCCTGTGGCCCCACCCACGTGGCTCGTCTGGAATTTCCTCGTGAGACCGGCCTCATCCTGAGGTGCGCCGGGAAGGCCGGGAACCCCTTCCAGACCACGCAGGGGAATCGCCTCTCCTGTCGTGATCAGGAGGGGAGAAGGGGCTCAGGAAGCTGTGCCGGGACCCTCGGTGTTCCCCTCGGGGGAACCCGGCGTGTCGGGGGACTTTTGGGGGTCGCAGGAAGGCTGTCAGGGACCGTCTCGCCCTTCAGGGCGGAACAGGGGACTTCCCTTGAGACGCCGTCGCGGGCAAGGGCCTCATCTTGCCAAGCGGTGGGAATCACGTGGTTTTTCTCGAGTTGCGGCGGCATTCTCGAGTTACGACGGGGATCTCAGCCTTCCCCTTGGGTTGGCCCTGGGGAGCCCAATCTTCCCCTCGGGTTGCGAGGGAAAGCTGGGGGTGGCGCTCGAGTCACTGCAGGGCCTAAGAGACCTCACCTAAGCGTGTGTCCGGGACCTAATTTTCCTCTCCAGGGAAGGCAGGGATCTCGGGGTTGCATTCCAGGCTCCCCCGGGGAGTCAGGCCTCGTCTCGAGGGGAAGCCAAGGACTCCACTCTCCTCTCGAGTCGCGACGCGGGTCTCTTGGAGCCCCCTGAGCGGCCTCAAGGGAGTCCAGCCTCCTCTTCCGTTTGGAGAGAGGACCCGGGATTGCTCTCCAGGCCATGCAGGAAAAGAAGGCCCTCAGCTCGCGAGGACGGGGGCGTCTCAGGGGTTTCCTCGAGCTGCGGCGCCCGTGGGGGTTTTCTCCCGAGGCACGACGAGGATCTCAGGGAGCCTCTCGTGCGGCGCCAGGGAAGTCAGGTCTCCATGCGCGTGGCGAGGGGGAGCGCGTCCTGGCTCTCGAGTCACGGGAGGGGACTAGGGCCTCGAGACGCGTTGAAGAAGGACTCTCGAGGTCTTTGTCGGGGGGCGGCGGGAAACCCTCGTGTCCCTCGCCTTCTGCCGGGGACCTTAGGGAACTTCCCAGGGTGCCTCTGAGAGGCGAGGGATCCTGTGGAGGTGGCGGGGCCCCTCGGGACTCCGCTGGGTCTGGCACAACGGAAGAGGGCCTCACCTCGAGGGGAGGCAGGCACCTCAGGCTTCCTCTGCGTTTCGGACTCCGACCGCAGGGTCCCTGCAGAGTTGGGACAGGAGAGTCAGGCCTCGTCTTGTCTGAGGAAGGGAACCCCGCTGGCCTCTCGAGTTGCTCAGGGGGTCTCAGGCCCCTCGTCGAGCTGTGTGTGGAACCCGCGGGTCTTTGCGGACGATGCACGGGGGTGGCAGTGCCCCTTCGTGTTGTGCCTTCAGCCACAGGGTTGCCTTCGAAGAGGGGTCCGGGCCTCGGGTCCTTCTCAAGAGCGGACCGGGGAATCGGGGGCGTTCGGCCTGCGGCCCCACCCACGTGGCTCGTCTCGAATTTCCTCGTGAGACCGGCCTCATCCTGAGGTGCGCCGGGAAGGCCGGGAACCCCTTCCAGACCACGCAGGGGAATCGCCTCTCCTGTCGCGATCAGGAGGGGAGAAGGGGCTCAGAGGAAGCGGTGCCGGGACCCTCGGTGTTCCCCTCGGGGGAACCCGGCGTGTCGGGGGACTTTTGGGGGTCGCAGGAAGGCTGTCAGGGACCGTCTCGCCCTTCAGGGCGGAACAGGGGACTTCCCTTGAGACGCCGTCGCGGGCAAGGGCCTCATCTTGCCAAGCGGTGGGAACCACGTGGTTTTTCTCGAGTTGCGGCGGCATTCTCGAGTTACGACGGGGATCTCAGCCTTCCCCTTGGGTTGGCCCTGGGAAGCCCAATCTTCCCCTCGGGTTGCGAGGGAAAGCTGGGGGTGGCGCTCGAGTCACTGCAGGGCCTAAGAGACCTCACCTAAGCGTGTGTCCGGGACCTAATTTTCCTCTCCAGGGAAGGCAGGGATCTCGGGGTTGCATTCCAGGCTCCCCCGGGGAGTCAGGCCTCGTCTCGAGGGGAAGCCAAGGACTCCGCTCTCCTCTCGAGTCGCGACGCGGGTCTCTTGGAGCCCCCTGAGCGGCCTCAAGGGAGTCCAGCCTCCTCTTCCGTTTGGAGAGAGGACCCGGGATTGCTCTCCAGGCCATGCAGGAAAAGAAGGCCCTCAGCTCGCGAGGACGGGGGCGTCTCAGGGGTTTCCTCGAGCTGCGGCGCCCGTGGGGGTTTTCTCCCGAGGCACGACGAGGATCTCAGGGAGCCTCTCGTGCGGCGCCAGGGAAGTCAGGTCTCCATGCGCGTGGCGAGGGGGAGCGCGTCCTGGCTCTCGAGTCACGGGAGGGGACTAGGGCCTCGAGACGCGTTGAAGAAGGACTCTCGAGGTCTTTGTCGGGGGGCGGCGGGAAACCCTCGTGTCCCTCGCCTTCTGCCGGGGACCTTAGGGAACTTCCCAGGGTGCCTCTGAGAGGCGAGGGATCCTGTGGAGGTGGCGGGGCCCCTCGGGACTCCGCTGGGTCTGGCGCAACGGAAGAGGGCCTCACCTCGAGGGGAGGCAGGCACCTCAGGCTTCCTCTGCGTTTCGGACTCCGACCGCAGGGTCCCTGCAGAGTTGGGACAGGAGAGTCAGGCCTCGTCTTGTCTGAGGAAGGGAACCCCGCTGGCCTCTCGAGTTGCTCAGGGGGTCTCAGGCCCCTCGTCGAGCTGTGTGTGGAACCCGCGGGTCTTTGCGGACGATGCACGGGGGTGGCAGTGCCCCTTCGTGTTGTGCCTTCACCCACAGGGTTGCCTTCGAAGAGGGGTCCGGGCCTCGGGTCCTTCTCAAGAGCGGACCGGGGAATCGGGGGCGTTCGGCCTGTGGCCCCACCCACGTGGCTCGTCTCGAATTTCCTCGTGAGACCGGCCTCATCCTGAGGTGCGCCGGGAAGGCCGGGAACCCCTTCCAGACCACGCAGGGGAATCGCCTCTCCTGTCGCGATCAGGAGGGGAGAAGGGGCTCAGAGGAAGCGGTGCCGGGACGCTCGGTGTTCCCCTCGGGGGAACCCGGCGTGTCGGGGGACTTTTGGGGGTCGCAGGAAGGCTGTCAGGGACCGTCTCGCCCTTCAGGGCGGAACAGGGGACTTCCCTTGAGACGCCGTCGCGGGCAAGGGCCTCTTCTTGCCAAGCGGTGGGAACCACGTGGTTTTTCTCGAGTTGCGGCGGCATTCTCGAGTTACGACGGGGATCTCAGCCTTCCCCTTGGGTTGGCCCTGGGAAGCCCAATCTTCCCCTCGGGTTGCGAGGGAAAGCTGGGGGTGGCGCTCGAGTCACTGCAGGGCCTAAGAGACCTCACCTAAGCGTGTGTCCGGGACCTAATTTTCCTCTCCAGGGAAGGCAGGGATCTCGGGGTTGCATTCCAGGCTCCCCCGGGGAGTCAGGCCTCGTCTCGAGGGGAAGCCAAGGACTCCGCTCTCCTCTCGAGTCGCGACGCGGGTCTCTTGGAGCCCCCTGAGCGGCCTCAAGGGAGTCCAGCCTCCTCTTCCGTTTGGAGAGAGGACCCGGGATTGCTCTCCAGGCCATGCAGGAAAAGAAGGCCCTCAGCTCGCGAGGACGGGGGCGTCTCAGGGGTTTCCTCGAGCTGCGGCGCCCGTGGGGGTTTTCTCCCGAGGCACGACGAGGATCTCAGGGAGCCTCTCGTGCGGCGCCAGGGAAGTCAGGTCTCCATGCGCGTGGCGAGGGGGAGCGCGTCCTGGCTCTCGAGTCACGGGAGGGGACTAGGGCCTCGAGACGCATTGAAGAAGGACTCTCGAGGTCTTTGTCGGGGGGCGGCGGGAAACCCTCGTGTCCCTCGCCTTCTGCCGGGGACCTTAGGGAACTTCCCAGGGTGCCTCTGAGAGGCGAGGGATCCTGTGGAGGTGGCGGGGCCCCTCGGGACTCCGCTGGGTCTGGCGCAACGGAAGAGGGCCTCACCTCGAGGGGAGGCAGGCACCTCAGGCTTCCTCTGCGTTTCGGACTCCGACCGCAGGGTCCCTGCAGAGTTGGGACAGGAGAGTCAGGCCTCGTCTTGTCTGAGGAAGGGAACCCCGCTGGCCTCTCGAGTTGCTCAGGGGGTCTCAGGCCCCTCGTCGAGCTGTGTGTGGAACCCGCGGGTCTTTGCGGACGATGCACGGGGGTGGCAGTGCCCCTTCGTGTTGTGCCTTCACCCACAGGGTTGCCTTCGAAGAGGGGTCCGGGCCTCGGGTCCTTCTCAAGAGCGGACCGGGGAATCGGGGGCGTTCGGCCTGCGGCCCCACCCACGTGGCTCGTCTCGAATTTCCTCGTGAGACCGGCCTCATCCTGAGGTGCGCCGGGAAGGCCGGGAACCCCTTCCAGACCACGCAGGGGAATCGCCTCTCCTGTCGCGATCAGGAGGGGAGAAGGGGCTCAGAGGAAGCGGTGCCGGGACCCTCGGTGTTCCCCTCGGGGGAACCCGGCGTGTCGGGGGACTTTTGGGGGTCGCAGGAAGGCTGTCAGGGACCGTCTCGCCCTTCAGGGCGGAACAGGGGACTTCCCTTGAGACGCCGTCGCGGGCAAGGGCCTCATCTTGCCAAGCGGTGGGAACCACGTGGTTTTTCTCGAGTTGCGGCGGCATTCTCGAGTTACGACGGGGATCTCAGCCTTCCCCTTGGGTTGGCCCTGGGAAGCCCAATCTTCCCCTCGGGTTGCGAGGGAAAGCTGGGGGTGGCGCTCGAGTCACTGCAGGGCCTAAGAGACCTCACCTAAGCGTGTGTCCGGGACCTAATTTTCCTCTCCAGGGAAGGCAGGGATCTCGGGGTTGCATTCCAGGCTCCCCCGGGGAGTCAGGCCTCGTGTCGAGGGGAAGCCAAGGACTCCGCTCTCCTCTCGAGTCGCGACGCGGGTCTCTTGGAGCCCCCTGAGCGGCCTCAAGGGAGTCCAGCCTCCTCTTCCGTTTGGAGAGAGGACCCGGGATTGCTCTCCAGGCCATGCAGGAAAAGAAGGCCCTCAGCTCGCGAGGACGGGGGCGTCTCAGGGGTTTCCTCGAGCTGCGGCGCCCGTGGGGGTTTTCTCCCGAGGCACGACGAGGATCTCAGGGAGCCTCTCGTGCGGCGCCAGGGAAGTCAGGTCTCCATGCGCGTGGCGAGGGGGAGCGCGTCCTGGCTCTCGAGTCACGGGAGGGGACTAGGGCCTCGAGACGCGTTGAAGAAGGACTCTCGAGGTCTTTGTCGGGGGGCGGCGGGAAACCCTCGTGTCCCTCGCCTTCTGCCGGGGACCTTAGGGAACTTCCCAGGGTGCCTCTGAGAGGCGAGGGATCCTGTGGAGGTGGCGGGGCCCCTCGGGACTCCGCTGGGTCTGGCGCAACGGAAGAGGGCCTCACCTCGAGGGGAGGCAGGCACCTCAGGCTTCCTCTGCGTTTCGGACTCCGACCGCAGGGTCCCTGCAGAGTTGGGACAGGAGAGTCAGGCCTCGTCTTGTCTGAGGAAGGGAACCCCGCCGGCCTCTCGAGTTGCTCAGGGGGTCTCAGGCCCCTCGTCGAGCTGTGTGTGGAACCCGCGGGTCTTTGCGGACGATGCACGGGGGTGGCAGTGCCCCTTCGTGTTGTGCCTTCACCCACAGGGTTGCCTTCGAAGAGGGGTCCGGGCCTCGGGTCCTTCTCAAGAGCGGACCGGGGAATCGGGGGCGTTCGGCCTGTGGCCCCACCCACGTGGCTCGTCTCGAATTTCCTCGTGAGACCGGCCTCATCCTGAGGTGCGCCGGGAAGGCCGGGAACCCCTTCCAGACCACGCAGGGGAATCGCCTCTCCTGTCGCGATCAGGAGGGGAGAAGGGGCTCAGAGGAAGCGGTGCCGGGACCCTCGGTGTTCCCCTCGGGGGAACCCGGCGTGTCGGGGGACTTTTGGGGGTCGCAGGAAGGCTGTCAGGGACCGTCTCGCCCTTCAGGGCGGAACAGGGGACTTCCCTTGAGACGCCGTCGCGGGCAAGGGCCTCATCTTGCCAAGCGGTGGGAACCACGTGGTTTTTCTCGAGTTGCGGCGGCATTCTCGAGTTACGACGGGGATCTCAGCCTTCCCCTTGGGTTGGCCCTGGGAAGCCCAATCTTCCCCTCGGGTTGCGAGGGAAAGCTGGGGGTGGCGCTCGAGTCACTGCAGGGCCGAAGAGACCTCACCTAAGCGTGTGTCCGGGACCTAATTTTCCTCTCCAGGGAAGGCAGGGATCTCGGGGTTGCATTCCAGGCTCCCCCGGGGAGTCAGGCCTCGTCTCGAGGGGAAGCCAAGGACTCCGCTCTCCTCTCGAGTCGCGACGCGGGTCTCTTGGAGCCCCCTGAGCGGCCTCAAGGGAGTCCAGCCTCCTCTTCCGTTTGGAGAGAGGACCCGGGATTGCTCTCCAGGCCATGCAGGAAAAGAAGGCCCTCAGCTCGCGAGGACGGGGGCGTCTCAGGGGTTTCCTCGAGCTGCGGCGCCCGTGGGGGTTTTCTCCCGAGGCACGACGAGGATCTCAGGGAGCCTCTCGTGCGGCGCCAGGGAAGTCAGGTCTCCATGCGCGTGGCGAGGGGGAGCGCGTCCTGGCTCTCGAGTCACGGGAGGGGACTAGGGCCTCGAGACGCGTTGAAGAAGGACTCTCGAGGTCTTTGTCGGGGGGCGGCGGGAAACCCTCGTGTCCCTCGCCTTCTGCCGGGGACCTTAGGGAACTTCCCAGGGTGCCTCTGAGAGGCGAGGGATCCTGTGGAGGTGGCGGGGCCCCTCGGGACTCCGCTGGGTCTGGCGCAACGGAAGAGGGCCTCACCTCGAGGGGAGGCAGGCACCTCAGGCTTCCTCTGCGTTTCGGACTCCGACCGCAGGGTCCCTGCAGAGTTGGGACAGGAGAGTCAGGCCTCGTCTTGTCTGAGGAAGGGAACCCCGCCGGCCTCTCGAGTTGCTCAGGGGGTCTCAGGCCCCTCGTCGAGCTGTGTGTGGAACCCGCGGGTCTTTGCGGACGATGCACGGGGGTGGCAGTGCCCCTTCGTGTTGTGCCTTCACCCACAGGGTTGCCTTCGAAGAGGGGTCCGGGCCTCGGGTCCTTCTCAAGAGCGGACCGGGGAATCGGGGGCGTTCGGCCTGCGGCCCCACCCACGTGGCTCGTCTCGAATTTCCTCGTGAGACCGGCCTCATCCTGAGGTGCGCCGGGAAGGCCGGGAACCCCTTCCAGACCACGCAGGGGAATCGCCTCTCCTGTCGCGATCAGGAGGGGAGAAGGGGCTCAGAGGAAGCGGTGCCGGGACCCTCGGTGTTCCCCTCGGGGGAACCCGGCGTGTCGGGGGACTTTTGGGGGTCGCAGGAAGGCTGTCAGGGACCGTCTCGCCCTTCAGGGCGGAACAGGGGACTTCCCTTGAGACGCCGTCGCGGGCAAGGGCCTCATCTTGCCAAGCGGTGGGAACCACGTGGTTTTTCTCGAGTTGCGGCGGCATTCTCGAGTTACGACGGGGATCTCAGCCTTCCCCTTGGGTTGGCCCTGGGAAGCCCAATCTTCCCCTCGGGTTGCGAGGGAAAGCTGGGGGTGGCGCTCGAGTCACTGCAGGGCCTAAGAGACCTCACCTAAGCGTGTGTCCGGGACCTAATTTTCCTCTCCAGGGAAGGCAGGGATCTCGGGGTTGCATTCCAGGCTCCCCCGGGGAGTCAGGCCTCGTGTCGAGGGGAAGCCAAGGACTCCGCTCTCCTCTCGAGTCGCGACGCGGGTCTCTTGGAGCCCCCTGAGCGGCCTCAAGGGAGTCCAGCCTCCTCTTCCGTTTGGAGAGAGGACCCGGGATTGCTCTCCAGGCCATGCAGGAAAAGAAGGCCCTCAGCTCGCGAGGACGGGGGCGTCTCAGGGGTTTCCTCGAGCTGCGGCGCCCGTGGGGGTTTTCTCCCGAGGCACGACGAGGATCTCAGGGAGCCTCTCGTGCGGCGCCAGGGAAGTCAGGTCTCCATGCGCGTGGCGAGGGGGAGCGCGTCCTGGCTCTCGAGTCACGGGAGGGGACTAGGGCCTCGAGACGCGTTGAAGAAGGACTCTCGAGGTCTTTGTCGGGGGGCGGCGGGAAACCCTCGTGTCCCTCGCCTTCTGCCGGGGACCTTAGGGAACTTCCCAGGGTGCCTCTGAGAGGCGAGGGATCCTGTGGAGGTGGCGGGGCCCCTCGGGACTCCGCTGGGTCTGGCGCAACGGAAGAGGGCCTCACCTCGAGGGGAGGCAGGCACCTCAGGCTTCCTCTGCGTTTCGGACTCCGACCGCAGGGTCCCTGCAGAGTTGGGACAGGAGAGTCAGGCCTCGTCTTGTCTGAGGAAGGGAACCCCGCCGGCCTCTCGAGTTGCTCAGGGGGTCTCAGGCCCCTCGTCGAGCTGTGTGTGGAACCCGCGGGTCTTTGCGGACGATGCACGGGGGTGGCAGTGCCCCTTCGTGTTGTGCCTTCACCCACAGGGTTGCCTTCGAAGAGGGGTCCGGGCCTCGGGTCCTTCTCAAGAGCGGACCGGGGAATCGGGGGCGTTCGGCCTGTGGCCCCACCCACGTGGCTCGTCTCGAATTTCCTCGTGAGACCGGCCTCATCCTGAGGTGCGCCGGGAAGGCCGGGAACCCCTTCCAGACCACGCAGGGGAATCGCCTCTCCTGTCGCGATCAGGAGGGGAGAAGGGGCTCAGAGGAAGCGGTGCCGGGACCCTCGGTGTTCCCCTCGGGGGAACCCGGCGTGTCGGGGGACTTTTGGGGGTCGCAGGAAGGCTGTCAGGGACCGTCTCGCCCTTCAGGGCGGAACAGGGGACTTCCCTTGAGACGCCGTCGCGGGCAAGGGCCTCATCTTGCCAAGCGGTGGGAACCACGTGGTTTTTCTCGAGTTGCGGCGGCATTCTCGAGTTACGACGGGGATCTCAGCCTTCCCCTTGGGTTGGCCCTGGGAAGCCCAATCTTCCCCTCGGGTTGCGAGGGAAAGCTGGGGGTGGCGCTCGAGTCACTGCAGGGCCTAAGAGACCTCACCTAAGCGTGTGTCCGGGACCTAATTTTCCTCTCCAGGGAAGGCAGGGATCTCGGGGTTGCATTCCAGGCTCCCCCGGGGAGTCAGGCCTCGTGTCGAGGGGAAGCCAAGGACTCCGCTCTCCTCTCGAGTCGCGACGCGGGTCTCTTGGAGCCCCCTGAGCGGCCTCAAGGGAGTCCAGCCTCCTCTTCCGTTTGGAGAGAGGACCCGGGATTGCTCTCCAGGCCATGCAGGAAAAGAAGGCCCTCAGCTCGCGAGGACGGGGGCGTCTCAGGGGTTTCCTCGAGCTGCGGCGCCCGTGGGGGTTTTCTCCCGAGGCACGACGAGGATCTCAGGGAGCCTCTCGTGCGGCGCCAGGGAAGTCAGGTCTCCATGCGCGTGGCGAGGGGGAGCGCGTCCTGGCTCTCGAGTCACGGGAGGGGACTAGGGCCTCGAGACGCGTTGAAGAAGGACTCTCGAGGTCTTTGTCGGGGGGCGGCGGGAAACCCTCGTGTCCCTCGCCTTCTGCCGGGGACCTTAGGGAACTTCCCAGGGTGCCTCTGAGAGGCGAGGGATCCTGTGGAGGTGGCGGGGCCCCTCGGGACTCCGCTGGGTCTGGCGCAACGGAAGAGGGCCTCACCTCGAGGGGAGGCAGGCACCTCAGGCTTCCTCTGCGTTTCGGACTCCGACCGCAGGGTCCCTGCAGAGTTGGGACAGGAGAGTCAGGCCTCGTCTTGTCTGAGGAAGGGAACCCCGCTGGCCTCTCGAGTTGCTCAGGGGGTCTCAGGCCCCTCGTCGAGCTGTGTGTGGAACCCGCGGGTCTTTGCGGACGATGCACGGGGGTGGCAGTGCCCCTTCGTGTTGTGCCTTCAGCCACAGGGTTGCCTTCGAAGAGGGGTCCGGGCCTCGGGTCCTTCTCAAGAGCGGACCGGGGAATCGGGGGCGTTCGGCCTGTGGCCCCACCCACGTGGCTCGTCTCGAATTTCCTCGTGAGACCGGCCTCATCCTGAGGTGCGCCGGGAAGGCCGGGAACCCCTTCCAGACCACGCAGGGGAATCGCCTCTCCTGTCGCGATCAGGAGGGGAGAAGGGGCTCAGAGGAAGCGGTGCCGGGACCCTCGGTGTTCCCCTCGGGGGAACCCGGCGTGTCGGGGGACTTTTGGGGGTCGCAGGAAGGCTGTCAGGGACCGTCTCGCCCTTCAGGGCGGAACAGGGGACTTCCCTTGAGACGCCGTCGCGGGCAAGGGCCTCATCTTGCCAAGCGGTGGGAACCACGTGGTTTTTCTCGAGTTGCGGCGGCATTCTCGAGTTACGACGGGGATCTCAGCCTTCCCCTTGGGTTGGCCCTGGGAAGCCCAATCTTCCCCTCGGGTTGCGAGGGAAAGCTGGGGGTGGCGCTCGAGTCACTGCAGGGCCTAAGAGACCTCACCTAAGCGTGTGTCCGGGACCTAATTTTCCTCTCCAGGGAAGGCAGGGATCTCGGGGTTGCATTCCAGGCTCCCCCGGGGAGTCAGGCCTCGTGTCGAGGGGAAGCCAAGGACTCCGCTCTCCTCTCGAGTCGCGACGCGGGTCTCTTGGAGCCCCCTGAGCGGCCTCAAGGGAGTCCAGCCTCCTCTTCCGTTTGGAGAGAGGACCCGGGATTGCTCTCCAGGCCATGCAGGAAAAGAAGGCCCTCAGCTCGCGAGGACGGGGGCGTCTCAGGGGTTTCCTCGAGCTGCGGCGCCCGTGGGGGTTTTCTCCCGAGGCACGACGAGGATCTCAGGGAGCCTCTCGTGCGGCGCCAGGGAAGTCAGGTCTCCATGCGCGTGGCGAGGGGGAGCGCGTCCTGGCTCTCGAGTCACGGGAGGGGACTAGGGCCTCGAGACGCGTTGAAGAAGGACTCTCGAGGTCTTTGTCGGGGGGCGGCGGGAAACCCTCGTGTCCCTCGCCTTCTGCCGGGGACCTTAGGGAACTTCCCAGGGTGCCTCTGAGAGGCGAGGGATCCTGTGGAGGTGGCGGGGCCCCTCGGGACTCCGCTGGGTCTGGCGCAACGGAAGAGGGCCTCACCTCGAGGGGAGGCAGGCACCTCAGGCTTCCTCTGCGTTTCGGACTCCGACCGCAGGGTCCCTGCAGAGTTGGGACAGGAGAGTCAGGCCTCGTCTTGTCTGAGGAAGGGAACCCCGCTGGCCTCTCGAGTTGCTCAGGGGGTCTCAGGCCCCTCGTCGAGCTGTGTGTGGAACCCGCGGGTCTTTGCGGACGATGCACGGGGGTGGCAGTGCCCCTTCGTGTTGTGCCTTCACCCACAGGGTTGCCTTCGAAGAGGGGTCCGGGCCTCGGGTCCTTCTCAAGAGCGGACCGGGGAATCGGGGGCGTTCGGCCTGCGGCCCCACCCACGTGGCTCGTCTCGAATTTCCTCGTGAGACCGGCCTCATCCTGAGGTGCGCCGGGAAGGCCGGGAACCCCTTCCAGACCACGCAGGGGAATCGCCTCTCCTGTCGCGATCAGGAGGGGAGAAGGGGCTCAGAGGAAGCGGTGCCGGGACCCTCGGTGTTCCCCTCGGGGGAACCCGGCGTGTCGGGGGACTTTTGGGGGTCGCAGGAAGGCTGTCAGGGACCGTCTCGCCCTTCAGGGCGGAACAGGGGACTTCCCTTGAGACGCCGTCGCGGGCAAGGGCCTCATCTTGCCAAGCGGTGGGAACCACGTGGTTTTTCTCGAGTTGCGGCGGCATTCTCGAGTTACGACGGGGATCTCAGCCTTCCCCTTGGGTTGGCCCTGGGAAGCCCAATCTTCCCCTCGGGTTGCGAGGGAAAGCTGGGGGTGGCGCTCGAGTCACTGCAGGGCCTAAGAGACCTCACCTAAGCGTGTGTCCGGGACCTAATTTTCCTCTCCAGGGAAGGCAGGGATCTCGGGGTTGCATTCCAGGCTCCCCCGGGGAGTCAGGCCTCGTGTCGAGGGGAAGCCAAGGACTCCGCTCTCCTCTCGAGTCGCGACGCGGGTCTCTTGGAGCCCCCTGAGCGGCCTCAAGGGAGTCCAGCCTCCTCTTCCGTTTGGAGAGAGGACCCGGGATTGCTCTCCAGGCCATGCAGGAAAAGAAGGCCCTCAGCTCGCGAGGACGGGGGCGTCTCCGGGGTTTCCTCGAGCTGCGGCGCCCGTGGGGGTTTTCTCCCGAGGCACGACGAGGATCTCAGGGAGCCTCTCGTGCGGCGCCAGGGAAGTCAGGTCTCCATGCGCGTGGCGAGGGGGAGCGCGTCCTGGCTCTCGAGTCACGGGAGGGGACTAGGGCCTCGAGACGCGTTGAAGAAGGACTCTCGAGGTCTTTGTCGGGGGGCGGCGGGAAACCCTCGTGTCCCTCGCCTTCTGCCGGGGACCTTAGGGAACTTCCCAGGGTGCCTCTGAGAGGCGAGGGATCCTGTGGAGGTGGCGGGGCCCCTCGGGACTCCGCTGGGTCTGGCGCAACGGAAGAGGGCCTCACCTCGAGGGGAGGCAGGCACCTCAGGCTTCCTCTGCGTTTCGGACTCCGACCGCAGGGTCCCTGCAGAGTTGGGACAGGAGAGTCAGGCCTCGTCTTGTCTGAGGAAGGGAACCCCGCTGGCCTCTCGAGTTGCTCAGGGGGTCTCAGGCCCCTCGTCGAGCTGTGTGTGGAACCCGCGGGTCTTTGCGGACGATGCACGGGGGTGGCAGTGCCCCTTCGTGTTGTGCCTTCACCCACAGGGTTGCCTTCGAAGAGGGGTCCGGGCCTCGGGTCCTTCTCAAGAGCGGACCGGGGAATCGGGGGCGTTCGGCCTGTGGCCCCACCCACGTGGCTCGTCTCGAATTTCCTCGTGAGACCGGCCTCATCCTGAGGTGCGCCGGGAAGGCCGGGAACCCCTTCCAGACCACGCAGGGGAATCGCCTCTCCTGTCGCGATCAGGAGGGGAGAAGGGGCTCAGAGGAAGCGGTGCCGGGACCCTCGGTGTTCCCCTCGGGGGAACCCGGCGTGTCGGGGGACTTTTGGGGGTCGCAGGAAGGCTGTCAGGGACCGTCTCGCCCTTCAGGGCGGAACAGGGGACTTCCCTTGAGACGCCGTCGCGGGCAAGGGCCTCATCTTGCCAAGCGGTGGGAACCACGTGGTTTTTCTCGAGTTGCGGCGGCATTCTCGAGTTACGACGGGGATCTCAGCCTTCCCCTTGGGTTGGCCCTGGGAAGCCCAATCTTCCCCTCGGGTTGCGAGGGAAACCTGGGGGTGGCGCTCGAGTCACTGCAGGGCCTAAGAGACCTCACCTAAGCGTGTGTCCGGGACCTAATTTTCCTCTCCAGGGAAGGCAGGGATCTCGGGGTTGCATTCCAGGCTCCCCCGGGGAGTCAGGCCTCGTCTCGAGGGGAAGCCAAGGACTCCGCTCTCCTCTCGAGTCGCGACGCGGGTCTCTTGGAGCCCCCTGAGCGGCCTCAAGGGAGTCCAGCCTCCTCTTCCGTTTGGAGAGAGGACCCGGGATTGCTCTCCAGGCCATGCAGGAAGAGAAGGCCCTCAGCTCGCGAGGACGGGGGCGTCTCCGGGGTTTCCTCGAGCTGCGGCGCCCGTGGGGGTTTTCTCCCGAGGCACGACGAGGATCTCAGGGAGCCTCTCGTGCGGCGCCAGGGAAGTCAGGTCTCCATGCGCGTGGCGAGGGGGAGCGCGTCCTGGCTCTCGAGTCACGGGAGGGGACTAGGGCCTCGAGACGCGTTGAAGAAGGACTCTCGAGGTCTTTGTCGGGGGGCGGCGGGAAACCCTCGTGTCCCTCGCCTTCTGCCGGGGACCTTAGGGAACTTCCCAGGGTGCCTCTGAGAGGCGAGGGATCCTGTGGAGGTGGCGGGGCCCCTCGGGACTCCGCTGGGTCTGGCGCAACGGAAGAGGGCCTCACCTCGAGGGGAGGCAGGCACCTCAGGCTTCCTCTGCGTTTCGGACTCCGACCGCAGGGTCCCTGCAGAGTTGGGACAGGAGAGTCAGGCCTCGTCTTGTCTGAGGAAGGGAACCCCGCTGGCCTCTCGAGTTGCTCAGGGGGTCTCAGGCCCCTCGTCGAGCTGTGTGTGGAACCCGCGGGTCTTTGCGGACGATGCACGGGGGTGGCAGTGCCCCTTCGTGTTGTGCCTTCAGCCACAGGGTTGCCTTCGAAGAGGGGTCCGGGCCTCGGGTCCTTCTCAAGAGCGGACCGGGGAATCGGGGGCGTTCGGCCTGTGGCCCCACCCACGTGGCTCGTCTCGAATTTCCTCGTGAGACCGGCCTCATCCTGAGGTGCGCCGGGAAGGCCGGGAACCCCTTCCAGACCACGCAGGGGAATCGCCTCTCCTGTCGCGATCAGGAGGGGAGAAGGGGCTCAGAGGAAGCGGTGCCGGGACCCTCGGTGTTCCCCTCGGGGGAACCCGGCGTGTCGGGGGACTTTTGGGGGTCGCAGGAAGGCTGTCAGGGACCGTCTCGCCCTTCAGGGCGGAACAGGGGACTTCCCTTGAGACGCCGTCGCGGGCAAGGGCCTCATCTTGCCAAGCGGTGGGAACCACGTGGTTTTTCTCGAGTTGCGGCGGCATTCTCGAGTTACGACGGGGATCTCAGCCTTCCCCTTGGGTTGGCCCTGGGAAGCCCAATCTTCCCCTCGGGTTGCGAGGGAAAGCTGGGGGTGGCGCTCGAGTCACTGCAGGGCCTAAGAGACCTCACCTAAGCGTGTGTCCGGGACCTAATTTTCCTCTCCAGGGAAGGCAGGGATCTCGGGGTTGCATTCCAGGCTCCCCCGGGGAGTCAGGCCTCGTCTCGAGGGGAAGCCAAGGACTCCGCTCTCCTCTCGAGTCGCGACGCGGGTCTCTTGGAGCCCCCTGAGCGGCCTCAAGGGAGTCCAGCCTCCTCTTCCGTTTGGAGAGAGGACCCGGGATTGCTCTCCAGGCCATGCAGGAAGAGAAGGCCCTCAGCTCGCGAGGACGGGGGCGTCTCAGGGGTTTCCTCGAGCTGCGGCGCCCGTGGGGGTTTTCTCCCGAGGCACGACGAGGATCTCAGGGAGCCTCTCGTGCGGCGCCAGGGAAGTCAGGTCTCCATGCGCGTGGCGAGGGGGAGCGCGTCCTGGCTCTCGAGTCACGGGAGGGGACTAGGGCCTCGAGACGCGTTGAAGAAGGACTCTCGAGGTCTTTGTCGGGGGGCGGCGGGAAACCCTCGTGTCCCTCGCCTTCTGCCGGGGACCTTAGGGAACTTCCCAGGGTGCCTCTGAGAGGCGAGGGATCCTGTGGAGGTGGCGGGGCCCCTCGGGACTCCGCTGGGTCTGGCGCAACGGAAGAGGGCCTCACCTCGAGGGGAGGCAGGCACCTCAGGCTTCCTCTGCGTTTCGGACTCCGACCGCAGGGTCCCTGCAGAGTTGGGACAGGAGAGTCAGGCCTCGTCTTGTCTGAGGAAGGGAACCCCGCTGGCCTCTCGAGTTGCTCAGGGGGTCTCAGGCCCCTCGTCGAGCTGTGTGTGGAACCCGCGGGTCTTTGCGGACGATGCACGGGGGTGGCAGTGCCCCTTCGTGTTGTGCCTTCACCCACAGGGTTGCCTTCGAAGAGGGGTCCGGGCCTCGGGTCCTTCTCAAGAGCGGACCGGGGAATCGGGGGCGTTCGGCCTGCGGCCCCACCCACGTGGCTCGTCTCGAATTTCCTCGTGAGACCGGCCTCATCCTGAGGTGCGCCGGGAAGGCCGGGAACCCCTTCCAGACCACGCAGGGGAATCGCCTCTCCTGTCGCGATCAGGAGGGGAGAAGGGGCTCAGAGGAAGCGGTGCCGGGACCCTCGGTGTTCCCCTCGGGGGAACCCGGCGTGTCGGGGGACTTTTGGGGGTCGCAGGAAGGCTGTCAGGGACCGTCTCGCCCTTCAGGGCGGAACAGGGGACTTCCCTTGAGACGCCGTCGCGGGCAAGGGCCTCATCTTGCCAAGCGGTGGGAACCACGTGGTTTTTCTCGAGTTGCGGCGGCATTCTCGAGTTACGACGGGGATCTCAGCCTTCCCCTTGGGTTGGCCCTGGGAAGCCCAATCTTCCCCTCGGGTTGCGAGGGAAAGCTGGGGGTGGCGCTCGAGTCACTGCAGGGCCTAAGAGACCTCACCTAAGCGTGTGTCCGGGACCTAATTTTCCTCTCCAGGGAAGGCAGGGATCTCGGGGTTGCATTCCAGGCTCCCCCGGGGAGTCAGGCCTCGTGTCGAGGGGAAGCCAAGGACTCCGCTCTCCTCTCGAGTCGCGACGCGGGTCTCTTGGAGCCCCCTGAGCGGCCTCAAGGGAGTCCAGCCTCCTCTTCCGTTTGGAGAGAGGACCCGGGATTGCTCTCCAGGCCATGCAGGAAGAGAAGGCCCTCAGCTCGCGAGGACGGGGGCGTCTCAGGGGTTTCCTCGAGCTGCGGCGCCTGTGGGGGTTTTCTCCCGAGGCACGACGAGGATCTCAGGGAGCCTCTCGTGCGGCGCCAGGGAAGTCAGGTCTCCATGCGCGTGGCGAGGGGGAGCGCGTCCTGGCTCTCGAGTCACGGGAGGGGACTAGGGCCTCGAGACGCGTTGAAGAAGGACTCTCGAGGTCTTTGTCGGGGGGCGGCGGGAAACCCTCGTGTCCCTCGCCTTCTGCCGGGGACCTTAGGGAACTTCCCAGGGTGCCTCTGAGAGGCGAGGGATCCTGTGGAGGTGGCGGGGCCCCTCGGGACTCCGCTGGGTCTGGCGCAACGGAAGAGGGCCTCACCTCGAGGGGAGGCAGGCACCTCAGGCTTCCTCTGCGTTTCGGACTCCGACCGCAGGGTCCCTGCAGAGTTGGGACAGGAGAGTCAGGCCTCGTCTTGTCTGAGGAAGGGAACCCCGCTGGCCTCTCGAGTTGCTCAGGGGGTCTCAGGCCCCTCGTCGAGCTGTGTGTGGAACCCGCGGGTCTTTGCGGACGATGCACGGGGGTGGCAGTGCCCCTTCGTGTTGTGCCTTCACCCACAGGGTTGCCTTCGAAGAGGGGTCCGGGCCTCGGGTCCTTCTCAAGAGCGGACCGGGGAATCGGGGGCGTTCGGCCTGCGGCCCCACCCACGTGGCTCGTCTCGAATTTCCTCGTGAGACCGGCCTCATCCTGAGGTGCGCCGGGAAGGCCGGGAACCCCTTCCAGACCACGCAGGGGAATCGCCTCTCCTGTCGCGATCAGGAGGGGAGAAGGGGCTCAGAGGAAGCGGTGCCGGGACCCTCGGTGTTCCCCTCGGGGGAACCCGGCGTGTCGGGGGACTTTTGGGGGTCGCAGGAAGGCTGTCAGGGACCGTCTCGCCCTTCAGGGCGGAACAGGGGACTTCCCTTGAGACGCCGTCGCGGGCAAGGGCCTCATCTTGCCAAGCGGTGGGAACCACGTGGTTTTTCTCGAGTTGCGGCGGCATTCTCGAGTTACGACGGGGATCTCAGCCTTCCCCTTGGGTTGGCCCTGGGAAGCCCAATCTTCCCCTCGGGTTGCGAGGGAAACCTGGGGGTGGCGCTCGAGTCACTGCAGGGCCTAAGAGACCTCACCTAAGCGTGTGTCCGGGACCTAATTTTCCTCTCCAGGGAAGGCAGGGATCTCGGGGTTGCATTCCAGGCTCCCCCGGGGAGTCAGGCCTCGTCTCGAGGGGAAGCCAAGGACTCCGCTCTCCTCTCGAGTCGCGACGCGGGTCTCTTGGAGCCCCCTGAGCGGCCTCAAGGGAGTCCAGCCTCCTCTTCCGTTTGGAGAGAGGACCCGGGATTGCTCTCCAGGCCATGCAGGAAGAGAAGGCCCTCAGCTCGCGAGGACGGGGGCGTCTCAGGGGTTTCCTCGAGCTGCGGCGCCCGTGGGGGTTTTCTCCCGAGGCACGACGAGGATCTCAGGGAGCCTCTCGTGCGGCGCCAGGGAAGTCAGGTCTCCATGCGCGTGGCGAGGGGGAGCGCGTCCTGGCTCTCGAGTCACGGGAGGGGACTAGGGCCTCGAGACGCGTTGAAGAAGGACTCTCGAGGTCTTTGTCGGGGGGCGGCGGGAAACCCTCGTGTCCCTCGCCTTCTGCCGGGGACCTTAGGGAACTTCCCAGGGTGCCTCTGAGAGGCGAGGGATCCTGTGGAGGTGGCGGGGCCCCTCGGGACTCCGCTGGGTCTGGCGCAACGGAAGAGGGCCTCACCTCGAGGGGAGGCAGGCACCTCAGGCTTCCTCTGCGTTTCGGACTCCGACCGCAGGGTCCCTGCAGAGTTGGGACAGGAGAGTCAGGCCTCGTCTTGTCTGAGGAAGGGAACCCCGCTGGCCTCTCGAGTTGCTCAGGGGGTCTCAGGCCCCTCGTCGAGCTGTGTGTGGAACCCGCGGGTCTTTGCGGACGATGCACGGGGGTGGCAGTGCCCCTTCGTGTTGTGCCTTCACCCACAGGGTTGCCTTCGAAGAGGGGTCCGGGCCTCGGGTCCTTCTCAAGAGCGGACCGGGGAATCGGGGGCGTTCGGCCTGCGGCCCCACCCACGTGGCTCGTCTCGAATTTCCTCGTGAGACCGGCCTCATCCTGAGGTGCGCCGGGAAGGCCGGGAACCCCTTCCAGACCACGCAGGGGAATCGCCTCTCCTGTCGCGATCAGGAGGGGAGAAGGGGCTCAGAGGAAGCGGTGCCGGGACCCTCGGTGTTCCCCTCGGGGGAACCCGGCGTGTCGGGGGACTTTTGGGGGTCGCAGGAAGGCTGTCAGGGACCGTCTCGCCCTTCAGGGCGGAACAGGGGACTTCCCTTGAGACGCCGTCGCGGGCAAGGGCCTCATCTTGCCAAGCGGTGGGAACCACGTGGTTTTTCTCGAGTTGCGGCGGCATTCTCGAGTTACGACGGGGATCTCAGCCTTCCCCTTGGGTTGGCCCTGGGAAGCCCAATCTTCCCCTCGGGTTGCGAGGGAAACCTGGGGGTGGCGCTCGAGTCACTGCAGGGCCTAAGAGACCTCACCTAAGCGTGTGTCCGGGACCTAATTTTCCTCTCCAGGGAAGGCAGGGATCTCGGGGTTGCATTCCAGGCTCCCCCGGGGAGTCAGGCCTCGTCTCGAGGGGAAGCCAAGGACTCCGCTCTCCTCTCGAGTCGCGACGCGGGTCTCTTGGAGCCCCCTGAGCGGCCTCAAGGGAGTCCAGCCTCCTCTTCCGTTTGGAGAGAGGACCCGGGATTGCTCTCCAGGCCATGCAGGAAGAGAAGGCCCTCAGCTCGCGAGGACGGGGGCGTCTCAGGGGTTTCCTCGAGCTGCGGCGCCCGTGGGGGTTTTCTCCCGAGGCACGACGAGGATCTCAGGGAGCCTCTCGTGCGGCGCCAGGGAAGTCAGGTCTCCATGCGCGTGGCGAGGGGGAGCGCGTCCTGGCTCTCGAGTCACGGGAGGGGACTAGGGCCTCGAGACGCGTTGAAGAAGGACTCTCGAGGTCTTTCTCGGGGGGCGGCGGGAAACCCTCGTGTCCCTCGCCTTCTGCCGGGGACCTTAGGGAACTTCCCAGGGTGCCTCTGAGAGGCGAGGGATCCTGTGGAGGTGGCGGGGCCCCTCGGGACTCCGCTGGGTCTGGCGCAACGGAAGAGGGCCTCACCTCGAGGGGAGGCAGGCACCTCAGGCTTCCTCTGCGTTTCGGACTCCGACCGCAGGGTCCCTGCAGAGTTGGGACAGGAGAGTCAGGCCTCGTCTTGTCTGAGGAAGGGAACCCCGCTGGCCTCTCGAGTTGCTCAGGGGGTCTCAGGCCCCTCGTCGAGCTGTGTGTGGAACCCGCGGGTCTTTGCGGACGATGCACGGGGGTGGCAGTGCCCCTTCGTGTTGTGCCTTCACCCACAGGGTTGCCTTCGAAGAGGGGTCCGGGCCTCGGGTCCTTCTCAAGAGCGGACCGGGGAATCGGGGGCGTTCGGCCTGCGGCCCCACCCACGTGGCTCGTCTCGAATTTCCTCGTGAGACCGGCCTCATCCTGAGGTGCGCCGGGAAGGCCGGGAACCCCTTCCAGACCACGCAGGGGAATCGCCTCTCCTGTCGCGATCAGGAGGGGAGAAGGGGCTCAGAGGAAGCGGTGCCGGGACCCTCGGTGTTCCCCTCGGGGGAACCCGGCGTGTCGGGGGACTTTTGGGGGTCGCAGGAAGGCTGTCAGGGACCGTCTCGCCCTTCAGGGCGGAACAGGGGACTTCCCTTGAGACGCCGTCGCGGGCAAGGGCCTCATCTTGCCAAGCGGTGGGAACCACGTGGTTTTTCTCGAGTTGCGGCGGCATTCTCGAGTTACGACGGGGATCTCAGCCTTCCCCTTGGGTTGGCCCTGGGAAGCCCAATCTTCCCCTCGGGTTGCGAGGGAAAGCTGGGGGTGGCGCTCGAGTCACTGCAGGGCCTAAGAGACCTCACCTAAGCGTGTGTCCGGGACCTAATTTTCCTCTCCAGGGAAGGCAGGGATCTCGGGGTTGCATTCCAGGCTCCCCCGGGGAGTCAGGCCTCGTCTCGAGGGGAAGCCAAGGACTCCG
Source organism: Bubalus kerabau (assembly GCF_029407905.1). Lineage (NCBI taxonomy): Eukaryota > Metazoa > Chordata > Mammalia > Artiodactyla > Bovidae > Bubalus > Bubalus kerabau. Next base: position 585,429 of record NW_026577915.1, on the reverse strand, counting down.
CTCTCCTCTCGAGTCGCGACGCGGGTCTCTTGGAGCCCCCTGAGCGGCCTCAAGGGAGTCCAGCCTCCTCTTCCGTTTGGAGAGAGGACCCGGGATTGCTCTCCAGGCCATGCAGGAAGAGAAGGCCCTCAGCTCGCGAGGACGGGGGCGTCTCAGGGGTTTCCTCGAGCTGCGGCGCCCGTGGGGGTTTTCTCCCGAGGCACGACGAGGATCTCAGGGAGCCTCTCGTGCGGCGCCAGGGAAGTCAGGTCTCCATGCGCGTGGCGAGGGGGAGCGCGTCCTGGCTCTCGAGTCACGGGAGGGGACTAGGGCCTCGAGACGCGTTGAAGAAGGACTCTCGAGGTCTTTCTCGGGGGGCGGCGGGAAACCCTCGTGTCCCTCGCCTTCTGCCGGGGACCTTAGGGAACTTCCCAGGGTGCCTCTGAGAGGCGAGGGATCCTGTGGAGGTGGCGGGGCCCCTCGGGACTCCGCTGGGTCTGGCGCAACGGAAGAGGGCCTCACCTCGAGGGGAGGCAGGCACCTCAGGCTTCCTCTGCGTTTCGGACTCCGACCGCAGGGTCCCTGCAGAGTTGGGACAGGAGAGTCAGGCCTCGTCTTGTCTGAGGAAGGGAACCCCGCTGGCCTCTCGAGTTGCTCAGGGGGTCTCAGGCCCCTCGTCGAGCTGTGTGTGGAACCCGCGGGTCTTTGCGGACGATGCACGGGGGTGGCAGTGCCCCTTCGTGTTGTGCCTTCACCCACAGGGTTGCCTTCGAAGAGGGGTCCGGGCCTCGGGTCCTTCTCAAGAGCGGACCGGGGAATCGGGGGCGTTCGGCCTGCGGCCCCACCCACGTGGCTCGTCTCGAATTTCCTCGTGAGACCGGCCTCATCCTGAGGTGCGCCGGGAAGGCCGGGAACCCCTTCCAGACCACGCAGGGGAATCGCCTCTCCTGTCGCGATCAGGAGGGGAGAAGGGGCTCAGAGGAAGCGGTGCCGGGACCCTCGGTGTTCCCCTCGGGGGAACCCGGTGTGTCGGGGGACTTTTGGGGGTCGCAGGAAGGCTGTCAGGGACCGTCTCGCCCTTCAGGGCGGAACAGGGGACTTCCCTTGAGACGCCGTCGCGGGCAAGGGCCTCATCTTGCCAAGCGGTGGGAACCACGTGGTTTTTCTCGAGTTGCGGCGGCATTCTCGAGTTACGACGGGGATCTCAGCCTTCCCCTTGGGTTGGCCCTGGGAAGCCCAATCTTCCCCTCGGGTTGCGAGGGAAACCTGGGGGTGGCGCTCGAGTCACTGCAGGGCCTAAGAGACCTCACCTAAGCGTGTGTCCGGGACCTAATTTTCCTCTCCAGGGAAGGCAGGGATCTCGGGGTTGCATTCCAGGCTCCCCCGGGGAGTCAGGCCTCGTCTCGAGGGGAAGCCAAGGACTCCGCTCTCCTCTCGAGTCGCGACGCGGGTCTCTTGGAGCCCCCTGAGCGGCCTCAAGGGAGTCCAGCCTCCTCTTCCGTTTGGAGAGAGGACCCGGGATTGCTCTCCAGGCCATGCAGGAAGAGAAGGCCCTCAGCTCGCGAGGACGGGGGCGTCTCAGGGGTTTCCTCGAGCTGCGGCGCCCGTGGGGGTTTTCTCCCGAGGCACGACGAGGATCTCAGGGAGCCTCTCGTGCGGCGCCAGGGAAGTCAGGTCTCCATGCGCGTGGCGAGGGGGAGCGCGTCCTGGCTCTCGAGTCACGGGAGGGGACTAGGGCCTCGAGACGCGTTGAAGAAGGACTCTCGAGGTCTTTGTCGGGGGGCGGCGGGAAACCCTCGTGTCCCTCGCCTTCTGCCGGGGACCTTAGGGAACTTCCCAGGGTGCCTCTGAGAGGCGAGGGATCCTGTGGAGGTGGCGGGGCCCCTCGGGACTCCGCTGGGTCTGGCGCAACGGAAGAGGGCCTCACCTCGAGGGGAGGCAGGCACCTCAGGCTTCCTCTGCGTTTCGGACTCCGACCGCAGGGTCCCTGCAGAGTTGGGACAGGAGAGTCAGGCCTCGTCTTGTCTGAGGAAGGGAACCCCGCTGGCCTCTCGAGTTGCTCAGGGGGTCTCAGGCCCCTCGTCGAGCTGTGTGTGGAACCCGCGGGTCTTTGCGGACGATGCACGGGGGTGGCAGTGCCCCTTCGTGTTGTGCCTTCACCCACAGGGTTGCCTTCGAAGAGGGGTCCGGGCCTCGGGTCCTTCTCAAGAGCGGACCGGGGAATCGGGGGCGTTCGGCCTGCGGCCCCACCCACGTGGCTCGTCTCGAATTTCCTCGTGAGACCGGCCTCATCCTGAGGTGCGCCGGGAAGGCCGGGAACCCCTTCCAGACCACGCAGGGGAATCGCCTCTCCTGTCGCGATCAGGAGGGGAGAAGGGGCTCAGAGGAAGCGGTGCCGGGACCCTCGGTGTTCCCCTCGGGGGAACCCGGCGTGTCGGGGGACTTTTGGGGGTCGCAGGAAGGCTGTCAGGGACCGTCTCGCCCTTCAGGGCGGAACAGGGGACTTCCCTTGAGACGCCGTCGCGGGCAAGGGCCTCATCTTGCCAAGCGGTGGGAACCACGTGGTTTTTCTCGAGTTGCGGCGGCATTCTCGAGTTACGACGGGGATCTCAGCCTTCCCCTTGGGTTGGCCCTGGGAAGCCCAATCTTCCCCTCGGGTTGCGAGGGAAAGCTGGGGGTGGCGCTCGAGTCACTGCAGGGCCTAAGAGACCTCACCTAAGCGTGTGTCCGGGACCTAATTTTCCTCTCCAGGGAAGGCAGGGATCTCGGGGTTGCATTCCAGGCTCCCCCGGGGAGTCAGGCCTCGTCTCGAGGGGAAGCCAAGGACTCCGCTCTCCTCTCGAGTCGCGACGCGGGTCTCTTGGAGCCCCCTGAGCGGCCTCAAGGGAGTCCAGCCTCCTCTTCCGTTTGGAGAGAGGACCCGGGATTGCTCTCCAGGCCATGCAGGAAGAGAAGGCCCTCAGCTCGCGAGGACGGGGGCGTCTCAGGGGTTTCCTCGAGCTGCGGCGCCCGTGGGGGTTTTCTCCCGAGGCACGACGAGGATCTCAGGGAGCCTCTCGTGCGGCGCCAGGGAAGTCAGGTCTCCATGCGCGTGGCGAGGGGGAGCGCGTCCTGGCTCTCGAGTCACGGGAGGGGACTAGGGCCTCGAGACGCGTTGAAGAAGGACTCTCGAGGTCTTTCTCGGGGGGCGGCGGGAAACCCTCGTGTCCCTCGCCTTCTGCCGGGGACCTTAGGGAACTTCCCAGGGTGCCTCTGAGAGGCGAGGGATCCTGTGGAGGTGGCGGGGCCCCTCGGGACTCCGCTGGGTCTGGCGCAACGGAAGAGGGCCTCACCTCGAGGGGAGGCAGGCACCTCAGGCTTCCTCTGCGTTTCGGACTCCGACCGCAGGGTCCCTGCAGAGTTGGGACAGGAGAGTCAGGCCTCGTCTTGTCTGAGGAAGGGAACCCCGCTGGCCTCTCGAGTTGCTCAGGGGGTCTCAGGCCCCTCGTCGAGCTGTGTGTGGAACCCGCGGGTCTTTGCGGACGATGCACGGGGGTGGCAGTGCCCCTTCGTGTTGTGCCTTCACCCACAGGGTTGCCTTCGAAGAGGGGTCCGGGCCTCGGGTCCTTCTCAAGAGCGGACCGGGGAATCGGGGGCGTTCGGCCTGCGGCCCCACCCACGTGGCTCGTCTCGAATTTCCTCGTGAGACCGGCCTCATCCTGAGGTGCGCCGGGAAGGCCGGGAACCCCTTCCAGACCACGCAGGGGAATCGCCTCTCCTGTCGCGATCAGGAGGGGAGAAGGGGCTCAGAGGAAGCGGTGCCGGGACCCTCGGTGTTCCCCTCGGGGGAACCCGGCGTGTCGGGGGACTTTTGGGGGTCGCAGGAAGGCTGTCAGGGACCGTCTCGCCCTTCAGGGCGGAACAGGGGACTTCCCTTGAGACGCCGTCGCGGGCAAGGGCCTCATCTTGCCAAGCGGTGGGAACCACGTGGTTTTTCTCGAGTTGCGGCGGCATTCTCGAGTTACGACGGGGATCTCAGCCTTCCCCTTGGGTTGGCCCTGGGAAGCCCAATCTTCCCCTCGGGTTGCGAGGGAAAGCTGGGGGTGGCGCTCGAGTCACTGCAGGGCCTAAGAGACCTCACCTAAGCGTGTGTCCTGGACCTAATTTTCCTCTCCAGGGAAGGCAGGGATCTCGGGGTTGCATTCCAGGCTCCCCCGGGGAGTCAGGCCTCGTCTCGAGGGGAAGCCAAGGACTCCGCTCTCCTCTCGAGTCGCGACGCGGGTCTCTTGGAGCCCCCTGAGCGGCCTCAAGGGAGTCCAGCCTCCTCTTCCGTTTGGAGAGAGGACCCGGGATTGCTCTCCAGGCCATGCAGGAAGAGAAGGCCCTCAGCTCGCGAGGACGGGGGCGTCTCAGGGGTTTCCTCGAGCTGCGGCGCCCGTGGGGGTTTTCTCCCGAGGCACGACGAGGATCTCAGGGAGCCTCTCGTGCGGCGCCAGGGAAGTCAGGTCTCCATGCGCGTGGCGAGGGGGAGCGCGTCCTGGCTCTCGAGTCACGGGAGGGGACTAGGGCCTCGAGACGCGTTGAAGAAGGACTCTCGAGGTCTTTGTCGGGGGGCGGCGGGAAACCCTCGTGTCCCTCGCCTTCTGCCGGGGACCTTAGGGAACTTCCCAGGGTGCCTCTGAGAGGCGAGGGATCCTGTGGAGGTGGCGGGGCCCCTCGGGACTCCGCTGGGTCTGGCGCAACGGAAGAGGGCCTCACCTCGAGGGGAGGCAGGCACCTCAGGCTTCCTCTGCGTTTCGGACTCCGACCGCAGGGTCCCTGCAGAGTTGGGACAGGAGAGTCAGGCCTCGTCTTGTCTGAGGAAGGGAACCCCGCTGGCCTCTCGAGTTGCTCAGGGGGTCTCAGGCCCCTCGTCGAGCTGTGTGTGGAACCCGCGGGTCTTTGCGGACGATGCACGGGGGTGGCAGTGCCCCTTCGTGTTGTGCCTTCACCCACAGGGTTGCCTTCGAAGAGGGGTCCGGGCCTCGGGTCCTTCTCAAGAGCGGACCGGGGAATCGGGGGCGTTCGGCCTGCGGCCCCACCCACGTGGCTCGTCTCGAATTTCCTCGTGAGACCGGCCTCATCCTGAGGTGCGCCGGGAAGGCCGGGAACCCCTTCCAGACCACGCAGGGGAATCGCCTCTCCTGTCGCGATCAGGAGGGGAGAAGGGGCTCAGAGGAAGCGGTGCCGGGACCCTCGGTGTTCCCCTCGGGGGAACCCGGCGTGTCGGGGGACTTTTGGGGGTCGCAGGAAGGCTGTCAGGGACCGTCTCGCCCTTCAGGGCGGAACAGGGGACTTCCCTTGAGACGCCGTCGCGGGCAAGGGCCTCATCTTGCCAAGCGGTGGGAACCACGTGGTTTTTCTCGAGTTGCGGCGGCATTCTCGAGTTACGACGGGGATCTCAGCCTTCCCCTTGGGTTGGCCCTGGGAAGCCCAATCTTCCCCTCGGGTTGCGAGGGAAAGCTGGGGGTGGCGCTCGAGTCACTGCAGGGCCTAAGAGACCTCACCTAAGCGTGTGTCCGGGACCTAATTTTCCTCTCCAGGGAAGGCAGGGATCTCGGGGTTGCATTCCAGGCTCCCCCGGGGAGTCAGGCCTCGTCTCGAGGGGAAGCCAAGGACTCCGCTCTCCTCTCGAGTCGCGACGCGGGTCTCTTGGAGCCCCCTGAGCGGCCTCAAGGGAGTCCAGCCTCCTCTTCCGTTTGGAGAGAGGACCCGGGATTGCTCTCCAGGCCATGCAGGAAGAGAAGGCCCTCAGCTCGCGAGGACGGGGGCGTCTCAGGGGTTTCCTCGAGCTGCGGCGCCCGTGGGGGTTTTCTCCCGAGGCACGACGAGGATCTCAGGGAGCCTCTCGTGCGGCGCCAGGGAAGTCAGGTCTCCATGCGCGTGGCGAGGGGGAGCGCGTCCTGGCTCTCGAGTCACGGGAGGGGACTAGGGCCTCGAGACGCGTTGAAGAAGGACTCTCGAGGTCTTTGTCGGGGGGCGGCGGGAAACCCTCGTGTCCCTCGCCTTCTGCCGGGGACCTTAGGGAACTTCCCAGGGTGCCTCTGAGAGGCGAGGGATCCTGTGGAGGTGGCGGGGCCCCTCGGGACTCCGCTGGGTCTGGCGCAACGGAAGAGGGCCTCACCTCGAGGGGAGGCAGGCACCTCAGGCTTCCTCTGCGTTTCGGACTCCGACCGCAGGGTCCCTGCAGAGTTGGGACAGGAGAGTCAGGCCTCGTCTTGTCTGAGGAAGGGAACCCCGCTGGCCTCTCGAGTTGCTCAGGGGGTCTCAGGCCCCTCGTCGAGCTGTGTGTGGAACCCGCGGGTCTTTGCGGACGATGCACGGGGGTGGCAGTGCCCCTTCGTGTTGTGCCTTCACCCACAGGGTTGCCTTCGAAGAGGGGTCCGGGCCTCGGGTCCTTCTCAAGAGCGGACCGGGGAATCGGGGGCGTTCGGCCTGCGGCCCCACCCACGTGGCTCGTCTCGAATTTCCTCGTGAGACCGGCCTCATCCTGAGGTGCGCCGGGAAGGCCGGGAACCCCTTCCAGACCACGCAGGGGAATCGCCTCTCCTGTCGCGATCAGGAGGGGAGAAGGGGCTCAGAGGAAGCGGTGCCGGGACCCTCGGTGTTCCCCTCGGGGGAACCCGGCGTGTCGGGGGACTTTTGGGGGTCGCAGGAAGGCTGTCAGGGACCGTCTCGCCCTTCAGGGCGGAACAGGGGACTTCCCTTGAGACGCCGTCGCGGGCAAGGGCCTCATCTTGCCAAGCGGTGGGAACCACGTGGTTTTTCTCGAGTTGCGGCGGCATTCTCGAGTTACGACGGGGATCTCAGCCTTCCCCTTGGGTTGGCCCTGGGAAGCCCAATCTTCCCCTCGGGTTGCGAGGGAAAGCTGGGGGTGGCGCTCGAGTCACTGCAGGGCCTAAGAGACCTCACCTAAGCGTGTGTCCGGGACCTAATTTTCCTCTCCAGGGAAGGCAGGGATCTCGGGGTTGCATTCCAGGCTCCCCCGGGGAGTCAGGCCTCGTCTCGAGGGGAAGCCAAGGACTCCGCTCTCCTCTCGAGTCGCGACGCGGGTCTCTTGGAGCCCCCTGAGCGGCCTCAAGGGAGTCCAGCCTCCTCTTCCGTTTGGAGAGAGGACCCGGGATTGCTCTCCAGGCCATGCAGGAAGAGAAGGCCCTCAGCTCGCGAGGACGGGGGCGTCTCAGGGGTTTCCTCGAGCTGCGGCGCCCGTGGGGGTTTTCTCCCGAGGCACGACGAGGATCTCAGGGAGCCTCTCGTGCGGCGCCAGGGAAGTCAGGTCTCCATGCGCGTGGCGAGGGGGAGCGCGTCCTGGCTCTCGAGTCACGGGAGGGGACTAGGGCCTCGAGACGCGTTGAAGAAGGACTCTCGAGGTCTTTGTCGGGGGGCGGCGGGAAACCCTCGTGTCCCTCGCCTTCTGCCGGGGACCTTAGGGAACTTCCCAGGGTGCCTCTGAGAGGCGAGGGATCCTGTGGAGGTGGCGGGGCCCCTCGGGACTCCGCTGGGTCTGGCGCAACGGAAGAGGGCCTCACCTCGAGGGGAGGCAGGCACCTCAGGCTTCCTCTGCGTTTCGGACTCCGACCGCAGGGTCCCTGCAGAGTTGGGACAGGAGAGTCAGGCCTCGTCTTGTCTGAGGAAGGGAACCCCGCTGGCCTCTCGAGTTGCTCAGGGGGTCTCAGGCCCCTCGTCGAGCTGTGTGTGGAACCCGCGGGTCTTTGCGGACGATGCACGGGGGTGGCAGTGCCCCTTCGTGTTGTGCCTTCACCCACAGGGTTGCCTTCGAAGAGGGGTCCGGGCCTCGGGTCCTTCTCAAGAGCGGACCGGGGAATCGGGGGCGTTCGGCCTGCGGCCCCACCCACGTGGCTCGTCTCGAATTTCCTCGTGAGACCGGCCTCATCCTGAGGTGCGCCGGGAAGGCCGGGAACCCCTTCCAGACCACGCAGGGGAATCGCCTCTCCTGTCGCGATCAGGAGGGGAGAAGGGGCTCAGAGGAAGCGGTGCCGGGACCCTCGGTGTTCCCCTCGGGGGAACCCGGCGTGTCGGGGGACTTTTGGGGGTCGCAGGAAGGCTGTCAGGGACCGTCTCGCCCTTCAGGGCGGAACAGGGGACTTCCCTTGAGACGCCGTCGCGGGCAAGGGCCTCATCTTGCCAAGCGGTGGGAACCACGTGGTTTTTCTCGAGTTGCGGCGGCATTCTCGAGTTACGACGGGGATCTCAGCCTTCCCCTTGGGTTGGCCCTGGGAAGCCCAATCTTCCCCTCGGGTTGCGAGGGAAAGCTGGGGGTGGCGCTCGAGTCACTGCAGGGCCTAAGAGACCTCACCTAAGCGTGTGTCCGGGACCTAATTTTCCTCTCCAGGGAAGGCAGGGATCTCGGGGTTGCATTCCAGGCTCCCCCGGGGAGTCAGGCCTCGTCTCGAGGGGAAGCCAAGGACTCCGCTCTCCTCTCGAGTCGCGACGCGGGTCTCTTGGAGCCCCCTGAGCGGCCTCAAGGGAGTCCAGCCTCCTCTTCCGTTTGGAGAGAGGACCCGGGATTGCTCTCCAGGCCATGCAGGAAGAGAAGGCCCTCAGCTCGCGAGGACGGGGGCGTCTCAGGGGTTTCCTCGAGCTGCGGCGCCCGTGGGGGTTTTCTCCCGAGGCACGACGAGGATCTCAGGGAGCCTCTCGTGCGGCGCCAGGGAAGTCAGGTCTCCATGCGCGTGGCGAGGGGGAGCGCGTCCTGGCTCTCGAGTCACGGGAGGGGACTAGGGCCTCGAGACGCGTTGAAGAAGGACTCTCGAGGTCTTTGTCGGGGGGCGGCGGGAAACCCTCGTGTCCCTCGCCTTCTGCCGGGGACCTTAGGGAACTTCCCAGGGTGCCTCTGAGAGGCGAGGGATCCTGTGGAGGTGGCGGGGCCCCTCGGGACTCCGCTGGGTCTGGCGCAACGGAAGAGGGCCTCACCTCGAGGGGAGGCAGGCACCTCAGGCTTCCTCTGCGTTTCGGACTCCGACCGCAGGGTCCCTGCAGAGTTGGGACAGGAGAGTCAGGCCTCGTCTTGTCTGAGGAAGGGAACCCCGCTGGCCTCTCGAGTTGCTCAGGGGGTCTCAGGCCCCTCGTCGAGCTGCGTGTGGAACCCGCGGGTCTTTGCGGACGATGCACGGGGGTGGCAGTGCCCCTTCGTGTTGTGCCTTCACCCACAGGGTTGCCTTCGAAGAGGGGTCCGGGCCTCGGGTCCTTCTCAAGAGCGGACCGGGGAATCGGGGGCGTTCGGCCTGCGGCCCCACCCACGTGGCTCGTCTCGAATTTCCTCGTGAGACCGGCCTCATCCTGAGGTGCGCCGGGAAGGCCGGGAACCCCTTCCAGACCACGCAGGGGAATCGCCTCTCCTGTCGCGATCAGGAGGGGAGAAGGGGCTCAGAGGAAGCGGTGCCGGGACCCTCGGTGTTCCCCTCGGGGGAACCCGGCGTGTCGGGGGACTTTTGGGGGTCGCAGGAAGGCTGTCAGGGACCGTCTCGCCCTTCAGGGCGGAACAGGGGACTTCCCTTGAGACGCCGTCGCGGGCAAGGGCCTCATCTTGCCAAGCGGTGGGAACCACGTGGTTTTTCTCGAGTTGCGGCGGCATTCTCGAGTTACGACGGGGATCTCAGCCTTCCCCTTGGGTTGGCCCTGGGAAGCCCAATCTTCCCCTCGGGTTGCGAGGGAAAGCTGGGGGTGGCGCTCGAGTCACTGCAGGGCCTAAGAGACCTCACCTAAGCGTGTGTCCGGGACCTAATTTTCCTCTCCAGGGAAGGCAGGGATCTCGGGGTTGCATTCCAGGCTCCCCCGGGGAGTCAGGCCTCGTCTCGAGGGGAAGCCAAGGACTCCGCTCTCCTCTCGAGTCGCGACGCGGGTCTCTTGGAGCCCCCTGAGCGGCCTCAAGGGAGTCCAGCCTCCTCTTCCGTTTGGAGAGAGGACCCGGGATTGCTCTCCAGGCCATGCAGGAAGAGAAGGCCCTCAGCTCGCGAGGACGGGGGCGTCTCAGGGGTTTCCTCGAGCTGCGGCGCCCGTGGGGGTTTTCTCCCGAGGCACGACGAGGATCTCAGGGAGCCTCTCGTGCGGCGCCAGGGAAGTCAGGTCTCCATGCGCGTGGCGAGGGGGAGCGCGTCCTGGCTCTCGAGTCACGGGAGGGGACTAGGGCCTCGAGACGCGTTGAAGAAGGACTCTCGAGGTCTTTGTCGGGGGGCGGCGGGAAACCCTCGTGTCCCTCGCCTTCTGCCGGGGACCTTAGGGAACTTCCCAGGGTGCCTCTGAGAGGCGAGGGATCCTGTGGAGGTGGCGGGGCCCCTCGGGACTCCGCTGGGTCTGGCGCAACGGAAGAGGGCCTCACCTCGAGGGGAGGCAGGCACCTCAGGCTTCCTCTGCGTTTCGGACTCCGACCGCAGGGTCCCTGCAGAGTTGGGACAGGAGAGTCAGGCCTCGTCTTGTCTGAGGAAGGGAACCCCGCTGGCCTCTCGAGTTGCTCAGGGGGTCTCAGGCCCCTCGTCGAGCTGCGTGTGGAACCCGCGGGTCTTTGCGGACGATGCACGGGGGTGGCAGTGCCCCTTCGTGTTGTGCCTTCACCCACAGGGTTGCCTTCGAAGAGGGGTCCGGGCCTCGGGTCCTTCTCAAGAGCGGACCGGGGAATCGGGGGCGTTCGGCCTGCGGCCCCACCCACGTGGCTCGTCTCGAATTTCCTCGTGAGACCGGCCTCATCCTGAGGTGCGCCGGGAAGGCCGGGAACCCCTTCCAGACCACGCAGGGGAATCGCCTCTCCTGTCGCGATCAGGAGGGGAGAAGGGGCTCAGAGGAAGCGGTGCCGGGACCCTCGGTGTTCCCCTCGGGGGAACCCGGCGTGTCGGGGGACTTTTGGGGGTCGCAGGAAGGCTGTCAGGGACCGTCTCGCCCTTCAGGGCGGAACAGGGGACTTCCCTTGAGACGCCGTCGCGGGCAAGGGCCTCATCTTGCCAAGCGGTGGGAACCACGTGGTTTTTCTCGAGTTGCGGCGGCATTCTCGAGTTACGACGGGGATCTCAGCCTTCCCCTTGGGTTGGCCCTGGGAAGCCCAATCTTCCCCTCGGGTTGCGAGGGAAAGCTGGGGGTGGCGCTCGAGTCACTGCAGGGCCTAAGAGACCTCACCTAAGCGTGTGTCCGGGACCTAATTTTCCTCTCCAGGGAAGGCAGGGATCTCGGGGTTGCATTCCAGGCTCCCCCGGGGAGTCAGGCCTCGTCTCGAGGGGAAGCCAAGGACTCCGCTCTCCTCTCGAGTCGCGACGCGGGTCTCTTGGAGCCCCCTGAGCGGCCTCAAGGGAGTCCAGCCTCCTCTTCCGTTTGGAGAGAGGACCCGGGATTGCTCTCCAGGCCATGCAGGAAGAGAAGGCCCTCAGCTCGCGAGGACGGGGGCGTCTCAGGGGTTTCCTCGAGCTGCGGCGCCCGTGGGGGTTTTCTCCCGAGGCACGACGAGGATCTCAGGGAGCCTCTCGTGCGGCGCCAGGGAAGTCAGGTCTCCATGCGCGTGGCGAGGGGGAGCGCGTCCTGGCTCTCGAGTCACGGGAGGGGACTAGGGCCTCGAGACGCGTTGAAGAAGGACTCTCGAGGTCTTTGTCGGGGGGCGGCGGGAAACCCTCGTGTCCCTCGCCTTCTGCCGGGGACCTTAGGGAACTTCCCAGGGTGCCTCTGAGAGGCGAGGGATCCTGTGGAGGTGGCGGGGCCCCTCGGGACTCCGCTGGGTCTGGCGCAACGGAAGAGGGCCTCACCTCGAGGGGAGGCAGGCACCTCAGGCTTCCTCTGCGTTTCGGACTCCGACCGCAGGGTCCCTGCAGAGTTGGGACAGGAGAGTCAGGCCTCGTCTTGTCTGAGGAAGGGAACCCCGCTGGCCTCTCGAGTTGCTCAGGGGGTCTCAGGCCCCTCGTCGAGCTGCGTGTGGAACCCGCGGGTCTTTGCGGACGATGCACGGGGGTGGCAGTGCCCCTTCGTGTTGTGCCTTCACCCACAGGGTTGCCTTCGAAGAGGGGTCCGGGCCTCGGGTCCTTCTCAAGAGCGGACCGGGGAATCGGGGGCGTTCGGCCTGCGGCCCCACCCACGTGGCTCGTCTCGAATTTCCTCGTGAGACCGGCCTCATCCTGAGGTGTGCCGGGAAGGCCGGGAACCCCTTCCAGACCACGCAGGGGAATCGCCTCTCCTGTCGCGATCAGGAGGGGAGAAGGGGCTCAGAGGAAGCGGTGCCGGGACCCTCGGTGTTCCCCTCGGGGGAACCCGGCGTGTCGGGGGACTTTTGGGGGTCGCAGGAAGGCTGTCAGGGACCGTCTCGCCCTTCAGGGCGGAACAGGGGACTTCCCTTGAGACGCCGTCGCGGGCAAGGGCCTCATCTTGCCAAGCGGTGGGAACCACGTGGTTTTTCTCGAGTTGCGGCGGCATTCTCGAGTTACGACGGGGATCTCAGCCTTCCCCTTGGGTTGGCCCTGGGAAGCCCAATCTTCCCCTCGGGTTGCGAGGGAAAGCTGGGGGTGGCGCTCGAGTCACTGCAGGGCCTAAGAGACCTCACCTAAGCGTGTGTCCGGGACCTAATTTTCCTCTCCAGGGAAGGCAGGGATCTCGGGGTTGCATTCCAGGCTCCCCCGGGGAGTCAGGCCTCGTCTCGAGGGGAAGCCAAGGACTCCGCTCTCCTCTCGAGTCGCGACGCGGGTCTCTTGGAGCCCCCTGAGCGGCCTCAAGGGAGTCCAGCCTCCTCTTCCGTTTGGAGAGAGGACCCGGGATTGCTCTCCAGGCCATGCAGGAAGAGAAGGCCCTCAGCTCGCGAGGACGGGGGCGTCTCAGGGGTTTCCTCGAGCTGCGGCGCCCGTGGGGGTTTTCTCCCGAGGCACGACGAGGATCTCAGGGAGCCTCTCGTGCGGCGCCAGGGAAGTCAGGTCTCCATGCGCGTGGCGAGGGGGAGCGCGTCCTGGCTCTCGAGTCACGGGAGGGGACTAGGGCCTCGAGACGCGTTGAAGAAGGACTCTCGAGGTCTTTGTCGGGGGGCGGCGGGAAACCCTCGTGTCCCTCGCCTTCTGCCGGGGACCTTAGGGAACTTCCCAGGGTGCCTCTGAGAGGCGAGGGATCCTGTGGAGGTGGCGGGGCCCCTCGGGACTCCGCTGGGTCTGGCGCAACGGAAGAGGGCCTCACCTCGAGGGGAGGCAGGCACCTCAGGCTTCCTCTGCGTTTCGGACTCCGACCGCAGGGTCCCTGCAGAGTTGGGACAGGAGAGTCAGGCCTCGTCTTGTCTGAGGAAGGGAACCCCGCTGGCCTCTCGAGTTGCTCAGGGGGTCTCAGGCCCCTCGTCGAGCTGCGTGTGGAACCCGCGGGTCTTTGCGGACGATGCACGGGGGTGGCAGTGCCCCTTCGTGTTGTGCCTTCACCCACAGGGTTGCCTTCGAAGAGGGGTCCGGGCCTCGGGTCCTTCTCAAGAGCGGACCGGGGAATCGGGGGCGTTCGGCCTGCGGCCCCACCCACGTGGCTCGTCTCGAATTTCCTCGTGAGACCGGCCTCATCCTGAGGTGCGCCGGGAAGGCCGGGAACCCCTTCCAGACCACGCAGGGGAATCGCCTCTCCTGTCGCGATCAGGAGGGGAGAAGGGGCTCAGAGGAAGCGGTGCCGGGACCCTCGGTGTTCCCCTCGGGGGAACCCGGCGTGTCGGGGGACTTTTGGGGGTCGCAGGAAGGCTGTCAGGGACCGTCTCGCCCTTCAGGGCGGAACAGGGGACTTCCCTTGAGACGCCGTCGCGGGCAAGGGCCTCATCTTGCCAAGCGGTGGGAACCACGTGGTTTTTCTCGAGTTGCGGCGGCATTCTCGAGTTACGACGGGGATCTCAGCCTTCCCCTTGGGTTGGCCCTGGGAAGCCCAATCTTCCCCTCGGGTTGCGAGGGAAAGCTGGGGGTGGCGCTCGAGTCACTGCAGGGCCTAAGAGACCTCACCTAAGCGTGTGTCCGGGACCTAATTTTCCTCTCCAGGGAAGGCAGGGATCTCGGGGTTGCATTCCAGGCTCCCCCGGGGAGTCAGGCCTCGTCTCGAGGGGAAGCCAAGGACTCCGCTCTCCTCTCGAGTCGCGACGCGGGTCTCTTGGAGCCCCCTGAGCGGCCTCAAGGGAGTCCAGCCTCCTCTTCCGTTTGGAGAGAGGACCCGGGATTGCTCTCCAGGCCATGCAGGAAGAGAAGGCCCTCAGCTCGCGAGGACGGGGGCGTCTCAGGGGTTTCCTCGAGCTGCGGCGCCCGTGGGGGTTTTCTCCCGAGGCACGACGAGGATCTCAGGGAGCCTCTCGTGCGGCGCCAGGGAAGTCAGGTCTCCATGCGCGTGGCGAGGGGGAGCGCGTCCTGGCTCTCGAGTCACGGGAGGGGACTAGGGCCTCGAGACGCGTTGAAGAAGGACTCTCGAGGTCTTTGTCGGGGGGCGGCGGGAAACCCTCGTGTCCCTCGCCTTCTGCCGGGGACCTTAGGGAACTTCCCAGGGTGCCTCTGAGAGGCGAGGGATCCTGTGGAGGTGGCGGGGCCCCTCGGGACTCCGCTGGGTCTGGCGCAACGGAAGAGGGCCTCACCTCGAGGGGAGGCAGGCACCTCAGGCTTCCTCTGCGTTTCGGACTCCGACCGCAGGGTCCCTGCAGAGTTGGGACAGGAGAGTCAGGCCTCGTCTTGTCTGAGGAAGGGAACCCCGCTGGCCTCTCGAGTTGCTCAGGGGGTCTCAGGCCCCTCGTCGAGCTGCGTGTGGAACCCGCGGGTCTTTGCGGACGATGCACGGGGGTGGCAGTGCCCCTTCGTGTTGTGCCTTCACCCACAGGGTTGCCTTCGAAGAGGGGTCCGGGCCTCGGGTCCTTCTCAAGAGCGGACCGGGGAATCGGGGGCGTTCGGCCTGCGGCCCCACCCACGTGGCTCGTCTCGAATTTCCTCGTGAGACCGGCCTCATCCTGAGGTGCGCCGGGAAGGCCGGGAACCCCTTCCAGACCACGCAGGGGAATCGCCTCTCCTGTCGCGATCAGGAGGGGAGAAGGGGCTCAGAGGAAGCGGTGCCGGGACCCTCGGTGTTCCCCTCGGGGGAACCCGGCGTGTCGGGGGACTTTTGGGGGTCGCAGGAAGGCTGTCAGGGACCGTCTCGCCCTTCAGGGCGGAACAGGGGACTTCCCTTGAGACGCCGTCGCGGGCAAGGGCCTCATCTTGCCAAGCGGTGGGAACCACGTGGTTTTTCTCGAGTTGCGGCGGCATTCTCGAGTTACGACGGGGATCTCAGCCTTCCCCTTGGGTTGGCCCTGGGAAGCCCAATCTTCCCCTCGGGTTGCGAGGGAAACCTGGGGGTGGCGCTCGAGTCACTGCAGGGCCTAAGAGACCTCACCTAAGCGTGTGTCCGGGACCTAATTTTCCTCTCCAGGGAAGGCAGGGATCTCGGGGTTGCATTCCAGGCTCCCCCGGGGAGTCAGGCCTCGTCTCGAGGGGAAGCCAAGGACTCCGCTCTCCTCTCGAGTCGCGACGCGGGTCTCTTGGAGCCCCCTGAGCGGCCTCAAGGGAGTCCAGCCTCCTCTTCCGTTTGGAGAGAGGACCCGGGATTGCTCTCCAGGCCATGCAGGAAGAGAAGGCCCTCAGCTCGCGAGGACGGGGGCGTCTCAGGGGTTTCCTCGAGCTGCGGCGCCCGTGGGGGTTTTCTCCCGAGGCACGACGAGGATCTCAGGGAGCCTCTCGTGCGGCGCCAGGGAAGTCAGGTCTCCATGCGCGTGGCGAGGGGGAGCGCGTCCTGGCTCTCGAGTCACGGGAGGGGACTAGGGCCTCGAGACGCGTTGAAGAAGGACTCTCGAGGTCTTTGTCGGGGGGCGGCGGGAAACCCTCGTGTCCCTCGCCTTCTGCCGGGGACCTTAGGGAACTTCCCAGGGTGCCTCTGAGAGGCGAGGGATCCTGTGGAGGTGGCGGGGCCCCTCGGGACTCCGCTGGGTCTGGCGCAACGGAAGAGGGCCTCACCTCGAGGGGAGGCAGGCACCTCAGGCTTCCTCTGCGTTTCGGACTCCGACCGCAGGGTCCCTGCAGAGTTGGGACAGGAGAGTCAGGCCTCGTCTTGTCTGAGGAAGGGAACCCCGCTGGCCTCTCGAGTTGCTCAGGGGGTCTCAGGCCCCTCGTCGAGCTGTGTGTGGAACCCGCGGGTCTTTGCGGACGATGCACGGGGGTGGCAGTGCCCCTTCGTGTTGTGCCTTCACCCACAGGGTTGCCTTCGAAGAGGGGTCCGGGCCTCGGGTCCTTCTCAAGAGCGGACCGGGGAATCGGGGGCGTTCGGCCTGCGGCCCCACCCACGTGGCTCGTCTCGAATTTCCTCGTGAGACCGGCCTCATCCTGAGGTGCGCCGGGAAGGCCGGGAACCCCTTCCAGACCACGCAGGGGAATCGCCTCTCCTGTCGCGATCAGGAGGGGAGAAGGGGCTCAGAGGAAGCGGTGCCGGGACCCTCGGTGTTCCCCTCGGGGGAACCCGGCGTGTCGGGGGACTTTTGGGGGTCGCAGGAAGGCTGTCAGGGACCGTCTCGCCCTTCAGGGCGGAACAGGGGACTTCCCTTGAGACGCCGTCGCGGGCAAGGGCCTCATCTTGCCAAGCGGTGGGAACCACGTGGTTTTTCTCGAGTTGCGGCGGCATTCTCGAGTTACGACGGGGATCTCAGCCTTCCCCTTGGGTTGGCCCTGGGAAGCCCAATCTTCCCCTCGGGTTGCGAGGGAAAGCTGGGGGTGGCGCTCGAGTCACTGCAGGGCCTAAGAGACCTCACCTAAGCGTGTGTCCGGGACCTAATTTTCCTCTCCAGGGAAGGCAGGGATCTCGGGGTTGCATTCCAGGCTCCCCCGGGGAGTCAGGCCTCGTCTCGAGGGGAAGCCAAGGACTCCGCTCTCCTCTCGAGTCGCGACGCGGGTCTCTTGGAGCCCCCTGAGCGGCCTCAAGGGAGTCCAGCCTCCTCTTCCGTTTGGAGAGAGGACCCGGGATTGCTCTCCAGGCCATGCAGGAAGAGAAGGCCCTCAGCTCGCGAGGACGGGGGCGTCTCAGGGGTTTCCTCGAGCTGCGGCGCCCGTGGGGGTTTTCTCCCGAGGCACGACGAGGATCTCAGGGAGCCTCTCGTGCGGCGCCAGGGAAGTCAGGTCTCCATGCGCGTGGCGAGGGGGAGCGCGTCCTGGCTCTCGAGTCACGGGAGGGGACTAGGGCCTCGAGACGCGTTGAAGAAGGACTCTCGAGGTCTTTGTCGGGGGGCGGCGGGAAACCCTCGTGTCCCTCGCCTTCTGCCGGGGACCTTAGGGAACTTCCCAGGGTGCCTCTGAGAGGCGAGGGATCCTGTGGAGGTGGCGGGGCCCCTCGGGACTCCGCTGGGTCTGGCGCAACGGAAGAGGGCCTCACCTCGAGGGGAGGCAGGCACCTCAGGCTTCCTCTGCGTTTCGGACTCCGACCGCAGGGTCCCTGCAGAGTTGGGACAGGAGAGTCAGGCCTCGTCTTGTCTGAGGAAGGGAACCCCGCTGGCCTCTCGAGTTGCTCAGGGGGTCTCAGGCCCCTCGTCGAGCTGCGTGTGGAACCCGCGGGTCTTTGCGGACGATGCACGGGGGTGGCAGTGCCCCTTCGTGTTGTGCCTTCACCCACAGGGTTGCCTTCGAAGAGGGGTCCGGGCCTCGGGTCCTTCTCAAGAGCGGACCGGGGAATCGGGGGCGTTCGGCCTGCGGCCCCACCCACGTGGCTCGTCTCGAATTTCCTCGTGAGACCGGCCTCATCCTGAGGTGCGCCGGGAAGGCCGGGAACCCCTTCCAGACCACGCAGGGGAATCGCCTCTCCTGTCGCGATCAGGAGGGGAGAAGGGGCTCAGAGGAAGCGGTGCCGGGACCCTCGGTGTTCCCCTCGGGGGAACCCGGCGTGTCGGGGGACTTTTGGGGGTCGCAGGAAGGCTGTCAGGGACCGTCTCGCCCTTCAGGGCGGAACAGGGGACTTCCCTTGAGACGCCGTCGCGGGCAAGGGCCTCATCTTGCCAAGCGGTGGGAACCACGTGGTTTTTCTCGAGTTGCGGCGGCATTCTCGAGTTACGACGGGGATCTCAGCCTTCCCCTTGGGTTGGCCCTGGGAAGCCCAATCTTCCCCTCGGGTTGCGAGGGAAAGCTGGGGGTGGCGCTCGAGTCACTGCAGGGCCTAAGAGACCTCACCTAAGCGTGTGTCCGGGACCTAATTTTCCTCTCCAGGGAAGGCAGGGATCTCGGGGTTGCATTCCAGGCTCCCCCGGGGAGTCAGGCCTCGTCTCGAGGGGAAGCCAAGGACTCCGCTCTCCTCTCGAGTCGCGACGCGGGTCTCTTGGAGCCCCCTGAGCGGCCTCAAGGGAGTCCAGCCTCCTCTTCCGTTTGGAGAGAGGACCCGGGATTGCTCTCCAGGCCATGCAGGAAAAGAAGGCCCTCAGCTCGCGAGGACGGGGGCGTCTCAGGGGTTTCCTCGAGCTGCGGCGCCCGTGGGGGTTTTCTCCCGAGGCACGACGAGGATCTCAGGGAGCCTCTCGTGCGGCGCCAGGGAAGTCAGGTCTCCATGCGCGTGGCGAGGGGGAGCGCGTCCTGGCTCTCGAGTCACGGGAGGGGACTAGGGCCTCGAGACGCGTTGAAGAAGGACTCTCGAGGTCTTTGTCGGGGGGCGGCGGGAAACCCTCGTGTCCCTCGCCTTCTGCCGGGGACCTTAGGGAACTTCCCAGGGTGCCTCTGAGAGGCGAGGGATCCTGTGGAGGTGGCGGGGCCCCTCGGGACTCCGCTGGGTCTGGCGCAACGGAAGAGGGCCTCACCTCGAGGGGAGGCAGGCACCTCAGGCTTCCTCTGCGTTTCGGACTCCGACCGCAGGGTCCCTGCAGAGTTGGGACAGGAGAGTCAGGCCTCGTCTTGTCTGAGGAAGGGAACCCCGCTGGCCTCTCGAGTTGCTCAGGGGGTCTCAGGCCCCTCGTCGAGCTGCGTGTGGAACCCGCGGGTCTTTGCGGACGATGCACGGGGGTGGCAGTGCCCCTTCGTGTTGTGCCTTCACCCACAGGGTTGCCTTCGAAGAGGGGTCCGGGCCTCGGGTCCTTCTCAAGAGCGGACCGGGGAATCGGGGGCGTTCGGCCTGCGGCCCCACCCACGTGGCTCGTCTCGAATTTCCTCGTGAGACCGGCCTCATCCTGAGGTGCGCCGGGAAGGCCGGGAACCCCTTCCAGACCACGCAGGGGAATCGCCTCTCCTGTCGCGATCAGGAGGGGAGAAGGGGCTCAGAGGAAGCGGTGCCGGGACCCTCGGTGTTCCCCTCGGGGGAACCCGGCGTGTCGGGGGACTTTTGGGGGTCGCAGGAAGGCTGTCAGGGACCGTCTCGCCCTTCAGGGCGGAACAGGGGACTTCCCTTGAGACGCCGTCGCGGGCAAGGGCCTCATCTTGCCAAGCGGTGGGAACCACGTGGTTTTTCTCGAGTTGCGGCGGCATTCTCGAGTTACGACGGGGATCTCAGCCTTCCCCTTGGGTTGGCCCTGGGAAGCCCAATCTTCCCCTCGGGTTGCGAGGGAAAGCTGGGGGTGGCGCTCGAGTCACTGCAGGGCCTAAGAGACCTCACCTAAGCGTGTGTCCGGGACCTAATTTTCCTCTCCAGGGAAGGCAGGGATCTCGGGGTTGCATTCCAGGCTCCCCCGGGGAGTCAGGCCTCGTCTCGAGGGGAAGCCAAGGACTCCGCTCTCCTCTCGAGTCGCGACGCGGGTCTCTTGGAGCCCCCTGAGCGGCCTCAAGGGAGTCCAGCCTCCTCTTCCGTTTGGAGAGAGGACCCGGGATTGCTCTCCAGGCCATGCAGGAAAAGAAGGCCCTCAGCTCGCGAGGACGGGGGCGTCTCAGGGGTTTCCTCGAGCTGCGGCGCCCGTGGGGGTTTTCTCCCGAGGCACGACGAGGATCTCAGGGAGCCTCTCGTGCGGCGCCAGGGAAGTCAGGTCTCCATGCGCGTGGCGAGGGGGAGCGCGTCCTGGCTCTCGAGTCACGGGAGGGGACTAGGGCCTCGAGACGCGTTGAAGAAGGACTCTCGAGGTCTTTGTCGGGGGGCGGCGGGAAACCCTCGTGTCCCTCGCCTTCTGCCGGGGACCTTAGGGAACTTCCCAGGGTGCCTCTGAGAGGCGAGGGATCCTGTGGAGGTGGCGGGGCCCCTCGGGACTCCGCTGGGTCTGGCGCAACGGAAGAGGGCCTCACCTCGAGGGGAGGCAGGCACCTCAGGCTTCCTCTGCGTTTCGGACTCCGACCGCAGGGTCCCTGCAGAGTTGGGACAGGAGAGTCAGGCCTCGTCTTGTCTGAGGAAGGGAACCCCGCTGGCCTCTCGAGTTGCTCAGGGGGTCTCAGGCCCCTCGTCGAGCTGTGTGTGGAACCCGCGGGTCTTTGCGGACGATGCACGGGGGTGGCAGTGCCCCTTCGTGTTGTGCCTTCACCCACAGGGTTGCCTTCGAAGAGGGGTCCGGGCCTCGGGTCCTTCTCAAGAGCGGACCGGGGAATCGGGGGCGTTCGGCCTGCGGCCCCACCCACGTGGCTCGTCTCGAATTTCCTCGTGAGACCGGCCTCATCCTGAGGTGCGCCGGGAAGGCCGGGAACCCCTTCCAGACCACGCAGGGGAATCGCCTCTCCTGTCGCGATCAGGAGGGGAGAAGGGGCTCAGAGGAAGCGGTGCCGGGACCCTCGGTGTTCCCCTCGGGGGAACCCGGCGTGTCGGGGGACTTTTGGGGGTCGCAGGAAGGCTGTCAGGGACCGTCTCGCCCTTCAGGGCGGAACAGGGGACTTCCCTTGAGACGCCGTCGCGGGCAAGGGCCTCATCTTGCCAAGCGGTGGGAACCACGTGGTTTTTCTCGAGTTGCGGCGGCATTCTCGAGTTACGACGGGGATCTCAGCCTTCCCCTTGGGTTGGCCCTGGGAAGCCCAATCTTCCCCTCGGGTTGCGAGGGAAAGCTGGGGGTGGCGCTCGAGTCACTGCAGGGCCTAAGAGACCTCACCTAAGCGTGTGTCCGGGACCTAATTTTCCTCTCCAGGGAAGGCAGGGATCTCGGGGTTGCATTCCAGGCTCCCCCGGGGAGTCAGGCCTCGTCTCGAGGGGAAGCCAAGGACTCCGCTCTCCTCTCGAGTCGCGACGCGGGTCTCTTGGAGCCCCCTGAGCGGCCTCAAGGGAGTCCAGCCTCCTCTTCCGTTTGGAGAGAGGACCCGGGATTGCTCTCCAGGCCATGCAGGAAAAGAAGGCCCTCAGCTCGCGAGGACGGGGGCGTCTCAGGGGTTTCCTCGAGCTGCGGCGCCCGTGGGGGTTTTCTCCCGAGGCACGACGAGGATCTCAGGGAGCCTCTCGTGCGGCGCCAGGGAAGTCAGGTCTCCATGCGCGTGGCGAGGGGGAGCGCGTCCTGGCTCTCGAGTCACGGGAGGGGACTAGGGCCTCGAGACGCGTTGAAGAAGGACTCTCGAGGTCTTTGTCGGGGGGCGGCGGGAAACCCTCGTGTCCCTCGCCTTCTGCCGGGGACCTTAGGGAACTTCCCAGGGTGCCTCTGAGAGGCGAGGGATCCTGTGGAGGTGGCGGGGCCCCTCGGGACTCCGCTGGGTCTGGCGCAACGGAAGAGGGCCTCACCTCGAGGGGAGGCAGGCACCTCAGGCTTCCTCTGCGTTTCGGACTCCGACCGCAGGGTCCCTGCAGAGTTGGGACAGGAGAGTCAGGCCTCGTCTTGTCTGAGGAAGGGAACCCCGCTGGCCTCTCGAGTTGCTCAGGGGGTCTCAGGCCCCTCGTCGAGCTGTGTGTGGAACCCGCGGGTCTTTGCGGACGATGCACGGGGGTGGCAGTGCCCCTTCGTGTTGTGCCTTCACCCACAGGGTTGCCTTCGAAGAGGGGTCCGGGCCTCGGGTCCTTCTCAAGAGCGGACCGGGGAATCGGGGGCGTTCGGCCTGCGGCCCCACCCACGTGGCTCGTCTCGAATTTCCTCGTGAGACCGGCCTCATCCTGAGGTGCGCCGGGAAGGCCGGGAACCCCTTCCAGACCACGCAGGGGAATCGCCTCTCCTGTCGCGATCAGGAGGGGAGAAGGGGCTCAGAGGAAGCGGTGCCGGGACCCTCGGTGTTCCCCTCGGGGGAACCCGGCGTGTCGGGGGACTTTTGGGGGTCGCAGGAAGGCTGTCAGGGACCGTCTCGCCCTTCAGGGCGGAACAGGGGACTTCCCTTGAGACGCCGTCGCGGGCAAGGGCCTCATCTTGCCAAGCGGTGGGAACCACGTGGTTTTTCTCGAGTTGCGGCGGCATTCTCGAGTTACGACGGGGATCTCAGCCTTCCCCTTGGGTTGGCCCTGGGAAGCCCAATCTTCCCCTCGGGTTGCGAGGGAAAGCTGGGGGTGGCGCTCGAGTCACTGCAGGGCCTAAGAGACCTCACCTAAGCGTGTGTCCGGGACCTAATTTTCCTCTCCAGGGAAGGCAGGGATCTCGGGGTTGCATTCCAGGCTCCCCCGGGGAGTCAGGCCTCGTCTCGAGGGGAAGCCAAGGACTCCGCTCTCCTCTCGAGTCGCGACGCGGGTCTCTTGGAGCCCCCTGAGCGGCCTCAAGGGAGTCCAGCCTCCTCTTCCGTTTGGAGAGAGGACCCGGGATTGCTCTCCAGGCCATGCAGGAAAAGAAGGCCCTCAGCTCGCGAGGACGGGGGCGTCTCAGGGGTTTCCTCGAGCTGCGGCGCCCGTGGGGGTTTTCTCCCGAGGCACGACGAGGATCTCAGGGAGCCTCTCGTGCGGCGCCAGGGAAGTCAGGTCTCCATGCGCGTGGCGAGGGGGAGCGCGTCCTGGCTCTCGAGTCACGGGAGGGGACTAGGGCCTCGAGACGCGTTGAAGAAGGACTCTCGAGGTCTTTGTCGGGGGGCGGCGGGAAACCCTCGTGTCCCTCGCCTTCTGCCGGGGACCTTAGGGAACTTCCCAGGGTGCCTCTGAGAGGCGAGGGATCCTGTGGAGGTGGCGGGGCCCCTCGGGACTCCGCTGGGTCTGGCGCAACGGAAGAGGGCCTCACCTCGAGGGGAGGCAGGCACCTCAGGCTTCCTCTGCGTTTCGGACTCCGACCGCAGGGTCCCTGCAGAGTTGGGACAGGAGAGTCAGGCCTCGTCTTGTCTGAGGAAGGGAACCCCGCTGGCCTCTCGAGTTGCTCAGGGGGTCTCAGGCCCCTCGTCGAGCTGTGTGTGGAACCCGCGGGTCTTTGCGGACGATGCACGGGGGTGGCAGTGCCCCTTCGTGTTGTGCCTTCACCCACAGGGTTGCCTTCGAAGAGGGGTCCGGGCCTCGGGTCCTTCTCAAGAGCGGACCGGGGAATCGGGGGCGTTCGGCCTGCGGCCCCACCCACGTGGCTCGTCTCGAATTTCCTCGTGAGACCGGCCTCATCCTGAGGTGCGCCGGGAAGGCCGGGAACCCCTTCCAGACCACGCAGGGGAATCGCCTCTCCTGTCGCGATCAGGAGGGGAGAAGGGGCTCAGAGGAAGCGGTGCCGGGACCCTCGGTGTTCCCCTCGGGGGAACCCGGCGTGTCGGGGGACTTTTGGGGGTCGCAGGAAGGCTGTCAGGGACCGTCTCGCCCTTCAGGGCGGAACAGGGGACTTCCCTTGAGACGCCGTCGCGGGCAAGGGCCTCATCTTGCCAAGCGGTGGGAACCACGTGGTTTTTCTCGAGTTGCGGCGGCATTCTCGAGTTACGACGGGGATCTCAGCCTTCCCCTTGGGTTGGCCCTGGGAAGCCCAATCTTCCCCTCGGGTTGCGAGGGAAAGCTGGGGGTGGCGCTCGAGTCACTGCAGGGCCTAAGAGACCTCACCTAAGCGTGTGTCCGGGACCTAATTTTCCTCTCCAGGGAAGGCAGGGATCTCGGGGTTGCATTCCAGGCTCCCCCGGGGAGTCAGGCCTCGTCTCGAGGGGAAGCCAAGGACTCCGCTCTCCTCTCGAGTCGCGACGCGGGTCTCTTGGAGCCCCCTGAGCGGCCTCAAGGGAGTCCAGCCTCCTCTTCCGTTTGGAGAGAGGACCCGGGATTGCTCTCCAGGCCATGCAGGAAAAGAAGGCCCTCAGCTCGCGAGGTCGGGGGCGTCTCAGGGGTTTCCTCGAGCTGCGGCGCCCGTGGGGGTTTTCTCCCGAGGCACGACGAGGATCTCAGGGAGCCTCTCGTGCGGCGCCAGGGAAGTCAGGTCTCCATGCGCGTGGCGAGGGGGAGCGCGTCCTGGCTCTCGAGTCACGGGAGGGGACTAGGGCCTCGAGACGCGTTGAAGAAGGACTCTCGAGGTCTTTGTCGGGGGGCGGCGGGAAACCCTCGTGTCCCTCGCCTTCTGCCGGGGACCTTAGGGAACTTCCCAGGGTGCCTCTGAGAGGCGAGGGATCCTGTGGAGGTGGCGGGGCCCCTCGGGACTCCGCTGGGTCTGGCGCAACGGAAGAGGGCCTCACCTCGAGGGGAGGCAGGCACCTCAGGCTTCCTCTGCGTTTCGGACTCCGACCGCAGGGTCCCTGCAGAGTTGGGACAGGAGAGTCAGGCCTCGTCTTGTCTGAGGAAGGGAACCCCGCTGGCCTCTCGAGTTGCTCAGGGGGTCTCAGGCCCCTCGTCGAGCTGTGTGTGGAACCCGCGGGTCTTTGCGGACGATGCACGGGGGTGGCAGTGCCCCTTCGTGTTGTGCCTTCACCCACAGGGTTGCCTTCGAAGAGGGGTCCGGGCCTCGGGTCCTTCTCAAGAGCGGACCGGGGAATCGGGGGCGTTCGGCCTGCGGCCCCACCCACGTGGCTCGTCTCGAATTTCCTCGTGAGACCGGCCTCATCCTGAGGTGCGCCGGGAAGGCCGGGAACCCCTTCCAGACCACGCAGGGGAATCGCCTCTCCTGTCGCGATCAGGAGGGGAGAAGGGGCTCAGAGGAAGCGGTGCCGGGACCCTCGGTGTTCCCCTCGGGGGAACCCGGCGTGTCGGGGGACTTTTGGGGGTCGCAGGAAGGCTGTCAGGGACCGTCTCGCCCTTCAGGGCGGAACAGGGGACTTCCCTTGAGACGCCGTCGCGGGCAAGGGCCTCATCTTGCCAAGCGGTGGGAACCACGTGGTTTTTCTCGAGTTGCGGCGGCATTCTCGAGTTACGACGGGGATCTCAGCCTTCCCCTTGGGTTGGCCCTGGGAAGCCCAATCTTCCCCTCGGGTTGCGAGGGAAAGCTGGGGGTGGCGCTCGAGTCACTGCAGGGCCTAAGAGACCTCACCTAAGCGTGTGTCCGGGACCTAATTTTCCTCTCCAGGGAAGGCAGGGATCTCGGGGTTGCATTCCAGGCTCCCCCGGGGAGTCAGGCCTCGTGTCGAGGGGAAGCCAAGGACTCCGCTCTCCTCTCGAGTCGCGACGCGGGTCTCTTGGAGCCCCCTGAGCGGCCTCAAGGGAGTCCAGCCTCCTCTTCCGTTTGGAGAGAGGACCCGGGATTGCTCTCCAGGCCATGCAGGAAAAGAAGGCCCTCAGCTCGCGAGGACGGGGGCGTCTCAGGGGTTTCCTCGAGCTGCGGCGCCCGTGGGGGTTTTCTCCCGAGGCACGACGAGGATCTCAGGGAGCCTCTCGTGCGGCGCCAGGGAAGTCAGGTCTCCATGCGCGTGGCGAGGGGGAGCGCGTCCTGGCTCTCGAGTCACGGGAGGGGACTAGGGCCTCGAGACGCGTTGAAGAAGGACTCTCGAGGTCTTTGTCGGGGGGCGGCGGGAAACCCTCGTGTCCCTCGCCTTCTGCCGGGGACCTTAGGGAACTTCCCAGGGTGCCTCTGAGAGGCGAGGGATCCTGTGGAGGTGGCGGGGCCCCTCGGGACTCCGCTGGGTCTGGCGCAACGGAAGAGGGCCTCACCTCGAGGGGAGGCAGGCACCTCAGGCTTCCTCTGCGTTTCGGACTCCGACCGCAGGGTCCCTGCAGAGTTGGGACAGGAGAGTCAGGCCTCGTCTTGTCTGAGGAAGGGAACCCCGCTGGCCTCTCGAGTTGCTCAGGGGGTCTCAGGCCCCTCGTCGAGCTGTGTGTGGAACCCGCGGGTCTTTGCGGACGATGCACGGGGGTGGCAGTGCCCCTTCGTGTTGTGCCTTCACCCACAGGGTTGCCTTCGAAGAGGGGTCCGGGCCTCGGGTCCTTCTCAAGAGCGGACCGGGGAATCGGGGGCGTTCGGCCTGCGGCCCCACCCACGTGGCTCGTCTCGAATTTCCTCGTGAGACCGGCCTCATCCTGAGGTGCGCCGGGAAGGCCGGGAACCCCTTCCAGACCACGCAGGGGAATCGCCTCTCCTGTCGCGATCAGGAGGGGAGAAGGGGCTCAGAGGAAGCGGTGCCGGGACCCTCGGTGTTCCCCTCGGGGGAACCCGGCGTGTCGGGGGACTTTTGGGGGTCGCAGGAAGGCTGTCAGGGACCGTCTCGCCCTTCAGGGCGGAACAGGGGACTTCCCTTGAGACGCCGTCGCGGGCAAGGGCCTCATCTTGCCAAGCGGTGGGAACCACGTGGTTTTTCTCGAGTTGCGGCGGCATTCTCGAGTTACGACGGGGATCTCAGCCTTCCCCTTGGGTTGGCCCTGGGAAGCCCAATCTTCCCCTCGGGTTGCGAGGGAAAGCTGGGGGTGGCGCTCGAGTCACTGCAGGGCCTAAGAGACCTCACCTAAGCGTGTGTCCGGGACCTAATTTTCCTCTCCAGGGAAGGCAGGGATCTCGGGGTTGCATTCCAGGCTCCCCCGGGGAGTCAGGCCTCGTCTCGAGGGGAAGCCAAGGACTCCGCTCTCCTCTCGAGTCGCGACGCGGGTCTCTTGGAGCCCCCTGAGCGGCCTCAAGGGAGTCCAGCCTCCTCTTCCGTTTGGAGAGAGGACCCGGGATTGCTCTCCAGGCCATGCAGGAAAAGAAGGCCCTCAGCTCGCGAGGATGGGGGCGTCTCAGGGGTTTCCTCGAGCTGCGGCGCCCGTGGGGGTTTTCTCCCGAGGCACGACGAGGATCTCAGGGAGCCTCTCGTGCGGCGCCAGGGAAGTCAGGTCTCCATGCGCGTGGCGAGGGGGAGCGCGTCCTGGCTCTCGAGTCACGGGAGGGGACTAGGGCCTCGAGACGCGTTGAAGAAGGACTCTCGAGGTCTTTGTCGGGGGGCGGCGGGAAACCCTCGTGTCCCTCGCCTTCTGCCGGGGACCTTAGGGAACTTCCCAGGGTGCCTCTGAGAGGCGAGGGATCCTGTGGAGGTGGCGGGGCCCCTCGGGACTCCGCTGGGTCTGGCGCAACGGAAGAGGGCCTCACCTCGAGGGGAGGCAGGCACCTCAGGCTTCCTCTGCGTTTCGGACTCCGACCGCAGGGTCCCTGCAGAGTTGGGACAGGAGAGTCAGGCCTCGTCTTGTCTGAGGAAGGGAACCCCGCTGGCCTCTCGAGTTGCTCAGGGGGTCTCAGGCCCCTCGTCGAGCTGTGTGTGGAACCCGCGGGTCTTTGCGGACGATGCACGGGGGTGGCAGTGCCCCTTCGTGTTGTGCCTTCACCCACAGGGTTGCCTTCGAAGAGGGGTCCGGGCCTCGGGTCCTTCTCAAGAGCGGACCGGGGAATCGGGGGCGTTCGGCCTGCGGCCCCACCCACGTGGCTCGTCTCGAATTTCCTCGTGAGACCGGCCTCATCCTGAGGTGCGCCGGGAAGGCCGGGAACCCCTTCCAGACCACGCAGGGGAATCGCCTCTCCTGTCGCGATCAGGAGGGGAGAAGGGGCTCAGAGGAAGCGGTGCCGGGACCCTCGGTGTTCCCCTCGGGGGAACCCGGCGTGTCGGGGGACTTTTGGGGGTCGCAGGAAGGCTGTCAGGGACCGTCTCGCCCTTCAGGGCGGAACAGGGGACTTCCCTTGAGACGCCGTCGCGGGCAAGGGCCTCATCTTGCCAAGCGGTGGGAACCACGTGGTTTTTCTCGAGTTGCGGCGGCATTCTCGAGTTACGACGGGGATCTCAGCCTTCCCCTTGGGTTGGCCCTGGGAAGCCCAATCTTCCCCTCGGGTTGCGAGGGAAAGCTGGGGGTGGCGCTCGAGTCACTGCAGGGCCTAAGAGACCTCACCTAAGCGTGTGTCCGGGACCTAATTTTCCTCTCCAGGGAAGGCAGGGATCTCGGGGTTGCATTCCAGGCTCCCCCGGGGAGTCAGGCCTCGTGTCGAGGGGAAGCCAAGGACTCCGCTCTCCTCTCGAGTCGCGACGCGGGTCTCTTGGAGCCCCCTGAGCGGCCTCAAGGGAGTCCAGCCTCCTCTTCCGTTTGGAGAGAGGACCCGGGATTGCTCTCCAGGCCATGCAGGAAAAGAAGGCCCTCAGCTCGCGAGGACGGGGGCGTCTCAGGGGTTTCCTCGAGCTGCGGCGCCCGTGGGGGTTTTCTCCCGAGGCACGACGAGGATCTCAGGGAGCCTCTCGTGCGGCGCCAGGGAAGTCAGGTCTCCATGCGCGTGGCGAGGGGGAGCGCGTCCTGGCTCTCGAGTCACGGGAGGGGACTAGGGCCTCGAGACGCGTTGAAGAAGGACTCTCGAGGTCTTTGTCGGGGGGCGGCGGGAAACCCTCGTGTCCCTCGCCTTCTGCCGGGGACCTTAGGGAACTTCCCAGGGTGCCTCTGAGAGGCGAGGGATCCTGTGGAGGTGGCGGGGCCCCTCGGGACTCCGCTGGGTCTGGCGCAACGGAAGAGGGCCTCACCTCGAGGGGAGGCAGGCACCTCAGGCTTCCTCTGCGTTTCGGACTCCGACCGCAGGGTCCCTGCAGAGTTGGGACAGGAGAGTCAGGCCTCGTCTTGTCTGAGGAAGGGAACCCCGCTGGCCTCTCGAGTTGCTCAGGGGGTCTCAGGCCCCTCGTCGAGCTGTGTGTGGAACCCGCGGGTCTTTGCGGACGATGCACGGGGGTGGCAGTGCCCCTTCGTGTTGTGCCTTCACCCACAGGGTTGCCTTCGAAGAGGGGTCCGGGCCTCGGGTCCTTCTCAAGAGCGGACCGGGGAATCGGGGGCGTTCGGCCTGCGGCCCCACCCACGTGGCTCGTCTCGAATTTCCTCGTGAGACCGGCCTCATCCTGAGGTGCGCCGGGAAGGCCGGGAACCCCTTCCAGACCACGCAGGGGAATCGCCTCTCCTGTCGCGATCAGGAGGGGAGAAGGGGCTCAGAGGAAGCGGTGCCGGGACCCTCGGTGTTCCCCTCGGGGGAACCCGGCGTGTCGGGGGACTTTTGGGGGTCGCAGGAAGGCTGTCAGGGACCGTCTCGCCCTTCAGGGCGGAACAGGGGACTTCCCTTGAGACGCCGTCGCGGGCAAGGGCCTCATCTTGCCAAGCGGTGGGAACCACGTGGTTTTTCTCGAGTTGCGGCGGCATTCTCGAGTTACGACGGGGATCTCAGCCTTCCCCTTGGGTTGGCCCTGGGAAGCCCAATCTTCCCCTCGGGTTGCGAGGGAAACCTGGGGGTGGCGCTCGAGTCACTGCAGGGCCTAAGAGACCTCACCTAAGCGTGTGTCCGGGACCTAATTTTCCTCTCCAGGGAAGGCAGGGATCTCGGGGTTGCATTCCAGGCTCCCCCGGGGAGTCAGGCCTCGTCTCGAGGGGAAGCCAAGGACTCCGCTCTCCTCTCGAGTCGCGACGCGGGTCTCTTGGAGCCCCCTGAGCGGCCTCAAGGGAGTCCAGCCTCCTCTTCCGTTTGGAGAGAGGACCCGGGATTGCTCTCCAGGCCATGCAGGAAAAGAAGGCCCTCAGCTCGCGAGGACGGGGGCGTCTCAGGGGTTTCCTCGAGCTGCGGCGCCCGTGGGGGTTTTCTCCCGAGGCACGACGAGGATCTCAGGGAGCCTCTCGTGCGGCGCCAGGGAAGTCAGGTCTCCATGCGCGTGGCGAGGGGGAGCGCGTCCTGGCTCTCGAGTCACGGGAGGGGACTAGGGCCTCGAGACGCGTTGAAGAAGGACTCTCGAGGTCTTTGTCGGGGGGCGGCGGGAAACCCTCGTGTCCCTCGCCTTCTGCCGGGGACCTTAGGGAACTTCCCAGGGTGCCTCTGAGAGGCGAGGGATCCTGTGGAGGTGGCGGGGCCCCTCGGGACTCCGCTGGGTCTGGCGCAACGGAAGAGGGCCTCACCTCGAGGGGAGGCAGGCACCTCAGGCTTCCTCTGCGTTTCGGACTCCGACCGCAGGGTCCCTGCAGAGTTGGGACAGGAGAGTCAGGCCTCGTCTTGTCTGAGGAAGGGAACCCCGCTGGCCTCTCGAGTTGCTCAGGGGGTCTCAGGCCCCTCGTCGAGCTGTGTGTGGAACCCGCGGGTCTTTGCGGACGATGCACGGGGGTGGCAGTGCCCCTTCGTGTTGTGCCTTCACCCACAGGGTTGCCTTCGAAGAGGGGTCCGGGCCTCGGGTCCTTCTCAAGAGCGGACCGGGGAATCGGGGGCGTTCGGCCTGCGGCCCCACCCACGTGGCTCGTCTCGAATTTCCTCGTGAGACCGGCCTCATCCTGAGGTGCGCCGGGAAGGCCGGGAACCCCTTCCAGACCACGCAGGGGAATCGCCTCTCCTGTCGCGATCAGGAGGGGAGAAGGGGCTCAGAGGAAGCGGTGCCGGGACCCTCGGTGTTCCCCTCGGGGGAACCCGGCGTGTCGGGGGACTTTTGGGGGTCGCAGGAAGGCTGTCAGGGACCGTCTCGCCCTTCAGGGCGGAACAGGGGACTTCCCTTGAGACGCCGTCGCGGGCAAGGGCCTCATCTTGCCAAGCGGTGGGAACCACGTGGTTTTTCTCGAGTTGCGGCGGCATTCTCGAGTTACGACGGGGATCTCAGCCTTCCCCTTGGGTTGGCCCTGGGAAGCCCAATCTTCCCCTCGGGTTGCGAGGGAAAGCTGGGGGTGGCGCTCGAGTCACTGCAGGGCCTAAGAGACCTCACCTAAGCGTGTGTCCGGGACCTAATTTTCCTCTCCAGGGAAGGCAGGGATCTCGGGGTTGCATTCCAGGCTCCCCCGGGGAGTCAGGCCTCGTGTCGAGGGGAAGCCAAGGACTCCGCTCTCCTCTCGAGTCGCGACGCGGGTCTCTTGGAGCCCCCTGAGCGGCCTCAAGGGAGTCCAGCCTCCTCTTCCGTTTGGAGAGAGGACCCGGGATTGCTCTCCAGGCCATGCAGGAAAAGAAGGCCCTCAGCTCGCGAGGACGGGGGCGTCTCAGGGGTTTCCTCGAGCTGCGGCGCCCGTGGGGGTTTTCTCCCGAGGCACGACGAGGATCTCAGGGAGCCTCTCGTGCGGCGCCAGGGAAGTCAGGTCTCCATGCGCGTGGCGAGGGGGAGCGCGTCCTGGCTCTCGAGTCACGGGAGGGGACTAGGGCCTCGAGACGCGTTGAAGAAGGACTCTCGAGGTCTTTGTCGGGGGGCGGCGGGAAACCCTCGTGTCCCTCGCCTTCTGCCGGGGACCTTAGGGAACTTCCCAGGGTGCCTCTGAGAGGCGAGGGATCCTGTGGAGGTGGCGGGGCCCCTCGGGACTCCGCTGGGTCTGGCGCAACGGAAGAGGGCCTCACCTCGAGGGGAGGCAGGCACCTCAGGCTTCCTCTGCGTTTCGGACTCCGACCGCAGGGTCCCTGCAGAGTTGGGACAGGAGAGTCAGGCCTCGTCTTGTCTGAGGAAGGGAACCCCGCTGGCCTCTCGAGTTGCTCAGGGGGTCTCAGGCCCCTCGTCGAGCTGTGTGTGGAACCCGCGGGTCTTTGCGGACGATGCACGGGGGTGGCAGTGCCCCTTCGTGTTGTGCCTTCACCCACAGGGTTGCCTTCGAAGAGGGGTCCGGGCCTCGGGTCCTTCTCAAGAGCGGACCGGGGAATCGGGGGCGTTCGGCCTGCGGCCCCACCCACGTGGCTCGTCTCGAATTTCCTCGTGAGACCGGCCTCATCCTGAGGTGCGCCGGGAAGGCCGGGAACCCCTTCCAGACCACGCAGGGGAATCGCCTCTCCTGTCGCGATCAGGAGGGGAGAAGGGGCTCAGAGGAAGCGGTGCCGGGACCCTCGGTGTTCCCCTCGGGGGAACCCGGCGTGTCGGGGGACTTTTGGGGGTCGCAGGAAGGCTGTCAGGGACCGTCTCGCCCTTCAGGGCGGAACAGGGGACTTCCCTTGAGACGCCGTCGCGGGCAAGGGCCTCATCTTGCCAAGCGGTGGGAACCACGTGGTTTTTCTCGAGTTGCGGCGGCATTCTCGAGTTACGACGGGGATCTCAGCCTTCCCCTTGGGTTGGCCCTGGGAAGCCCAATCTTCCCCTCGGGTTGCGAGGGAAAGCTGGGGGTGGCGCTCGAGTCACTGCAGGGCCTAAGAGACCTCACCTAAGCGTGTGTCCGGGACCTAATTTTCCTCTCCAGGGAAGGCAGGGATCTCGGGGTTGCATTCCAGGCTCCCCCGGGGAGTCAGGCCTCGTCTCGAGGGGAAGCCAAGGACTCCGCTCTCCTCTCGAGTCGCGACGCGGGTCTCTTGGAGCCCCCTGAGCGGCCTCAAGGGAGTCCAGCCTCCTCTTCCGTTTGGAGAGAGGACCCGGGATTGCTCTCCAGGCCATGCAGGAAAAGAAGGCCCTCAGCTCGCGAGGACGGGGGCGTCTCAGGGGTTTCCTCGAGCTGCGGCGCCCGTGGGGGTTTTCTCCCGAGGCACGACGAGGATCTCAGGGAGCCTCTCGTGCGGCGCCAGGGAAGTCAGGTCTCCATGCGCGTGGCGAGGGGGAGCGCGTCCTGGCTCTCGAGTCACGGGAGGGGACTAGGGCCTCGAGACGCGTTGAAGAAGGACTCTCGAGGTCTTTGTCGGGGGGCGGCGGGAAACCCTCGTGTCCCTCGCCTTCTGCCGGGGACCTTAGGGAACTTCCCAGGGTGCCTCTGAGAGGCGAGGGATCCTGTGGAGGTGGCGGGGCCCCTCGGGACTCCGCTGGGTCTGGCGCAACGGAAGAGGGCCTCACCTCGAGGGGAGGCAGGCACCTCAGGCTTCCTCTGCGTTTCGGACTCCGACCGCAGGGTCCCTGCAGAGTTGGGACAGGAGAGTCAGGCCTCGTCTTGTCTGAGGAAGGGAACCCCGCTGGCCTCTCGAGTTGCTCAGGGGGTCTCAGGCCCCTCGTCGAGCTGTGTGTGGAACCCGCGGGTCTTTGCGGACGATGCACGGGGGTGGCAGTGCCCCTTCGTGTTGTGCCTTCACCCACAGGGTTGCCTTCGAAGAGGGGTCCGGGCCTCGGGTCCTTCTCAAGAGCGGACCGGGGAATCGGGGGCGTTCGGCCTGCGGCCCCACCCACGTGGCTCGTCTCGAATTTCCTCGTGAGACCGGCCTCATCCTGAGGTGCGCCGGGAAGGCCGGGAACCCCTTCCAGACCACGCAGGGGAATCGCCTCTCCTGTCGCGATCAGGAGGGGAGAAGGGGCTCAGAGGAAGCGGTGCCGGGACCCTCGGTGTTCCCCTCGGGGGAACCCGGCGTGTCGGGGGACTTTTGGGGGTCGCAGGAAGGCTGTCAGGGACCGTCTCGCCCTTCAGGGCGGAACAGGGGACTTCCCTTGAGACGCCGTCGCGGGCAAGGGCCTCATCTTGCCAAGCGGTGGGAACCACGTGGTTTTTCTCGAGTTGCGGCGGCATTCTCGAGTTACGACGGGGATCTCAGCCTTCCCCTTGGGTTGGCCCTGGGAAGCCCAATCTTCCCCTCGGGTTGCGAGGGAAAGCTGGGGGTGGCGCTCGAGTCACTGCAGGGCCTAAGAGACCTCACCTAAGCGTGTGTCCGGGACCTAATTTTCCTCTCCAGGGAAGGCAGGGATCTCGGGGTTGCATTCCAGGCTCCCCCGGGGAGTCAGGCCTCGTCTCGAGGGGAAGCCAAGGACTCCGCTCTCCTCTCGAGTCGTGACGCGGGTCTCTTGGAGCCCCCTGAGCGGCCTCAAGGGAGTCCAGCCTCCTCTTCCGTTTGGAGAGAGGACCCGGGATTGCTCTCCAGGCCATGCAGGAAAAGAAGGCCCTCAGCTCGCGAGGACGGGGGCGTCTCAGGGGTTTCCTCGAGCTGCGGCGCCCGTGGGGGTTTTCTCCCGAGGCACGACGAGGATCTCAGGGAGCCTCTCGTGCGGCGCCAGGGAAGTCAGGTCTCCATGCGCGTGGCGAGGGGGAGCGCGTCCTGGCTCTCGAGTCACGGGAGGGGACTAGGGCCTCGAGACGCGTTGAAGAAGGACTCTCGAGGTCTTTGTCGGGGGGCGGCGGGAAACCCTCGTGTCCCTCGCCTTCTGCCGGGGACCTTAGGGAACTTCCCAGGGTGCCTCTGAGAGGCGAGGGATCCTGTGGAGGTGGCGGGGCCCCTCGGGACTCCGCTGGGTCTGGCGCAACGGAAGAGGGCCTCACCTCGAGGGGAGGCAGGCACCTCAGGCTTCCTCTGCGTTTCGGACTCCGACCGCAGGGTCCCTGCAGAGTTGGGACAGGAGAGTCAGGCCTCGTCTTGTCTGAGGAAGGGAACCCCGCTGGCCTCTCGAGTTGCTCAGGGGGTCTCAGGCCCCTCGTCGAGCTGTGTGTGGAACCCGCGGGTCTTTGCGGACGATGCACGGGGGTGGCAGTGCCCCTTCGTGTTGTGCCTTCACCCACAGGGTTGCCTTCGAAGAGGGGTCCGGGCCTCGGGTCCTTCTCAAGAGCGGACCGGGGAATCGGGGGCGTTCGGCCTGCGGCCCCACCCACGTGGCTCGTCTCGAATTTCCTCGTGAGACCGGCCTCATCCTGAGGTGCGCCGGGAAGGCCGGGAACCCCTTCCAGACCACGCAGGGGAATCGCCTCTCCTGTCGCGATCAGGAGGGGAGAAGGGGCTCAGAGGAAGCGGTGCCGGGACCCTCGGTGTTCCCCTCGGGGGAACCCGGCGTGTCGGGGGACTTTTGGGGGTCGCAGGAAGGCTGTCAGGGACCGTCTCGCCCTTCAGGGCGGAACAGGGGACTTCCCTTGAGACGCCGTCGCGGGCAAGGGCCTCATCTTGCCAAGCGGTGGGAACCACGTGGTTTTTCTCGAGTTGCGGCGGCATTCTCGAGTTACGACGGGGATCTCAGCCTTCCCCTTGGGTTGGCCCTGGGAAGCCCAATCTTCCCCTCGGGTTGCGAGGGAAAGCTGGGGGTGGCGCTCGAGTCACTGCAGGGCCTAAGAGACCTCACCTAAGCGTGTGTCCGGGACCTAATTTTCCTCTCCAGGGAAGGCAGGGATCTCGGGGTTGCATTCCAGGCTCCCCCGGGGAGTCAGGCCTCGTCTCGAGGGGAAGCCAAGGACTCCGCTCTCCTCTCGAGTCGCGACGCGGGTCTCTTGGAGCCCCCTGAGCGGCCTCAAAGGAGTCCAGCCTCCTCTTCCGTTTGGAGAGAGGACCCGGGATTGCTCTCCAGGCCATGCAGGAAAAGAAGGCCCTCAGCTCGCGAGGACGGGGGCGTCTCAGGGGTTTCCTCGAGCTGCGGCGCCCGTGGGGGTTTTCTCCCGAGGCACGACGAGGATCTCAGGGAGCCTCTCGTGCGGCGCCAGGGAAGTCAGGTCTCCATGCGCGTGGCGAGGGGGAGCGCGTCCTGGCTCTCGAGTCACGGGAGGGGACTAGGGCCTCGAGACGCGTTGAAGAAGGACTCTCGAGGTCTTTGTCGGGGGGCGGCGGGAAACCCTCGTGTCCCTCGCCTTCTGCCGGGGACCTTAGGGAACTTCCCAGGGTGCCTCTGAGAGGCGAGGGATCCTGTGGAGGTGGCGGGGCCCCTCGGGACTCCGCTGGGTCTGGCGCAACGGAAGAGGGCCTCACCTCGAGGGGAGGCAGGCACCTCAGGCTTCCTCTGCGTTTCGGACTCCGACCGCAGGGTCCCTGCAGAGTTGGGACAGGAGAGTCAGGCCTCGTCTTGTCTGAGGAAGGGAACCCCGCTGGCCTCTCGAGTTGCTCAGGGGGTCTCAGGCCCCTCGTCGAGCTGTGTGTGGAACTCGCGGGTCTTTGCGGACGATGCACGGGGGTGGCAGTGCCCCTTCGTGTTGTGCCTTCACCCACAGGGTTGCCTTCGAAGAGGGGTCCGGGCCTCGGGTCCTTCTCAAGAGCGGACCGGGGAATCGGGGGCGTTCGGCCTGCGGCCCCACCCACGTGGCTCGTCTCGAATTTCCTCGTGAGACCGGCCTCATCCTGAGGTGCGCCGGGAAGGCCGGGAACCCCTTCCAGACCACGCAGGGGAATCGCCTCTCCTGTCGCGATCAGGAGGGGAGAAGGGGCTCAGAGGAAGCGGTGCCGGGACCCTCGGTGTTCCCCTCGGGGGAACCCGGCGTGTCGGGGGACTTTTGGGGGTCGCAGGAAGGCTGTCAGGGACCGTCTCGCCCTTCAGGGCGGAACAGGGGACTTCCCTTGAGACGCCGTCGCGGGCAAGGGCCTCATCTTGCCAAGCGGTGGGAACCACGTGGTTTTTCTCGAGTTGCGGCGGCATTCTCGAGTTACGACGGGGATCTCAGCCTTCCCCTTGGGTTGGCCCTGGGAAGCCCAATCTTCCCCTCGGGTTGCGAGGGAAAGCTGGGGGTGGCGCTCGAGTCACTGCAGGGCCTAAGAGACCTCACCTAAGCGTGTGTCCGGGACCTAATTTTCCTCTCCAGGGAAGGCAGGGATCTCGGGGTTGCATTCCAGGCTCCCCCGGGGAGTCAGGCCTCGTCTCGAGGGGAAGCCAAGGACTCCGCTCTCCTCTCGAGTCGCGACGCGGGTCTCTTGGAGCCCCCTGAGCGGCCTCAAGGGAGTCCAGCCTCCTCTTCCGTTTGGAGAGAGGACCCGGGATTGCTCTCCAGGCCATGCAGGAAAAGAAGGCCCTCAGCTCGCGAGGACGGGGGCGTCTCAGGGGTTTCCTCGAGCTGCGGCGCCCGTGGGGGTTTTCTCCCGAGGCACGACGAGGATCTCAGGGAGCCTCTCGTGCGGCGCCAGGGAAGTCAGGTCTCCATGCGCGTGGCGAGGGGGAGCGCGTCCTGGCTCTCGAGTCACGGGAGGGGACTAGGGCCTCGAGACGCGTTGAAGAAGGACTCTCGAGGTCTTTGTCGGGGGGCGGCGGGAAACCCTCGTGTCCCTCGCCTTCTGCCGGGGACCTTAGGGAACTTCCCAGGGTGCCTCTGAGAGGCGAGGGATCCTGTGGAGGTGGCGGGGCCCCTCGGGACTCCGCTGGGTCTGGCGCAACGGAAGAGGGCCTCACCTCGAGGGGAGGCAGGCACCTCAGGCTTCCTCTGCGTTTCGGACTCCGACCGCAGGGTCCCTGCAGAGTTGGGACAGGAGAGTCAGGCCTCGTCTTGTCTGAGGAAGGGAACCCCGCTGGCCTCTCGAGTTGCTCAGGGGGTCTCAGGCCCCTCGTCGAGCTGTGTGTGGAACCCGCGGGTCTTTGCGGACGATGCACGGGGGTGGCAGTGCCCCTTCGTGTTGTGCCTTCACCCACAGGGTTGCCTTCGAAGAGGGGTCCGGGCCTCGGGTCCTTCTCAAGAGCGGACCGGGGAATCGGGGGCGTTCGGCCTGCGGCCCCACCCACGTGGCTCGTCTCGAATTTCCTCGTGAGACCGGCCTCATCCTGAGGTGCGCCGGGAAGGCCGGGAACCCCTTCCAGACCACGCAGGGGAATCGCCTCTCCTGTCGCGATCAGGAGGGGAGAAGGGGCTCAGAGGAAGCGGTGCCGGGACCCTCGGTGTTCCCCTCGGGGGAACCCGGCGTGTCGGGGGACTTTTGGGGGTCGCAGGAAGGCTGTCAGGGACCGTCTCGCCCTTCAGGGCGGAACAGGGGACTTCCCTTGAGACGCCGTCGCGGGCAAGGGCCTCATCTTGCCAAGCGGTGGGAACCACGTGGTTTTTCTCGAGTTGCGGCGGCATTCTCGAGTTACGACGGGGATCTCAGCCTTCCCCTTGGGTTGGCCCTGGGAAGCCCAATCTTCCCCTCGGGTTGCGAGGGAAAGCTGGGGGTGGCGCTCGAGTCACTGCAGGGCCTAAGAGACCTCACCTAAGCGTGTGTCCGGGACCTAATTTTCCTCTCCAGGGAAGGCAGGGATCTCGGGGTTGCATTCCAGGCTCCCCCGGGGAGTCAGGCCTCGTCTCGAGGGGAAGCCAAGGACTCCGCTCTCCTCTCGAGTCGCGACGCGGGTCTCTTGGAGCCCCCTGAGCGGCCTCAAGGGAGTCCAGCCTCCTCTTCCGTTTGGAGAGAGGACCCGGGATTGCTCTCCAGGCCATGCAGGAAAAGAAGGCCCTCAGCTCGCGAGGACGGGGGCGTCTCAGGGGTTTCCTCGAGCTGCGGCGCCCGTGGGGGTTTTCTCCCGAGGCACGACGAGGATCTCAGGGAGCCTCTCGTGCGGCGCCAGGGAAGTCAGGTCTCCATGCGCGTGGCGAGGGGGAGCGCGTCCTGGCTCTCGAGTCACGGGAGGGGACTAGGGCCTCGAGACGCGTTGAAGAAGGACTCTCGAGGTCTTTGTCGGGGGGCGGCGGGAAACCCTCGTGTCCCTCGCCTTCTGCCGGGGACCTTAGGGAACTTCCCAGGGTGCCTCTGAGAGGCGAGGGATCCTGTGGAGGTGGCGGGGCCCCTCGGGACTCCGCTGGGTCTGGCGCAACGGAAGAGGGCCTCACCTCGAGGGGAGGCAGGCACCTCAGGCTTCCTCTGCGTTTCGGACTCCGACCGCAGGGTCCCTGCAGAGTTGGGACAGGAGAGTCAGGCCTCGTCTTGTCTGAGGAAGGGAACCCCGCTGGCCTCTCGAGTTGCTCAGGGGGTCTCAGGCCCCTCGTCGAGCTGTGTGTGGAACCCGCGGGTCTTTGCGGACGATGCACGGGGGTGGCAGTGCCCCTTCGTGTTGTGCCTTCACCCACAGGGTTGCCTTCGAAGAGGGGTCCGGGCCTCGGGTCCTTCTCAAGAGCGGACCGGGGAATCGGGGGCGTTCGGCCTGCGGCCCCACCCACGTGGCTCGTCTCGAATTTCCTCGTGAGACCGGCCTCATCCTGAGGTGCGCCGGGAAGGCCGGGAACCCCTTCCAGACCACGCAGGGGAATCGCCTCTCCTGTCGCGATCAGGAGGGGAGAAGGGGCTCAGAGGAAGCGGTGCCGGGACCCTCGGTGTTTCCCTCGGGGGAACCCGGCGTGTCGGGGGACTTTTGGGGGTCGCAGGAAGGCTGTCAGGGACCGTCTCGCCCTTCAGGGCGGAACAGGGGACTTCCCTTGAGACGCCGTCGCGGGCAAGGGCCTCATCTTGCCAAGCGGTGGGAACCACGTGGTTTTTCTCGAGTTGCGGCGGCATTCTCGAGTTACGACGGGGATCTCAGCCTTCCCCTTGGGTTGGCCCTGGGAAGCCCAATCTTCCCCTCGGGTTGCGAGGGAAAGCTGGGGGTGGCGCTCGAGTCACTGCAGGGCCTAAGAGACCTCACCTAAGCGTGTGTCCGGGACCTAATTTTCCTCTCCAGGGAAGGCAGGGATCTCGGGGTTGCATTCCAGGCTCCCCCGGGGAGTCAGGCCTCGTCTCGAGGGGAAGCCAAGGACTCCGCTCTCCTCTCGAGTCGCGACGCGGGTCTCTTGGAGCCCCCTGAGCGGCCTCAAGGGAGTCCAGCCTCCTCTTCCGTTTGGAGAGAGGACCCGGGATTGCTCTCCAGGCCATGCAGGAAAAGAAGGCCCTCAGCTCGCGAGGACGGGGGCGTCTCAGGGGTTTCCTCGAGCTGCGGCGCCCGTGGGGGTTTTCTCCCGAGGCACGACGAGGATCTCAGGGAGCCTCTCGTGCGGCGCCAGGGAAGTCAGGTCTCCATGCGCGTGGCGAGGGGGAGCGCGTCCTGGCTCTCGAGTCACGGGAGGGGACTAGGGCCTCGAGACGCGTTGAAGAAGGACTCTCGAGGTCTTTGTCGGGGGGCGGCGGGAAACCCTCGTGTCCCTCGCCTTCTGCCGGGGACCTTAGGGAACTTCCCAGGGTGCCTCTGAGAGGCGAGGGATCCTGTGGAGGTGGCGGGGCCCCTCGGGACTCCGCTGGGTCTGGCGCAACGGAAGAGGGCCTCACCTCGAGGGGAGGCAGGCACCTCAGGCTTCCTCTGCGTTTCGGACTCCGACCGCAGGGTCCCTGCAGAGTTGGGACAGGAGAGTCAGGCCTCGTCTTGTCTGAGGAAGGGAACCCCGCTGGCCTCTCGAGTTGCTCAGGGGGTCTCAGGCCCCTCGTCGAGCTGTGTGTGGAACCCGCGGGTCTTTGCGGACGATGCACGGGGGTGGCAGTGCCCCTTCGTGTTGTGCCTTCACCCACAGGGTTGCCTTCGAAGAGGGGTCCGGGCCTCGGGTCCTTCTCAAGAGCGGACCGGGGAATCGGGGGCGTTCGGCCTGCGGCCCCACCCACGTGGCTCGTCTGGAATTTCCTCGTGAGACCGGCCTCATCCTGAGGTGCGCCGGGAAGGCCGGGAACCCCTTCCAGACCACGCAGGGGAATCGCCTCTCCTGTCGCGATCAGGAGGGGAGAAGGGGCTCAGAGGAAGCGGTGCCGGGACCCTCGGTGTTCCCCTCGGGGGAACCCGGCGTGTCGGGGGACTTTTGGGGGTCGCAGGAAGGCTGTCAGGGACCGTCTCGCCCTTCAGGGCGGAACAGGGGACTTCCCTTGAGACGCCGTCGCGGGCAAGGGCCTCATCTTGCCAAGCGGTGGGAACCACGTGGTTTTTCTCGAGTTGCGGCGGCATTCTCGAGTTACGACGGGGATCTCAGCCTTCCCCTTGGGTTGGCCCTGGGAAGCCCAATCTTCCCCTCGGGTTGCGAGGGAAAGCTGGGGGTGGCGCTCGAGTCACTGCAGGGCCTAAGAGACCTCACCTAAGCGTGTGTCCGGGACCTAATTTTCCTCTCCAGGGAAGGCAGGGATCTCGGGGTTGCATTCCAGGCTCCCCCGGGGAGTCAGGCCTCGTCTCGAGGGGAAGCCAAGGACTCCGCTCTCCTCTCGAGTCGCGACGCGGGTCTCTTGGAGCCCCCTGAGCGGCCTCAAGGGAGTCCAGCCTCCTCTTCCGTTTGGAGAGAGGACCCGGGATTGCTCTCCAGGCCATGCAGGAAAAGAAGGCCCTCAGCTCGCGAGGACGGGGGCGTCTCAGGGGTTTCCTCGAGCTGCGGCGCCCGTGGGGGTTTTCTCCCGAGGCACGACGAGGATCTCAGGGAGCCTCTCGTGCGGCGCCAGGGAAGTCAGGTCTCCATGCGCGTGGCGAGGGGGAGCGCGTCCTGGCTCTCGAGTCACGGGAGGGGACTAGGGCCTCGAGACGCGTTGAAGAAGGACTCTCGAGGTCTTTGTCGGGGGGCGGCGGGAAACCCTCGTGTCCCTCGCCTTCTGCCGGGGACCTTAGGGAACTTCCCAGGGTGCCTCTGAGAGGCGAGGGATCCTGTGGAGGTGGCGGGGCCCCTCGGGACTCCGCTGGGTCTGGCGCAACGGAAGAGGGCCTCACCTCGAGGGGAGGCAGGCACCTCAGGCTTCCTCTGCGTTTCGGACTCCGACCGCAGGGTCCCTGCAGAGTTGGGACAGGAGAGTCAGGCCTCGTCTTGTCTGAGGAAGGGAACCCCGCTGGCCTCTCGAGTTGCTCAGGGGGTCTCAGGCCCCTCGTCGAGCTGTGTGTGGAACCCGCGGGTCTTTGCGGACGATGCACGGGGGTGGCAGTGCCCCTTCGTGTTGTGCCTTCACCCACAGGGTTGCCTTCGAAGAGGGGTCCGGGCCTCGGGTCCTTCTCAAGAGCGGACCGGGGAATCGGGGGCGTTCGGCCTGCGGCCCCACCCACGTGGCTCGTCTCGAATTTCCTCGTGAGACCGGCCTCATCCTGAGGTGCGCCGGGAAGGCCGGGAACCCCTTCCAGACCACGCAGGGGAATCGCCTCTCCTGTCGCGATCAGGAGGGGAGAAGGGGCTCAGAGGAAGCGGTGCCGGGACCCTCGGTGTTCCCCTCGGGGGAACCCGGCGTGTCGGGGGACTTTTGGGGGTCGCAGGAAGGCTGTCAGGGACCGTCTCGCCCTTCAGGGCGGAACAGGGGACTTCCCTTGAGACGCCGTCGCGGGCAAGGGCCTCATCTTGCCAAGCGGTGGGAACCACGTGGTTTTTCTCGAGTTGCGGCGGCATTCTCGAGTTACGACGGGGATCTCAGCCTTCCCCTTGGGTTGGCCCTGGGAAGCCCAATCTTCCCCTCGGGTTGCGAGGGAAAGCTGGGGGTGGCGCTCGAGTCACTGCAGGGCCTAAGAGACCTCACCTAAGCGTGTGTCCGGGACCTAATTTTCCTCTCCAGGGAAGGCAGGGATCTCGGGGTTGCATTCCAGGCTCCCCCGGGGAGTCAGGCCTCGTCTCGAGGGGAAGCCAAGGACTCCGCTCTCCTCTCGAGTCGCGACGCGGGTCTCTTGGAGCCCCCTGAGCGGCCTCAAGGGAGTCCAGCCTCCTCTTCCGTTTGGAGAGAGGACCCGGGATTGCTCTCCAGGCCATGCAGGAAAAGAAGGCCCTCAGCTCGCGAGGACGGGGGCGTCTCAGGGGTTTCCTCGAGCTGCGGCGCCCGTGGGGGTTTTCTCCCGAGGCACGACGAGGATCTCAGGGAGCCTCTCGTGCGGCGCCAGGGAAGTCAGGTCTCCATGCGCGTGGCGAGGGGGAGCGCGTCCTGGCTCTCGAGTCACGGGAGGGGACTAGGGCCTCGAGACGCGTTGAAGAAGGACTCTCGAGGTCTTTGTCGGGGGGCGGCGGGAAACCCTCGTGTCCCTCGCCTTCTGCCGGGGACCTTAGGGAACTTCCCAGGGTGCCTCTGAGAGGCGAGGGATCCTGTGGAGGTGGCGGGGCCCCTCGGGACTCCGCTGGGTCTGGCGCAACGGAAGAGGGCCTCACCTCGAGGGGAGGCAGGCACCTCAGGCTTCCTCTGCGTTTCGGACTCCGACCGCAGGGTCCCTGCAGAGTTGGGACAGGAGAGTCAGGCCTCGTCTTGTCTGAGGAAGGGAACCCCGCTGGCCTCTCGAGTTGCTCAGGGGGTCTCAGGCCCCTCGTCGAGCTGTGTGTGGAACCCGCGGGTCTTTGCGGACGATGCACGGGGGTGGCAGTGCCCCTTCGTGTTGTGCCTTCACCCACAGGGTTGCCTTCGAAGAGGGGTCCGGGCCTCGGGTCCTTCTCAAGAGCGGACCGGGGAATCGGGGGCGTTCGGCCTGCGGCCCCACCCACGTGGCTCGTCTGGAATTTCCTCGTGAGACCGGCCTCATCCTGAGGTGCGCCGGGAAGGCCGGGAACCCCTTCCAGACCACGCAGGGGAATCGCCTCTCCTGTCGCGATCAGGAGGGGAGAAGGGGCTCAGAGGAAGCGGTGCCGGGACCCTCGGTGTTCCCCTCGGGGGAACCCGGCGTGTCGGGGGACTTTTGGGGGTCGCAGGAAGGCTGTCAGGGACCGTCTCGCCCTTCAGGGCGGAACAGGGGACTTCCCTTGAGACGCCGTCGCGGGCAAGGGCCTCTTCTTGCCAAGCGGTGGGAACCACGTGGTTTTTCTCGAGTTGCGGCGGCATTCTCGAGTTACGACGGGGATCTCAGCCTTCCCCTTGGGTTGGCCCTGGGAAGCCCAATCTTCCCCTCGGGTTGCGAGGGAAAGCTGGGGGTGGCGCTCGAGTCACTGCAGGGCCTAAGAGACCTCACCTAAGCGTGTGTCCGGGACCTAATTTTCCTCTCCAGGGAAGGCAGGGATCTCGGGGTTGCATTCCAGGCTCCCCCGGGGAGTCAGGCCTCGTCTCGAGGGGAAGCCAAGGACTCCGCTCTCCTCTCGAGTCGCGACGCGGGTCTCTTGGAGCCCCCTGAGCGGCCTCAAGGGAGTCCAGCCTCCTCTTCCGTTTGGAGAGAGGACCCGGGATTGCTCTCCAGGCCATGCAGGAAAAGAAGGCCCTCAGCTCGCGAGGACGGGGGCGTCTCAGGGGTTTCCTCGAGCTGCGGCGCCCGTGGGGGTTTTCTCCCGAGGCACGACGAGGATCTCAGGGAGCCTCTCGTGCGGCGCCAGGGAAGTCAGGTCTCCATGCGCGTGGCGAGGGGGAGCGCGTCCTGGCTCTCGAGTCACGGGAGGGGACTAGGGCCTCGAGACGCGTTGAAGAAGGACTCTCGAGGTCTTTGTCGGGGGGCGGCGGGAAACCCTCGTGTCCCTCGCCTTCTGCCGGGGACCTTAGGGAACTTCCCAGGGTGCCTCTGAGAGGCGAGGGATCCTGTGGAGGTGGCGGGGCCCCTCGGGACTCCGCTGGGTCTGGCGCAACGGAAGAGGGCCTCACCTCGAGGGGAGGCAGGCACCTCAGGCTTCCTCTGCGTTTCGGACTCCGACCGCAGGGTCCCTGCAGAGTTGGGACAGGAGAGTCAGGCCTCGTCTTGTCTGAGGAAGGGAACCCCGCTGGCCTCTCGAGTTGCTCAGGGGGTCTCAGGCCCCTCGTCGAGCTGTGTGTGGAACCCGCGG
Source organism: Bubalus kerabau (assembly GCF_029407905.1). Classification (NCBI taxonomy): domain Eukaryota; kingdom Metazoa; phylum Chordata; class Mammalia; order Artiodactyla; family Bovidae; genus Bubalus; species Bubalus kerabau. Next base: position 541,194 of record NW_026577915.1, on the reverse strand, counting down.
GTCTTTGCGGACGATGCACGGGGGTGGCAGTGCCCCTTCGTGTTGTGCCTTCACCCACAGGGTTGCCTTCGAAGAGGGGTCCGGGCCTCGGGTCCTTCTCAAGAGCGGACCGGGGAATCGGGGGCGTTCGGCCTGCGGCCCCACCCACGTGGCTCGTCTGGAATTTCCTCGTGAGACCGGCCTCATCCTGAGGTGCGCCGGGAAGGCCGGGAACCCCTTCCAGACCACGCAGGGGAATCGCCTCTCCTGTCGCGATCAGGAGGGGAGAAGGGGCTCAGAGGAAGCGGTGCCGGGACCCTCGGTGTTCCCCTCGGGGGAACCCGGCGTGTCGGGGGACTTTTGGGGGTCGCAGGAAGGCTGTCAGGGACCGTCTCGCCCTTCAGGGCGGAACAGGGGACTTCCCTTGAGACGCCGTCGCGGGCAAGGGCCTCTTCTTGCCAAGCGGTGGGAACCACGTGGTTTTTCTCGAGTTGCGGCGGCATTCTCGAGTTACGACGGGGATCTCAGCCTTCCCCTTGGGTTGGCCCTGGGAAGCCCAATCTTCCCCTCGGGTTGCGAGGGAAAGCTGGGGGTGGCGCTCGAGTCACTGCAGGGCCTAAGAGACCTCACCTAAGCGTGTGTCCGGGACCTAATTTTCCTCTCCAGGGAAGGCAGGGATCTCGGGGTTGCATTCCAGGCTCCCCCGGGGAGTCAGGCCTCGTCTCGAGGGGAAGCCAAGGACTCCGCTCTCCTCTCGAGTCGCGACGCGGGTCTCTTGGAGCCCCCTGAGCGGCCTCAAGGGAGTCCAGCCTCCTCTTCCGTTTGGAGAGAGGACCCGGGATTGCTCTCCAGGCCATGCAGGAAAAGAAGGCCCTCAGCTCGCGAGGACGGGGGCGTCTCCGGGGTTTCCTCGAGCTGCGGCGCCCGTGGGGGTTTTCTCCCGAGGCACGACGAGGATCTCAGGGAGCCTCTCGTGCGGCGCCAGGGAAGTCAGGTCTCCATGCGCGTGGCGAGGGGGAGCGCGTCCTGGCTCTCGAGTCACGGGAGGGGACTAGGGCCTCGAGACGCGTTGAAGAAGGACTCTCGAGGTCTTTGTCGGGGGGCGGCGGGAAACCCTCGTGTCCCTCGCCTTCTGCCGGGGACCTTAGGGAACTTCCCAGGGTGCCTCTGAGAGGCGAGGGATCCTGTGGAGGTGGCGGGGCCCCTCGGGACTCCGCTGGGTCTGGCGCAACGGAAGAGGGCCTCACCTCGAGGGGAGGCAGGCACCTCAGGCTTCCTCTGCGTTTCGGACTCCGACCGCAGGGTCCCTGCAGAGTTGGGACAGGAGAGTCAGGCCTCGTCTTGTCTGAGGAAGGGAACCCCGCCGGCCTCTCGAGTTGCTCAGGGGGTCTCAGGCCCCTCGTCGAGCTGTGTGTGGAACCCGCGGGTCTTTGCGGACGATGCACGGGGGAGGCAGTGCCCCTTCGTGTTGTGCCTTCACCCACAGGGTTGCCTTCGAAGAGGGGTCCGGGCCTCGGGTCCTTCTCAAGAGCGGACCGGGGAATCGGGGGCGTTCGGCCTGTGGCCCCACCCACGTGGCTCGTCTCGAATTTCCTCGTGAGACCGGCCTCATCCTGAGGTGCGCCGGGAAGGCCGGGAACCCCTTCCAGACCACGCAGGGGAATCGCCTCTCCTGTCGCGATCAGGAGGGGAGAAGGGGCTCAGAGGAAGCGGTGCCGGGACCCTCGATGTTCCCCTCGGGGGAACCCGGCGTGTCGGGGGACTTTTGGGGGTCGCAGGAAGGCTGTCAGGGACCGTCTCGCCCTTCAGGGCGGAACAGGGGACTTCCCTTGAGACGCCGTCGCGGGCAAGGGCCTCTTCTTGCCAAGCGGTGGGAACCACGTGGTTTTTCTCGAGTTGCGGCGGCATTCTCGAGTTACGACGGGGATCTCAGCCTTCCCCTTGGGTTGGCCCTGGGAAGCCCAATCTTCCCCTCGGGTTGCGAGGGAAAGCTGGGGGTGGCGCTCGAGTCACTGCAGGGCCGAAGAGACCTCACCTAAGCGTGTGTCCGGGACCTAATTTTCCTCTCCAGGGAAGGCAGGGATCTCGGGGTTGCATTCCAGGCTCCCCCGGGGAGTCAGGCCTCGTCTCGAGGGGAAGCCAAGGACTCCGCTCTCCTCTCGAGTCGCGACGCGGGTCTCTTGGAGCCCCCTGAGCGGCCTCAAGGGAGTCCAGCCTCCTCTTCCGTTTGGAGAGAGGACCCGGGATTGCTCTCCAGGCCATGCAGGAAAAGAAGGCCCTCAGCTCGCGAGGACGGGGGCGTCTCAGGGGTTTCCTCGAGCTGCGGCGCCCGTGGGGGTTTTCTCCCGAGGCACGACGAGGATCTCAGGGAGCCTCTCGTGCGGCGCCAGGGAAGTCAGGTCTCCATGCGCGTGGCGAGGGGGAGCGCGTCCTGGCTCTCGAGTCACGGGAGGGGACTAGGGCCTCGAGACGCGTTGAAGAAGGACTCTCGAGGTCTTTGTCGGGGGGCGGCGGGAAACCCTCGTGTCCCTCGCCTTCTGCCGGGGACCTTAGGGAACTTCCCAGGGTGCCTCTGAGAGGCGAGGGATCCTGTGGAGGTGGCGGGGCCCCTCGGGACTCCGCTGGGTCTGGCGCAACGGAAGAGGGCCTCACCTCGAGGGGAGGCAGGCACCTCAGGCTTCCTCTGCGTTTCGGACTCCGACCGCAGGGTCCCTGCAGAGTTGGGACAGGAGAGTCAGGCCTCGTCTTGTCTGAGGAAGGGAACCCCGCTGGCCTCTCGAGTTGCTCAGGGGGTCTCAGGCCCCTCGTCGAGCTGTGTGTGGAACCCGCGGGTCTTTGCGGACGATGCACGGGGGTGGCAGTGCCCCTTCGTGTTGTGCCTTCACCCACAGGGTTGCCTTCGAAGAGGGGTCCGGGCCTCGGGTCCTTCTCAAGAGCGGACCGGGGAATCGGGGGCGTTCGGCCTGTGGCCCCACCCACGTGGCTCGTCTCGAATTTCCTCGTGAGACCGGCCTCATCCTGAGGTGCGCCGGGAAGGCCGGGAACCCCTTCCAGACCACGCAGGGGAATCGCCTCTCCTGTCGCGATCAGGAGGGGAGAAGGGGCTCAGAGGAAGCGGTGCCGGGACCCTTGGTGTTCCCCTCGGGGGAACCCGGCGTGTCGGGGGACTTTTGGGGGTCGCAGGAAGGCTGTCAGGGACCGTCTCGCCCTTCAGGGCGGAACAGGGGACTTCCCTTGAGACGCCGTCGCGGGCAAGGGCCTCATCTTGCCAAGCGGTGGGAACCACGTGGTTTTTCTCGAGTTGCGGCGGCATTCTCGAGTTACGACGGGGATCTCAGCCTTCCCCTTGGGTTGGCCCTGGGAAGCCCAATCTTCCCCTCGGGTTGCGAGGGAAAGCTGGGGGTGGCGCTCGAGTCACTGCAGGGCCTAAGAGACCTCACCTAAGCGTGTGTCCGGGACCTAATTTTCCTCTCCAGGGAAGGCAGGGATCTCGGGGTTGCATTCCAGGCTCCCCCGGGGAGTCAGGCCTCGTGTCGAGGGGAAGCCAAGGACTCCGCTCTCCTCTCGAGTCGCGACGCGGGTCTCTTGGAGCCCCCTGAGCGGCCTCAAGGGAGTCCAGCCTCCTCTTCCGTTTGGAGAGAGGACCCGGGATTGCTCTCCAGGCCATGCAGGAAAAGAAGGCCCTCAGCTCGCGAGGACGGGGGCGTCTCAGGGGTTTCCTCGAGCTGCGGCGCCCGTGGGGGTTTTCTCCCGAGGCACGACGAGGATCTCAGGGAGCCTCTCGTGCGGCGCCAGGGAAGTCAGGTCTCCATGCGCGTGGCGAGGGGGAGCGCGTCCTGGCTCTCGAGTCACGGGAGGGGACTAGGGCCTCGAGACGCGTTGAAGAAGGACTCTCGAGGTCTTTGTCGGGGGGCGGCGGGAAACCCTCGTGTCCCTCGCCTTCTGCCGGGGACCTTAGGGAACTTCCCAGGGTGCCTCTGAGAGGCGAGGGATCCTGTGGAGGTGGCGGGGCCCCTCGGGACTCCGCTGGGTCTGGCGCAACGGAAGAGGGCCTCACCTCGAGGGGAGGCAGGCACCTCAGGCTTCCTCTGCGTTTCGGACTCCGACCGCAGGGTCCCTGCAGAGTTGGGACAGGAGAGTCAGGCCTCGTCTTGTCTGAGGAAGGGAAACCCGCTGGCCTCTCGAGTTGCTCAGGGGGTCTCAGGCCCCTCGTCGAGCTGTGTGTGGAACCCGCGGGTCTTTGCGGACGATGCACGGGGGTGGCAGTGCCCCTTCGTGTTGTGCCTTCACCCACAGGGTTGCCTTCGAAGAGGGGTCCGGGCCTCGGGTCTTTCTCAAGAGCGGACCGGGGAATCGGGGGCGTTCGGCCTGTGGCCCCACCCACGTGGCTCGTCTCGAATTTCCTCGTGAGACCGGCCTCATCCTGAGGTGCGCCGGGAAGGCCGGGAACCCCTTCCAGACCACGCAGGGGAATCGCCTCTCCTGTCGCGATCAGGAGGGGAGAAGGGGCTCAGAGGAAGCGGTGCCGGGACCCTCGGTGTTCCCCTCGGGGGAACCCGGCGTGTCGGGGGACTTTTGGGGGTCGCAGGAAGGCTGTCAGGGACCGTCTCGCCCTTCAGGGCGGAACAGGGGACTTCCCTTGAGACGCCGTCGCGGGCAAGGGCCTCATCTTGCCAAGCGGTGGGAACCACGTGGTTTTTCTCGAGTTGCGGCGGCATTCTCGAGTTACGACGGGGATCTCAGCCTTCCCCTTGGGTTGGCCCTGGGAAGCCCAATCTTCCCCTCGGGTTGCGAGGGAAAGCTGGGGGTGGCGCTCGAGTCACTGCAGGGCCTAAGAGACCTCACCTAAGCGTGTGTCCGGGACCTAATTTTCCTCTCCAGGGAAGGCAGGGATCTCGGGGTTGCATTCCAGGCTCCCCCGGGGAGTCAGGCCTCGTCTCGAGGGGAAGCCAAGGACTCCGCTCTCCTCTCGAGTCGCGACGCGGGTCTCTTGGAGCCCCCTGAGCGGCCTCAAGGGAGTCCAGCCTCCTCTTCCGTTTGGAGAGAGGACCCGGGATTGCTCTCCAGGCCATGCAGGAAAAGAAGGCCCTCAGCTCGCGAGGACGGGGGCGTCTCCGGGGTTTCCTCGAGCTGCGGCGCCCGTGGGGGTTTTCTCCCGAGGCACGACGAGGATCTCAGGGAGCCTCTCGTGCGGCGCCAGGGAAGTCAGGTCTCCATGCGCGTGGCGAGGGGGAGCGCGTCCTGGCTCTCGAGTCACGGGAGGGGACTAGGGCCTCGAGACGCGTTGAAGAAGGACTCTCGAGGTCTTTGTCGGGGGGCGGCGGGAAACCCTCGTGTCCCTCGCCTTCTGCCGGGGACCTTAGGGAACTTCCCAGGGTGCCTCTGAGAGGCGAGGGATCCTGTGGAGGTGGCGGGGCCCCTCGGGACTCCGCTGGGTCTGGCGCAACGGAAGAGGGCCTCACCTCGAGGGGAGGCAGGCACCTCAGGCTTCCTCTGCGTTTCGGACTCCGACCGCAGGGTCCCTGCAGAGTTGGGACAGGAGAGTCAGGCCTCGTCTTGTCTGAGGAAGGGAACCCCGCCGGCCTCTCGAGTTGCTCAGGGGGTCTCAGGCCCCTCGTCGAGCTGTGTGTGGAACCCGCGGGTCTTTGCGGACGATGCACGGGGGTGGCAGTGCCCCTTCGTGTTGTGCCTTCACCCACAGGGTTGCCTTCGAAGAGGGGTCCGGGCCTCGGGTCCTTCTCAAGAGCGGACCGGGGAATCGGGGGCGTTCGGCCTGTGGCCCCACCCACGTGGCTCGTCTCGAATTTCCTCGTGAGACCGGCCTCATCCTGAGGTGCGCCGGGAAGGCCGGGAACCCCTTCCAGACCACGCAGGGGAATCGCCTCTCCTGTCGCCATCAGGAGGGGAGAAGGGGCTCAGAGGAAGCGGTGCCGGGACCCTCGGTGTTCCCCTCGGGGGAACCCGGCGTGTCGGGGGACTTTTGGGGGTCGCAGGAAGGCTGTCAGGGACCGTCTCGCCCTTCAGGGCGGAACAGGGGACTTCCCTTGAGACGCCGTCGCGGGCAAGGGCCTCATCTTGCCAAGCGGTGGGAACCACGTGGTTTTTCTCGAGTTGCGGCGGCATTCTCGAGTTACGACGGGGATCTCAGCCTTCCCCTTGGGTTGGCCCTGGGAAGCCCAATCTTCCCCTCGGGTTGCGAGGGAAAGCTGGGGGTGGCGCTCGAGTCACTGCAGGGCCTAAGAGACCTCACCTAAGCGTGTGTCCGGGACCTAATTTTCCTCTCCAGGGAAGGCAGGGATCTCGGGGTTGCATTCCAGGCTCCCCCGGGGAGTCAGGCCTCGTCTCGAGGGGAAGCCAAGGACTCCGCTCTCCTCTCGAGTCGCGACGCGGGTCTCTTGGAGCCCCCTGAGCGGCCTCAAGGGAGTCCAGCCTCCTCTTCCGTTTGGAGAGAGGACCCGGGATTGCTCTCCAGGCCATGCAGGAAAAGAAGGCCCTCAGCTCGCGAGGACGGGGGCGTCTCCGGGGTTTCCTCGAGCTGCGGCGCCCGTGGGGGTTTTCTCCCGAGGCACGACGAGGATCTCAGGGAGCCTCTCGTGCGGCGCCAGGGAAGTCAGGTCTCCATGCGCGTGGCGAGGGGGAGCGCGTCCTGGCTCTCGAGTCACGGGAGGGGACTAGGGCCTCGAGACGCGTTGAAGAAGGACTCTCGAGGTCTTTGTCGGGGGGCGGCGGGAAACCCTCGTGTCCCTCGCCTTCTGCCGGGGACCTTAGGGAACTTCCCAGGGTGCCTCTGAGAGGCGAGGGATCCTGTGGAGGTGGCGGGGCCCCTCGGGACTCCGCTGGGTCTGGCGCAACGGAAGAGGGCCTCACCTCGAGGGGAGGCAGGCACCTCAGGCTTCCTCTGCGTTTCGGACTCCGACCGCAGGGTCCCTGCAGAGTTGGGACAGGAGAGTCAGGCCTCGTCTTGTCTGAGGAAGGGAACCCCGCCGGCCTCTCGAGTTGCTCAGGGGGTCTCAGGCCCCTCGTCGAGCTGTGTGTGGAACCCGCGGGTCTTTGCGGACGATGCACGGGGGTGGCAGTGCCCCTTCGTGTTGTGCCTTCACCCACAGGGTTGCCTTCGAAGAGGGGTCCGGGCCTCGGGTCCTTCTCAAGAGCGGACCGGGGAATCGGGGGCGTTCGGCCTGTGGCCCCACCCACGTGGCTCGTCTCGAATTTCCTCGTGAGACCGGCCTCATCCTGAGGTGCGCCGGGAAGGCCGGGAACCCCTTCCAGACCACGCAGGGGAATCGCCTCTCCTGTCGCGATCAGGAGGGGAGAAGGGGCTCAGAGGAAGCGGTGCCGGGACCCTCGGTGTTCCCCTCGGGGGAACCCGGCGTGTCGGGGGACTTTTGGGGGTCGCAGGAAGGCTGTCAGGGACCGTCTCGCCCTTCAGGGCGGAACAGGGGACTTCCCTTGAGACGCCGTCGCGGGCAAGGGCCTCATCTTGCCAAGCGGTGGGAACCACGTGGTTTTTCTCGAGTTGCGGCGGCATTCTCGAGTTACGACGGGGATCTCAGCCTTCCCCTTGGGTTGGCCCTGGGAAGCCCAATCTTCCCCTCGGGTTGCGAGGGAAACCTGGGGGTGGCGCTCGAGTCACTGCAGGGCTTAAGAGACCTCACCTAAGCGTGTGTCCGGGACCTAATTTTCCTCTCCAGGGAAGGCAGGGATCTCGGGGTTGCATTCCAGGCTCCCCCGGGGAGTCAGGCCTCGTCTCGAGGGGAAGCCAAGGACTCCGCTCTCCTCTCGAGTCGCGACGCGGGTCTCTTGGAGCCCCCTGAGCGGCCTCAAGGGAGTCCAGCCTCCTCTTCCGTTTGGAGAGAGGACCCGGGATTGCTCTCCAGGCCATGCAGGAAAAGAAGGCCCTCAGCTCGCGAGGACGGGGGCGTCTCAGGGGTTTCCTCGAGCTGCGGCGCCCGTGGGGGTTTTCTCCCGAGGCACGACGAGGATCTCAGGGAGCCTCTCGTGCGGCGCCAGGGAAGTCAGGTCTCCATGCGCGTGGCGAGGGGGAGCGCGTCCTGGCTCTCGAGTCACGGGAGGGGACTAGGGCCTCGAGACGCGTTGAAGAAGGACTCTCGAGGTCTTTGTCGGGGGGCGGCGGGAAACCCTCGTGTCCCTCGCCTTCTGCCGGGGACCTTAGGGAACTTCCCAGGGTGCCTCTGAGAGGCGAGGGATCCTGTGGAGGTGGCGGGGCCCCTCGGGACTCCGCTGGGTCTGGCGCAACGGAAGAGGGCCTCACCTCGAGGGGAGGCAGGCACCTCAGGCTTCCTCTGCGTTTCGGACTCCGACCGCAGGGTCCCTGCAGAGTTGGGACAGGAGAGTCAGGCCTCGTCTTGTCTGAGGAAGGGAACCCCGCTGGCCTCTCGAGTTGCTCAGGGGGTCTCAGGCCCCTCGTCGAGCTGTGTGTGGAACCCGCGGGTCTTTGCGGACGATGCACGGGGGAGGCAGTGCCCCTTCGTGTTGTGCCTTCACCCACAGGGTTGCCTTCGAAGAGGGGTCCGGGCCTCGGGTCCTTCTCAAGAGCGGACCGGGGAATCGGGGGCGTTCGGCCTGTGGCCCCACCCACGTGGCTCGTCTCGAATTTCCTCGTGAGACCGGCCTCATCCTGAGGTGCGCCGGGAAGGCCGGGAACCCCTTCCAGACCACGCAGGGGAATCGCCTCTCCTGTCGCGATCAGGAGGGGAGAAGGGGCTCAGAGGAAGCGGTGCCGGGACCCTCGGTGTTCCCCTCGGGGGAACCCGGCGTGTCGGGGGACTTTTGGGGGTCGCAGGAAGGCTGTCAGGGACCGTCTCGCCCTTCAGGGCGGAACAGGGGACTTCCCTTGAGACGCCGTCGCGGGCAAGGGCCTCATCTTGCCAAGCGGTGGGAACCACGTGGTTTTTCTCGAGTTGCGGCGGCATTCTCGAGTTACGACGGGGATCTCAGCCTTCCCCTTGGGTTGGCCCTGGGAAGCCCAATCTTCCCCTCGGGTTGCGAGGGAAAGCTGGGGGTGGCGCTCGAGTCACTGCAGGGCCTAAGAGACCTCACCTAAGCGTGTGTCCGGGACCTAATTTTCCTCTCCAGGGAAGGCAGGGATCTCGGGGTTGCATTCCAGGCTCCCCCGGGGAGTCAGGCCTCGTCTCGAGGGGAAGCCAAGGACTCCGCTCTCCTCTCGAGTCGCGACGCGGGTCTCTTGGAGCCCCCTGAGCGGCCTCAAGGGAGTCCAGCCTCCTCTTCCGTTTGGAGAGAGGACCCGGGATTGCTCTCCAGGCCATGCAGGAAAAGAAGGCCCTCAGCTCGCGAGGACGGGGGCGTCTCAGGGGTTTCCTCGAGCTGCGGCGCCCGTGGGGGTTTTCTCCCGAGGCACGACGAGGATCTCAGGGAGCCTCTCGTGCGGCGCCAGGGAAGTCAGGTCTCCATGCGCGTGGCGAGGGGGAGCGCGTCCTGGCTCTCGAGTCACGGGAGGGGACTAGGGCCTCGAGACGCGTTGAAGAAGGACTCTCGAGGTCTTTGTCGGGGGGCGGCGGGAAACCCTCGTGTCCCTCGCCTTCTGCCGGGGACCTTAGGGAACTTCCCAGGGTGCCTCTGAGAGGCGAGGGATCCTGTGGAGGTGGCGGGGCCCCTCGGGACTCCGCTGGGTCTGGCGCAACGGAAGAGGGCCTCACCTCGAGGGGAGGCAGGCACCTCAGGCTTCCTCTGCGTTTCGGACTCCGACCGCAGGGTCCCTGCAGAGTTGGGACAGGAGAGTCAGGCCTCGTCTTGTCTGAGGAAGGGAACCCCGCTGGCCTCTCGAGTTGCTCAGGGGGTCTCAGGCCCCTCGTCGAGCTGCGTGTGGAACCCGCGGGTCTTTGCGGACGATGCACGGGGGTGGCAGTGCCCCTTCGTGTTGTGCCTTCACCCACAGGGTTGCCTTCGAAGAGGGGTCCGGGCCTCGGGTCCTTCTCAAGAGCGGACCGGGGAATCGGGGGCGTTCGGCCTGTGGCCCCACCCACGTGGCTCGTCTCGAATTTCCTCGTGAGACCGGCCTCATCCTGAGGTGCGCCGGGAAGGCCGGGAACCCCTTCCAGACCACGCAGGGGAATCGCCTCTCCTGTCGCGATCAGGAGGGGAGAAGGGGCTCAGAGGAAGCGGTGCCGGGACCCTTGGTGTTCCCCTCGGGGGAACCCGGCGTGTCGGGGGACTTTTGGGGGTCGCAGGAAGGCTGTCAGGGACCGTCTCGCCCTTCAGGGCGGAACAGGGGACTTCCCTTGAGACGCCGTCGCGGGCAAGGGCCTCATCTTGCCAAGCGGTGGGAACCACGTGGTTTTTCTCGAGTTGCGGCGGCATTCTCGAGTTACGACGGGGATCTCAGCCTTCCCCTTGGGTTGGCCCTGGGAAGCCCAATCTTCCCCTCGGGTTGCGAGGGAAAGCTGGGGGTGGCGCTCGAGTCACTGCAGGGCCGAAGAGACCTCACCTAAGCGTGTGTCCGGGACCTAATTTTCCTCTCCAGGGAAGGCAGGGATCTCGGGGTTGCATTCCAGGCTCCCCCGGGGAGTCAGGCCTCGTGTCGAGGGGAAGCCAAGGACTCCGCTCTCCTCTCGAGTCGCGACGCGGGTCTCTTGGAGCCCCCTGAGCGGCCTCAAGGGAGTCCAGCCTCCTCTTCCGTTTGGAGAGAGGACCCGGGATTGCTCTCCAGGCCATGCAGGAAAAGAAGGCCCTCAGCTCGCGAGGACGGGGGCGTCTCAGGGGTTTCCTCGAGCTGCGGCGCCCGTGGGGGTTTTCTCCCGAGGCACGACGAGGATCTCAGGGAGCCTCTCGTGCGGCGCCAGGGAAGTCAGGTCTCCATGCGCGTGGCGAGGGGGAGCGCGTCCTGGCTCTCGAGTCACGGGAGGGGACTAGGGCCTCGAGACGCGTTGAAGAAGGACTCTCGAGGTCTTTGTCGGGGGGCGGCGGGAAACCCTCGTGTCCCTCGCCTTCTGCCGGGGACCTTAGGGAACTTCCCAGGGTGCCTCTGAGAGGCGAGGGATCCTGTGGAGGTGGCGGGGCCCCTCGGGACTCCGCTGGGTCTGGCGCAACGGAAGAGGGCCTCACCTCGAGGGGAGGCAGGCACCTCAGGCTTCCTCTGCGTTTCGGACTCCGACCGCAGGGTCCCTGCAGAGTTGGGACAGGAGAGTCAGGCCTCGTCTTGTCTGAGGAAGGGAACCCCGCTGGCCTCTCGAGTTGCTCAGGGGGTCTCAGGCCCCTCGTCGAGCTGTGTGTGGAACCCGCGGGTCTTTGCGGACGATGCACGGGGGTGGCAGTGCCCCTTCGTGTTGTGCCTTCACCCACAGGGTTGCCTTCGAAGAGGGGTCCGGGCCTCGGGTCTTTCTCAAGAGCGGACCGGGGAATCGGGGGCGTTCGGCCTGTGGCCCCACCCACGTGGCTCGTCTCGAATTTCCTCGTGAGACCGGCCTCATCCTGAGGTGCGCCGGGAAGGCCGGGAACCCCTTCCAGACCACGCAGGGGAATCGCCTCTCCTGTCGCGATCAGGAGGGGAGAAGGGGCTCAGAGGAAGCGGTGCCGGGACCCTCGGTGTTCCCCTCGGGGGAACCCGGCGTGTCGGGGGACTTTTGGGGGTCGCAGGAAGGCTGTCAGGGACCGTCTCGCCCTTCAGGGCGGAACAGGGGACTTCCCTTGAGACGCCGTCGCGGGCAAGGGCCTCATCTTGCCAAGCGGTGGGAACCACGTGGTTTTTCTCGAGTTGCGGCGGCATTCTCGAGTTACGACGGGGATCTCAGCCTTCCCCTTGGGTTGGCCCTGGGAAGCCCAATCTTCCCCTCGGGTTGCGAGGGAAAGCTGGGGGTGGCGCTCGAGTCACTGCAGGGCCTAAGAGACCTCACCTAAGCGTGTGTCCGGGACCTAATTTTCCTCTCCAGGGAAGGCAGGGATCTCGGGGTTGCATTCCAGGCTCCCCCGGGGAGTCAGGCCTCGTCTCGAGGGGAAGCCAAGGACTCCGCTCTCCTCTCGAGTCGCGACGCGGGTCTCTTGGAGCCCCCTGAGCGGCCTCAAGGGAGTCCAGCCTCCTCTTCCGTTTGGAGAGAGGACCCGGGATTGCTCTCCAGGCCATGCAGGAAAAGAAGGCCCTCAGCTCGCGAGGACGGGGGCGTCTCCGGGGTTTCCTCGAGCTGCGGCGCCCGTGGGGGTTTTCTCCCGAGGCACGACGAGGATCTCAGGGAGCCTCTCGTGCGGCGCCAGGGAAGTCAGGTCTCCATGCGCGTGGCGAGGGGGAGCGCGTCCTGGCTCTCGAGTCACGGGAGGGGACTAGGGCCTCGAGACGCGTTGAAGAAGGACTCTCGAGGTCTTTGTCGGGGGGCGGCGGGAAACCCTCGTGTCCCTCGCCTTCTGCCGGGGACCTTAGGGAACTTCCCAGGGTGCCTCTGAGAGGCGAGGGATCCTGTGGAGGTGGCGGGGCCCCTCGGGACTCCGCTGGGTCTGGCGCAACGGAAGAGGGCCTCACCTCGAGGGGAGGCAGGCACCTCAGGCTTCCTCTGCGTTTCGGACTCCGACCGCAGGGTCCCTGCAGAGTTGGGACAGGAGAGTCAGGCCTCGTCTTGTCTGAGGAAGGGAACCCCGCCGGCCTCTCGAGTTGCTCAGGGGGTCTCAGGCCCCTCGTCGAGCTGTGTGTGGAACCCGCGGGTCTTTGCGGACGATGCACGGGGGTGGCAGTGCCCCTTCGTGTTGTGCCTTCACCCACAGGGTTGCCTTCGAAGAGGGGTCCGGGCCTCGGGTCCTTCTCAAGAGCGGACCGGGGAATCGGGGGCGTTCGGCCTGCGGCCCCACCCACGTGGCTCGTCTGGAATTTCCTCGTGAGACCGGCCTCATCCTGAGGTGCGCCGGGAAGGCCGGGAACCCCTTCCAGACCACGCAGGGGAATCGCCTCTCCTGTCGCGATCAGGAGGGGAGAAGGGGCTCAGAGGAAGCGGTGCCGGGACCCTCGGTGTTCCCCTCGGGGGAACCCGGCGTGTCGGGGGACTTTTGGGGGTCGCAGGAAGGCTGTCAGGGACCGTCTCGCCCTTCAGGGCGGAACAGGGGACTTCCCTTGAGACGCCGTCGCGGGCAAGGGCCTCATCTTGCCAAGCGGTGGGAACCACGTGGTTTTTCTCGAGTTGCGGCGGCATTCTCGAGTTACGACGGGGATCTCAGCCTTCCCCTTGGGTTGGCCCTGGGAAGCCCAATCTTCCCCTCGGGTTGCGAGGGAAAGCTGGGGGTGGCGCTCGAGTCACTGCAGGGCCGAAGAGACCTCACCTAAGCGTGTGTCCGGGACCTAATTTTCCTCTCCAGGGAAGGCAGGGATCTCGGGGTTGCATTCCAGGCTCCCCCGGGGAGTCAGGCCTCGTGTCGAGGGGAAGCCAAGGACTCCGCTCTCCTCTCGAGTCGCGACGCGGGTCTCTTGGAGCCCCCTGAGCGGCCTCAAGGGAGTCCAGCCTCCTCTTCCGTTTGGAGAGAGGACCCGGGATTGCTCTCCAGGCCATGCAGGAAAAGAAGGCCCTCAGCTCGCGAGGACGGGGGCGTCTCAGGGGTTTCCTCGAGCTGCGGCGCCCGTGGGGGTTTTCTCCCGAGGCACGACGAGGATCTCAGGGAGCCTCTCGTGCGGCGCCAGGGAAGTCAGGTCTCCATGCGCGTGGCGAGGGGGAGCGCGTCCTGGCTCTCGAGTCACGGGAGGGGACTAGGGCCTCGAGACGCGTTGAAGAAGGACTCTCGAGGTCTTTGTCGGGGGGCGGCGGGAAACCCTCGTGTCCCTCGCCTTCTGCCGGGGACCTTAGGGAACTTCCCAGGGTGCCTCTGAGAGGCGAGGGATCCTGTGGAGGTGGCGGGGCCCCTCGGGACTCCGCTGGGTCTGGCGCAACGGAAGAGGGCCTCACCTCGAGGGGAGGCAGGCACCTCAGGCTTCCTCTGCGTTTCGGACTCCGACCGCAGGGTCCCTGCAGAGTTGGGACAGGAGAGTCAGGCCTCGTCTTGTCTGAGGAAGGGAACCCCGCCGGCCTCTCGAGTTGCTCAGGGGGTCTCAGGCCCCTCGTCGAGCTGTGTGTGGAACCCGCGGGTCTTTGCGGACGATGCACGGGGGTGGCAGTGCCCCTTCGTGTTGTGCCTTCACCCACAGGGTTGCCTTCGAAGAGGGGTCCGGGCCTCGGGTCCTTCTCAAGAGCGGACCGGGGAATCGGGGGCGTTCGGCCTGTGGCCCCACCCACGTGGCTCGTCTCGAATTTCCTCGTGAGACCGGCCTCATCCTGAGGTGCGCCGGGAAGGCCGGGAACCCCTTCCAGACCACGCAGGGGAATCGCCTCTCCTGTCGCGATCAGGAGGGGAGAAGGGGCTCAGAGGAAGCGGTGCCGGGACCCTCGGTGTTCCCCTCGGGGGAACCCGGCGTGTCGGGGGACTTTTGGGGGTCGCAGGAAGGCTGTCAGGGACCGTCTCGCCCTTCAGGGCGGAACAGGGGACTTCCCTTGAGACGCCGTCGCGGGCAAGGGCCTCATCTTGCCAAGCGGTGGGAACCACGTGGTTTTTCTCGAGTTGCGGCGGCATTCTCGAGTTACGACGGGGATCTCAGCCTTCCCCTTGGGTTGGCCCTGGGAAGCCCAATCTTCCCCTCGGGTTGCGAGGGAAAGCTGGGGGTGGCGCTCGAGTCACTGCAGGGCCTAAGAGACCTCACCTAAGCGTGTGTCCGGGACCTAATTTTCCTCTCCAGGGAAGGCAGGGATCTCGGGGTTGCATTCCAGGCTCCCCCGGGGAGTCAGGCCTCGTCTCGAGGGGAAGCCAAGGACTCCGCTCTCCTCTCGAGTCGCGACGCGGGTCTCTTGGAGCCCCCTGAGCGGCCTCAAGGGAGTCCAGCCTCCTCTTCCGTTTGGAGAGAGGACCCGGGATTGCTCTCCAGGCCATGCAGGAAAAGAAGGCCCTCAGCTCGCGAGGACGGGGGCGTCTCAGGGGTTTCCTCGAGCTGCGGCGCCCGTGGGGGTTTTCTCCCGAGGCACGACGAGGATCTCAGGGAGCCTCTCGTGCGGCGCCAGGGAAGTCAGGTCTCCATGCGCGTGGCGAGGGGGAGCGCGTCCTGGCTCTCGAGTCACGGGAGGGGACTAGGGCCTCGAGACGCGTTGAAGAAGGACTCTCGAGGTCTTTGTCGGGGGGCGGCGGGAAACCCTCGTGTCCCTCGCCTTCTGCCGGGGACCTTAGGGAACTTCCCAGGGTGCCTCTGAGAGGCGAGGGATCCTGTGGAGGTGGCGGGGCCCCTCGGGACTCCGCTGGGTCTGGCGCAACGGAAGAGGGCCTCACCTCGAGGGGAGGCAGGCACCTCAGGCTTCCTCTGCGTTTCGGACTCCGACCGCAGGGTCCCTGCAGAGTTGGGACAGGAGAGTCAGGCCTCGTCTTGTCTGAGGAAGGGAACCCCGCTGGCCTCTCGAGTTGCTCAGGGGGTCTCAGGCCCCTCGTCGAGCTGTGTGTGGAACCCGCGGGTCTTTGCGGACGATGCACGGGGGTGGCAGTGCCCCTTCGTGTTGTGCCTTCACCCACAGGGTTGCCTTCGAAGAGGGGTCCGGGCCTCGGGTCCTTCTCAAGAGCGGACCGGGGAATCGGGGGCGTTCGGCCTGTGGCCCCACCCACGTGGCTCGTCTGGAATTTCCTCGTGAGACCGGCCTCATCCTGAGGTGCGCCGGGAAGGCCGGGAACCCCTTCCAGACCACGCAGGGGAATCGCCTCTCCTGTCGCGATCAGGAGGGGAGAAGGGGCTCAGGAAGCGGTGCCGGGACCCTCGGTGTTCCCCTCGGGGGAACCCGGCGTGTCGGGGGACTTTTGGGGGTCGCAGGAAGGCTGTCAGGGACCGTCTCGCCCTTCAGGGCGGAACAGGGGACTTCCCTTGAGACGCCGTCGCGGGCAAGGGCCTCATCTTGCCAAGCGGTGGGAACCACGTGGTTTTTCTCGAGTTGCGGCGGCATTCTCGAGTTACGACGGGGATCTCAGCCTTCCCCTTGGGTTGGCCCTGGGGAGCCCAATCTTCCCCTCGGGTTGCGAGGGAAAGCTGGGGGTGGCGCTCGAGTCACTGCAGGGCCGAAGAGACCTCACCTAAGCGTGTGTC
This sequence comes from Bubalus kerabau, assembly GCF_029407905.1. NCBI lineage: Eukaryota > Metazoa > Chordata > Mammalia > Artiodactyla > Bovidae > Bubalus > Bubalus kerabau. Next base: position 525,119 of record NW_026577915.1, on the reverse strand, counting down.
CGGGACCTAATTTTCCTCTCCAGGGAAGGCAGGGATCTCGGGGTTGCATTCCAGGCTCCCCCGGGGAGTCAGGCCTCGTGTCGAGGGGAAGCCAAGGACTCCGCTCTCCTCTCGAGTCGCGACGCGGGTCTCTTGGAGCCCCCTGAGCGGCCTCAAGGGAGTCCAGCCTCCTCTTCCGTTTGGAGAGAGGACCCGGGATTGCTCTCCAGGCCATGCAGGAAAAGAAGGCCCTCAGCTCGCGAGGACGGGGGCGTCTCAGGGGTTTCCTCGAGCTGCGGCGCCCGTGGGGGTTTTCTCCCGAGGCACGACGAGGATCTCAGGGAGCCTCTCGTGCGGCGCCAGGGAAGTCAGGTCTCCATGCGCGTGGCGAGGGGGAGCGCGTCCTGGCTCTCGAGTCACGGGAGGGGACTAGGGCCTCGAGACGCGTTGAAGAAGGACTCTCGAGGTCTTTGTCGGGGGGCGGCGGGAAACCCTCGTGTCCCTCGCCTTCTGCCGGGGACCTTAGGGAACTTCCCAGGGTGCCTCTGAGAGGCGAGGGATCCTGTGGAGGTGGCGGGGCCCCTCGGGACTCCGCTGGGTCTGGCGCAACGGAAGAGGGCCTCACCTCGAGGGGAGGCAGGCACCTCAGGCTTCCTCTGCGTTTCGGACTCCGACCGCAGGGTCCCTGCAGAGTTGGGACAGGAGAGTCAGGCCTCGTCTTGTCTGAGGAAGGGAACCCCGCTGGCCTCTCGAGTTGCTCAGGGGGTCTCAGGCCCCTCGTCGAGCTGTGTGTGGAACCCGCGGGTCTTTGCGGACGATGCACGGGGGTGGCAGTGCCCCTTCGTGTTGTGCCTTCACCCACAGGGTTGCCTTCGAAGAGGGGTCCGGGCCTCGGGTCCTTCTCAAGAGCGGACCGGGGAATCGGGGGCGTTCGGCCTGCGGCCCCACCCACGTGGCTCGTCTGGAATTTCCTCGTGAGACCGGCCTCATCCTGAGGTGCGCCGGGAAGGCCGGGAACCCCTTCCAGACCACGCAGGGGAATCGCCTCTCCTGTCGCGATCAGGAGGGGAGAAGGGGCTCAGAGGAAGCGGTGCCGGGACCCTCGGTGTTCCCCTCGGGGGAACCCGGCGTGTCGGGGGACTTTTGGGGGTCGCAGGAAGGCTGTCAGGGACCGTCTCGCCCTTCAGGGCGGAACAGGGGACTTCCCTTGAGACGCCGTCGCGGGCAAGGGCCTCATCTTGCCAAGCGGTGGGAACCACGTGGTTTTTCTCGAGTTGCGGCGGCATTCTCGAGTTACGACGGGGATCTCAGCCTTCCCCTTGGGTTGGCCCTGGGAAGCCCAATCTTCCCCTCGGGTTGCGAGGGAAAGCTGGGGGTGGCGCTCGAGTCACTGCAGGGCCGAAGAGACCTCACCTAAGCGTGTGTCCGGGACCTAATTTTCCTCTCCAGGGAAGGCAGGGATCTCGGGGTTGCATTCCAGGCTCCCCCGGGGAGTCAGGCCTCGTCTCGAGGGGAAGCCAAGGACTCCGCTCTCCTCTCGAGTCGCGACGCGGGTCTCTTGGAGCCCCCTGAGCGGCCTCAAGGGAGTCCAGCCTCCTCTTCCGTTTGGAGAGAGGACCCGGGATTGCTCTCCAGGCCATGCAGGAAAAGAAGGCCCTCAGCTCGCGAGGACGGGGGCGTCTCAGGGGTTTCCTCGAGCTGCGGCGCCCGTGGGGGTTTTCTCCCGAGGCACGACGAGGATCTCAGGGAGCCTCTCGTGCGGCGCCAGGGAAGTCAGGTCTCCATGCGCGTGGCGAGGGGGAGCGCGTCCTGGCTCTCGAGTCACGGGAGGGGACTAGGGCCTCGAGACGCGTTGAAGAAGGACTCTCGAGGTCTTTGTCGGGGGGCGGCGGGAAACCCTCGTGTCCCTCGCCTTCTGCCGGGGACCTTAGGGAACTTCCCAGGGTGCCTCTGAGAGGCGAGGGATCCTGTGGAGGTGGCGGGGCCCCTCGGGACTCCGCTGGGTCTGGCGCAACGGAAGAGGGCCTCACCTCGAGGGGAGGCAGGCACCTCAGGCTTCCTCTGCGTTTCGGACTCCGACCGCAGGGTCCCTGCAGAGTTGGGACAGGAGAGTCAGGCCTCGTCTTGTCTGAGGAAGGGAACCCCGCCGGCCTCTCGAGTTGCTCAGGGGGTCTCAGGCCCCTCGTCGAGCTGTGTGTGGAACCCGCGGGTCTTTGCGGACGATGCACGGGGGTGGCAGTGCCCCTTCGTGTTGTGCCTTCACCCACAGGGTTGCCTTCGAAGAGGGGTCCGGGCCTCGGGTCCTTCTCAAGAGCGGACCGGGGAATCGGGGGCGTTCGGCCTGTGGCCCCACCCACGTGGCTCGTCTCGAATTTCCTCGTGAGACCGGCCTCATCCTGAGGTGCGCCGGGAAGGCCGGGAACCCCTTCCAGACCACGCAGGGGAATCGCCTCTCCTGTCGCGATCAGGAGGGGAGAAGGGGCTCAGAGGAAGCGGTGCCGGGACCCTCGGTGTTCCCCTCGGGGGAACCCGGCGTGTCGGGGGACTTTTGGGGGTCGCAGGAAGGCTGTCAGGGACCGTCTCGCCCTTCAGGGCGGAACAGGGGACTTCCCTTGAGACGCCGTCGCGGGCAAGGGCCTCATCTTGCCAAGCGGTGGGAACCACGTGGTTTTTCTCGAGTTGCGGCGGCATTCTCGAGTTACGACGGGGATCTCAGCCTTCCCCTTGGGTTGGCCCTGGGAAGCCCAATCTTCCCCTCGGGTTGCGAGGGAAAGCTGGGGGTGGCGCTCGAGTCACTGCAGGGCCGAAGAGACCTCACCTAAGCGTGTGTCCGGGACCTAATTTTCCTCTCCAGGGAAGGCAGGGATCTCGGGGTTGCATTCCAGGCTCCCCCGGGGAGTCAGGCCTCGTCTCGAGGGGAAGCCAAGGACTCCGCTCTCCTCTCGAGTCGCGACGCGGGTCTCTTGGAGCCCCCTGAGCGGCCTCAAGGGAGTCCAGCCTCCTCTTCCGTTTGGAGAGAGGACCCGGGATTGCTCTCCAGGCCATGCAGGAAAAGAAGGCCCTCAGCTCGCGAGGACGGGGGCGTCTCAGGGGTTTCCTCGAGCTGCGGCGCCCGTGGGGGTTTTCTCCCGAGGCACGACGAGGATCTCAGGGAGCCTCTCGTGCGGCGCCAGGGAAGTCAGGTCTCCATGCGCGTGGCGAGGGGGAGCGCGTCCTGGCTCTCGAGTCACGGGAGGGGACTAGGGCCTCGAGACGCGTTGAAGAAGGACTCTCGAGGTCTTTGTCGGGGGGCGGCGGGAAACCCTCGTGTCCCTCGCCTTCTGCCGGGGACCTTAGGGAACTTCCCAGGGTGCCTCTGAGAGGCGAGGGATCCTGTGGAGGTGGCGGGGCCCCTCGGGACTCCGCTGGGTCTGGCGCAACGGAAGAGGGCCTCACCTCGAGGGGAGGCAGGCACCTCAGGCTTCCTCTGCGTTTCGGACTCCGACCGCAGGGTCCCTGCAGAGTTGGGACAGGAGAGTCAGGCCTCGTCTTGTCTGAGGAAGGGAACCCCGCCGGCCTCTCGAGTTGCTCAGGGGGTCTCAGGCCCCTCGTCGAGCTGTGTGTGGAACCCGCGGGTCTTTGCGGACGATGCACGGGGGTGGCAGTGCCCCTTCGTGTTGTGCCTTCACCCACAGGGTTGCCTTCGAAGAGGGGTCCGGGCCTCGGGTCCTTCTCAAGAGCGGACCGGGGAATCGGGGGCGTTCGGCCTGTGGCCCCACCCACGTGGCTCGTCTCGAATTTCCTCGTGAGACCGGCCTCATCCTGAGGTGCGCCGGGAAGGCCGGGAACCCCTTCCAGACCACGCAGGGGAATCGCCTCTCCTGTCGCGATCAGGAGGGGAGAAGGGGCTCAGAGGAAGCGGTGCTGGGACCCTCGGTGTTCCCCTCGGGGGAACCCGGCGTGTCGGGGGACTTTTGGGGGTCGCAGGAAGGCTGTCAGGGACCGTCTCGCCCTTCAGGGCGGAACAGGGGACTTCCCTTGAGACGCCGTCGCGGGCAAGGGCCTCATCTTGCCAAGCGGTGGGAACCACGTGGTTTTTCTCGAGTTGCGGCGGCATTCTCGAGTTACGACGGGGATCTCAGCCTTCCCCTTGGGTTGGCCCTGGGGAGCCCAATCTTCCCCTCGGGTTGCGAGGGAAAGCTGGGGGTGGCGCTCGAGTCACTGCAGGGCCTAAGAGACCTCACCTAAGCGTGTGTCCGGGACCTAATTTTCCTCTCCAGGGAAGGCAGGGATCTCGGGGTTGCATTCCAGGCTCCCCCGGGGAGTCAGGCCTCGTCTCGAGGGGAAGCCAAGGACTCCGCTCTCCTCTCGAGTCGCGACGCGGGTCTCTTGGAGCCCCCTGAGCGGCCTCAAGGGAGTCCAGCCTCCTCTTCCGTTTGGAGAGAGGACCCGGGATTGCTCTCCAGGCCATGCAGGAAAAGAAGGCCCTCAGCTCGCGAGGACGGGGGCGTCTCAGGGGTTTCCTCGAGCTGCGGCGCCCGTGGGGGTTTTCTCCCGAGGCACGACGAGGATCTCAGGGAGCCTCTGGTGCGGCGCCAGGGAAGTCAGGTCTCCATGCGCGTGGCGAGGGGGAGCGCGTCCTGGCTCTCGAGTCACGGGAGGGGACTAGGGCCTCGAGACGCGTTGAAGAAGGACTCTCGAGGTCTTTGTCGGGGGGCGGCGGGAAACCCTCGTGTCCCTCGCCTTCTGCCGGGGACCTTAGGGAACTTCCCAGGGTGCCTCTGAGAGGCGAGGGATCCTGTGGAGGTGGCGGGGCCCCTCGGGACTCCGCTGGGTCTGGCGCAACGGAAGAGGGCCTCACCTCGAGGGGAGGCAGGCACCTCAGGCTTCCTCTGCGTTTCGGACTCCGACCGCAGGGTCCCTGCAGAGTTGGGACAGGAGAGTCAGGCCTCGTCTTGTCTGAGGAAGGGAACCCCGCTGGCCTCTCGAGTTGCTCAGGGGGTCTCAGGCCCCTCGTCGAGCTGTGTGTGGAACCCGCGGGTCTTTGCGGACGATGCACGGGGGTGGCAGTGCCCCTTCTTGTTGTGCCTTCACCCACAGGGTTGCCTTCGAAGAGGGGTCCGGGCCTCGGGTCCTTCTCAAGAGCGGACCGGGGAATCGGGGGCGTTCGGCCTGTGGCCCCACCCACGTGGCTCGTCTCGAATTTCCTCGTGAGACCGGCCTCATCCTGAGGTGCGCCGGGAAGGCCGGGAACCCCTTCCAGACCACGCAGGGGAATCGCCTCTCCTGTCGCGATCAGGAGGGGAGAAGGGGCTCAGAGGAAGCGGTGCCGGGACCCTCGGTGTTCCCCTCGGGGGAACCCGGCGTGTCGGGGGACTTTTGGGGGTCGCAGGAAGGCTGTCAGGGACCGTCTCGCCCTTCAGGGCGGAACAGGGGACTTCCCTTGAGACGCCGTCGCGGGCAAGGGCCTCATCTTGCCAAGCGGTGGGAACCACGTGGTTTTTCTCGAGTTGCGGCGGCATTCTCGAGTTACGACGGGGATCTCAGCCTTCCCCTTGGGTTGGCCCTGGGAAGCCCAATCTTCCCCTCGGGTTGCGAGGGAAAGCTGGGGGTGGCGCTCGAGTCACTGCAGGGCCTAAGAGACCTCACCTAAGCGTGTGTCCGGGACCTAATTTTCCTCTCCAGGGAAGGCAGGGATCTCGGGGTTGCATTCCAGGCTCCCCCGGGGAGTCAGGCCTCGTCTCGAGGGGAAGCCAAGGACTCCGCTCTCCTCTCGAGTCGCGACGCGGGTCTCTTGGAGCCCCCTGAGCGGCCTCAAGGGAGTCCAGCCTCCTCTTCCGTTTGGAGAGAGGACCCGGGATTGCTCTCCAGGCCATGCAGGAAAAGAAGGCCCTCAGCTCGCGAGGACGGGGGCGTCTCAGGGGTTTCCTCGAGCTGCGGCGCCCGTGGGGGTTTTCTCCCGAGGCACGACGAGGATCTCAGGGAGCCTCTCGTGCGGCGCCAGGGAAGTCAGGTCTCCATGCGCGTGGCGAGGGGGAGCGCGTCCTGGCTCTCGAGTCACGGGAGGGGACTAGGGCCTCGAGACGCGTTGAAGAAGGACTCTCGAGGTCTTTGTCGGGGGGCGGCGGGAAACCCTCGTGTCCCTCGCCTTCTGCCGGGGACCTTAGGGAACTTCCCAGGGTGCCTCTGAGAGGCGAGGGATCCTGTGGAGGTGGCGGGGCCCCTCGGGACTCCGCTGGGTCTGGCGCAACGGAAGAGGGCCTCACCTCGAGGGGAGGCAGGCACCTCAGGCTTCCTCTGCGTTTCGGACTCCGACCGCAGGGTCCCTGCAGAGTTGGGACAGGAGAGTCAGGCCTCGTCTTGTCTGAGGAAGGGAACCCCGCTGGCCTCTCGAGTTGCTCAGGGGGTCTCAGGCCCCTCGTCGAGCTGTGTGTGGAACCCGCGGGTCTTTGCGGACGATGCACGGGGGTGACAGTGCCCCTTCGTGTTGTGCCTTCACCCACAGGGTTGCCTTCGAAGAGGGGTCCGGGCCTCGGGTCCTTCTCAAGAGCGGACCGGGGAATCGGGGGCGTTCGGCCTGTGGCCCCACCCACGTGGCTCGTCTCGAATTTCCTCGTGAGACCGGCCTCATCCTGAGGTGCGCCGGGAAGGCCGGGAACCCCTTCCAGACCACGCAGGGGAATCGCCTCTCCTGTCGCGATCAGGAGGGGAGAAGGGGCTCAGAAGAAGCGGTGCCGGGACGCTCGGTGTTCCCCTCGGGGGAACCCGGTGTGTCGGGGGACTTTTGGGGGTCGCAGGAAGGCTGTCAGGGACCGTCTCGCCCTTCAGGGCGGAACAGGGGACTTCCCTTGAGACGCCGTCGCGGGCAAGGGCCTCATCTTGCCAAGCGGTGGGAACCACGTGGTTTTTCTCGAGTTGCGGCGGCATTCTCGAGTTACGACGGGGATCTCAGCCTTCCCCTTGGGTTGGCCCTGGGAAGCCCAATCTTCCCCTCGGGTTGCGAGGGAAAGCTGGGGGTGGCGCTCGAGTCACTGCAGGGCCTAAGAGACCTCACCTAAGCGTGTGTCCGGGACCTAATTTTCCTCTCCAGGGAAGGCAGGGATCTCGGGGTTGCATTCCAGGCTCCCCCGGGGAGTCAGGCCTCGTCTCGAGGGGAAGCCAAGGACTCCGCTCTCCTCTCGAGTCGCGACGCGGGTCTCTTGGAGCCCCCTGAGCGGCCTCAAGGGAGTCCAGCCTCCTCTTCCGTTTGGAGAGAGGACCCGGGATTGCTCTCCAGGCCATGCAGGAAAAGAAGGCCCTCAGCTCGCGAGGACGGGGGCGTCTCAGGGGTTTCCTCGAGCTGCGGCGCCCGTGGGGGTTTTCTCCCGAGGCACGACGAGGATCTCAGGGAGCCTCTCGTGCGGCGCCAGGGAAGTCAGGTCTCCATGCGCGTGGCGAGGGGGAGCGCGTCCTGGCTCTCGAGTCACGGGAGGGGACTAGGGCCTCGAGACGCGTTGAAGAAGGACTCTCGAGGTCTTTGTCGGGGGGCGGCGGGAAACCCTCGTGTCCCTCGCCTTCTGCCGGGGACCTTAGGGAACTTCCCAGGGTGCCTCTGAGAGGCGAGGGATCCTGTGGAGGTGGCGGGGCCCCTCGGGACTCCGCTGGGTCTGGCGCAACGGAAGAGGGCCTCACCTCGAGGGGAGGCAGGCACCTCAGGCTTCCTCTGCGTTTCGGACTCCGACCGCAGGGTCCCTGCAGAGTTGGGACAGGAGAGTCAGGCCTCGTCTTTTCTGAGGAAGCGAACCCCGCCGGCCTCTCGAGTTGCTCAGGGGGTCTCAGGCCCCTCGTCGAGCTGTGTGTGGAACCCGCGGGTCTTTGCGGACGATGCACGGGGGTGGCAGTGCCCCTTCGTGTTGTGCCTTCACCCACAGGGTTGCCTTCGAAGAGGGGTCCGGGCCTCGGGTCCTTCTCAAGAGCGGACCGGGGAATCGGGGGCGTTCGGCCTGTGGCCCCACCCACGTGGCTCGTCTCGAATTTCCTCGTGAGACCGGCCTCATCCTGAGGTGCGCCGGGAAGGCCGGGAACCCCTTCCAGACCACGCAGGGGAATCGCCTCTCCTGTCGCGATCAGGAGGGGAGAAGGGGCTCAGAGGAAGCGGTGCCGGGACCCTCGGTGTTCCCCTCGGGGGAACCCGGCGTGTCGGGGGACTTTTGGGGGTCGCAGGAAGGCTGTCAGGGACCGTCTCGCCCTTCAGGGCGGAACAGGGGACTTCCCTTGAGACGCCGTCGCGGGCAAGGGCCTCATCTTGCCAAGCGGTGGGAACCACGTGGTTTTTCTCGAGTTGCGGCGGCATTCTCGAGTTACGACGGGGATCTCAGCCTTCCCCTTGGGTTGGCCCTGGGAAGCCCAATCTTCCCCTCGGGTTGCGAGGGAAAGCTGGGGGTGGCGCTCGAGTCACTGCAGGGCCTAAGAGACCTCACCTAAGCGTGTGTCCGGGACCTAATTTTCCTCTCCAGGGAAGGCAGGGATCTCGGGGTTGCATTCCAGGCTCCCCCGGGGAGTCAGGCCTCGTCTCGAGGGGAAGCCAAGGACTCCGCTCTCCTCTCGAGTCGCGACGCGGGTCTCTTGGAGCCCCCTGAGCGGCCTCAAGGGAGTCCAGCCTCCTCTTCCGTTTGGAGAGAGGACCCGGGATTGCTCTCCAGGCCATGCAGGAAAAGAAGGCCCTCAGCTCGCGAGGACGGGGGCGTCTCAGGGGTTTCCTCGAGCTGCGGCGCCCGTGGGGGTTTTCTCCCGAGGCACGACGAGGATCTCAGGGAGCCTCTCGTGCGGCGCCAGGGAAGTCAGGTCTCCATGCGCGTGGCGAGGGGGAGCGCGTCCTGGCTCTCGAGTCACGGGAGGGGACTAGGGCCTCGAGACGCGTTGAAGAAGGACTCTCGAGGTCTTTGTCGGGGGGCGGCGGGAAACCCTCGTGTCCCTCGCCTTCTGCCGGGGACCTTAGGGAACTTCCCAGGGTGCCTCTGAGAGGCGAGGGATCCTGTGGAGGTGGCGGGGCCCCTCGGGACTCCGCTGGGTCTGGCGCAACGGAAGAGGGCCTCACCTCGAGGGGAGGCAGGCACCTCAGGCTTCCTCTGCGTTTCGGACTCCGACCGCAGGGTCCCTGCAGAGTTGGGACAGGAGAGTCAGGCCTCGTCTTGTCTGAGGAAGGGAACCCCGCTGGCCTCTCGAGTTGCTCAGGGGGTCTCAGGCCCCTCGTCGAGCTGTGTGTGGAACCCGCGGGTCTTTGCGGACGATGCACGGGGGTGGCAGTGCCCCTTCGTGTTGTGCCTTCACCCACAGGGTTGCCTTCGAAGAGGGGTCCGGGCCTCGGGTCCTTCTCAAGAGCGGACCGGGGAATCGGGGGCGTTCGGCCTGTGGCCCCACCCACGTGGCTCGTCTCGAATTTCCTCGTGAGACCGGCCTCATCCTGAGGTGCGCCGGGAAGGCCGGGAACCCCTTCCAGACCACGCAGGGGAATCGCCTCTCCTGTCGCGATCAGGAGGGGAGAAGGGGCTCAGGAAGCGGTGCCGGGACCCTCGGTGTTCCCCTCGGGGGAACCCGGCGTGTCGGGGGACTTTTGGGGGTCGCAGGAAGGCTGTCAGGGACCGTCTCGCCCTTCAGGGCGGAACAGGGGACTTCCCTTGAGACGCCGTCGCGGGCAAGGGCCTCATCTTGCCAAGCGGTGGGAACCACGTGGTTTTTCTCGAGTTGCGGCGGCATTCTCGAGTTACGACGGGGATCTCAGCCTTCCCCTTGGGTTGGCCCTGGGGAGCCCAATCTTCCCCTCGGGTTGCGAGGGAAAGCTGGGGGTGGCGCTCGAGTCACTGCAGGGCCGAAGAGACCTCACCTAAGCGTGTGTCCGGGACCTAATTTTCCTCTCCAGGGAAGGCAGGGATCTCGGGGTTGCATTCCAGGCTCCCCCGGGGAGTCAGGCCTCGTGTCGAGGGGAAGCCAAGGACTCCGCTCTCCTCTCGAGTCGCGACGCGGGTCTCTTGGAGCCCCCTGAGCGGCCTCAAGGGAGTCCAGCCTCCTCTTCCGTTTGGAGAGAGGACCCGGGATTGCTCTCCAGGCCATGCAGGAAAAGAAGGCCCTCAGCTCGCGAGGACGGGGGCGTCTCAGGGGTTTCCTCGAGCTGCGGCGCCCGTGGGGGTTTTCTCCCGAGGCACGACGAGGATCTCAGGGAGCCTCTCGTGCGGCGCCAGGGAAGTCAGGTCTCCATGCGCGTGGCGAGGGGGAGCGCGTCCTGGCTCTCGAGTCACGGGAGGGGACTAGGGCCTCGAGACGCGTTGAAGAAGGACTCTCGAGGTCTTTGTCGGGGGGCGGCGGGAAACCCTCGTGTCCCTCGCCTTCTGCCGGGGACCTTAGGGAACTTCCCAGGGTGCCTCTGAGAGGCGAGGGATCCTGTGGAGGTGGCGGGGCCCCTCGGGACTCCGCTGGGTCTGGCGCAACGGAAGAGGGCCTCACCTCGAGGGGAGGCAGGCACCTCAGGCTTCCTCTGCGTTTCGGACTCCGACCGCAGGGTCCCTGCAGAGTTGGGACAGGAGAGTCAGGCCTCGTCTTGTCTGAGGAAGGGAACCCCGCTGGCCTCTCGAGTTGCTCAGGGGGTCTCAGGCCCCTCGTCGAGCTGTGTGTGGAACCCGCGGGTCTTTGCGGACGATGCACGGGGGTGGCAGTGCCCCTTCGTGTTGTGCCTTCACCCACAGGGTTGCCTTCGAAGAGGGGTCCGGGCCTCGGGTCCTTCTCAAGAGCGGACCGGGGAATCGGGGGCGTTCGGCCTGCGGCCCCACCCACGTGGCTCGTCTGGAATTTCCTCGTGAGACCGGCCTCATCCTGAGGTGCGCCGGGAAGGCCGGGAACCCCTTCCAGACCACGCAGGGGAATCGCCTCTCCTGTCGCGATCAGGAGGGGAGAAGGGGCTCAGAGGAAGCGGTGCCGGGACCCTCGGTGTTCCCCTCGGGGGAACCCGGCGTGTCGGGGGACTTTTGGGGGTCGCAGGAAGGCTGTCAGGGACCGTCTCGCCCTTCAGGGCGGAACAGGGGACTTCCCTTGAGACGCCGTCGCGGGCAAGGGCCTCATCTTGCCAAGCGGTGGGAACCACGTGGTTTTTCTCGAGTTGCGGCGGCATTCTCGAGTTACGACGGGGATCTCAGCCTTCCCCTTGGGTTGGCCCTGGGAAGCCCAATCTTCCCCTCGGGTTGCGAGGGAAAGCTGGGGGTGGCGCTCGAGTCACTGCAGGGCCGAAGAGACCTCACCTAAGCGTGTGTCCGGGACCTAATTTTCCTCTCCAGGGAAGGCAGGGATCTCGGGGTTGCATTCCAGGCTCCCCCGGGGAGTCAGGCCTCGTCTCGAGGGGAAGCCAAGGACTCCGCTCTCCTCTCGAGTCGCGACGCGGGTCTCTTGGAGCCCCCTGAGCGGCCTCAAGGGAGTCCAGCCTCCTCTTCCGTTTGGAGAGAGGACCCGGGATTGCTCTCCAGGCCATGCAGGAAAAGAAGGCCCTCAGCTCGCGAGGACGGGGGCGTCTCAGGGGTTTCCTCGAGCTGCGGCGCCCGTGGGGGTTTTCTCCCGAGGCACGACGAGGATCTCAGGGAGCCTCTCGTGCGGCGCCAGGGAAGTCAGGTCTCCATGCGCGTGGCGAGGGGGAGCGCGTCCTGGCTCTCGAGTCACGGGAGGGGACTAGGGCCTCGAGACGCGTTGAAGAAGGACTCTCGAGGTCTTTGTCGGGGGGCGGCGGGAAACCCTCGTGTCCCTCGCCTTCTGCCGGGGACCTTAGGGAACTTCCCAGGGTGCCTCTGAGAGGCGAGGGATCCTGTGGAGGTGGCGGGGCCCCTCGGGACTCCGCTGGGTCTGGCGCAACGGAAGAGGGCCTCACCTCGAGGGGAGGCAGGCACCTCAGGCTTCCTCTGCGTTTCGGACTCCGACCGCAGGGTCCCTGCAGAGTTGGGACAGGAGAGTCAGGCCTCGTCTTTTCTGAGGAAGCGAACCCCGCCGGCCTCTCGAGTTGCTCAGGGGGTCTCAGGCCCCTCGTCGAGCTGTGTGTGGAACCCGCGGGTCTTTGCGGACGATGCACGGGGGTGGCAGTGCCCCTTCGTGTTGTGCCTTCACCCACAGGGTTGCCTTCGAAGAGGGGTCCGGGCCTCGGGTCCTTCTCAAGAGCGGACCGGGGAATCGGGGGCGTTCGGCCTGTGGCCCCACCCACGTGGCTCGTCTCGAATTTCCTCGTGAGACCGGCCTCATCCTGAGGTGCGCCGGGAAGGCCGGGAACCCCTTCCAGACCACGCAGGGGAATCGCCTCTCCTGTCGCGATCAGGAGGGGAGAAGGGGCTCAGAGGAAGCGGTGCCGGGACCCTCGGTGTTCCCCTCGGGGGAACCCGGCGTGTCGGGGGACTTTTGGGGGTCGCAGGAAGGCTGTCAGGGACCGTCTCGCCCTTCAGGGCGGAACAGGGGACTTCCCTTGAGACGCCGTCGCGGGCAAGGGCCTCATCTTGCCAAGCGGTGGGAACCACGTGGTTTTTCTCGAGTTGCGGCGGCATTCTCGAGTTACGACGGGGATCTCAGCCTTCCCCTTGGGTTGGCCCTGGGAAGCCCAATCTTCCCCTCGGGTTGCGAGGGAAAGCTGGGGGTGGCGCTCGAGTCACTGCAGGGCCGAAGAGACCTCACCTAAGCGTGTGTCCGGGACCTAATTTTCCTCTCCAGGGAAGGCAGGGATCTCGGGGTTGCATTCCAGGCTCCCCCGGGGAGTCAGGCCTCGTCTCGAGGGGAAGCCAAGGACTCCGCTCTCCTCTCGAGTCGCGACGCGGGTCTCTTGGAGCCCCCTGAGCGGCCTCAAGGGAGTCCAGCCTCCTCTTCCGTTTGGAGAGAGGACCCGGGATTGCTCTCCAGGCCATGCAGGAAAAGAAGGCCCTCAGCTCGCGAGGACGGGGGCGTCTCAGGGGTTTCCTCGAGCTGCGGCGCCCGTGGGGGTTTTCTCCCGAGGCACGACGAGGATCTCAGGGAGCCTCTCGTGCGGCGCCAGGGAAGTCAGGTCTCCATGCGCGTGGCGAGGGGGAGCGCGTCCTGGCTCTCGAGTCACGGGAGGGGACTAGGGCCTCGAGACGCGTTGAAGAAGGACTCTCGAGGTCTTTGTCGGGGGGCGGCGGGAAACCCTCGTGTCCCTCGCCTTCTGCCGGGGACCTTAGGGAACTTCCCAGGGTGCCTCTGAGAGGCGAGGGATCCTGTGGAGGTGGCGGGGCCCCTCGGGACTCCGCTGGGTCTGGCGCAACGGAAGAGGGCCTCACCTCGAGGGGAGGCAGGCACCTCAGGCTTCCTCTGCGTTTCGGACTCCGACCGCAGGGTCCCTGCAGAGTTGGGACAGGAGAGTCAGGCCTCGTCTTGTCTGAGGAAGGGAACCCCGCTGGCCTCTCGAGTTGCTCAGGGGGTCTCAGGCCCCTCGTCGAGCTGTGTGTGGAACCCGCGGGTCTTTGCGGACGATGCACGGGGGTGGCAGTGCCCCTTCGTGTTGTGCCTTCACCCACAGGGTTGCCTTCGAAGAGGGGTCCGGGCCTCGGGTCCTTCTCAAGAGCGGACCGGGGAATCGGGGGCGTTCGGCCTGCGGCCCCACCCACGTGGCTCGTCTCGAATTTCCTCGTGAGACCGGCCTCATCCTGAGGTGCGCCGGGAAGGCCGGGAACCCCTTCCAGACCACGCAGGGGAATCGCCTCTCCTGTCGCGATCAGGAGGGGAGAAGGGGCTCAGAGGAAGCGGTGCCGGGACCCTCGGTGTTCCCCTCGGGGGAACCCGGCGTGTCGGGGGACTTTTGGGGGTCGCAGGAAGGCTGTCAGGGACCGTCTCGCCCTTCAGGGCGGAACAGGGGACTTCCCTTGAGACGCCGTCGCGGGCAAGGGCCTCATCTTGCCAAGCGGTGGGAACCACGTGGTTTTTCTCGAGTTGCGGCGGCATTCTCGAGTTACGACGGGGATCTCAGCCTTCCCCTTGGGTTGGCCCTGGGAAGCCCAATCTTCCCCTCGGGTTGCGAGGGAAAGCTGGGGGTGGCGCTCGAGTCACTGCAGGGCCTAAGAGACCTCACCTAAGCGTGTGTCCGGGACCTAATTTTCCTCTCCAGGGAAGGCAGGGATCTCGGGGTTGCATTCCAGGCTCCCCCGGGGAGTCAGGCCTCGTCTCGAGGGGAAGCCAAGGACTCCGCTCTCCTCTCGAGTCGCGACGCGGGTCTCTTGGAGCCCCCTGAGCGGCCTCAAGGGAGTCCAGCCTCCTCTTCCGTTTGGAGAGAGGACCCGGGATAGCTCTCCAGGCCATGCAGGAAAAGAAGGCCCTCAGCTCGCGAGGACGGGGGCGTCTCAGGGGTTTCCTCGAGCTGCGGCGCCCGTGGGGGTTTTCTCCCGAGGCACGACGAGGATCTCAGGGAGCCTCTCGTGCGGCGCCAGGGAAGTCAGGTCTCCATGCGCGTGGCGAGGGGGAGCGCGTCCTGGCTCTCGAGTCACGGGAGGGGACTAGGGCCTCGAGACGCGTTGAAGAAGGACTCTCGAGGTCTTTGTCGGGGGGCGGCGGGAAACCCTCGTGTCCCTCGCCTTCTGCCGGGGACCTTAGGGAACTTCCCAGGGTGCCTCTGAGAGGCGAGGGATCCTGTGGAGGTGGCGGGGCCCCTCGGGACTCCGCTGGGTCTGGCGCAACGGAAGAGGGCCTCACCTCGAGGGGAGGCAGGCACCTCAGGCTTCCTCTGCGTTTCGGACTCCGACCGCAGGGTCCCTGCAGAGTTGGGACAGGAGAGTCAGGCCTCGTCTTGTCTGAGGAAGGGAACCCCGCCGGCCTCTCGAGTTGCTCAGGGGGTCTCAGGCCCCTCGTCGAGCTGTGTGTGGAACCCGCGGGTCTTTGCGGACGATGCACGGGGGTGGCAGTGCCCCTTCGTGTTGTGCCTTCACCCACAGGGTTGCCTTCGAAGAGGGGTCCGGGCCTCAGGTCCTTCTCAAGAGCGGACCGGGGAATCGGGGGCGTTCGGCCTGTGGCCCCACCCACGTGGCTCGTCTCGAATTTCCTCGTGAGACCAGCCTCATCCTGAGGTGCGCCGGGAAGGCCGGGAACCCCTTCCAGACCACGCAGGGGAATCGCCTCTCCTGTCGCGATCAGGAGGGGAGAAGGGGCTCAGGAAGCGGTGCCGGGACCCTCGGTGTTCCCCTCGGGGGAACCCGGCGTGTCGGGGGACTTTTGGGGGTCGCAGGAAGGCTGTCAGGGACCGTCTCGCCCTTCAGGGCGGAACAGGGGACTTCCCTTGAGACGCCGTCGCGGGCAAGGGCCTCATCTTGCCAAGCGGTGGGAACCACGTGGTTTTTCTCGAGTTGCGGCGGCATTCTCGAGTTACGACGGGGATCTCAGCCTTCCCCTTGGGTTGGCCCTGGGGAGCCCAATCTTCCCCTCGGGTTGCGAGGGAAAGCTGGGGGTGGCGCTCGAGTCACTGCAGGGCCTAAGAGACCTCACCTAAGCGTGTGTCCGGGACCTAATTTTCCTCTCCAGGGAAGGCAGGGATCTCGGGGTTGCATTCCAGGCTCCCCCGGGGAGTCAGGCCTCGTCTCGAGGGGAAGCCAAGGACTCCGCTCTCCTCTCGAGTCGCGACGCGGGTCTCTTGGAGCCCCCTGAGCGGCCTCAAGGGAGTCCAGCCTCCTCTTCCGTTTGGAGAGAGGACCCGGGATTGCTCTCCAGGCCATGCAGGAAAAGAAGGCCCTCAGCTCGCGAGGACGGGGGCGTCTCAGGGGTTTCCTCGAGCTGCGGCGCCCGTGGGGGTTTTCTCCCGAGGCACGACGAGGATCTCAGGGAGCCTCTCGTGCGGCGCCAGGGAAGTCAGGTCTCCATGCGCGTGGCGAGGGGGAGCGCGTCCTGGCTCTCGAGTCACGGGAGGGGACTAGGGCCTCGAGACGCGTTGAAGAAGGACTCTCGAGGTCTTTGTCGGGGGGCGGCGGGAAACCCTCGTGTCCCTCGCCTTCTGCCGGGGACCTTAGGGAACTTCCCAGGGTGCCTCTGAGAGGCGAGGGATCCTGTGGAGGTGGCGGGGCCCCTCGGGACTCCGCTGGGTCTGGCGCAACGGAAGAGGGCCTCACCTCGAGGGGAGGCAGGCACCTCAGGCTTCCTCTGCGTTTCGGACTCCGACCGCAGGGTCCCTGCAGAGTTGGGACAGGAGAGTCAGGCCTCGTCTTGTCTGAGGAAGGGAACCCCGCTGGCCTCTCGAGTTGCTCAGGGGGTCTCAGGCCCCTCGTCGAGCTGTGTGTGGAACCCGCGGGTCTTTGCGGACGATGCACGGGGGTGGCAGTGCCCCTTCGTGTTGTGCCTTCACCCACAGGGTTGCCTTCGAAGAGGGGTCCGGGCCTCGGGTCCTTCTCAAGAGCGGACCGGGGAATCGGGGGCGTTCGGCCTGCGGCCCCACCCACGTGGCTCGTCTCGAATTTCCTCGTGAGACCGGCCTCATCCTGAGGTGCGCCGGGAAGGCCGGGAACCCCTTCCAGACCACGCAGGGGAATCGCCTCTCCTGTCGCGATCAGGAGGGGAGAAGGGGCTCAGAGGAAGCGGTGCCGGGACCCTCGGTGTTCCCCTCGGGGGAACCCGGCGTGTCGGGGGACTTTTGGGGGTCGCAGGAAGGCTGTCAGGGACCGTCTCGCCCTTCAGGGCGGAACAGGGGACTTCCCTTGAGACGCCGTCGCGGGCAAGGGCCTCATCTTGCCAAGCGGTGGGAACCACGTGGTTTTTCTCGAGTTGCGGCGGCATTCTCGAGTTACGACGGGGATCTCAGCCTTCCCCTTGGGTTGGCCCTGGGAAGCCCAATCTTCCCCTCGGGTTGCGAGGGAAAGCTGGGGGTGGCGCTCGAGTCACTGCAGGGCCGAAGAGACCTCACCTAAGCGTGTGTCCGGGACCTAATTTTCCTCTCCAGGGAAGGCAGGGATCTCGGGGTTGCATTCCAGGCTCCCCCGGGGAGTCAGGCCTCGTCTCGAGGGGAAGCCAAGGACTCCGCTCTCCTCTCGAGTCGCGACGCGGGTCTCTTGGAGCCCCCTGAGCGGCCTCAAGGGAGTCCAGCCTCCTCTTCCGTTTGGAGAGAGGACCCGGGATTGCTCTCCAGGCCATGCAGGAAAAGAAGGCCCTCAGCTCGCGAGGACGGGGGCGTCTCAGGGGTTTCCTCGAGCTGCGGCGCCCGTGGGGGTTTTCTCCCGAGGCACGACGAGGATCTCAGGGAGCCTCTCGTGCGGCGCCAGGGAAGTCAGGTCTCCATGCGCGTGGCGAGGGGGAGCGCGTCCTGGCTCTCGAGTCACGGGAGGGGACTAGGGCCTCGAGACGCGTTGAAGAAGGACTCTCGAGGTCTTTGTCGGGGGGCGGCGGGAAACCCTCGTGTCCCTCGCCTTCTGCCGGGGACCTTAGGGAACTTCCCAGGGTGCCTCTGAGAGGCGAGGGATCCTGTGGAGGTGGCGGGGCCCCTCGGGACTCCGCTGGGTCTGGCGCAACGGAAGAGGGCCTCACCTCGAGGGGAGGCAGGCACCTCAGGCTTCCTCTGCGTTTCGGACTCCGACCGCAGGGTCCCTGCAGAGTTGGGACAGGAGAGTCAGGCCTCGTCTTGTCTGAGGAAGGGAACCCCGCTGGCCTCTCGAGTTGCTCAGGGGGTCTCAGGCCCCTCGTCGAGCTGTGTGTGGAACCCGCGGGTCTTTGCGGACGATGCACGGGGGTGGCAGTGCCCCTTCGTGTTGTGCCTTCACCCACAGGGTTGCCTTCGAAGAGGGGTCCGGGCCTCGGGTCCTTCTCAAGAGCGGACCGGGGAATCGGGGGCGTTCGGCCTGCGGCCCCACCCACGTGGCTCGTCTCGAATTTCCTCGTGAGACCGGCCTCATCCTGAGGTGCGCCGGGAAGGCCGGGAACCCCTTCCAGACCACGCAGGGGAATCGCCTCTCCTGTCGCGATCAGGAGGGGAGAAGGGGCTCAGAGGAAGCGGTGCCGGGACCCTCGGTGTTCCCCTCGGGGGAACCCGGCGTGTCGGGGGACTTTTGGGGGTCGCAGGAAGGCTGTCAGGGACCGTCTCGCCCTTCAGGGCGGAACAGGGGACTTCCCTTGAGACGCCGTCGCGGGCAAGGGCCTCATCTTGCCAAGCGGTGGGAACCACGTGGTTTTTCTCGAGTTGCGGCGGCATTCTCGAGTTACGACGGGGATCTCAGCCTTCCCCTTGGGTTGGCCCTGGGAAGCCCAATCTTCCCCTCGGGTTGCGAGGGAAAGCTGGGGGTGGCGCTCGAGTCACTGCAGGGCCGAAGAGACCTCACCTAAGCGTGTGTCCGGGACCTAATTTTCCTCTCCAGGGAAGGCAGGGATCTCGGGGTTGCATTCCAGGCTCCCCCGGGGAGTCAGGCCTCGTCTCGAGGGGAAGCCAAGGACTCCGCTCTCCTCTCGAGTCGCGACGCGGGTCTCTTGGAGCCCCCTGAGCGGCCTCAAGGGAGTCCAGCCTCCTCTTCCGTTTGGAGAGAGGACCCGGGATTGCTCTCCAGGCCATGCAGGAAAAGAAGGCCCTCAGCTCGCGAGGACGGGGGCGTCTCAGGGGTTTCCTCGAGCTGCGGCGCCCGTGGGGGTTTTCTCCCGAGGCACGACGAGGATCTCAGGGAGCCTCTCGTGCGGCGCCAGGGAAGTCAGGTCTCCATGCGCGTGGCGAGGGGGAGCGCGTCCTGGCTCTCGAGTCACGGGAGGGGACTAGGGCCTCGAGACGCGTTGAAGAAGGACTCTCGAGGTCTTTGTCGGGGGGCGGCGGGAAACCCTCGTGTCCCTCGCCTTCTGCCGGGGACCTTAGGGAACTTCCCAGGGTGCCTCTGAGAGGCGAGGGATCCTGTGGAGGTGGCGGGGCCCCTCGGGACTCCGCTGGGTCTGGCGCAACGGAAGAGGGCCTCACCTCGAGGGGAGGCAGGCACCTCAGGCTTCCTCTGCGTTTCGGACTCCGACCGCAGGGTCCCTGCAGAGTTGGGACAGGAGAGTCAGGCCTCGTCTTGTCTGAGGAAGGGAACCCCGCTGGCCTCTCGAGTTGCTCAGGGGGTCTCAGGCCCCTCGTCGAGCTGTGTGTGGAACCCGCGGGTCTTTGCGGACGATGCACGGGGGTGGCAGTGCCCCTTCGTGTTGTGCCTTCACCCACAGGGTTGCCTTCGAAGAGGGGTCCGGGCCTCGGGTCCTTCTCAAGAGCGGACCGGGGAATCGGGGGCGTTCGGCCTGCGGCCCCACCCACGTGGCTCGTCTCGAATTTCCTCGTGAGACCGGCCTCATCCTGAGGTGCGCCGGGAAGGCCGGGAACCCCTTCCAGACCACGCAGGGGAATCGCCTCTCCTGTCGCGATCAGGAGGGGAGAAGGGGCTCAGAGGAAGCGGTGCCGGGACCCTCGGTGTTCCCCTCGGGGGAACCCGGCGTGTCGGGGGACTTTTGGGGGTCGCAGGAAGGCTGTCAGGGACCGTCTCGCCCTTCAGGGCGGAACAGGGGACTTCCCTTGAGACGCCGTCGCGGGCAAGGGCCTCATCTTGCCAAGCGGTGGGAACCACGTGGTTTTTCTCGAGTTGCGGCGGCATTCTCGAGTTACGACGGGGATCTCAGCCTTCCCCTTGGGTTGGCCCTGGGAAGCCCAATCTTCCCCTCGGGTTGCGAGGGAAAGCTGGGGGTGGCGCTCGAGTCACTGCAGGGCCGAAGAGACCTCACCTAAGCGTGTGTCCGGGACCTAATTTTCCTCTCCAGGGAAGGCAGGGATCTCGGGGTTGCATTCCAGGCTCCCCCGGGGAGTCAGGCCTCGTCTCGAGGGGAAGCCAAGGACTCCGCTCTCCTCTCGAGTCGCGACGCGGGTCTCTTGGAGCCCCCTGAGCGGCCTCAAGGGAGTCCAGCCTCCTCTTCCGTTTGGAGAGAGGACCCGGGATTGCTCTCCAGGCCATGCAGGAAAAGAAGGCCCTCAGCTCGCGAGGACGGGGGCGTCTCAGGGGTTTCCTCGAGCTGCGGCGCCCGTGGGGGTTTTCTCCCGAGGCACGACGAGGATCTCAGGGAGCCTCTCGTGCGGCGCCAGGGAAGTCAGGTCTCCATGCGCGTGGCGAGGGGGAGCGCGTCCTGGCTCTCGAGTCACGGGAGGGGACTAGGGCCTCGAGACGCGTTGAAGAAGGACTCTCGAGGTCTTTGTCGGGGGGCGGCGGGAAACCCTCGTGTCCCTCGCCTTCTGCCGGGGACCTTAGGGAACTTCCCAGGGTGCCTCTGAGAGGCGAGGGATCCTGTGGAGGTGGCGGGGCCCCTCGGGACTCCGCTGGGTCTGGCGCAACGGAAGAGGGCCTCACCTCGAGGGGAGGCAGGCACCTCAGGCTTCCTCTGCGTTTCGGACTCCGACCGCAGGGTCCCTGCAGAGTTGGGACAGGAGAGTCAGGCCTCGTCTTGTCTGAGGAAGGGAACCCCGCTGGCCTCTCGAGTTGCTCAGGGGGTCTCAGGCCCCTCGTCGAGCTGTGTGTGGAACCCGCGGGTCTTTGCGGACGATGCACGGGGGTGGCAGTGCCCCTTCGTGTTGTGCCTTCACCCACAGGGTTGCCTTCGAAGAGGGGTCCGGGCCTCGGGTCCTTCTCAAGAGCGGACCGGGGAATCGGGGGCGTTCGGCCTGCGGCCCCACCCACGTGGCTCGTCTCGAATTTCCTCGTGAGACCGGCCTCATCCTGAGGTGCGCCGGGAAGGCCGGGAACCCCTTCCAGACCACGCAGGGGAATCGCCTCTCCTGTCGCGATCAGGAGGGGAGAAGGGGCTCAGAGGAAGCGGTGCCGGGACCCTCGGTGTTCCCCTCGGGGGAACCCGGCGTGTCGGGGGACTTTTGGGGGTCGCAGGAAGGCTGTCAGGGACCGTCTCGC
Organism: Bubalus kerabau; assembly: GCF_029407905.1. NCBI lineage: Eukaryota > Metazoa > Chordata > Mammalia > Artiodactyla > Bovidae > Bubalus > Bubalus kerabau. The sequence continues at coordinate 504,294 of NW_026577915.1, read as the reverse complement.
CCTTCAGGGCGGAACAGGGGACTTCCCTTGAGACGCCGTCGCGGGCAAGGGCCTCATCTTGCCAAGCGGTGGGAACCACGTGGTTTTTCTCGAGTTGCGGCGGCATTCTCGAGTTACGACGGGGATCTCAGCCTTCCCCTTGGGTTGGCCCTGGGAAGCCCAATCTTCCCCTCGGGTTGCGAGGGAAAGCTGGGGGTGGCGCTCGAGTCACTGCAGGGCCGAAGAGACCTCACCTAAGCGTGTGTCCGGGACCTAATTTTCCTCTCCAGGGAAGGCAGGGATCTCGGGGTTGCATTCCAGGCTCCCCCGGGGAGTCAGGCCTCGTCTCGAGGGGAAGCCAAGGACTCCGCTCTCCTCTCGAGTCGCGACGCGGGTCTCTTGGAGCCCCCTGAGCGGCCTCAAGGGAGTCCAGCCTCCTCTTCCGTTTGGAGAGAGGACCCGGGATTGCTCTCCAGGCCATGCAGGAAAAGAAGGCCCTCAGCTCGCGAGGACGGGGGCGTCTCAGGGGTTTCCTCGAGCTGCGGCGCCCGTGGGGGTTTTCTCCCGAGGCACGACGAGGATCTCAGGGAGCCTCTCGTGCGGCGCCAGGGAAGTCAGGTCTCCATGCGCGTGGCGAGGGGGAGCGCGTCCTGGCTCTCGAGTCACGGGAGGGGACTAGGGCCTCGAGACGCGTTGAAGAAGGACTCTCGAGGTCTTTGTCGGGGGGCGGCGGGAAACCCTCGTGTCCCTCGCCTTCTGCCGGGGACCTTAGGGAACTTCCCAGGGTGCCTCTGAGAGGCGAGGGATCCTGTGGAGGTGGCGGGGCCCCTCGGGACTCCGCTGGGTCTGGCGCAACGGAAGAGGGCCTCACCTCGAGGGGAGGCAGGCACCTCAGGCTTCCTCTGCGTTTCGGACTCCGACCGCAGGGTCCCTGCAGAGTTGGGACAGGAGAGTCAGGCCTCGTCTTGTCTGAGGAAGGGAACCCCGCTGGCCTCTCGAGTTGCTCAGGGGGTCTCAGGCCCCTCGTCGAGCTGTGTGTGGAACCCGCGGGTCTTTGCGGACGATGCACGGGGGTGGCAGTGCCCCTTCGTGTTGTGCCTTCACCCACAGGGTTGCCTTCGAAGAGGGGTCCGGGCCTCGGGTCCTTCTCAAGAGCGGACCGGGGAATCGGGGGCGTTCGGCCTGCGGCCCCACCCACGTGGCTCGTCTCGAATTTCCTCGTGAGACCGGCCTCATCCTGAGGTGCGCCGGGAAGGCCGGGAACCCCTTCCAGACCACGCAGGGGAATCGCCTCTCCTGTCGCGATCAGGAGGGGAGAAGGGGCTCAGAGGAAGCGGTGCCGGGACCCTCGGTGTTCCCCTCGGGGGAACCCGGCGTGTCGGGGGACTTTTGGGGGTCGCAGGAAGGCTGTCAGGGACCGTCTCGCCCTTCAGGGCGGAACAGGGGACTTCCCTTGAGACGCCGTCGCGGGCAAGGGCCTCATCTTGCCAAGCGGTGGGAACCACGTGGTTTTTCTCGAGTTGCGGCGGCATTCTCGAGTTACGACGGGGATCTCAGCCTTCCCCTTGGGTTGGCCCTGGGAAGCCCAATCTTCCCCTCGGGTTGCGAGGGAAAGCTGGGGGTGGCGCTCGAGTCACTGCAGGGCCGAAGAGACCTCACCTAAGCGTGTGTCCGGGACCTAATTTTCCTCTCCAGGGAAGGCAGGGATCTCGGGGTTGCATTCCAGGCTCCCCTGGGGAGTCAGGCCTCGTCTCGAGGGGAAGCCAAGGACTCCGCTCTCCTCTCGAGTCGCGACGCGGGTCTCTTGGAGCCCCCTGAGCGGCCTCAAGGGAGTCCAGCCTCCTCTTCCGTTTGGAGAGAGGACCCGGGATTGCTCTCCAGGCCATGCAGGAAAAGAAGGCCCTCAGCTCGCGAGGACGGGGGCGTCTCAGGGGTTTCCTCGAGCTGCGGCGCCCGTTGGGGTTTTCTCCCGAGGCACGACGAGGATCTCAGGGAGCCTCTCGTGCGGCGCCAGGGAAGTCAGGTCTCCATGCGCGTGGCGAGGGGGAGCGCGTCCTGGCTCTCGAGTCACGGGAGGGGACTAGGGCCTCGAGACGCGTTGAAGAAGGACTCTCGAGGTCTTTGTCGGGGGGCGGCGGGAAACCCTCGTGTCCCTCGCCTTCTGCCGGGGACCTTAGGGAACTTCCCAGGGTGCCTCTGAGAGGCGAGGGATCCTGTGGAGGTGGCGGGGCCCCTCGGGACTCCGCTGGGTCTGGCGCAACGGAAGAGGGCCTCACCTCGAGGGGAGGCAGGCACCTCAGGCTTCCTCTGCGTTTCGGACTCCGACCGCAGGGTCCCTGCAGAGTTGGGACAGGAGAGTCAGGCCTCGTCTTGTCTGAGGAAGGGAACCCCGCTGGCCTCTCGAGTTGCTCAGGGGGTCTCAGGCCCCTCGTCGAGCTGTGTGTGGAACCCGCGGGTCTTTGCGGACGATGCACGGGGGTGGCAGTGCCCCTTCGTGTTGTGCCTTCACCCACAGGGTTGCCTTCGAAGAGGGGTCCGGGCCTCGGGTCCTTCTCAAGAGCGGACCGGGGAATCGGGGGCGTTCGGCCTGCGGCCCCACCCACGTGGCTCGTCTCGAATTTCCTCGTGAGACCGGCCTCATCCTGAGGTGCGCCGGGAAGGCCGGGAACCCCTTCCAGACCACGCAGGGGAATCGCCTCTCCTGTCGCGATCAGGAGGGGAGAAGGGGCTCAGAGGAAGCGGTGCCGGGACCCTCGGTGTTCCCCTCGGGGGAACCCGGCGTGTCGGGGGACTTTTGGGGGTCGCAGGAAGGCTGTCAGGGACCGTCTCGCCCTTCAGGGCGGAACAGGGGACTTCCCTTGAGACGCCGTCGCGGGCAAGGGCCTCATCTTGCCAAGCGGTGGGAACCACGTGGTTTTTCTCGAGTTGCGGCGGCATTCTCGAGTTACGACGGGGATCTCAGCCTTCCCCTTGGGTTGGCCCTGGGAAGCCCAATCTTCCCCTCGGGTTGCGAGGGAAAGCTGGGGGTGGCGCTCGAGTCACTGCAGGGCCTAAGAGACCTCACCTAAGCGTGTGTCCGGGACCTAATTTTCCTCTCCAGGGAAGGCAGGGATCTCGGGGTTGCATTCCAGGCTCCCCCGGGGAGTCAGGCCTCGTGTCGAGGGGAAGCCAAGGACTCCGCTCTCCTCTCGAGTCGCGACGCGGGTCTCTTGGAGCCCCCTGAGCGGCCTCAAGGGAGTCCAGCCTCCTCTTCCGTTTGGAGAGAGGACCCGGGATTGCTCTCCAGGCCATGCAGGAAAAGAAGGCCCTCAGCTCGCGAGGACGGGGGCGTCTCAGGGGTTTCCTCGAGCTGCGGCGCCCGTGGGGGTTTTCTCCCGAGGCACGACGAGGATCTCAGGGAGCCTCTCGTGCGGCGCCAGGGAAGTCAGGTCTCCATGCGCGTGGCGAGGGGGAGCGCGTCCTGGCTCTCGAGTCACGGGAGGGGACTAGGGCCTCGAGACGCGTTGAAGAAGGACTCTCGAGGTCTTTGTCGGGGGGCGGCGGGAAACCCTCGTGTCCCTCGCCTTCTGCCGGGGACCTTAGGGAACTTCCCAGGGTGCCTCTGAGAGGCGAGGGATCCTGTGGAGGTGGCGGGGCCCCTCGGGACTCCGCTGGGTCTGGCGCAACGGAAGAGGGCCTCACCTCGAGGGGAGGCAGGCACCTCAGGCTTCCTCTGCGTTTCGGACTCCGACCGCAGGGTCCCTGCAGAGTTGGGACAGGAGAGTCAGGCCTCGTCTTGTCTGAGGAAGGGAACCCCGCTGGCCTCTCGAGTTGCTCAGGGGGTCTCAGGCCCCTCGTCGAGCTGTGTGTGGAACCCGCGGGTCTTTGCGGACGATGCACGGGGGTGGCAGTGCCCCTTCGTGTTGTGCCTTCACCCACAGGGTTGCCTTCGAAGAGGGGTCCGGGCCTCGGGTCCTTCTCAAGAGCGGACCGGGGAATCGGGGGCGTTCGGCCTGTGGCCCCACCCACGTGGCTCGTCTGGAATTTCCTCGTGAGACCGGCCTCATCCTGAGGTGCGCCGGGAAGGCCGGGAACCCCTTCCAGACCACGCAGGGGAATCGCCTCTCCTGTCGTGATCAGGAGGGGAGAAGGGGCTCAGGAAGCTGTGCCGGGACCCTCGGTGTTCCCCTCGGGGGAACCCGGCGTGTCGGGGGACTTTTGGGGGTCGCAGGAAGGCTGTCAGGGACCGTCTCGCCCTTCAGGGCGGAACAGGGGACTTCCCTTGAGACGCCGTCGCGGGCAAGGGCCTCATCTTGCCAAGCGGTGGGAACCACGTGGTTTTTCTCGAGTTGCGGCGGCATTCTCGAGTTACGACGGGGATCTCAGCCTTCCCCTTGGGTTGGCCCTGGGGAGCCCAATCTTCCCCTCGGGTTGCGAGGGAAAGCTGGGGGTGGCGCTCGAGTCACTGCAGGGCCTAAGAGACCTCACCTAAGCGTGTGTCCGGGACCTAATTTTCCTCTCCAGGGAAGGCAGGGATCTCGGGGTTGCATTCCAGGCTCCCCCGGGGAGTCAGGCCTCGTCTCGAGGGGAAGCCAAGGACTCCGCTCTCCTCTCGAGTCGCGACGCGGGTCTCTTGGAGCCCCCTGAGCGGCCTCAAGGGAGTCCAGCCTCCTCTTCCGTTTGGAGAGAGGACCCGGGATTGCTCTCCAGGCCATGCAGGAAAAGAAGGCCCTCAGCTCGCGAGGACGGGGGCGTCTCAGGGGTTTCCTCGAGCTGCGGCGCCCGTGGGGGTTTTCTCCCGAGGCACGACGAGGATCTCAGGGAGCCTCTCGTGCGGCGCCAGGGAAGTCAGGTCTCCATGCGCGTGGCGAGGGGGAGCGCGTCCTGGCTCTCGAGTCACGGGAGGGGACTAGGGCCTCGAGACGCGTTGAAGAAGGACTCTCGAGGTCTTTGTCGGGGGGCGGCGGGAAACCCTCGTGTCCCTCGCCTTCTGCCGGGGACCTTAGGGAACTTCCCAGGGTGCCTCTGAGAGGCGAGGGATCCTGTGGAGGTGGCGGGGCCCCTCGGGACTCCGCTGGGTCTGGCACAACGGAAGAGGGCCTCACCTCGAGGGGAGGCAGGCACCTCAGGCTTCCTCTGCGTTTCGGACTCCGACCGCAGGGTCCCTGCAGAGTTGGGACAGGAGAGTCAGGCCTCGTCTTGTCTGAGGAAGGGAACCCCGCTGGCCTCTCGAGTTGCTCAGGGGGTCTCAGGCCCCTCGTCGAGCTGTGTGTGGAACCCGCGGGTCTTTGCGGACGATGCACGGGGGTGGCAGTGCCCCTTCGTGTTGTGCCTTCACCCACAGGGTTGCCTTCGAAGAGGGGTCCGGGCCTCGGGTCCTTCTCAAGAGCGGACCGGGGAATCGGGGGCGTTCGGCCTGCGGCCCCACCCACGTGGCTCGTCTCGAATTTCCTCGTGAGACCGGCCTCATCCTGAGGTGCGCCGGGAAGGCCGGGAACCCCTTCCAGACCACGCAGGGGAATCGCCTCTCCTGTCGCGATCAGGAGGGGAGAAGGGGCTCAGAGGAAGCGGTGCCGGGACCCTCGGTGTTCCCCTCGGGGGAACCCGGCGTGTCGGGGGACTTTTGGGGGTCGCAGGAAGGCTGTCAGGGACCGTCTCGCCCTTCAGGGCGGAACAGGGGACTTCCCTTGAGACGCCGTCGCGGGCAAGGGCCTCATCTTGCCAAGCGGTGGGAACCACGTGGTTTTTCTCGAGTTGCGGCGGCATTCTCGAGTTACGACGGGGATCTCAGCCTTCCCCTTGGGTTGGCCCTGGGAAGCCCAATCTTCCCCTCGGGTTGCGAGGGAAACCTGGGGGTGGCGCTCGAGTCACTGCAGGGCCTAAGAGACCTCACCTAAGCGTGTGTCCGGGACCTAATTTTCCTCTCCAGGGAAGGCAGGGATCTCGGGGTTGCATTCCAGGCTCCCCCGGGGAGTCAGGCCTCATCTCGAGGGGAAGCCAAGGACTCCGCTCTCCTCTCGAGTCGCGACGCGGGTCTCTTGGAGCCCCCTGAGCGGCCTCAAGGGAGTCCAGCCTCCTCTTCCGTTTGGAGAGAGGACCCGGGATTGCTCTCCAGGCCATGCAGGAAAAGAAGGCCCTCAGCTCGCGAGGACGGGGGCGTCTCAGGGGTTTCCTCGAGCTGCGGCGCCCGTGGGGGTTTTCTCCCGAGGCACGACGAGGATCTCAGGGAGCCTCTCGTGCGGCGCCAGGGAAGTCAGGTCTCCATGCGCGTGGCGAGGGGGAGCGCGTCCTGGCTCTCGAGTCACGGGAGGGGACTAGGGCCTCGAGACGCGTTGAAGAAGGACTCTCGAGGTCTTTGTCGGGGGGCGGCGGGAAACCCTCGTGTCCCTCGCCTTCTGCCGGGGACCTTAGGGAACTTCCCAGGGTGCCTCTGAGAGGCGAGGGATCCTGTGGAGGTGGCGGGGCCCCTCGGGACTCCGCTGGGTCTGGCGCAACGGAAGAGGGCCTCACCTCGAGGGGAGGCAGGCACCTCAGGCTTCCTCTGCGTTTCGGACTCCGACCGCAGGGTCCCTGCAGAGTTGGGACAGGAGAGTCAGGCCTCGTCTTGTCTGAGGAAGGGAACCCCGCTGGCCTCTCGAGTTGCTCAGGGGGTCTCAGGCCCCTCGTCGAGCTGTGTGTGGAACCCGCGGGTCTTTGCGGACGATGCACGGGGGTGGCAGTGCCCCTTCGTGTTGTGCCTTCACCCACAGGGTTGCCTTCGAAGAGGGGTCCGGGCCTCGGGTCCTTCTCAAGAGCGGACCGGGGAATCGGGGGCGTTCGGCCTGTGGCCCCACCCACGTGGCTCGTCTCGAATTTCCTCGTGAGACCGGCCTCATCCTGAGGTGCGCCGGGAAGGCCGGGAACCCCTTCCAGACCACGCAGGGGAATCGCCTCTCCTGTCGCGATCAGGAGGGGAGAAGGGGCTCAGAGGAAGCGGTGCCGGGACGCTCGGTGTTCCCCTCGGGGGAACCCGGCGTGTCGGGGGACTTTTGGGGGTCGCAGGAAGGCTGTCAGGGACCGTCTCGCCCTTCAGGGCGGAACAGGGGACTTCCCTTGAGACGCCGTCGCGGGCAAGGGCCTCTTCTTGCCAAGCGGTGGGAACCACGTGGTTTTTCTCGAGTTGCGGCGGCATTCTCGAGTTACGACGGGGATCTCAGCCTTCCCCTTGGGTTGGCCCTGGGAAGCCCAATCTTCCCCTCGGGTTGCGAGGGAAAGCTGGGGGTGGCGCTCGAGTCACTGCAGGGCCTAAGAGACCTCACCTAAGCGTGTGTCCGGGACCTAATTTTCCTCTCCAGGGAAGGCAGGGATCTCGGGGTTGCATTCCAGGCTCCCCTGGGGAGTCAGGCCTCGTCTCGAGGGGAAGCCAAGGACTCCGCTCTCCTCTCGAGTCGCGACGCGGGTCTCTTGGAGCCCCCTGAGCGGCCTCAAGGGAGTCCAGCCTCCTCTTCCGTTTGGAGAGAGGACCCGGGATTGCTCTCCAGGCCATGCAGGAAAAGAAGGCCCTCAGCTCGCGAGGACGGGGGCGTCTCAGGGGTTTCCTCGAGCTGCGGCGCCCGTGGGGGTTTTCTCCCGAGGCACGACGAGGATCTCAGGGAGCCTCTCGTGCGGCGCCAGGGAAGTCAGGTCTCCATGCGCGTGGCGAGGGGGAGCGCGTCCTGGCTCTCGAGTCACGGGAGGGGACTAGGGCCTCGAGACGCGTTGAAGAAGGACTCTCGAGGTCTTTGTCGGGGGGCGGCGGGAAACCCTCGTGTCCCTCGCCTTCTGCCGGGGACCTTAGGGAACTTCCCAGGGTGCCTCTGAGAGGCGAGGGATCCTGTGGAGGTGGCGGGGCCCCTCGGGACTCCGCTGGGTCTGGCGCAACGGAAGAGGGCCTCACCTCGAGGGGAGGCAGGCACCTCAGGCTTCCTCTGCGTTTCGGACTCCGACCGCAGGGTCCCTGCAGAGTTGGGACAGGAGAGTCAGGCCTCGTCTTGTCTGAGGAAGGGAACCCCGCTGGCCTCTCGAGTTGCTCAGGGGGTCTCAGGCCCCTCGTCGAGCTGTGTGTGGAACCCGCGGGTCTTTGCGGACGATGCACGGGGGTGGCAGTGCCCCTTCGTGTTGTGCCTTCACCCACAGGGTTGCCTTCGAAGAGGGGTCCGGGCCTCGGGTCCTTCTCAAGAGCGGACCGGGGAATCGGGGGCGTTCGGCCTGTGGCCCCACCCACGTGGCTCGTCTCGAATTTCCTCGTGAGACCGGCCTCATCCTGAGGTGCGCCGGGAAGGCCGGGAACCCCTTCCAGACCACGCAGGGGAATCGCCTCTCCTGTCGTGATCAGGAGGGGAGAAGGGGCTCAGGAAGCGGTGCCGGGACCCTCGGTGTTCCCCTCGGGGGAACCCGGCGTGTCGGGGGACTTTTGGGGGTCGCAGGAAGGCTGTCAGGGACCGTCTCGCCCTTCAGGGCGGAACAGGGGACTTCCCTTGAGACGCCGTCGCGGGCAAGGGCCTCATCTTGCCAAGCGGTGGGAACCACGTGGTTTTTCTCGAGTTGCGGCGGCATTCTCGAGTTACGACGGGGATCTCAGCCTTCCCCTTGGGTTGGCCCTGGGGAGCCCAATCTTCCCCTCGGGTTGCGAGGGAAAGCTGGGGGTGGCGCTCGAGTCACTGCAGGGCCTAAGAGACCTCACCTAAGCGTGTGTCCGGGACCTAATTTTCCTCTCCAGGGAAGGCAGGGATCTCGGGGTTGCATTCCAGGCTCCCCCGGGGAGTCAGGCCTCGTGTCGAGGGGAAGCCAAGGACTCCGCTCTCCTCTCGAGTCGCGACGCGGGTCTCTTGGAGCCCCCTGAGCGGCCTCAAGGGAGTCCAGCCTCCTCTTCCGTTTGGAGAGAGGACCCGGGATTGCTCTCCAGGCCATGCAGGAAAAGAAGGCCCTCAGCTCGCGAGGACGGGGGCGTCTCAGGGGTTTCCTCGAGCTGCGGCGCCCGTGGGGGTTTTCTCCCGAGGCACGACGAGGATCTCAGGGAGCCTCTCGTGCGGCGCCAGGGAAGTCAGGTCTCCATGCGCGTGGCGAGGGGGAGCGCGTCCTGGCTCTCGAGTCACGGGAGGGGACTAGGGCCTCGAGACGCGTTGAAGAAGGACTCTCGAGGTCTTTGTCGGGGGGCGGCGGGAAACCCTCGTGTCCCTCGCCTTCTGCCGGGGACCTTAGGGAACTTCCCAGGGTGCCTCTGAGAGGTGAGGGATCCTGTGGAGGTGGCGGGGCCCCTCGGGACTCCGCTGGGTCTGGCGCAACGGAAGAGGGCCTCACCTCGAGGGGAGGCAGGCACCTCAGGCTTCCTCTGCGTTTCGGACTCCGACCGCAGGGTCCCTGCAGAGTTGGGACAGGAGAGTCAGGCCTCGTCTTGTCTGAGGAAGGGAACCCCGCTGGCCTCTCGAGTTGCTCGGGGGGTCTCAGGCCCCTCGTCGAGCTGTGTGTGGAACCCGCGGGTCTTTGCGGACGATGCACGGGGGTGGCAGTGCCCCTTCGTGTTGTGCCTTCACCCACAGGGTTGCCTTCGAAGAGGGGTCCGGGCCTCGGGTCCTTCTCAAGAGCGGACCAGGGAATCGGGGGCGTTCGGCCTGCGGCCCCACCCACGTGGCTCGTCTCGAATTTCCTCGTGAGACCGGCCTCATCCTGAGGTGCGCCGGGAAGGCCGGGAACCCCTTCCAGACCACGCAGGGGAATCGCCTCTCCTGTCGCGATCAGGAGGGGAGAAGGGGCTCAGAGGAAGCGGTGCCGGGACCCTCGGTGTTCCCCTCGGGGGAACCCGGCGTGTCGGGGGACTTTTGGGGGTCGCAGGAAGGCTGTCAGGGACCGTCTCGCCCTTCAGGGCGGAACAGGGGACTTCCCTTGAGACGCCGTCGCGGGCAAGGGCCTCATCTTGCCAAGCGGTGGGAACCACGTGGTTTTTCTCGAGTTGCGGCGGCATTCTCGAGTTACGACGGGGATCTCAGCCTTCCCCTTGGGTTGGCCCTGGGAAGCCCAATCTTCCCCTCGGGTTGCGAGGGAAAGCTGGGGGTGGCGCTCGAGTCACTGCAGGGCCTAAGAGACCTCACCTAAGCGTGTGTCCGGGACCTAATTTTCCTCTCCAGGGAAGGCAGGGATCTCGGGGTTGCATTCCAGGCTCCCCCGGGGAGTCAGGCCTCGTCTCGAGGGGAAGCCAAGGACTCCGCTCTCCTCTCGAGTCGCGACGCGGGTCTCTTGGAGCCCCCTGAGCGGCCTCAAGGGAGTCCAGCCTCCTCTTCCGTTTGGAGAGAGGACCCGGGATTGCTCTCCAGGCCATGCAGGAAAAGAAGGCCCTCAGCTCGCGAGGACGGGGGCGTCTCAGGGGTTTCCTCGAGCTGCGGCGCCCGTGGGGGTTTTCTCCCGAGGCACGACGAGGATCTCAGGGAGCCTCTCGTGCGGCGCCAGGGAAGTCAGGTCTCCATGCGCGTGGCGAGGGGGAGCGCGTCCTGGCTCTCGAGTCACGGGAGGGGACTAGGGCCTCGAGACGCGTTGAAGAAGGACTCTCGAGGTCTTTGTCGGGGGGCGGCGGGAAACCCTCGTGTCCCTCGCCTTCTGCCGGGGACCTTAGGGAACTTCCCAGGGTGCCTCTGAGAGGCGAGGGATCCTGTGGAGGTGGCGGGGCCCCTCGGGACTCCGCTGGGTCTGGCGCAACGGAAGAGGGCCTCACCTCGAGGGGAGGCAGGCACCTCAGGCTTCCTCTGCGTTTCGGACTCCGACCGCAGGGTCCCTGCAGAGTTGGGACAGGAGAGTCAGGCCTCGTCTTGTCTGAGGAAGGGAACCCCGCCGGCCTCTCGAGTTGCTCAGGGGGTCTCAGGCCCCTCGTCGAGCTGTGTGTGGAACCCGCGGGTCTTTGCGGACGATGCACGGGGGTGGCAGTGCCCCTTCGTGTTGTGCCTTCACCCACAGGGTTGCCTTCGAAGAGGGGTCCGGGCCTCGGGTCCTTCTCAAGAGCGGACCGGGGAATCGGGGGCGTTCGGCCTGTGGCCCCACCCACGTGGCTCGTCTCGAATTTCCTCGTGAGACCGGCCTCATCCTGAGGTGCGCCGGGAAGGCCGGGAACCCCTTCCAGACCACGCAGGGGAATCGCCTCTCCTGTCGCGATCAGGAGGGGAGAAGGGGCTCAGAGGAAGCGGTGCCGGGACCCTCGGTGTTCCCCTCGGGGGAACCCGGCGTGTCGGGGGACTTTTGGGGGTCGCAGGAAGGCTGTCAGGGACCGTCTCGCCCTTCAGGGCGGAACAGAGGACTTCCCTTGAGACGCCGTCGCGGGCAAGGGCCTCATCTTGCCAAGCGGTGGGAACCACGTGGTTTTTCTCGAGTTGCGGCGGCATTCTCGAGTTACGACGGGGATCTCAGCCTTCCCCTTGGGTTGGCCCTGGGAAGCCCAATCTTCCCCTCGGGTTGCGAGGGAAAGCTGGGGGTGGCGCTCGAGTCACTGCAGGGCCTAAGAGACCTCACCTAAGCGTGTGTCCGGGACCTAATTTTCCTCTCCAGGGAAGGCAGGGATCTCGGGGTTGCATTCCAGGCTCCCCCGGGGAGTCAGGCCTCGTGTCGAGGGGAAGCCAAGGACTCCGCTCTCCTCTCGAGTCGCGACGCGGGTCTCTTGGAGCCCCCTGAGCGGCCTCAAGGGAGTCCAGCCTCCTCTTCCGTTTGGAGAGAGGACCCGGGATTGCTCTCCAGGCCATGCAGGAAAAGAAGGCCCTCAGCTCGCGAGGACGGGGGCGTCTCAGGGGTTTCCTCGAGCTGCGGCGCCCGTGGGGGTTTTCTCCCGAGGCACGACGAGGATCTCAGGGAGCCTCTCGTGCGGCGCCAGGGAAGTCAGGTCTCCATGCGCGTGGCGAGGGGGAGCGCGTCCTGGCTCTCGAGTCACGGGAGGGGACTAGGGCCTCGAGACGCGTTGAAGAAGGACTCTCGAGGTCTTTGTCGGGGGGCGGCGGGAAACCCTCGTGTCCCTCGCCTTCTGCCGGGGACCTTAGGGAACTTCCCAGGGTGCCTCTGAGAGGCGAGGGATCCTGTGGAGGTGGCGGGGCCCCTCGGGACTCCGCTGGGTCTGGCGCAACGGAAGAGGGCCTCACCTCGAGGGGAGGCAGGCACCTCAGGCTTCCTCTGCGTTTCGGACTCCGACCGCAGGGTCCCTGCAGAGTTGGGACAGGAGAGTCAGGCCTCGTCTTGTCTGAGGAAGGGAACCCCGCTGGCCTCTCGAGTTGCTCAGGGGGTCTCAGGCCCCTCGTCGAGCTGTGTGTGGAACCCGCGGGTCTTTGCGGACGATGCACGGGGGTGGCAGTGCCCCTTCGTGTTGTGCCTTCACCCACAGGGTTGCCTTCGAAGAGGGGTCCGGGCCTCGGGTCCTTCTCAAGAGCGGACCGGGGAATCGGGGGCGTTCGGCCTGTGGCCCCACCCACGTGGCTCGTCTCGAATTTCCTCGTGAGACCGGCCTCATCCTGAGGTGCGCCGGGAAGGCCGGGAACCCCTTCCAGACCACGCAGGGGAATCGCCTCTCCTGTCGCGATCAGGAGGGGAGAAGGGGCTCAGAGGAAGCGGTGCCGGGACCCTCGGTGTTCCCCTCGGGGGAACCCGGCGTGTCGGGGGACTTTTGGGGGTCGCAGGAAGGCTGTCAGGGACCGTCTCGCCCTTCAGGGCGGAACAGGGGACTTCCCTTGAGACGCCGTCGCGGGCAAGGGCCTCATCTTGCCAAGCGGTGGGAACCACGTGGTTTTTCTCGAGTTGCGGCGGCATTCTCGAGTTACGACGGGGATCTCAGCCTTCCCCTTGGGTTGGCCCTGGGAAGCCCAATCTTCCCCTCGGGTTGCGAGGGAAAGCTGGGGGTGGCGCTCGAGTCACTGCAGGGCCTAAGAGACCTCACCTAAGCGTGTGTCCGGGACCTAATTTTCCTCTCCAGGGAAGGCAGGGATCTCGGGGTTGCATTCCAGGCTCCCCCGGGGAGTCAGGCCTCGTGTCGAGGGGAAGCCAAGGACTCCGCTCTCCTCTCGAGTCGCGACGCGGGTCTCTTGGAGCCCCCTGAGCGGCCTCAAGGGAGTCCAGCCTCCTCTTCCGTTTGGAGAGAGGACCCGGGATTGCTCTCCAGGCCATGCAGGAAAAGAAGGCCCTCAGCTCGCGAGGACGGGGGCGTCTCAGGGGTTTCCTCGAGCTGCGGCGCCCGTGGGGGTTTTCTCCCGAGGCACGACGAGGATCTCAGGGAGCCTCTCGTGCGGCGCCAGGGAAGTCAGGTCTCCATGCGCGTGGCGAGGGGGAGCGCGTCCTGGCTCTCGAGTCACGGGAGGGGACTAGGGCCTCGAGACGCGTTGAAGAAGGACTCTCGAGGTCTTTGTCGGGGGGCGGCGGGAAACCCTCGTGTCCCTCGCCTTCTGCCGGGGACCTTAGGGAACTTCCCAGGGTGCCTCTGAGAGGCGAGGGATCCTGTGGAGGTGGCGGGGCCCCTCGGGACTCCGCTGGGTCTGGCGCAACGGAAGAGGGCCTCACCTCGAGGGGAGGCAGGCACCTCAGGCTTCCTCTGCGTTTCGGACTCCGACCGCAGGGTCCCTGCAGAGTTGGGACAGGAGAGTCAGGCCTCGTCTTGTCTGAGGAAGGGAACCCCGCTGGCCTCTCGAGTTGCTCAGGGGGTCTCAGGCCCCTCGTCGAGCTGTGTGTGGAACCCGCGGGTCTTTGCGGACGATGCACGGGGGTGGCAGTGCCCCTTCGTGTTGTGCCTTCACCCACAGGGTTGCCTTCGAAGAGGGGTCCGGGCCTCGGGTCCTTCTCAAGAGCGGACCGGGGAATCGGGGGCGTTCGGCCTGCGGCCCCACCCACGTGGCTCGTCTCGAATTTCCTCGTGAGACCGGCCTCATCCTGAGGTGCGCCGGGAAGGCCGGGAACCCCTTCCAGACCACGCAGGGGAATCGCCTCTCCTGTCGCGATCAGGAGGGGAGAAGGGGCTCAGAGGAAGCGGTGCCGGGACCCTCGGTGTTCCCCTCGGGGGAACCCGGCGTGTCGGGGGACTTTTGGGGGTCGCAGGAAGGCTGTCAGGGACCGTCTCGCCCTTCAGGGCGGAACAGGGGACTTCCCTTGAGACGCCGTCGCGGGCAAGGGCCTCATCTTGCCAAGCGGTGGGAACCACGTGGTTTTTCTCGAGTTGCGGCGGCATTCTCGAGTTACGACGGGGATCTCAGCCTTCCCCTTGGGTTGGCCCTGGGAAGCCCAATCTTCCCCTCGGGTTGCGAGGGAAAGCTGGGGGTGGCGCTCGAGTCACTGCAGGGCCGAAGAGACCTCACCTAAGCGTGTGTCCGGGACCTAATTTTCCTCTCCAGGGAAGGCAGGGATCTCGGGGTTGCATTCCAGGCTCCCCCGGGGAGTCAGGCCTCGTGTCGAGGGGAAGCCAAGGACTCCGCTCTCCTCTCGAGTCGCGACGCGGGTCTCTTGGAGCCCCCTGAGCGGCCTCAAGGGAGTCCAGCCTCCTCTTCCGTTTGGAGAGAGGACCCGGGATTGCTCTCCAGGCCATGCAGGAAAAGAAGGCCCTCAGCTCGCGAGGACGGGGGCGTCTCCGGGGTTTCCTCGAGCTGCGGCGCCCGTGGGGGTTTTCTCCCGAGGCACGACGAGGATCTCAGGGAGCCTCTCGTGCGGCGCCAGGGAAGTCAGGTCTCCATGCGCGTGGCGAGGGGGAGCGCGTCCTGGCTCTCGAGTCACGGGAGGGGACTAGGGCCTCGAGACGCGTTGAAGAAGGACTCTCGAGGTCTTTGTCGGGGGGCGGCGGGAAACCCTCATGTCCCTCGCCTTCTGCCGGGGACCTTAGGGAACTTCCCAGGGTGCCTCTGAGAGGCGAGGGATCCTGTGGAGGTGGCGGGGCCCCTCGGGACTCCGCTGGGTCTGGCGCAACGGAAGAGGGCCTCACCTCGAGGGGAGGCAGGCACCTCAGGCTTCCTCTGCGTTTCGGACTCCGACCGCAGGGTCCCTGCAGAGTTGGGACAGGAGAGTCAGGCCTCGTCTTGTCTGAGGAAGGGAACCCCGCTGGCCTCTCGAGTTGCTCAGGGGGTCTCAGGCCCCTCGTCGAGCTGTGTGTGGAACCCGCGGGTCTTTGCGGACGATGCACGGGGGTGGCAGTGCCCCTTCGTGTTGTGCCTTCAGCCACAGGGTTGCCTTCGAAGAGGGGTCCGGGCCTCGGGTCCTTCTCAAGAGCGGACCGGGGAATCGGGGGCGTTCGGCCTGTGGCCCCACCCACGTGGCTCGTCTCGAATTTCCTCGTGAGACCGGCCTCATCCTGAGGTGCGCCGGGAAGGCCGGGAACCCCTTCCAGACCACGCAGGGGAATCGCCTCTCCTGTCGCGATCAGGAGGGGAGAAGGGGCTCAGAGGAAGCGGTGCCGGGACCCTCGGTGTTCCCCTCGGGGGAACCCGGCGTGTCGGGGGACTTTTGGGGGTCGCAGGAAGGCTGTCAGGGACCGTCTCGCCCTTCAGGGCGGAACAGGGGACTTCCCTTGAGACGCCGTCGCGGGCAAGGGCCTCATCTTGCCAAGCGGTGGGAACCACGTGGTTTTTCTCGAGTTGCGGCGGCATTCTCGAGTTACGACGGGGATCTCAGCCTTCCCCTTGGGTTGGCCCTGGGAAGCCCAATCTTCCCCTCGGGTTGCGAGGGAAAGCTGGGGGTGGCGCTCGAGTCACTGCAGGGCCTAAGAGACCTCACCTAAGCGTGTGTCCGGGACCTAATTTTCCTCTCCAGGGAAGGCAGGGATCTCGGGGTTGCATTCCAGGCTCCCCCGGGGAGTCAGGCCTCGTGTCGAGGGGAAGCCAAGGACTCCGCTCTCCTCTCGAGTCGCGACGCGGGTCTCTTGGAGCCCCCTGAGCGGCCTCAAGGGAGTCCAGCCTCCTCTTCCGTTTGGAGAGAGGACCCGGGATTGCTCTCCAGGCCATGCAGGAAAAGAAGGCCCTCAGCTCGCGAGGACGGGGGCGTCTCAGGGGTTTCCTCGAGCTGCGGCGCCCGTGGGGGTTTTCTCCCGAGGCACGACGAGGATCTCAGGGAGCCTCTCGTGCGGCGCCAGGGAAGTCAGGTCTCCATGCGCGTGGCGAGGGGGAGCGCGTCCTGGCTCTCGAGTCACG
The DNA here is from genome assembly GCF_029407905.1 of Bubalus kerabau. Taxonomy (NCBI): domain Eukaryota; kingdom Metazoa; phylum Chordata; class Mammalia; order Artiodactyla; family Bovidae; genus Bubalus; species Bubalus kerabau. The sequence continues at coordinate 488,197 of NW_026577915.1, read as the reverse complement.
GGAGGGGACTAGGGCCTCGAGACGCGTTGAAGAAGGACTCTCGAGGTCTTTGTCGGGGGGCGGCGGGAAACCCTCGTGTCCCTCGCCTTCTGCCGGGGACCTTAGGGAACTTCCCAGGGTGCCTCTGAGAGGCGAGGGATCCTGTGGAGGTGGCGGGGCCCCTCGGGACTCCGCTGGGTCTGGCGCAACGGAAGAGGGCCTCACCTCGAGGGGAGGCAGGCACCTCAGGCTTCCTCTGCGTTTCGGACTCCGACCGCAGGGTCCCTGCAGAGTTGGGACAGGAGAGTCAGGCCTCGTCTTGTCTGAGGAAGGGAACCCCGCTGGCCTCTCGAGTTGCTCAGGGGGTCTCAGGCCCCTCGTCGAGCTGTGTGTGGAACCCGCGGGTCTTTGCGGACGATGCACGGGGGTGGCAGTGCCCCTTCGTGTTGTGCCTTCACCCACAGGGTTGCCTTCGAAGAGGGGTCCGGGCCTCGGGTCCTTCTCAAGAGCGGACCGGGGAATCGGGGGCGTTCGGCCTGCGGCCCCACCCACGTGGCTCGTCTCGAATTTCCTCGTGAGACCGGCCTCATCCTGAGGTGCGCCGGGAAGGCCGGGAACCCCTTCCAGACCACGCAGGGGAATCGCCTCTCCTGTCGCGATCAGGAGGGGAGAAGGGGCTCAGAGGAAGCGGTGCCGGGACCCTCGGTGTTCCCCTCGGGGGAACCCGGCGTGTCGGGGGACTTTTGGGGGTCGCAGGAAGGCTGTCAGGGACCGTCTCGCCCTTCAGGGCGGAACAGGGGACTTCCCTTGAGACGCCGTCGCGGGCAAGGGCCTCATCTTGCCAAGCGGTGGGAACCACGTGGTTTTTCTCGAGTTGCGGCGGCATTCTCGAGTTACGACGGGGATCTCAGCCTTCCCCTTGGGTTGGCCCTGGGAAGCCCAATCTTCCCCTCGGGTTGCGAGGGAAAGCTGGGGGTGGCGCTCGAGTCACTGCAGGGCCTAAGAGACCTCACCTAAGCGTGTGTCCGGGACCTAATTTTCCTCTCCAGGGAAGGCAGGGATCTCGGGGTTGCATTCCAGGCTCCCCCGGGGAGTCAGGCCTCGTGTCGAGGGGAAGCCAAGGACTCCGCTCTCCTCTCGAGTCGCGACGCGGGTCTCTTGGAGCCCCCTGAGCGGCCTCAAGGGAGTCCAGCCTCCTCTTCCGTTTGGAGAGAGGACCCGGGATTGCTCTCCAGGCCATGCAGGAAAAGAAGGCCCTCAGCTCGCGAGGACGGGGGCGTCTCAGGGGTTTCCTCGAGCTGCGGCGCCCGTGGGGGTTTTCTCCCGAGGCACGACGAGGATCTCAGGGAGCCTCTCGTGCGGCGCCAGGGAAGTCAGGTCTCCATGCGCGTGGCGAGGGGGAGCGCGTCCTGGCTCTCGAGTCACGGGAGAGGACTAGGGCCTCGAGACGCGTTGAAGAAGGACTCTCGAGGTCTTTGTCGGGGGGCGGCGGGAAACCCTCGTGTCCCTCGCCTTCTGCCGGGGACCTTAGGGAACTTCCCAGGGTGCCTCTGAGAGGCGAGGGATCCTGTGGAGGTGGCGGGGCCCCTCGGGACTCCGCTGGGTCTGGCGCAACGGAAGAGGGCCTCACCTCGAGGGGAGGCAGGCACCTCAGGCTTCCTCTGCGTTTCGGACTCCGACCGCAGGGTCCCTGCAGAGTTGGGACAGGAGAGTCAGGCCTCGTCTTGTCTGAGGAAGGGAACCCCGCCGGCCTCTCGAGTTGCTCAGGGGGTCTCAGGCCCCTCGTCGAGCTGTGTGTGGAACCCGCGGGTCTTTGCGGACGATGCACGGGGGTGGCAGTGCCCCTTCGTGTTGTGCCTTCACCCACAGGGTTGCCTTCGAAGAGGGGTCCGGGCCTCGGGTCCTTCTCAAGAGCGGACCGGGGAATCGGGGGCGTTCGGCCTGCGGCCCCACCCACGTGGCTCGTCTCGAATTTCCTCGTGAGACCGGCCTCATCCTGAGGTGCGCCGGGAAGGCCGGGAACCCCTTCCAGACCACGCAGGGGAATCGCCTCTCCTGTCGCGATCAGGAGGGGAGAAGGGGCTCAGAGGAAGCGGTGCCGGGACCCTCGGTGTTCCCCTCGGGGGAACCCGGCGTGTCGGGGGACTTTTGGGGGTCGCAGGAAGGCTGTCAGGGACCGTCTCGCCCTTCAGGGCGGAACAGGGGACTTCCCTTGAGACGCCGTCGCGGGCAAGGGCCTCATCTTGCCAAGCGGTGGGAACCACGTGGTTTTTCTCGAGTTGCGGCGGCATTCTCGAGTTACGACGGGGATCTCAGCCTTCCCCTTGGGTTGGCCCTGGGAAGCCCAATCTTCCCCTCGGGTTGCGAGGGAAAGCTGGGGGTGGCGCTCGAGTCACTGCAGGGCCTAAGAGACCTCACCTAAGCGTGTGTCCGGGACCTAATTTTCCTCTCCAGGGAAGGCAGGGATCTCGGGGTTGCATTCCAGGCTCCCCCGGGGAGTCAGGCCTCGTCTCGAGGGGAAGCCAAGGACTCCGCTCTCCTCTCGAGTCGCGACGCGGGTCTCTTGGAGCCCCCTGAGCGGCCTCAAGGGAGTCCAGCCTCCTCTTCCGTTTGGAGAGAGGACCCGGGATTGCTCTCCAGGCCATGCAGGAAGAGAAGGCCCTCAGCTCGCGAGGACGGGGGCGTCTCAGGGGTTTCCTCGAGCTGCGGCGCCCGTGGGGGTTTTCTCCCGAGGCACGACGAGGATCTCAGGGAGCCTCTCGTGCGGCGCCAGGGAAGTCAGGTCTCCATGCGCGTGGCGAGGGGGAGCGCGTCCTGGCTCTCGAGTCACGGGAGGGGACTAGGGCCTCGAGAAGCGTTGAAGAAGGACTCTCGAGGTCTTTGTCGGGGGGCGGCGGGAAACCCTCGTGTCCCTCGCCTTCTGCCGGGGACCTTAGGGAACTTCCCAGGGTGCCTCTGAGAGGCGAGGGATCCTGTGGAGGTGGCGGGGCCCCTCGGGACTCCGCTGGGTCTGGCGCAATGGAAGAGGGCCTCACCTCGAGGGGAGGCAGGCACCTCAGGCTTCCTCTGCGTTTCGGACTCCGACCGCAGGGTCCCTGCAGAGTTGGGACAGGAGAGTCAGGCCTCGTCTTGTCTGAGGAAGGGAACCCCGCTGGCCTCTCGAGTTGCTCAGGGGGTCTCAGGCCCCTCGTCGAGCTGTGTGTGGAACCCGCGGGTCTTTGCGGACGATGCACGGGGGTGGCAGTGCCCCTTCGTGTTGTGCCTTCACCCACAGGGTTGCCTTCGAAGAGGGGTCCGGGCCTCGGGTCCTTCTCAAGAGCGGACCGGGGAATCGGGGGCGTTCGGCCTGCGGCCCCACCCACGTGGCTCGTCTCGAATTTCCTCGTGAGACCGGCCTCATCCTGAGGTGCGCCGGGAAGGCCGGGAACCCCTTCCAGACCACGCAGGGGAATCGCCTCTCCTGTCGCGATCAGGAGGGGAGAAGGGGCTCAGAGGAAGCGGTGCCGGGACCCTCGGTGTTCCCCTCGGGGGAACCCGGCGTGTCGGGGGACTTTTGGGGGTCGCAGGAAGGCTGTCAGGGACCGTCTCGCCCTTCAGGGCGGAACAGGGGACTTCCCTTGAGACGCCGTCGCGGGCAAGGGCCTCATCTTGCCAAGCGGTGGGAACCACGTGGTTTTTCTCGAGTTGCGGCGGCATTCTCGAGTTACGACGGGGATCTCAGCCTTCCCCTTGGGTTGGCCCTGGGAAGCCCAATCTTCCCCTCGGGTTGCGAGGGAAACCTGGGGGTGGCGCTCGAGTCACTGCAGGGCCTAAGAGACCTCACCTAAGCGTGTGTCCGGGACCTAATTTTCCTCTCCAGGGAAGGCAGGGATCTCGGGGTTGCATTCCAGGCTCCCCCGGGGAGTCAGGCCTCGTGTCGAGGGGAAGCCAAGGACTCCGCTCTCCTCTCGAGTCGCGACGCGGGTCTCTTGGAGCCCCCTGAGCGGCCTCAAGGGAGTCCAGCCTCCTCTTCCGTTTGGAGAGAGGACCCGGGATTGCTCTCCAGGCCATGCAGGAAGAGAAGGCCCTCAGCTCGCGAGGACGGGGGCGTCTCAGGGGTTTCCTCGAGCTGCGGCGCCCGTGGGGGTTTTCTCCCGAGGCACGACGAGGATCTCAGGGAGCCTCTCGTGCGGCGCCAGGGAAGTCAGGTCTCCATGCGCGTGGCGAGGGGGAGCGCGTCCTGGCTCTCGAGTCACGGGAGGGGACTAGGGCCTCGAGACGCGTTGAAGAAGGACTCTCGAGGTCTTTGTCGGGGGGCGGCGGGAAACCCTCGTGTCCCTCGCCTTCTGCCGGGGACCTTAGGGAACTTCCCAGGGTGCCTCTGAGAGGCGAGGGATCCTGTGGAGGTGGCGGGGCCCCTCGGGACTCCGCTGGGTCTGGCGCAACGGAAGAGGGCCTCACCTCGAGGGGAGGCAGGCACCTCAGGCTTCCTCTGCGTTTCGGACTCCGACCGCAGGGTCCCTGCAGAGTTGGGACAGGAGAGTCAGGCCTCGTCTTGTCTGAGGAAGGGAACCCCGCTGGCCTCTCGAGTTGCTCAGGGGGTCTCAGGCCCCTCGTCGAGCTGTGTGTGGAACCCGCGGGTCTTTGCGGACGATGCACGGGGGTGGCAGTGCCCCTTCGTGTTGTGCCTTCACCCACAGGGTTGCCTTCGAAGAGGGGTCCGGGCCTCGGGTCCTTCTCAAGAGCGGACCGGGGAATCGGGGGCGTTCGGCCTGCGGCCCCACCCACGTGGCTCGTCTCGAATTTCCTCGTGAGACCGGCCTCATCCTGAGGTGCGCCGGGAAGGCCGGGAACCCCTTCCAGACCACGCAGGGGAATCGCCTCTCCTGTCGCGATCAGGAGGGGAGAAGGGGCTCAGAGGAAGCGGTGCCGGGACCCTCGGTGTTCCCCTCGGGGGAACCCGGCGTGTCGGGGGACTTTTGGGGGTCGCAGGAAGGCTGTCAGGGACCGTCTCGCCCTTCAGGGCGGAACAGGGGACTTCCCTTGAGACGCCGTCGCGGGCAAGGGCCTCATCTTGCCAAGCGGTGGGAACCACGTGGTTTTTCTCGAGTTGCGGCGGCATTCTCGAGTTACGACGGGGATCTCAGCCTTCCCCTTGGGTTGGCCCTGGGAAGCCCAATCTTCCCCTCGGGTTGCGAGGGAAAGCTGGGGGTGGCGCTCGAGTCACTGCAGGGCCTAAGAGACCTCACCTAAGCGTGTGTCCGGGACCTAATTTTCCTCTCCAGGGAAGGCAGGGATCTCGGGGTTGCATTCCAGGCTCCCCCGGGGAGTCAGGCCTCGTCTCGAGGGGAAGCCAAGGACTCCGCTCTCCTCTCGAGTCGCGACGCGGGTCTCTTGGAGCCCCCTGAGCGGCCTCAAGGGAGTCCAGCCTCCTCTTCCGTTTGGAGAGAGGACCCGGGATTGCTCTCCAGGCCATGCAGGAAGAGAAGGCCCTCAGCTCGCGAGGACGGGGGCGTCTCAGGGGTTTCCTCGAGCTGCGGCGCCCGTGGGGGTTTTCTCCCGAGGCACGACGAGGATCTCAGGGAGCCTCTCGTGCGGCGCCAGGGAAGTCAGGTCTCCATGCGCGTGGCGAGGGGGAGCGCGTCCTGGCTCTCGAGTCACGGGAGGGGACTAGGGCCTCGAGAAGCGTTGAAGAAGGACTCTCGAGGTCTTTGTCGGGGGGCGGCGGGAAACCCTCGTGTCCCTCGCCTTCTGCCGGGGACCTTAGGGAACTTCCCAGGGTGCCTCTGAGAGGCGAGGGATCCTGTGGAGGTGGCGGGGCCCCTCGGGACTCCGCTGGGTCTGGCGCAACGGAAGAGGGCCTCACCTCGAGGGGAGGCAGGCACCTCAGGCTTCCTCTGCGTTTCGGACTCCGACCGCAGGGTCCCTGCAGAGTTGGGACAGGAGAGTCAGGCCTCGTCTTGTCTGAGGAAGGGAACCCCGCTGGCCTCTCGAGTTGCTCAGGGGGTCTCAGGCCCCTCGTCGAGCTGTGTGTGGAACCCGCGGGTCTTTGCGGACGATGCACGGGGGTGGCAGTGCCCCTTCGTGTTGTGCCTTCACCCACAGGGTTGCCTTCGAAGAGGGGTCCGGGCCTCGGGTCCTTCTCAAGAGCGGACCGGGGAATCGGGGGCGTTCGGCCTGCGGCCCCACCCACGTGGCTCGTCTCGAATTTCCTCGTGAGACCGGCCTCATCCTGAGGTGCGCCGGGAAGGCCGGGAACCCCTTCCAGACCACGCAGGGGAATCGCCTCTCCTGTCGCGATCAGGAGGGGAGAAGGGGCTCAGAGGAAGCGGTGCCGGGACCCTCGGTGTTCCCCTCGGGGGAACCCGGCGTGTCGGGGGACTTTTGGGGGTCGCAGGAAGGCTGTCAGGGACCGTCTCGCCCTTCAGGGCGGAACAGGGGACTACCCTTGAGACGCCGTCGCGGGCAAGGGCCTCATCTTGCCAAGCGGTGGGAACCACGTGGTTTTTCTCGAGTTGCGGCGGCATTCTCGAGTTACGACGGGGATCTCAGCCTTCCCCTTGGGTTGGCCCTGGGAAGCCCAATCTTCCCCTCGGGTTGCGAGGGAAACCTGGGGGTGGCGCTCGAGTCACTGCAGGGCCTAAGAGACCTCACCTAAGCGTGTGTCCGGGACCTAATTTTCCTCTCCAGGGAAGGCAGGGATCTCGGGGTTGCATTCCAGGCTCCCCCGGGGAGTCAGGCCTCGTCTCGAGGGGAAGCCAAGGACTCCGCTCTCCTCTCGAGTCGCGACGCGGGTCTCTTGGAGCCCCCTGAGCGGCCTCAAGGGAGTCCAGCCTCCTCTTCCGTTTGGAGAGAGGACCCGGGATTGCTCTCCAGGCCATGCAGGAAGAGAAGGCCCTCAGCTCGCGAGGACGGGGGCGTCTCAGGGGTTTCCTCGAGCTGCGGCGCCCGTGGGGGTTTTCTCCCGAGGCACGACGAGGATCTCAGGGAGCCTCTCGTGCGGCGCCAGGGAAGTCAGGTCTCCATGCGCGTGGCGAGGGGGAGCGCGTCCTGGCTCTCGAGTCACGGGAGGGGACTAGGGCCTCGAGACGCGTTGAAGAAGGACTCTCGAGGTCTTTGTCGGGGGGCGGCGGGAAACCCTCGTGTCCCTCGCCTTCTGCCGGGGACCTTAGGGAACTTCCCAGGGTGCCTCTGAGAGGCGAGGGATCCTGTGGAGGTGGCGGGGCCCCTCGGGACTCCGCTGGGTCTGGCGCAACGGAAGAGGGCCTCACCTCGAGGGGAGGCAGGCACCTCAGGCTTCCTCTGCGTTTCGGACTCCGACCGCAGGGTCCCTGCAGAGTTGGGACAGGAGAGTCAGGCCTCGTCTTGTCTGAGGAAGGGAACCCCGCTGGCCTCTCGAGTTGCTCAGGGGGTCTCAGGCCCCTCGTCGAGCTGTGTGTGGAACCCGCGGGTCTTTGCGGACGATGCACGGGGGTGGCAGTGCCCCTTCGTGTTGTGCCTTCACCCACAGGGTTGCCTTCGAAGAGGGGTCCGGGCCTCGGGTCCTTCTCAAGAGCGGACCGGGGAATCGGGGGCGTTCGGCCTGCGGCCCCACCCACGTGGCTCGTCTCGAATTTCCTCGTGAGACCGGCCTCATCCTGAGGTGCGCCGGGAAGGCCGGGAACCCCTTCCAGACCACGCAGGGGAATCGCCTCTCCTGTCGCGATCAGGAGGGGAGAAGGGGCTCAGAGGAAGCGGTGCCGGGACCCTCGGTGTTCCCCTCGGGGGAACCCGGCGTGTCGGGGGACTTTTGGGGGTCGCAGGAAGGCTGTCAGGGACCGTCTCGCCCTTCAGGGCGGAACAGGGGACTTCCCTTGAGACGCCGTCGCGGGCAAGGGCCTCATCTTGCCAAGCGGTGGGAACCACGTGGTTTTTCTCGAGTTGCGGCGGCATTCTCGAGTTACGACGGGGATCTCAGCCTTCCCCTTGGGTTGGCCCTGGGAAGCCCAATCTTCCCCTCGGGTTGCGAGGGAAAGCTGGGGGTGGCGCTCGAGTCACTGCAGGGCCTAAGAGACCTCACCTAAGCGTGTGTCCGGGACCTAATTTTCCTCTCCAGGGAAGGCAGGGATCTCGGGGTTGCATTCCAGGCTCCCCCGGGGAGTCAGGCCTCGTCTCGAGGGGAAGCCAAGGACTCCGCTCTCCTCTCGAGTCGCGACGCGGGTCTCTTGGAGCCCCCTGAGCGGCCTCAAGGGAGTCCAGCCTCCTCTTCCGTTTGGAGAGAGGACCCGGGATTGCTCTCCAGGCCATGCAGGAAGAGAAGGCCCTCAGCTCGCGAGGACGGGGGCGTCTCAGGGGTTTCCTCGAGCTGCGGCGCCCGTGGGGGTTTTCTCCCGAGGCACGACGAGGATCTCAGGGAGCCTCTCGTGCGGCGCCAGGGAAGTCAGGTCTCCATGCGCGTGGCGAGGGGGAGCGCGTCCTGGCTCTCGAGTCACGGGAGGGGACTAGGGCCTCGAGACGCGTTGAAGAAGGACTCTCGAGGTCTTTGTCGGGGGGCGGCGGGAAACCCTCGTGTCCCTCGCCTTCTGCCGGGGACCTTAGGGAACTTCCCAGGGTGCCTCTGAGAGGCGAGGGATCCTGTGGAGGTGGCGGGGCCCCTCGGGACTCCGCTGGGTCTGGCGCAACGGAAGAGGGCCTCACCTCGAGGGGAGGCAGGCACCTCAGGCTTCCTCTGCGTTTCGGACTCCGACCGCAGGGTCCCTGCAGAGTTGGGACAGGAGAGTCAGGCCTCGTCTTGTCTGAGGAAGGGAACCCCGCTGGCCTCTCGAGTTGCTCAGGGGGTCTCAGGCCCCTCGTCGAGCTGCGTGTGGAACCCGCGGGTCTTTGCGGACGATGCACGGGGGTGGCAGTGCCCCTTCGTGTTGTGCCTTCACCCACAGGGTTGCCTTCGAAGAGGGGTCCGGGCCTCGGGTCCTTCTCAAGAGCGGACCGGGGAATCGGGGGCGTTCGGCCTGCGGCCCCACCCACGTGGCTCGTCTCGAATTTCCTCGTGAGACCGGCCTCATCCTGAGGTGCGCCGGGAAGGCCGGGAACCCCTTCCAGACCACGCAGGGGAATCGCCTCTCCTGTCGCGATCAGGAGGGGAGAAGGGGCTCAGAGGAAGCGGTGCCGGGACCCTCGGTGTTCCCCTCGGGGGAACCCGGCGTGTCGGGGGACTTTTGGGGGTCGCAGGAAGGCTGTCAGGGACCGTCTCGCCCTTCAGGGCGGAACAGGGGACTTCCCTTGAGACGCCGTCGCGGGCAAGGGCCTCATCTTGCCAAGCGGTGGGAACCACGTGGTTTTTCTCGAGTTGCGGCGGCATTCTCGAGTTACGACGGGGATCTCAGCCTTCCCCTTGGGTTGGCCCTGGGAAGCCCAATCTTCCCCTCGGGTTGCGAGGGAAACCTGGGGGTGGCGCTCGAGTCACTGCAGGGCCTAAGAGACCTCACCTAAGCGTGTGTCCGGGACCTAATTTTCCTCTCCAGGGAAGGCAGGGATCTCGGGGTTGCATTCCAGGCTCCCCCGGGGAGTCAGGCCTCGTCTCGAGGGGAAGCCAAGGACTCCGCTCTCCTCTCGAGTCGCGACGCGGGTCTCTTGGAGCCCCCTGAGCGGCCTCAAGGGAGTCCAGCCTCCTCTTCCGTTTGGAGAGAGGACCCGGGATTGCTCTCCAGGCCATGCAGGAAGAGAAGGCCCTCAGCTCGCGAGGACGGGGGCGTCTCAGGGGTTTCCTCGAGCTGCGGCGCCCGTGGGGGTTTTCTCCCGAGGCACGACGAGGATCTCAGGGAGCCTCTCGTGCGGCGCCAGGGAAGTCAGGTCTCCATGCGCGTGGCGAGGGGGAGCGCGTCCTGGCTCTCGAGTCACGGGAGGGGACTAGGGCCTCGAGACGCGTTGAAGAAGGACTCTCGAGGTCTTTGTCGGGGGGCGGCGGGAAACCCTCGTGTCCCTCGCCTTCTGCCGGGGACCTTAGGGAACTTCCCAGGGTGCCTCTGAGAGGCGAGGGATCCTGTGGAGGTGGCGGGGCCCCTCGGGACTCCGCTGGGTCTGGCGCAACGGAAGAGGGCCTCACCTCGAGGGGAGGCAGGCACCTCAGGCTTCCTCTGCGTTTCGGACTCCGACCGCAGGGTCCCTGCAGAGTTGGGACAGGAGAGTCAGGCCTCGTCTTGTCTGAGGAAGGGAACCCCGCTGGCCTCTCGAGTTGCTCAGGGGGTCTCAGGCCCCTCGTCGAGCTGTGTTTGGAACCCGCGGGTCTTTGCGGACGATGCACGGGGGTGGCAGTGCCCCTTCGTGTTGTGCCTTCACCCACAGGGTTGCCTTCGAAGAGGGGTCCGGGCCTCGGGTCCTTCTCAAGAGCGGACCGGGGAATCGGGGGCGTTCGGCCTGCGGCCCCACCCACGTGGCTCGTCTCGAATTTCCTCGTGAGACCGGCCTCATCCTGAGGTGCGCCGGGAAGGCCGGGAACCCCTTCCAGACCACGCAGGGGAATCGCCTCTCCTGTCGCGATCAGGAGGGGAGAAGGGGCTCAGAGGAAGCGGTGCCGGGACCCTCGGTGTTCCCCTCGGGGGAACCCGGCATGTCGGGGGACTTTTGGGGGTCGCAGGAAGGCTGTCAGGGACCGTCTCGCCCTTCAGGGCGGAACAGGGGACTTCCCTTGAGACGCCGTCGCGGGCAAGGGCCTCATCTTGCCAAGCGGTGGGAACCACGTGGTTTTTCTCGAGTTGCGGCGGCATTCTCGAGTTACGACGGGGATCTCAGCCTTCCCCTTGGGTTGGCCCTGGGAAGCCCAATCTTCCCCTCGGGTTGCGAGGGAAAGCTGGGGGTGGCGCTCGAGTCACTGCAGGGCCTAAGAGACCTCACCTAAGCGTGTGTCCGGGACCTAATTTTCCTCTCCAGGGAAGGCAGGGATCTCGGGGTTGCATTCCAGGCTCCCCCGGGGAGTCAGGCCTCGTCTCGAGGGGAAGCCAAGGACTCCGCTCTCCTCTCGAGTCGCGACGCGGGTCTCTTGGAGCCCCCTGAGCGGCCTCAAGGGAGTCCAGCCTCCTCTTCCGTTTGGAGAGAGGACCCGGGATTGCTCTCCAGGCCATGCAGGAAGAGAAGGCCCTCAGCTCGCGAGGACGGGGGCGTCTCAGGGGTTTCCTCGAGCTGCGGCGCCCGTGGGGGTTTTCTCCCGAGGCACGACGAGGATCTCAGGGAGCCTCTCGTGCGGCGCCAGGGAAGTCAGGTCTCCATGCGCGTGGCGAGGGGGAGCGCGTCCTGGCTCTCGAGTCACGGGAGGGGACTAGGGCCTCGAGACGCGTTGAAGAAGGACTCTCGAGGTCTTTGTCGGGGGGCGGCGGGAAACCCTCGTGTCCCTCGCCTTCTGCCGGGGACCTTAGGGAACTTCCCAGGGTGCCTCTGAGAGGCGAGGGATCCTGTGGAGGTGGCGGGGCCCCTCGGGACTCCGCTGGGTCTGGCGCAACGGAAGAGGGCCTCACCTCGAGGGGAGGCAGGCACCTCAGGCTTCCTCTGCGTTTCGGACTCCGACCGCAGGGTCCCTGCAGAGTTGGGACAGGAGAGTCAGGCCTCGTCTTGTCTGAGGAAGGGAACCCCGCTGGCCTCTCGAGTTGCTCAGGGGGTCTCAGGCCCCTCGTCGAGCTGTGTGTGGAACCCGCGGGTCTTTGCGGACGATGCACGGGGGTGGCAGTGCCCCTTCGTGTTGTGCCTTCACCCACAGGGTTGCCTTCGAAGAGGGGTCCGGGCCTCGGGTCCTTCTCAAGAGCGGACCGGGGAATCGGGGGCGTTCGGCCTGCGGCCCCACCCACGTGGCTCGTCTCGAATTTCCTCGTGAGACCGGCCTCATCCTGAGGTGCGCCGGGAAGGCCGGGAACCCCTTCCAGACCACGCAGGGGAATCGCCTCTCCTGTCGCGATCAGGAGGGGAGAAGGGGCTCAGAGGAAGCGGTGCCGGGACCCTCGGTGTTCCCCTCGGGGGAACCCGGCGTGTCGGGGGACTTTTGGGGGTCGCAGGAAGGCTGTCAGGGACCGTCTCGCCCTTCAGGGCGGAACAGGGGACTTCCCTTGAGACGCCGTCGCGGGCAAGGGCCTCATCTTGCCAAGCGGTGGGAACCACGTGGTTTTTCTCGAGTTGCGGCGGCATTCTCGAGTTACGACGGGGATCTCAGCCTTCCCCTTGGGTTGGCCCTGGGAAGCCCAATCTTCCCCTCGGGTTGCGAGGGAAAGCTGGGGGTGGCGCTCGAGTCACTGCAGGGCCTAAGAGACCTCACCTAAGCGTGTGTCCGGGACCTAATTTTCCTCTCCAGGGAAGGCAGGGATCTCGGGGTTGCATTCCAGGCTCCCCCGGGGAGTCAGGCCTCGTCTCGAGGGGAAGCCAAGGACTCCGCTCTCCTCTCGAGTCGCGACGCGGGTCTCTTGGAGCCCCCTGAGCGGCCTCAAGGGAGTCCAGCCTCCTCTTCCGTTTGGAGAGAGGACCCGGGATTGCTCTCCAGGCCATGCAGGAAGAGAAGGCCCTCAGCTCGCGAGGACGGGGGCGTCTCAGGGGTTTCCTCGAGCTGCGGCGCCCGTGGGGGTTTTCTCCCGAGGCACGACGAGGATCTCAGGGAGCCTCTCGTGCGGCGCCAGGGAAGTCAGGTCTCCATGCGCGTGGCGAGGGGGAGCGCGTCCTGGCTCTCGAGTCACGGGAGGGGACTAGGGCCTCGAGACGCGTTGAAGAAGGACTCTCGAGGTCTTTGTCGGGGGGCGGCGGGAAACCCTCGTGTCCCTCGCCTTCTGCCGGGGACCTTAGGGAACTTCCCAGGGTGCCTCTGAGAGGCGAGGGATCCTGTGGAGGTGGCGGGGCCCCTCGGGACTCCGCTGGGTCTGGCGCAACGGAAGAGGGCCTCACCTCGAGGGGAGGCAGGCACCTCAGGCTTCCTCTGCGTTTCGGACTCCGACCGCAGGGTCCCTGCAGAGTTGGGACAGGAGAGTCAGGCCTCGTCTTGTCTGAGGAAGGGAACCCCGCTGGCCTCTCGAGTTGCTCAGGGGGTCTCAGGCCCCTCGTCGAGCTGTGTGTGGAACCCGCGGGTCTTTGCGGACGATGCACGGGGGTGGCAATGCCCCTTCGTGTTGTGCCTTCACCCACAGGGTTGCCTTCGAAGAGGGGTCCGGGCCTCGGGTCCTTCTCAAGAGCGGACCGGGGAATCGGGGGCGTTCGGCCTGCGGCCCCACCCACGTGGCTCGTCTCGAATTTCCTCGTGAGACCGGCCTCATCCTGAGGTGCGCCGGGAAGGCCGGGAACCCCTTCCAGACCACGCAGGGGAATCGCCTCTCCTGTCGCGATCAGGAGGGGAGAAGGGGCTCAGAGGAAGCGGTGCCGGGACCCTCGGTGTTCCCCTCGGGGGAACCCGGCGTGTCGGGGGACTTTTGGGGGTCGCAGGAAGGCTGTCAGGGACCGTCTCGCCCTTCAGGGCGGAACAGGGGACTTCCCTTGAGACGCCGTCGCGGGCAAGGGCCTCATCTTGCCAAGCGGTGGGAACCACGTGGTTTTTCTCGAGTTGCGGCGGCATTCTCGAGTTACGACGGGGATCTCAGCCTTCCCCTTGGGTTGGCCCTGGGAAGCCCAATCTTCCCCTCGGGTTGCGAGGGAAACCTGGGGGTGGCGCTCGAGTCACTGCAGGGCCTAAGAGACCTCACCTAAGCGTGTGTCCGGGACCTAATTTTCCTCTCCAGGGAAGGCAGGGATCTCGGGGTTGCATTCCAGGCTCCCCCGGGGAGTCAGGCCTCGTCTCGAGGGGAAGCCAAGGACTCCGCTCTCCTCTCGAGTCGCGACGCGGGTCTCTTGGAGCCCCCTGAGCGGCCTCAAGGGAGTCCAGCCTCCTCTTCCGTTTGGAGAGAGGACCCGGGATTGCTCTCCAGGCCATGCAGGAAGAGAAGGCCCTCAGCTCGCGAGGACGGGGGCGTCTCAGGGGTTTCCTCGAGCTGCGGCGCCCGTGGGGGTTTTCTCCCGAGGCACGACGAGGATCTCAGGGAGCCTCTCGTGCGGCGCCAGGGAAGTCAGGTCTCCATGCGCGTGGCGAGGGGGAGCGCGTCCTGGCTCTCGAGTCACGGGAGGGGACTAGGGCCTCGAGACGCGTTGAAGAAGGACACTCGAGGTCTTTGTCGGGGGGCGGCGGGAAACCCTCGTGTCCCTCGCCTTCTGCCGGGGACCTTAGGGAACTTCCCAGGGTGCCTCTGAGAGGCGAGGGATCCTGTGGAGGTGGCGGGGCCCCTCGGGACTCCGCTGGGTCTGGCGCAACGGAAGAGGGCCTCACCTCGAGGGGAGGCAGGCACCTCAGGCTTCCTCTGCGTTTCGGACTCCGACCGCAGGGTCCCTGCAGAGTTGGGACAGGAGAGTCAGGCCTCGTCTTGTCTGAGGAAGGGAACCCCGCTGGCCTCTCGAGTTGCTCAGGGGGTCTCAGGCCCCTCGTCGAGCTGTGTGTGGAACCCGCGGGTCTTTGCGGACGATGCACGGGGGTGGCAGTGCCCCTTCGTGTTGTGCCTTCAGCCACAGGGTTGCCTTCGAAGAGGGGTCCGGGCCTCGGGTCCTTCTCAAGAGCGGACCGGGGAATCGGGGGCGTTCGGCCTGCGGCCCCACCCACGTGGCTCGTCTCGAATTTCCTCGTGAGACCGGCCTCATCCTGAGGTGCGCCGGGAAGGCCGGGAACCCCTTCCAGACCACGCAGGGGAATCGCCTCTCCTGTCGCGATCAGGAGGGGAGAAGGGGCTCAGAGGAAGCGGTGCCGGGACCCTCGGTGTTCCCCTCGGGGGAACCCGGCGTGTCGGGGGACTTTTGGGGGTCGCAGGAAGGCTGTCAGGGACCGTCTCGCCCTTCAGGGCGGAACAGGGGACTTCCCTTGAGACGCCGTCGCGGGCAAGGGCCTCATCTTGCCAAGCGGTGGGAACCACGTGGTTTTTCTCGAGTTGCGGCGGCATTCTCGAGTTACGACGGGGATCTCAGCCTTCCCCTTGGGTTGGCCCTGGGAAGCCCAATCTTCCCCTCGGGTTGCGAGGGAAACCTGGGGGTGGCGCTCGAGTCACTGCAGGGCCTAAGAGACCTCACCTAAGCGTGTGTCCGGGACCTAATTTTCCTCTCCAGGGAAGGCAGGGATCTCGGGGTTGCATTCCAGGCTCCCCCGGGGAGTCAGGCCTCGTCTCGAGGGGAAGCCAAGGACTCCGCTCTCCTCTCGAGTCGCGACGCGGGTCTCTTGGAGCCCCCTGAGCGGCCTCAAGGGAGTCCAGCCTCCTCTTCCGTTTGGAGAGAGGACCCGGGATTGCTCTCCAGGCCATGCAGGAAGAGAAGGCCCTCAGCTCGCGAGGACGGGGGCGTCTCAGGGGTTTCCTCGAGCTGCGGCGCCCGTGGGGGTTTTCTCCCGAGGCACGACGAGGATCTCAGGGAGCCTCTCGTGCGGCGCCAGGGAAGTCAGGTCTCCATGCGCGTGGCGAGGGGGAGCGCGTCCTGGCTCTCGAGTCACGGGAGGGGACTAGGGCCTCGAGACGCGTTGAAGAAGGACTCTCGAGGTCTTTCTCGGGGGGCGGCGGGAAACCCTCGTGTCCCTCGCCTTCTGCCGGGGACCTTAGGGAACTTCCCAGGGTGCCTCTGAGAGGCGAGGGATCCTGTGGAGGTGGCGGGGCCCCTCGGGACTCCGCTGGGTCTGGCGCAACGGAAGAGGGCCTCACCTCGAGGGGAGGCAGGCACCTCAGGCTTCCTCTGCGTTTCGGACTCCGACCGCAGGGTCCCTGCAGAGTTGGGACAGGAGAGTCAGGCCTCGTCTTGTCTGAGGAAGGGAACCCCGCTGGCCTCTCGAGTTGCTCAGGGGGTCTCAGGCCCCTCGTCGAGCTGTGTGTGGAACCCGCGGGTCTTTGCGGACGATGCACGGGGGTGGCAGTGCCCCTTCGTGTTGTGCCTTCACCCACAGGGTTGCCTTCGAAGAGGGGTCCGGGCCTCGGGTCCTTCTCAAGAGCGGACCGGGGAATCGGGGGCGTTCGGCCTGCGGCCCCACCCACGTGGCTCGTCTCGAATTTCCTCGTGAGACCGGCCTCATCCTGAGGTGCGCCGGGAAGGCCGGGAACCCCTTCCAGACCACGCAGGGGAATCGCCTCTCCTGTCGCGATCAGGAGGGGAGAAGGGGCTCAGAGGAAGCGGTGCCGGGACCCTCGGTGTTCCCCTCGGGGGAACCCGGCGTGTCGGGGGACTTTTGGGGGTCGCAGGAAGGCTGTCAGGGACCGTCTCGCCCTTCAGGGCGGAACAGGGGACTTCCCTTGAGACGCCGTCGCGGGCAAGGGCCTCATCTTGCCAAGCGGTGGGAACCACGTGGTTTTTCTCGAGTTGCGGCGGCATTCTCGAGTTACGACGGGGATCTCAGCCTTCCCCTTGGGTTGGCCCTGGGAAGCCCAATCTTCCCCTCGGGTTGCGAGGGAAACCTGGGGGTGGCGCTCGAGTCACTGCAGGGCCTAAGAGACCTCACCTAAGCGTGTGTCCGGGACCTAATTTTCCTCTCCAGGGAAGGCAGGGATCTCGGGGTTGCATTCCAGGCTCCCCCGGGGAGTCAGGCCTCGTCTCGAGGGGAAGCCAAGGACTCCGCTCTCCTCTCGAGTCGCGACGCGGGTCTCTTGGAGCCCCCTGAGCGGCCTCAAGGGAGTCCAGCCTCCTCTTCCGTTTGGAGAGAGGACCCGGGATTGCTCTCCAGGCCATGCAGGAAGAGAAGGCCCTCAGCTCGCGAGGACGGGGGCGTCTCAGGGGTTTCCTCGAGCTGCGGCGCCCGTGGGGGTTTTCTCCCGAGGCACGACGAGGATCTCAGGGAGCCTCTCGTGCGGCGCCAGGGAAGTCAGGTCTCCATGCGCGTGGCGAGGGGGAGCGCGTCCTGGCTCTCGAGTCATGGGAGGGGACTAGGGCCTCGAGACGCGTTGAAGAAGGACTCTCGAGGTCTTTGTCGGGGGGCGGCGGGAAACCCTCGTGTCCCTCGCCTTCTGCCGGGGACCTTAGGGAACTTCCCAGGGTGCCTCTGAGAGGCGAGGGATCCTGTGGAGGTGGCGGGGCCCCTCGGGACTCCGCTGGGTCTGGCGCAACGGAAGAGGGCCTCACCTCGAGGGGAGGCAGGCACCTCAGGCTTCCTCTGCGTTTCGGACTCCGACCGCAGGGTCCCTGCAGAGTTGGGACAGGAGAGTCAGGCCTCGTCTTGTCTGAGGAAGGGAACCCCGCTGGCCTCTCGAGTTGCTCAGGGGGTCTCAGGCCCCTCGTCGAGCTGTGTTTGGAACCCGCGGGTCTTTGCGGACGATGCACGGGGGTGGCAGTGCCCCTTCGTGTTGTGCCTTCACCCACAGGGTTGCCTTCGAAGAGGGGTCCGGGCCTCGGGTCCTTCTCAAGAGCGGACCGGGGAATCGGGGGCGTTCGGCCTGCGGCCCCACCCACGTGGCTCGTCTCGAATTTCCTCGTGAGACCGGCCTCATCCTGAGGTGCGCCGGGAAGGCCGGGAACCCCTTCCAGACCACGCAGGGGAATCGCCTCTCCTGTCGCGATCAGGAGGGGAGAAGGGGCTCAGAGGAAGCGGTGCCGGGACCCTCGGTGTTCCCCTCGGGGGAACCCGGCGTGTCGGGGGACTTTTGGGGGTCGCAGGAAGGCTGTCAGGGACCGTCTCGCCCTTCAGGGCGGAACAGGGGACTTCCCTTGAGACGCCGTCGCGGGCAAGGGCCTCATCTTGCCAAGCGGTGGGAACCACGTGGTTTTTCTCGAGTTGCGGCGGCATTCTCGAGTTACGACGGGGATCTCAGCCTTCCCCTTGGGTTGGCCCTGGGAAGCCCAATCTTCCCCTCGGGTTGCGAGGGAAACCTGGGGGTGGCGCTCGAGTCACTGCAGGGCCTAAGAGACCTCACCTAAGCGTGTGTCCGGGACCTAATTTTCCTCTCCAGGGAAGGCAGGGATCTCGGGGTTGCATTCCAGGCTCCCCCGGGGAGTCAGGCCTCGTCTCGAGGGGAAGCCAAGGACTCCGCTCTCCTCTCGAGTCGCGACGCGGGTCTCTTGGAGCCCCCTGAGCGGCCTCAAGGGAGTCCAGCCTCCTCTTCCGTTTGGAGAGAGGACCCGGGATTGCTCTCCAGGCCATGCAGGAAGAGAAGGCCCTCAGCTCGCGAGGACGGGGGCGTCTCAGGGGTTTCCTCGAGCTGCGGCGCCCGTGGGGGTTTTCTCCCGAGGCACGACGAGGATCTCAGGGAGCCTCTCGTGCGGCGCCAGGGAAGTCAGGTCTCCATGCGCGTGGCGAGGGGGAGCGCGTCCTGGCTCTCGAGTCACGGGAGGGGACTAGGGCCTCGAGACGCGTTGAAGAAGGACTCTCGAGGTCTTTGTCGGGGGGCGGCGGGAAACCCTCGTGTCCCTCGCCTTCTGCCGGGGACCTTAGGGAACTTCCCAGGGTGCCTCTGAGAGGCGAGGGATCCTGTGGAGGTGGCGGGGCCCCTCGGGACTCCGCTGGGTCTGGCGCAACGGAAGAGGGCCTCACCTCGAGGGGAGGCAGGCACCTCAGGCTTCCTCTGCGTTTCGGACTCCGACCGCAGGGTCCCTGCAGAGTTGGGACAGGAGAGTCAGGCCTCGTCTTGTCTGAGGAAGGGAACCCCGCCGGCCTCTCGAGTTGCTCAGGGGGTCTCAGGCCCCTCGTCGAGCTGTGTGTGGAACCCGCGGGTCTTTGCGGACGATGCACGGGGGTGGCAGTGCCCCTTCGTGTTGTGCCTTCACCCACAGGGTTGCCTTCGAAGAGGGGTCCGGGCCTCGGGTCCTTCTCAAGAGCGGACCGGGGAATCGGGGGCGTTCGGCCTGCGGCCCCACCCACGTGGCTCGTCTCGAATTTCCTCGTGAGACCGGCCTCATCCTGAGGTGCGCCGGGAAGGCCGGGAACCCCTTCCAGACCACGCAGGGGAATCGCCTCTCCTGTCGCGATCAGGAGGGGAGAAGGGGCTCAGAGGAAGCGGTGCCGGGACCCTCGGTGTTCCCCTCGGGGGAACCCGGCGTGTCGGGGGACTTTTGGGGGTCGCAGGAAGGCTGTCAGGGACCGTCTCGCCCTTCAGGGCGGAACAGGGGACTTCCCTTGAGACGCCGTCGCGGGCAAGGGCCTCATCTTGCCAAGCGGTGGGAACCACGTGGTTTTTCTCGAGTTGCGGCGGCATTCTCGAGTTACGACGGGGATCTCAGCCTTCCCCTTGGGTTGGCCCTGGGAAGCCCAATCTTCCCCTCGGGTTGCGAGGGAAACCTGGGGGTGGCGCTCGAGTCACTGCAGGGCCTAAGAGACCTCACCTAAGCGTGTGTCCGGGACCTAATTTTCCTCTCCAGGGAAGGCAGGGATCTCGGGGTTGCATTCCAGGCTCCCCCGGGGAGTCAGGCCTCGTCTCGAGGGGAAGCCAAGGACTCCGCTCTCCTCTCGAGTCGCGACGCGGGTCTCTTGGAGCCCCCTGAGCGGCCTCAAGGGAGTCCAGCCTCCTCTTCCGTTTGGAGAGAGGACCCGGGATTGCTCTCCAGGCCATGCAGGAAGAGAAGGCCCTCAGCTCGCGAGGACGGGGGCGTCTCAGGGGTTTCCTCGAGCTGCGGCGCCCGTGGGGGTTTTCTCCCGAGGCACGACGAGGATCTCAGGGAGCCTCTCGTGCGGCGCCAGGGAAGTCAGGTCTCCATGCGCGTGGCGAGGGGGAGCGCGTCCTGGCTCTCGAGTCACGGGAGGGGACTAGGGCCTCGAGACGCGTTGAAGAAGGACTCTCGAGGTCTTTCTCGGGGGGCGGCGGGAAACCCTCGTGTCCCTCGCCTTCTGCCGGGGACCTTAGGGAACTTCCCAGGGTGCCTCTGAGAGGCGAGGGATCCTGTGGAGGTGGCGGGGCCCCTCGGGACTCCGCTGGGTCTGGCGCAACGGAAGAGGGCCTCACCTCGAGGGGAGGCAGGCACCTCAGGCTTCCTCTGCGTTTCGGACTCCGACCGCAGGGTCCCTGCAGAGTTGGGACAGGAGAGTCAGGCCTCGTCTTGTCTGAGGAAGGGAACCCCGCTGGCCTCTCGAGTTGCTCAGGGGGTCTCAGGCCCCTCGTCGAGCTGTGTGTGGAACCCGCGGGTCTTTGCGGACGATGCACGGGGGTGGCAGTGCCCCTTCGTGTTGTGCCTTCACCCACAGGGTTGCCTTCGAAGAGGGGTCCGGGCCTCGGGTCCTTCTCAAGAGCGGACCGGGGAATCGGGGGCGTTCGGCCTGCGGCCCCACCCACGTGGCTCGTCTCGAATTTCCTCGTGAGACCGGCCTCATCCTGAGGTGCGCCGGGAAGGCCGGGAACCCCTTCCAGACCACGCAGGGGAATCGCCTCTCCTGTCGCGATCAGGAGGGGAGAAGGGGCTCAGAGGAAGCGGTGCCGGGACCCTCGGTGTTCCCCTCGGGGGAACCCGGCGTGTCGGGGGACTTTTGGGGGTCGCAGGAAGGCTGTCAGGGACCGTCTCGCCCTTCAGGGCGGAACAGGGGACTTCCCTTGAGACGCCGTCGCGGGCAAGGGCCTCATCTTGCCAAGCGGTGGGAACCACGTGGTTTTTCTCGAGTTGCGGCGGCATTCTCGAGTTACGACGGGGATCTCAGCCTTCCCCTTGGGTTGGCCCTGGGAAGCCCAATCTTCCCCTCGGGTTGCGAGGGAAACCTGGGGGTGGCGCTCGAGTCACTGCAGGGCCTAAGAGACCTCACCTAAGCGTGTGTCCGGGACCTAATTTTCCTCTCCAGGGAAGGCAGGGATCTCGGGGTTGCATTCCAGGCTCCCCCGGGGAGTCAGGCCTCGTCTCGAGGGGAAGCCAAGGACTCCGCTCTCCTCTCGAGTCGCGACGCGTGTCTCTTGGAGCCCCCTGAGCGGCCTCAAGGGAGTCCAGCCTCCTCTTCCGTTTGGAGAGAGGACCCGGGATTGCTCTCCAGGCCATGCAGGAAGAGAAGGCCCTCAGCTCGCGAGGACGGGGGCGTCTCAGGGGTTTCCTCGAGCTGCGGCGCCCGTGGGGGTTTTCTCCCGAGGCACGACGAGGATCTCAGGGAGCCTCTCGTGCGGCGCCAGGGAAGTCAGGTCTCCATGCGCGTGGCGAGGGGGAGCGCGTCCTGGCTCTCGAGTCACGGGAGGGGACTAGGGCCTCGAGACGCGTTGAAGAAGGACTCTCGAGGTCTTTGTCGGGGGGCGGCGGGAAACCCTCGTGTCCCTCGCCTTCTGCCGGGGACCTTAGGGAACTTCCCAGGGTGCCTCTGAGAGGCGAGGGATCCTGTGGAGGTGGCGGGGCCCCTCGTGACTCCGCTGGGTCTGGCGCAACGGAAGAGGGCCTCACCTCGAGGGGAGGCAGGCACCTCAGGCTTCCTCTGCGTTTCGGACTCCGACCGCAGGGTCCCTGCAGAGTTGGGACAGGAGAGTCAGGCCTCGTCTTGTCTGAGGAAGGGAACCCCGCTGGCCTCTCGAGTTGCTCAGGGGGTCTCAGGCCCCTCGTCGAGCTGCGTGTGGAACCCGCGGGTCTTTGCGGACGATGCACGGGGGTGGCAGTGCCCCTTCGTGTTGTGCCTTCACCCACAGGGTTGCCTTCGAAGAGGGGTCCGGGCCTCGGGTCCTTCTCAAGAGCGGACCGGGGAATCGGGGGCGTTCGGCCTGCGGCCCCACCCACGTGGCTCGTCTCGAATTTCCTCGTGAGACCGGCCTCATCCTGAGGTGCGCCGGGAAGGCCGGGAACCCCTTCCAGACCACGCAGGGGAATCGCCTCTCCTGTCGCGATCAGGAGGGGAGAAGGGGCTCAGAGGAAGCGGTGCCGGGACCCTCGGTGTTCCCCTCGGGGGAACCCGGCGTGTCGGGGGACTTTTGGGGGTCGCAGGAAGGCTGTCAGGGACCGTCTCGCCCTTCAGGGCGGAACAGGGGACTTCCCTTGAGACGCCGTCGCGGGCAAGGGCCTCATCTTGCCAAGCGGTGGGAACCACGTGGTTTTTCTCGAGTTGCGGCGGCATTCTCGAGTTACGACGGGGATCTCAGCCTTCCCCTTGGGTTGGCCCTGGGAAGCCCAATCTTCCCCTCGGGTTGCGAGGGAAAGCTGGGGGTGGCGCTCGAGTCACTGCAGGGCCTAAGAGACCTCACCTAAGCGTGTGTCCGGGACCTAATTTTCCTCTCCAGGGAAGGCAGGGATCTCGGGGTTGCATTCCAGGCTCCCCCGGGGAGTCAGGCCTCGTCTCGAGGGGAAGCCAAGGACTCCGCTCTCCTCTCGAGTCGCGACGCGGGTCTCTTGGAGCCCCCTGAGCGGCCTCAAGGGAGTCCAGCCTCCTCTTCCGTTTGGAGAGAGGACCCGGGATTGCTCTCCAGGCCATGCAGGAAGAGAAGGCCCTCGGCTCGCGAGGACGGGGGCGTCTCAGGGGTTTCCTCGAGCTGCGGCGCCCGTGGGGGTTTTCTCCCGAGGCACGACGAGGATCTCAGGGAGCCTCTCGTGCAGCGCCAGGGAAGTCAGGTCTCCATGCGCGTGGCGAGGGGGAGCGCGTCCTGGCTCTCGAGTCACGGGAGGGGACTAGGGCCTCGAGACGCGTTGAAGAAGGACTCTCGAGGTATTTCTCGGCGGGCGGCGGGAAACCCTCGTGTCCCTCGCCTTCTGCCGGGGACCTTAGGGAACTTCCCAGGGTGCCTCTGAGAGGCGAGGGATCCTGTGGAGGTGGCGGGGCCCCTCGGGACTCCGCTGGGTCTGGCGCAACGGAAGAGGGCCTCACCTCGAGGGGAGGCAGGCACCTCAGGCTTCCTCTGCGTTTCGGACTCCGACCGCAGGGTCCCTGCAGAGTTGGGACAGGAGAGTCAGGCCTCGTCTTGTCTGAGGAAGGGAACCCCGCTGGCCTCTCGAGTTGCTCAGGGGGTCTCAGGCCCCTCGTCGAGCTGTGTGTGGAACCCGCGGGTCTTTGCGGACGATGCACGGGGGTGGCAGTGCCCCTTCGTGTTGTGCCTTCACCCACAGGGTTGCCTTCGAAGAGGGGTCCGGGCCTCGGGTCCTTCTCAAGAGCGGACCGGGGAATCGGGGGCGTTCGGCCTGCGGCCCCACCCACGTGGCTCGTCTCGAATTTCCTCGTGAGACCGGCCTCATCCTGAGGTGCGCCGGGAAGGCCGGGAACCCCTTCCAGACCACGCAGGGGAATCGCCTCTCCTTTCACGATCAGGAGGGGAGAAGGGGCTCAGAGGAAGCGGTGCCGGGACCCTCGGTGTTCCCCTCGGGGGAACCCGGCGTGTCGGGGGACTTTTGGGGGTCGCAGGAAGGCTGTCAGGGACCGTCTCGCCCTTCAGGGCGGAACAGGGGACTTCCCTTGAGACGCCGTCGCGGGCAAGGGCCTCATCTTGCCAAGCGGTGGGAACCACGTGGTTTTTCTCGAGTTGCGGCGGCATTCTCGAGTTACGACGGGGATCTCAGCCTTCCCCTTGGGTTGGCCCTGGGAAGCCCAATCTTCCCCTCGGGTTGCGAGGGAAACCTGGGGGTGGCGCTCGAGTCACTGCAGGGCCTAAGAGACCTCACCTAAGCGTGTGTCCGGGACCTAATTTTCCTCTCCAGGGAAGGCAGGGATCTCGGGGTTGCATTCCAGGCTCCCCCGGGGAGTCAGGCCTCGTCTCGAGGGGAAGCCAAGGACTCCGCTCTCCTCTCGAGTCGCGACGCGGGTCTCTTGGAGCCCCCTGAGCGGCCTCAAGGGAGTCCAGCCTCCTCTTCCGTTTGGAGAGAGGACCCGGGATTGCTCTCCAGGCCATGCAGGAAAAGAAGGCCCTCAGCTCGCGAGGACGGGGGCGTCTCAGGGGTTTCCTCGAGCTGCGGCGCCCGTGGGGGTTTTCTCCCGAGGCACGACGAGGATCTCAGGGAGCCTCTCGTGCGGCGCCAGGGAAGTCAGGTCTCCATGCGCGTGGCGAGGGGGAGCGCGTCCTGGCTCTCGAGTCACGGGAGGGGACTAGGGCCTCGAGACGCGTTGAAGAAGGACTCTCGAGGTCTTTGTCGGGGGGCGGCGGGAAACCCTCGTGTCCCTCGCCTTCTGCCGGGGACCTTAGGGAACTTCCCAGGGTGCCTCTGAGAGGCGAGGGATCCTGTGGAGGTGGCGGGGCCCCTCGGGACTCCGCTGGGTCTGGCGCAACGGAAGAGGGCCTCACCTCGAGGGGAGGCAGGCACCTCAGGCTTCCTCTGCGTTTCGGACTCCGACCGCAGGGTCCCTGCAGAGTTGGGACAGGAGAGTCAGGCCTCGTCTTGTCTGAGGAAGGGAACCCCGCTGGCCTCTCGAGTTGCTCAGGGGGTCTCAGGCCCCTCGTCGAGCTGTGTGTGGAACCCGCGGGTCTTTGCGGACGATGCACGGGGGTGGCAGTGCCCCTTCGTGTTGTGCCTTCACCCACAGGGTTGCCTTCGAAGAGGGGTCCGGGCCTCGGGTCCTTCTCAAGAGCGGACCGGGGAATCGGGGGCGTTCGGCCTGCGGCCCCACCCACGTGGCTCGTCTCGAATTTCCTCGTGAGACCGGCCTCATCCTGAGGTGCGCCGGGAAGGCCGGGAACCCCTTCCAGACCACGCAGGGGAATCGCCTCTCCTGTCGCGATCAGGAGGGGAGAAGGGGCTCAGAGGAAGCGGTGCCGGGACCCTCGGTGTTCCCCTCGGGGGAACCCGGCGTGTCGGGGGACTTTTGGGGGTCGCAGGAAGGCTGTCAGGGACCGTCTCGCCCTTCAGGGCGGAACAGGGGACTTCCCTTGAGACGCCGTCGCGGGCAAGGGCCTCATCTTGCCAAGCGGTGGGAACCACGTGGTTTTTCTCGAGTTGCGGCGGCATTCTCGAGTTACGACGGGGATCTCAGCCTTCCCCTTGGGTTGGCCCTGGGAAGCCCAATCTTCCCCTCGGGTTGCGAGGGAAAGCTGGGGGTGGCGCTCGAGTCACTGCAGGGCCTAAGAGACCTCACCTAAGCGTGTGTCCGGGACCTAATTTTCCTCTCCAGGGAAGGCAGGGATCTCGGGGTTGCATTCCAGGCTCCCCCGGGGAGTCAGGCCTCGTCTCGAGGGGAAGCCAAGGACTCCGCTCTCCTCTCGAGTCGCGACGCGGGTCTCTTGGAGCCCCCTGAGCGGCCTCAAGGGAGTCCAGCCTCCTCTTCCGTTTGGAGAGAGGACCCGGGATTGCTCTCCAGGCCATGCAGGAAAAGAAGGCCCTCAGCTCGCGAGGACGGGGGCGTCTCAGGGGTTTCCTCGAGCTGCGGCGCCCGTGGGGGTTTTCTCCCGAGGCACGACGAGGATCTCAGGGAGCCTCTCGTGCGGCGCCAGGGAAGTCAGGTCTCCATGCGCGTGGCGAGGGGGAGCGCGTCCTGGCTCTCGAGTCACGGGAGGGGACTAGGGCCTCGAGACGCGTTGAAGAAGGACTCTCGAGGTCTTTGTCGGGGGGCGGCGGGAAACCCTCGTGTCCCTCGCCTTCTGCCGGGGACCTTAGGGAACTTCCCAGGGTGCCTCTGAGAGGCGAGGGATCCTGTGGAGGTGGCGGGGCCCCTCGGGACTCCGCTGGGTCTGGCGCAACGGAAGAGGGCCTCACCTCGAGGGGAGGCAGGCACCTCAGGCTTCCTCTGCGTTTCGGACTCCGACCGCAGGGTCCCTGCAGAGTTGGGACAGGAGAGTCAGGCCTCGTCTTGTCTGAGGAAGGGAACCCCGCTGGCCTCTCGAGTTGCTCAGGGGGTCTCAGGCCCCTCGTCGAGCTGTGTGTGGAACCCGCGGGTCTTTGCGGACGATGCACGGGGGTGGCAGTGCCCCTTCGTGTTGTGCCTTCACCCACAGGGTTGCCTTCGAAGAGGGGTCCGGGCCTCGGGTCCTTCTCAAGAGCGGACCGGGGAATCGGGGGCGTTCGGCCTGCGGCCCCACCCACGTGGCTCGTCTCGAATTTCCTCGTGAGACCGGCCTCATCCTGAGGTGCGCCGGGAAGGCCGGGAACCCCTTCCAGACCACGCAGGGGAATCGCCTCTCCTGTCGCGATCAGGAGGGGAGAAGGGGCTCAGAGGAAGCGGTGCCGGGACCCTCGGTGTTCCCCTCGGGGGAACCCGGCGTGTCGGGGGACTTTTGGGGGTCGCAGGAAGGCTGTCAGGGACCGTCTCGCCCTTCAGGGCGGAACAGGGGACTTCCCTTGAGACGCCGTCGCGGGCAAGGGCCTCATCTTGCCAAGCGGTGGGAACCACGTGGTTTTTCTCGAGTTGCGGCGGCATTCTCGAGTTACGACGGGGATCTCAGCCTTCCCCTTGGGTTGGCCCTGGGAAGCCCAATCTTCCCCTCGGGTTGCGAGGGAAAGCTGGGGGTGGCGCTCGAGTCACTGCAGGGCCTAAGAGACCTCACCTAAGCGTGTGTCCGGGACCTAATTTTCCTCTCCAGGGAAGGCAGGGATCTCGGGGTTGCATTCCAGGCTCCCCCGGGGAGTCAGGCCTCGTCTCGAGGGGAAGCCAAGGACTCCGCTCTCCTCTCGAGTCGCGACGCGGGTCTCTTGGAGCCCCCTGAGCGGCCTCAAGGGAGTCCAGCCTCCTCTTCCGTTTGGAGAGAGGACCCGGGATTGCTCTCCAGGCCATGCAGGAAAAGAAGGCCCTCAGCTCGCGAGGACGGGGGCGTCTCCGGGGTTTCCTCGAGCTGCGGCGCCCGTGGGGGTTTTCTCCCGAGGCACGACGAGGATCTCAGGGAGCCTCTCGTGCGGCGCCAGGGAAGTCAGGTCTCCATGCGCGTGGCGAGGGGGAGCGCGTCCTGGCTCTCGAGTCACGGGAGGGGACTAGGGCCTCGAGACGCGTTGAAGAAGGACTCTCGAGGTCTTTGTCGGGGGGCGGCGGGAAACCCTCGTGTCCCTCGCCTTCTGCCGGGGACCTTAGGGAACTTCCCAGGGTGCCTCTGAGAGGCGAGGGATCCTGTGGAGGTGGCGGGGCCCCTCGGGACTCCGCTGGGTCTGGCGCAACGGAAGAGGGCCTCACCTCGAGGGGAGGCAGGCACCTCAGGCTTCCTCTGCGTTTCGGACTCCGACCGCAGGGTCCCTGCAGAGTTGGGACAGGAGAGTCAGGCCTCGTCTTGTCCGAGGAAGGGAACCCCGCCGGCCTCTCGAGTTGCTCAGGGGGTCTCAGGCCCCTCGTCGAGCTGTGTGTGGAACCCGCGGGTCTTTGCGGACGATGCACGGGGGTGGCAGTGCCCCTTCGTGTTGTGCCTTCACCCACAGGGTTGCCTTCGAAGAGGGGTCCGGGCCTCGGGTCCTTCTCAAGAGCGGACCGGGGAATCGGGGGCGTTCGGCCTGCGGCCCCACCCACGTGGCTCGTCTCGAATTTCCTCGTGAGACCGGCCTCATCCTGAGGTGCGCCGGGAAGGCCGGGAACCCCTTCCAGACCACGCAGGGGAATCGCCTCTCCTGTCGCGATCAGGAGGGGAGAAGGGGCTCAGAGGAAGCGGTGCCGGGACCCTCGGTGTTCCCCTCGGGGGAACCCGGCGTGTCGGGGGACTTTTGGGGGTCGCAGGAAGGCTGTCAGGGACCGTCTCGCCCTTCAGGGCGGAACAGGGGACTTCCCTTGAGACGCCGTCGCGGGCAAGGGCCTCATCTTGCCAAGCGGTGGGAACCACGTGGTTTTTCTCGAGTTGCGGCGGCATTCTCGAGTTACGACGGGGATCTCAGCCTTCCCCTTGGGTTGGCCCTGGGAAGCCCAATCTTCCCCTCGGGTTGCGAGGGAAACCTGGGGGTGGCGCTCGAGTCACTGCAGGGCCTAAGAGACCTCACCTAAGCGTGTGTCCGGGACCTAATTTTCCTCTCCAGGGAAGGCAGGGATCTCGGGGTTGCATTCCAGGCTCCCCCGGGGAGTCAGGCCTCGTCTCGAGGGGAAGCCAAGGACTCCGCTCTCCTCTCGAGTCGGGACGCGGGTCTCTTGGAGCCCCCTGAGCGGCCTCAAGGGAGTCCAGCCTCCTCTTCCGTTTGGAGAGAGGACCCGGGATTGCTCTCCAGGCCATGCAGGAAAAGAAGGCCCTCAGCTCGCGAGGACGGGGGCGTCTCAGGGGTTTCCTCGAGCTGCGGCGCCCGTGGGGGTTTTCTCCCGAGGCACGACGAGGATCTCAGGGAGCCTCTCGTGCGGCGCCAGGGAAGTCAGGTCTCCATGCGCGTGGCGAGGGGGAGCGCGTCCTGGCTCTCGAGTCACGGGAGGGGACTAGGGCCTCGAGACGCGTTGAAGAAGGACTCTCGAGGTCTTTGTCGGGGGGCGGCGGGAAACCCTCGTGTCCCTCGCCTTCTGCCGGGGACCTTAGGGAACTTCCCAGGGTGCCTCTGAGAGGCGAGGGATCCTGTGGAGGTGGCGGGGCCCCTCGGGACTCCGCTGGGTCTGGCGCAACGGAAGAGGGCCTCACCTCGAGGGGAGGCAGGCACCTCAGGCTTCCTCTGCGTTTCGGACTCCGACCGCAGGGTCCCTGCAGAGTTGGGACAGGAGAGTCAGGCCTCGTCTTGTCTGAGGAAGGGAACCCCGCTGGCCTCTCGAGTTGCTCAGGGGGTCTCAGGCCCCTCGTCGAGCTGTGTGTGGAACCCGCGGGTCTTTGCGGACGATGCACGGGGGTGGCAGTGCCCCTTCGTGTTGTGCCTTCACCCACAGGGTTGCCTTCGAAGAGGGGTCCGGGCCTCGGGTCCTTCTCAAGAGCGGACCGGGGAATCGGGGGCGTTCGGCCTGCGGCCCCACCCACGTGGCTCGTCTCGAATTTCCTCGTGAGACCGGCCTCATCCTGAGGTGCGCCGGGAAGGCCGGGAACCCCTTCCAGACCACGCAGGGGAATCGCCTCTCCTGTCGCGATCAGGAGGGGAGAAGGGGCTCAGAGGAAGCGGTGCCGGGACCCTCGGTGTTCCCCTCGGGGGAACCCGGCGTGTCGGGGGACTTTTGGGGGTCGCAGGAAGGCTGTCAGGGACCGTCTCGCCCTTCAGGGCGGAACAGGGGACTTCCCTTGAGACGCCGTCGCGGGCAAGGGCCTCATCTTGCCAAGCGGTGGGAACCACGTGGTTTTTCTCGAGTTGCGGCGGCATTCTCGAGTTACGACGGGGATCTCAGCCTTCCCCTTGGGTTGGCCCTGGGAAGCCCAATCTTCCCCTCGGGTTGCGAGGGAAAGCTGGGGGTGGCGCTCGAGTCACTGCAGGGCCTAAGAGACCTCACCTAAGCGTGTGTCCGGGACCTAATTTTCCTCTCCAGGGAAGGCAGGGATCTCGGGGTTGCATTCCAGGCTCCCCCGGGGAGTCAGGCCTCGTCTCGAGGGGAAGCCAAGGACTCCGCTCTCCTCTCGAGTCGCGACGCGGGTCTCTTGGAGCCCCCTGAGCGGCCTCAAGGGAGTCCAGCCTCCTCTTCCGTTTGGAGAGAGGACCCGGGATTGCTCTCCAGGCCATGCAGGAAAAGAAGGCCCTCAGCTCGCGAGGACGGGGGCGTCTCAGGGGTTTCCTCGAGCTGCGGCGCCCGTGGGGGTTTTCTCCCGAGGCACGACGAGGATCTCAGGGAGCCTCTCGTGCGGCGCCAGGGAAGTCAGGTCTCCATGCGCGTGGCGAGGGGGAGCGCGTCCTGGCTCTCGAGTCACGGGAGGGGACTAGGGCCTCGAGACGCGTTGAAGAAGGACTCTCGAGGTCTTTGTCGGGGGGCGGCGGGAAACCCTCGTGTCCCTCGCCTTCTGCCGGGGACCTTAGGGAACTTCCCAGGGTGCCTCTGAGAGGCGAGGGATCCTGTGGAGGTGGCGGGGCCCCTCGGGACTCCGCTGGGTCTGGCGCAACGGAAGAGGGCCTCACCTCGAGGGGAGGCAGGCACCTCAGGCTTCCTCTGCGTTTCGGACTCCGACCGCAGGGTCCCTGCAGAGTTGGGACAGGAGAGTCAGGCCTCGTCTTGTCTGAGGAAGGGAACCCCGCTGGCCTCTCGAGTTGCTCAGGGGGTCTCAGGCCCCTCGTCGAGCTGTGTGTGGAACCCGCGGGTCTTTGCGGACGATGCACGGGGGTGGCAGTGCCCCTTCGTGTTGTGCCTTCACCCACAGGGTTGCCTTCGAAGAGGGGTCCGGGCCTCGGGTCCTTCTCAAGAGCGGACCGGGGAATCGGGGGCGTTCGGCCTGCGGCCCCACCCACGTGGCTCGTCTCGAATTTCCTCGTGAGACCGGCCTCATCCTGAGGTGCGCCGGGAAGGCCGGGAACCCCTTCCAGACCACGCAGGGGAATCGCCTCTCCTGTCGCGATCAGGAGGGGAGAAGGGGCTCAGAGGAAGCGGTGCCGGGACCCTCGGTGTTCCCCTCGGGGGAACCCGGCGTGTCGGGGGACTTTTGGGGGTCGCAGGAAGGCTGTCAGGGACCGTCTCGCCCTTCAGGGCGGAACAGGGGACTTCCCTTGAGACGCCGTCGCGGGCAAGGGCCTCATCTTGCCAAGCGGTGGGAACCACGTGGTTTTTCTCGAGTTGCGGCGGCATTCTCGAGTTACGACGGGGATCTCAGCCTTCCCCTTGGGTTGGCCCTGGGAAGCCCAATCTTCCCCTCGGGTTGCGAGGGAAACCTGGGGGTGGCGCTCGAGTCACTGCAGGGCCTAAGAGACCTCACCTAAGCGTGTGTCCGGGACCTAATTTTCCTCTCCAGGGAAGGCAGGGATCTCGGGGTTGCATTCCAGGCTCCCCCGGGGAGTCAGGCCTCGTCTCGAGGGGAAGCCAAGGACTCCGCTCTCCTCTCGAGTCGCGACGCGGGTCTCTTGGAGCCCCCTGAGCGGCCTCAAGGGAGTCCAGCCTCCTCTTCCGTTTGGAGAGAGGACCCGGGATTGCTCTCCAGGCCATGCAGGAAAAGAAGGCCCTCAGCTCGCGAGGACGGGGGCGTCTCAGGGGTTTCCTCGAGCTGCGGCGCCCGTGGGGGTTTTCTCCCGAGGCACGACGAGGATCTCAGGGAGCCTCTCGTGCGGCGCCAGGGAAGTCAGGTCTCCATGCGCGTGGCGAGGGGGAGCGCGTCCTGGCTCTCGAGTCACGGGAGGGGACTAGGGCCTCGAGACGCGTTGAAGAAGGACTCTCGAGGTCTTTGTCGGGGGGCGGCGGGAAACCCTCGTGTCCCTCGCCTTCTGCCGGGGACCTTAGGGAACTTCCCAGGGTGCCTCTGAGAGGCGAGGGATCCTGTGGAGGTGGCAGGGCCCCTCGGGACTCCGCTGGGTCTGGCGCAACGGAAGAGGGCCTCACCTCGAGGGGAGGCAGGCACCTCAGGCTTCCTCTGCGTTTCGGACTCCGACCGCAGGGTCCCTGCAGAGTTGGGACAGGAGAGTCAGGCCTCGTCTTGTCTGAGGAAGGGAACCCCGCTGGCCTCTCGAGTTGCTCAGGGGGTCTCAGGCCCCTCGTCGAGCTGTGTGTGGAACCCGCGGGTCTTTGCGGACGATGCACGGGGGTGGCAGTGCCCCTTCGTGTTGTGCCTTCACCCACAGGGTTGCCTTCGAAGAGGGGTCCGGGCCTCGGGTCCTTCTCAAGAGCGGACCGGGGAATCGGGGGCGTTCGGCCTGCGGCCCCACCCACGTGGCTCGTCTCGAATTTCCTCGTGAGACCGGCCTCATCCTGAGGTGCGCCGGGAAGGCCGGGAACCCCTTCCAGACCACGCAGGGGAATCGCCTCTCCTGTCGCGATCAGGAGGGGAGAAGGGGCTCAGAGGAAGCGGTGCCGGGACCCTCGGTGTTCCCCTCGGGGGAACCCGGCGTGTCGGGGGACTTTTGGGGGTCGCAGGAAGGCTGTCAGGGACCGTCTCGCCCTTCAGGGCGGAACAGGGGACTTCCCTTGAGACGCCGTCGCGGGCAAGGGCCTCATCTTGCCAAGCGGTGGGAACCACGTGGTTTTTCTCGAGTTGCGGCGGCATTCTCGAGTTACGACGGGGATCTCAGCCTTCCCCTTGGGTTGGCCCTGGGAAGCCCAATCTTCCCCTCGGGTTGCGAGGGAAAGCTGGGGGTGGCGCTCGAGTCACTGCAGGGCCTAAGAGACCTCACCTAAGCGTGTGTCCGGGACCTAATTTTCCTCTCCAGGGAAGGCAGGGATCTCGGGGTTGCATTCCAGGCTCCCCCGGGGAGTCAGGCCTCGTCTCGAGGGGAAGCCAAGGACTCCGCTCTCCTCTCGAGTCGCGACGCGGGTCTCTTGGAGCCCCCTGAGCGGCCTCAAGGGAGTCCAGCCTCCTCTTCCGTTTGGAGAGAGGACCCGGGATTGCTCTCCAGGCCATGCAGGAAAAGAAGGCCCTCAGCTCGCGAGGACGGGGGCGTCTCAGGGGTTTCCTCGAGCTGCGGCGCCCGTGGGGGTTTTCTCCCGAGGCACGACGAGGATCTCAGGGAGCCTCTCGTGCGGCGCCAGGGAAGTCAGGTCTCCATGCGCGTGGCGAGGGGGAGCGCGTCCTGGCTCTCGAGTCACGGGAGGGGACTAGGGCCTCGAGACGCGTTGAAGAAGGACTCTCGAGGTCTTTGTCGGGGGGCGGCGGGAAACCCTCGTGTCCCTCGCCTTCTGCCGGGGACCTTAGGGAACTTCCCAGGGTGCCTCTGAGAGGCGAGGGATCCTGTGGAGGTGGCGGGGCCCCTCGGGACTCCGCTGGGTCTGGCGCAACGGAAGAGGGCCTCACCTCGAGGGGAGGCAGGCACCTCAGGCTTCCTCTGCGTTTCGGACTCCGACCGCAGGGTCCCTGCAGAGTTGGGACAGGAGAGTCAGGCCTCGTCTTGTCTGAGGAAGGGAACCCCGCTGGCCTCTCGAGTTGCTCAGGGGGTCTCAGGCCCCTCGTCGAGCTGTGTGTGGAACCCGCGGGTCTTTGCGGACGATGCACGGGGGTGGCAGTGCCCCTTCGTGTTGTGCCTTCACCCACAGGGTTGCCTTCGAAGAGGGGTCCGGGCCTCGGGTCCTTCTCAAGAGCGGACCGGGGAATCGGGGGCGTTCGGCCTGCGGCCCCACCCACGTGGCTCGTCTCGAATTTCCTCGTGAGACCGGCCTCATCCTGAGGTGCGCCGGGAAGGCCGGGAACCCCTTCCAGACCACGCAGGGGAATCGCCTCTCCTGTCGCGATCAGGAGGGGAGAAGGGGCTCAGAGGAAGCGGTGCCGGGACCCTCGGTGTTCCCCTCGGGGGAACCCGGCGTGTCGGGGGACTTTTGGGGGTCGCAGGAAGGCTGTCAGGGACCGTCTCGCCCTTCAGGGCGGAACAGGGGACTTCCCTTGAGACGCCGTCGCGGGCAAGGGCCTCATCTTGCCAAGCGGTGGGAACCACGTGGTTTTTCTCGAGTTGCGGCGGCATTCTCGAGTTACGACGGGGATCTCAGCCTTCCCCTTGGGTTGGCCCTGGGAAGCCCAATCTTCCCCTCGGGTTGCGAGGGAAAGCTGGGGGTGGCGCTCGAGTCACTGCAGGGCCGAAGAGACCTCACCTAAGCGTGTGTCCGGGACCTAATTTTCCTCTCCAGGGAAGGCAGGGATCTCGGGGTTGCATTCCAGGCTCCCCCGGGGAGTCAGGCCTCGTCTCGAGGGGAAGCCAAGGACTCCGCTCTCCTCTCGAGTCGCGACGCGGGTCTCTTGGAGCCCCCTGAGCGGCCTCAAGGGAGTCCAGCCTCCTCTTCCGTTTGGAGAGAGGACCCGGGATTGCTCTCCAGGCCATGCAGGAAAAGAAGGCCCTCAGCTCGCGAGGACGGGGGCGTCTCAGGGGTTTCCTCGAGCTGCGGCGCCCGTGGGGGTTTTCTCCCGAGGCACGACGAGGATCTCAGGGAGCCTCTCGTGCGGCGCCAGGGAAGTCAGGTCTCCATGCGCGTGGCGAGGGGGAGCGCGTCCTGGCTCTCGAGTCACGGGAGGGGACTAGGGCCTCGAGACGCGTTGAAGAAGGACTCTCGAGGTCTTTGTCGGGGGGCGGCGGGAAACCCTCGTGTCCCTCGCCTTCTGCCGGGGACCTTAGGGAACTTCCCAGGGTGCCTCTGAGAGGCGAGGGATCCTGTGGAGGTGGCGGGGCCCCTCGGGACTCCGCTGGGTCTGGCGCAACGGAAGAGGGCCTCACCTCGAGGGGAGGCAGGCACCTCAGGCTTCCTCTGCGTTTCGGACTCCGACCGCAGGGTCCCTGCAGAGTTGGGACAGGAGAGTCAGGCCTCGTCTTGTCTGAGGAAGGGAACCCCGCTGGCCTCTCGAGTTGCTCAGGGGGTCTCAGGCCCCTCGTCGAGCTGTGTGTGGAACCCGCGGGTCTTTGCGGACGATGCACGGGGGTGGCAGTGCCCCTTCGTGTTGTGCCTTCACCCACAGGGTTGCCTTCGAAGAGGGGTCCGGGCCTCGGGTCCTTCTCAAGAGCGGACCGGGGAATCGGGGGCGTTCGGCCTGCGGCCCCACCCACGTGGCTCGTCTCGAATTTCCTCGTGAGACCGGCCTCATCCTGAGGTGCGCCGGGAAGGCCGGGAACCCCTTCCAGACCACGCAGGGGAATCGCCTCTCCTGTCGCGATCAGGAGGGGAGAAGGGGCTCAGAGGAAGCGGTGCCGGGACCCTCGGTGTTCCCCTCGGGGGAACCCGGCGTGTCGGGGGACTTTTGGGGGTCGCAGGAAGGCTGTCAGGGACCGTCTCGCCCTTCAGGGCGGAACAGGGGACTTCCCTTGAGACGCCGTCGCGGGCAAGGGCCTCATCTTGCCAAGCGGTGGGAACCACGTGGTTTTTCTCGAGTTGCGGCGGCATTCTCGAGTTACGACGGGGATCTCAGCCTTCCCCTTGGGTTGGCCCTGGGAAGCCCAATCTTCCCCTCGGGTTGCGAGGGAAAGCTGGGGGTGGCGCTCGAGTCACTGCAGGGCCGAAGAGACCTCACCTAAGCGTGTGTCCGGGACCTAATTTTCCTCTCCAGGGAAGGCAGGGATCTCGGGGTTGCATTCCAGGCTCCCCCGGGGAGTCAGGCCTCGTCTCGAGGGGAAGCCAAGGACTCCGCTCTCCTCTCGAGTCGCGACGCGGGTCTCTTGGAGCCCCCTGAGCGGCCTCAAGGGAGTCCAGCCTCCTCTTCCGTTTGGAGAGAGGACCCGGGATTGCTCTCCAGGCCATGCAGGAAAAGAAGGCCCTCAGCTCGCGAGGACGGGGGCGTCTCAGGGGTTTCCTCGAGCTGCGGCGCCCGTGGGGGTTTTCTCCCGAGGCACGACGAGGATCTCAGGGAGCCTCTCGTGCGGCGCCAGGGAAGTCAGGTCTCCATGCGCGTGGCGAGGGGGAGCGCGTCCTGGCTCTCGAGTCACGGGAGGGGACTAGGGCCTCGAGACGCGTTGAAGAAGGACTCTCGAGGTCTTTGTCGGGGGGCGGCGGGAAACCCTCGTGTCCCTCGCCTTCTGCCGGGGACCTTAGGGAACTTCCCAGGGTGCCTCTGAGAGGCGAGGGATCCTGTGGAGGTGGCGGGGCCCCTCGGGACTCCGCTGGGTCTGGCGCAACGGAAGAGGGCCTCACCTCGAGGGGAGGCAGGCACCTCAGGCTTCCTCTGCGTTTCGGACTCCGACCGCAGGGTCCCTGCAGAGTTGGGACAGGAGAGTCAGGCCTCGTCTTGTCTGAGGAAGGGAACCCCGCTGGCCTCTCGAGTTGCTCAGGGGGTCTCAGGCCCCTCGTCGAGCTGTGTGTGGAACCCGCGGGTCTTTGCGGACGATGCACGGGGGTGGCAGTGCCCCTTCGTGTTGTGCCTTCACCCACAGGGTTGCCTTCGAAGAGGGGTCCGGGCCTCGGGTCCTTCTCAAGAGCGGACCGGGGAATCGGGGGCGTTCGGCCTGCGGCCCCACCCACGTGGCTCGTCTCGAATTTCCTCGTGAGACCGGCCTCATCCTGAGGTGCGCCGGGAAGGCCGGGAACCCCTTCCAGACCACGCAGGGGAATCGCCTCTCCTGTCGCGATCAGGAGGGGAGAAGGGGCTCAGAGGAAGCGGTGCCGGGACCCTCGGTGTTCCCCTCGGGGGAACCCGGCGTGTCGGGGGACTTTTGGGGGTCGCAGGAAGGCTGTCAGGGACCGTCTCGCCCTTCAGGGCGGAACAGGGGACTTCCCTTGAGACGCCGTCGCGGGCAAGGGCCTCATCTTGCCAAGCGGTGGGAACCACGTGGTTTTTCTCGAGTTGCGGCGGCATTCTCGAGTTACGACGGGGATCTCAGCCTTCCCCTTGGGTTGGCCCTGGGAAGCCCAATCTTCCCCTCGGGTTGCGAGGGAAAGCTGGGGGTGGCGCTCGAGTCACTGCAGGGCCTAAGAGACCTCACCTAAGCGTGTGTCCGGGACCTAATTTTCCTCTCCAGGGAAGGCAGGGATCTCGGGGTTGCATTCCAGGCTCCCCCGGGGAGTCAGGCCTCGTCTCGAGGGGAAGCCAAGGACTCCGCTCTCCTCTCGAGTCGCGACGCGGGTCTCTTGGAGCCCCCTGAGCGGCCTCAAGGGAGTCCAGCCTCCTCTTCCGTTTGGAGAGAGGACCCGGGATTGCTCTCCAGGCCATGCAGGAAAAGAAGGCCCTCAGCTCGCGAGGACGGGGGCGTCTCAGGGGTTTCCTCGAGCTGCGGCGCCCGTGGGGGTTTTCTCCCGAGGCACGACGAGGATCTCAGGGAGCCTCTCGTGCGGCGCCAGGGAAGTCAGGTCTCCATGCGCGTGGCGAGGGGGAGCGCGTCCTGGCTCTCGAGTCACGGGAGGGGACTAGGGCCTCGAGACGCGTTGAAGAAGGACTCTCGAGGTCTTTGTCGGGGGGCGGCGGGAAACCCTCGTGTCCCTCGCCTTCTGCCGGGGACCTTAGGGAACTTCCCAGGGTGCCTCTGAGAGGCGAGGGATCCTGTGGAGGTGGCGGGGCCCCTCGGGACTCCGCTGGGTCTGGCGCAACGGAAGAGGGCCTCACCTCGAGGGGAGGCAGGCACCTCAGGCTTCCTCTGCGTTTCGGACTCCGACCGCAGGGTCCCTGCAGAGTTGGGACAGGAGAGTCAGGCCTCGTCTTGTCTGAGGAAGGGAACCCCGCTGGCCTCTCGAGTTGCTCAGGGGGTCTCAGGCCCCTCGTCGAGCTGTGTGTGGAACCCGCGGGTCTTTGCGGACGATGCACGGGGGTGGCAGTGCCCCTTCGTGTTGTGCCTTCACCCACAGGGTTGCCTTCGAAGAGGGGTCCGGGCCTCGGGTCCTTCTCAAGAGCGGACCGGGGAATCGGGGGCGTTCGGCCTGCGGCCCCACCCACGTGGCTCGTCTCGAATTTCCTCGTGAGACCGGCCTCATCCTGAGGTGCGCCGGGAAGGCCGGGAACCCCTTCCAGACCACGCAGGGGAATCGCCTCTCCTGTCGCGATCAGGAGGGGAGAAGGGGCTCAGAGGAAGCGGTGCCGGGACCCTCGGTGTTCCCCTCGGGGGAACCCGGCGTGTCGGGGGACTTTTGGGGGTCGCAGGAAGGCTGTCAGGGACCGTCTCGCCCTTCAGGGCGGAACAGGGGACTTCCCTTGAGACGCCGTCGCGGGCAAGGGCCTCATCTTGCCAAGCGGTGGGAACCACGTGGTTTTTCTCGAGTTGCGGCGGCATTCTCGAGTTACGACGGGGATCTCAGCCTTCCCCTTGGGTTGGCCCTGGGAAGCCCAATCTTCCCCTCGGGTTGCGAGGGAAAGCTGGGGGTGGCGCTCGAGTCACTGCAGGGCCTAAGAGACCTCACCTAAGCGTGTGTCCGGGACCTAATTTTCCTCTCCAGGGAAGGCAGGGATCTCGGGGTTGCATTCCAGGCTCCCCCGGGGAGTCAGGCCTCGTCTCGAGGGGAAGCCAAGGACTCCGCTCTCCTCTCGAGTCGCGACGCGGGTCTCTTGGAGCCCCCTGAGCGGCCTCAAGGGAGTCCAGCCTCCTCTTCCGTTTGGAGAGAGGACCCGGGATTGCTCTCCAGGCCATGCAGGAAAAGAAGGCCCTCAGCTCGCGAGGACGGGGGCGTCTCAGGGGTTTCCTCGAGCTGCGGCGCCCGTGGGGGTTTTCTCCCGAGGCACGACGAGGATCTCAGGGAGCCTCTCGTGCGGCGCCAGGGAAGTCAGGTCTCCATGCGCGTGGCGAGGGGGAGCGCGTCCTGGCTCTCGAGTCACGGGAGGGGACTAGGGCCTCGAGACGCGTTGAAGAAGGACTCTCGAGGTCTTTGTCGGGGGGCGGCGGGAAACCCTCGTGTCCCTCGCCTTCTGCCGGGGACCTTAGGGAACTTCCCAGGGTGCCTCTGAGAGGCGAGGGATCCTGTGGAGGTGGCGGGGCCCCTCGGGACTCCGCTGGGTCTGGCGCAACGGAAGAGGGCCTCACCTCGAGGGGAGGCAGGCACCTCAGGCTTCCTCTGCGTTTCGGACTCCGACCGCAGGGTCCCTGCAGAGTTGGGACAGGAGAGTCAGGCCTCGTCTTGTCTGAGGAAGGGAACCCCGCTGGCCTCTCGAGTTGCTCAGGGGGTCTCAGGCCCCTCGTCGAGCTGTGTGTGGAACCCGCGGGTCTTTGCGGACGATGCACGGGGGTGGCAGTGCCCCTTCGTGTTGTGCCTTCACCCACAGGGTTGCCTTCGAAGAGGGGTCCGGGCCTCGGGTCCTTCTCAAGAGCGGACCGGGGAATCGGGGGCGTTCGGCCTGTGGCCCCACCCACGTGGCTCGTCTCGAATTTCCTCGTGAGACCGGCCTCATCCTGAGGTGCGCCGGGAAGGCCGGGAACCCCTTCCAGACCACGCAGGGGAATCGCCTCTCCTGTCGCGATCAGGAGGGGAGAAGGGGCTCAGAGGAAGCGGTGCCGGGACCCTCGGTGTTCCCCTCGGGGGAACCCGGCGTGTCGGGGGACTTTTGGGGGTCGCAGGAAGGCTGTCAGGGACCGTCTCGCCCTTCAGGGCGGAACAGGGGACTTCCCTTGAGACGCCGTCGCGGGCAAGGGCCTCATCTTGCCAAGCGGTGGGAACCACGTGGTTTTTCTCGAGTTGCGGCGGCATTCTCGAGTTACGACGGGGATCTCAGCCTTCCCCTTGGGTTGGCCCTGGGAAGCCCAATCTTCCCCTCGGGTTGCGAGGGAAAGCTGGGGGTGGCGCTCGAGTCACTGCAGGGCCGAAGAGACCTCACCTAAGCGTGTGTCCGGGACCTAATTTTCCTCTCCAGGGAAGGCAGGGATCTCGGGGTTGCATTCCAGGCTCCCCCGGGGAGTCAGGCCTCGTCTCGAGGGGAAGCCAAGGACTCCGCTCTCCTCTCGAGTCGCGACGCGGGTCTCTTGGAGCCCCCTGAGCGGCCTCAAGGGAGTCCAGCCTCCTCTTCCGTTTGGAGAGAGGACCCGGGATTGCTCTCCAGGCCATGCAGGAAAAGAAGGCCCTCAGCTCGCGAGGACGGGGGCGTCTCAGGGGTTTCCTCGAGCTGCGGCGCCCGTGGGGGTTTTCTCCCGAGGCACGACGAGGATCTCAGGGAGCCTCTCGTGCGGCGCCAGGGAAGTCAGGTCTCCATGCGCGTGGCGAGGGGGAGCGCGTCCTGGCTCTCGAGTCACGGGAGGGGACTAGGGCCTCGAGACGCGTTGAAGAAGGACTCTCGAGGTCTTTGTCGGGGGGCGGCGGGAAACCCTCGTGTCCCTCGCCTTCTGCCGGGGACCTTAGGGAACTTCCCAGGGTGCCTCTGAGAGGCGAGGGATCCTGTGGAGGTGGCGGGGCCCCTCGGGACTCCGCTGGGTCTGGCGCAACGGAAGAGGGCCTCACCTCGAGGGGAGGCAGGCACCTCAGGCTTCCTCTGCGTTTCGGACTCCGACCGCAGGGTCCCTGCAGAGTTGGGACAGGAGAGTCAGGCCTCGTCTTGTCTGAGGAAGGGAACCCCGCTGGCCTCTCGAGTTGCTCAGGGGGTCTCAGGCCCCTCGTCGAGCTGTGTGTGGAACCCGCGGGTCTTTGCGGACGATGCACGGGGGTGGCAGTGCCCCTTCGTGTTGTGCCTTCACCCACAGGGTTGCCTTCGAAGAGGGGTCCGGGCCTCGGGTCCTTCTCAAGAGCGGACCGGGGAATCGGGGGCGTTCGGCCTGCGGCCCCACCCACGTGGCTCGTCTCGAATTTCCTCGTGAGACCGGCCTCATCCTGAGGTGCGCCGGGAAGGCCGGGAACCCCTTCCAGACCACGCAGGGGAATCGCCTCTCCTGTCGCGATCAGGAGGGGAGAAGGGGCTCAGAGGAAGCGGTGCCGGGACCCTCGGTGTTCCCCTCGGGGGAACCCGGCGTGTCGGGGGACTTTTGGGGGTCGCAGGAAGGCTGTCAGGGACCGTCTCGCCCTTCAGGGCGGAACAGGGGACTTCCCTTGAGACGCCGTCGCGGGCAAGGGCCTCATCTTGCCAAGCGGTGGGAACCACGTGGTTTTTCTCGAGTTGCGGCGGCATTCTCGAGTTACGACGGGGATCTCAGCCTTCCCCTTGGGTTGGCCCTGGGAAGCCCAATCTTCCCCTCGGGTTGCGAGGGAAAGCTGGGGGTGGCGCTCGAGTCACTGCAGGGCCTAAGAGACCTCACCTAAGCGTGTGTCCGGGACCTAATTTTCCTCTCCAGGGAAGGCAGGGATCTCGGGGTTGCATTCCAGGCTCCCCCGGGGAGTCAGGCCTCGTCTCGAGGGGAAGCCAAGGACTCCGCTCTCCTCTCGAGTCGCGACGCGGGTCTCTTGGAGCCCCCTGAGCGGCCTCAAGGGAGTCCAGCCTCCTCTTCCGTTTGGAGAGAGGACCCGGGATTGCTCTCCAGGCCATGCAGGAAAAGAAGGCCCTCAGCTCGCGAGGACGGGGGCGTCTCAGGGGTTTCCTCGAGCTGCGGCGCCCGTGGGGGTTTTCTCCCGAGGCACGACGAGGATCTCAGGGAGCCTCTCGTGCGACGCCAGGGAAGTCAGGTCTCCATGCGCGTGGCGAGGGGGAGCGCGTCCTGGCTCTCGAGTCACGGGAGGGGACTAGGGCCTCGAGACGCGTTGAAGAAGGACTCTCGAGGTCTTTGTCGGGGGGCGGCGGGAAACCCTCGTGTCCCTCGCCTTCTGCCGGGGACCTTAGGGAACTTCCCAGGGTGCCTCTGAGAGGCGAGGGATCCTGTGGAGGTGGCGGGGCCCCTCGGGACTCCGCTGGGTCTGGCGCAACGGAAGAGGGCCTCACCTCGAGGGGAGGCAGGCACCTCAGGCTTCCTCTGCGTTTCGGACTCCGACCGCAGGGTCCCTGCAGAGTTGGGACAGGAGAGTCAGGCCTCGTCTTGTCTGAGGAAGGGAACCCCGCTGGCCTCTCGAGTTGCTCAGGGGGTCTCAGGCCCCTCGTCGAGCTGTGTGTGGAACCCGCGGGTCTTTGCGGACGATGCACGGGGGTGGCAGTGCCCCTTCGTGTTGTGCCTTCACCCACAGGGTTGCCTTCGAAGAGGGGTCCGGGCCTCGGGTCCTTCTCAAGAGCGGACCGGGGAATCGGGGGCGTTCGGCCTGCGGCCCCACCCACGTGGCTCGTCTCGAATTTCCTCGTGAGACCGGCCTCATCCTGAGGTGCGCCGGGAAGGCCGGGAACCCCTTCCAGACCACGCAGGGGAATCGCCTCTCCTGTCGCGATCAGGAGGGGAGAAGGGGCTCAGAGGAAGCGGTGCCGGGACCCTCGGTGTTCCCCTCGGGGGAACCCGGCGTGTCGGGGGACTTTTGGGGGTCGCAGGAAGGCTGTCAGGGACCGTCTCGCCCTTCAGGGCGGAACAGGGGACTTCCCTTGAGACGCCGTCGCGGGCAAGGGCCTCATCTTGCCAAGCGGTGGGAACCACGTGGTTTTTCTCGAGTTGCGGCGGCATTCTCGAGTTACGACGGGGATCTCAGCCTTCCCCTTGGGTTGGCCCTGGGAAGCCCAATCTTCCCCTCGGGTTGCGAGGGAAAGCTGGGGGTGGCGCTCGAGTCACTGCAGGGCCTAAGAGACCTCACCTAAGCGTGTGTCCGGGACCTAATTTTCCTCTCCAGGGAAGGCAGGGATCTCGGGGTTGCATTCCAGGCTCCCCCGGGGAGTCAGGCCTCGTCTCGAGGGGAAGCCAAGGACTCCGCTCTCCTCTCGAGTCGCGACGCGGGTCTCTTGGAGCCCCCTGAGCGGCCTCAAGGGAGTCCAGCCTCCTCTTCCGTTTGGAGAGAGGACCCGGGATTGCTCTCCAGGCCATGCAGGAAAAGAAGGCCCTCAGCTCGCGAGGACGGGGGCGTCTCAGGGGTTTCCTCGAGCTGCGGCGCCCGTGGGGGTTTTCTCCCGAGGCACGACGAGGATCTCAGGGAGCCTCTCGTGCGGCGCCAGGGAAGTCAGGTCTCCATGCGCGTGGCGAGGGGGAGCGCGTCCTGGCTCTCGAGTCACGGGAGGGGACTAGGGCCTCGAGACGCGTTGAAGAAGGACTCTCGAGGTCTTTGTCGGGGGGCGGCGGGAAACCCTCGTGTCCCTCGCCTTCTGCCGGGGACCTTAGGGAACTTCCCAGGGTGCCTCTGAGAGGCGAGGGATCCTGTGGAGGTGGCGGGGCCCCTCGGGACTCCGCTGGGTCTGGCGCAACGGAAGAGGGCCTCACCTCGAGGGGAGGCAGGCACCTCAGGCTTCCTCTGCGTTTCGGACTCCGACCGCAGGGTCCCTGCAGAGTTGGGACAGGAGAGTCAGGCCTCGTCTTGTCTGAGGAAGGGAACCCCGCTGGCCTCTCGAGTTGCTCAGGGGGTCTCAGGCCCCTCGTCGAGCTGTGTGTGGAACCCGCGGGTCTTTGCGGACGATGCACGGGGGTGGCAGTGCCCCTTCGTGTTGTGCCTTCACCCACAGGGTTGCCTTCGAAGAGGGGTCCGGGCCTCGGGTCCTTCTCAAGAGCGGACCGGGGAATCGGGGGCGTTCGGCCTGCGGCCCCACCCACGTGGCTCGTCTCGAATTTCCTCGTGAGACCGGCCTCATCCTGAGGTGCGCCGGGAAGGCCGGGAACCCCTTCCAGACCACGCAGGGGAATCGCCTCTCCTGTCGCGATCAGGAGGGGAGAAGGGGCTCAGAGGAAGCGGTGCCGGGACCCTCGGTGTTCCCCTCGGGGGAACCCGGCGTGTCGGGGGACTTTTGGTGGTCGCAGGAAGGCTGTCAGGGACCGTCTCGCCCTTCAGGGCGGAACAGGGGACTTCCCTTGAGACGCCGTCGCGGGCAAGGGCCTCATCTTGCCAAGCGGTGGGAACCACGTGGTTTTTCTCGAGTTGCGGCGGCATTCTCGAGTTACGACGGGGATCTCAGCCTTCCCCTTGGGTTGGCCCTGGGAAGCCCAATCTTCCCCTCGGGTTGCGAGGGAAAGCTGGGGGTGGCGCTCGAGTCACTGCAGGGCCTAAGAGACCTCACCTAAGCGTGTGTCCGGGACCTAATTTTCCTCTCCAGGGAAGGCAGGGATCTCGGGGTTGCATTCCAGGCTCCCCCGGGGAGTCAGGCCTCGTCTCGAGGGGAAGCCAAGGACTCCGCTCTCCTCTCGAGTCGCGACGCGGGTCTCTTGGAGCCCCCTGAGCGGCCTCAAGGGAGTCCAGCCTCCTCTTCCGTTTGGAGAGAGGACCCGGGATTGCTCTCCAGGCCATGCAGGAAAAGAAGGCCCTCAGCTCGCGAGGACGGGGGCGTCTCAGGGGTTTCCTCGAGCTGCGGCGCCCGTGGGGGTTTTCTCCCGAGGCACGACGAGGATCTCAGGGAGCCTCTCGTGCGGCGCCAGGGAAGTCAGGTCTCCATGCGCGTGGCGAGGGGGAGCGCGTCCTGGCTCTCGAGTCACGGGAGGGGACTAGGGCCTCGAGACGCGTTGAAGAAGGACTCTCGAGGTCTTTGTCGGGGGGCGGCGGGAAACCCTCGTGTCCCTCGCCTTCTGCCGGGGACCTTAGGGAACTTCCCAGGGTGCCTCTGAGAGGCGAGG
This sequence comes from Bubalus kerabau, assembly GCF_029407905.1. NCBI lineage: Eukaryota > Metazoa > Chordata > Mammalia > Artiodactyla > Bovidae > Bubalus > Bubalus kerabau. The sequence goes on along the minus strand of NW_026577915.1, from coordinate 444,505 downwards.
GATCCTGTGGAGGTGGCGGGGCCCCTCGGGACTCCGCTGGGTCTGGCGCAACGGAAGAGGGCCTCACCTCGAGGGGAGGCAGGCACCTCAGGCTTCCTCTGCGTTTCGGACTCCGACCGCAGGGTCCCTGCAGAGTTGGGACAGGAGAGTCAGGCCTCGTCTTGTCTGAGGAAGGGAACCCCGCTGGCCTCTCGAGTTGCTCAGGGGGTCTCAGGCCCCTCGTCGAGCTGTGTGTGGAACCCGCGGGTCTTTGCGGACGATGCACGGGGGTGGCAGTGCCCCTTCGTGTTGTGCCTTCACCCACAGGGTTGCCTTCGAAGAGGGGTCCGGGCCTCGGGTCCTTCTCAAGAGCGGACCGGGGAATCGGGGGCGTTCGGCCTGCGGCCCCACCCACGTGGCTCGTCTCGAATTTCCTCGTGAGACCGGCCTCATCCTGAGGTGCGCCGGGAAGGCCGGGAACCCCTTCCAGACCACGCAGGGGAATCGCCTCTCCTGTCGCGATCAGGAGGGGAGAAGGGGCTCAGAGGAAGCGGTGCCGGGACCCTCGGTGTTCCCCTCGGGGGAACCCGGCGTGTCGGGGGACTTTTGGGGGTCGCAGGAAGGCTGTCAGGGACCGTCTCGCCCTTCAGGGCGGAACAGGGGACTTCCCTTGAGACGCCGTCGCGGGCAAGGGCCTCATCTTGCCAAGCGGTGGGAACCACGTGGTTTTTCTCGAGTTGCGGCGGCATTCTCGAGTTACGACGGGGATCTCAGCCTTCCCCTTGGGTTGGCCCTGGGAAGCCCAATCTTCCCCTCGGGTTGCGAGGGAAACCTGGGGGTGGCGCTCGAGTCACTGCAGGGCCTAAGAGACCTCACCTAAGCGTGTGTCCGGGACCTAATTTTCCTCTCCAGGGAAGGCAGGGATCTCGGGGTTGCATTCCAGGCTCCCCCGGGGAGTCAGGCCTCGTCTCGAGGGGAAGCCAAGGACTCCGCTCTCCTCTCGAGTCGCGACGCGGGTCTCTTGGAGCCCCCTGAGCGGCCTCAAGGGAGTCCAGCCTCCTCTTCCGTTTGGAGAGAGGACCCGGGATTGCTCTCCAGGCCATGCAGGAAAAGAAGGCCCTCAGCTCGCGAGGACGGGGGCGTCTCAGGGGTTTCCTCGAGCTGCGGCGCCCGTGGGGGTTTTCTCCCGAGGCACGACGAGGATCTCAGGGAGCCTCTCGTGCGGCGCCAGGGAAGTCAGGTCTCCATGCGCGTGGCGAGGGGGAGCGCGTCCTGGCTCTCGAGTCACGGGAGGGGACTAGGGCCTCGAGACGCGTTGAAGAAGGACTCTCGAGGTCTTTGTCGGGGGGCGGCGGGAAACCCTCGTGTCCCTCGCCTTCTGCCGGGGACCTTAGGGAACTTCCCAGGGTGCCTCTGAGAGGCGAGGGATCCTGTGGAGGTGGCGGGGCCCCTCGGGACTCCGCTGGGTCTGGCGCAACGGAAGAGGGCCTCACCTCGAGGGGAGGCAGGCACCTCAGGCTTCCTCTGCGTTTCGGACTCCGACCGCAGGGTCCCTGCAGAGTTGGGACAGGAGAGTCAGGCCTCGTCTTGTCTGAGGAAGGGAACCCCGCTGGCCTCTCGAGTTGCTCAGGGGGTCTCAGGCCCCTCGTCGAGCTGTGTGTGGAACCCGCGGGTCTTTGCGGACGATGCACGGGGGTGGCAGTGCCCCTTCGTGTTGTGCCTTCACCCACAGGGTTGCCTTCGAAGAGGGGTCCGGGCCTCGGGTCCTTCTCAAGAGCGGACCGGCGAATCGGGGGCGTTCGGCCTGCGGCCCCACCCACGTGGCTCGTCTCGAATTTCCTCGTGAGACCGGCCTCATCCTGAGGTGCGCCGGGAAGGCCGGGAACCCCTTCCAGACCACGCAGGGGAATCGCCTCTCCTGTCGCGATCAGGAGGGGAGAAGGGGCTCAGAGGAAGCGGTGCCGGGACCCTCGGTGTTCCCCTCGGGGGAACCCGGCGTGTCGGGGGACTTTTGGGGGTCGCAGGAAGGCTGTCAGGGACCGTCTCGCCCTTCAGGGCGGAACAGGGGACTTCCCTTGAGACGCCGTCGCGGGCAAGGGCCTCATCTTGCCAAGCGGTGGGAACCACGTGGTTTTTCTCGAGTTGCGGCGGCATTCTCGAGTTACGACGGGGATCTCAGCCTTCCCCTTGGGTTGGCCCTGGGAAGCCCAATCTTCCCCTCGGGTTGCGAGGGAAAGCTGGGGGTGGCGCTCGAGTCACTGCAGGGCCTAAGAGACCTCACCTAAGCGTGTGTCCGGGACCTAATTTTCCTCTCCAGGGAAGGCAGGGATCTCGGGGTTGCATTCCAGGCTCCCCCGGGGAGTCAGGCCTCGTCTCGAGGGGAAGCCAAGGACTCCGCTCTCCTCTCGAGTCGCGACGCGGGTCTCTTGGAGCCCCCTGAGCGGCCTCAAGGGAGTCCAGCCTCCTCTTCCGTTTGGAGAGAGGACCCGGGATTGCTCTCCAGGCCATGCAGGAAAAGAAGGCCCTCAGCTCGCGAGGACGGGGGCGTCTCAGGGGTTTCCTCGAGCTGCGGCGCCCGTGGGGGTTTTCTCCCGAGGCACGACGAGGATCTCAGGGAGCCTCTCGTGCGGCGCCAGGGAAGTCAGGTCTCCATGCGCGTGGCGAGGGGGAGCGCGTCCTGGCTCTCGAGTCACGGGAGGGGACTAGGGCCTCGAGACGCGTTGAAGAAGGACTCTCGAGGTCTTTGTCGGGGGGCGGCGGGAAACCCTCGTGTCCCTCGCCTTCTGCCGGGGACCTTAGGGAACTTCCCAGGGTGCCTCTGAGAGGCGAGGGATCCTGTGGAGGTGGCGGGGCCCCTCGGGACTCCGCTGGGTCTGGCGCAACGGAAGAGGGCCTCACCTCGAGGGGAGGCAGGCACCTCAGGCTTCCTCTGCGTTTCGGACTCCGACCGCAGGGTCCCTGCAGAGTTGGGACAGGAGAGTCAGGCCTCGTCTTGTCTGAGGAAGGGAACCCCGCTGGCCTCTCGAGTTGCTCGGGGGGTCTCAGGCCCCTCGTCGAGCTGTGTGTGGAACCCGCGGGTCTTTGCGGACGATGCACGGGGGTGGCAGTGCCCCTTCGTGTTGTGCCTTCACCCACAGGGTTGCCTTCGAAGAGGGGTCCGGGCCTCGGGTCCTTCTCAAGAGCGGACCGGGGAATCGGGGGCGTTCGGCCTGCGGCCCCACCCACGTGGCTCGTCTCGAATTTCCTCGTGAGACCGGCCTCATCCTGAGGTGCGCCGGGAAGGCCGGGAACCCCTTCCAGACCACGCAGGGGAATCGCCTCTCCTGTCGCGATCAGGAGGGGAGAAGGGGCTCAGAGGAAGCGGTGCCGGGACCCTCGGTGTTCCCCTCGGGGGAACCCGGCGTGTCGGGGGACTTTTGGGGGTCGCAGGAAGGCTGTCAGGGACCGTCTCGCCCTTCAGGGCGGAACAGGGGACTTCCCTTGAGACGCCGTCGCGGGCAAGGGCCTCATCTTGCCAAGCGGTGGGAACCACGTGGTTTTTCTCGAGTTGCGGCGGCATTCTCGAGTTACGACGGGGATCTCAGCCTTCCCCTTGGGTTGGCCCTGGGAAGCCCAATCTTCCCCTCGGGTTGCGAGGGAAAGCTGGGGGTGGCGCTCGAGTCACTGCAGGGCCTAAGAGACCTCACCTAAGCGTGTGTCCGGGACCTAATTTTCCTCTCCAGGGAAGGCAGGGATCTCGGGGTTGCATTCCAGGCTCCCCCGGGGAGTCAGGCCTCGTCTCGAGGGGAAGCCAAGGACTCCGCTCTCCTCTCGAGTCGCGACGCGGGTCTCTTGGAGCCCCCTGAGCGGCCTCAAGGGAGTCCAGCCTCCTCTTCCGTTTGGAGAGAGGACCCGGGATTGCTCTCCAGGCCATGCAGGAAAAGAAGGCCCTCAGCTCGCGAGGACGGGGGCGTCTCAGGGGTTTCCTCGAGCTGCGGCGCCCGTGGGGGTTTTCTCCCGAGGCACGACGAGGATCTCAGGGAGCCTCTCGTGCGGCGCCAGGGAAGTCAGGTCTCCATGCGCGTGGCGAGGGGGAGCGCGTCCTGGCTCTCGAGTCACGGGAGGGGACTAGGGCCTCGAGACGCGTTGAAGAAGGACTCTCGAGGTCTTTGTCGGGGGGCGGCGGGAAACCCTCGTGTCCCTCGCCTTCTGCCGGGGACCTTAGGGAACTTCCCAGGGTGCCTCTGAGAGGCGAGGGATCCTGTGGAGGTGGCGGGGCCCCTCGGGACTCCGCTGGGTCTGGCGCAACGGAAGAGGGCCTCACCCCGAGGGGAGGCAGGCACCTCAGGCTTCCTCTGCGTTTCGGACTCCGACCGCAGGGTCCCTGCAGAGTTGGGACAGGAGAGTCAGGCCTCGTCTTGTCTGAGGAAGGGAACCCCGCTGGCCTCTCGAGTTGCTCAGGGGGTCTCAGGCCCCTCGTCGAGCTGTGTGTGGAACCCGCGGGTCTTTGCGGACGATGCACGGGGGTGGCAGTGCCCCTTCGTGTTGTGCCTTCACCCACAGGGTTGCCTTCGAAGAGGGGTCCGGGCCTCGGGTCCTTCTCAAGAGCGGACCGGGGAATCGGGGGCGTTCGGCCTGCGGCCCCACCCACGTGGCTCGTCTCGAATTTCCTCGTGAGACCGGCCTCATCCTGAGGTGCGCCGGGAAGGCCGGGAACCCCTTCCAGACCACGCAGGGGAATCGCCTCTCCTGTCGCGATCAGGAGGGGAGAAGGGGCTCAGAGGAAGCGGTGCCGGGACCCTCGGTGTTCCCCTCGGGGGAACCCGGCGTGTCGGGGGACTTTTGGGGGTCGCAGGAAGGCTGTCAGGGACCGTCTCGCCCTTCAGGGCGGAACAGGGGACTTCCCTTGAGACGCCGTCGCGGGCAAGGGCCTCATCTTGCCAAGCGGTGGGAACCACGTGGTTTTTCTCGAGTTGCGGCGGCATTCTCGAGTTACGACGGGGATCTCAGCCTTCCCCTTGGGTTGGCCCTGGGAAGCCCAATCTTCCCCTCGGGTTGCGAGGGAAAGCTGGGGGTGGCGCTCGAGTCACTGCAGGGCCTAAGAGACCTCACCTAAGCGTGTGTCCGGGACCTAATTTTCCTCTCCAGGGAAGGCAGGGATCTCGGGGTTGCATTCCAGGCTCCCCCGGGGAGTCAGGCCTCGTCTCGAGGGGAAGCCAAGGACTCCGCTCTCCTCTCGAGTCGCGACGCGGGTCTCTTGGAGCCCCCTGAGCGGCCTCAAGGGAGTCCAGCCTCCTCTTCCGTTTGGAGAGAGGACCCGGGATTGCTCTCCAGGCCATGCAGGAAAAGAAGGCCCTCAGCTCGCGAGGACGGGGGCGTCTCAGGGGTTTCCTCGAGCTGCGGCGCCCGTGGGGGTTTTCTCCCGAGGCACGACGAGGATCTCAGGGAGCCTCTCGTGCGGCGCCAGGGAAGTCAGGTCTCCATGCGCGTGGCGAGGGGGAGCGCGTCCTGGCTCTCGAGTCACGGGAGGGGACTAGGGCCTCGAGACGCGTTGAAGAAGGACTCTCGAGGTCTTTGTCGGGGGGCGGCGGGAAACCCTCGTGTCCCTCGCCTTCTGCCGGGGACCTTAGGGAACTTCCCAGGGTGCCTCTGAGAGGCGAGGGATCCTGTGGAGGTGGCGGGGCCCCTCGGGACTCCGCTGGGTCTGGCGCAACGGAAGAGGGCCTCACCTCGAGGGGAGGCAGGCACCTCAGGCTTCCTCTGCGTTTCGGACTCCGACCGCAGGGTCCCTGCAGAGTTGGGACAGGAGAGTCAGGCCTCGTCTTGTCTGAGGAAGGGAACCCCGCTGGCCTCTCGAGTTGCTCAGGGGGTCTCAGGCCCCTCGTCGAGCTGTGTGTGGAACCCGCGGGTCTTTGCGGACGATGCACGGGGGTGGCAGTGCCCCTTCGTGTTGTGCCTTCACCCACAGGGTTGCCTTCGAAGAGGGGTCCGGGCCTCGGGTCCTTCTCAAGAGCGGACCGGGGAATCGGGGGCGTTCGGCCTGCGGCCCCACCCACGTGGCTCGTCTCGAATTTCCTCGTGAGACCGGCCTCATCCTGAGGTGCGCCGGGAAGGCCGGGAACCCCTTCCAGACCACGCAGGGGAATCGCCTCTCCTGTCGCGATCAGGAGGGGAGAAGGGGCTCAGAGGAAGCGGTGCCGGGACCCTCGGTGTTCCCCTCGGGGGAACCCGGCGTGTCGGGGGACTTTTGGGGGTCGCAGGAAGGCTGTCAGGGACCGTCTCGCCCTTCAGGGCGGAACAGGGGACTTCCCTTGAGACGCCGTCGCGGGCAAGGGCCTCATCTTGCCAAGCGGTGGGAACCACGTGGTTTTTCTCGAGTTGCGGCGGCATTCTCGAGTTACGACGGGGATCTCAGCCTTCCCCTTGGGTTGGCCCTGGGAAGCCCAATCTTCCCCTCGGGTTGCGAGGGAAAGCTGGGGGTGGCGCTCGAGTCACTGCAGGGCCTAAGAGACCTCACCTAAGCGTGTGTCCGGGACCTAATTTTCCTCTCCAGGGAAGGCAGGGATCTCGGGGTTGCATTCCAGGCTCCCCCGGGGAGTCAGGCCTCGTCTCGAGGGGAAGCCAAGGACTCCGCTCTCCTCTCGAGTCGCGACGCGGGTCTCTTGGAGCCCCCTGAGCGGCCTCAAGGGAGTCCAGCCTCCTCTTCCGTTTGGAGAGAGGACCCGGGATTGCTCTCCAGGCCATGCAGGAAAAGAAGGCCCTCAGCTCGCGAGGACGGGGGCGTCTCCGGGGTTTCCTCGAGCTGCGGCGCCCGTGGGGGTTTTCTCCCGAGGCACGACGAGGATCTCAGGGAGCCTCTCGTGCGGCGCCAGGGAAGTCAGGTCTCCATGCGCGTGGCGAGGGGGAGCGCGTCCTGGCTCTCGAGTCACGGGAGGGGACTAGGGCCTCGAGACGCGTTGAAGAAGGACTCTCGAGGTCTTTGTCGGGGGGCGGCGGGAAACCCTCGTGTCCCTCGCCTTCTGCCGGGGACCTTAGGGAACTTCCCAGGGTGCCTCTGAGAGGCGAGGGATCCTGTGGAGGTGGCGGGGCCCCTCGGGACTCCGCTGGGTCTGGCGCAACGGAAGAGGGCCTCACCTCGAGGGGAGGCAGGCACCTCAGGCTTCCTCTGCGTTTCGGACTCCGACCGCAGGGTCCCTGCAGAGTTGGGACAGGAGAGTCAGGCCTCGTCTTGTCTGAGGAAGGGAACCCCGCTGGCCTCTCGAGTTGCTCAGGGGGTCTCAGGCCCCTCGTCGAGCTGTGTGTGGAACCCGCGGGTCTTTGCGGACGATGCACGGGGGTGGCAGTGCCCCTTCGTGTTGTGCCTTCACCCACAGGGTTGCCTTCGAAGAGGGGTCCGGGCCTCGGGTCCTTCTCAAGAGCGGACCGGGGAATCGGGGGCGTTCGGCCTGCGGCCCCACCCACGTGGCTCGTCTCGAATTTCCTCGTGAGACCGGCCTCATCCTGAGGTGCGCCGGGAAGGCCGGGAACCCCTTCCAGACCACGCAGGGGAATCGCCTCTCCTGTCGCGATCAGGAGGGGAGAAGGGGCTCAGAGGAAGCGGTGCCGGGACCCTCGGTGTTCCCCTCGGGGGAACCCGGCGTGTCGGGGGACTTTTGGGGGTCGCAGGAAGGCTGTCAGGGACCGTCTCGCCCTTCAGGGCGGAACAGGGGACTTCCCTTGAGACGCCGTCGCGGGCAAGGGCCTCATCTTGCCAAGCGGTGGGAACCACGTGGTTTTTCTCGAGTTGCGGCGGCATTCTCGAGTTACGACGGGGATCTCAGCCTTCCCCTTGGGTTGGCCCTGGGAAGCCCAATCTTCCCCTCGGGTTGCGAGGGAAACCTGGGGGTGGCGCTCGAGTCACTGCAGGGCCTAAGAGACCTCACCTAAGCGTGTGTCCGGGACCTAATTTTCCTCTCCAGGGAAGGCAGGGATCTCGGGGTTGCATTCCAGGCTCCCCCGGGGAGTCAGGCCTCGTCTCGAGGGGAAGCCAAGGACTCCGCTCTCCTCTCGAGTCGCGACGCGGGTCTCTTGGAGCCCCCTGAGCGGCCTCAAGGGAGTCCAGCCTCCTCTTCCGTTTGGAGAGAGGACCCGGGATTGCTCTCCAGGCCATGCAGGAAAAGAAGGCCCTCAGCTCGCGAGGACGGGGGCGTCTCAGGGGTTTCCTCGAGCTGCGGCGCCCGTGGGGGTTTTCTCCCGAGGCACGACGAGGATCTCAGGGAGCCTCTCGTGCGGCGCCAGGGAAGTCAGGTCTCCATGCGCGTGGCGAGGGGGAGCGCGTCCTGGCTCTCGAGTCACGGGAGGGGACTAGGGCCTCGAGACGCGTTGAAGAAGGACTCTCGAGGTCTTTGTCGGGGGGCGGCGGGAAACCCTCGTGTCCCTCGCCTTCTGCCGGGGACCTTAGGGAACTTCCCAGGGTGCCTCTGAGAGGCGAGGGATCCTGTGGAGGTGGCGGGGCCCCTCGGGACTCCGCTGGGTCTGGCGCAACGGAAGAGGGCCTCACCTCGAGGGGAGGCAGGCACCTCAGGCTTCCTCTGCGTTTCGGACTCCGACCGCAGGGTCCCTGCAGAGTTGGGACAGGAGAGTCAGGCCTCGTCTTGTCTGAGGAAGGGAACCCCGCTGGCCTCTCGAGTTGCTCAGGGGGTCTCAGGCCCCTCGTCGAGCTGTGTGTGGAACCCGCGGGTCTTTGCGGACGATGCACGGGGGTGGCAGTGCCCCTTCGTGTTGTGCCTTCACCCACAGGGTTGCCTTCGAAGAGGGGTCCGGGCCTCGGGTCCTTCTCAAGAGCGGACCGGGGAATCGGGGGCGTTCGGCCTGCGGCCCCACCCACGTGGCTCGTCTCGAATTTCCTCGTGAGACCGGCCTCATCCTGAGGTGCGCCGGGAAGGCCGGGAACCCCTTCCAGACCACGCAGGGGAATCGCCTCTCCTGTCGCGATCAGGAGGGGAGAAGGGGCTCAGAGGAAGCGGTGCCGGGACCCTCGGTGTTCCCCTCGGGGGAACCCGGCGTGTCGGGGGACTTTTGGGGGTCGCAGGAAGGCTGTCAGGGACCGTCTCGCCCTTCAGGGCGGAACAGGGGACTTCCCTTGAGACGCCGTCGCGGGCAAGGGCCTCATCTTGCCAAGCGGTGGGAACCACGTGGTTTTTCTCGAGTTGCGGCGGCATTCTCGAGTTACGACGGGGATCTCAGCCTTCCCCTTGGGTTGGCCCTGGGAAGCCCAATCTTCCCCTCGGGTTGCGAGGGAAAGCTGGGGGTGGCGCTCGAGTCACTGCAGGGCCTAAGAGACCTCACCTAAGCGTGTGTCCGGGACCTAATTTTCCTCTCCAGGGAAGGCAGGGATCTCGGGGTTGCATTCCAGGCTCCCCCGGGGAGTCAGGCCTCGTCTCGAGGGGAAGCCAAGGACTCCGCTCTCCTCTCGAGTCGCGACGCGGGTCTCTTGGAGCCCCCTGAGCGGCCTCAAGGGAGTCCAGCCTCCTCTTCCGTTTGGAGAGAGGACCCGGGATTGCTCTCCAGGCCATGCAGGAAAAGAAGGCCCTCAGCTCGCGAGGACGGGGGCGTCTCCGGGGTTTCCTCGAGCTGCGGCGCCCGTGGGGGTTTTCTCCCGAGGCACGACGAGGATCTCAGGGAGCCTCTCGTGCGGCGCCAGGGAAGTCAGGTCTCCATGCGCGTGGCGAGGGGGAGCGCGTCCTGGCTCTCGAGTCACGGGAGGGGACTAGGGCCTCGAGACGCGTTGAAGAAGGACTCTCGAGGTCTTTGTCGGGGGGCGGCGGGAAACCCTCGTGTCCCTCGCCTTCTGCCGGGGACCTTAGGGAACTTCCCAGGGTGCCTCTGAGAGGCGAGGGATCCTGTGGAGGTGGCGGGGCCCCTCGGGACTCCGCTGGGTCTGGCGCAACGGAAGAGGGCCTCACCTCGAGGGGAGGCAGGCACCTCAGGCTTCCTCTGCGTTTCGGACTCCGACCGCAGGGTCCCTGCAGAGTTGGGACAGGAGAGTCAGGCCTCGTCTTGTCTGAGGAAGGGAACCCCGCTGGCCTCTCGAGTTGCTCAGGGGGTCTCAGGCCCCTCGTCGAGCTGTGTGTGGAACCCGCGGGTCTTTGCGGACGATGCACGGGGGTGGCAGTGCCCCTTCGTGTTGTGCCTTCACCCACAGGGTTGCCTTCGAAGAGGGGTCCGGGCCTCGGGTCCTTCTCAAGAGCGGACCGGGGAATCGGGGGCGTTCGGCCTGCGGCCCCACCCACGTGGCTCGTCTCGAATTTCCTCGTGAGACCGGCCTCATCCTGAGGTGCGCCGGGAAGGCCGGGAACCCCTTCCAGACCACGCAGGGGAATCGCCTCTCCTGTCGCGATCAGGAGGGGAGAAGGGGCTCAGAGGAAGCGGTGCCGGGACCCTCGGTGTTCCCCTCGGGGGAACCCGGCGTGTCGGGGGACTTTTGGGGGTCGCAGGAAGGCTGTCAGGGACCGTCTCGCCCTTCAGGGCGGAACAGGGGACTTCCCTTGAGACGCCGTCGCGGGCAAGGGCCTCATCTTGCCAAGCGGTGGGAACCACGTGGTTTTTCTCGAGTTGCGGCGGCATTCTCGAGTTACGACGGGGATCTCAGCCTTCCCCTTGGGTTGGCCCTGGGAAGCCCAATCTTCCCCTCGGGTTGCGAGGGAAACCTGGGGGTGGCGCTCGAGTCACTGCAGGGCCTAAGAGACCTCACCTAAGCGTGTGTCCGGGACCTAATTTTCCTCTCCAGGGAAGGCAGGGATCTCGGGGTTGCATTCCAGGCTCCCCCGGGGAGTCAGGCCTCGTCTCGAGGGGAAGCCAAGGACTCCGCTCTCCTCTCGAGTCGCGACGCGGGTCTCTTGGAGCCCCCTGAGCGGCCTCAAGGGAGTCCAGCCTCCTCTTCCGTTTGGAGAGAGGACCCGGGATTGCTCTCCAGGCCATGCAGGAAAAGAAGGCCCTCAGCTCGCGAGGACGGGGGCGTCTCAGGGGTTTCCTCGAGCTGCGGCGCCCGTGGGGGTTTTCTCCCGAGGCACGACGAGGATCTCAGGGAGCCTCTCGTGCGGCGCCAGGGAAGTCAGGTCTCCATGCGCGTGGCGAGGGGGAGCGCGTCCTGGCTCTCGAGTCACGGGAGGGGACTAGGGCCTCGAGACGCGTTGAAGAAGGACTCTCGAGGTCTTTGTCGGGGGGCGGCGGGAAACCCTCGTGTCCCTCGCCTTCTGCCGGGGACCTTAGGGAACTTCCCAGGGTGCCTCTGAGAGGCGAGGGATCCTGTGGAGGTGGCGGGGCCCCTCGGGACTCCGCTGGGTCTGGCGCAACGGAAGAGGGCCTCACCTCGAGGGGAGGCAGGCACCTCAGGCTTCCTCTGCGTTTCGGACTCCGACCGCAGGGTCCCTGCAGAGTTGGGACAGGAGAGTCAGGCCTCGTCTTGTCTGAGGAAGGGAACCCCGCTGGCCTCTCGAGTTGCTCAGGGGGTCTCAGGCCCCTCGTCGAGCTGTGTGTGGAACCCGCGGGTCTTTGCGGACGATGCACGGGGGTGGCAGTGCCCCTTCGTGTTGTGCCTTCACCCACAGGGTTGCCTTCGAAGAGGGGTCCGGGCCTCGGGTCCTTCTCAAGAGCGGACCGGGGAATCGGGGGCGTTCGGCCTGCGGCCCCACCCACGTGGCTCGTCTCGAATTTCCTCGTGAGACCGGCCTCATCCTGAGGTGCGCCGGGAAGGCCGGGAACCCCTTCCAGACCACGCAGGGGAATCGCCTCTCCTGTCGCGATCAGGAGGGGAGAAGGGGCTCAGAGGAAGCGGTGCCGGGACCCTCGGTGTTCCCCTCGGGGGAACCCGGCGTGTCGGGGGACTTTTGGGGGTCGCAGGAAGGCTGTCAGGGACCGTCTCGCCCTTCAGGGCGGAACAGGGGACTTCCCTTGAGACGCCGTCGCGGGCAAGGGCCTCATCTTGCCAAGCGGTGGGAACCACGTGGTTTTTCTCGAGTTGCGGCGGCATTCTCGAGTTACGACGGGGATCTCAGCCTTCCCCTTGGGTTGGCCCTGGGAAGCCCAATCTTCCCCTCGGGTTGCGAGGGAAAGCTGGGGGTGGCGCTCGAGTCACTGCAGGGCCTAAGAGACCTCACCTAAGCGTGTGTCCGGGACCTAATTTTCCTCTCCAGGGAAGGCAGGGATCTCGGGGTTGCATTCCAGGCTCCCCCGGGGAGTCAGGCCTCGTCTCGAGGGGAAGCCAAGGACTCCGCTCTCCTCTCGAGTCGCGACGCGGGTCTCTTGGAGCCCCCTGAGCGGCCTCAAGGGAGTCCAGCCTCCTCTTCCGTTTGGAGAGAGGACCCGGGATTGCTCTCCAGGCCATGCAGGAAAAGAAGGCCCTCAGCTCGCGAGGACGGGGGCGTCTCCGGGGTTTCCTCGAGCTGCGGCGCCCGTGGGGGTTTTCTCCCGAGGCACGACGAGGATCTCAGGGAGCCTCTCGTGCGGCGCCAGGGAAGTCAGGTCTCCATGCGCGTGGCGAGGGGGAGCGCGTCCTGGCTCTCGAGTCACGGGAGGGGACTAGGGCCTCGAGACGCGTTGAAGAAGGACTCTCGAGGTCTTTGTCGGGGGGCGGCGGGAAACCCTCGTGTCCCTCGCCTTCTGCCGGGGACCTTAGGGAACTTCCCAGGGTGCCTCTGAGAGGCGAGGGATCCTGTGGAGGTGGCGGGGCCCCTCGGGACTCCGCTGGGTCTGGCGCAACGGAAGAGGGCCTCACCTCGAGGGGAGGCAGGCACCTCAGGCTTCCTCTGCGTTTCGGACTCCGACCGCAGGGTCCCTGCAGAGTTGGGACAGGAGAGTCAGGCCTCGTCTTGTCTGAGGAAGGGAACCCCGCTGGCCTCTCGAGTTGCTCAGGGGGTCTCAGGCCCCTCGTCGAGCTGTGTGTGGAACCCGCGGGTCTTTGCGGACGATGCACGGGGGTGGCAGTGCCCCTTCGTGTTGTGCCTTCACCCACAGGGTTGCCTTCGAAGAGGGGTCCGGGCCTCGGGTCCTTCTCAAGAGCGGACCGGGGAATCGGGGGCGTTCGGCCTGCGGCCCCACCCACGTGGCTCGTCTCGAATTTCCTCGTGAGACCGGCCTCATCCTGAGGTGCGCCGGGAAGGCCGGGAACCCCTTCCAGACCACGCAGGGGAATCGCCTCTCCTGTCGCGATCAGGAGGGGAGAAGGGGCTCAGAGGAAGCGGTGCCGGGACCCTCGGTGTTCCCCTCGGGGGAACCCGGCGTGTCGGGGGACTTTTGGGGGTCGCAGGAAGGCTGTCAGGGACCGTCTCGCCCTTCAGGGCGGAACAGGGGACTTCCCTTGAGACGCCGTCGCGGGCAAGGGCCTCATCTTGCCAAGCGGTGGGAACCACGTGGTTTTTCTCGAGTTGCGGCGGCATTCTCGAGTTACGACGGGGATCTCAGCCTTCCCCTTGGGTTGGCCCTGGGAAGCCCAATCTTCCCCTCGGGTTGCGAGGGAAAGCTGGGGGTGGCGCTCGAGTCACTGCAGGGCCTAAGAGACCTCACCTAAGCGTGTGTCCGGGACCTAATTTTCCTCTCCAGGGAAGGCAGGGATCTCGGGGTTGCATTCCAGGCTCCCCCGGGGAGTCAGGCCTCGTCTCGAGGGGAAGCCAAGGACTCCGCTCTCCTCTCGAGTCGCGACGCGGGTCTCTTGGAGCCCCCTGAGCGGCCTCAAGGGAGTCCAGCCTCCTCTTCCGTTTGGAGAGAGGACCCGGGATTGCTCTCCAGGCCATGCAGGAAAAGAAGGCCCTCAGCTCGCGAGGACGGGGGCGTCTCAGGGGTTTCCTCGAGCTGCGGCGCCCGTGGGGGTTTTCTCCCGAGGCACGACGAGGATCTCAGGGAGCCTCTCGTGCGGCGCCAGGGAAGTCAGGTCTCCATGCGCGTGGCGAGGGGGAGCGCGTCCTGGCTCTCGAGTCACGGGAGGGGACTAGGGCCTCGAGACGCGTTGAAGAAGGACTCTCGAGGTCTTTGTCGGGGGGCGGCGGGAAACCCTCGTGTCCCTCGCCTTCTGCCGGGGACCTTAGGGAACTTCCCAGGGTGCCTCTGAGAGGCGAGGGATCCTGTGGAGGTGGCGGGGCCCCTCGGGACTCCGCTGGGTCTGGCGCAACGGAAGAGGGCCTCACCTCGAGGGGAGGCAGGCACCTCAGGCTTCCTCTGCGTTTCGGACTCCGACCGCAGGGTCCCTGCAGAGTTGGGACAGGAGAGTCAGGCCTCGTCTTGTCTGAGGAAGGGAACCCCGCTGGCCTCTCGAGTTGCTCAGGGGGTCTCAGGCCCCTCGTCGAGCTGTGTGTGGAACCCGCGGGTCTTTGCGGACGATGCACGGGGGTGGCAGTGCCCCTTCGTGTTGTGCCTTCACCCACAGGGTTGCCTTCGAAGAGGGGTCCGGGCCTCGGGTCCTTCTCAAGAGCGGACCGGGGAATCGGGGGCGTTCGGCCTGCGGCCCCACCCACGTGGCTCGTCTCGAATTTCCTCGTGAGACCGGCCTCATCCTGAGGTGCGCCGGGAAGGCCGGGAACCCCTTCCAGACCACGCAGGGGAATCGCCTCTCCTGTCGCGATCAGGAGGGGAGAAGGGGCTCAGAGGAAGCGGTGCCGGGACCCTCGGTGTTCCCCTCGGGGGAACCCGGCGTGTCGGGGGACTTTTGGGGGTCGCAGGAAGGCTGTCAGGGACCGTCTCGCCCTTCAGGGCGGAACAGGGGACTTCCCTTGAGACGCCGTCGCGGGCAAGGGCCTCATCTTGCCAAGCGGTGGGAACCACGTGGTTTTTCTCGAGTTGCGGCGGCATTCTCGAGTTACGACGGGGATCTCAGCCTTCCCCTTGGGTTGGCCCTGGGAAGCCCAATCTTCCCCTCGGGTTGCGAGGGAAAGCTGGGGGTGGCGCTCGAGTCACTGCAGGGCCTAAGAGACCTCACCTAAGCGTGTGTCCGGGACCTAATTTTCCTCTCCAGGGAAGGCAGGGATCTCGGGGTTGCATTCCAGGCTCCCCCGGGGAGTCAGGCCTCGTCTCGAGGGGAAGCCAAGGACTCCGCTCTCCTCTCGAGTCGCGACGCGGGTCTCTTGGAGCCCCCTGAGCGGCCTCAAGGGAGTCCAGCCTCCTCTTCCGTTTGGAGAGAGGACCCGGGATTGCTCTCCAGGCCATGCAGGAAAAGAAGGCCCTCAGCTCGCGAGGACGGGGGCGTCTCCGGGGTTTCCTCGAGCTGCGGCGCCCGTGGGGGTTTTCTCCCGAGGCACGACGAGGATCTCAGGGAGCCTCTCGTGCGGCGCCAGGGAAGTCAGGTCTCCATGCGCGTGGCGAGGGGGAGCGCGTCCTGGCTCTCGAGTCACGGGAGGGGACTAGGGCCTCGAGACGCGTTGAAGAAGGACTCTCGAGGTCTTTGTCGGGGGGCGGCGGGAAACCCTCGTGTCCCTCGCCTTCTGCCGGGGACCTTAGGGAACTTCCCAGGGTGCCTCTGAGAGGCGAGGGATCCTGTGGAGGTGGCGGGGCCCCTCGGGACTCCGCTGGGTCTGGCGCAACGGAAGAGGGCCTCACCTCGAGGGGAGGCAGGCACCTCAGGCTTCCTCTGCGTTTCGGACTCCGACCGCAGGGTCCCTGCAGAGTTGGGACAGGAGAGTCAGGCCTCGTCTTGTCTGAGGAAGGGAACCCCGCTGGCCTCTCGAGTTGCTCAGGGGGTCTCAGGCCCCTCGTCGAGCTGTGTGTGGAACCCGCGGGTCTTTGCGGACGATGCACGGGGGTGGCAGTGCCCCTTCGTGTTGTGCCTTCAGCCACAGGGTTGCCTTCGAAGAGGGGTCCGGGCCTCGGGTCCTTCTCAAGAGCGGACCGGGGAATCGGGGGCGTTCGGCCTGCGGCCCCACCCACGTGGCTCGTCTCGAATTTCCTCGTGAGACCGGCCTCATCCTGAGGTGCGCCGGGAAGGCCGGGAACCCCTTCCAGACCACGCAGGGGAATCGCCTCTCCTGTCGCGATCAGGAGGGGAGAAGGGGCTCAGAGGAAGCGGTGCCGGGACCCTCGGTGTTCCCCTCGGGGGAACCCGGCGTGTCGGGGGACTTTTGGGGGTCGCAGGAAGGCTGTCAGGGACCGTCTCGCCCTTCAGGGCGGAACAGGGGACTTCCCTTGAGACGCCGTCGCGGGCAAGGGCCTCATCTTGCCAAGCGGTGGGAACCACGTGGTTTTTCTCGAGTTGCGGCGGCATTCTCGAGTTACGACGGGGATCTCAGCCTTCCCCTTGGGTTGGCCCTGGGAAGCCCAATCTTCCCCTCGGGTTGCGAGGGAAAGCTGGGGGTGGCGCTCGAGTCACTGCAGGGCCTAAGAGACCTCACCTAAGCGTGTGTCCGGGACCTAATTTTCCTCTCCAGGGAAGGCAGGGATCTCGGGGTTGCATTCCAGGCTCCCCCGGGGAGTCAGGCCTCGTCTCGAGGGGAAGCCAAGGACTCCGCTCTCCTCTCGAGTCGCGACGCGGGTCTCTTGGAGCCCCCTGAGCGGCCTCAAGGGAGTCCAGCCTCCTCTTCCGTTTGGAGAGAGGACCCGGGATTGCTCTCCAGGCCATGCAGGAAAAGAAGGCCCTCAGCTCGCGAGGACGGGGGCGTCTCAGGGGTTTCCTCGAGCTGCGGCGCCCGTGGGGGTTTTCTCCCGAGGCACGACGAGGATCTCAGGGAGCCTCTCGTGCGGCGCCAGGGAAGTCAGGTCTCCATGCGCGTGGCGAGGGGGAGCGCGTCCTGGCTCTCGAGTCACGGGAGGGGACTAGGGCCTCGAGACGCGTTGAAGAAGGACTCTCGAGGTCTTTGTCGGGGGGCGGCGGGAAACCCTCGTGTCCCTCGCCTTCTGCCGGGGACCTTAGGGAACTTCCCAGGGTGCCTCTGAGAGGCGAGGGATCCTGTGGAGGTGGCGGGGCCCCTCGGGACTCCGCTGGGTCTGGCGCAACGGAAGAGGGCCTCACCTCGAGGGGAGGCAGGCACCTCAGGCTTCCTCTGCGTTTCGGACTCCGACCGCAGGGTCCCTGCAGAGTTGGGACAGGAGAGTCAGGCCTCGTCTTGTCTGAGGAAGGGAACCCCGCTGGCCTCTCGAGTTGCTCAGGGGGTCTCAGGCCCCTCGTCGAGCTGTGTGTGGAACCCGCGGGTCTTTGCGGACGATGCACGGGGGTGGCAGTGCCCCTTCGTGTTGTGCCTTCAGCCACAGGGTTGCCTTCGAAGAGGGGTCCGGGCCTCGGGTCCTTCTCAAGAGCGGACCGGGGAATCGGGGGCGTTCGGCCTGCGGCCCCACCCACGTGGCTCGTCTCGAATTTCCTCGTGAGACCGGCCTCATCCTGAGGTGCGCCGGGAAGGCCGGGAACCCCTTCCAGACCACGCAGGGGAATCGCCTCTCCTGTCGCGATCAGGAGGGGAGAAGGGGCTCAGAGGAAGCGGTGCCGGGACCCTCGGTGTTCCCCTCGGGGGAACCCGGCGTGTCGGGGGACTTTTGGGGGTCGCAGGAAGGCTGTCAGGGACCGTCTCGCCCTTCAGGGCGGAACAGGGGACTTCCCTTGAGACGCCGTCGCGGGCAAGGGCCTCATCTTGCCAAGCGGTGGGAACCACGTGGTTTTTCTCGAGTTGCGGCGGCATTCTCGAGTTACGACGGGGATCTCAGCCTTCCCCTTGGGTTGGCCCTGGGAAGCCCAATCTTCCCCTCGGGTTGCGAGGGAAAGCTGGGGGTGGCGCTCGAGTCACTGCAGGGCCTAAGAGACCTCACCTAAGCGTGTGTCCGGGACCTAATTTTCCTCTCCAGGGAAGGCAGGGATCTCGGGGTTGCATTCCAGGCTCCCCCGGGGAGTCAGGCCTCGTCTCGAGGGGAAGCCAAGGACTCCGCTCTCCTCTCGAGTCGCGACGCGGGTCTCTTGGAGCCCCCTGAGCGGCCTCAAGGGAGTCCAGCCTCCTCTTCCGTTTGGAGAGAGGACCCGGGATTGCTCTCCAGGCCATGCAGGAAAAGAAGGCCCTCAGCTCGCGAGGACGGGGGCGTCTCAGGGGTTTCCTCGAGCTGCGGCGCCCGTGGGGGTTTTCTCCCGAGGCACGACGAGGATCTCAGGGAGCCTCTCGTGCGGCGCCAGGGAAGTCAGGTCTCCATGCGCGTGGCGAGGGGGAGCGCGTCCTGGCTCTCGAGTCACGGGAGGGGACTAGGGCCTCGAGACGCGTTGAAGAAGGACTCTCGAGGTCTTTGTCGGGGGGCGGCGGGAAACCCTCGTGTCCCTCGCCTTCTGCCGGGGACCTTAGGGAACTTCCCAGGGTGCCTCTGAGAGGCGAGGGATCCTGTGGAGGTGGCGGGGCCCCTCGGGACTCCGCTGGGTCTGGCGCAACGGAAGAGGGCCTCACCTCGAGGGGAGGCAGGCACCTCAGGCTTCCTCTGCGTTTCGGACTCCGACCGCAGGGTCCCTGCAGAGTTGGGACAGGAGAGTCAGGCCTCGTCTTGTCTGAGGAAGGGAACCCCGCCGGCCTCTCGAGTTGCTCAGGGGGTCTCAGGCCCCTCGTCGAGCTGTGTGTGGAACCCGCGGGTCTTTGCGGACGATGCACGGGGGTGGCAGTGCCCCTTCGTGTTGTGCCTTCACCCACAGGGTTGCCTTCGAAGAGGGGTCCGGGCCTCGGGTCCTTCTCAAGAGCGGACCGGGGAATCGGGGGCGTTCGGCCTGCGGCCCCACCCACGTGGCTCGTCTCGAATTTCCTCGTGAGACCGGCCTCATCCTGAGGTGCGCCGGGAAGGCCGGGAACCCCTTCCAGACCACGCAGGGGAATCGACTCTCCTGTCGCGATCAGGAGGGGAGAAGGGGCTCAGAGGAAGCGGTGCCGGGACCCTCGGTGTTCCCCTCGGGGGAACCCGGCGTGTCGGGGGACTTTTGGGGGTCGCAGGAAGGCTGTCAGGGACCGTCTCGCCCTTCAGGGCGGAACAGGGGACTTCCCTTGAGACGCCGTCGCGGGCAAGGGCCTCATCTTGCCAAGCGGTGGGAACCACGTGGTTTTTCTCGAGTTGCGGCGGCATTCTCGAGTTACGACGGGGATCTCAGCCTTCCCCTTGGGTTGGCCCTGGGAAGCCCAATCTTCCCCTCGGGTTGCGAGGGAAAGCTGGGGGTGGCGCTCGAGTCACTGCAGGGCCTAAGAGACCTCACCTAAGCGTGTGTCCGGGACCTAATTTTCCTCTCCAGGGAAGGCAGGGATCTCGGGGTTGCATTCCAGGCTCCCCCGGGGAGTCAGGCCTCGTCTCGAGGGGAAGCCAAGGACTCCGCTCTCCTCTCGAGTCGCGACGCGGGTCTCTTGGAGCCCCCTGAGCGGCCTCAAGGGAGTCCAGCCTCCTCTTCCGTTTGGAGAAAGGACCCGGGATTGCTCTCCAGGCCATGCAGGAAAAGAAGGCCCTCAGCTCGCGAGGACGGGGGCGTCTCAGGGGTTTCCTCGAGCTGCGGCGCCCGTGGGGGTTTTCTCCCGAGGCACGACGAGGATCTCAGGGAGCCTCTCGTGCGGCGCCAGGGAAGTCAGGTCTCCATGCGCGTGGCGAGGGGGAGCGCGTCCTGGCTCTCGAGTCACGGGAGGGGACTAGGGCCTCGAGACGCGTTGAAGAAGGACTCTCGAGGTCTTTGTCGGGGGGCGGCGGGAAACCCTCGTGTCCCTCGCCTTCTGCCGGGGACCTTAGGGAACTTCCCAGGGTGCCTCTGAGAGGCGAGGGATCCTGTGGAGGTGCCGGGGCCCCTCGGGACTCCGCTGGGTCTGGCGCAACGGAAGAGGGCCTCACCTCGAGGGGAGGCAGGCACCTCAGGCTTCCTCTGCGTTTCGGACTCCGACCGCAGGGTCCCTGCAGAGTTGGGACAGGAGAGTCAGGCCTCGTCTTGTCTGAGGAAGGGAACCCCGCTGGCCTCTCGAGTTGCTCAGGGGGTCTCAGGCCCCTCGTCGAGCTGTGTGTGGAACCCGCGGGTCTTTGCAGACGATGCACGGGGGTGGCAGTGCCCCTTCGTGTTGTGCCTTCACCCACAGGGTTGCCTTCGAAGAGGGGTCCGGGCCTCGGGTCCTTCTCAAGAGCGGACCGGGGAATCGGGGGCGTTCGGCCTGCGGCCCCACCCACGTGGCTCGTCTCGAATTTCCTCGTGAGACCGGCCTCATCCTGAGGTGCGCCGGGAAGGCCGGGAACCCCTTCCAGACCACGCAGGGGAATCGCCTCTCCTGTCGCGATCAGGAGGGGAGAAGGGGCTCAGAGGAAGCGGTGCCGGGACCCTCGGTGTTCCCCTCGGGGGAACCCGGCGTGTCGGGGGACTTTTGGGGGTCGCAGGAAGGCTGTCAGGGACCGTCTCGCCCTTCAGGGCGGAACAGGGGACTTCCCTTGAGACGCCGTCGCGGGCAAGGGCCTCATCTTGCCAAGCGGTGGGAACCACGTGGTTTTTCTCGAGTTGCGGCGGCATTCTCGAGTTACGACGGGGATCTCAGCCTTCCCCTTGGGTTGGCCCTGGGAAGCCCAATCTTCCCCTCGGGTTGCGAGGGAAAGCTGGGGGTGGCGCTCGAGTCACTGCAGGGCCGAAGAGACCTCACCTAAGCGTGTGTCCGGGACCTAATTTTCCTCTCCAGGGAAGGCCGGGATCTCGGGGTTGCATTCCAGGCTCCCCCGGGGAGTCAGGCCTCGTCTCGAGGGGAAGCCAAGGACTCCGCTCTCCTCTCGAGTCGCGACGCGGGTCTCTTGGAGCCCCCTGAGCGGCCTCAAGGGAGTCCAGCCTCCTCTTCCGTTTGGAGAGAGGACCCGGGATTGCTCTCCAGGCCATGCAGGAAAAGAAGGCCCTCAGCTCGCGAGGACGGGGGCGTCTCCGGGGTTTCCTCGAGCTGCGGCGCCCGTGGGGGTTTTCTCCCGAGGCACGACGAGGATCTCAGGGAGCCTCTCGTGCGGCGCCAGGGAAGTCAGGTCTCCATGCGCGTGGCGAAGGGGAGCGCGTCCTGGCTCTTGAGTCACGGGAGGGGACTAGGGCCTCGAGACGCGTTGAAGAAGGACTCTCGAGGTCTTTGTCGGGGGGCGGCGGGAAACCCTCGTTTCCCTCGCCTTCTGCCGGGGACCTTAGGGAACTTCCCAGGGTGCCTCTGAGAGGCGAGGGATCCTGTGGAGGTGGCGGGGCCCCTCGGGACTCCGCTGGGTCTGGCGCAACGGAAGAGGGCCTCACCTCGAGGGGAGGCAGGAACCTCAGGCTTCCTCTCCGTTTCGGACTCCGACCGCAGGGTCCCTGCAGAGTTGGGACAGGAGAGTCAGGCCTCGTCTTGTCTGAGGAAGGGAACCCCGCTGGCCTCTCGAGTTGCTCAGGGGGTCTCAGGCCCCTCGTCGAGCTGTGTGTGGAACCCGCGGGTCTTTGCGGACGATGCACGGGGGTGGCAGTGCCCCTTCGTGTTGTGCCTTCAGCCACAGGGTTGCCTTCGAAGAGGGGTCCGGGCCTCGGGTCCTTCTCAAGAGCGGACCGGGGAATCGGGGGCGTTCGGCCTGCGGCCCCACCAACGTGGCTCGTCTCGAATTTCCTCGTGAGACCGGCCTCATCCTGAGGTGCGCCGGGAAGGCCGGGAACCCCTTCCAGACCACGCAGGGGAATCGCCTCTCCTGTCGCGATCAGGAGGGGAGAAGGGGCTCAGAGGAAGCGGTGCCGGGACCCTCGGTGTTCCCCTCGGGGGAACCCGGCGTGTCGGGGGACTTTTGGGGGTCGCAGGAAGGCTGTCAGGGACCGTCTCGCCCTTCAGGGCGGAACAGGGGACTTCCCTTGAGACGCCGTCGCGGGCAAGGGCCTCATCTTGCCAAGCGGTGGGAACCACGTGGTTTTTCTCGAGTTGCGGCGGCATTCTCGAGTTACGACGGGGATCTCAGCCTTCCCCTTGGGTTGGCCCTGGGAAGCCCAATCTTCCCCTCGGGTTGCGAGGGAAAGCTGGGGGTGGCGCTCGAGTCGCTGCAGGGCCGAAGAGACCTCACCTAAGCATGTGTCCGGGACCTAATTTTCCTCTCCAGGGAAGGCAGGGATCTCGGGGTTGCATTCCAGGCTCCCCCGGGGAGTCAGGCCTCGTCTCGAGGGGAAGCCAAGGACTCCGCTCTCCTCTCGAGTCGCGACGCGGGTCTCTTGGAGCCCCCTGAGCGGCCTCAAGGGAGTCCAGCCTCCTCTTCCGTTTGGAGAGAGGACCCGGGATTGCTCTCCAGGCCATGCAGGAAAAGAAGGCCCTCAGCTCGCGAGGACGGGGGCGTCTCCGGGGTTTCCTCGAGCTGCGGCGCCCGTGGGGGTTTTCTCCCGAGGCACGACGAGGATCTCAGGGAGCCTCTCGTGCGGCGCCAGGGAAGTCAGGTCTCCATGCGCGTGGCGAGGGGGAGCGCGTCCTGGCTCTCGAGTCACGGGAGGGGACTAGGGCCTCGAGACGCGTTGAAGAAGGACTCTCGAGGTCTTTGTCGGGGGGCGGCGGGAAACCCTCGTTTCCCTCGCCTTCTGCCGGGGACCTTAGGGAACTTCCCAGGGTGCCTCTGAGAGGCGAGGGATCCTGTGGAGGTGGCGGGGCCCCTCGGGACTCCGCTGGGTCTGGCGCAACGGAAGAGGGCCTCACCTCGAGGGGAGGCAGGAACCTCAGGCTTCCTCCCCGTTTCGGACTCCGACCGCAGGGTCCCTGCAGAGTTGGGACAGGAGAGTCAGGCCTCGTCTTGTCTGAGGAAGGGAACCCCGCTGGCCTCTCGAGTTGCTCAGGGGGTCTCAGGCCCCTCGTCGAGCTGTGTGTGGAACCCGCGGGTCTATGCGGACGATGCACGGGGGTGGCAGTGCCCCTTCGTGTTGTGCCTTCAGCCACAGGGTTGCCTTCGAAGAGGGGTCCGGGCCTCGGGTCCTTCTCAAGAGCGGACCGGGGAATCGGGGGCGTTCGGCCTGCGGCCCCACCCACGTGGCTCGTCTCGAATTTCCTCGTGAGACCGGCCTCATCCTGAGGTGCGCCGGGAAGGCCGGGAACCCCTTCCAGACCACGCAGGGGAATCGCCTCTCCTGTCGCGATCAGGAGGGGAGAAGGGGCTCAGAGGAAGCGGTGCCGGGACCCTCGGTGTTCCCCTCGGGGGAACCCGGCGTGTCGGGGGACTTTTGGGGGTCGCAGGAAGGCTGTCAGGGACCGTCTCGCCCTTCAGGGCGGAACAGGGGACTTCCCTTGAGACGCCGTCGCGGGCAAGGGCCTCATCTTGCCAAGCGGTGGGAACCACGTGGTTTTTCTCGAGTTGCGGCGGCATTCTCGAGTTACGACGGGGATCTCAGCCTTCCCCTTGGGTTGGCCCTGGGAAGCCCAATCTTCCCCTCGGGTTGCGAGGGAAAGCTGGGGGTGGCGCTCGAGTCGCTGCAGGGCCGAAGAGACCTCACCTAAGCGTGTGTCCGGGACCTAATTTTCCTCTCCAGGGAAGGCAGGGATCTCGGGGTTGCATTCCAGGCTCCCCCGGGGAGTCAGGCCTCGTCTCGAGGGGAAGCCAAGGACTCCGCTCTCCTCTCGAGTCGCGACGCGGGTCTCTTGGAGCCCCCTGAGCGGCCTCAAGGGAGTCCAGCCTCCTCTTCCGTTTGGAGAGAGGACCCGGGATTGCTCTCCAGGCCATGCAGGAAAAGAAGGCCCTCAGCTCGCGAGGACGGGGGCGTCTCAGGGGTTTCCTCGAGCTGCGGCGCCCGTGGGGGTTTTCTCCCGAGGCACGACGAGGATCTCAGGGAGCCTCTCGTGCGGCGCCAGGGAAGTCAGGTCTCCATGCGCGTGGCGAGGGGGAGCGCGTCCTGGCTCTCGAGTCACGGGAGGGGACTAGGGCCTCGAGACGCGTTGAAGAAGGACTCTCGAGGTCTTTGTCGGGGGGCGGCGGGAAACCCTCGTTTCCCTCGCCTTCTGCCGGGGACCTTAGGGAACTTCCCAGGGTGCCTCTGAGAGGCGAGGGATCCTGTGGAGGTGGCGGGGCCCCTCGGGACTCCGCTGGGTCTGGCGCAACGGAAGAGGGCCTCACCTCGAGGGGAGGCAGGAACCTCAGGCTTCCTCTCCGTTTCGGACTCCGACCGCAGGGTCCCTGCAGAGTTGGGACAGGAGAGTCAGGCCTCGTCTTGTCTGAGGAAGGGAACCCCGCTGGCCTCTCGAGTTGCTCAGGGGGTCTCAGGCCCCTCGTCGAGCTGTGTGTGGAACCCGCGGGTCTTTGCGGACGATGCACGGGGGTGGCAGTGCCCCTTCGTGTTGTGCCTTCAGCCACAGGGTTGCCTTCGAAGAGGGGTCCGGGCCTCGGGTCCTTCTCAAGAGCGGACCGGGGAATCGGGGGCGTTCGGCCTGCGGCCCCACCCACGTGGCTCGTCTCGAATTTCCTCGTGAGACCGGCCTCATCCTGAGGTGCGCCGGGAAGGCCGGGAACCCCTTCCAGACCACGCAGGGGAATCGCCTCTCCTGTCGCCATCAGGAGGGGAGAAGGGGCTCAGAGGAAGCGGTGCCGGGACCCTCGGTGTTCCCCTCAGGGGAACCCGGCGTGTCGGGGGACTTTTGGGGGTCGCAGGAAGGCTGTCAGGGACCGTCTCGCCCTTCAGGGCGGAACAGGGGACTTCCCTTGAGACGCCGTCGCGGGCAAGGGCCTCATCTTGCCAAGCGGTGGGAACCACGTGGTTTTTCTCGAGTTGCGGCGGCATTCTCGAGTTACGACGGGGATCTCAGCCTTCCCCTTGGGTTGGCCCTGGGAAGCCCAATCTTCCCCTCGGGTTGCGAGGGAAAGCTGGGGGTGGCGCTCGAGTCGCTGCAGGGCCGAAGAGACCTCACCTAAGCGTGTGTCCGGGACCTAATTTTCCTCTCCAGGGAAGGCAGGGATCTCGGGGTTGCATTCCAGGCTCCCCCGGGGAGTCAGGCCTCGTCTCGAGGGGAAGCCAAGGACTCCGCTCTCCTCTCGAGTCGCGACGCGGGTCTCTTGGAGCCCCCTGAGCGGCCTCAAGGGAGTCCAGCCTCCTCTTCCGTTTGGAGAGAGGACCCGGGATTGCTCTCCAGGCCATGCAGGAAAAGAAGGCCCTCAGCTCGCGAGGACGGGGGCGTCTCCGGGGTTTCCTCGAGCTGCGGCGCCCGTGGGGGTTTTCTCCCGAGGCACGACGAGGATCTCAGGGAGCCTCTCGTGCGGCGCCAGGGAAGTCAGGTCTCCATGCGCGTGGCGAGGGGGAGCGCGTCCTGGCTCTCGAGTCACGGGAGGGGACTAGGGCCTCGAGACGCGTTGAAGAAGGACTCTCGAGGTCTTTGTCGGGGGGCGGCGGGAAACCCTCGTTTCCCTCGCCTTCTGCCGGGGACCTTAGGGAACTTCCCAGGGTGCCTCTGAGAGGCGAGGGATCCTGTGGAGGTGGCGGGGCCCCTCGGGACTCCGCTGGGTCTGGCGCAACGGAAGAGGGCCTCACCTCGAGGGGAGGCAGGAACCTCAGGCTTCCTCCCCGTTTCGGACTCCGACCGCAGGGTCCCTGCAGAGTTGGGACAGGAGAGTCAGGCCTCGTCTTGTCTGAGGAAGGGAACCCCGCTGGCCTCTCGAGTTGCTCAGGGGGTCTCAGGCCCCTCGTCGAGCTGTGTGTGGAACCCGCGGGTCTATGCGGACGATGCACGGGGGTGGCAGTGCCCCTTCGTGTTGTGCCTTCAGCCACAGGGTTGCCTTCGAAGAGGGGTCCAGGCCTCGGGTCCTTCTCAAGAGCGGACCGGGGAATCGGGGGCGTTCGGCCTGCGGCCCCACCCACGTGGCTCGTCTCGAATTTCCTCGTGAGACCGGCCTCATCCTGAGGTGCGCCGGGAAGGCCGGGAACCCCTTCCAGACCACGCAGGGGAATCGCCTCTCCTGTCGCCATCAGGAGGGGAGAAGGGGCTCAGAGGAAGCGGTGCCGGGACCCTCGGTGTTCCCCTCGGGGGAACCCGGCGTGTCGGGGGACTTTTGGGGGTCGCAGGAAGGCTGTCAGGGACCGTCTCGCCCTTCAGGGCGGAACAGGGGACTTCCCTTGAGACGCCGTCGCGGGCAAGGGCCTCATCTTGCCAAGCGGTGGGAACCACGTGGTTTTTCTCGAGTTGCGGCGGCATTCTCGAGTTACGACGGGGATCTCAGCCTTCCCCTTGGGTTGGCCCTGGGAAGCCCAATCTTCCCCTCGGGTTGCGAGGGAAAGCTGGGGGTGGCGCTCGAGTCGCTGCAGGGCCGAAGAGACCTCACCTAAGCGTGTGTCCGGGACCTAATTTTCCTCTCCAGGGAAGGCAGGGATCTCGGGGTTGCATTCCAGGCTCCCCCGGGGAGTCAGGCCTCGTCTCGAGGGGAAGCCAAGGACTCCGCTCTCCTCTCGAGTCGCGACGCGGGTCTCTTGGAGCCCCCTGAGCGGCCTCAAGGGAGTCCAGCCTCCTCTTCCGTTTGGAGAGAGGACCCGGGATTGCTCTCCAGGCCATGCAGGAAAAGAAGGCCCTCAGCTCGCGAGGACGGGGGCGTCTCCGGGGTTTCCTCGAGCTGCGGCGCCCGTGGGGGTTTTCTCCCGAGGCACGACGAGGATCTCAGGGAGCCTCTCGTGCGGCGCCAGGGAAGTCAGGTCTCCATGCGCGTGGCGAGGGGGAGCGCGTCCTGGCTCTCGAGTCACGGGAGGGGACTAGGGCCTCGAGACGCGTTGAAGAAGGACTCTCGAGGTCTTTGTCAGGGGGCGGCGGGAAACCCTCGTTTCCCTCGCCTTCTGCCAGGGACCTTAGGGAACTTCCCAGGGTGCCTCTGAGAGGCGAGGGATCCTGTGGAGGTGGCGAGGCCCCTCGGGACTCCGCTGGGTCTGGCGCAATGGAAGAGGGCCTCACCTCGAGGGGAGGCAGGAACCTCAGGCTTCCTCTCCGTTTCGGACTCCGACCGCAGGGTCCCTGCAGAGTTGGGACAGGAGAGTCAGGCCTCGTCTTGTCTGAGGAAGGGAACCCCGCTGGCCTCTCGAGTTGCTCAGGGGGTCTCAGGCCCCTCGTCGAGCTGTGTGTGGAACCCGCGGGTCTTTGCGGACGATGCACGGGGGTGGCAGTGCCCCTTCGTGTTGTGCCTTCACCCACAGGGTTGCCTTCGAAGAGGGGTCCGGGCCTCGGGTCCTTCTCAAGAGCGGACCGGGGAATCGGGGGCGTTCGGCCTGCGGCCCCACCCACGTGGCTCGTCTCGAATTTCCTCGTGAGACCGGCCTCATGTGAGGTGCGCCAGGAAGGCCGGGAACGCCTTCCAGACCACGCAGGGGAATCGCCTCTCCTGTCGCCATCAGGAGGGGAGAAGGGGCTCAGAGGAAGCGGTGCCGGGACCCTCGGTGTTCCCCTCGGGGGAACCCGGCGTGTCGGGGGACTTTTGGGGGTCGCAGGAAGGCTGTCAGGGACCGTCTCGCCCTTCAGGGCGGAACAGGGGACTTCCCTTGAGACGCCGTCGCGGGCAAGGGCCTCATCTTGCCAAGCGGTGGGAACCACGTGGTTTTTCTCGAGTTGCGGCGGCATTCTCGAGTTACGACGGGGATCTCAGCCTTCCCCTTGGGTTGGCCCTGGGAAGCCCAATCTTCCCCTCGGGTTGCGAGGGAAAGCTGGGGGTGGCGCTCGAGTCGCTGCAGGGCCGAAGAGACCTCACCTAAGCGTGTGTCCGGGACCTAATTTTCCTCTCCAGGGAAGGCAGGGATCTCGGGGTTGCATTCCAGGCTCCCCCGGGGAGTCAGGCCTCGTCTCGAGGGGAAGCCAAGGACTCCGCTCTCCTCTCGAGTCGCGACGCGGGTCTCTTGGAGCCCCCTGAGCGGCCTCAAGGGAGTCCAGCCTCCTCTTCCGTTTGGAGAGAGGACCCGGGATTGCTCTCCAGGCCATGCAGGAAAAGAAGGCCCTCAGCTCGCGAGGACGGGGGCGTCTCCGGGGTTTCCTCGAGCTGCGGCGCCCGTGGGGGTTTTCTCCCGAGGCACGACGAGGATCTCAGGGAGCCTCTCGTGCGGCGCCAGGGAAGTCAGGTCTCCATGCGCGTGGCGAGGGGGAGCGCGTCCTGGCTCTCGAGTCACGGGAGGGGACTAGGGCCTCGAGACGCGTTGAAGAAGGACTCTCGAGGTCTTTGTCGGGGGGCGGCGGGAAACCCTCGTTTCCCTCGCCTTCTGCCGGGGACCTTAGGGAACTTCCCAGGGTGCCTCTGAGAGGCGAGGGATCCTGTGGAGGTGGCGGGGCCCCTCGGGACTCCGCTGGGTCTGGCGCAACGGAAGAGGGCCTCACCTCGAGGGGAGGCAGGAACCTCAGGCTTCCTCTCCGTTTCGGACTCCGACCGCAGGGTCCCTGCAGAGTTGGGACAGGAGAGTCAGGCCTCGTCTTGTCTGAGGAAGGGAACCCCGCTGGCCTCTCGAGTTGCTCAGGGGGTCTCAGGCCCCTCGTCGAGCTGTGTGTGGAACCCGCGGGTCTTTGCGGACGATGCACGGGGGTGGCAGTGCCCCTTCGTGTTGTGCCTTCAGCCACAGGGTTGCCTTCGAAGAGGGGTCCGGGCCTCGGGTCCTTCTCAAGAGCGGACCGGGGAATCGGGGGCGTTCGGCCTGTGGCCCCACCCACGTGGCTCGTCTCGAATTTCCTCGTGAGACCGGCCTCATCCTGAGGTGCGCCGGGAAGGCCGGGAACCCCTTCCAGACCACGCAGGGGAATCGCCTCTCCTGTCGCCATCAGGAGGGGAGAAGGGGCTCAGAGGAAGCGGTGCCGGGACCCTCGGTGTTCCCCTCGGGGGAACCCGGCGTGTCGGGGGACTTTTGGGGGTCGCAGGAAGGCTGTCAGGGACCGTCTCGCCCTTCAGGGCGGAACAGGGGACTTCCCTTGAGACGCCGTCGCGGGCAAGGGCCTCATCTTGCCAAGCGGTGGGAACCACGTGGTTTTTCTCGAGTTGCGGCGGCATTCTCGAGTTACGACGGGGATCTCAGCCTTCCCCTTGGGTTGGCCCTGGGAAGCCCAATCTTCCCCTCGGGTTGCGAGGGAAAGCTGGGGGTGGCGCTCGAGTCGCTGCAGGGCCGAAGAGACCTCACCTAAGCGTGTGTCCGGGACCTAATTTTCCTCTCCAGGGAAGGCAGGGATCTCGGGGTTGCATTCCAGGCTCCCCCGGGGAGTCAGGCCTCGTCTCGAGGGGAAGCCAAGGACTCCGCTCTCCTCTCGAGTCGCGACGCGGGTCTCTTGGAGCCCCCTGAGCGGCCTCAAGGGAGTCCAGCCTCCTCTTCCGTTTGGAGAGAGGACCCGGGATTGCTCTCCAGGCCATGCAGGAAAAGAAGGCCCTCAGCTCGCGAGGACGGGGGCGTCTCCGGGGTTTCCTCGAGCTGCGGCGCCCGTGGGGGTTTTCTCCCGAGGCACGACGAGGATCTCAGGGAGCCTCTCGTGCGGCGCCAGGGAAGTCAGGTCTCCATGCGCGTGGCGAGGGGGAGCGCGTCCTGGCTCTCGAGTCACGGGAGGGGACTAGGGCCTCGAGACGCGTTGAAGAAGGACTCTCGAGGTCTTTGTCGGGGGGCGGCGGGAAACCCTCGTTTCCCTCGCCTTCTGCCGGGGACCTTAGGGAACTTCCCAGGGTGCCTCTGAGAGGCGAGGGATCCTGTGGAGGTGGCGGGGCCCCTCGGGACTCCGCTGGGTCTGGCGCAACGGAAGAGGGCCTCACCTCGAGGGGAGGCAGGAACCTCAGGCTTCCTCTCCGTTTCGGACTCCGACCGCAGGGTCCCTGCAGAGTTGGGACAGGAGAGTCAGGCCTCGTCTTGTCTGAGGAAGGGAACCCCGCTGGCCTCTCGAGTTGCTCAGGGGGTCTCAGGCCCCTCGTCGAGCTGTGTGTGGAACCCGCGGGTCTTTGCGGACGATGCACGGGGGTGGCAGTGCCCCTTCGTGTTGTGCCTTCAGCCACAGGGTTGCCTTCGAAGAGGGGTCCGGGCCTCGGGTCCTTCTCAAGAGCGGACCGGGGAATCGGGGGCGTTCGGCCTGTGGCCCCACCCACGTGGCTCGTCTCGAATTTCCTCGTGAGACCGGCCTCATCCTGAGGTGCGCCGGGAAGGCCGGGAACCCCTTCCAGACCACGCAGGGGAATCGCCTCTCCTGTCGCGATCAGGAGGGGAGAAGGGGCTCAGAGGAAGCGGTGCCGGGACCCTCGGTGTTCCCCTCGGGGGAACCCGGCGTGTCGGGGGACTTTTGGGGGTCGCAGGAAGGCTGTCAGGGACCGTCTCGCCCTTCAGGGCGGAACAGGGGACTTCCCTTGAGACGCCGTCGCGGGCAAGGGCCTCATCTTGCCAAGCGGTGGGAACCACGTGGTTTTTCTCGAGTTGCGGCGGCATTCTCGAGTTACGACGGGGATCTCAGCCTTCCCCTTGGGTTGGCCCTGGGAAGCCCAATCTTCCCCTCGGGTTGCGAGGGAAAGCTGGGGGTGGCGCTCGAGTCACTGCAGGGCCGAAGAGACCTCACCTAAGCGTGTGTCCGGGACCTAATTTTCCTCTCCAGGGAAGGCAGGGATCTCGGGGTTGCATTCCAGGCTCCCCCGGGGAGTCAGGCCTCGTCTCGAGGGGAAGCCAAGGACTCCGCTCTCCTCTCGAGTCGCGACGCGGGTCTCTTGGAGCCCCCTGAGCGGCCTCAAGGGAGTCCAGCCTCCTCTTCCGTTTGGAGAGAGGACCCGGGATTGCTCTCCAGGCCATGCAGGAAAAGAAGGCCCTCAGCTCGCGAGGACGGGGGCGTCTCCGGGGTTTCCTCGAGCTGCGGCGCCCGTGGGGGTTTTCTCCCGAGGCACGACGAGGATCTCAGGGAGCCTCTCGTGCGGCGCCAGGGAAGTCAGGTCTCCATGCGCGTGGCGAGGGGGAGCGCGTCCTGGCTCTCGAGTCACGGGAGGGGACTAGGGCCTCGAGACGCGTTGAAGAAGGACTCTCGAGGTCTTTGTCGGGGGGCGGCGGGAAACCCTCGTTTCCCTCGCCTTCTGCCGGGGACCTTAGGGAACTTCCCAGGGTGCCTCTGAGAGGCGAGGGATCCTGTGGAGGTGGCGGGGCCCCTCGGGACTCCGCTGGGTCTGGCGCAACGGAAGAGGGCCTCACCTCGAGGGGAGGCAGGAACCTCAGGCTTCCTCTCCGTTTCGGACTCCGACCGCAGGGTCCCTGCAGAGTTGGGACAGGAGAGTCAGGCCTCGTCTTGTCTGAGGAAGGGAACCCCGCTGGCCTCTCGAGTTGCTCAGGGGGTCTCAGGCCCCTCGTCGAGCTGTGTGTGGAACCCGCGGGTCTTTGCGGACGATGCACGGGGGTGGCAGTGCCCCTTCGTGTTGTGCCTTCAGCCACAGGGTTGCCTTCGAAGAGGGGTCCGGGCCTCGGGTCCTTCTCAAGAGCGGACCGGGGAATCGGGGGCGTTCGGCCTGTGGCCCCACCCACGTGGCTCGTCTCGAATTTCCTCGTGAGACCGGCCTCATCCTGAGGTGCGCCGGGAAGGCCGGGAACCCCTTCCAGACCACGCAGGGGAATCGCCTCTCCTGTCGCCATCAGGAGGGGAGAAGGGGCTCAGAGGAAGCGGTGCCGGGACCCTCGGTGTTCCCCTCGGGGGAACCCGGCGTGTCGGGGGACTCTTGGGGGTCGCAGGAAGGCTGTCAGGGACCGTCTCGCCCTTCAGGGCGGAACAGGGGACTTCCCTTGAGACGCCGTCGCGGGCAAGGGCCTCATCTTGCCAAGCGGTGGGAACCACGTGGTTTTTCTCGAGTTGCGGCGGCATTCTCGAGTTACGACGGGGATCTCAGCCTTCCCCTTGGGTTGGCCCTGGGAAGCCCAATCTTCCCCTCGGGTTGCGAGGGAAAGCTGGGGGTGGCGCTCGAGTCACTGCAGGGCCGAAGAGACCTCACCTAAGCGTGTGTCCGGGACCTAATTTTCCTCTCCAGGGAAGGCAGGGATCTCGGGGTTGCATTCCAGGCTCCCCCGGGGAGTCAGGCCTCGTCTCGAGGGGAAGCCAAGGACTCCGCTCTCCTCTCGAGTCGCGACGCGGGTCTCTTGGAGCCCCCTGAGCGGCCTCAAGGGAGTCCAGCCTCCTCTTCCGTTTGGAGAGAGGACCCGGGATTGCTCTCCAGGCCATGCAGGAAAAGAAGGCCCTCAGCTCGCGAGGACGGGGGCGTCTCCGGGGTTTCCTCGAGCTGCGGCGCCCGTGGGGGTTTTCTCCCGAGGCACGACGAGGATCTCAGGGAGCCTCTCGTGCGGCGCCAGGGAAGTCAGGTCTCCATGCGCGTGGCGAGGGGGAGCGCGTCCTGGCTCTCGAGTCACGGGAGGGGACTAGGGCCTCGAGACGCGTTGAAGAAGGACTCTCGAGGTCTTTGTCGGGGGGCGGCGGGAAACCCTCGTTTCCCTCGCCTTCTGCCGGGGACCTTAGGGAACTTCCCAGGGTGCCTCTGAGAGGCGAGGGATCCTGTGGAGGTGGCGGGGCCCCTCGGGACTCCGCTGGGTCTGGCGCAACGGAAGAGGGCCTCACCTCGAGGGGAGGCAGGAACCTCAGGCTTCCTCTCCGTTTCGGACTCCGACCGCAGGGTCCCTGCAGAGTTGGGACAGGAGAGTCAGGCCTCGTCTTGTCTGAGGAAGGGAACCCCGCTGGCCTCTCGAGTTGCTCAGGGGGTCTCAGGCCCCTCGTCGAGCTGTGTGTGGAACCCGCGGGTCTTTGCGGACGATGCACGGGGGTGGCAGTGCCCCTTCGTGTTGTGCCTTCAGCCACAGGGTTGCCTTCGAAGAGGGGTCCGGGCCTCGGGTCCTTCTCAAGAGCGGACCGGGGAATCGGGGGCGTTCGGCCTGTGGCCCCACCCACGTGGCTCGTCTCGAATTTCCTCGTGAGACCGGCCTCATCCTGAGGTGCGCCGGGAAGGCCGGGAACCCCTTCCAGACCACGCAGGGGAATCGCCTCTCCTGTCGCGATCAGGAGGGGAGAAGGGGCTCAGAGGAAGCGGTGCCGGGACCCTCGGTGTTCCCCTCGGGGGAACCCGGCGTGTCGGGGGACTCTTGGGGGTCGCAGGAAGGCTGTCAGGGACCGTCTCGCCCTTCAGGGCGGAACAGGGGACTTCCCTTGAGACGCCGTCGCGGGCAAGGGCCTCATCTTGCCAAGCGGTGGGAACCACGTGGTTTTTCTCGAGTTGCGGCGGCATTCTCGAGTTACGACGGGGATCTCAGCCTTCCCCTTGGGTTGGCCCTGGGAAGCCCAATCTTCCCCTCGGGTTGCGAGGGAAAGCTGGGGGTGGCGCTCGAGTCGCTGCAGGGCCGAAGAGACCTCACCTAAGCGTGTGTCCGGGACCTAATTTTCCTCTCCAGGGAAGGCAGGGATCTCGGGGTTGCATTCCAGGCTCCCCCGGGGAGTCAGGCCTCGTCTCGAGGGGAAGCCAAGGACTCCGCTCTCCTCTCGAGTCGCGACGCGGGTCTCTTGGAGCCCCCTGAGCGGCCTCAAGGGAGTCCAGCCTCCTCTTCCGTTTGGAGAGAGGACCCGGGATTGCTCTCCAGGCCATGCAGGAAAAGAAGGCCCTCAGCTCGCGAGGACGGGGGCGTCTCCGGGGTTTCCTCGAGCTGCGGCGCCCGTGGGGGTTTTCTCCCGAGGCACGACGAGGATCTCAGGGAGCCTCTCGTGCGGCGCCAGGGAAGTCAGGTCTCCATGCGCGTGGCGAGGGGGAGCGCGTCCTGGCTCTCGAGTCACGGGAGGGGACTAGGGCCTCGAGACGCGTTGAAGAAGGACTCTCGAGGTCTTTGTCGGGGGGCGGCGGGAAACCCTCGTTTCCCTCGCCTTCTGCCGGGGACCTTAGGGAACTTCCCAGGGTGCCTCTGAGAGGCGAGGGATCCTGTGGAGGTGGCGGGGCCCCTCGGGACTCCGCTGGGTCTGGCGCAACGGAAGAGGGCCTCACCTCGAGGGGAGGCAGGAACCTCAGGCTTCCTCTCCGTTTCGGACTCCGACTGCAGGGTCCCTGCAGAGTTGGGACAGGAGAGTCAGGCCTCGTCTTGTCTGAGGAAGGGAACCCCGCTGGCCTCTCGAGTTGCTCAGGGGGTCTCAGGCCCCTCGTCGAGCTGTGTGTGGAACCCGCGGGTCTTTGCGGACGATGCACGGGGGTGGCAGTGCCCCTTCGTGTTGTGCCTTCAGCCACAGGGTTGCCTTCGAAGAGGGGTCCGGGCCTCGGGTCCTTCTCAAGAGCGGACCGGGGAATCGGGGGCGTTCGGCCTGTGGCCCCACCCACGTGGCTCGTCTCGAATTTCCTCGTGAGACCGGCCTCATCCTGAGGTGCGCCGGGAAGGCCGGGAACCCCTTCCAGACCACGCAGGGGAATCGCCTCTCCTGTCGCCATCAGGAGGGGAGAAGGGGCTCAGAGGAAGCGGTGCCGGGACCCTCGGTGTTCCCCTCGGGGGAACCCGGCGTGTCGGGGGACTTTTGGGGGTCGCAGGAAGGCTGTCAGGGACCGTCTCGCCCTTCAGGGCGGAACAGGGGACTTCCCTTGAGACGCCGTCGCGGGCAAGGGCCTCGTCTTGCCAAGCGGTGGGAACCACGTGGTTTTTCTCGAGTTGCGGCGGCATTCTCGAGTTACGACGGGGATCTCAGCCTTCCCCTTGGGTTGGCCCTGGGAAGCCCAATCTTCCCCTCGGGTTGCGAGGGAAAGCTGGGGGTGGCGCTCGAGTCACTGCAGGGCCGAAGAGACCTCACCTAAGCGTGTGTCCGGGACCTAATTTTCCTCTCCAGGGAAGGCAGGGATCTCGGGGTTGCATTCCAGGCTCCCCCGGGGAGTCAGGCCTCGTCTCGAGGGGAAGCCAAGGACTCCGCTCTCCTCTCGAGTCGCGACGCGGGTCTCTTGGAGCCCCCTGAGCGGCCTCAAGGGAGTCCAGCCTCCTCTTCCGTTTGGAGAGAGGACCCGGGATTGCTCTCCAGGCCATGCAGGAAAAGAAGGCCCTCAGCTCGCGAGGACGGGGGCGTCTCCGGGGTTTCCTCGAGCTGCGGCGCCCGTGGGGGTTTTCTCCCGAGGCACGACGAGGATCTCAGGGAGCCTCTCGTGCGGCGCCAGGGAAGTCAGGTCTCCATGCGCGTGGCGAGGGGGAGCGCGTCCTGGCTCTCGAGTCACGGGAGGGGACTAGGGCCTCGAGACGCGTTGAAGAAGGACTCTCGAGGTCTTTGTCGGGGGGCGGCGGGAAACCCTCGTTTCCCTCGCCTTCTGCCGGGGACCTTAGGGAACTTCCCAGGGTGCCTCTGAGAGGCGAGGGATCCTGTGGAGGTGGCGGGGCCCCTCGGGACTCCGCTGGGTCTGGCGCAACGGAAGAGGGCCTCACCTCGAGGGGAGGCAGGAACCTCAGGCTTCCTCTCCGTTTCGGACTCCGACCGCAGGGTCCCTGCAGAGTTGGGACAGGAGAGTCAGGCCTCGTCTTGTCTGAGGAAGGGAACCCCGCTGGCCTCTCGAGTTGCTCAGGGGGTCTCAGGCCCCTCGTCGAGCTGTGTGTGGAACCCGCGGGTCTTTGCGGACGATGCACGGGGGTGGCAGTGCCCCTTCGTGTTGTGCCTTCAGCCACAGGGTTGCCTTCGAAGAGGGGTCCGGGCCTCGGGTCCTTCTCAAGAGCGGACCGGGGAATCGGGGGCGTTCGGCCTGTGGCCCCACCCACGTGGCTCGTCTCGAATTTCCTCGTGAGACCGGCCTCATCCTGAGGTGCGCCGGGAAGGCCGGGAACCCCTTCCAGACCACGCAGGGGAATCGCCTCTCCTGTCGCGATCAGGAGGGGAGAAGGGGCTCAGAGGAAGCGGTGCCGGGACCCTCGGTGTTCCCCTCGGGGGAACCCGGCGTGTCGGGGGACTCTTGGGGGTCGCAGGAAGGCTGTCAGGGACCGTCTCGCCCTTCAGGGCGGAACAGGGGACTTCCCTTGAGACGCCGTCGCGGGCAAGGGCCTCATCTTGCCAAGCGGTGGGAACCACGTGGTTTTTCTCGAGTTGCGGCGGCATTCTCGAGTTACGACGGGGATCTCAGCCTTCCCCTTGGGTTGGCCCTGGGAAGCCCAATCTTCCCCTCGGGTTGCGAGGGAAAGCTGGGGGTGGCGCTCGAGTCGCTGCAGGGCCGAAGAGACCTCACCTAAGCGTGTGTCCGGGACCTAATTTTCCTCTCCAGGGAAGGCAGGGATCTCGGGGTTGCATTCCAGGCTCCCCCGGGGAGTCAGGCCTCGTCTCGAGGGGAAGCCAAGGACTCCGCTCTCCTCTCGAGTCGCGACGCGGGTCTCTTGGAGCCCCCTGAGCGGCCTCAAGGGAGTCCAGCCTCCTCTTCCGTTTGGAGAGAGGACCCGGGATTGCTCTCCAGGCCATGCAGGAAAAGAAGGCCCTCAGCTCGCGAGGACGGGGGCGTCTCCGGGGTTTCCTCGAGCTGCGGCGCCCGTGGGGGTTTTCTCCCGAGGCACGACGAGGATCTCAGGGAGCCTCTCGTGCGGCGCCAGGGAAGTCAGGTCTCCATGCGCGTGGCGAGGGGGAGCGCGTCCTGGCTCTCGAGTCACGGGAGGGGACTAGGGCCTCGAGACGCGTTGAAGAAGGACTCTCGAGGTCTTTGTCGGGGGGCGGCGGGAAACCCTCGTTTCCCTCGCCTTCTGCCGGGGACCTTAGGGAACTTCCCAGGGTGCCTCTGAGAGGCGAGGGATCCTGTGGAGGTGGCGGGGCCCCTCGGGACTCCGCTGGGTCTGGCGCAACGGAAGAGGGCCTCACCTCGAGGGGAGGCAGGAACCTCAGGCTTCCTCTCCGTTTCGGACTCCGACCGCAGGGTCCCTGCAGAGTTGGGACAGGAGAGTCAGGCCTCGTCTTGTCTGAGGAAGGGAACCCCGCTGGCCTCTCGAGTTGCTCAGGGGGTCTCAGGCCCCTCGTCGAGCTGTGTGTGGAACCCGCGGGTCTTTGCGGACGATGCACGGGGGTGGCAGTGCCCCTTCGTGTTGTGCCTTCACCCACAGGGTTGCCTTCGAAGAGGGGTCCGGGCCTCGGGTCCTTCTCAAGAGCGGACCGGGGAATCGGGGGCGTTCGGCCTGTGGCCCCACCCACGTGGCTCGTCTCGAATTTCCTCGTGAGACCGGCCTCATCCTGAGGTGCGCCGGGAAGGCCGGGAACCCCTTCCAGACCACGCAGGGGAATCGCCTCTCCTGTCGCCATCAGGAGGGGAGAAGGGGCTCAGAGGAAGCGGTGCCGGGACCCTCGGTGTTCCCCTCGGGGGAACCCGGCGTGTCGGGGGACTTTTGGGGGTCGCAGGAAGGCTGTCAGGGACCGTCTCGCCCTTCAGGGCGGAACAGGGGACTTCCCTTGAGACGCCGTCGCGGGCAAGGGCCTCGTCTTGCCAAGCGGTGGGAACCACGTGGTTTTTCTCGAGTTGCGGCGGCATTCTCGAGTTACGACGGGGATCTCAGCCTTCCCCTTGGGTTGGCCCTGGGAAGCCCAATCTTCCCCTCGGGTTGCGAGGGAAAGCTGGGGGTGGCGCTCGAGTCACTGCAGGGCCGAAGAGACCTCACCTAAGCGTGTGTCCGGGACCTAATTTTCCTCTCCAGGGAAGGCAGGGATCTCGGGGTTGCATTCCAGGCTCCCCCGGGGAGTCAGGCCTCGTCTCGAGGGGAAGCCAAGGACTCCGCTCTCCTCTCGAGTCGCGACGCGGGTCTCTTGGAGCCCCCTGAGCGGCCTCAAGGGAGTCCAGCCTCCTCTTCCGTTTGGAGAGAGGACCCGGGATTGCTCTCCAGGCCATGCAGGAAAAGAAGGCCCTCAGCTCGCGAGGACGGGGGCGTCTCCGGGGTTTCCTCGAGCTGCGGCGCCCGTGGGGGTTTTCTCCCGAGGCACGACGAGGATCTCAGGGAGCCTCTCGTGCGGCGCCAGGGAAGTCAGGTCTCCATGCGCGTGGCGAGGGGGAGCGCGTCCTGGCTCTCGAGTCACGGGAGGGGACTAGGGCCTCGAGACGCGTTGAAGAAGGACTCTCGAGGTCTTTGTCGGGGGGCGGCGGGAAACCCTCGTTTCCCTCGCCTTCTGCCGGGGACCTTAGGGAACTTCCCAGGGTGCCTCTGAGAGGCGAGGGATCCTGTGGAGGTGGCGGGGCCCCTCGGGACTCCGCTGGGTCTGGCGCAACGGAAGAGGGCCTCACCTCGAGGGGAGGCAGGAACCTC
Source organism: Bubalus kerabau (assembly GCF_029407905.1). NCBI lineage: Eukaryota > Metazoa > Chordata > Mammalia > Artiodactyla > Bovidae > Bubalus > Bubalus kerabau. The sequence continues at coordinate 406,482 of NW_026577915.1, read as the reverse complement.
AGGCTTCCTCTCCGTTTCGGACTCCGACCGCAGGGTCCCTGCAGAGTTGGGACAGGAGAGTCAGGCCTCGTCTTGTCTGAGGAAGGGAACCCCGCTGGCCTCTCGAGTTGCTCAGGGGGTCTCAGGCCCCTCGTCGAGCTGTGTGTGGAACCCGCGGGTCTTTGCGGACGATGCACGGGGGTGGCAGTGCCCCTTCGTGTTGTGCCTTCAGCCACAGGGTTGCCTTCGAAGAGGGGTCCGGGCCTCGGGTCCTTCTCAAGAGCGGACCGGGGAATCGGGGGCGTTCGGCCTGTGGCCCCACCCACGTGGCTCGTCTCGAATTTCCTCGTGAGACCGGCCTCATCCTGAGGTGCGCCGGGAAGGCCGGGAACCCCTTCCAGACCACGCAGGGGAATCGCCTCTCCTGTCGCCATCAGGAGGGGAGAAGGGGCTCAGAGGAAGCGGTGCCGGGACCCTCGGTGTTCCCCTTGGGGGAACCCGGCGTGTCGGGGGACTTTTGGGGGTCGCAGGAAGGCTGTCAGGGACCGTCTCGCCCTTCAGGGCGGAACAGGGGACTTCCCTTGAGACGCCGTCGCGGGCAAGGGCCTCATCTTGCCAAGCGGTGGGAACCACGTGGTTTTTCTCGAGTTGCGGCGGCATTCTCGAGTTACGACGGGGATCTCAGCCTTCCCCTTGGGTTGGCCCTGGGAAGCCCAATCTTCCCCTCGGGTTGCGAGGGAAAGCTGGGGGTGGCGCTCGAGTCACTGCAGGGCCGAAGAGACCTCACCTAAGCGTGTGTCCGGGACCTAATTTTCCTCTCCAGGGAAGGCAGGGATCTCGGGGTTGCATTCCAGGCTCCCCCGGGGAGTCAGGCCTCGTCTCGAGGGGAAGCCAAGGACTCCGCTCTCCTCTCGAGTCGCGACGCGGGTCTCTTGGAGCCCCCTGAGCGGCCTCAAGGGAGTCCAGCCTCCTCTTCCGTTTGGAGAGAGGACCCGGGATTGCTCTCCAGGCCATGCAGGAAAAGAAGGCCCTCAGCTCGCGAGGACGGGGGCGTCTCCGGGGTTTCCTCGAGCTGCGGCGCCCGTGGGGGTTTTCTCCCGAGGCACGACGAGGATCTCAGGGAGCCTCTCGTGCGGCGCCAGGGAAGTCAGGTCTCCATGCGCGTGGCGAGGGGGAGCGCGTCCTGGCTCTCGAGTCACGGGAGGGGACTAGGGCCTCGAGACGCGTTGAAGAAGGACTCTCGAGGTCTTTGTCGGGGGGCGGCGGGAAACCCTCGTTTCCCTCGCCTTCTGCCGGGGACCTTAGGGAACTTCCCAGGGTGCCTCTGAGAGGCGAGGGATCCTGTGGAGGTGGCGGGGCCCCTCGGGACTCCGCTGGGTCTGGCGCAACGGAAGAGGGCCTCACCTCGAGGGGAGGCAGGAACCTCAGGCTTCCTCTCCGTTTCGGACTCCGACCGCAGGGTCCCTGCAGAGTTGGGACAGGAGAGTCAGGCCTCGTCTTGTCTGAGGAAGGGAACCCCGCTGGCCTCTCGAGTTGCTCAGGGGGTCTCAGGCCCCTCGTCGAGCTGTGTGTGGAACCCGCGGGTCTTTGCGGACGATGCACGGGGGTGGCAGTGCCCCTTCGTGTTGTGCCTTCAGCCACAGGGTTGCCTTCGAAGAGGGGTCCGGGCCTCGGGTCCTTCTCAAGAGCGGACCGGGGAATCGGGGGCGTTCGGCCTGTGGCCCCACCCACGTGGCTCGTCTCGAATTTCCTCGTGAGACCGGCCTCATCCTGAGGTGCGCCGGGAAGGCCGGGAACCCCTTCCAGACCACGCAGGGGAATCGCCTCTCCTGTCGCCATCAGGAGGGGAGAAGGGGCTCAGAGGAAGCGGTGCCGGGACCCTCGGTGTTCCCCTCGGGGGAACCCGGCGTGTCGGGGGACTTTTGGGGGTCGCAGGAAGGCTGTCAGGGACCGTCTCGCCCTTCAGGGCGGAACAGGGGACTTCCCTTGAGACGCCGTCGCGGGCAAGGGCCTCATCTTGCCAAGCGGTGGGAACCACGTGGTTTTTCTCGAGTTGCGGCGGCATTCTCGAGTTACGACGGGGATCTCAGCCTTCCCCTTGGGTTGGCCCTGGGAAGCCCAATCTTCCCCTCGGGTTGCGAGGGAAAGCTGGGGGTGGCGCTCGAGTCACTGCAGGGCCGAAGAGACCTCACCTAAGCGTGTGTCCGGGACCTAATTTTCCTCTCCAGGGAAGGCAGGGATCTCGGGGTTGCATTCCAGGCTCCCCCGGGGAGTCAGGCCTCGTCTCGAGGGGAAGCCAAGGACTCCGCTCTCCTCTCGAGTCGCGACGCGGGTCTCTTGGAGCCCCCTGAGCGGCCTCAAGGGAGTCCAGCCTCCTCTTCCGTTTGGAGAGAGGACCCGGGATTGCTCTCCAGGCCATGCAGGAAAAGAAGGCCCTCAGCTCGCGAGGACGGGGGCGTCTCCGGGGTTTCCTCGAGCTGCGGCGCCCGTGGGGGTTTTCTCCCGAGGCACGACGAGGATCTCAGGGAGCCTCTCGTGCGGCGCCAGGGAAGTCAGGTCTCCATGCGCGTGGCGAGGGGGAGCGCGTCCTGGCTCTCGAGTCACGGGAGGGGACTAGGGCCTCGAGACGCGTTGAAGAAGGACTCTCGAGGTCTTTGTCGGGGGGCGGCGGGAAACCCTCGTTTCCCTCGCCTTCTGCCGGGGACCTTAGGGAACTTCCCAGGGTGCCTCTGAGAGGCGAGGGATCCTGTGGAGGTGACGGGGCCCCTCGGGACTCCGCTGGGTCTGGCGCAACGGAAGAGGGCCTCACCTCGAGGGGAGGCAGGAACCTCAGGCTTCCTCTCCGTTTCGGACTCCGACCGCAGGGTCCCTGCAGAGTTGGGACAGGAGAGTCAGGCCTCGTCTTGTCTGAGGAAGGGAACCCCGCTGGCCTCTCGAGTTGCTCAGGGGGTCTCAGGCCCCTCGTCGAGCTGTGTGTGGAACCCGCGGGTCTTTGCGGACGATGCACGGGGGTGGCAGTGCCCCTTCGTGTTGTGCCTTCAGCCACAGGGTTGCCTTCGAAGAGGGGTCCGGGCCTCGGGTCCTTCTCAAGAGCGGACCGGGGAATCGGGGGCGTTCGGCCTGTGGCCCCACCCACGTGGCTCGTCTCGAATTTCCTCGTGAGACCGGCCTCATCCTGAGGTGCGCCGGGAAGGCCGGGAACCCCTTCCAGACCACGCAGGGGAATCGCCTCTCCTGTCGCCATCAGGAGGGGAGAAGGGGCTCAGAGGAAGCGGTGCCGGGACCCTCGGTGTTCCCCTCGGGGGAACCCGGCGTGTCGGGGGACTTTTGGGGGTCGCAGGAAGGCTGTCAGGGACCGTCTCGCCCTTCAGGGCGGAACAGGGGACTTCCCTTGAGACGCCGTCGCGGGCAAGGGCCTCATCTTGCCAAGCGGTGGGAACCACGTGGTTTTTCTCGAGTTGCGGCGGCATTCTCGAGTTACGACGGGGATCTCAGCCTTCCCCTTGGGTTGGCCCTGGGAAGCCCAATCTTCCCCTCGGGTTGCGAGGGAAAGCTGGGGGTGGCGCTCGAGTCACTGCAGGGCCGAAGAGACCTCACCTAAGCGTGTGTCCGGGACCTAATTTTCCTCTCCAGGGAAGGCAGGGATCTCGGGGTTGCATTCCAGGCTCCCCCGGGGAGTCAGGCCTCGTCTCGAGGGGAAGCCAAGGACTCCGCTCTCCTCTCGAGTCGCGACGCGGGTCTCTTGGAGCCCCCTGAGCGGCCTCAAGGGAGTCCAGCCTCCTCTTCCGTTTGGAGAGAGGACCCGGGATTGCTCTCCAGGCCATGCAGGAAAAGAAGGCCCTCAGCTCGCGAGGACGGGGGCGTCTCCGGGGTTTCCTCGAGCTGCGGCGCCCGTGGGGGTTTTCTCCCGAGGCACGACGAGGATCTCAGGGAGCCTCTCGTGCGGCGCCAGGGAAGTCAGGTCTCCATGCGCGTGGCGAGGGGGAGCGCGTCCTGGCTCTCGAGTCACGGGAGGGGACTAGGGCCTCGAGACGCGTTGAAGAAGGACTCTCGAGGTCTTTGTCGGGGGGCGGCGGGAAACCCTCGTTTCCCTCGCCTTCTGCCGGGGACCTTAGGGAACTTCCCAGGGTGCCTCTGAGAGGCGAGGGATCCTGTGGAGGTGACGGGGCCCCTCGGGACTCCGCTGGGTCTGGCGCAACGGAAGAGGGCCTCACCTCGAGGGGAGGCAGGAACCTCAGGCTTCCTCTCCGTTTCGGACTCCGACCGCAGGGTCCCTGCAGAGTTGGGACAGGAGAGTCAGGCCTCGTCTTGTCTGAGGAAGGGAACCCCGCTGGCCTCTCGAGTTGCTCAGGGGGTCTCAGGCCCCTCGTCGAGCTGTGTGTGGAACCCGCGGGTCTTTGCGGACGATGCACGGGGGTGGCAGTGCCCCTTCGTGTTGTGCCTTCAGCCACAGGGTTGCCTTCGAAGAGGGGTCCGGGCCTCGGGTCCTTCTCAAGAGCGGACCGGGGAATCGGGGGCGTTCGGCCTGTGGCCCCACCCACGTGGCTCGTCTCGAATTTCCTCGTGAGACCGGCCTCATCCTGAGGTGCGCCGGGAAGGCCGGGAACCCCTTCCAGACCACGCAGGGGAATCGCCTCTCCTGTCGCCATCAGGAGGGGAGAAGGGGCTCAGAGGAAGCGGTGCCGGGACCCTCGGTGTTCCCCTCGGGGGAACCCGGCGTGTCGGGGGACTTTTGGGGGTCGCAGGAAGGCTGTCAGGGACCGTCTCGCCCTTCAGGGCGGAACAGGGGACTTCCCTTGAGACGCCGTCGCGGGCAAGGGCCTCGTCTTGCCAAGCGGTGGGAACCACGTGGTTTTTCTCGAGTTGCGGCGGCATTCTCGAGTTACGACGGGGATCTCAGCCTTCCCCTTGGGTTGGCCCTGGGAAGCCCAATCTTCCCCTCGGGTTGCGAGGGAAAGCTGGGGGTGGCGCTCGAGTCACTGCAGGGCCGAAGAGACCTCACCTAAGCGTGTGTCCGGGACCTAATTTTCCTCTCCAGGGAAGGCAGGGATCTCGGGGTTGCATTCCAGGCTCCCCCGGGGAGTCAGGCCTCGTCTCGAGGGGAAGCCAAGGACTCCGCTCTCCTCTCGAGTCGCGACGCGGGTCTCTTGGAGCCCCCTGAGCGGCCTCAAGGGAGTCCAGCCTCCTCTTCCGTTTGGAGAGAGGACCCGGGATTGCTCTCCAGGCCATGCAGGAAAAGAAGGCCCTCAGCTCGCGAGGACGGGGGCGTCTCCGGGGTTTCCTCGAGCTGCGGCGCCCGTGGGGGTTTTCTCCCGAGGCACGACGAGGATCTCAGGGAGCCTCTCGTGCGGCGCCAGGGAAGTCAGGTCTCCATGCGCGTGGCGAGGGGGAGCGCGTCCTGGCTCTCGAGTCACGGGAGGGGACTAGGGCCTCGAGACGCGTTGAAGAAGGACTCTCGAGGTCTTTGTCGGGGGGCGGCGGGAAACCCTCGTTTCCCTCGCCTTCTGCCGGGGACCTTAGGGAACTTCCCAGGGTGCCTCTGAGAGGCGAGGGATCCTGTGGAGGTGGCGGGGCCCCTCGGGACTCCGCTGGGTCTGGCGCAACGGAAGAGGGCCTCACCTCGAGGGGAGGCAGGAACCTCAGGCTTCCTCTCCGTTTCGGACTCCGACCGCAGGGTCCCTGCAGAGTTGGGACAGGAGAGTCAGGCCTCGTCTTGTCTGAGGAAGGGAACCCCGCTGGCCTCTCGAGTTGCTCAGGGGGTCTCAGGCCCCTCGTCGAGCTGTGTGTGGAACCCGCGGGTCTTTGCGGACGATGCACGGGGGTGGCAGTGCCCCTTCGTGTTGTGCCTTCAGCCACAGGGTTGCCTTCGAAGAGGGGTCCGGGCCTCGGGTCCTTCTCAAGAGCGGACCGGGGAATCGGGGGCGTTCGGCCTGTGGCCCCACCCACGTGGCTCGTCTCGAATTTCCTCGTGAGACCGGCCTCATCCTGAGGTGCGCCGGGAAGGCCGGGAACCCCTTCCAGACCACGCAGGGGAATCGCCTCTCCTGTCGCCATCAGGAGGGGAGAAGGGGCTCAGAGGAAGCGGTGCCGGGACCCTCGGTGTTCCCCTTGGGGGAACCCGGCGTGTCGGGGGACTTTTGGGGGTCGCAGGAAGGCTGTCAGGGACCGTCTCGCCCTTCAGGGCGGAACAGGGGACTTCCCTTGAGACGCCGTCGCGGGCAAGGGCCTCATCTTGCCAAGCGGTGGGAACCACGTGGTTTTTCTCGAGTTGCGGCGGCATTCTCGAGTTACGACGGGGATCTCAGCCTTCCCCTTGGGTTGGCCCTGGGAAGCCCAATCTTCCCCTCGGGTTGCGAGGGAAAGCTGGGGGTGGCGCTCGAGTCACTGCAGGGCCGAAGAGACCTCACCTAAGCGTGTGTCCGGGACCTAATTTTCCTCTCCAGGGAAGGCAGGGATCTCGGGGTTGCATTCCAGGCTCCCCCGGGGAGTCAGGCCTCGTCTCGAGGGGAAGCCAAGGACTCCGCTCTCCTCTCGAGTCGCGACGCGGGTCTCTTGGAGCCCCCTGAGCGGCCTCAAGGGAGTCCAGCCTCCTCTTCCGTTTGGAGAGAGGACCCGGGATTGCTCTCCAGGCCATGCAGGAAAAGAAGGCCCTCAGCTCGCGAGGACGGGGGCGTCTCCGGGGTTTCCTCGAGCTGCGGCGCCCGTGGGGGTTTTCTCCCGAGGCACGACGAGGATCTCAGGGAGCCTCTCGTGCGGCGCCAGGGAAGTCAGGTCTCCATGCGCGTGGCGAGGGGGAGCGCGTCCTGGCTCTCGAGTCACGGGAGGGGACTAGGGCCTCGAGACGCGTTGAAGAAGGACTCTCGAGGTCTTTGTCGGGGGGCGGCGGGAAACCCTCGTTTCCCTCGCCTTCTGCCGGGGACCTTAGGGAACTTCCCAGGGTGCCTCTGAGAGGCGAGGGATCCTGTGGAGGTGGCGGGGCCCCTCGGGACTCCGCTGGGTCTGGCGCAACGGAAGAGGGCCTCACCTCGAGGGGAGGCAGGAACCTCAGGCTTCCTCTCCGTTTCGGACTCCGACCGCAGGGTCCCTGCAGAGTTGGGACAGGAGAGTCAGGCCTCGTCTTGTCTGAGGAAGGGAACCCCGCTGGCCTCTCGAGTTGCTCAGGGGGTCTCAGGCCCCTCGTCGAGCTGTGTGTGGAACCCGCGGGTCTTTGCGGACGATGCACGGGGGTGGCAGTGCCCCTTCGTGTTGTGCCTTCAGCCACAGGGTTGCCTTCGAAGAGGGGTCCGGGCCTCGGGTCCTTCTCAAGAGCGGACCGGGGAATCGGGGGCGTTCGGCCTGTGGCCCCACCCACGTGGCTCGTCTCGAATTTCCTCGTGAGACCGGCCTCATCCTGAGGTGCGCCGGGAAGGCCGGGAACCCCTTCCAGACCACGCAGGGGAATCGCCTCTCCTGTCGCCATCAGGAGGGGAGAAGGGGCTCAGAGGAAGCGGTGCCGGGACCCTCGGTGTTCCCCTCGGGGGAACCCGGCGTGTCGGGGGACTTTTGGGGGTCGCAGGAAGGCTGTCAGGGACCGTCTCGCCCTTCAGGGCGGAACAGGGGACTTCCCTTGAGACGCCGTCGCGGGCAAGGGCCTCATCTTGCCAAGCGGTGGGAACCACGTGGTTTTTCTCGAGTTGCGGCGGCATTCTCGAGTTACGACGGGGATCTCAGCCTTCCCCTTGGGTTGGCCCTGGGAAGCCCAATCTTCCCCTCGGGTTGCGAGGGAAAGCTGGGGGTGGCGCTCGAGTCACTGCAGGGCCGAAGAGACCTCACCTAAGCGTGTGTCCGGGACCTAATTTTCCTCTCCAGGGAAGGCAGGGATCTCGGGGTTGCATTCCAGGCTCCCCCGGGGAGTCAGGCCTCGTCTCGAGGGGAAGCCAAGGACTCCGCTCTCCTCTCGAGTCGCGACGCGGGTCTCTTGGAGCCCCCTGAGCGGCCTCAAGGGAGTCCAGCCTCCTCTTCCGTTTGGAGAGAGGACCCGGGATTGCTCTCCAGGCCATGCAGGAAAAGAAGGCCCTCAGCTCGCGAGGACGGGGGCGTCTCCGGGGTTTCCTCGAGCTGCGGCGCCCGTGGGGGTTTTCTCCCGAGGCACGACGAGGATCTCAGGGAGCCTCTCGTGCGGCGCCAGGGAAGTCAGGTCTCCATGCGCGTGGCGAGGGGGAGCGCGTCCTGGCTCTCGAGTCACGGGAGGGGACTAGGGCCTCGAGACGCGTTGAAGAAGGACTCTCGAGGTCTTTGTCGGGGGGCGGCGGGAAACCCTCGTTTCCCTCGCCTTCTGCCGGGGACCTTAGGGAACTTCCCAGGGTGCCTCTGAGAGGCGAGGGATCCTGTGGAGGTGACGGGGCCCCTCGGGACTCCGCTGGGTCTGGCGCAACGGAAGAGGGCCTCACCTCGAGGGGAGGCAGGAACCTCAGGCTTCCTCTCCGTTTCGGACTCCGACCGCAGGGTCCCTGCAGAGTTGGGACAGGAGAGTCAGGCCTCGTCTTGTCTGAGGAAGGGAACCCCGCTGGCCTCTCGAGTTGCTCAGGGGGTCTCAGGCCCCTCGTCGAGCTGTGTGTGGAACCCGCGGGTCTTTGCGGACGATGCACGGGGGTGGCAGTGCCCCTTCGTGTTGTGCCTTCAGCCACAGGGTTGCCTTCGAAGAGGGGTCCGGGCCTCGGGTCCTTCTCAAGAGCGGACCGGGGAATCGGGGGCGTTCGGCCTGTGGCCCCACCCACGTGGCTCGTCTCGAATTTCCTCGTGAGACCGGCCTCATCCTGAGGTGCGCCGGGAAGGCCGGGAACCCCTTCCAGACCACGCAGGGGAATCGCCTCTCCTGTCGCCATCAGGAGGGGAGAAGGGGCTCAGAGGAAGCGGTGCCGGGACCCTCGGTGTTCCCCTCGGGGGAACCCGGCGTGTCGGGGGACTTTTGGGGGTCGCAGGAAGGCTGTCAGGGACCGTCTCGCCCTTCAGGGCGGAACAGGGGACTTCCCTTGAGACGCCGTCGCGGGCAAGGGCCTCATCTTGCCAAGCGGTGGGAACCACGTGGTTTTTCTCGAGTTGCGGCGGCATTCTCGAGTTACGACGGGGATCTCAGCCTTCCCCTTGGGTTGGCCCTGGGAAGCCCAATCTTCCCCTCGGGTTGCGAGGGAAAGCTGGGGGTGGCGCTCGAGTCACTGCAGGGCCGAAGAGACCTCACCTAAGCGTGTGTCCGGGACCTAATTTTCCTCTCCAGGGAAGGCAGGGATCTCGGGGTTGCATTCCAGGCTCCCCCGGGGAGTCAGGCCTCGTCTCGAGGGGAAGCCAAGGACTCCGCTCTCCTCTCGAGTCGCGACGCGGGTCTCTTGGAGCCCCCTGAGCGGCCTCAAGGGAGTCCAGCCTCCTCTTCCGTTTGGAGAGAGGACCCGGGATTGCTCTCCAGGCCATGCAGGAAAAGAAGGCCCTCAGCTCGCGAGGACGGGGGCGTCTCCGGGGTTTCCTCGAGCTGCGGCGCCCGTGGGGGTTTTCTCCCGAGGCACGACGAGGATCTCAGGGAGCCTCTCGTGCGGCGCCAGGGAAGTCAGGTCTCCATGCGCGTGGCGAGGGGGAGCGCGTCCTGGCTCTCGAGTCACGGGAGGGGACTAGGGCCTCGAGACGCGTTGAAGAAGGACTCTCGAGGTCTTTGTCGGGGGGCGGCGGGAAACCCTCGTTTCCCTCGCCTTCTGCCGGGGACCTTAGGGAACTTCCCAGGGTGCCTCTGAGAGGCGAGGGATCCTGTGGAGGTGACGGGGCCCCTCGGGACTCCGCTGGGTCTGGCGCAACGGAAGAGGGCCTCACCTCGAGGGGAGGCAGGAACCTCAGGCTTCCTCTCCGTTTCGGACTCCGACCGCAGGGTCCCTGCAGAGTTGGGACAGGAGAGTCAGGCCTCGTCTTGTCTGAGGAAGGGAACCCCGCTGGCCTCTCGAGTTGCTCAGGGGGTCTCAGGCCCCTCGTCGAGCTGTGTGTGGAACCCGCGGGTCTTTGCGGACGATGCACGGGGGTGGCAGTGCCCCTTCGTGTTGTGCCTTCAGCCACAGGGTTGCCTTCGAAGAGGGGTCCGGGCCTCGGGTCCTTCTCAAGAGCGGACCGGGGAATCGGGGGCGTTCGGCCTGTGGCCCCACCCACGTGGCTCGTCTCGAATTTCCTCGTGAGACCGGCCTCATCCTGAGGTGCGCCGGGAAGGCCGGGAACCCCTTCCAGACCACGCAGGGGAATCGCCTCTCCTGTCGCCATCAGGAGGGGAGAAGGGGCTCAGAGGAAGCGGTGCCGGGACCCTCGGTGTTCCCCTCGGGGGAACCCGGCGTGTCGGGGGACTTTTGGGGGTCGCAGGAAGGCTGTCAGGGACCGTCTCGCCCTTCAGGGCGGAACAGGGGACTTCCCTTGAGACGCCGTCGCGGGCAAGGGCCTCATCTTGCCAAGCGGTGGGAACCACGTGGTTTTTCTCGAGTTGCGGCGGCATTCTCGAGTTACGACGGGGATCTCAGCCTTCCCCTTGGGTTGGCCCTGGGAAGCCCAATCTTCCCCTCGGGTTGCGAGGGAAACCTGGGGGTGGCGCTCGAGTCACTGCAGGGCCGAAGAGACCTCACCTAAGCGTGTGTCCGGGACCTAATTTTCCTCTCCAGGGAAGGCAGGGATCTCGGGGTTGCATTCCAGGCTCCCCCGGGGAGTCAGGCCTCGTCTCGAGGGGAAGCCAAGGACTCCGCTCTCCTCTCGAGTCGCGACGCGGGTCTCTTGGAGCCCCCTGAGCGGCCTCAAGGGAGTCCAGCCTCCTCTTCCGTTTGGAGAGAGGACCCGGGATTGCTCTCCAGGCCATGCAGGAAAAGAAGGCCCTCAGCTCGCGAGGACGGGGGCGTCTCCGGGGTTTCCTCGAGCTGCGGCGCCCGTGGGGGTTTTCTCCCGAGGCACGACGAGGATCTCAGGGAGCCTCTCGTGCGGCGCCAGGGAAGTCAGGTCTCCATGCGCGTGGCGAGGGGGAGCGCGTCCTGGCTCTCGAGTCACGGGAGGGGACTAGGGCCTCGAGACGCGTTGAAGAAGGACTCTCGAGGTCTTTGTCGGGGGGCGGCGGGAAACCCTCGTTTCCCTCGCCTTCTGCCGGGGACCTTAGGGAACTTCCCAGGGTGCCTCTGAGAGGCGAGGGATCCTGTGGAGGTGGCGGGGCCCCTCGGGACTCCGCTGGGTCTGGCGCAACGGAAGAGGGCCTCACCTCGAGGGGAGGCAGGAACCTCAGGCTTCCTCTCCGTTTCGGACTCCGACCGCAGGGTCCCTGCAGAGTTGGGACAGGAGAGTCAGGCCTCGTCTTGTCTGAGGAAGGGAACCCCGCTGGCCTCTCGAGTTGCTCAGGGGGTCTCAGGCCCCTCGTCGAGCTGTGTGTGGAACCCGCGGGTCTTTGCGGACGATGCACGGGGGTGGCAGTGCCCCTTCGTGTTGTGCCTTCAGCCACAGGGTTGCCTTCGAAGAGGGGTCCGGGCCTCGGGTCCTTCTCAAGAGCGGACCGGGGAATCGGGGGCGTTCGGCCTGTGGCCCCACCCACGTGGCTCGTCTCGAATTTCCTCGTGAGACCGGCCTCATCCTGAGGTGCGCCGGGAAGGCCGGGAACCCCTTCCAGACCACGCAGGGGAATCGCCTCTCCTGTCGCCATCAGGAGGGGAGAAGGGGCTCAGAGGAAGCGGTGCCGGGACCCTCGGTGTTCCCCTCGGGGGAACCCGGCGTGTCGGGGGACTCTTGGGGGTCGCAGGAAGGCTGTCAGGGACCGTCTCGCCCTTCAGGGCGGAACAGGGGACTTCCCTTGAGACGCCGTCGCGGGCAAGGGCCTCATCTTGCCAAGCGGTGGGAACCACGTGGTTTTTCTCGAGTTGCGGCGGCATTCTCGAGTTACGACGGGGATCTCAGCCTTCCCCTTGGGTTGGCCCTGGGAAGCCCAATCTTCCCCTCGGGTTGCGAGGGAAAGCTGGGGGTGGCGCTCGAGTCACTGCAGGGCCGAAGAGACCTCACCTAAGCGTGTGTCCGGGACCTAATTTTCCTCTCCAGGGAAGGCAGGGATCTCGGGGTTGCATTCCAGGCTCCCCCGGGGAGTCAGGCCTCGTCTCGAGGGGAAGCCAAGGACTCCGCTCTCCTCTCGAGTCGCGACGCGGGTCTCTTGGAGCCCCCTGAGCGGCCTCAAGGGAGTCCAGCCTCCTCTTCCGTTTGGAGAGAGGACCCGGGATTGCTCTCCAGGCCATGCAGGAAAAGAAGGCCCTCAGCTCGCGAGGACGGGGGCGTCTCCGGGGTTTCCTCGAGCTGCGGCGCCCGTGGGGGTTTTCTCCCGAGGCACGACGAGGATCTCAGGGAGCCTCTCGTGCGGCGCCAGGGAAGTCAGGTCTCCATGCGCGTGGCGAGGGGGAGCGCGTCCTGGCTCTCGAGTCACGGGAGGGGACTAGGGCCTCGAGACGCGTTGAAGAAGGACTCTCGAGGTCTTTGTCGGGGGGCGGCGGGAAACCCTCGTTTCCCTCGCCTTCTGCCGGGGACCTTAGGGAACTTCCCAGGGTGCCTCTGAGAGGCGAGGGATCCTGTGGAGGTGGCGGGGCCCCTCGGGACTCCGCTGGGTCTGGCGCAACGGAAGAGGGCCTCACCTCGAGGGGAGGCAGGAACCTCAGGCTTCCTCTCCGTTTCGGACTCCGACCGCAGGGTCCCTGCAGAGTTGGGACAGGAGAGTCAGGCCTCGTCTTGTCTGAGGAAGGGAACCCCGCTGGCCTCTCGAGTTGCTCAGGGGGTCTCAGGCCCCTCGTCGAGCTGTGTGTGGAACCCGCGGGTCTTTGCGGACGATGCACGGGGGTGGCAGTGCCCCTTCGTGTTGTGCCTTCAGCCACAGGGTTGCCTTCGAAGAGGGGTCCGGGCCTCGGGTCCTTCTCAAGAGCGGACCGGGGAATCGGGGGCGTTCGGCCTGTGGCCCCACCCACGTGGCTCGTCTCGAATTTCCTCGTGAGACCGGCCTCATCCTGAGGTGCGCCGGGAAGGCCGGGAACCCCTTCCAGACCACGCAGGGGAATCGCCTCTCCTGTCGCCATCAGGAGGGGAGAAGGGGCTCAGAGGAAGCGGTGCCGGGACCCTCGGTGTTCCCCTCGGGGGAACCCGGCGTGTCGGGGGACTTTTGGGGGTCGCAGGAAGGCTGTCAGGGACCGTCTCGCCCTTCAGGGCGGAACAGGGGACTTCCCTTGAGACGCCGTCGCGGGCAAGGGCCTCATCTTGCCAAGCGGTGGGAACCACGTGGTTTTTCTCGAGTTGCGGCGGCATTCTCGAGTTACGACGGGGATCTCAGCCTTCCCCTTGGGTTGGCCCTGGGAAGCCCAATCTTCCCCTCGGGTTGCGAGGGAAAGCTGGGGGTGGCGCTCGAGTCACTGCAGGGCCGAAGAGACCTCACCTAAGCGTGTGTCCGGGACCTAATTTTCCTCTCCAGGGAAGGCAGGGATCTCGGGGTTGCATTCCAGGCTCCCCCGGGGAGTCAGGCCTCGTCTCGAGGGGAAGCCAAGGACTCCGCTCTCCTCTCGAGTCGCGACGCGGGTCTCTTGGAGCCCCCTGAGCGGCCTCAAGGGAGTCCAGCCTCCTCTTCCGTTTGGAGAGAGGACCCGGGATTGCTCTCCAGGCCATGCAGGAAAAGAAGGCCCTCAGCTCGCGAGGACGGGGGCGTCTCCGGGGTTTCCTCGAGCTGCGGCGCCCGTGGGGGTTTTCTCCCGAGGCACGACGAGGATCTCAGGGAGCCTCTCGTGCGGCGCCAGGGAAGTCAGGTCTCCATGCGCGTGGCGAGGGGGAGCGCGTCCTGGCTCTCGAGTCACGGGAGGGGACTAGGGCCTCGAGACGCGTTGAAGAAGGACTCTCGAGGTCTTTGTCGGGGGGCGGCGGGAAACCCTCGTTTCCCTCGCCTTCTGCCGGGGACCTTAGGGAACTTCCCAGGGTGCCTCTGAGAGGCGAGGGATCCTGTGGAGGTGGCGGGGCCCCTCGGGACTCCGCTGGGTCTGGCGCAACGGAAGAGGGCCTCACCTCGAGGGGAGGCAGGAACCTCAGGCTTCCTCTCCGTTTCGGACTCCGACCGCAGGGTCCCTGCAGAGTTGGGACAGGAGAGTCAGGCCTCGTCTTGTCTGAGGAAGGGAACCCCGCTGGCCTCTCGAGTTGCTCAGGGGTCTCAGGCCCCTCGTCGAGCTGTGTGTGGAACCCGCGGGTCTTTGCGGACGATGCACGGGGGTGGCAGTGCCCCTTCGTGTTGTGCCTTCAGCCACAGGGTTGCCTTCGAAGAGGGGTCCGGGCCTCGGGTCCTTCTCAAGAGCGGACCGGGGAATCGGGGGCGTTCGGCCTGTGGCCCCACCACGTGGCTCGTCTCGAATTTCCTCGTGAGACCGGCCTCATCCTGAGGTGCGCCGGGAAGGCCGGGAACCCCTTCCAGACCACGCAGGGGAATCGCCTCTCCTGTCGCCATCAGGAGGGGAGAAGGGGCTCAGAGGAAGCGGTGCCGGGACCCTCGGTGTTCCCCTCGGGGGAACCCGGCGTGTCGGGGGACTCTTGGGGGTCGCAGGAAGGCTGTCAGGGACCGTCTCGCCCTTCAGGGCAGAACAGGGGACTTCCCTTGAGACGCCGTCGCGGGCAAGGGCCTCATCTTGCCAAGCGGTGGGAACCACGTGGTTTTTCTCGAGTTGCTGGCGGCATTCTCGAGTTACGACGGGGATCTCAGCCTTCCCCTTGGGTTGGCCCTGGGAAGCCCAATCTTCCCCTCGGGTTGCGAGGGAAAGCTGGGGGTGGCGCTCGAGTCACTGCAGGGCCGAAGAGACCTCACCTAAGCGTGTGTCCGGGACCTAATTTTCCTCTCCAGGGAAGGCAGGGATCTCGGGGTTGCATTCCAGGCTCCCCCGGGGAGTCAGGCCTCGTCTCGAGGGGGAGCCAAGGACTCCGCTCTCCTCTCGAGTCGCGACGCGGGTCTCTTGGAGCCCCCTGAGCGGCCTCAAGGGAGTCCAGCCTCCTCTTCCGTTTGGAGAGAGGACCCGGGATTGCTCTCCAGGCCATGAAGGAAAAGAAGGCCCTCAGCTCGCGAGGACGGGGGCGTCTCCGGGGTTTCCTCGAGCTGCGGCGCCCGTGGGGGTTTTCTCCCGAGGCACGACGAGGATCTCAGGGAGCCTCTCGTGCGGCGCCAGGGAAGTCAGGTCTCCATGCGCGTGGCGAGGGGGAGCGCGTCCTGGCTCTCGAGTCACGGGAGGGGACTAGGGCCTCGAGACGCGTTGAAGAAGGACTCTCGAGGTCTTTGTCGGGGGGCGGCGGGAAACCCTCGTTTCCCTCGCCTTCTGCCGGGGACCTTAGGGAACTTCCCAGGGTGCCTCTGAGAGGCGAGGGATCCTGTGGAGGTGGCGGGGCCCCTCGGGACTCCGCTGGGTCTGGCGCAACGGAAGAGGGCCTCACCTCGTGGGGAGGCAGGAACCTCAGGCTTCCTCTCCGTTTCGGACTCCGACCGCAGGGTCCCTGCAGAGTTGGGACAGGAGAGTCAGGCCTCGTCTTGTCTGAGGAAGGGAACCCCGCTGGCCTCTCGAGTTGCTCAGGGGGTCTCAGGCCCCTCGTCGAGCTGTGTGTGGAACCCGCGGGTCTTTGCGGACGATGCACGGGGGTGGCAGTGCCCCTTCGTGTTGTGCCTTCAGCCACAGGGTTGCCTTCGAAGAGGGGTCCGGGCCTCGGGTCCTTCTCAAGAGCGGACCGGGGAATCGGGGGCGTTCGGCCTGTGGCCCCACCCACGTGGCTCGTCTCGAATTTCCTCGTGAGACCGGCCTCATCCTGAGGTGCGCCGGGAAGGCCGGGAACCCCTTCCAGACCACGCAGGGGAATCGCCTCTCCTGTCGCGATCAGGAGGGGAGAAGGGGCTCAGAGGAAGCGGTGCCGGGACCCTCGGTGTTCCCCTCGGGGGAACCCGGCGTGTCGGGGGACTCTTGGGGGTCGCAGGAAGGCTGTCAGGGACCGTCTCGCCCTTCAGGGCGGAACAGGGGACTTCCCTTGAGACGCCGTCGCGGGCAAGGGCCTCATCTTGCCAAGCGGTGGGAACCACGTGGTTTTTCTCGAGTTGCGGCGGCATTCTCGAGTTACGACGGGGATCTCAGCCTTCCCCTTGGGTTGGCCCTGGGAAGCCCAATCTTCCCCTCGGGTTGCGAGGGAAAGCTGGGGGTGGCGCTCGAGTCACTGCAGGGCCGAAGAGACCTCACCTAAGCGTGTGTCCGGGACCTAATTTTCCTCTCCAGGGAAGGCAGGGATCTCGGGGTTGCATTCCAGGCTCCCCCGGGGAGTCAGGCCTCGTCTCGAGGGGAAGCCAAGGACTCCGCTCTCCTCTCGAGTCGCGACGCGGGTCTCTTGGAGCCCCCTGAGCGGCCTCAAGGGAGTCCAGCCTCCTCTTCCGTTTGGAGAGAGGACCCGGGATTGCTCTCCAGGCCATGCAGGAAAAGAAGGCCCTCAGCTCGCGAGGTCGGGGGCGTCTCCGGGGTTTCCTCGAGCTGCGGCGCCCGTGGGGGTTTTCTCCCGAGGCACGACGAGGATCTCAGGGAGCCTCTCGTGCGGCGCCAGGGAAGTCAGGTCTCCATGCGCGTGGCGAGGGGGAGCGCGTCCTGGCTCTCGAGTCACGGGAGGGGACTAGGGCCTCGAGACGCGTTGAAGAAGGACTCTCGAGGTCTTTGTCGGGGGGCGGCGGGAAACCCTCGTTTCCCTCGCCTTCTGCCGGGGACCTTAGGGAACTTCCCAGGGTGCCTCTGAGAGGCGAGGGATCCTGTGGAGGTGGCGGGGCCCCTCGGGACTCCGCTGGGTCTGGCGCAACGGAAGAGGGCCTCACCTCGAGGGGAGGCAGGAACCTCAGGCTTCCTCTCCGTTTCGGACTCCGACCGCAGGGTCCCTGCAGAGTTGGGACAGGAGAGTCAGGCCTCGTCTTGTCTGAGGAAGGGAACCCCGCTGGCCTCTCGAGTTGCTCAGGGGGTCTCAGGCCCCTCGTCGAGCTGTGTGTGGAACCCGCGGGTCTTTGCGGACGATGCACGGGGGTGGCAGTGCCCCTTCGTGTTGTGCCTTCAGCCACAGGGTTGCCTTCGAAGAGGGGTCCGGGCCTCGGGTCCTTCTCAAGAGCGGACCGGGGAATCGGGGGCGTTCGGCCTGTGGCCCCACCCACGTGGCTCGTCTCGAATTTCCTCGTGAGACCGGCCTCATCCTGAGGTGCGCCGGGAAGGCCGGGAACCCCTTCCAGACCACGCAGGGGAATCGCCTCTCCTGTCGCGATCAGGAGGGGAGAAGGGGCTCAGAGGAAGCGGTGCCGGGACCCTCGGTGTTCCCCTCGGGGGAACCCGGCGTGTCGGGGGACTCTTGGGGGTCGCAGGAAGGCTGTCAGGGACCGTCTCGCCCTTCAGGGCGGAACAGGGGACTTCCCTTGAGACGCCGTCGCGGGCAAGGGCCTCATCTTGCCAAGCGGTGGGAACCACGTGGTTTTTCTCGAGTTGCGGCGGCATTCTCGAGTTACGACGGGGATCTCAGCCTTCCCCTTGGGTTGGCCCTGGGAAGCCCAATCTTCCCCTCGGGTTGCGAGGAAAGCTGGGGGTGGCGCTCGAGTCACTGCAGGGCCGAAGAGACCTCACCTAAG
The DNA here is from genome assembly GCF_029407905.1 of Bubalus kerabau. NCBI lineage: Eukaryota > Metazoa > Chordata > Mammalia > Artiodactyla > Bovidae > Bubalus > Bubalus kerabau. The sequence continues at coordinate 388,853 of NW_026577915.1, read as the reverse complement.
CGTGTGTCCGGGACCTAATTTTCCTCTCCAGGGAAGGCAGGGATCTCGGGGTTGCATTCCAGGCTCCCCCGGGGAGTCAGGCCTCGTCTCGAGGGGAAGCCAAGGACTCCGCTCTCCTCTCGAGTCGCGACGCGGGTCTCTTGGAGCCCCCTGAGCGGCCTCAAGGGAGTCCAGCCTCCTCTTCCGTTTGGAGAGAGGACCCGGGATTGCTCTCCAGGCCATGCAGGAAAAGAAGGCCCTCAGCTCGCGAGGACGGGGGCGTCTCCGGGGTTTCCTCAAGCTGCGGCGCCCGTGGGGGTTTTCTCCCGAGGCACGACGAGGATCTCAGGGAGCCTCTCGTGCGGCGCCAGGGAAGTCAGGTCTCCATGCGCGTGGCGAGGGGGAGCGCGTCCTGGCTCTCGAGTCACGGGAGGGACTAGGGCCTCGAGACGCGTTGAAGAAGGACTCTCGAGGTCTTTGTCGGGGGGCGGCGGGAAACCCTCGTTTCCCTCGCCTTCTGCCGGGGACCTTAGGGAACTTCCCAGGGTGCCTCTGAGAGGCGAGGGATCCTGTGGAGGTGGCGGGGCCCCTCGGGACTCCGCTGGGTCTATCGCAACGGAAGAGGGCCTCACCTCGAGGGGAGGCAGGAACCTCAGGCTTCCTCTCCGTTTCGGACTCCGACCGCAGGGTCCCTGCAGAGTTGGGACAGGAGAGTCAGGCCTCGTCTTGTCTGAGGAAGGGAACCCCGCTGGCCTCTCGAGTTGCTCAGGGGGTCTCAGGCCCCTCGTCGAGCTGTGTGTGGAACCCGCGGGTCTTTGCGGACGATGCACGGGGGTGGCAGTGCCCCTTCGTGTTGTGCCTTCAGCCACAGGGTTGCCTTCGAAGAGGGGTCCGGGCCTCGGGTCCTTCTCAAGAGCGGACCGGGGAATCGGGGGCGTTCGGCCTGTGGCCCCACCCACGTGGCTCGTCTCGAATTTCCTCGTGAGACCGGCCTCATCCTGAGGTGCGCCGGGAAGGCCGGGAACCCCTTCCAGACCACGCAGGGGAATCGCCTCTCCTGTCGCCATCAGGAGGGGAGAAGGGGCTCAGAGGAAGCGGTGCCGGGACCCTCGGTGTTCCCCTCGGGGGAACCCGGCGTGTCGGGGGACTTTTGGGGGTCGCAGGAAGGCTGTCAGGGACCGTCTCGCCCTTCAGGGCGGAACAGGGGACTTCCCTTGAGACGCCGTCGCGGGCAAGGGCCTCATCTTGCCAAGCGGTGGGAACCACGTGGTTTTTCTCGAGTTGCGGCGGCATTCTCGAGTTACGACGGGGATCTCAGCCTTCCCCTTGGGTGGGCCCTGGGAAGCCCAATCTTCCCCTCGGGTTGCGAGGGAAAGCTGGGGGTGGCGCTCGAGTCACTGCAGGGCCGAAGAGACCTCACCTAAGCGTGTGTCCGGGACCTAATTTTCCTCTCCAGGGAAGGCAGGGATCTCGGGGTTGCATTCCAGGCTCCCCCGGGGAGTCAGGCCTCGTCTCGAGGGGAAGCCAAGGACTCCGCTCTCCTCTCGAGTCGCGACGCGGGTCTCTTGGAGCCCCCTGAGCGGCCTCAAGGGAGTCCAGCCTCCTCTTCCGTTTGGAGAGAGGACCCGGGATTGCTCTCCAGGCCATGCAGGAAAAGAAGGCCCTCAGCTCGCGAGGACGGGGGCGTCTCCGGGGTTTCCTCGAGCTGCGGCGCCCGTGGGGGTTTTCTCCCGTGGCACGACGAGGATCTCAGGGAGCCTCTCGTGCGGCGCCAGGGAAGTCAGGTCTCCATGCGCGTGGCGAGGGGGAGCGCGTCCTGGCTCTCGAGTCACGGGAGGGGACTAGGGCCTCGAGACGCGTTGAAGAAGGACTCTCGAGGTCTTTGTCGGGGGGCGGCGGGAAACCCTCGTTTCCCTCGCCTTCTGCCGGGGACCTTAGGGAACTTCCCAGGGTGCCTCTGAGAGGCGAGGGATCCTGTGGAGGTGGCGGGGCCCCTCGGGACTCCGCTGGGTCTGGCGCAACGGAAGAGGGCCTCACCTCGAGGGGAGGCAGGCACCTCAGGCTTCCTCTGCGTTTCGGACTCCGACCGCAGGGTCCCTGCAGAGTTGGGACAGGAGAGTCAGGCCTCGTCTTGTCTGAGGAAGGGAACCCCGCTGGCCTCTCGAGTTGCTCAGGGGGTCTCAGGCCCCTCGTCGAGCTGTGTGTGGAACCCGCGGGTCTTTGCGGACGATGCACGGGGGTGGCAGTGCCCCTTCGTGTTGTGCCTTCAGCCACAGGGTTGCCTTCGAAGAGGGGTCCGGGCCTCGGGTCCTTCTCAAGAGCGGACCGGGGAATCGGGGGCGTTCGGCCTGTGGCCCCACCCACGTGGCTCGTCTCGAATTTCCTCGTGAGACCGGCCTCATCCTGAGGTGCGCCGGGAAGGCCGGGAACCCCTTCCAGACCACGCAGGGGAATCGCCTCTCCTGTCGCCATCAGGAGGGGAGAAGGGGCTCAGAGGAAGCGGTGCCGGGACCCTCGGTGTTCCCCTCGGGGGAACCCGGCGTGTCGGGGGACTCTTGGGGGTCGCAGGAAGGCTGTCAGGGACCGTCTCGCCCTTCAGGGCGGAACAGGGGACTTCCCTTGAGACGCCGTCGCGGGCAAGGGCCTCATCTTGCCAAGCGGTGGGAACCACGTGGTTTTTCTCGAGTTGCGGCGGCATTCTCGAGTTACGACGGGGATCTCAGCCTTCCCCTTGGGTTGGCCCTGGGAAGCCCAATCTTCCCCTCGGGTTGCGAGGGAAAGCTGGGGGTGGCGCTCGAGTCACTGCAGGGCCGAAGAGACCTCACCTAAGCGTGTGTCCGGGACCTAATTTTCCTCTCCAGGGAAGGCAGGGATCTCGGGGTTGCATTCCAGGCTCCCCCGGGGAGTCAGGCCTCGTCTCGAGGGGAAGCCAAGGACTCCGCTCTCCTCTCGAGTCGCGACGCGGGTCTCTTGGAGCCCCCTGAGCGGCCTCAAGGGAGTCCAGCCTCCTCTTCCGTTTGGAGAGAGGACCCGGGATTGCTCTCCAGGCCATGCAGGAAAAGAAGGCCCTCAGCTCGCGAGGACGGGGGCGTCTCCGGGGTTTCCTCAAGCTGCGGCGCCCGTGGGGGTTTTCTCCCGAGGCACGACGAGGATCTCAGGGAGCCTCTCGTGCGGCGCCAGGGAAGTCAGGTCTCCATGCGCGTGGCGAGGGGGAGCGCGTCCTGGCTCTCGAGTCACGGGAGGGGACTAGGGCCTCGAGACGCGTTGAAGAAGGACTCTCGAGGTCTTTGTCGGGGGGCGGCGGGAAACCCTCGTTTCCCTCGCCTTCTGCCGGGGACCTTAGGGAACTTCCCAGGGTGCCTCTGAGAGGCGAGGGATCCTGTGGAGGTGGCGGGGCCCCTCGGGACTCCGCTGGGTCTATCGCAACGGAAGAGGGCCTCACCTCGAGGGGAGGCAGGAACCTCAGGCTTCCTCTCCGTTTCGGACTCCGACCGCAGGGTCCCTGCAGAGTTGGGACAGGAGAGTCAGGCCTCGTCTTGTCTGAGGAAGGGAACCCCGCTGGCCTCTCGAGTTGCTCAGGGGGTCTCAGGCCCCTCGTCGAGCTGTGTGTGGAACCCGCGGGTCTTTGCGGACGATGCACGGGGGTGGCAGTGCCCCTTCGTGTTGTGCCTTCAGCCACAGGGTTGCCTTCGAAGAGGGGTCCGGGCCTCGGGTCCTTCTCAAGAGCGGACCGGGGAATCGGGGGCGTTCGGCCTGTGGCCCCACCCACGTGGCTCGTCTCGAATTTCCTCGTGAGACCGGCCTCATCCTGAGGTGCGCCGGGAAGGCCGGGAACCCCTTCCAGACCACGCAGGGGAATCGCCTCTCCTGTCGCGATCAGGAGGGGAGAAGGGGCTCAGAGGAAGCGGTGCCGGGACCCTCGGTGTTCCCCTCGGGGGAACCCGGCGTGTCGGGGGACTTTTGGGGGTCGCAGGAAGGCTGTCAGGGACCGTCTCGCCCTTCAGGGCGGAACAGGGGACTTCCCTTGAGACGCCGTCGCGGGCAAGGGCCTCATCTTGCCAAGCGGTGGGAACCACGTGGTTTTTCTCGAGTTGCGGCGGCATTCTCGAGTTACGACGGGGATCTCAGCCTTCCCCTTGGGTGGGCCCTGGGAAGCCCAATCTTCCCCTCGGGTTGCGAGGGAAAGCTGGGGGTGGCGCTCGAGTCACTGCAGGGCCGAAGAGACCTCACCTAAGCGTGTGTCCGGGACCTAATTTTCCTCTCCAGGGAAGGCAGGGATCTCGGGGTTGCATTCCAGGCTCCCCCGGGGAGTCAGGCCTCGTCTCGAGGGGAAGCCAAGGACTCCGCTCTCCTCTCGAGTCGCGACGCGGGTCTCTTGGAGCCCCCTGAGCGGCCTCAAGGGAGTCCAGCCTCCTCTTCCGTTTGGAGAGAGGACCCGGGATTGCTCTCCAGGCCATGCAGGAAAAGAAGGCCCTCAGCTCGCGAGGACGGGGGCGTCTCCGGGGTTTCCTCGAGCTGCGGCGCCCGTGGGGGTTTTCTCCCGTGGCACGACGAGGATCTCAGGGAGCCTCTCGTGCGGCGCCAGGGAAGTCAGGTCTCCATGCGCGTGGCGAGGGGGAGCGCGTCCTGGCTCTCGAGTCACGGGAGGGGACTAGGGCCTCGAGACGCGTTGAAGAAGGACTCTCGAGGTCTTTGTCGGGGGGCGGCGGGAAACCCTCGTTTCCCTCGCCTTCTGCCGGGGACCTTAGGGAACTTCCCAGGGTGCCTCTGAGAGGCGAGGGATCCTGTGGAGGTGGCGGGGCCCCTCGGGACTCCGCTGGGTCTGGCGCAACGGAAGAGGGCCTCACCTCGAGGGGAGGCAGGCACCTCAGGCTTCCTCTGCGTTTCGGACTCCGACCGCAGGGTCCCTGCAGAGTTGGGACAGGAGAGTCAGGCCTCGTCTTGTCTGAGGAAGGGAACCCCGCTGGCCTCTCGAGTTGCTCAGGGGGTCTCAGGCCCCTCGTCGAGCTGTGTGTGGAACCCGCGGGTCTTTGCGGACGATGCACGGGGGTGGCAGTGCCCCTTCGTGTTGTGCCTTCAGCCACAGGGTTGCCTTCGAAGAGGGGTCCGGGCCTCGGGTCCTTCTCAAGAGCGGACCGGGGAATCGGGGGCGTTCGGCCTGTGGCCCCACCCACGTGGCTCGTCTCGAATTTCCTCGTGAGACCGGCCTCATCCTGAGGTGCGCCGGGAAGGCCGGGAACCCCTTCCAGACCACGCAGGGGAATCGCCTCTCCTGTCGCCATCAGGAGGGGAGAAGGGGCTCAGAGGAAGCGGTGCCGGGACCCTCGGTGTTCCCCTCGGGGGAACCCGGCGTGTCGGGGGACTCTTGGGGGTCGCAGGAAGGCTGTCAGGGACCGTCTCGCCCTTCAGGGCGGAACAGGGGACTTCCCTTGAGACGCCGTCGCGGGCAAGGGCCTCATCTTGCCAAGCGGTGGGAACCACGTGGTTTTTCTCGAGTTGCGGCGGCATTCTCGAGTTACGACGGGGATCTCAGCCTTCCCCTTGGGTTGGCCCTGGGAAGCCCAATCTTCCCCTCGGGTTGCGAGGGAAAGCTTGGGGTGGCGCTCGAGTCACTGCAGGGCCGAACAGACCTCACCTAAGCGTGTGTCCGGGACCTAATTTTCCTCTCCAGGGAAGGCAGGGATCTCGGGGTTGCATTCCAGGCTCCCCCGGGGAGTCAGGCCTCGTCTCGAGGGGAAGCCAAGGACTCCGCTCTCCTCTCGAGTCGCGACGCGGGTCTCTTGGAGCCCCCTGAGCGGCCTCAAGGGAGTCCAGCCTCGTCTTCCGTTTGGAGAGAGGACCCGGGATTGCTCTCCAGGCCATGCAGGAAAAGAAGGCCCTCAGCTCGCGAGGACGGGGGCGTCTCAGGGGTTTCCTCGAGCTGCGGCGCCCGTGGGGGTTTTCTCCCGAGGCACGACGAGGATCTCAGGGAGCCTCTCGTGCGGCGCCAGGGAAGTCAGGTCTCCATGCGCGTGGCGAGGGGGAGCGCGTCCTGGCTCTCGAGTCACGGGAGGGGACTAGGGCCTCGAGACGCGTTGAAGAAGGACTCTCGAGGTCTTTGTCGGGGGGCGGCGGGAAACCCTCGTGTCCCTCGCCTTCTGCCGGGGACCTTAGGGAACTTCCCAGGGTGCCTCTGAGAGGCGAGGGGTCCTGTGGAGGTGGCGGGGCCCCTCGGGACTCCGCTGGGTCTGGCGCAACGGAAGAGGGCCTCACCTCGAGGGGAGGCAGGCACCTCAGGCTTCCTCTGCGTTTCGGACTCCGACCGCAGGGTCCCTGCAGAGTTGGGACAGGAGAGTCAGGCCTCGTCTTGTCTGAGGAAGGGAACCCCGCTGGCCTCTCGAGTTGCTCAGGGGGTCTCAGGCCCCTCGTCGAGCTGTGTGTGGAACCCGCGGGTCTTTGCGGACGATGCACGGGGGTGGCAGTGCCCCTTCGTGTTGTGCCTTCACCCACAGGGTTGCCTTCGAAGAGGGGTCCGGGCCTCGGGTCCTTCTCAAGAGCGGACCGGGGAATCGGGGGCGTTCGGCCTGTGGCCCCACCCACGTGGCTCGTCTCGAATTTCCTCGTGAGACCGGCCTCATCCTGAGGTGCGCCGGGAAGGCCGGGAACCCCTTCCAGACCACGCAGGGGAATCGCCTCTCCTGTCGCGATCAGGAGGGGAGAAGGGGCTCAGAGGAAGCGGTGCCGGGACCCTCGGTGTTCCCCTCGGGGGAACCCGGCGTGTCGGGGGACTTTTGGGGGTCGCAGGAAGGCTGTCAGGGACCGTCTCGCCCTTCAGGGCGGAACAGGGGACTTCCCTTGAGACGCCGTCGCGGGCAAGGGCCTCATCTTGCCAAGCGGTGGGAACCACGTGGTTTTTCTCGAGTTGCGGCGGCATTCTCGAGTTACGACGGGGATCTCAGCCTTCCCCTTGGGTTGGCCCTGGGAAGCCCAATCTTCCCCTCGGGTTGCGAGGGAAAGCTGGGGGTGGCGCTCGAGTCACTGCAGGGCCGAAGAGACCTCACCTAAGCGTGTGTCCGGGACCTAATTTTCCTCTCCAGGGAAGGCAGGGATCTCGGGGTTGCATTCCAGGCTCCCCCGGGGAGTCAGGCCTCGTCTCGAGGGGAAGCCAAGGACTCCGCTCTCCTCTCGAGTCGCGACGCGGGTCTCTTGGAGCCCCCTGAGCGGCCTCAAGGGAGTCCAGCCTCCTCTTCCGTTTGGAGAGAGGACCCGGGATTGCTCTCCAGGCCATGCAGGAAAAGAAGGCCCTCAGCTCGCGAGGACGGGGGCGTCTCAGGGGTTTCCTCGAGCTGCGGCGCCCGTGGGGGTTTTCTCCCGAGGCACGACGAGGATCTCAGGGAGCCTCTCATGCGGCGCCAGGGAAGTCAGGTCTCCATGCCCGTGGCGAGGGGGAGCGCGTCCTGGCTCTCGAGTCACGGGAGGGGACTAGGGCCACGAGACGCGTTGAAGAAGGACTCTCGAGGTCTTTGTCGGGGGGCGGCGGGAAACCCTCGTGTCCCTCGCCTTCTGCCGGGGACCTTAGGGAACTTCCCAGGGTGCCTCTGAGAGGCGAGGGGTCCTGTGGAGGTGGCGGGGCCCCTCGGGACTCCGCTGGGTCTGGCGCAACGGAAGAGGGCCTCACCTCGAGGGGAGGCAGGCACCTCAGGCTTCCTCTGCGTTTCGGACTCCGACCGCAGGGTCCCTGCAGAGTTGGGACAGGAGAGTCAGGCCTCGTCTTGTCTGAGGAAGGGAACCCCGCTGGCCTCTCGAGTTGCTCAGGGGGTCTCAGGCCCCTCGTCGAGCTGTGTGTGGAACCCGCGGGTCTTTGCGGACGATGCACGGGGGTGGCAGTGCCCCTTCGTGTTGTGCCTTCACCCACAGGGTTGCCTTCGAAGAGGGGTCCGGGCCTCGGGTCCTTCTCAAGAGCGGACCGGGGAATCGGGGGCGTTCGGCCTGTGGCCCCACCCACGTGGCTCGTCTCGAATTTCCTTGTGAGACCGGCCTCATCCTGAGGTGCGCCGGGAAGGCCGGGAACCCCTTCCAGACCACGCAGGGGAATCGCCTCTCCTGTCGCGATCAGGAGGGGAGAAGGGGCTCAGAGGAAGCGGTGCCGGGACCCTCGGTGTTCCCCTCGGGGGAACCCGGCGTGTCGGGGGACTTTTGGGGGTCGCAGGAAGGCTGTCAGGGACCGTCTCGCCCTTCAGGGCGGAACAGGGGACTTCCCTTGAGACGCCGTCGCGGGCAAGGGCCTCATCTTGCCAAGCGGTGGGAACCACGTGGTTTTTCTCGAGTTGCGGCGGCATTCTCGAGTTACGACGGGGATCTCAGCCTTCCCCTTGGGTTGGCCCTGGGAAGCCCAATCTTCCCCTCGGGTTGCGAGGGAAAGCTGGGGGTGGCGCTCGAGTCACTGCAGGGCCTAAGAGACCTCACCTAAGCGTGTGTCCGGGACCTAATTTTCCTCTCCAGGGAAGGCAGGGATCTCGGGGTTGCATTCCAGGCTCCCCCGGGGAGTCAGGCCTCGTCTCGAGGGGAAGCCAAGGACTCCGCTCTCCTCTCGAGTCGCGACGCGGGTCTCTTGGAGCCCCCTGAGCGGCCTCAAGGGAGTCCAGCCTCCTCTTCCGTTTGGAGAGAGGACCCGGGATTGCTCTCCAGGCCATGCAGGAAAAGAAGGCCCTCAGCTCGCGAGGACGGGGGCGTCTCAGGGGTTTCCTCGAGCTGCGGCGCCCGTGGGGGTTTTCTCCCGAGGCACGACGAGGATCTCAGGGAGCCTCTCGTGCGGCGCCAGGGAAGTCAGGTCTCCATGCGCGTGGCGAGGGGGAGCGCGTCCTGGCTCTCGAGTCACGGGAGGGGACTAGGGCCTCGAGACGCGTTGAAGAAGGACTCTCGAGGTCTTTGTCGGGGGGCGGCGGGAAACCCTCGTGTCCCTCGCCTTCTGCCGGGGACCTTAGGGAACTTCCCAGGGTGCCTCTGAGAGGCGAGGGGTCCTCTGGAGGTGGCGGGGCCCCTCGGGACTCCGCTGGGTCTGGCGCAACGGAAGAGGGCCTCACCTCGAGGGGAGGCAGGAACCTCAGGCTTCCTCTGCGTTTCGGACTCCGACCGCAGGGTCCCTGCAGAGTTGGGACAGGAGAGTCAGGCCTCGTCTTGTCTGAGGAAGGGAACCCCGCTGGCCTCTCGAGTTGCTCAGGGGGTCTCAGGCCCCTCGTCGAGCTGTGTGTGGAACCCGCGGGTCTTTGCGGACGATGCACGGGGGTGGCAGTGCCCCTTCGTGTTGTGCCTTCACCCACAGGGTTGCCTTCGAAGAGGGGTCCGGGCCTCGGGTCCTTCTCAAGAGCGGACCGGGGAATCGGGGGCGTTCGGCCTGTGGCCCCACCCACGTGGCTCGTCTCGAATTTCCTCGTGAGACCGGCCTCATCCTGAGGTGCGCCGGGAAGGCCGGGAACCCCTTCCAGACCACGCAGGGGAATCGCCTCTCCTGTCGCGATCAGGAGGGGAGAAGGGGCTCAGAGGAAGCGGTGCCGGGACCCTCGGTGTTCCCCTCGGGGGAACCCGGCGTGTCGGGGGACTTTTGGGGGTCGCAGGAAGGCTGTCAGGGACCGTCTCGCCCTTCAGGGCGGAACAGGGGACTTCCCTTGAGACGCCGTCGCGGGCAAGGGCCTCATCTTGCCAAGCGGTGGGAACCACGTGGTTTTTCTCGAGTTGCGGCGGCATTCTCGAGTTACGACGGGGATCTCAGCCTTCCCCTTGGGTTGGCCCTGGGAAGCCCAATCTTCCCCTCGGGTTGCGAGGGAAAGCTGGGGGTGGCGCTCGAGTCACTGCAGGGCCTAAGAGACCTCACCTAAGCGTGTGTCCGGGACCTAATTTTCCTCTCCAGGGAAGGCAGGGATCTCGGGGTTGCATTCCAGGCTCCCCCGGGGAGTCAGGCCTCGTCTCGAGGGGAAGCCAAGGACTCCGCTCTCCTCTCGAGTCGCGACGCGGGTCTCTTGGAGCCCCCTGAGCGGCCTCAAGGGAGTCCAGCCTCCTCTTCCGTTTGGAGAGAGGACCCGGGATTGCTCTCCAGGCCATGCAGGAAAAGAAGGCCCTCAGCTCGCGAGGACGGGGGCGTCTCAGGGGTTTCCTCGAGCTGCGGCGCCCGTGGGGGTTTTCTCCCGAGGCACGACGAGGATCTCAGGGAGCCTCTCGTGCGGCGCCAGGGAAGTCAGGTCTCCATGCGCGTGGCGAGGGGGAGCGCGTCCTGGCTCTCGAGTCACGGGAGGGGACTAGGGCCTCGAGACGCGTTGAAGAAGGACTCTCGAGGTCTTTGTCGGGGGGCGGCGGGAAACCCTCGTGTCCCTCGCCTTCTGCTGGGGACCTTAGGGAACTTCCCAGGGTGCCTCTGAGAGGCGAGGGGTCCTGTGGAGGTGGCGGGGCCCCTCGGGACTCCGCTGGGTCTGGCGCAACGGAAGAGGGCCTCACCTCGAGGGGAGGCAGGCACCTCAGGCTTCCTCTGCGTTTCGGACTCCGACCGCAGGGTCCCTGCAGAGTTGGGACAGGAGAGTCAGGCCTCGTCTTGTCTGAGGAAGGGAACCCCGCTGGCCTCTCGAGTTGCTCAGGGGGTCTCAGGCCCCTCGTCGAGCTGTGTGTGGAACCCGCGGGTCTTTGCGGACGATGCACGGGGGTGGCAGTGCCCCTTCGTGTTGTGCCTTCACCCACAGGGTTGCCTTCGAAGAGGGGTCCGGGCCTCGGGTCCTTCTCAAGAGCGGACCGGGGAATCGGGGGCGTTCGGCCTGTGGCCCCACCCACGTGGCTCGTCTCGAATTTCCTCGTGAGACCGGCCTCATCCTGAGGTGCGCCGGGAAGGCCGGGAACCCCTTCCAGACCACGCAGGGGAATCGCCTCTCCTGTCGCGATCAGGAGGGGAGAAGGGGCTCAGAGGAAGCGGTGCCGGGACCCTCGGTGTTCCCCTCGGGGGAACCCGGCGTGTCGGGGGACTTTTGGGGGTCGCAGGAAGGCTGTCAGGGACCGTCTCGCCCTTCAGGGCGGAACAGGGGACTTCCCTTGAGACGCCGTCGCGGGCAAGGGCCTCATCTTGCCAAGCGGTGGGAACCACGTGGTTTTTCTCGAGTTGCGGCGGCATTCTCGAGTTACGACGGGGATCTCAGCCTTCCCCTTGGGTTGGCCCTGGGAAGCCCAATCTTCCCCTCGGGTTGCGAGGGAAAGCTGGGGGTGGCGCTCGAGTCACTGCAGGGCCTAAGAGACCTCACCTAAGCGTGTGTCCGGGACCTAATTTTCCTCTCCAGGGAAGGCAGGGATCTCGGGGTTGCATTCCAGGCTCCCCCGGGGAGTCAGGCCTCGTCTCGAGGGGAAGCCAAGGACTCCGCTCTCCTCTCGAGTCGCGACGCGGGTCTCTTGGAGCCCCCTGAGCGGCCTCAAGGGAGTCCAGCCTCCTCTTCCGTTTGGAGAGAGGACCCGGGATTGCTCTCCAGGCCATGCAGGAAAAGAAGGCCCTCAGCTCGCGAGGACGGGGGCGTCTCAGGGGTTTCCTCGAGCTGCGGCGCCCGTGGGGGTTTTCTCCCGAGGCACGACGAGGATCTCAGGGAGCCTCTCGTGCGGCGCCAGGGAAGTCAGGTCTCCATGCGCGTGGCGAGGGGGAGCGCGTCCTGGCTCTCGAGTCACGGGAGGGGACTAGGGCCTCGAGACGCGTTGAAGAAGGACTCTCGAGGTCTTTGTCGGGGGGCGGCGGGAAACCCTCGTGTCCCTCGCCTTCTGCCGGGGACCTTAGGGAACTTCCCAGGGTGCCTCTGAGAGGCGAGGGGTCCTGTGGAGGTGGCGGGGCCCCTCGGGACTCCGCTGGGTCTGGCGCAACGGAAGAGGGCCTCACCTCGAGGGGAGGCAGGCACCTCAGGCTTCCTCTGCGTTTCGGACTCCGACCGCAGGGTCCCTGCATAGTTGGGACAGGAGAGTCAGGCCTCGTCTTGTCTGAGGAAGGGAACCCCGCTGGCCTCTCGAGTTGCTCAGGGGGTCTCAGGCCCCTCGTCGAGCTGTGTGTGGAACCCGCGGGTCTTTGCGGACGATGCACGGGGGTGGCAGTGCCCCTTCGTGTTGTGCCTTCAGCCACAGGGTTGCCTTCGAAGAGGGGTCCGGGCCTCGGGTCCTTCTCAAGAGCGGACCGGGGAATCGGGGGCGTTCGGCCTGTGGCCCCACCCACGTGGCTCGTCTCGAATTTCCTCGTGAGACCGGCCTCATCCTGAGGTGCGCCGGGAAGGCCGGGAACCCCTTCCAGACCACGCAGGGGAATCGCCTCTCCTGTCGCGATCAGGAGGGGAGAGGGGGCTCAGAGGAAGCGGTGCCGGGACCCTCGGTGTTCCCCTCGGGGGAACCCGGTGTGTCGGGGGACTTTTGGGTGTCGCAGGAAGGCTGTCAGGGACCGTCTCGCCCTTCAGGGCAGAACAGGGGACTTCCCTTGAGACGCCGTCGCGGGCAAGGGCCTCATCTTGCCAAGCGGTGGGAACCACGTGGTTTTTCTCGAGTTGCGGCGGCATTCTCGAGTTACGACGGGGATCTCAGCCTTCCCCTTGGGTTGGCCCTGGGAAGCCCAATCTTCCCCTCGGGTTGCGAGGGAAAGCTGGGGGTGGCGCTCGAGTCACTGCAGGGCCTAAGAGACCTCACCTAAGCGTGTGTCCGGGACCTAATTTTCCTCTCCAGGGAAGGCAGGGATCTCGGGGTTGCATTCCAGGCTCCCCCGGGGAGTCAGGCCTCGTCTCGAGGGGAAGCCAAGGACTCCGCTCTCCTCTCGAGTCGCGACGCGGGTCTCTTGGAGCCCCCTGAGCGGCCTCAAGGGAGTCCAGCCTCCTCTTCCGTTTGGAGAGAGGACCCGGGATTGCTCTCCAGGCCATGCAGGAAAAGAAGGCCCTCAGCTCGCGAGGACGGGGGCGTCTCAGGGGTTTCCTCGAGCTGCGGCGCCCGTGGGGGTTTTCTCCCGAGGCACGACGAGGATCTCAGGGAGCCTCTCGTGCGGCGCCAGGGAAGTCAGGTCTCCATGCGCGTGGCGAGGGGGAGCGCGTCCTGGCTCTCGAGTCACGGGAGGGGACTAGGGCCTCGAGACGCGTTGAAGAAGGACTCTCGAGGTCTCTGTCGGGGGGCGGCGGGAAACCCTCGTGTCCCTCGCCTTCTGCCGGGGACCTTAGGGAACTTCCCAGGGTGCCTCTGAGAGGCGAGGGATCCTGTGGAGGTGGCGGGGCCCCTCGGGACTCCGCTGGGTCTGGCGCAACGGAAGAGGGCCTCACCTCGAGGGGAGGCAGGCACCTCAGGCTTCCTCTGCGTTTCGGACTCCGACCGCAGGGTCCCTGCGGAGTTGGGACAGGAGAGTCAGGCCTCGTCTTGTCTGAGGAAGGGAACCCCGCTGGCCTCTCGAGTTGCTCAGGGGGTCTCAGGCCCCTCGTCGAGCTGTGTGTGGAACCCGTGGGTCTTTGCGGACGATGCACGGGGGTGGCAGTGCCCCTTCGTGTTGTGCCTTCACCCACAGGGTTGCCTTCGAAGAGGGGTCCGGGCCTCGGGTCCTTCTCAAGAGCGGACCGGGGAATCGGGGGCGTTCGGCCTGTGGCCCCACCCACGTGGCTCGTCTCGAATTTCCTCGTGAGACCGGCCTCATCCTGAGGTGCGCCGGGAAGGCCGGGAACCCCTTCCAGACCACGCAGGGGAATCGCCTCTCCTGTCGCGATCAGGAGGGGAGAAGGGGCTCAGAGGAAGCGGTGCCGGGACCCTCGGTGTTCCCCTCGGGGGAACCCGGCGTGTCGGGGGACTTTTGGGGGTCGCAGGAAGGCTGTCAGGGACCGTCTCGCCCTTCAGGGCGGAACAGGGGACTTCCCTTGAGACGCCGTCGCGGGCAAGGGCCTCATCTTGCCAAGCGGTGGGAACCACGTGGTTTTTCTCGAGTTGCGGCGGCATTCTCGAGTTACGACGGGGATCTCAGCCTTCCCCTTGGGTTGGCCCTGGGAAGCCCAATCTTCCCCTCGGGTTGCGAGGGAAAGCTGGGGGTGGCGCTCGAGTCACTGCAGGGCCGAAGAGACCTCACCTAAGCGTGTGTCCGGGACCTAATTTTCCTCTCCAGGGAAGGCAGGGATCTCGGGGTTGCATTCCAGGCTCCCCCGGGGAGTCAGGCCTCGTCTCGAGGGGAAGCCAAGGACTCCGCTCTCCTCTCGAGTCGCGACGCGGGTCTCTTGGAGCCCCCTGAGCGGCCTCAAGGGAGTCCAGCCTCCTCTTCCGTTTGGAGAGAGGACCCGGGATTGCTCTCCAGGCCATGCAGGAAAAGAAGGCCCTCAGCTCGCGAGGACGGGGGCGTCTCAGGGGTTTCCTCGAGCTGCGGCGCCCGTGGGGGTTTTCTCCCGAGGCACGACGAGGATCTCAGGGAGCCTCTCGTGCGGCGCCAGGGAAGTCAGGTCTCCATGCGCGTGGCGAGGGGGAGCGCGTCCTGGCTCTCGAGTCACGGGAGGGGACTAGGGCCTCGAGACGCGTTGAAGAAGGACTCTCGAGGTCTTTGTCGGGGGGCGGCGGGAAACCCTCGTGTCCCTCGCCTTCTGCCGGGGACCTTAGGGAACTTCCCAGGGTGCCTCTGAGAGGCGAGGGGTCCTGTGGAGGTGGCGGGGCCCCTCGGGACTCCGCTGGGTCTGGCGCAACGGAAGAGGGCCTCACCTCGAGGGGAGGCAGGCACCTCAGGCTTCCTCTGCGTTTCGGACTCCGACCGCAGGGTCCCTGCGGAGTTGGGACAGGAGAGTCAGGCCTCGTCTTGTCTGAGGAAGGGAACCCCGCTGGCCTCTCGAGTTGCTCAGGGGGTCTCAGGCCCCTCGTCGAGCTGTGTGTGGAACCCGCGGGTCTTTGCGGACGATGCACGGGGGTGGCAGTGCCCCTTCGTGTTGTGCCTTCACCCACAGGGTTGCCTTCGAAGAGGGGTCCGGGCCTCGGGTCCTTCTCAAGAGCGGACCGGGGAATCGGGGGCGTTCGGCCTGTGGCCCCACCCACGTGGCTCGTCTCGAATTTCCTCGTGAGACCGGCCTCATCCTGAGGTGCGCCGGGAAGGCCGGGAACCCCTTCCAGACCACGCAGGGGAATCGCCTCTCCTGTCGCGATCAGGAGGGGAGAAGGGGCTCAGAGGAAGCGGTGCCGGGACCCTCGGTGTTCCCCTCGGGGGAACCCGGCGTGTCGGGGGACTTTTGGGGGTCGCAGGAAGGCTGTCAGGGACCGTCTCGCCCTTCAGGGCGGAACAGGGGACTTCCCTTGAGACGCCGTCGCGGGCAAGGGCCTCATCTTGCCAAGCGGTGGGAACCACGTGGTTTTTCTCGAGTTGCGGCGGCATTCTCGAGTTACGACGGGGATCTCAGCCTTCCCCTTGGGTTGGCCCTGGGAAGCCCAATCTTCCCCTCGGGTTGCGAGGGAAAGCTGGGGGTGGCGCTCGAGTCACTGCAGGGCCTAAGAGACCTCACCTAAGCGTGTGTCCGGGACCTAATTTTCCTCTCCAGGGAAGGCAGGGATCTCGGGGTTGCATTCCAGGCTCCCCCGGGGAGTCAGGCCTCGTCTCGAGGGGAAGCCAAGGACTCCGCTCTCCTCTCGAGTCCCGACGCGGGTCTCTTGGAGCCCCCTGAGCGGCCTCAAGGGAGTCCAGCCTCCTCTTCCGTTTGGAGAGAGGACCCGGGATTGCTCTCCAGGCCATGCAGGAAAAGAAGGCCCTCAGCTCGCGAGGACGGGGGCGTCTCAGGGGTTTCCTCGAGCTGCGGCGCCCGTGGGGGTTTTCTCCCGAGGCACGACGAGGATCTCAGGGAGCCTCTCGTGCGGCGCCAGGGAAGTCAGGTCTCCATGCGCGTGGCGAGGGGGAGCGCGTCCTGGCTCTCGAGTCACGGGAGGGGACTAGGGCCTCGAGACGCGTTGAAGAAGGACTCTCGAGGTCTCTGTCGGGGGGCGGCGGGAAACCCTCGTGTCCCTCGCCTTCTGCCGGGGACCTTAGGGAGCTTCCCAGGGTGCCTCTGAGAGGCGAGGGGTCCTGTGGAGGTGGCGGGGCCCCTCGGGACTCCGCTGGGTCTGGCGCAACGGAAGAGGGCCTCACCTCGAGGGGAGGCAGGCACCTCAGGCTTCCTCTGCGTTTCGGACTCCGACCGCAGGGTCCCTGCGGAGTTGGGACAGGAGAGTCAGGCCTCGTCTTGTCTGAGGAAGGGAACCCCGCTGGCCTCTCGAGTTGCTCAGGGGGTCTCAGGCCCCTCGTCGAGCTGTGTGTGGAACCCGCGGGTCTTTGCGGACGATGCACGGGGGTGGCAGTGCCCCTTCGTGTTGTGCCTTCACCCACAGGGTTGCCTTCGAAGAGGGGTCCGGGCCTCGGGTCCTTCTCAAGAGCGGACCGGGGAATCGGGGGCGTTCGGCCTGTGGCCCCACCCACGTGGCTCGTCTCGAATTTCCTCGTGAGACCGGCCTCATCCTGAGGTGCGCCGGGAAGGCCGGGAACCCCTTCCAGACCACGCAGGGGAATCGCCTCTCCTGTCGCGATCAGGAGGGGAGAAGGGGCTCAGAGGAAGCGGTGCCGGGACCCTCGGTGTTCCCCTCGGGGGAACCCGGCGTGTCGGGGGACTTTTGGGGGTCGCAGGAAGGCTGTCAGGGACCGTCTCGCCCTTCAGGGCGGAACAGGGGACTTCCCTTGAGACGCCGTCGCGGGCAAGGGCCTCATCTTGCCAAGCGGTGGGAACCACGTGGTTTTTCTCGAGTTGCGGCGGCATTCTCGAGTTACGACGGGGATCTCAGCCTTCCCCTTGGGTTGGCCCTGGGAAGCCCAATCTTCCCCTCGGGTTGCGAGGGAAAGCTGGGGGTGGCGCTCGAGTCACTGCAGGGCCTAAGAGACCTCACCTAAGCGTGTGTCCGGGACCTAATTTTCCTCTCCAGGGAAGGCAGGGATCTCGGGGTTGCATTCCAGGCTCCCCCGGGGAGTCAGGCCTCGTCTCGAGGGGAAGCCAAGGACTCCGCTCTCCTCTCGAGTCGCGACGCGGGTCTCTTGGAGCCCCCTGAGCGGCCTCAAGGGAGTCCAGCCTCCTCTTCCGTTTGGAGAGAGGACCCGGGATTGCTCTCCAGGCCATGCAGGAAAAGAAGGCCCTCAGCTCGCGAGGACGGGGGCGTCTCAGGGGTTTCCTCGAGCTGCGGCGCCCGTGGGGGTTTTCTCCCGAGGCACGACGAGGATCTCAGGGAGCCTCTCGTGCGGCGCCAGGGAAGTCAGGTCTCCATGCGCGTGGCGAGGGGGAGCGCGTCCTGGCTCTCGAGTCACGGGAGGGGACTAGGGCCTCGAGACGCGTTGAAGAAGGACTCTCGAGGTCTCTGTCGGGGGGCGGCGGGAAACCCTCGTGTCCCTCGCCTTCTGCCGGGGACCTTAGGGAGCTTCCCAGGGTGCCTCTGAGAGGCGAGGGGTCCTGTGGAGGTGGCGGGGCCCCTCGGGACTCCGCTGGGTCTGGCGCAACGGAAGAGGGCCTCACCTCGAGGGGAGGCAGGCACCTCAGGCTTCCTCTGCGTTTCGGACTCCGACCGCAGGGTCCCTGCGGAGTTGGGACAGGAGAGTCAGGCCTCGTCTTGTCTGAGGAAGGGAACCCCGCTGGCCTCTCGAGTTGCTCAGGGGGTCTCAGGCCCCTCGTCGAGCTGTGTGTGGAACCCGCGGGTCTTTGCGGACGATGCACGGGGGTGGCAGTGCCCCTTCGTGTTGTGCCTTCACCCACAGGGTTGCCTTCGAAGAGGGGTCCGGGCCTCGGGTCCTTCTCAAGAGCGGACCGGGGAATCGGGGGCGTTCGGCCTGTGGCCCCACCCACGTGGCTCGTCTCGAATTTCCTCGTGAGACCGGCCTCATCCTGAGGTGCGCCGGGAAGGCCGGGAACCCCTTCCAGACCACGCAGGGGAATCGCCTCTCCTGTCGCGATCAGGAGGGGAGAAGGGGCTCAGAGGAAGCGGTGCCGGGACCCTCGGTGTTCCCCTCGGGGGAACCCGGCGTGTCGGGGGACTTTTGGGGGTCGCAGGAAGGCTGTCAGGGACCGTCTCGCCCTTCAGGGCGGAACAGGGGACTTCCCTTGAGACGCCGTCGCGGGCAAGGGCCTCATCTTGCCAAGCGGTGGGAACCACGTGGTTTTTCTCGAGTTGCGGCGGCATTCTCGAGTTACGACGGGGATCTCAGCCTTCCCCTTGGGTTGGCCCTGGGAAGCCCAATCTTCCCCTCGGGTTGCGAGGGAAAGCTGGGGGTGGCGCTCGAGTCACTGCAGGGCCTAAGAGACCTCACCTAAGCGTGTGTCCGGGACCTAATTTTCCTCTCCAGGGAAGGCAGGGATCTCGGGGTTGCATTCCAGGCTCCCCCGGGGAGTCAGGCCTCGTCTCGAGGGGAAGCCAAGGACTCCGCTCTCCTCTCGAGTCGCGACGCGGGTCTCTTGGAGCCCCCTGAGCGGCCTCAAGGGAGTCCAGCCTCCTCTTCCGTTTGGAGAGAGGACCCGGGATTGCTCTCCAGGCCATGCAGGAAAAGAAGGCCCTCAGCTCGCGAGGACGGGGGCGTCTCAGGGGTTTCCTCGAGCTGCGGCGCCCGTGGGGGTTTTCTCCCGAGGCACGACGAGGATCTCAGGGAGCCTCTCGTGCGGCGCCAGGGAAGTCAGGTCTCCATGCGCGTGGCGAGGGGGAGCGCGTCCTGGCTCTCGAGTCACGGGAGGGGACTAGGGCCTCGAGACGCGTTGAAGAAGGACTCTCGAGGTCTCTGTCGGGGGGCGGCGGGAAACCCTCGTGTCCCTCGCCTTCTGCCGGGGACCTTAGGGAACTTCCCAGGGTGCCTCTGAGAGGCGAGGGGTCCTGTGGAGGTGGCGGGGCCCCTCGGGACTCCGCTGGGTCTGGCGCAACGGAAGAGGGCCTCACCTCGAGGGGAGGCAGGCACCTCAGGCTTCCTCTGCGTTTCGGACTCCGACCGCAGGGTCCCTGCGGAGTTGGGACAGGAGAGTCAGGCCTCGTCTTGTCTGAGGAAGGGAACCCCGCTGGCCTCTCGAGTTGCTCAGGGGGTCTCAGGCCCCTCGTCGAGCTGTGTGTGGAACCCGCGGGTCTTTGCGGACGATGCACGGGGGTGGCAGTGCCCCTTCGTGTTGTGCCTTCACCCACAGGGTTGCCTTCGAAGAGGGGTCCGGGCCTCGGGTCCTTCTCAAGAGCGGACCGGGGAATCGGGGGCGTTCGGCCTGTGGCCCCACCCACGTGGCTCGTCTCGAATTTCCTCGTGAGACCGGCCTCATCCTGAGGTGCGCCGGGAAGGCCGGGAACCCCTTCCAGACCACGCAGGGGAATCGCCTCTCCTGTCGCGATCAGGAGGGGAGAAGGGGCTCAGAGGAAGCGGTGCCGGGACCCTCGGTGTTCCCCTCGGGGGAACCCGGCGTGTCGGGGGACTTTTGGGGGTCGCAGGAAGGCTGTCAGGGACCGTCTCGCCCTTCAGGGCGGAACAGGGGACTTCCCTTGAGACGCCGTCGCGGGCAAGGGCCTCATCTTGCCAAGCGGTGGGAACCACGTGGTTTTTCTCGAGTTGCGGCGGCATTCTCGAGTTACGACGGGGATCTCAGCCTTCCCCTTGGGTTGGCCCTGGGAAGCCCAATCTTCCCCTCGGGTTGCGAGGGAAAGCTGGGGGTGGCGCTCGAGTCACTGCAGGGCCTAAGAGACCTCACCTAAGCGTGTGTCCGGGACCTAATTTTCCTCTCCAGGGAAGGCAGGGATCTCGGGGTTGCATTCCAGGCTCCCCCGGGGAGTCAGGCCTCGTCTCGAGGGGAAGCCAAGGACTCCGCTCTCCTCTCGAGTCGCGACGCGGGTCTCTTGGAGCCCCCTGAGCGGCCTCAAGGGAGTCCAGCCTCCTCTTCCGTTTGGAGAGAGGACCCGGGATTGCTCTCCAGGCCATGCAGGAAAAGAAGGCCCTCAGCTCGCGAGGACGGGGGCGTCTCAGGGGTTTCCTCGAGCTGCGGCGCCCGTGGGGGTTTTCTCCCGAGGCACGACGAGGATCTCAGGGAGCCTCTCGTGCGGCGCCAGGGAAGTCAGGTCTCCATGCGCGTGGCGAGGGGGAGCGCGTCCTGGCTCTCGAGTCACGGGAGGGGACTAGGGCCTCGAGACGCGTTGAAGAAGGACTCTCGAGGTCTCTGTCGGGGGGCGGCGGGAAACCCTCGTGTCCCTCGCCTTCTGCCGGGGACCTTAGGGAACTTCCCAGGGTGCCTCTGAGAGGCGAGGGGTCCTGTGGAGGTGGCGGGGCCCCTCGGGACTCCGCTGGGTCTGGCGCAACGGAAGAGGGCCTCACCTCGAGGGGAGGCAGGCACCTCAGGCTTCCTCTGCGTTTCGGACTCCGACCGCAGGGTCCCTGCGGAGTTGGGACAGGAGAGTCAGGCCTCGTCTTGTCTGAGGAAGGGAACCCCGCTGGCCTCTCGAGTTGCTCAGGGGGTCTCAGGCCCCTCGTCGAGCTGTGTGTGGAACCCGTGGGTCTTTGCGGACGATGCACGGGGGTGGCAGTGCCCCTTCGTGTTGTGCCTTCACCCACAGGGTTGCCTTCGAAGAGGGGTCCGGGCCTCGGGTCCTTCTCAAGAGCGGACCGGGGAATCGGGGGCGTTCGGCCTGTGGCCCCACCCACGTGGCTCGTCTCGAATTTCCTCGTGAGACCGGCCTCATCCTGAGGTGCGCCGGGAAGGCCGGGAACCCCTTCCAGACCACGCAGGGGAATCGCCTCTCCTGTCGCGATCAGGAGGGGAGAAGGGGCTCAGAGGAAGCGGTGCCGGGACCCTCGGTGTTCCCCTCGGGGGAACCCGGCGTGTCGGGGGACTTTTGGGGGTCGCAGGAAGGCTGTCAGGGACCGTCTCGCCCTTCAGGGCGGAACAGGGGACTTCCCTTGAGACGCCGTCGCGGGCAAGGGCCTCATCTTGCCAAGCGGTGGGAACCACGTGGTTTTTCTCGAGTTGCGGCGGCATTCTCGAGTTACGACGGGGATCTCAGCCTTCCCCTTGGGTTGGCCCTGGGAAGCCCAATCTTCCCCTCGGGTTGCGAGGGAAAGCTGGGGGTGGCGCTCGAGTCACTGCAGGGCCTAAGAGACCTCACCTAAGCGTGTGTCCGGGACCTAATTTTCCTCTCCAGGGAAGGCAGGGATCTCGGGGTTGCATTCCAGGCTCCCCCGGGGAGTCAGGCCTCGTCTCGAGGGGAAGCCAAGGACTCCGCTCTCCTCTCGAGTCGCGACGCGGGTCTCTTGGAGCCCCCTGAGCGGCCTCAAGGGAGTCCAGCCTCCTCTTCCGTTTGGAGAGAGGACCCGGGATTGCTCTCCAGGCCATGCAGGAAAAGAAGGCCCTCAGCTCGCGAGGACGGGGGCGTCTCAGGGGTTTCCTCGAGCTGCGGCGCCCGTGGGGGTTTTCTCCCGAGGCACGACGAGGATCTCAGGGAGCCTCTCGTGCGGCGCCAGGGAAGTCAGGTCTCCATGCGCGTGGCGAGGGGGAGCGCGTCCTGGCTCTCGAGTCACGGGAGGGGACTAGGGCCTCGAGACGCGTTGAAGAAGGACTCTCGAGGTCTCTGTCGGGGGGCGGCGGGAAACCCTCGTGTCCCTCGCCTTCTGCCGGGGACCTTAGGGAACTTCCCAGGGTGCCTCTGAGAGGCGAGGGGTCCTGTGGAGGTGGCGGGGCCCCTCGGGACTCCGCTGGGTCTGGCGCAACGGAAGAGGGCCTCACCTCGAGGGGAGGCAGGCACCTCAGGCTTCCTCTGCGTTTCGGACTCCGACCGCAGGGTCCCTGCGGAGTTGGGACAGGAGAGTCAGGCCTCGTCTTGTCTGAGGAAGGGAACCCCGCTGGCCTCTCGAGTTGCTCAGGGGGTCTCAGGCCCCTCGTCGAGCTGTGTGTGGAACCCGCGGGTCTTTGCGGACGATGCACGGGGGTGGCAGTGCCCCTTCGTGTTGTGCCTTCACCCACAGGGTTGCCTTCGAAGAGGGGTCCGGGCCTCGGGTCCTTCTCAAGAGCGGACCGGGGAATCGGGGGCGTTCGGCCTGTGGCCCCACCCACGTGGCTCGTCTCGAATTTCCTCGTGAGACCGGCCTCATCCTGAGGTGCGCCGGGAAGGCCGGGAACCCCTTCCAGACCACGCAGGGGAATCGCCTCTCCTGTCGCGATCAGGAGGGGAGAAGGGGCTCAGAGGAAGCGGTGCCGGGACCCTCGGTGTTCCCCTCGGGGGAACCCGGCGTGTCGGGGGACTTTTGGGGGTCGCAGGAAGGCTGTCAGGGACCGTCTCGCCCTTCAGGGCGGAACAGGGGACTTCCCTTGAGACGCCGTCGCGGGCAAGGGCCTCATCTTGCCAAGCGGTGGGAACCACGTGGTTTTTCTCGAGTTGCGGCGGCATTCTCGAGTTACGACGGGGATCTCAGCCTTCCCCTTGGGTTGGCCCTGGGAAGCCCAATCTTCCCCTCGGGTTGCGAGGGAAAGCTGGGGGTGGCGCTCGAGTCACTGCAGGGCCTAAGAGACCTCACCTAAGCGTGTGTCCGGGACCTAATTTTCCTCTCCAGGGAAGGCAGGGATCTCGGGGTTGCATTCCAGGCTCCCCCGGGGAGTCAGGCCTCGTCTCGAGGGGAAGCCAAGGACTCCGCTCTCCTCTCGAGTCGCGACGCGGGTCTCTTGGAGCCCCCTGAGCGGCCTCAAGGGAGTCCAGCCTCCTCTTCCGTTTGGAGAGAGGACCCGGGATTGCTCTCCAGGCCATGCAGGAAAAGAAGGCCCTCAGCTCGCGAGGACGGGGGCGTCTCAGGGGTTTCCTCGAGCTGCGGCGCCCGTGGGGGTTTTCTCCCGAGGCACGACGAGGATCTCAGGGAGCCTCTCGTGCGGCGCCAGGGAAGTCAGGTCTCCATGCGCGTGGCGAGGGGGAGCGCGTCCTGGCTCTCGAGTCACGGGAGGGGACTAGGGCCTCGAGACGCATTGAAGAAGGACTCTCGAGGTCTCTGTCGGGGGGCGGCGGGAAACCCTCGTGTCCCTCGCCTTCTGCCGGGGACCTTAGGGAACTTCCCAGGGTGCCTCTGAGAGGCGAGGGGTCCTGTGGAGGTGGCGGGGCCCCTCGGGACTCCGCTGGGTCTGGCGCAACGGAAGAGGGCCTCACCTCGAGGGGAGGCAGGCACCTCAGGCTTCCTCTGCGTTTCGGACTCCGACCGCAGGGTCCCTGCGGAGTTGGGACAGGAGAGTCAGGCCTCGTCTTGTCTGAGGAAGGGAACCCCGCTGGCCTCTCGAGTTGCTCAGGGGGTCTCAGGCCCCTCGTCGAGCTGTGTGTGGAACCCGCGGGTCTTTGCGGACGATGCACGGGGGTGGCAGTGCCCCTTCGTGTTGTGCCTTCACCCACAGGGTTGCCTTCGAAGAGGGGTCCGGGCCTCGGGTCCTTCTCAAGAGCGGACCAGGGAATCGGGGGCGTTCGGCCTGTGGCCCCACCCACGTGGCTCGTCTCGAATTTCCTCGTGAGACCGGCCTCATCCTGAGGTGCGCCGGGAAGGCCGGGAACCCCTTCCAGACCACGCAGGGGAATCGCCTCTCCTGTCGCGATCAGGAGGGGAGAAGGGGCTCAGAGGAAGCGGTGCCGGGACCCTCGGTGTTCCCCTCGGGGGAACCCGGCGTGTCGGGGGACTTTTGGGGGTCGCAGGAAGGCTGTCAGGGACCGTCTCGCCCTTCAGGGCGGAACAGGGGACTTCCCTTGAGACGCCGTCGCGGGCAAGGGCCTCATCTTGCCAAGCGGTGGGAACCACGTGGTTTTTCTCGAGTTGCGGCGGCATTCTCGAGTTACGACGGGGATCTCAGCCTTCCCCTTGGGTTGGCCCTGGGAAGCCCAATCTTCCCCTCGGGTTGCGAGGGAAAGCTGGGGGTGGCGCTCGAGTCACTGCAGGGCCTAAGAGACCTCACCTAAGCGTGTGTCCGGGACCTAATTTTCCTCTCCAGGGAAGGCAGGGATCTCGGGGTTGCATTCCAGGCTCCCCCGGGGAGTCAGGCCTCGTCTCGAGGGGAAGCCAAGGACTCCGCTCTCCTCTCGAGTCGCGACGCGGGTCTCTTGGAGCCCCCTGAGCGGCCTCAAGGGAGTCCAGCCTCCTCTTCCGTTTGGAGAGAGGACCCGGGATTGCTCTCCAGGCCATGCAGGAAAAGAAGGCCCTCAGCTCGCGAGGACGGGGGCGTCTCAGGGGTTTCCTCGAGCTGCGGCGCCCGTGGGGGTTTTCTCCCGAGGCACGACGAGGATCTCAGGGAGCCTCTCGTGCGGCGCCAGGGAAGTCAGGTCTCCATGCGCGTGGCGAGGGGGAGCGCGTCCTGGCTCTCGAGTCACGGGAGGGGACTAGGGCCTCGAGACGCGTTGAAGAAGGACTCTCGAGGTCTCTGTCGGGGGGCGGCGGGAAACCCTCGTGTCCCTCGCCTTCTGCCGGGGACCTTAGGGAACTTCCCAGGGTGCCTCTGAGAGGCGAGGGGTCCTGTGGAGGTGGCGGGGCCCCTCGGGACTCCGCTGGGTCTGGCGCAACGGAAGAGGGCCTCACCTCGAGGGGAGGCAGGCACCTCAGGCTTCCTCTGCGTTTCGGACTCCGACCGCAGGGTCCCTGCGGAGTTGGGACAGGAGAGTCAGGCCTCGTCTTGTCTGAGGAAGGGAACCCCGCTGGCCTCTCGAGTTGCTCAGGGGGTCTCAGGCCCCTCGTCGAGCTGTGTGTGGAACCCGCGGGTCTTTGCGGACGATGCACGGGGGTGGCAGTGCCCCTTCGTGTTGTGCCTTCACCCACAGGGTTGCCTTCGAAGAGGGGTCCGGGCCTCGGGTCCTTCTCAAGAGCGGACCGGGGAATCGGGGGCGTTCGGCCTGTGGCCCCACCCACGTGGCTCGTCTCGAATTTCCTCGTGAGACCGGCCTCATCCTGAGGTGCGCCGGGAAGGCCGGGAACCCCTTCCAGACCACGCAGGGGAATCGCCTCTCCTGTCGCGATCAGGAGGGGAGAAGGGGCTCAGAGGAAGCGGTGCCGGGACCCTCGGTGTTCCCCTCGGGGGAACCCGGCGTGTCGGGGGACTTTTGGGGGTCGCAGGAAGGCTGTCAGGGACCGTCTCGCCCTTCAGGGCGGAACAGGGGACTTCCCTTGAGACGCTGTCGCGGGCAAGGGCCTCATCTTGCCAAGCGGTGGGAACCACGTGGTTTTTCTCGAGTTGCGGCGGCATTCTCGAGTTACGACGGGGATCTCAGCCTTCCCCTTGGGTTGGCCCTGGGAAGCCCAATCTTCCCCTCGGGTTGCGAGGGAAAGCTGGGGGTGGCGCTCGAGTCACTGCAGGGCCTAAGAGACCTCACCTAAGCGTGTGTCCGGGACCTAATTTTCCTCTCCAGGGAAGGCAGGGATCTCGGGGTTGCATTCCAGGCTCCCCCGGGGAGTCAGGCCTCGTCTCGAGGGGAAGCCAAGGACTCCGCTCTCCTCTCGAGTCGCGACGCGGGTCTCTTGGAGCCCCCTGAGCGGCCTCAAGGGAGTCCAGCCTCCTCTTCCGTTTGGAGAGAGGACCCGGGATTGCTCTCCAGGCCATGCAGGAAAAGAAGGCCCTCAGCTCGCGAGGACGGGGGCGTCTCAGGGGTTTCCTCGAGCTGCGGCGCCCGTGGGGGTTTTCTCCCGAGGCACGACGAGGATCTCAGGGAGCCTCTCGTGCGGCGCCAGGGAAGTCAGGTCTCCATGCGCGTGGCGAGGGGGAGCGCGTCCTGGCTCTCGAGTCACGGGAGGGGACTAGGGCCTCGAGACGCGTTGAAGAAGGACTCTCGAGGTCTCTGTCGGGGGGCGGCGGGAAACCCTCGTGTCCCTCGCCTTCTGCCGGGGACCTTAGGGAACTTCCCAGGGTGCCTCTGAGAGGCGAGGGGTCCTGTGGAGGTGGCGGGGCCCCTCGGGACTCCGCTGGGTCTGGCGCAACGGAAGAGGGCCTCACCTCGAGGGGAGGCAGGCACCTCAGGCTTCCTCTGCGTTTCGGACTCCGACCGCAGGGTCCCTGCGGAGTTGGGACAGGAGAGTCAGGCCTCGTCTTGTCTGAGGAAGGGAACCCCGCTGGCCTCTCGAGTTGCTCAGGGGGTCTCAGGCCCCTCGTCGAGCTGTGTGTGGAACCCGCGGGTCTTTGCGGACGATGCACGGGGGTGGCAGTGCCCCTTCGTGTTGTGCCTTCACCCACAGGGTTGCCTTCGAAGAGGGGTCCGGGCCTCGGGTCCTTCTCAAGAGCGGACCGGGGAATCGGGGGCGTTCGGCCTGTGGCCCCACCCACGTGGCTCGTCTCGAATTTCCTCGTGAGACCGGCCTCATCCTGAGGTGCGCCGGGAAGGCCGGGAACCCCTTCCAGACCACGCAGGGGAATCGCCTCTCCTGTCGCGATCAGGAGGGGAGAAGGGGCTCAGAGGAAGCGGTGCCGGGACCCTCGGTGTTCCCCTCGGGGGAACCCGGCGTGTCGGGGGACTTTTGGGGGTCGCAGGAAGGCTGTCAGGGACCGTCTCGCCCTTCAGGGCGGAACAGGGGACTTCCCTTGAGACGCCGTCGCGGGCAAGGGCCTCATCTTGCCAAGCGGTGGGAACCACGTGGTTTTTCTCGAGTTGCGGCGGCATTCTCGAGTTACGACGGGGATCTCAGCCTTCCCCTTGGGTTGGCCCTGGGAAGCCCAATCTTCCCCTCGGGTTGCAAGGGAAAGCTGGGGGTGGCGCTCGAGTCACTGCAGGGCCTAAGAGACCTCACCTAAGCGTGTGTCCGGGACCTAATTTTCCTCTCCAGGGAAGGCAGGGATCTCGGGGTTGCATTCCAGGCTCCCCCGGGGAGTCAGGCCTCGTCTCGAGGGGAAGCCAAGGACTCCACTCTCCTCTCGAGTCGCGACGCGGGTCTCTTGGAGCCCCCTGAGCGGCCTCAAGGGAGTCCAGCCTCCTCTTCCGTTTGGAGAGAGGACCCGGGATTGCTCTCCAGGCCATGCAGGAAAAGAAGGCCCTCAGCTCGCGAGGACGGGGGCGTCTCAGGGGTTTCCTCGAGCTGCGGCGCCCGTGGGGGTTTTCTCCCGAGGCACGACGAGGATCTCAGGGAGCCTCTCGTGCGGCGCCAGGGAAGTCAGGTCTCCATGCGCGTGGCGAGGGGGAGCGCGTCCTGGCTCTCGAGTCACGGGAGGGGACTAGGGCCTCGAGATGCGTTGAAGAAGGACTCTCGAGGTCTCTGTCGGGGGGCGGCGGGAAACCCTCGTGTCCCTCGCCTTCTGCCGGGGACCTTAGGGAACTTCCCAGGGTGCCTCTGAGAGGCGAGGGGTCCTGTGGAGGTGGCGGGGCCCCTCGGGACTCCGCTGGGTCTGGCGCAACGGAAGAGGGCCTCACCTCGAGGGGAGGCAGGCACCTCAGGCTTCCTCTGCGTTTCGGACTCCGACCGCAGGGTCCCTGCGGAGTTGGGACAGGAGAGTCAGGCCTCGTCTTGTCTGAGGAAGGGAACCCCGCTGGCCTCTCGAGTTGCTCAGGGGGTCTCAGGCCCCTCGTCGAGCTGTGTGTGGAACCCGCGGGTCTTTGCGGACGATGCACGGGGGTGGCAGTGCCCCTTCGTGTTGTGCCTTCACCCACAGGGTTGCCTTCGAAGAGGGGTCCTGGCCTCGGGTCCTTCTCAAGAGCGGACCGGGTAATCGGGGGCGTTCGGCCTGTGGCCCCACCCACGTGGCTCGTCTCGAATTTCCTCGTGAGACCGGCCTCATCCTGAGGTGCGCCGGGAAGGCCGGGAACCCCTTCCAGACCACGCAGGGGAATCGCCTCTCCTGTCGCGATCAGGAGGGGAGAAGGGGCTCAGAGGAAGCGGTGCCGGGACCCTCGGTGTTCCCCTCGGGGGAACGCGGCGTGTCGGGGGACTTTTGGGGGTCGCAGGAAGGCTGTCAGGGACCGTCTCGCCCTTCAGGGCGGAACAGGGGACTTCCCTTGAGACGCCGTCGCGGGCAAGGGCCTCATCTTGCCAAGCGGTGGGAACCACGTGGTTTTTCTCGAGTTGCGGCGGCATTCTCGAGTTACGACGGGGATCTCAGCCTTCCCCTTGGGTTGGCCCTGGGAAGCCCAATCTTCCCCTCGGGTTGCGAGGGAAAGCTGGGGGTGGCGCTCGAGTCACTGCAGGGCCTAAGAGACCTCACCTAAGCGTGTGTCCGGGACCTAATTTTCCTCTCCAGGGAAGGCAGGGATCTCGGGGTTGCATTCCAGGCTCCCCCGGGGAGTCAGGCCTCGTCTCGAGGGGAAGCCAAGGACTCCGCTCTCCTCTCGAGTCGCGACGCGGGTCTCTTGGAGCCCCCTGAGCGGCCTCAAGGGAGTCCAGCCTCCTCTTCCGTTTGGAGAGAGGACCCGGGATTGCTCTCCAGGCCATGCAGGAAAAGAAGGCCCTCAGCTCGCGAGGACGGGGGCGTCTCAGGGGTTTCCTCGAGCTGCGGCGCCCGTGGGGGTTTTCTCCCGAGGCACGACGAGGATCTCAGGGAGCCTCTCGTGCGGCGCCAGGGAAGTCAGGTCTCCATGCGCGTGGCGAGGGGGAGCGCGTCCTGGCTCTCGAGTCACGGGAGGGGACTAGGGCCTCGAGACGCGTTGAAGAAGGACTCTCGAGGTCTCTGTCGGGGGGCGGCGGGAAACCCTCGTGTCCCTCGCCTTCTGCCGGGGACCTTAGGGAACTTCCCAGGGTGCCTCTGAGAGGCGAGGGGTCCTGTGGAGGTGGCGGGGCCCCTCGGGACTCCGCTGGGTCTGGCGCAACGGAAGAGGGCCTCACCTCGAGGGGAGGCAGGCACCTCAGGCTTCCTCTGCGTTTCGGACTCCGACCGCAGGGTCCCTGCGGAGTTGGGACAGGAGAGTCAGGCCTCGTCTTGTCTGAGGAAGGGAACCCCGCTGGCCTCTCGAGTTGCTCAGGGGGTCTCAGGCCCCTCGTCGAGCTGTGTGTGGAACCCGCGGGTCTTTGCGGACGATGCACGGGGGTGGCAGTGCCCCTTCGTGTTGTGCCTTCACCCACAGGGTTGCCTTCGAAGAGGGGTCCGGGCCTCGGGTCCTTCTCAAGAGCGGACCGGGGAATCGGGGGCGTTCGGCCTGTGGCCCCACCCACGTGGCTCGTCTCGAATTTCCTCGTGAGACCGGCCTCATCCTGAGGTGCGCCGGGAAGGCCGGGAACCCCTTCCAGACCACGCAGGGGAATCGCCTCTCCTGTCGCGCTCAGGAGGGGAGAAGGGGCTCAGAGGAAGCGGTGCCGGGACCCTCGGTGTTCCCCTCGGGGGAACCCGGCGTGTCGGGGGACTTTTGGGGGTCGCAGGAAGGCTGTCAGGGACCGTCTCGCCCTTCAGGGCGGAACAGGGGACTTCCCTTGAGACGCCGTCGCGGGCAAGGGCCTCATCTTGCCAAGCGGTGGGAACCACGTGGTTTTTCTCGAGTTGCGGCGGCATTCTCGAGTTACGACGGGGATCTCAGCCTTCCCCTTGGGTTGGCCCTGGGAAGCCCAATCTTCCCCTCGGGTTGCGAGGCAAAGCTGGGGGTGGCGCTCGAGTCACTGCAGGGCCTAAGAGACCTCACCTAAGCGTGTGTCCGGGACCTAATTTTCCTCTCCAGGGAAGGCAGGGATCTCGGGGTTGCATTCCAGGCTCCCCCGGGGAGTCAGGCCTCGTCTCGAGGGGAAGCCAAGGACTCCGCTCTCCTCTCGAGTCGCGACGCGGGTCTCTTGGAGCCCCCTGAGCGGCCTCAAGGGAGTCCAGCCTCCTCTTCCGTTTGGAGAGAGGACCCGGGATTGCTCTCCAGGCCATGCAGGAAAAGAAGGCCCTCAGCTCGCGAGGACGGGGGCGTCTCAGGGGTTTCCTCGAGCTGCGGCGCCCGTGGGGGTTTTCTCCCGAGGCACGACGAGGATCTCAGGGAGCCTCTCGTGCGGCGCCAGGGAAGTCAGGTCTCCATGCGCGTGGCGAGGGGGAGCGCGTCCTGGCTCTCGAGTCACGGGAGGGGACTAGGGCCTCGAGACGCGTTGAAGAAGGACTCTCGAGGTCTCTGTCGGGGGGCGGCGGGAAACCCTCGTGTCCCTCGCCTTCTGCCGGGGACCTTAGGGAACTTCCCAGGGTGCCTCTGAGAGGCGAGGGGTCCTGTGGAGGTGGCGGGGCCCCTCGGGACTCCGCTGGGTCTGGCGCAACGGAAGAGGGCCTCACCTCGAGGGGAGGCAGGCACCTCAGGCTTCCTCTGCGTTTCGGACTCCGACCGCAGGGTCCCTGCGGAGTTGGGACAGGAGAGTCAGGCCTCGTCTTGTCTGAGGAAGGGAACCCCGCTGGCCTCTCGAGTTGCTCAGGGGGTCTCAGGCCCCTCGTCGAGCTGTGTGTGGAACCCGCGGGTCTTTGCGGACGATGCACGGGGGTGGCAGTGCCCCTTCGTGTTGTGCCTTCACCCACAGGGTTGCCTTCGAAGAGGGGTCCGGGCCTCGGGTCCTTCTCAAGAGCGGACCGGGGAATCGGGGGCGTTCGGCCTGTGGCCCCACCCACGTGGCTCGTCTCGAATTTCCTCGTGAGACCGGCCTCATCCTGAGGTGCGCCGGGAAGGCCGGGAACCCCTTCCAGACCACGCAGGGGAATCGCCTCTCCTGTCGCGATCAGGAGGGGAGAAGGGGCTCAGAGGAAGCGGTGCCGGGACCCTCGGTGTTCCCCTCGGGGGAACCCGGCGTGTCGGGGGACTTTTGGGGGTCGCAGGAAGGCTGTCAGGGACCGTCTCGCCCTTCAGGGCGGAACAGGGGACTTCCCTTGAGACGCCGTCGCGGGCAAGGGCCTCATCTTGCCAAGCGGTGGGAACCACGTGGTTTTTCTCGAGTTGCGGCGGCATTCTCGAGTTACGACGGGGATCTCAGCCTTCCCCTTGGGTTGGCCCTGGGAAGCCCAATCTTCCCCTCGGGTTGCGAGGGAAAGCTGGGGGTGGCGCTCGAGTCACTGCAGGGCCTAAGAGACCTCACCTAAGCGTGTGTCCGGGACCTAATTTTCCTCTCCAGGGAAGGCAGGGATCTCGGGGTTGCATTCCAGGCTCCCCCGGGGAGTCAGGCCTCGTCTCGAGGGGAAGCCAAGGACTCCGCTCTCCTCTCGAGTCGCGACGCGGGTCTCTTGGAGCCCCCTGAGCGGCCTCAAGGGAGTCCAGCCTCCTCTTCCGTTTGGAGAGAGGACCCGGGATTGCTCTCCAGGCCATGCAGGAAAAGAAGGCCCTCAGCTCGCGAGGACGGGGGCGTCTCAGGGGTTTCCTGGAGCTGCGGCGCCCGTGGGGGTTTTCTCCCGAGGCACGACGAGGATCTCAGGGAGCCTCTCGTGCGGCGCCAGGGAAGTCAGGTCTCCATGCGCGTGGCGAGGGGGAGCGCGTCCTGGCTCTCGAGTCACGGGAGGGGACTAGGGCCTCGAGACGCGTTGAAGAAGGACTCTCGAGGTCTCTGTCGGGGGGCGGCGGGAAACCCTCGTGTCCCTCGCCTTCTGCCGGGGACCTTAGGGAACTTCCCAGGGTGCCTCTGAGAGGCGAGGGGTCCTGTGGAGGTGGCGGGGCCCCTCGGGACTCCGCTGGGTCTGGCGCAACGGAAGAGGGCCTCACCTCGAGGGGAGGCAGGCACCTCAGGCTTCCTCTGCGTTTCGGACTCCGACCGCAGGGTCCCTGCGGAGTTGGGACAGGAGAGTCAGGCCTCGTCTTGTCTGAGGAAGGGAACCCCGCTGGCCTCTCGAGTTGCTCAGGGGGTCTCAGGCCCCTCGTCGAGCTGTGTGTGGAACCCGCGGGTCTTTGCGGACGATGCACGGGGGTGGCAGTGCCCCTTCGTGTTGTGCCTTCACCCACAGGGTTGCCTTCGAAGAGGGGTCCGGGCCTCGGGTCCTTCTCAAGAGCGGACCGGGGAATCGGGGGCGTTCGGCCTGTGGCCCCACCCACGTGGCTCGTCTCGAATTTCCTCGTGAGACCGGCCTCATCCTGAGGTGCGCCGGGAAGGCCGGGAACCCCTTCCAGACCACGCAGGGGAATCGCCTCTCCTGTCGCGATCAGGAGGGGAGAAGGGGCTCAGAGGAAGCGGTGCCGGGACCCTCGGTGTTCCCCTCGGGGGAACCCGGCGTGTCGGGGGACTTTTGGGGGTCGCAGGAAGGCTGTCAGGGACCGTCTCGCCCTTCAGGGCGGAACAGGGGACTTCCCTTGAGACGCCGTCGCGGGCAAGGGCCTCATCTTGCCAAGCGGTGGGAACCACGTGGTTTTTCTCGAGTTGCGGCGGCATTCTCGAGTTACGACGGGGATCTCAGCCTTCCCCTTGGGTTGGCCCTGGGAAGCCCAATCTTCCCCTCGGGTTGCGAGGGAAAGCTGGGGGTGGCGCTCGAGTCACTGCAGGGCCTAAGAGACCTCACCTAAGCGTGTGTCCGGGACCTAATTTTCCTCTCCAGGGAAGGCAGGGATCTCGGGGTTGCATTCCAGGCTCCCCCGGGGAGTCAGGCCTCGTCTCGAGGGGAAGCCAAGGACTCCGCTCTCCTCTCGAGTCGCGACGCGGGTCTCTTGGAGCCCCCTGAGCGGCCTCAAGGGAGTCCAGCCTCCTCTTCCGTTTGGAGAGAGGACCCGGGATTGCTCTCCAGGCCATGCAGGAAAAGAAGGCCCTCAGCTCGCGAGGACGGGGGCGTCTCAGGGGTTTCCTGGAGCTGCGGCGCCCGTGGGGGTTTTCTCCCGAGGCACGACGAGGATCTCAGGGAGCCTCTCGTGCGGCGCCAGGGAAGTCAGGTCTCCATGCGCGTGGCGAGGGGGAGCGCGTCCTGGCTCTCGAGTCACGGGAGGGGACTAGGGCCTCGAGACGCGTTGAAGAAGGACTCTCGAGGTCTCTGTCGGGGGGCGGCGGGAAACCCTCGTGTCCCTCGCCTTCTGCCGGGGACCTTAGGGAACTTCCCAGGGTGCCTCTGAGAGGCGAGGGGTCCTGTGGAGGTGGCGGGGCCCCTCGGGACTCCGCTGGGTCTGGCGCAACGGAAGAGGGCCTCACCTCGAGGGGAGGCAGGCACCTCAGGCTTCCTCTGCGTTTCGGACTCCGACCGCAGGGTCCCTGCGGAGTTGGGACAGGAGAGTCAGGCCTCGTCTTGTCTGAGGAAGGGAACCCCGCTGGCCTCTCGAGTTGCTCAGGGGGTCTCAGGCCCCTCGTCGAGCTGTGTGTGGAACCCGCGGGTCTTTGCGGACGATGCACGGGGGTGGCAGTGCCCCTTCGTGTTGTGCCTTCACCCACAGGGTTGCCTTCGAAGAGGGGTCCGGGCCTCGGGTCCTTCTCAAGAGCGGACCGGGGAATCGGGGGCGTTCGGCCTGTGGCCCCACCCACGTGGCTCGTCTCGAATTTCCTCGTGAGACCGGCCTCATCCTGAGGTGCGCCGGGAAGGCCGGGAACCCCTTCCAGACCACGCAGGGGAATCGCCTCTCCTGTCGCGATCAGGAGGGGAGAAGGGGCTCAGAGGAAGCGGTGCCGGGACCCTCGGTGTTCCCCTCGGGGGAACCCGGCGTGTCGGGGGACTTTTGGGGGTCGCAGGAAGGCTGTCAGGGACCGTCTCGCCCTTCAGGGCGGAACAGGGGACTTCCCTTGAGACGCCGTCGCGGGCAAGGGCCTCATCTTGCCAAGCGGTGGGAACCACGTGGTTTTTCTCGAGTTGCGGCGGCATTCTCGAGTTACGACGGGGATCTCAGCCTTCCCCTTGGGTTGGCCCTGGGAAGCCCAATCTTCCCCTCGGGTTGCGAGGGAAAGCTGGGGGTGGCGCTCGAGTCACTGCAGGGCCTAAGAGACCTCACCTAAGCGTGTGTCCGGGACCTAATTTTCCTCTCCAGGGAAGGCAGGGATCTCGGGGTTGCATTCCAGGCTCCCCCGGGGAGTCAGGCCTCGTCTCGAGGGGAAGCCAAGGACTCCGCTCTCCTCTCGAGTCGCGACGCGGGTCTCTTGGAGCCCCCTGAGCGGCCTCAAGGGAGTCCAGCCTCCTCTTCCGTTTGGAGAGAGGACCCGGGATTGCTCTCCAGGCCATGCAGGAAAAGAAGGCCCTCAGCTCGCGAGGACGGGGGCGTCTCAGGGGTTTCCTCGAGCTGCGGCGCCCGTGGGGGTTTTCTCCCGAGGCACGACGAGGATCTCAGGGAGCCTCTCGTGCGGCGCCAGGGAAGTCAGGTCTCCATGCGCGTGGCGAGGGGGAGCGCGTCCTGGCTCTCGAGTCACGGGAGGGGACTAGGGCCTCGAGACGCGTTGAAGAAGGACTCTCGAGGTCTCTGTCGGGGGGCGGCGGGAAACCCTCGTGTCCCTCGCCTTCTGCCGGGGACCTTAGGGAACTTCCCAGGGTGCCTCTGAGAGGCGAGGGGTCCTGTGGAGGTGGCGGGGCCCCTCGGGACTCCGCTGGGTCTGGCGCAACGGAAGAGGGCCTCACCTCGAGGGGAGGCAGGCACCTCAGGCTTCCTCTCCGTTTCGGACTCCGACCGCAGGGTCCCTGCGGAGTTGGGACAGGAGAGTCAGGCCTCGTCTTGTCTGAGGAAGGGAACCCCGCTGGCCTCTCGAGTTGCTCAGGGGGTCTCAGGCCCCTCGTCGAGCTGTGTGTGGAACCCGCGGGTCTTTGCGGACGATGCACGGGGGTGGCAGTGCCCCTTCGTGTTGTGCCTTCACCCACAGGGTTGCCTTCGAAGAGGGGTCCGGGCCTCGGGTCCTTCTCAAGAGCGGACCGGGGAATCGGGGGCGTTCGGCCTGTGGCCCCACCCACGTGGCTCGTCTCGAATTTCCTCGTGAGACCGGCCTCATCCTGAGGTGCGCCGGGAAGGCCGGGAACCCCTTCCAGACCACGCAGGGGAATCGCCTCTCCTGTCGCGATCAGGAGGGGAGAAGGGGCTCAGAGGAAGCGGTGCCGGGACCCTCGGTGTTCCCCTCGGGGGAACCCGGCGTGTCGGGGGACTTTTGGGGGTCGCAGGAAGGCTGTCAGGGACCGTCTCGCCCTTCAGGGCGGAACAGGGGACTTCCCTTGAGACGCCGTCGCGGGCAAGGGCCTCATCTTGCCAAGCGGTGGGAACCACGTGGTTTTTCTCGAGTTGCGGCGGCATTCTCGAGTTACGACGGGGATCTCAGCCTTCCCCTTGGGTTGGCCCTGGGAAGCCCAATCTTCCCCTCGGGTTGCGAGGGAAAGCTGGGGGTGGCGCTCGAGTCACTGCAGGGCCTAAGAGACCTCACCTAAGCGTGTGTCCGGGACCTAATTTTCCTCTCCAGGGAAGGCAGGGATCTCGGGGTTGCATTCCAGGCTCCCCCGGGGAGTCAGGCCTCGTCTCGAGGGGAAGCCAAGGACTCCGCTCTCCTCTCGAGTCGCGACGCGGGTCTCTTGGAGCCCCCTGAGCGGCCTCAAGGGAGTCCAGCCTCCTCTTCCGTTTGGAGAGAGGACCCGGGATTGCTCTCCAGGCCATGCAGGAAAAGAAGGCCCTCAGCTCGCGAGGACGGGGGCGTCTCAGGGGTTTCCTGGAGCTGCGGCGCCCGTGGGGGTTTTCTCCCGAGGCACGACGAGGATCTCAGGGAGCCTCTCGTGCGGCGCCAGGGAAGTCAGGTCTCCATGCGCGTGGCGAGGGGGAGCGCGTCCTGGCTCTCGAGTCACGGGAGGGGACTAGGGCCTCGAGACGCGTTGAAGAAGGACTCTCGAGGTCTCTGTCGGGGGGCGGCGGGAAACCCTCGTGTCCCTCGCCTTCTGCCGGGGACCTTAGGGAACTTCCCAGGGTGCCTCTGAGAGGCGAGGGGTCCTGTGGAGGTGGCGGGGCCCCTCGGGACTCCGCTGGGTCTGGCGCAACGGAAGAGGGCCTCACCTCGAGGGGAGGCAGGCACCTCAGGCTTCCTCTGCGTTTCGGACTCCGACCGCAGGGTCCCTGCGGAGTTGGGACAGGAGAGTCAGGCCTCGTCTTGTCTGAGGAAGGGAACCCCGCTGGCCTCTCGAGTTGCTCAGGGGGTCTCAGGCCCCTCGTCGAGCTGTGTGTGGAACCCGCGGGTCTTTGCGGACGATGCACGGGGGTGGCAGTGCCCCTTCGTGTTGTGCCTTCACCCACAGGGTTGCCTTCGAAGAGGGGTCCGGGCCTCGGGTCCTTCTCAAGAGCGGACCGGGGAATCGGGGGCGTTCGGCCTGTGGCCCCACCCACGTGGCTCGTCTCGAATTTCCTCGTGAGACCGGCCTCATCCTGAGGTGCGCCGGGAAGGCCGGGAACCCCTTCCAGACCACGCAGGGGAATCGCCTCTCCTGTCGCGATCAGGAGGGGAGAAGGGGCTCAGAGGAAGCGGTGCCGGGACCCTCGGTGTTCCCCTCGGGGGAACCCGGCGTGTCGGGGGACTTTTGGGGGTCGCAGGAAGGCTGTCAGGGACCGTCTCGCCCTTCAGGGCGGAACAGGGGACTTCCCTTGAGACGCCGTCGCGGGCAAGGGCCTCATCTTGCCAAGCGGTGGGAACCACGTGGTTTTTCTCGAGTTGCGGCGGCATTCTCGAGTTACGACGGGGATCTCAGCCTTCCCCTTGGGTTGGCCCTGGGAAGCCC
Source organism: Bubalus kerabau (assembly GCF_029407905.1). Classification (NCBI taxonomy): domain Eukaryota; kingdom Metazoa; phylum Chordata; class Mammalia; order Artiodactyla; family Bovidae; genus Bubalus; species Bubalus kerabau. The sequence continues at coordinate 352,401 of NW_026577915.1, read as the reverse complement.
AATCTTCCCCTCGGGTTGCGAGGGAAAGCTGGGGGTGGCGCTCGAGTCACTGCAGGGCCTAAGAGACCTCACCTAAGCGTGTGTCCGGGACCTAATTTTCCTCTCCAGGGAAGGCAGGGATCTCGGGGTTGCATTCCAGGCTCCCCCGGGGAGTCAGGCCTCGTCTCGAGGGGAAGCCAAGGACTCCGCTCTCCTCTCGAGTCGCGACGCGGGTCTCTTGGAGCCCCCTGAGCGGCCTCAAGGGAGTCCAGCCTCCTCTTCCGTTTGGAGAGAGGACCCGGGATTGCTCTCCAGGCCATGCAGGAAAAGAAGGCCCTCAGCTCGCGAGGACGGGGGCGTCTCAGGGGTTTCCTCGAGCTGCGGCGCCCGTGGGGGTTTTCTCCCGAGGCACGACGAGGATCTCAGGGAGCCTCTCGTGCGGCGCCAGGGAAGTCAGGTCTCCATGCGCGTGGCGAGGGGGAGCGCGTCCTGGCTCTCGAGTCACGGGAGGGGACTAGGGCCTCGAGACGCGTTGAAGAAGGACTCTCGAGGTCTCTGTCGGGGGGCGGCGGGAAACCCTCGTGTCCCTCGCCTTCTGCCGGGGACCTTAGGGAACTTCCCAGGGTGCCTCTGAGAGGCGAGGGGTCCTGTGGAGGTGGCGGGGCCCCTCGGGACTCCGCTGGGTCTGGCGCAACGGAAGAGGGCCTCACCTCGAGGGGAGGCAGGCACCTCAGGCTTCCTCTCCGTTTCGGACTCCGACCGCAGGGTCCCTGCGGAGTTGGGACAGGAGAGTCAGGCCTCGTCTTGTCTGAGGAAGGGAACCCCGCTGGCCTCTCGAGTTGCTCAGGGGGTCTCAGGCCCCTCGTCGAGCTGTGTGTGGAACCCGCGGGTCTTTGCGGACGATGCACGGGGGTGGCAGTGCCCCTTCGTGTTGTGCCTTCACCCACAGGGTTGCCTTCGAAGAGGGGTCCGGGCCTCGGGTCCTTCTCAAGAGCGGACCGGGGAATCGGGGGCGTTCGGCCTGTGGCCCCACCCACGTGGCTCGTCTCGAATTTCCTCGTGAGACCGGCCTCATCCTGAGGTGCGCCGGGAAGGCCGGGAACCCCTTCCAGACCACGCAGGGGAATCGCCTCTCCTGTCGCGATCAGGAGGGGAGAAGGGGCTCAGAGGAAGCGGTGCCGGGACCCTCGGTGTTCCCCTCGGGGGAACCCGGCGTGTCGGGGGACTTTTGGGGGTCGCAGGAAGGCTGTCAGGGACCGTCTCGCCCTTCAGGGCGGAACAGGGGACTTCCCTTGAGACGCCGTCGCGGGCAAGGGCCTCATCTTGCCAAGCGGTGGGAACCACGTGGTTTTTCTCGAGTTGCGGCGGCATTCTCGAGTTACGACGGGGATCTCAGCCTTCCCCTTGGGTTGGCCCTGGGAAGCCCAATCTTCCCCTCGGGTTGCGAGGGAAAGCTGGGGGTGGCGCTCGAGTCACTGCAGGGCCTAAGAGACCTCACCTAAGCGTGTGTCCGGGACCTAATTTTCCTCTCCAGGGAAGGCAGGGATCTCGGGGTTGCATTCCAGGCTCCCCCGGGGAGTCAGGCCTCGTCTCGAGGGGAAGCCAAGGACTCCGCTCTCCTCTCGAGTCGCGACGCGGGTCTCTTGGAGCCCCCTGAGCGGCCTCAAGGGAGTCCAGCCTCCTCTTCCGTTTGGAGAGAGGACCCGGGATTGCTCTCCAGGCCATGCAGGAAAAGAAGGCCCTCAGCTCGCGAGGACGGGGGCGTCTCAGGGGTTTCCTCGAGCTGCGGCGCCCGTGGGGGTTTTCTCCCGAGGCACGACGAGGATCTCAGGGAGCCTCTCGTGCGGCGCCAGGGAAGTCAGGTCTCCATGCGCGTGGCGAGGGGGAGCGCGTCCTGGCTCTCGAGTCACGGGAGGGGACTAGGGCCTCGAGACGCGTTGAAGAAGGACTCTCGAGGTCTCTGTCGGGGGGCGGCGGGAAACCCTCGTGTCCCTCGCCTTCTGCCGGGGACCTTAGGGAACTTCCCAGGGTGCCTCTGAGAGGCGAGGGGTCCTGTGGAGGTGGCGGGGCCCCTCGGGACTCCGCTGGGTCTGGCGCAACGGAAGAGGGCCTCACCTCGAGGGGAGGCAGGCACCTCAGGCTTCCTCTGCGTTTCGGACTCCGACCGCAGGGTCCCTGCGGAGTTGGGACAGGAGAGTCAGGCCTCGTCTTGTCTGAGGAAGGGAACCCCGCTGGCCTCTCGAGTTGCTCAGGGGGTCTCAGGCCCCTCGTCGAGCTGTGTGTGGAACCCGCGGGTCTTTGCGGACGATGCACGGGGGTGGCAGTGCCCCTTCGTGTTGTGCCTTCACCCACAGGGTTGCCTTCGAAGAGGGGTCCGGGCCTCGGGTCCTTCTCAAGAGCGGACCGGGGAATCGGGGGCGTTCGGCCTGTGGCCCCACCCACGTGGCTCGTCTCGAATTTCCTCGTGAGACCGGCCTCATCCTGAGGTGCGCCGGGAAGGCCGGGAACCCCTTCCAGACCACGCAGGGGAATCGCCTCTCCTGTCGCGATCAGGAGGGGAGAAGGGGCTCAGAGGAAGCGGTGCCGGGACCCTCGGTGTTCCCCTCGGGGGAACCCGGCGTGTCGGGGGACTTTTGGGGGTCGCAGGAAGGCTGTCAGGGACCGTCTCGCCCTTCAGGGCGGAACAGGGGACTTCCCTTGAGACGCCGTCGCGGGCAAGGGCCTCATCTTGCCAAGCGGTGGGAACCACGTGGTTTTTCTCGAGTTGCGGCGGCATTCTCGAGTTACGACGGGGATCTCAGCCTTCCCCTTGGGTTGGCCCTGGGAAGCCCAATCTTCCCCTCGGGTTGCGAGGGAAAGCTGGGGGTGGCGCTCGAGTCACTGCAGGGCCTAAGAGACCTCACCTAAGCGTGTGTCCGGGACCTAATTTTCCTCTCCAGGGAAGGCAGGGATCTCGGGGTTGCATTCCAGGCTCCCCTGGGGAGTCAGGCCTCGTCTCGAGGGGAAGCCAAGGACTCCGCTCTCCTCTCGAGTCGCGACGCGGGTCTCTTGGAGCCCCCTGAGCGGCCTCAAGGGAGTCCAGCCTCCTCTTCCGTTTGGAGAGAGGACCCGGGATTGCTCTCCAGGCCATGCAGGAAAAGAAGGCCCTCAGCTCGCGAGGACGGGGGCGTCTCAGGGGTTTCCTCGAGCTGCGGCGCCCGTGGGGGTTTTCTCCCGAGGCACGACGAGGATCTCAGGGAGCCTCTCGTGCGGCGCCAGGGAAGTCAGGTCTCCATGCGCGTGGCGAGGGGGAGCGCGTCCTGGCTCTCGAGTCACGGGAGGGGACTAGGGCCTCGAGACGCGTTGAAGAAGGACTCTCGAGGTCTCTGTCGGGGGGCGGCGGGAAACCCTCGTGTCCCTCGCCTTCTGCCGGGGACCTTAGGGAACTTCCCAGGGTGCCTCTGAGAGGCGAGGGGTCCTGTGGAGGTGGCGGGGCCCCTCGGGACTCCGCTGGGTCTGGCGCAACGGAAGAGGGCCTCACCTCGAGGGGAGGCAGGCACCTCAGGCTTCCTCTGCGTTTCGGACTCCGACCGCAGGGTCCCTGCGGAGTTGGGACAGGAGAGTCAGGCCTCGTCTTGTCTGAGGAAGGGAACCCCGCTGGCCTCTCGAGTTGCTCAGGGGGTCTCAGGCCCCTCGTCGAGCTGTGTGTGGAACCCGCGGGTCTTTGCGGACGATGCACGGGGGTGGCAGTGCCCCTTCGTGTTGTGCCTTCACCCACAGGGTTGCCTTCGAAGAGGGGTCCGGGCCTCGGGTCCTTCTCAAGAGCGGACCGGGGAATCGGGGGCGTTCGGCCTGTGGCCCCACCCACGTGGCTCGTCTCGAATTTCCTCGTGAGACCGGCCTCATCCTGAGGTGCGCCGGGAAGGCCGGGAACCCCTTCCAGACCACGCAGGGGAATCGCCTCTCCTGTCGCGATCAGGAGGGGAGAAGGGGCTCAGAGGAAGCGGTGCCGGGACCCTCGGTGTTCCCCTCGGGGGAACCCGGCGTGTCGGGGGACTTTTGGGGGTCGCAGGAAGGCTGTCAGGGACCGTCTCGCCCTTCAGGGCGGAACAGGGGACTTCCCTTGAGACGCCGTCGCGGGCAAGGGCCTCATCTTGCCAAGCGGTGGGAACCACGTGGTTTTTCTCGAGTTGCGGCGGCATTCTCGAGTTACGACGGGGATCTCAGCCTTCCCCTTGGGTTGGCCCTGGGAAGCCCAATCTTCCCCTCGGGTTGCGAGGGAAAGCTGGGGGTGGCGCTCGAGTCACTGCAGGGCCTAAGAGACCTCACCTAAGCGTGTGTCCGGGACCTAATTTTCCTCTCCAGGGAAGGCAGGGATCTCGGGGTTGCATTCCAGGCTCCCCCGGGGAGTCAGGCCTCGTCTCGAGGGGAAGCCAAGGACTCCGCTCTCCTCTCGAGTCGCGACGCGGGTCTCTTGGAGCCCCCTGAGCGGCCTCAAGGGAGTCCAGCCTCCTCTTCCGTTTGGAGAGAGGACCCGGGATTGCTCTCCAGGCCATGCAGGAAAAGAAGGCCCTCAGCTCGCGAGGACGGGGGCGTCTCAGGGGTTTCCTCGAGCTGCGGCGCCCGTGGGGGTTTTCTCCCGAGGCACGACGAGGATCTCAGGGAGCCTCTCGTGCGGCGCCAGGGAAGTCAGGTCTCCATGCGCGTGGCGAGGGGGAGCGCGTCCTGGCTCTCGAGTCACGGGAGGGGACTAGGGCCTCGAGACGCGTTGAAGAAGGACTCTCGAGGTCTCTGTCGGGGGGCGGCGGGAAACCCTCGTGTCCCTCGCCTTCTGCCGGGGACCTTAGGGAACTTCCCAGGGTGCCTCTGAGAGGCGAGGGGTCCTGTGGAGGTGGCGGGGCCCCTCGGGACTCCGCTGGGTCTGGCGCAACGGAAGAGGGCCTCACCTCGAGGGGAGGCAGGCACCTCAGGCTTCCTCTGCGTTTCGGACTCCGACCGCAGGGTCCCTGCGGAGTTGGGACAGGAGAGTCAGGCCTCGTCTTGTCTGAGGAAGGGAACCCCGCTGGCCTCTCGAGTTGCTCAGGGGGTCTCAGGCCCCTCGTCGAGCTGTGTGTGGAACCCGCGGGTCTTTGCGGACGATGCACGGGGGTGGCAGTGCCCCTTCGTGTTGTGCCTTCACCCACAGGGTTGCCTTCGAAGAGGGGTCCGGGCCTCGGGTCCTTCTCAAGAGCGGACCGGGGAATCGGGGGCGTTCGGCCTGTGGCCCCACCCACGTGGCTCGTCTCGAATTTCCTCGTGAGACCGGCCTCATCCTGAGGTGCGCCGGGAAGGCCGGGAACCCCTTCCAGACCACGCAGGGGAATCGCCTCTCCTGTCGCGATCAGGAGGGGAGAAGGGGCTCAGAGGAAGCGGTGCCGGGACCCTCGGTGTTCCCCTCGGGGGAACCCGGCGTGTCGGGGGACTTTTGGGGGTCGCAGGAAGGCTGTCAGGGACCGTCTCGCCCTTCAGGGCGGAACAGGGGACTTCCCTTGAGACGCCGTCGCGGGCAAGGGCCTCATCTTGCCAAGCGGTGGGAACCACGTGGTTTTTCTCGAGTTGCGGCGGCATTCTCGAGTTACGACGGGGATCTCAGCCTTCCCCTTGGGTTGGCCCTGGGAAGCCCAATCTTCCCCTCGGGTTGCGAGGGAAAGCTGGGGGTGGCGCTCGAGTCACTGCAGGGCCTAAGAGACCTCACCTAAGCGTGTGTCCGGGACCTAATTTTCCTCTCCAGGGAAGGCAGGGATCTCGGGGTTGCATTCCAGGCTCCCCCGGGGAGTCAGGCCTCGTCTCGAGGGGAAGCCAAGGACTCCGCTCTCCTCTCGAGTCGCGACGCGGGTCTCTTGGAGCCCCCTGAGCGGCCTCAAGGGAGTCCAGCCTCCTCTTCCGTTTGGAGAGAGGACCCGGGATTGCTCTCCAGGCCATGCAGGAAAAGAAGGCCCTCAGCTCGCGAGGACGGGGGCGTCTCAGGGGTTTCCTCGAGCTGCGGCGCCCGTGGGGGTTTTCTCCCGAGGCACGACGAGGATCTCAGGGAGCCTCTCGTGCGGCGCCAGGGAAGTCAGGTCTCCATGCGCGTGGCGAGGGGGAGCGCGTCCTGGCTCTCGAGTCACGGGAGGGGACTAGGGCCTCGAGACGCGTTGAAGAAGGACTCTCGAGGTCTCTGTCGGGGGGCGGCGGGAAACCCTCGTGTCCCTCGCCTTCTGCCGGGGACCTTAGGGAACTTCCCAGGGTGCCTCTGAGAGGCGAGGGGTCCTGTGGAGGTGGCGGGGCCCCTCGGGACTCCGCTGGGTCTGGCGCAACGGAAGAGGGCCTCACCTCGAGGGGAGGCAGGCACCTCAGGCTTCCTCTGCGTTTCGGACTCCGACCGCAGGGTCCCTGCGGAGTTGGGACAGGAGAGTCAGGCCTCGTCTTGTCTGAGGAAGGGAACCCCGCTGGCCTCTCGAGTTGCTCAGGGGGTCTCAGGCCCCTCGTCGAGCTGTGTGTGGAACCCGCGGGTCTTTGCGGACGATGCACGGGGGTGGCAGTGCCCCTTCGTGTTGTGCCTTCACCCACAGGGTTGCCTTCGAAGAGGGGTCCGGGCCTCGGGTCCTTCTCAAGAGCGGACCGGGGAATCGGGGGCGTTCGGCCTGTGGCCCCACCCACGTGGCTCGTCTCGAATTTCCTCGTGAGACCGGCCTCATCCTGAGGTGCGCCGGGAAGGCCGGGAACCCCTTCCAGACCACGCAGGGGAATCGCCTCTCCTGTCGCGATCAGGAGGGGAGAAGGGGCTCAGAGGAAGCGGTGCCGGGACCCTCGGTGTTCCCCTCGGGGGAACCCGGCGTGTCGGGGGACTTTTGGGGGTCGCAGGAAGGCTGTCAGGGACCGTCTCGCCCTTCAGGGCGGAACAGGGGACTTCCCTTGAGACGCCGTCGCGGGCAAGGGCCTCATCTTGCCAAGCGGTGGGAACCACGTGGTTTTTCTCGAGTTGCGGCGGCATTCTCGAGTTACGACGGGGATCTCAGCCTTCCCCTTGGGTTGGCCCTGGGAAGCCCAATCTTCCCCTCGGGTTGCGAGGGAAAGCTGGGGGTGGCGCTCGAGTCACTGCAGGGCCTAAGAGACCTCACCTAAGCGTGTGTCCGGGACCTAATTTTCCTCTCCAGGGAAGGCAGGGATCTCGGGGTTGCATTCCAGGCTCCCCCGGGGAGTCAGGCCTCGTCTCGAGGGGAAGCCAAGGACTCCGCTCTCCTCTCGAGTCGCGACGCGGGTCTCTTGGAGCCCCCTGAGCGGCCTCAAGGGAGTCCAGCCTCCTCTTCCGTTTGGAGAGAGGACCCGGGATTGCTCTCCAGGCCATGCAGGAAAAGAAGGCCCTCAGCTCGCGAGGACGGGGGCGTCTCAGGGGTTTCCTCGAGCTGCGGCGCCCGTGGGGGTTTTCTCCCGAGGCACGACGAGGATCTCAGGGAGCCTCTCGTGCGGCGCCAGGGAAGTCAGGTCTCCATGCGCGTGGCGAGGGGGAGCGCGTCCTGGCTCTCGAGTCACGGGAGGGGACTAGGGCCTCGAGACGCGTTGAAGAAGGACTCTCGAGGTCTTTGTCGGGGGGCGGCGGGAAACCCTCGTGTCCCTCGCCTTCTGCCGGGGACCTTAGGGAACTTCCCAGGGTGCCTCTGAGAGGCGAGGGGTCCTGTGGAGGTGGCGGGGCCCCTCGGGACTCCGCTGGGTCTGGCGCAACGGAAGAGGGCCTCACCTCGAGGGGAGGCAGGCACCTCAGGCTTCCTCTGCGTTTCGGACTCCGACCGCAGGGTCCCTGCAGAGTTGGGACAGGAGAGTCAGGCCTCGTCTTGTCTGAGGAAGGGAACCCCGCTGGCCTCTCGAGTTGCTCAGGGGGTCTCAGGCCCCTCGTCGAGCTGTGTGTGGAACCCGCGGGTCTTTGCGGACGATGCACGGGGGTGGCAGTGCCCCTTCGTGTTGTGCCTTCACCCACAGGGTTGCCTTCGAAGAGGGGTCCGGGCCTCGGGTCCTTCTCAAGAGCGGACCGGGGAATCGGGGGCGTTCGGCCTGTGGCCCCACCCACGTGGCTCGTCTCGAATTTCCTCGTGAGACCGGCCTCATCCTGAGGTGCGCCGGGAAGGCCGGGAACCCCTTCCAGACCACGCAGGGGAATCGCCTCTCCTGTCGCGATCAGGAGGGGAGAAGGGGCTCAGAGGAAGCGGTGCCGGGACCCTCGGTGTTCCCCTCGGGGGAACCCGGCGTGTCGGGGGACTTTTGGGGGTCGCAGGAAGGCTGTCAGGGACCGTCTCGCCCTTCAGGGCGGAACAGGGGACTTCCCTTGAGACGCCGTCGCGGGCAAGGGCCTCATCTTGCCAAGCGGTGGGAACCACGTGGTTTTTCTCGAGTTGCGGCGGCATTCTCGAGTTACGACGGGGATCTCAGCCTTCCCCTTGGGTTGGCCCTGGGAAGCCCAATCTTCCCCTCGGGTTGCGAGGGAAAGCTGGGGGTGGCGCTCGAGTCACTGCAGGGCCTAAGAGACCTCACCTAAGCGTGTGTCCGGGACCTAATTTTCCTCTCCAGGGAAGGCAGGGATCTCGGGGTTGCATTCCAGGCTCCCCCGGGGAGTCAGGCCTCGTCTCGAGGGGAAGCCAAGGACTCCGCTCTCCTCTCGAGTCGCGACGCGGGTCTCTTGGAGCCCCCTGAGCGGCCTCAAGGGAGTCCAGCCTCCTCTTCCGTTTGGAGAGAGGACCCGGGATTGCTCTCCAGGCCATGCAGGCAAAGAAGGCCCTCAGCTCGCGAGGACGGGGGCGTCTCAGGGGTTTCCTCGAGCTGCGGCGCCCGTGGGGGTTTTCTCCCGAGGCACGACGAGGATCTCAGGGAGCCTCTCGTGCGGCGCCAGGGAAGTCAGGTCTCCATGCGCGTGGCGAGGGGGAGCGCGTCCTGGCTCTCGAGTCACGGGAGGGGACTAGGGCCTCGAGACGCGTTGAAGAAGGACTCTCGAGGTCTTTGTCGGGGGGCGGCGGGAAACCCTCGTGTCCCTCGCCTTCTGCCGGGGACCTTAGGGAACTTCCCAGGGTGCCTCTGAGAGGCGAGGGATCCTGTGGAGGTGGCGGGGCCCCTCGGGACTCCGCTGGGTCTGGCGCAACGGAAGAGGGCCTCACCTCGAGGGGAGGCAGGCACCTCAGGCTTCCTCTGCGTTTCGGACTCCGACCGCAGGGTCCCTGCAGAGTTGGGACAGGAGAGTCAGGCCTCGTCTTGTCTGAGGAAGGGAACCCCGCTGGCCTCTCGAGTTGCTCAGGGGGTCTCAGGCCCCTCGTCGAGCTGTGTGTGGAACCCGCGGGTCTTTGCGGACGATGCACGGGGGTGGCAGTGCCCCTTCGTGTTGTGCCTTCACCCACAGGGTTGCCTTCGAAGAGGGGTCCGGGCCTCGGGTCCTTCTCAAGAGCGGACCGGGGAATCGGGGGCGTTCGGCCTGTGGCCCCACCCACGTGGCTCGTCTCGAATTTCCTCGTGAGACCGGCCTCATCCTGAGGTGCGCCGGGAAGGCCGGGAACCCCTTCCAGACCACGCAGGGGAATCGCCTCTCCTGTCGCGATCAGGAGGGGAGAAGGGGCTCAGAGGAAGCGGTGCCGGGACCCTCGGTGTTCCCCTCGGGGGAACCCGGCGTGTCGGGGGACTTTTGGGGGTCGCAGGAAGGCTGTCAGGGACCGTCTCGCCCTTCAGGGCGGAACAGGGGACTTCCCTTGAGACGCCGTCGCGGGCAAGGGCCTCATCTTGCCAAGCGGTGGGAACCACGTGGTTTTTCTCGAGTTGCGGCGGCATTCTCGAGTTACGACGGGGATCTCAGCCTTCCCCTTGGGTTGGCCCTGGGAAGCCCAATCTTCCCCTCGGGTTGCGAGGGAAAGCTGGGGGTGGCGCTCGAGTCACTGCAGGGCCTAAGAGACCTCACCTAAGCGTGTGTCCGGGACCTAATTTTCCTCTCCAGGGAAGGCAGGGATCTCGGGGTTGCATTCCAGGCTCCCCCGGGGAGTCAGGCCTCGTCTCGAGGGGAAGCCAAGGACTCCGCTCTCCTCTCGAGTCGCGACGCGGGTCTCTTGGAGCCCCCTGAGCGGCCTCAAGGGAGTCCAGCCTCCTCTTCCGTTTGGAGAGAGGACCCGGGATTGCTCTCCAGGCCATGCAGGAAAAGAAGGCCCTCAGCTCGCGAGGACGGGGGCGTCTCAGGGGTTTCCTCGAGCTGCGGCGCCCGTGGGGGTTTTCTCCCGAGGCACGACGAGGATCTCAGGGAGCCTCTCGTGCGGCGCCAGGGAAGTCAGGTCTCCATGCGCGTGGCGAGGGGGAGCGCGTCCTGGCTCTCGAGTCACGGGAGGGGACTAGGGCCTCGAGACGCGTTGAAGAAGGACTCTCGAGGTCTTTGTCGGGGGGCGGCGGGAAACCCTCGTGTCCCTCGCCTTCTGCCGGGGACCTTAGGGAACTTCCCAGGGTGCCTCTGAGAGGCGAGGGGTCCTGTGGAGGTGGCGGGGCCCCTCGGGACTCCGCTGGGTCTGGCGCAACGGAAGAGGGCCTCACCTCGAGGGGAGGCAGGCACCTCAGGCTTCCTCTGCGTTTCGGACTCCGACCGCAGGGTCCCTGCAGAGTTGGGACAGGAGAGTCAGGCCTCGTCTTGTCTGAGGAAGGGAACCCCGCTGGCCTCTCGAGTTGCTCAGGGGGTCTCAGGCCCCTCGTCGAGCTGTGTGTGGAACCCGCGGGTCCTTGCGGACGATGCACGGGGGTGGCAGTGCCCCTTCGTGTTGTGCCTTCACCCACAGGGTTGCCTTCGAAGAGGGGTCCGGGCCTCGGGTCCTTCTCAAGAGCGGACCGGGGAATCGGGGGCGTTCGGCCTGTGGCCCCACCCACGTGGCTCGTCTCGAATTTCCTCGTGAGACCGGCCTCATCCTGAGGTGCGCCGGGAAGGCCGGGAACCCCTTCCAGACCACGCAGGGGAATCGCCTCTCCTGTCGCGATCAGGAGGGGAGAAGGGGCTCAGAGGAAGCGGTGCCGGGACCCTCGGTGTTCCCCTCGGGGGAACCCGGCGTGTCGGGGGACTTTTGGGGGTCGCAGGAAGGCTGTCAGGGACCGTCTCGCCCTTCAGGGCGGAACAGGGGACTTCCCTTGAGACGCCGTCGCGGGCAAGGGCCTCATCTTGCCAAGCGGTGGGAACCACGTGGTTTTTCTCGAGTTGCGGCGGCATTCTCGAGTTACGACGGGGATCTCAGCCTTCCCCTTGGGTTGGCCCTGGGAAGCCCAATCTTCCCCTCGGGTTGCGAGGGAAAGCTGGGGGTGGCGCTCGAGTCACTGCAGGGCCTAAGAGACCTCACCTAAGCGTGTGTCCGGGACCTAATTTTCCTCTCCAGGGAAGGCAGGGATCTCGGGGTTGCATTCCAGGCTCCCCCGGGGAGTCAGGCCTCGTCTCGAGGGGAAGCCAAGGACTCCGCTCTCCTCTCGAGTCGCGACGCGGGTCTCTTGGAGCCCCCTGAGCGGCCTCAAGGGAGTCCAGCCTCCTCTTCCGTTTGGAGAGAGGACCCGGGATTGCTCTCCAGGCCATGCAGGAAAAGAAGGCCCTCAGCTCGCGAGGACGGGGGCGTCTCAGGGGTTTCCTCGAGCTGCGGGGCCCGTGGGGGTTTTCTCCCGAGGCACGACGAGGATCTCAGGGAGCCTCTCGTGCGGCGCCAGGGAAGTCAGGTCTCCATGCGCGTGGCGAGGGGGAGCGCGTCCTGGCTCTCGAGTCACGGGAGGGGACTAGGGCCTCGAGACGCGTTGAAGAAGGACTCTCGAGGTCTTTGTCGGGGGGCGGCGGGAAACCCTCGTGTCCCTCGCCTTCTGCCGGGGACCTTAGGGAACTTCCCAGGGTGCCTCTGAGAGGCGAGGGGTCCTGTGGAGGTGGCGGGGCCCCTCGGGACTCCGCTGGGTCTGGCGCAACGGAAGAGGGCCTCACCTCGAGGGGAGGCAGGCACCTCAGGCTTCCTCTGCGTTTCGGACTCCGACCGCAGGGTCCCTGCAGAGTTGGGACAGGAGAGTCAGGCCTCGTCTTGTCTGAGGAAGGGAACCCCGCTGGCCTCTCGAGTTGCTCAGGGGGTCTCAGGCCCCTCGTCGAGCTGTGTGTGGAACCCGCGGGTCTTTGCGGACGATGCACGGGGGTGGCAGTGCCCCTTCGTGTTGTGCCTTCACCCACAGGGTTGCCTTCGAAGAGGGGTCCGGGCCTCGGGTCCTTCTCAAGAGCGGACCGGGGAATCGGGGGCGTTCGGCCTGTGGCCCCACCCACGTGGCTCGTCTCGAATTTCCTCGTGAGACCGGCCTCATCCTGAGGTGCGCCGGGAAGGCCGGGAACCCCTTCCAGACCACGCAGGGGAATCGCCTCTCCTGTCGCGATCAGGAGGGGAGAAGGGGCTCAGAGGAAGCGGTGCCGGGACCCTCGGTGTTCCCCTCGGGGGAACCCGGCGTGTCGGGGGACTTTTGGGGGTCGCAGGAAGGCTGTCAGGGACCGTCTCGCCCTTCAGGGCGGAACAGGGGACTTCCCTTGAGACGCCGTCGCGGGCAAGGGCCTCATCTTGCCAAGCGGTGGGAACCACGTGGTTTTTCTCGAGTTGCGGCGGCATTCTCGAGTTACGACGGGGATCTCAGCCTTCCCCTTGGGTTGGCCCTGGGAAGCCCAATCTTCCCCTCGGGTTGCGAGGGAAAGCTGGGGGTGGCGCTCGAGTCACTGCAGGGCCTAAGAGACCTCACCTAAGCGTGTGTCCGGGACCTAATTTTCCTCTCCAGGGAAGGCAGGGATCTCGGGGTTGCATTCCAGGCTCCCCCGGGGAGTCAGGCCTCGTCTCGAGGGGAAGCCAAGGACTCCGCTCTCCTCTCGAGTCGCGACGCGGGTCTCTTGGAGCCCCCTGAGCGGCCTCAAGGGAGTCCAGCCTCCTCTTCCGTTTGGAGAGAGGACCCGGGATTGCTCTCCAGGCCATGCAGGAAAAGAAGGCCCTCAGCTCGCGAGGACGGGGGCGTCTCAGGGGTTTCCTCGAGCTGCGGCGCCCGTGGGGGTTTTCTCCCGAGGCACGACGAGGATCTCAGGGAGCCTCTCGTGCGGCGCCAGGGAAGTCAGGTCTCCATGCGCGTGGCGAGGGGGAGCGCGTCCTGGCTCTCGAGTCACGGGAGGGGACTAGGGCCTCGAGACGCGTTGAAGAAGGACTCTCGAGGTCTTTGTCGGGGGGCGGCGGGAAACCCTCGTGTCCCTCGCCTTCTGCCGGGGACCTTAGGGAACTTCCCAGGGTGCCTCTGAGAGGCGAGGGGTCCTGTGGAGGTGGCGGGGCCCCTCGGGACTCCGCTGGGTCTGGCGCAACGGAAGAGGGCCTCACCTCGAGGGGAGGCAGGCACCTCAGGCTTCCTCTGCGTTTCGGACTCCGACCGCAGGGTCCCTGCAGAGTTGGGACAGGAGAGTCAGGCCTCGTCTTGTCTGAGGAAGGGAACCCCGCTGGCCTCTCGAGTTGCTCAGGGGGTCTCAGGCCCCTCGTCGAGCTGTGTGTGGAACCCGCGGGTCTTTGCGGACGATGCACGGGGGTGGCAGTGCCCCTTCGTGTTGTGCCTTCACCCACAGGGTTGCCTTCGAAGAGGGGTCCGGGCCTCGGGTCCTTCTCAAGAGCGGACCGGGGAATCGGGGGCGTTCGGCCTGTGGCCCCACCCACGTGGCTCGTCTCGAATTTCCTCGTGAGACCGGCCTCATCCTGAGGTGCGCCGGGAAGGCCGGGAACCCCTTCCAGACCACGCAGGGGAATCGCCTCTCCTGTCGCGATCAGGAGGGGAGAAGGGGCTCAGAGGAAGCGGTGCCGGGACCCTCGGTGTTCCCCTCGGGGGAACCCGGCGTGTCGGGGGACTTTTGGGGGTCGCAGGAAGGCTGTCAGGGACCGTCTCGCCCTTCAGGGCGGAACAGGGGACTTCCCTTGAGACGCCGTCGCGGGCAAGGGCCTCATCTTGCCAAGCGGTGGGAACCACGTGGTTTTTCTCGAGTTGCGGCGGCATTCTCGAGTTACGACGGGGATCTCAGCCTTCCCCTTGGGTTGGCCCTGGGAAGCCCAATCTTCCCCTCGGGTTGCGAGGGAAAGCTGGGGGTGGCGCTCGAGTCACTGCAGGGCCTAAGAGACCTCACCTAAGCGTGTGTCCGGGACCTAATTTTCCTCTCCAGGGAAGGCAGGGATCTCGGGGTTGCATTCCAGGCTCCCCCGGGGAGTCAGGCCTCGTCTCGAGGGGAAGCCAAGGACTCCGCTCTCCTCTCGAGTCGCGACGCGGGTCTCTTGGAGCCCCCTGAGCGGCCTCAAGGGAGTCCAGCCTCCTCTTCCGTTTGGAGAGAGGACCCGGGATTGCTCTCCAGGCCATGCAGGAAAAGAAGGCCCTCAGCTCGCGAGGACGGGGGCGTCTCAGGGGTTTCCTCGAGCTGCGGCGCCCGTGGGGGTTTTCTCCCGAGGCACGACGAGGATCTCAGGGAGCCTCTCGTGCGGCGCCAGGGAAGTCAGGTCTCCATGCGCGTGGCGAGGGGGAGCGCGTCCTGGCTCTCGAGTCACGGGAGGGGACTAGGGCCTCGAGACGCGTTGAAGAAGGACTCTCGAGGTCTTTGTCGGGGGGCGGCGGGAAACCCTCGTGTCCCTCGCCTTCTGCCGGGGACCTTAGGGAACTTCCCAGGGTGCCTCTGAGAGGCGAGGGGTCCTGTGGAGGTGGCGGGGCCCCTCGGGACTCCGCTGGGTCTGGCGCAACGGAAGAGGGCCTCACCTCGAGGGGAGGCAGGCACCTCAGGCTTCCTCTGCGTTTCGGACTCCGACCGCAGGGTCCCTGCAGAGTTGGGACAGGAGAGTCAGGCCTCGTCTTGTCTGAGGAAGGGAACCCCGCTGGCCTCTCGAGTTGCTCAGGGGGTCTCAGGCCCCTCGTCGAGCTGTGTGTGGAACCCGCGGGTCTTTGCGGACGATGCACGGGGGTGGCAGTGCCCCTTCGTGTTGTGCCTTCACCCACAGGTTTGCTTTCGAAGAGGGGTCCGGGCCTCGGGTCCTTCTCAAGAGCGGACCGGGGAATCGGGGGCGTTCGGCCTGTGGCCCCACCCACGTGGCTCGTCTCGAATTTCCTCGTGAGACCGGCCTCATCCTGAGGTGCGCCGGGAAGGCCGGGAACCCCTTCCAGGCCACGCAGGGGAATCGCCTCTCCTGTCGCGATCAGGAGGGGAGAAGGGGCTCAGAGGAAGCGGTGCCGGGACCCTCGGTGTTCCCCTCGGGGGAACCCGGCGTGTCGGGGGACTTTTGGGGGTCGCAGGAAGGCTGTCAGGGACCGTCTCGCCCTTCAGGGCGGAACAGGGGACTTCCCTTGAGACGCCGTCGCGGGCAAGGGCCTCATCTTGCCAAGCGGTGGGAACCACGTGGTTTTTCTCGAGTTGCGGCGGCATTCTCGAGTTACGACGGGGATCTCAGCCTTCCCCTTGGGTTGGCCCTGGGAAGCCCAATCTTCCCCTCGGGTTGCGAGGGAAAGCTGGGGGTGGCGCTCGAGTCACTGCAGGGCCTAAGAGACCTCACCTAAGCGTGTGTCCGGGACCTAATTTTCCTCTCCAGGGAAGGCAGGGATCTCGGGGTTGCATTCCAGGCTCCCCCGGGGAGTCAGGCCTCGTGTCGAGGGGAAGCCAAGGACTCCGCTCTCCTCTCGAGTCGCGACGCGGGTCTCTTGGAGCCCCCTGAGCGGCCTCAAGGGAGTCCAGCCTCCTCTTCCGTTTGGAGAGAGGACCCGGGATTGCTCTCCAGGCCATGCAGGAAAAGAAGGCCCTCAGCTCGCGAGGACGGGGGCGTCTCAGGGGTTTCCTCGAGCTGCGGCGCCCGTGGGGGTTTTCTCCCGAGGCACGACGAGGATCTCAGGGAGCCTCTCGTGCGGCGCCAGGGAAGTCAGGTCTCCATGCGCGTGGCGAGGGGGAGCGCGTCCTGGCTCTCGAGTCACGGGAGGGGACTAGGGCCTCGAGACGCGTTGAAGAAGGACTCTCGAGGTCTCTGTCGGGGGGCGGCGGGAAACCCTCGTGTCCCTCGCCTTCTGCCGGGGACCTTAGGGAACTTCCCAGGGTGCCTCTGAGAGGCGAGGGGTCCTGTGGAGGTGGCGGGGCCCCTCGGGACTCCGCTGGGTCTGGCGCAACGGAAGAGGGCCTCACCTCGAGGGGAGGCAGGCACCTCAGGCTTCCTCTGCGTTTCGGACTCCGACCGCAGGGTCCCTGCAGAGTTGGGACAGGAGAGTCAGGCCTCGTCTTGTCTGAGGAAGGGAACCCCGCTGGCCTCTCGAGTTGCTCAGGGGGTCTCAGGCCCCTCGTCGAGCTGTGTGTGGAACCCGCGGGTCTTTGCGGACGATGCACGGGGGTGGCAGTGCCCCTTCGTGTTGTGCCTTCACCCACAGGGTTGCCTTCGAAGAGGGGTCCGGGCCTCGGGTCCTTCTCAAGAGCGGACCGGGGAATCGGGGGCGTTCGGCCTGTGGCCCCACCCACGTGGCTCGTCTCGAATTTCCTCGTGAGACCGGCCTCATCCTGAGGTGCGCCGGGAAGGCCGGGAACCCCTTCCAGACCACGCAGGGGAATCGCCTCTCCTGTCGCGATCAGGAGGGGAGAAGGGGCTCAGAGGAAGCGGTGCCGGGACCCTCGGTGTTCCCCTCGGGGGAACCCGGCGTGTCGGGGGACTTTTGGGGGTCGCAGGAAGGCTGTCAGGGACCGTCTCGCCCTTCAGGGCGGAACAGGGGACTTCTCTTGAGACGCCGTCGCGGGCAAGGGCCTCATCTTGCCAAGCGGTGGGAACCACGTGGTTTTTCTCGAGTTGCGGCGGCATTCTCGAGTTACGACGGGGATCTCAGCCTTCCCCTTGGGTTGGCCCTGGGAAGCCCAATCTTCCCCTCGGGTTGCGAGGGAAAGCTGGGGGTGGCGCTCGAGTCACTGCAGGGCCTAAGAGACCTCACCTAAGCGTGTGTCCGGGACCTAATTTTCCTCTCCAGGGAAGGCAGGGATCTCGGGGTTGCATTCCAGGCTCCCCCGGGGAGTCAGGCCTCGTCTCGAGGGGAAGCCAAGGACTCCGCTCTCCTCTCGAGTCGCGACGCGGGTCTCTTGGAGCCCCCTGAGCGGCCTCAAGGGAGTCCAGCCTCCTCTTCCGTTTGGAGAGAGGACCCGGGATTGCTCTCCAGGCCATGCAGGAAAAGAAGGCCCTCAGCTCGCGAGGACGGGGGCGTCTCAGGGGTTTCCTCGAGCTGCGGCGCCCGTGGGGGTTTTCTCCCGAGGCACGACGAGGATCTCAGGGAGCCTCTCGTGCGGCGCCAGGGAAGTCAGGTCTCCATGCGCGTGGCGAGGGGGAGCGCGTCCTGGCTCTCGAGTCACGGGAGGGGACTAGGGCCTCGAGACGCGTTGAAGAAGGACTCTCGAGGTCTCTGTCGGGGGGCGGCGGGAAACCCTCGTGTCCCTCGCCTTCTGCCGGGGACCTTAGGGAACTTCCCAGGGTGCCTCTGAGAGGCGAGGGGTCCTGTGGAGGTGGCGGGGCCCCTCGGGACTCCGCTGGGTCTGGCGCAACGGAAGAGGGCCTCACCTCGAGGGGAGGCAGGCACCTCAGGCTTCCTCTGCGTTTCGGACTCCGACCGCAGGGTCCCTGCAGAGTTGGGACAGGAGAGTCAGGCCTCGTCTTGTCTGAGGAAGGGAACCCCGCTGGCCTCTCGAGTTGCTCAGGGGGTCTCAGGCCCCTCGTCGAGCTGTGTGTGGAACCCGCGGGTCTTTGCGGACGATGCACGGGGGTGGCAGTGCCCCTTCGTGTTGTGCCTTCACCCACAGGGTTGCCTTCGAAGAGGGGTCCGGGCCTCGGGTCCTTCTCAAGAGCGGACCGGGGAATCGGGGGCGTTCGGCCTGTGGCCCCACCCACGTGGCTCGTCTCGAATTTCCTCGTGAGACCGGCCTCATCCTGAGGTGCGCCGGGAAGGCCGGGAACCCCTTCCAGACCACGCAGGGGAATCGCCTCTCCTGTCGCGATCAGGAGGGGAGAAGGGGCTCAGAGGAAGCGGTGCCGGGACCCTCGGTGTTCCCCTCGGGGGAACCCGGCGTGTCGGGGGACTTTTGGGGGTCGCAGGAAGGCTGTCAGGGACCGTCTCGCCCTTCAGGGCGGAACAGGGGACTTCCCTTGAGACGCCGTCGCGGGCAAGGGCCTCATCTTGCCAAGCGGTGGGAACCACGTGGTTTTTCTCGAGTTGCGGCGGCATTCTCGAGTTACGACGGGGATCTCAGCCTTCCCCTTGGGTTGGCCCTGGGAAGCCCAATCTTCCCCTCGGGTTGCGAGGGAAAGCTGGGGGTGGCGCTCGAGTCACTGCAGGGCCTAAGAGACCTCACCTAAGCGTGTGTCCGGGACCTAATTTTCCTCTCCAGGGAAGGCAGGGATCTCGGGGTTGCATTCCAGGCTCCCCCGGGGAGTCAGGCCTCGTCTCGAGGGGAAGCCAAGGACTCCGCTCTCCTCTCGAGTCGCGACGCGGGTCTCTTGGAGCCCCCTGAGCGGCCTCAAGGGAGTCCAGCCTCCTCTTCCGTTTGGAGAGAGGACCCGGGATTGCTCTCCAGGCCATGCAGGAAAAGAAGGCCCTCAGCTCGCGAGGACGGGGGCGTCTCAGGGGTTTCCTCGAGCTGCGGCGCCCGTGGGGGTTTTCTCCCGAGGCACGACGAGGATCTCAGGGAGCCTCTCGTGCGGCGCCAGGGAAGTCAGGTCTCCATGCGCGTGGCGAGGGGGAGCGCGTCCTGGCTCTCGAGTCACGGGAGGGGACTAGGGCCTCGAGACGCGTTGAAGAAGGACTCTCGAGGTCTTTGTCGGGGGGCGGCGGGAAACCCTCGTGTCCCTCGCCTTCTGCCGGGGACCTTAGGGAACTTCCCAGGGTGCCTCTGAGAGGCGAGGGGTCCTGTGGAGGTGGCGGGGCCCCTCGGGACTCCGCTGGGTCTGGCGCAACGGAAGAGGGCCTCACCTCGAGGGGAGGCAGGCACCTCAGGCTTCCTCTGCGTTTCGGACTCCGACCGCAGGGTCCCTGCAGAGTTGGGACAGGAGAGTCAGGCCTCGTCTTGTCTGAGGAAGGGAACCCCGCTGGCCTCTCGAGTTGCTCAGGGGGTCTCAGGCCCCTCGTCGAGCTGTGTGTGGAACCCGCGGGTCTTTGCGGACGATGCACGGGGGTGGCAGTGCCCCTTCGTGTTGTGCCTTCACCCACAGGGTTGCCTTCGAAGAGGGGTCCGGGCCTCGGGTCCTTCTCAAGAGCGGACCGGGGAATCGGGGGCGTTCGGCCTGTGGCCCCACCCACGTGGCTCGTCTCGAATTTCCTCGTGAGACCGGCCTCATCCTGAGGTGCGCCGGGAAGGCCGGGAACCCCTTCCAGACCACGCAGGGGAATCGCCTCTCCTGTCGCGATCAGGAGGGGAGAAGGGGCTCAGAGGAAGCGGTGCCGGGACCCTCGGTGTTCCCCTCGGGGGAACCCGGCGTGTCGGGGGACTTTTGGGGGTCGCAGGAAGGCTGTCAGGGACCGTCTCGCCCTTCAGGGCGGAACAGGGGACTTCCCTTGAGACGCCGTCGCGGGCAAGGGCCTCATCTTGCCAAGCGGTGGGAACCACGTGGTTTTTCTCGAGTTGCGGCGGCATTCTCGAGTTACGACGGGGATCTCAGCCTTCCCCTTGGGTTGGCCCTGGGAAGCCCAATCTTCCCCTCGGGTTGCGAGGGAAAGCTGGGGGTGGCGCTCGAGTCACTGCAGGGCCTAAGAGACCTCACCTAAGCGTGTGTCCGGGACCTAATTTTCCTCTCCAGGGAAGGCAGGGATCTCGGGGTTGCATTCCAGGCTCCCCCGGGGAGTCAGGCCTCGTCTCGAGGGGAAGCCAAGGACTCCGCTCTCCTCTCGAGTCGCGACGCGGGTCTCTTGGAGCCCCCTGAGCGGCCTCAAGGGAGTCCAGCCTCCTCTTCCGTTTGGAGAGAGGACCCGGGATTGCTCTCCAGGCCATGCAGGAAAAGAAGGCCCTCAGCTCGCGAGGACGGGGGCGTCTCAGGGGTTTCCTCGAGCTGCGGCGCCCGTGGGGGTTTTCTCCCGAGGCACGACGAGGATCTCAGGGAGCCTCTCGTGCGGCGCCAGGGAAGTCAGGTCTCCATGCGCGTGGCGAGGGGGAGCGCGTCCTGGCTCTCGAGTCACGGGAGGGGACTAGGGCCTCGAGACGCGTTGAAGAAGGACTCTCGAGGTCTTTGTCGGGGGGCGGCGGGAAACCCTCGTGTCCCTCGCCTTCTGCCGGGGACCTTAGGGAACTTCCCAGGGTGCCTCTGAGAGGCGAGGGGTCCTCTGGAGGTGGCGGGGCCCCTCGGGACTCCGCTGGGTCTGGCGCAACGGAAGAGGGCCTCACCTCGAGGGGAGGCAGGCACCTCAGGCTTCCTCTGCGTTTCGGACTCCGACCGCAGGGTCCCTGCAGAGTTGGGACAGGAGAGTCAGGCCTCGTCTTGTCTGAGGAAGGGAACCCCGCTGGCCTCTCGAGTTGCTCAGGGGGTCTCAGGCCCCTCGTCGAGCTGTGTGTGGAACCCGCGGGTCTTTGCGGACGATGCACGGGGGTGGCAGTGCCCCTTCGTGTTGTGCCTTCACCCACAGGGTTGCCTTCGAAGAGGGGTCCGGGCCTCGGGTCCTTCTCAAGAGCGGACCGGGGAATCGGGGGCGTTCGGCCTGTGGCCCCACCCACGTGGCTCGTCTCGAATTTCCTCGTGAGACCGGCCTCATCCTGAGGTGCGCCGGGAAGGCCGGGAACCCCTTCCAGACCACGCAGGGGAATCGCCTCTCCTGTCGCGATCAGGAGGGGAGAAGGGGCTCAGAGGAAGCGGTGCCGGGACCCTCGGTGTTCCCCTCGGGGGAACCCGGCGTGTCGGGGGACTTTTGGGGGTCGCAGGAAGGCTGTCAGGGACCGTCTCGCCCTTCAGGGCGGAACAGGGGACTTCCCTTGAGACGCCGTCGCGGGCAAGGGCCTCATCTTGCCAAGCGGTGGGAACCACGTGGTTTTTCTCGAGTTGCGGCGGCATTCTCGAGTTACGACGGGGATCTCAGCCTTCCCCTTGGGTTGGCCCTGGGAAGCCCAATCTTCCCCTCGGGTTGCGAGGGAAAGCTGGGGGTGGCGCTCGAGTCACTGCAGGGCCTAAGAGACCTCACCTAAGCGTGTGTCCGGGACCTAATTTTCCTCTCCAGGGAAGGCAGGGATCTCGGGGTTGCATTCCAGGCTCCCCCGGGGAGTCAGGCCTCGTCTCGAGGGGAAGCCAAGGACTCCGCTCTCCTCTCGAGTCGCGACGCGGGTCTCTTGGAGCCCCCTGAGCGGCCTCAAGGGAGTCCAGCCTCCTCTTCCGTTTGGAGAGAGGACCCGGGATTGCTCTCCAGGCCATGCAGGAAAAGAAGGCCCTCAGCTCGCGAGGACGGGGGCGTCTCAGGGGTTTCCTCGAGCTGCGGCGCCCGTGGGGGTTTTCTCCCGAGGCACGACGAGGATCTCAGGGAGCCTCTCGTGCGGCGCCAGGGAAGTCAGGTCTCCATGCGCGTGGCGAGGGGGAGCGCGTCCTGGCTCTCGAGTCACGGGAGGGGACTAGGGCCTCGAGACGCGTTGAAGAAGGACTCTCGAGGTCTTTGTCGGGGGGCGGCGGGAAACCCTCGTGTCCCTCGCCTTCTGCCGGGGACCTTAGGGAACTTCCCAGGGTGCCTCTGAGAGGCGAGGGGTCCTGTGGAGGTGGCGGGGCCCCTCGGGACTCCGCTGGGTCTGGCGCAACGGAAGAGGGCCTCACCTCGAGGGGAGGCAGGCACCTCAGGCTTCCTCTGCGTTTCGGACTCCGACCGCAGGGTCCCTGCAGAGTTGGGACAGGAGAGTCAGGCCTCGTCTTGTCTGAGGAAGGGAACCCCGCTGGCCTCTCGAGTTGCTCAGGGGGTCTCAGGCCCCTCGTCGAGCTGTGTGTGGAACCCGCGGGTCTTTGCGGACGATGCACGGGGGTGGCAGTGCCCCTTCGTGTTGTGCCTTCACCCACAGGGTTGCCTTCGAAGAGGGGTCCGGGCCTCGGGTCCTTCTCAAGAGCGGACCGGGGAATCGGGGGCGTTCGGCCTGTGGCCCCACCCACGTGGCTCGTCTCGAATTTCCTCGTGAGACCGGCCTCATCCTGAGGTGCGCCGGGAAGGCCGGGAACCCCTTCCAGACCACGCAGGGGAATCGCCTCTCCTGTCGCGATCAGGAGGGGAGAAGGGGCTCAGAGGAAGCGGTGCCGGGACCCTCGGTGTTCCCCTCGGGGGAACCCGGCGTGTCGGGGGACTTTTGGGGGTCGCAGGAAGGCTGTCAGGGACCGTCTCGCCCTTCAGGGCGGAACAGGGGACTTCCCTTGAGACGCCGTCGCGGGCAAGGGCCTCATCTTGCCAAGCGGTGGGAACCACGTGGTTTTTCTCGAGTTGCGGCGGCATTCTCGAGTTACGACGGGGATCTCAGCCTTCCCCTTGGGTTGGCCCTGGGAAGCCCAATCTTCCCCTCGGGTTGCGAGGGAAAGCTGGGGGTGGCGCTCGAGTCACTGCAGGGCCTAAGAGACCTCACCTAAGCGTGTGTCCGGGACCTAATTTTCCTCTCCAGGGAAGGCAGGGATCTCGGGGTTGCATTCCAGGCTCCCCCGGGGAGTCAGGCCTCGTCTCGAGGGGAAGCCAAGGACTCCGCTCTCCTCTCGAGTCGCGACGCGGGTCTCTTGGAGCCCCCTGAGCGGCCTCAAGGGAGTCCAGCCTCCTCTTCCGTTTGGAGAGAGGACCCGGGATTGCTCTCCAGGCCATGCAGGAAAAGAAGGCCCTCAGCTCGCGAGGACGGGGGCGTCTCAGGGGTTTCCTCGAGCTGCGGCGCCCGTGGGGGTTTTCTCCCGAGGCACGACGAGGATCTCAGGGAGCCTCTCGTGCGGCGCCAGGGAAGTCAGGTCTCCATGCGCGTGGCGAGGGGGAGCGCGTCCTGGCTCTCGAGTCACGGGAGGGGACTAGGGCCTCGAGACGCGTTGAAGAAGGACTCTCGAGGTCTTTGTCGGGGGGCGGCGGGAAACCCTCGTGTCCCTCGCCTTCTGCCGGGGACCTTAGGGAACTTCCCAGGGTGCCTCTGAGAGGCGAGGGGTCCTGTGGAGGTGGCGGGGCCCCTCGGGACTCCGCTGGGTCTGGCGCAACGGAAGAGGGCCTCACCTCGAGGGGAGGCAGGCACCTCAGGCTTCCTCTGCGTTTCGGACTCCGACCGCAGGGTCCCTGCAGAGTTGGGACAGGAGAGTCAGGCCTCGTCTTGTCTGAGGAAGGGAACCCCGCTGGCCTCTCGAGTTGCTCAGGGGGTCTCAGGCCCCTCGTCGAGCTGTGTGTGGAACCCGCGGGTCTTTGCGGACGATGCACGGGGGTGGCAGTGCCCCTTCGTGTTGTGCCTTCACCCACAGGGTTGCCTTCGAAGAGGGGTCCGGGCCTCGGGTCCTTCTCAAGAGCGGACCGGGGAATCGGGGGCGTTCGGCCTGTGGCCCCACCCACGTGGCTCGTCTCGAATTTCCTCGTGAGACCGGCCTCATCCTGAGGTGCGCCGGGAAGGCCGGGAACCCCTTCCAGACCACGCAGGGGAATCGCCTCTCCTGTCGCGATCAGGAGGGGAGAAGGGGCTCAGAGGAAGCGGTGCCGGGACCCTCGGTGTTCCCCTCGGGGGAACCCGGCGTGTCGGGGGACTTTTGGGGGTCGCAGGAAGGCTGTCAGGGACCGTCTCGCCCTTCAGGGCGGAACAGGGGACTTCCCTTGAGACGCCGTCGCGGGCAAGGGCCTCATCTTGCCAAGCGGTGGGAACCACGTGGTTTTTCTCGAGTTGCGGCGGCATTCTCGAGTTACGACGGGGATCTCAGCCTTCCCCTTGGGTTGGCCCTGGGAAGCCCAATCTTCCCCTCGGGTTGCGAGGGAAAGCTGGGGGTGGCGCTCGAGTCACTGCAGGGCCTAAGAGACCTCACCTAAGCGTGTGTCCGGGACCTAATTTTCCTCTCCAGGGAAGGCAGGGATCTCGGGGTTGCATTCCAGGCTCCCCCGGGGAGTCAGGCCTCGTCTCGAGGGGAAGCCAAGGACTCCGCTCTCCTCTCGAGTCGCGACGCGGGTCTCTTGGAGCCCCCTGAGCGGCCTCAAGGGAGTCCAGCCTCCTCTTCCGTTTGGAGAGAGGACCCGGGATTGCTCTCCAGGCCATGCAGGAAAAGAAGGCCCTCAGCTCGCGAGGACGGGGGCGTCTCAGGGGTTTCCTCGAGCTGCGGCGCCCGTGGGGGTTTTCTCCCGAGGCACGACGAGGATCTCAGGGAGCCTCTCGTGCGGCGCCAGGGAAGTCAGGTCTCCATGCGCGTGGCGAGGGGGAGCGCGTCCTGGCTCTCGAGTCACGGGAGGGGACTAGGGCCTCGAGACGCGTTGAAGAAGGACTCTCGAGGTCTTTGTCGGGGGGCGGCGGGAAACCCTCGTGTCCCTCGCCTTCTGCCGGGGACCTTAGGGAACTTCCCAGGGTGCCTCTGAGAGGCGAGGGGTCCTCTGGAGGTGGCGGGGCCCCTCGGGACTCCGCTGGGTCTGGCGCAACGGAAGAGGGCCTCACCTCGAGGGGAGGCAGGCACCTCAGGCTTCCTCTGCGTTTCGGACTCCGACCGCAGGGTCCCTGCAGAGTTGGGACAGGAGAGTCAGGCCTCGTCTTGTCTGAGGAAGGGAACCCCGCTGGCCTCTCGAGTTGCTCAGGGGGTCTCAGGCCCCTCGTCGAGCTGTGTGTGGAACCCGCGGGTCTTTGCGGACGATGCACGGGGGTGGCAGTGCCCCTTCGTGTTGTGCCTTCACCCACAGGGTTGCCTTCGAAGAGGGGTCCGGGCCTCGGGTCCTTCTCAAGAGCGGACCGGGGAATCGGGGGCGTTCGGCCTGTGGCCCCACCCACGTGGCTCGTCTCGAATTTCCTCGTGAGACCGGCCTCATCCTGAGGTGCGCCGGGAAGGCCGGGAACCCCTTCCAGACCACGCAGGGGAATCGCCTCTCCTGTCGCGATCAGGAGGGGAGAAGGGGCTCAGAGGAAGCGGTGCCGGGACCCTCGGTGTTCCCCTCGGGGGAACCCGGCGTGTCGGGGGACTTTTGGGGGTCGCAGGAAGGCTGTCAGGGACCGTCTCGCCCTTCAGGACGGAACAGGGGACTTCCCTTGAGACGCCGTCGCGGGCAAGGGCCTCATCTTGCCAAGCGGTGGGAACCACGTGGTTTTTCTCGAGTTGCGGCGGCATTCTCGAGTTACGACGGGGATCTCAGCCTTCCCCTTGGGTTGGCCCTGGGAAGCCCAATCTTCCCCTCGGGTTGCGAGGGAAAGCTGGGGGTGGCGCTCGAGTCACTGCAGGGCCGAAGAGACCTCACCTAAGCGTGTGTCCGGGACCTAATTTTCCTCTCCAGGGAAGGCAGGGATCTCGGGGTTGCATTCCAGGCTCCCCCGGGGAGTCAGGCCTCGTCTCGAGGGGAAGCCAAGGACTCCGCTCTCCTCTCGAGTCGCGACGCGGGTCTCTTGGAGCCCCCTGAGCGGCCTCAAGGGAGTCCAGCCTCCTCTTCCGTTTGGAGAGAGGACCCGGGATTGCTCTCCAGGCCATGCAGGAAAAGAAGGCCCTCAGCTCGCGAGGACGGGGGCGTCTCAGGGGTTTCCTCGAGCTGCGGCGCCCGTGGGGGTTTTCTCCCGAGGCACGACGAGGATCTCAGGGAGCCTCTCGTGCGGCGCCAGGGAAGTCAGGTCTCCATGCGCGTGGCGAGGGGGAGCGCGTCCTGGCTCTCGAGTCACGGGAGGGGACTAGGGCCTCGAGACGCGTTGAAGAAGGACTCTCGAGGTCTCTGTCGGGGGGCGGCGGGAAACCCTCGTGTCCCTCGCCTTCTGCCGGGGACCTTAGGGAGCTTCCCAGGGTGCCTCTGAGAGGCGAGGGGTCCTGTGGAGGTGGCGGGGCCCCTCGGGACTCCGCTGGGTCTGGCGCAACGGAAGAGGGCCTCACCTCGAGGGGAGGCAGGCACCTCAGGCTTCCTCTGCGTTTCGGACTCCGACCGCAGGGTCCCTGCGGAGTTGGGACAGGAGAGTCAGGCCTCGTCTTGTCTGAGGAAGGGAACCCCGCTGGCCTCTCGAGTTGCTCAGGGGGTCTCAGGCCCCTCGTCGAGCTGTGTGTGGAACCCGCGGGTCTTTGCGGACGATGCACGGGGGTGGCAGTGCCCCTTCGTGTTGTGCCTTCACCCACAGGGTTGCCTTCGAAGAGGGGTCCGGGCCTCGGGTCCTTCTCAAGAGCGGACCGGGGAATCGGGGGCGTTCGGCCTGTGGCCCCACCCACGTGGCTCGTCTCGAATTTCCTCGTGAGACCGGCCTCATCCTGAGGTGCGCCGGGAAGGCCGGGAACCCCTTCCAGACCACGCAGGGGAATCGCCTCTCCTGTCGCGATCAGGAGGGGAGAAGGGGCTCAGAGGAAGCGGTGCCGGGACCCTCGGTGTTCCCCTCGGGGGAACCCGGCGTGTCGGGGGACTTTTGGGGGTCGCAGGAAGGCTGTCAGGGACCGTCTCGCCCTTCAGGGCGGAACAGGGGACTTCCCTTGAGACGCCGTCGCGGGCAAGGGCCTCATCTTGCCAAGCGGTGGGAACCACGTGGTTTTTCTCGAGTTGCGGCGGCATTCTCGAGTTACGACGGGGATCTCAGCCTTCCCCTTGGGTTGGCCCTGGGAAGCCCAATCTTCCCCTCGGGTTGCGAGGGAAAGCTGGGGGTGGCGCTCGAGTCACTGCAGGGCCTAAGAGACCTCACCTAAGCGTGTGTCCGGGACCTAATTTTCCTCTCCAGGGAAGGCAGGGATCTCGGGGTTGCATTCCAGGCTCCCCCGGGGAGTCAGGCCTCGTCTCGAGGGGAAGCCAAGGACTCCGCTCTCCTCTCGAGTCGCGACGCGGGTCTCTTGGAGCCCCCTGAGCGGCCTCAAGGGAGTCCAGCCTCCTCTTCCGTTTGGAGAGAGGACCCGGGATTGCTCTCCAGGCCATGCAGGAAAAGAAGGCCCTCAGCTCGCGAGGACGGGGGCGTCTCAGGGGTTTCCTCGAGCTGCGGCGCCCGTGGGGGTTTTCTCCCGAGGCACGACGAGGATCTCAGGGAGCCTCTCGTGCGGCGCCAGGGAAGTCAGGTCTCCATGCGCGTGGCGAGGGGGAGCGCGTCCTGGCTCTCGAGTCACGGGAGGGGACTAGGGCCTCGAGACGCGTTGAAGAAGGACTCTCGAGGTCTCTGTCGGGGGGCGGCGGGAAACCCTCGTGTCCCTCGCCTTCTGCCGGGGACCTTAGGGAGCTTCCCAGGGTGCCTCTGAGAGGCGAGGGGTCCTGTGGAGGTGGCGGGGCCCCTCGGGACTCCGCTGGGTCTGGCGCAACGGAAGAGGGCCTCACCTCGAGGGGAGGCAGGCACCTCAGGCTTCCTCTGCGTTTCGGACTCCGACCGCAGGGTCCCTGCGGAGTTGGGACAGGAGAGTCAGGCCTCGTCTTGTCTGAGGAAGGGAACCCCGCTGGCCTCTCGAGTTGCTCAGGGGGTCTCAGGCCCCTCGTCGAGCTGTGTGTGGAACCCGCGGGTCTTTGCGGACGATGCACGGGGGTGGCAGTGCCCCTTCGTGTTGTGCCTTCACCCACAGGGTTGCCTTCGAAGAGGGGTCCGGGCCTCGGGTCCTTCTCAAGAGCGGACCGGGGAATCGGGGGCGTTCGGCCTGTGGCCCCACCCACGTGGCTCGTCTCGAATTTCCTCGTGAGACCGGCCTCATCCTGAGGTGCGCCGGGAAGGCCGGGAACCCCTTCCAGACCACGCAGGGGAATCGCCTCTCCTGTCGCGATCAGGAGGGGAGAAGGGGCTCAGAGGAAGCGGTGCCGGGACCCTCGGTGTTCCCCTCGGGGGAACCCGGCGTGTCGGGGGACTTTTGGGGGTCGCAGGAAGGCTGTCAGGGACCGTCTCGCCCTTCAGGGCGGAACAGGGGACTTCCCTTGAGACGCCGTCGCGGGCAAGGGCCTCATCTTGCCAAGCGGTGGGAACCACGTGGTTTTTCTCGAGTTGCGGCGGCATTCTCGAGTTACGACGGGGATCTCAGCCTTCCCCTTGGGTTGGCCCTGGGAAGCCCAATCTTCCCCTCGGGTTGCGAGGGAAAGCTGGGGGTGGCGCTCGAGTCACTGCAGGGCCTAAGAGACCTCACCTAAGCGTGTGTCCGGGACCTAATTTTCCTCTCCAGGGAAGGCAGGGATCTCGGGGTTGCATTCCAGGCTCCCCCGGGGAGTCAGGCCTCGTCTCGAGGGGAAGCCAAGGACTCCGCTCTCCTCTCGAGTCGCGACGCGGGTCTCTTGGAGCCCCCTGAGCGGCCTCAAGGGAGTCCAGCCTCCTCTTCCGTTTGGAGAGAGGACCCGGGATTGCTCTCCAGGCCATGCAGGAAAAGAAGGCCCTCAGCTCGCGAGGACGGGGGCGTCTCAGGGGTTTCCTCGAGCTGCGGCGCCCGTGGGGGTTTTCTCCCGAGGCACGACGAGGATCTCAGGGAGCCTCTCGTGCGGCGCCAGGGAAGTCAGGTCTCCATGCGCGTGGCGAGGGGGAGCGCGTCCTGGCTCTCGAGTCACGGGAGGGGACTAGGGCCTCGAGACGCGTTGAAGAAGGACTCTCGAGGTCTCTGTCGGGGGGCGGCGGGAAACCCTCGTGTCCCTCGCCTTCTGCCGGGGACCTTAGGGAACTTCCCAGGGTGCCTCTGAGAGGCGAGGGATCCTGTGGAGGTGGCGGGGCCCCTCGGGACTCCGCTGGGTCTGGCGCAACGGAAGAGGGCCTCACCTCGAGGGGAGGCAGGCACCTCAGGCTTCCTCTGCGTTTCGGACTCCGACCGCAGGGTCCCTGCGGAGTTGGGACAGGAGAGTCAGGCCTCGTCTTGTCTGAGGAAGGGAACCCCGCTGGCCTCTCGAGTTGCTCAGGGGGTCTCAGGCCCCTCGTCGAGCTGTGTGTGGAACCCGCGGGTCTTTGCGGACGATGCACGGGGGTGGCAGTGCCCCTTCGTGTTGTGCCTTCACCCACAGGGTTGCCTTCGAAGAGGGGTCCGGGCCTCGGGTCCTTCTCAAGAGCGGACCGGGGAATCGGGGGCGTTCGGCCTGTGGCCCCACCCACGTGGCTCGTCTCGAATTTCCTCGTGAGACCGGCCTCATCCTGAGGTGCGCCGGGAAGGCCGGGAACCCCTTCCAGACCACGCAGGGGAATCGCCTCTCCTGTCGCGATCAGGAGGGGAGAAGGGGCTCAGAGGAAGCGGTGCCGGGACCCTCGGTGTTCCCCTCGGGGGAACCCGGCGTGTCGGGGGACTTTTGGGGGTCGCAGGAAGGCTGTCAGGGACCGTCTCGCCCTTCAGGGCGGAACAGGGGACTTCCCTTGAGACGCCGTCGCGGGCAAGGGCCTCATCTTGCCAAGCGGTGGGAACCACGTGGTTTTTCTCGAGTTGCGGCGGCATTCTCGAGTTACGACGGGGATCTCAGCCTTCCCCTTGGGTTGGCCCTGGGAAGCCCAATCTTCCCCTCGGGTTGCGAGGGAAAGCTGGGGGTGGCGCTCGAGTCACTGCAGGGCCTAAGAGACCTCACCTAAGCGTGTGTCCGGGACCTAATTTTCCTCTCCAGGGAAGGCAGGGATCTCGGGGTTGCATTCCAGGCTCCCCCGGGGAGTCAGGCCTCGTCTCGAGGGGAAGCCAAGGACTCCGCTCTCCTCTCGAGTCGCGACGCGGGTCTCTTGGAGCCCCCTGAGCGGCCTCAAGGGAGTCCAGCCTCCTCTTCCGTTTGGAGAGAGGACCCGGGATTGCTCTCCAGGCCATGCAGGAAAAGAAGGCCCTCAGCTCGCGAGGACGGGGGCGTCTCAGGGGTTTCCTCGAGCTGCGGCGCCCGTGGGGGTTTTCTCCCGAGGCACGACGAGGATCTCAGGGAGCCTCTCGTGCGGCGCCAGGGAAGTCAGGTCTCCATGCGCGTGGCGAGGGGGAGCGCGTCCTGGCTCTCGAGTCACGGGAGGGGACTAGGGCCTCGAGACGCGTTGAAGAAGGACTCTCGAGGTCTCTGTCGGGGGGCGGCGGGAAACCCTCGTGTCCCTCGCCTTCTGCCGGGGACCTTAGGGAACTTCCCAGGGTGCCTCTGAGAGGCGAGGGATCCTGTGGAGGTGGCGGGGCCCCTCGGGACTCCGCTGGGTCTGGCGCAACGGAAGAGGGCCTCACCTCGAGGGGAGGCAGGCACCTCAGGCTTCCTCTGCGTTTCGGACTCCGACCGCAGGGTCCCTGCGGAGTTGGGACAGGAGAGTCAGGCCTCGTCTTGTCTGAGGAAGGGAACCCCGCTGGCCTCTCGAGTTGCTCAGGGGGTCTCAGGCCCCTCGTCGAGCTGTGTGTGGAACCCGCGGGTCTTTGCGGACGATGCACGGGGGTGGCAGTGCCCCTTCGTGTTGTGCCTTCACCCACAGGGTTGCCTTCGAAGAGGGGTCCGGGCCTCGGGTCCTTCTCAAGAGCGGACCGGGGAATCGGGGGCGTTCGGCCTGTGGCCCCACCCACGTGGCTCGTCTCGAATTTCCTCGTGAGACCGGCCTCATCCTGAGGTGCGCCGGGAAGGCCGGGAACCCCTTCCAGACCACGCAGGGGAATCGCCTCTCCTGTCGCGATCAGGAGGGGAGAAGGGGCTCAGAGGAAGCGGTGCCGGGACCCTCGGTGTTCCCCTCGGGGGAACCCGGCGTGTCGGGGGACTTTTGGGGGTCGCAGGAAGGCTGTCAGGGACCGTCTCGCCCTTCAGGGCGGAACAGGGGACTTCCCTTGAGACGCCGTCGCGGGCAAGGGCCTCATCTTGCCAAGCGGTGGGAACCACGTGGTTTTTCTCGAGTTGCGGCGGCATTCTCGAGTTACGACGGGGATCTCAGCCTTCCCCTTGGGTTGGCCCTGGGAAGCCCAATCTTCCCCTCGGGTTGCGAGGGAAAGCTGGGGGTGGCGCTCGAGTCACTGCAGGGCCTAAGAGACCTCACCTAAGCGTGTGTCCGGGACCTAATTTTCCTCTCCAGGGAAGGCAGGGATCTCGGGGTTGCATTCCAGGCTCCCCCGGGGAGTCAGGCCTCGTCTCGAGGGGAAGCCAAGGACTCCGCTCTCCTCTCGAGTCGCGACGCGGGTCTCTTGGAGCCCCCTGAGCGGCCTCAAGGGAGTCCAGCCTCCTCTTCCGTTTGGAGAGAGGACCCGGGATTGCTCTCCAGGCCATGCAGGAAAAGAAGGCCCTCAGCTCGCGAGGACGGGGGCGTCTCAGGGGTTTCCTCGAGCTGCGGCGCCCGTGGGGGTTTTCTCCCGAGGCACGACGAGGATCTCAGGGAGCCTCTCGTGCGGCGCCAGGGAAGTCAGGTCTCCATGCGCGTGGCGAGGGGGAGCGCGTCCTGGCTCTCGAGTCACGGGAGGGGACTAGGGCCTCGAGACGCGTTGAAGAAGGACTCTCGAGGTCTCTGTCGGGGGGCGGCGGGAAACCCTCGTGTCCCTCGCCTTCTGCCGGGGACCTTAGGGAACTTCCCAGGGTGCCTCTGAGAGGCGAGGGATCCTGTGGAGGTGGCGGGGCCCCTCGGGACTCCGCTGGGTCTGGCGCAACGGAAGAGGGCCTCACCTCGAGGGGAGGCAGGCACCTCAGGCTTCCTCTGCGTTTCGGACTCCGACCGCAGGGTCCCTGCGGAGTTGGGACAGGAGAGTCAGGCCTCGTCTTGTCTGAGGAAGGGAACCCCGCTGGCCTCTCGAGTTGCTCAGGGGGTCTCAGGCCCCTCGTCGAGCTGTGTGTGGAACCCGCGGGTCTTTGCGGACGATGCACGGGGGTGGCAGTGCCCCTTCGTGTTGTGCCTTCACCCACAGGGTTGCCTTCGAAGAGGGGTCCGGGCCTCGGGTCCTTCTCAAGAGCGGACCGGGGAATCGGGGGCGTTCGGCCTGTGGCCCCACCCACGTGGCTCGTCTCGAATTTCCTCGTGAGACCGGCCTCATCCTGAGGTGCGCCGGGAAGGCCGGGAACCCCTTCCAGACCACGCAGGGGAATCGCCTCTCCTGTCGCGATCAGGAGGGGAGAAGGGGCTCAGAGGAAGCGGTGCCGGGACCCTCGGTGTTCCCCTCGGGGGAACCCGGCGTGTCGGGGGACTTTTGGGGGTCGCAGGAAGGCTGTCAGGGACCGTCTCGCCCTTCAGGGCGGAACAGGGGACTTCCCTTGAGACGCCGTCGCGGGCAAGGGCCTCATCTTGCCAAGCGGTGGGAACCACGTGGTTTTTCTCGAGTTGCGGCGGCATTCTCGAGTTACGACGGGGATCTCAGCCTTCCCCTTGGGTTGGCCCTGGGAAGCCCAATCTTCCCCTCGGGTTGCGAGGGAAAGCTGGGGGTGGCGCTCGAGTCACTGCAGGGCCTAAGAGACCTCACCTAAGCGTGTGTCCGGGACCTAATTTTCCTCTCCAGGGAAGGCAGGGATCTCGGGGTTGCATTCCAGGCTCCCCCGGGGAGTCAGGCCTCGTCTCGAGGGGAAGCCAAGGACTCCGCTCTCCTCTCGAGTCGCGACGCGGGTCTCTTGGAGCCCCCTGAGCGGCCTCAAGGGAGTCCAGCCTCCTCTTCCGTTTGGAGAGAGGACCCGGGATTGCTCTCCAGGCCATGCAGGAAAAGAAGGCCCTCAGCTCGCGAGGACGGGGGCGTCTCAGGGGTTTCCTCGAGCTGCGGCGCCCGTGGGGGTTTTCTCCCGAGGCACGACGAGGATCTCAGGGAGCCTCTCGTGCGGCGCCAGGGAAGTCAGGTCTCCATGCGCGTGGCGAGGGGGAGCGCGTCCTGGCTCTCGAGTCACGGGAGGGGACTAGGGCCTCGAGACGCGTTGAAGAAGGACTCTCGAGGTCTCTGTCGGGGGGCGGCGGGAAACCCTCGTGTCCCTCGCCTTCTGCCGGGGACCTTAGGGAACTTCCCAGGGTGCCTCTGAGAGGCGAGGGATCCTGTGGAGGTGGCGGGGCCCCTCGGGACTCCGCTGGGTCTGGCGCAACGGAAGAGGGCCTCACCTCGAGGGGAGGCAGGCACCTCAGGCTTCCTCTGCGTTTCGGACTCCGACCGCAGGGTCCCTGCGGAGTTGGGACAGGAGAGTCAGGCCTCGTCTTGTCTGAGGAAGGGAACCCCGCTGGCCTCTCGAGTTGCTCAGGGGGTCTCAGGCCCCTCGTCGAGCTGTGTGTGGAACCCGCGGGTCTTTGCGGACGATGCACGGGGGTGGCAGTGCCCCTTCGTGTTGTGCCTTCACCCACAGGGTTGCCTTCGAAGAGGGGTCCGGGCCTCGGGTCCTTCTCAAGAGCGGACCGGGGAATCGGGGGCGTTCGGCCTGTGGCCCCACCCACGTGGCTCGTCTCGAATTTCCTCGTGAGACCGGCCTCATCCTGAGGTGCGCCGGGAAGGCCGGGAACCCCTTCCAGACCACGCAGGGGAATCGCCTCTCCTGTCGCGATCAGGAGGGGAGAAGGGGCTCAGAGGAAGCGGTGCCGGGACCCTCGGTGTTCCCCTCGGGGGAACCCGGCGTGTCGGGGGACTTTTGGGGGTCGCAGGAAGGCTGTCAGGGACCGTCTCGCCCTTCAGGGCGGAACAGGGGACTTCCCTTGAGACGCCGTCGCGGGCAAGGGCCTCATCTTGCCAAGCGGTGGGAACCACGTGGTTTTTCTCGAGTTGCGGCGGCATTCTCGAGTTACGACGGGGATCTCAGCCTTCCCCTTGGGTTGGCCCTGGGAAGCCCAATCTTCCCCTCGGGTTGCGAGGGAAAGCTGGGGGTGGCGCTCGAGTCACTGCAGGGCCTAAGAGACCTCACCTAAGCGTGTGTCCGGGACCTAATTTTCCTCTCCAGGGAAGGCAGGGATCTCGGGGTTGCATTCGAGGCTCCCCCGGGGAGTCAGGCCTCGTCTCGAGGGGAAGCCAAGGACTCCGCTCTCCTCTCGAGTCGCGACGCGGGTCTCTTGGAGCCCCCTGAGCGGCCTCAAGGGAGTCCAGCCTCCTCTTCCGTTTGGAGAGAGGACCCGGGATTGCTCTCCAGGCCATGCAGGAAAAGAAGGCCCTCAGCTCGCGAGGACGGGGGCGTCTCAGGGGTTTCCTCGAGCTGCGGCGCCCGTGGGGGTTTTCTCCCGAGGCACGACGAGGATCTCAGGGAGCCTCTCGTGCGGCGCCAGGGAAGTCAGGTCTCCATGCGCGTGGCGAGGGGGAGCGCGTCCTGGCTCTCGAGTCACGGGAGGGGACTAGGGCCTCGAGACGCGTTGAAGAAGGACTCTCGAGGTCTCTGTCGGGGGGCGGCGGGAAACCCTCGTGTCCCTCGCCTTCTGCCGGGGACCTTAGGGAACTTCCCAGGGTGCCTCTGAGAGGCGAGGGATCCTGTGGAGGTGGCGGGGCCCCTCGGGACTCCGCTGGGTCTGGCGCAACGGAA
The DNA here is from genome assembly GCF_029407905.1 of Bubalus kerabau. Classification (NCBI taxonomy): domain Eukaryota; kingdom Metazoa; phylum Chordata; class Mammalia; order Artiodactyla; family Bovidae; genus Bubalus; species Bubalus kerabau. The sequence goes on along the minus strand of NW_026577915.1, from coordinate 318,003 downwards.
GAGGGCCTCACCTCGAGGGGAGGCAGGCACCTCAGGCTTCCTCTGCGTTTCGGACTCCGACCGCAGGGTCCCTGCGGAGTTGGGACAGGAGAGTCAGGCCTCGTCTTGTCTGAGGAAGGGAACCCCGCTGGCCTCTCGAGTTGCTCAGGGGGTCTCAGGCCCCTCGTCGAGCTGTGTGTGGAACCCGCGGGTCTTTGCGGACGATGCACGGGGGTGGCAGTGCCCCTTCGTGTTGTGCCTTCACCCACAGGGTTGCCTTCGAAGAGGGGTCCGGGCCTCGGGTCCTTCTCAAGAGCGGACCGGGGAATCGGGGGCGTTCGGCCTGTGGCCCCACCCACGTGGCTCGTCTCGAATTTCCTCGTGAGACCGGCCTCATCCTGAGGTGCGCCGGGAAGGCCGGGAACCCCTTCCAGACCACGCAGGGGAATCGCCTCTCCTGTCGCGATCAGGAGGGGAGAAGGGGCTCAGAGGAAGCGGTGCCGGGACCCTCGGTGTTCCCCTCGGGGGAACCCGGCGTGTCGGGGGACTTTTGGGGGTCGCAGGAAGGCTGTCAGGGACCGTCTCGCCCTTCAGGGCGGAACAGGGGACTTCCCTTGAGACGCCGTCGCGGGCAAGGGCCTCATCTTGCCAAGCGGTGGGAACCACGTGGTTTTTCTCGAGTTGCGGCGGCATTCTCGAGTTACGACGGGGATCTCAGCCTTCCCCTTGGGTTGGCCCTGGGAAGCCCAATCTTCCCCTCGGGTTGCGAGGGAAAGCTGGGGGTGGCGCTCGAGTCACTGCAGGGCCTAAGAGACCTCACCTAAGCGTGTGTCCGGGACCTAATTTTCCTCTCCAGGGAAGGCAGGGATCTCGGGGTTGCATTCCAGGCTCCCCCGGGGAGTCAGGCCTCGTCTCGAGGGGAAGCCAAGGACTCCGCTCTCCTCTCGAGTCGCGACGCGGGTCTCTTGGAGCCCCCTGAGCGGCCTCAAGGGAGTCCAGCCTCCTCTTCCGTTTGGAGAGAGGACCCGGGATTGCTCTCCAGGCCATGCAGGAAAAGAAGGCCCTCAGCTCGCGAGGACGGGGGCGTCTCAGGGGTTTCCTCGAGCTGCGGCGCCCGTGGGGGTTTTCTCCCGAGGCACGACGAGGATCTCAGGGAGCCTCTCGTGCGGCGCCAGGGAAGTCAGGTCTCCATGCGCGTGGCGAGGGGGAGCGCGTCCTGGCTCTCGAGTCACGGGAGGGGACTAGGGCCTCGAGACGCGTTGAAGAAGGACTCTCGAGGTCTCTGTCGGGGGGCGGCGGGAAACCCTCGTGTCCCTCGCCTTCTGCCGGGGACCTTAGGGAACTTCCCAGGGTGCCTCTGAGAGGCGAGGGATCCTGTGGAGGTGGCGGGGCCCCTCGGGACTCCGCTGGGTCTGGCGCAACGGAAGAGGGCCTCACCTCGAGGGGAGGCAGGCACCTCAGGCTTCCTCTGCGTTTCGGACTCCGACCGCAGGGTCCCTGCGGAGTTGGGACAGGAGAGTCAGGCCTCGTCTTGTCTGAGGAAGGGAACCCCGCTGGCCTCTCGAGTTGCTCAGGGGGTCTCAGGCCCCTCGTCGAGCTGTGTGTGGAACCCGCGGGTCTTTGCGGACGATGCACGGGGGTGGCAGTGCCCCTTCGTGTTGTGCCTTCACCCACAGGGTTGCCTTCGAAGAGGGGTCCGGGCCTCGGGTCCTTCTCAAGAGCGGACCGGGGAATCGGGGGCGTTCGGCCTGTGGCCCCACCCACGTGGCTCGTCTCGAATTTCCTCGTGAGACCGGCCTCATCCTGAGGTGCGCCGGGAAGGCCGGGAACCCCTTCCAGACCACGCAGGGGAATCGCCTCTCCTGTCGCGATCAGGAGGGGAGAAGGGGCTCAGAGGAAGCGGTGCCGGGACCCTCGGTGTTCCCCTCGGGGGAACCCGGCGTGTCGGGGGACTTTTGGGGGTCGCAGGAAGGCTGTCAGGGACCGTCTCGCCCTTCAGGGCGGAACAGGGGACTTCCCTTGAGACGCCGTCGCGGGCAAGGGCCTCATCTTGCCAAGCGGTGGGAACCACGTGGTTTTTCTCGAGTTGCGGCGGCATTCTCGAGTTACGACGGGGATCTCAGCCTTCCCCTTGGGTTGGCCCTGGGAAGCCCAATCTTCCCCTCGGGTTGCGAGGGAAAGCTGGGGGTGGCGCTCGAGTCACTGCAGGGCCTAAGAGACCTCACCTAAGCGTGTGTCCGGGACCTAATTTTCCTCTCCAGGGAAGGCAGGGATCTCGGGGTTGCATTCCAGGCTCCCCCGGGGAGTCAGGCCTCGTCTCGAGGGGAAGCCAAGGACTCCGCTCTCCTCTCGAGTCGCGACGCGGGTCTCTTGGAGCCCCCTGAGCGGCCTCAAGGGAGTCCAGCCTCCTCTTCCGTTTGGAGAGAGGACCCGGGATTGCTCTCCAGGCCATGCAGGAAAAGAAGGCCCTCAGCTCGCGAGGACGGGGGCGTCTCAGGGGTTTCCTCGAGCTGCGGCGCCCGTGGGGGTTTTCTCCCGAGGCACGACGAGGATCTCAGGGAGCCTCTCGTGCGGCGCCAGGGAAGTCAGGTCTCCATGCGCGTGGCGAGGGGGAGCGCGTCCTGGCTCTCGAGTCACGGGAGGGGACTAGGGCCTCGAGACGCGTTGAAGAAGGACTCTCGAGGTCTCTGTCGGGGGGCGGCGGGAAACCCTCGTGTCCCTCGCCTTCTGCCGGGGACCTTAGGGAACTTCCCAGGGTGCCTCTGAGAGGCGAGGGATCCTGTGGAGGTGGCGGGGCCCCTCGGGACTCCGCTGGGTCTGGCGCAACGGAAGAGGGCCTCACCTCGAGGGGAGGCAGGCACCTCAGGCTTCCTCTGCGTTTCGGACTCCGACCGCAGGGTCCCTGCGGAGTTGGGACAGGAGAGTCAGGCCTCGTCTTGTCTGAGGAAGGGAACCCCGCTGGCCTCTCGAGTTGCTCAGGGGGTCTCAGGCCCCTCGTCGAGCTGTGTGTGGAACCCGCGGGTCTTTGCGGACGATGCACGGGGGTGGCAGTGCCCCTTCGTGTTGTGCCTTCACCCACAGGGTTGCCTTCGAAGAGGGGTCCGGGCCTCGGGTCCTTCTCAAGAGCGGACCGGGGAATCGGGGGCGTTCGGCCTGTGGCCCCACCCACGTGGCTCGTCTCGAATTTCCTCGTGAGACCGGCCTCATCCTGAGGTGCGCCGGGAAGGCCGGGAACCCCTTCCAGACCACGCAGGGGAATCGCCTCTCCTGTCGCGATCAGGAGGGGAGAAGGGGCTCAGAGGAAGCGGTGCCGGGACCCTCGGTGTTCCCCTCGGGGGAACCCGGCGTGTCGGGGGACTTTTGGGGGTCGCAGGAAGGCTGTCAGGGACCGTCTCGCCCTTCAGGGCGGAACAGGGGACTTCCCTTGAGACGCCGTCGCGGGCAAGGGCCTCATCTTGCCAAGCGGTGGGAACCACGTGGTTTTTCTCGAGTTGCGGCGGCATTCTCGAGTTACGACGGGGATCTCAGCCTTCCCCTTGGGTTGGCCCTGGGAAGCCCAATCTTCCCCTCGGGTTGCGAGGGAAAGCTGGGGGTGGCGCTCGAGTCACTGCAGGGCCTAAGAGACCTCACCTAAGCGTGTGTCCGGGACCTAATTTTCCTCTCCAGGGAAGGCAGGGATCTCGGGGTTGCATTCCAGGCTCCCCCGGGGAGTCAGGCCTCGTCTCGAGGGGAAGCCAAGGACTCCGCTCTCCTCTCGAGTCGCGACGCGGGTCTCTTGGAGCCCCCTGAGCGGCCTCAAGGGAGTCCAGCCTCCTCTTCCGTTTGGAGAGAGGACCCGGGATTGCTCTCCAGGCCATGCAGGAAAAGAAGGCCCTCAGCTCGCGAGGACGGGGGCGTCTCAGGGGTTTCCTCGAGCTGCGGCGCCCGTGGGGGTTTTCTCCCGAGGCACGACGAGGATCTCAGGGAGCCTCTCGTGCGGCGCCAGGGAAGTCAGGTCTCCATGCGCGTGGCGAGGGGGAGCGCGTCCTGGCTCTCGAGTCACGGGAGGGGACTAGGGCCTCGAGACGCGTTGAAGAAGGACTCTCGAGGTCTCTGTCGGGGGGCGGCGGGAAACCCTCGTGTCCCTCGCCTTCTGCCGGGGACCTTAGGGAACTTCCCAGGGTGCCTCTGAGAGGCGAGGGATCCTGTGGAGGTGGCGGGGCCCCTCGGGACTCCGCTGGGTCTGGCGCAACGGAAGAGGGCCTCACCTCGAGGGGAGGCAGGCACCTCAGGCTTCCTCTGCGTTTCGGACTCCGACCGCAGGGTCCCTGCGGAGTTGGGACAGGAGAGTCAGGCCTCGTCTTGTCTGAGGAAGGGAACCCCGCTGGCCTCTCGAGTTGCTCAGGGGGTCTCAGGCCCCTCGTCGAGCTGTGTGTGGAACCCGCGGGTCTTTGCGGACGATGCACGGGGGTGGCAGTGCCCCTTCGTGTTGTGCCTTCACCCACAGGGTTGCCTTCGAAGAGGGGTCCGGGCCTCGGGTCCTTCTCAAGAGCGGACCGGGGAATCGGGGGCGTTCGGCCTGTGGCCCCACCCACGTGGCTCGTCTCGAATTTCCTCGTGAGACCGGCCTCATCCTGAGGTGCGCCGGGAAGGCCGGGAACCCCTTCCAGACCACGCAGGGGAATCGCCTCTCCTGTCGCGATCAGGAGGGGAGAAGGGGCTCAGAGGAAGCGGTGCCGGGACCCTCGGTGTTCCCCTCGGGGGAACCCGGCGTGTCGGGGGACTTTTGGGGGTCGCAGGAAGGCTGTCAGGGACCGTCTCGCCCTTCAGGGCGGAACAGGGGACTTCCCTTGAGACGCCGTCGCGGGCAAGGGCCTCATCTTGCCAAGCGGTGGGAACCACGTGGTTTTTCTCGAGTTGCGGCGGCATTCTCGAGTTACGACGGGGATCTCAGCCTTCCCCTTGGGTTGGCCCTGGGAAGCCCAATCTTCCCCTCGGGTTGCGAGGGAAAGCTGGGGGTGGCGCTCGAGTCACTGCAGGGCCTAAGAGACCTCACCTAAGCGTGTGTCCGGGACCTAATTTTCCTCTCCAGGGAAGGCAGGGATCTCGGGGTTGCATTCCAGGCTCCCCCGGGGAGTCAGGCCTCGTCTCGAGGGGAAGCCAAGGACTCCGCTCTCCTCTCGAGTCGCGACGCGGGTCTCTTGGAGCCCCCTGAGCGGCCTCAAGGGAGTCCAGCCTCCTCTTCCGTTTGGAGAGAGGACCCGGGATTGCTCTCCAGGCCATGCAGGAAAAGAAGGCCCTCAGCTCGCGAGGACGGGGGCGTCTCAGGGGTTTCCTCGAGCTGCGGCGCCCGTGGGGGTTTTCTCCCGAGGCACGACGAGGATCTCAGGGAGCCTCTCGTGCGGCGCCAGGGAAGTCAGGTCTCCATGCGCGTGGCGAGGGGGAGCGCGTCCTGGCTCTCGAGTCACGGGAGGGGACTAGGGCCTCGAGACGCGTTGAAGAAGGACTCTCGAGGTCTCTGTCGGGGGGCGGCGGGAAACCCTCGTGTCCCTCGCCTTCTGCCGGGGACCTTAGGGAACTTCCCAGGGTGCCTCTGAGAGGCGAGGGATCCTGTGGAGGTGGCGGGGCCCCTCGGGACTCCGCTGGGTCTGGCGCAACGGAAGAGGGCCTCACCTCGAGGGGAGGCAGGCACCTCAGGCTTCCTCTGCGTTTCGGACTCCGACCGCAGGGTCCCTGCGGAGTTGGGACAGGAGAGTCAGGCCTCGTCTTGTCTGAGGAAGGGAACCCCGCTGGCCTCTCGAGTTGCTCAGGGGGTCTCAGGCCCCTCGTCGAGCTGTGTGTGGAACCCGCGGGTCTTTGCGGACGATGCACGGGGGTGGCAGTGCCCCTTCGTGTTGTGCCTTCACCCACAGGGTTGCCTTCGAAGAGGGGTCCGGGCCTCGGGTCCTTCTCAAGAGCGGACCGGGGAATCGGGGGCGTTCGGCCTGTGGCCCCACCCACGTGGCTCGTCTCGAATTTCCTCGTGAGACCGGCCTCATCCTGAGGTGCGCCGGGAAGGCCGGGAACCCCTTCCAGACCACGCAGGGGAATCGCCTCTCCTGTCGCGATCAGGAGGGGAGAAGGGGCTCAGAGGAAGCGGTGCCGGGACCCTCGGTGTTCCCCTCGGGGGAACCCGGCGTGTCGGGGGACTTTTGGGGGTCGCAGGAAGGCTGTCAGGGACCGTCTCGCCCTTCAGGGCGGAACAGGGGACTTCCCTTGAGACGCCGTCGCGGGCAAGGGCCTCATCTTGCCAAGCGGTGGGAACCACGTGGTTTTTCTCGAGTTGCGGCGGCATTCTCGAGTTACGACGGGGATCTCAGCCTTCCCCTTGGGTTGGCCCTGGGAAGCCCAATCTTCCCCTCGGGTTGCGAGGGAAAGCTGGGGGTGGCGCTCGAGTCACTGCAGGGCCTAAGAGACCTCACCTAAGCGTGTGTCCGGGACCTAATTTTCCTCTCCAGGGAAGGCAGGGATCTCGGGGTTGCATTCGAGGCTCCCCCGGGGAGTCAGGCCTCGTCTCGAGGGGAAGCCAAGGACTCCGCTCTCCTCTCGAGTCGCGACGCGGGTCTCTTGGAGCCCCCTGAGCGGCCTCAAGGGAGTCCAGCCTCCTCTTCCGTTTGGAGAGAGGACCCGGGATTGCTCTCCAGGCCATGCAGGAAAAGAAGGCCCTCAGCTCGCGAGGACGGGGGCGTCTCAGGGGTTTCCTCGAGCTGCGGCGCCCGTGGGGGTTTTCTCCCGAGGCACGACGAGGATCTCAGGGAGCCTCTCGTGCGGCGCCAGGGAAGTCAGGTCTCCATGCGCGTGGCGAGGGGGAGCGCGTCCTGGCTCTCGAGTCACGGGAGGGGACTAGGGCCTCGAGACGCGTTGAAGAAGGACTCTCGAGGTCTCTGTCGGGGGGCGGCGGGAAACCCTCGTGTCCCTCGCCTTCTGCCGGGGACCTTAGGGAACTTCCCAGGGTGCCTCTGAGAGGCGAGGGATCCTGTGGAGGTGGCGGGGCCCCTCGGGACTCCGCTGGGTCTGGCGCAACGGAAGAGGGCCTCACCTCGAGGGGAGGCAGGCACCTCAGGCTTCCTCTGCGTTTCGGACTCCGACCGCAGGGTCCCTGCGGAGTTGGGACAGGAGAGTCAGGCCTCGTCTTGTCTGAGGAAGGGAACCCCGCTGGCCTCTCGAGTTGCTCAGGGGGTCTCAGGCCCCTCGTCGAGCTGTGTGTGGAACCCGCGGGTCTTTGCGGACGATGCACGGGGGTGGCAGTGCCCCTTCGTGTTGTGCCTTCACCCACAGGGTTGCCTTCGAAGAGGGGTCCGGGCCTCGGGTCCTTCTCAAGAGCGGACCGGGGAATCGGGGGCGTTCGGCCTGTGGCCCCACCCACGTGGCTCGTCTCGAATTTCCTCGTGAGACCGGCCTCATCCTGAGGTGCGCCGGGAAGGCCGGGAACCCCTTCCAGACCACGCAGGGGAATCGCCTCTCCTGTCGCGATCAGGAGGGGAGAAGGGGCTCAGAGGAAGCGGTGCCGGGACCCTCGGTGTTCCCCTCGGGGGAACCCGGCGTGTCGGGGGACTTTTGGGGGTCGCAGGAAGGCTGTCAGGGACCGTCTCGCCCTTCAGGGCGGAACAGGGGACTTCCCTTGAGACGCCGTCGCGGGCAAGGGCCTCATCTTGCCAAGCGGTGGGAACCACGTGGTTTTTCTCGAGTTGCGGCGGCATTCTCGAGTTACGACGGGGATCTCAGCCTTCCCCTTGGGTTGGCCCTGGGAAGCCCAATCTTCCCCTCGGGTTGCGAGGGAAAGCTGGGGGTGGCGCTCGAGTCACTGCAGGGCCTAAGAGACCTCACCTAAGCGTGTGTCCGGGACCTAATTTTCCTCTCCAGGGAAGGCAGGGATCTCGGGGTTGCATTCCAGGCTCCCCCGGGGAGTCAGGCCTCGTCTCGAGGGGAAGCCAAGGACTCCGCTCTCCTCTCGAGTCGCGACGCGGGTCTCTTGGAGCCCCCTGAGCGGCCTCAAGGGAGTCCAGCCTCCTCTTCCGTTTGGAGAGAGGACCCGGGATTGCTCTCCAGGCCATGCAGGAAAAGAAGGCCCTCAGCTCGCGAGGACGGGGGCGTCTCAGGGGTTTCCTCGAGCTGCGGCGCCCGTGGGGGTTTTCTCCCGAGGCACGACGAGGATCTCAGGGAGCCTCTCGTGCGGCGCCAGGGAAGTCAGGTCTCCATGCGCGTGGCGAGGGGGAGCGCGTCCTGGCTCTCGAGTCACGGGAGGGGACTAGGGCCTCGAGACGCGTTGAAGAAGGACTCTCGAGGTCTCTGTCGGGGGGCGGCGGGAAACCCTCGTGTCCCTCGCCTTCTGCCGGGGACCTTAGGGAACTTCCCAGGGTGCCTCTGAGAGGCGAGGGATCCTGTGGAGGTGGCGGGGCCCCTCGGGACTCCGCTGGGTCTGGCGCAACGGAAGAGGGCCTCACCTCGAGGGGAGGCAGGCACCTCAGGCTTCCTCTGCGTTTCGGACTCCGACCGCAGGGTCCCTGCGGAGTTGGGACAGGAGAGTCAGGCCTCGTCTTGTCTGAGGAAGGGAACCCCGCTGGCCTCTCGAGTTGCTCAGGGGGTCTCAGGCCCCTCGTCGAGCTGTGTGTGGAACCCGCGGGTCTTTGCGGACGATGCACGGGGGTGGCAGTGCCCCTTCGTGTTGTGCCTTCACCCACAGGGTTGCCTTCGAAGAGGGGTCCGGGCCTCGGGTCCTTCTCAAGAGCGGACCGGGGAATCGGGGGCGTTCGGCCTGTGGCCCCACCCACGTGGCTCGTCTCGAATTTCCTCGTGAGACCGGCCTCATCCTGAGGTGCGCCGGGAAGGCCGGGAACCCCTTCCAGACCACGCAGGGGAATCGCCTCTCCTGTCGCGATCAGGAGGGGAGAAGGGGCTCAGAGGAAGCGGTGCCGGGACCCTCGGTGTTCCCCTCGGGGGAACCCGGCGTGTCGGGGGACTTTTGGGGGTCGCAGGAAGGCTGTCAGGGACCGTCTCGCCCTTCAGGGCGGAACAGGGGACTTCCCTTGAGACGCCGTCGCGGGCAAGGGCCTCATCTTGCCAAGCGGTGGGAACCACGTGGTTTTTCTCGAGTTGCGGCGGCATTCTCGAGTTACGACGGGGATCTCAGCCTTCCCCTTGGGTTGGCCCTGGGAAGCCCAATCTTCCCCTCGGGTTGCGAGGGAAAGCTGGGGGTGGCGCTCGAGTCACTGCAGGGCCTAAGAGACCTCACCTAAGCGTGTGTCCGGGACCTAATTTTCCTCTCCAGGGAAGGCAGGGATCTCGGGGTTGCATTCGAGGCTCCCCCGGGGAGTCAGGCCTCGTCTCGAGGGGAAGCCAAGGACTCCGCTCTCCTCTCGAGTCGCGACGCGGGTCTCTTGGAGCCCCCTGAGCGGCCTCAAGGGAGTCCAGCCTCCTCTTCCGTTTGGAGAGAGGACCCGGGATTGCTCTCCAGGCCATGCAGGAAAAGAAGGCCCTCAGCTCGCGAGGACGGGGGCGTCTCAGGGGTTTCCTCGAGCTGCGGCGCCCGTGGGGGTTTTCTCCCGAGGCACGACGAGGATCTCAGGGAGCCTCTCGTGCGGCGCCAGGGAAGTCAGGTCTCCATGCGCGTGGCGAGGGGGAGCGCGTCCTGGCTCTCGAGTCACGGGAGGGGACTAGGGCCTCGAGACGCGTTGAAGAAGGACTCTCGAGGTCTCTGTCGGGGGGCGGCGGGAAACCCTCGTGTCCCTCGCCTTCTGCCGGGGACCTTAGGGAACTTCCCAGGGTGCCTCTGAGAGGCGAGGGATCCTGTGGAGGTGGCGGGGCCCCTCGGGACTCCGCTGGGTCTGGCGCAACGGAAGAGGGCCTCACCTCGAGGGGAGGCAGGCACCTCAGGCTTCCTCTGCGTTTCGGACTCCGACCGCAGGGTCCCTGCGGAGTTGGGACAGGAGAGTCAGGCCTCGTCTTGTCTGAGGAAGGGAACCCCGCTGGCCTCTCGAGTTGCTCAGGGGGTCTCAGGCCCCTCGTCGAGCTGTGTGTGGAACCCGCGGGTCTTTGCGGACGATGCACGGGGGTGGCAGTGCCCCTTCGTGTTGTGCCTTCACCCACAGGGTTGCCTTCGAAGAGGGGTCCGGGCCTCGGGTCCTTCTCAAGAGCGGACCGGGGAATCGGGGGCGTTCGGCCTGTGGCCCCACCCACGTGGCTCGTCTCGAATTTCCTCGTGAGACCGGCCTCATCCTGAGGTGCGCCGGGAAGGCCGGGAACCCCTTCCAGACCACGCAGGGGAATCGCCTCTCCTGTCGCGATCAGGAGGGGAGAAGGGGCTCAGAGGAAGCGGTGCCGGGACCCTCGGTGTTCCCCTCGGGGGAACCCGGCGTGTCGGGGGACTTTTGGGGGTCGCAGGAAGGCTGTCAGGGACCGTCTCGCCCTTCAGGGCGGAACAGGGGACTTCCCTTGAGACGCCGTCGCGGGCAAGGGCCTCATCTTGCCAAGCGGTGGGAACCACGTGGTTTTTCTCGAGTTGCGGCGGCATTCTCGAGTTACGACGGGGATCTCAGCCTTCCCCTTGGGTTGGCCCTGGGAAGCCCAATCTTCCCCTCGGGTTGCGAGGGAAAGCTGGGGGTGGCGCTCGAGTCACTGCAGGGCCTAAGAGACCTCACCTAAGCGTGTGTCCGGGACCTAATTTTCCTCTCCAGGGAAGGCAGGGATCTCGGGGTTGCATTCCAGGCTCCCCCGGGGAGTCAGGCCTCGTCTCGAGGGGAAGCCAAGGACTCCGCTCTCCTCTCGAGTCGCGACGCGGGTCTCTTGGAGCCCCCTGAGCGGCCTCAAGGGAGTCCAGCCTCCTCTTCCGTTTGGAGAGAGGACCCGGGATTGCTCTCCAGGCCATGCAGGAAAAGAAGGCCCTCAGCTCGCGAGGACGGGGGCGTCTCAGGGGTTTCCTCGAGCTGCGGCGCCCGTGGGGGTTTTCTCCCGAGGCACGACGAGGATCTCAGGGAGCCTCTCGTGCGGCGCCAGGGAAGTCAGGTCTCCATGCGCGTGGCGAGGGGGAGCGCGTCCTGGCTCTCGAGTCACGGGAGGGGACTAGGGCCTCGAGACGCGTTGAAGAAGGACTCTCGAGGTCTCTGTCGGGGGGCGGCGGGAAACCCTCGTGTCCCTCGCCTTCTGCCGGGGACCTTAGGGAACTTCCCAGGGTGCCTCTGAGAGGCGAGGGATCCTGTGGAGGTGGCGGGGCCCCTCGGGACTCCGCTGGGTCTGGCGCAACGGAAGAGGGCCTCACCTCGAGGGGAGGCAGGCACCTCAGGCTTCCTCTGCGTTTCGGACTCCGACCGCAGGGTCCCTGCGGAGTTGGGACAGGAGAGTCAGGCCTCGTCTTGTCTGAGGAAGGGAACCCCGCTGGCCTCTCGAGTTGCTCAGGGGGTCTCAGGCCCCTCGTCGAGCTGTGTGTGGAACCCGCGGGTCTTTGCGGACGATGCACGGGGGTGGCAGTGCCCCTTCGTGTTGTGCCTTCACCCACAGGGTTGCCTTCGAAGAGGGGTCCGGGCCTCGGGTCCTTCTCAAGAGCGGACCGGGGAATCGGGGGCGTTCGGCCTGTGGCCCCACCCACGTGGCTCGTCTCGAATTTCCTCGTGAGACCGGCCTCATCCTGAGGTGCGCCGGGAAGGCCGGGAACCCCTTCCAGACCACGCAGGGGAATCGCCTCTCCTGTCGCGATCAGGAGGGGAGAAGGGGCTCAGAGGAAGCGGTGCCGGGACCCTCGGTGTTCCCCTCGGGGGAACCCGGCGTGTCGGGGGACTTTTGGGGGTCGCAGGAAGGCTGTCAGGGACCGTCTCGCCCTTCAGGGCGGAACAGGGGACTTCCCTTGAGACGCCGTCGCGGGCAAGGGCCTCATCTTGCCAAGCGGTGGGAACCACGTGGTTTTTCTCGAGTTGCGGCGGCATTCTCGAGTTACGACGGGGATCTCAGCCTTCCCCTTGGGTTGGCCCTGGGAAGCCCAATCTTCCCCTCGGGTTGCGAGGGAAAGCTGGGGGTGGCGCTCGAGTCACTGCAGGGCCTAAGAGACCTCACCTAAGCGTGTGTCCGGGACCTAATTTTCCTCTCCAGGGAAGGCAGGGATCTCGGGGTTGCATTCCAGGCTCCCCCGGGGAGTCAGGCCTCGTCTCGAGGGGAAGCCAAGGACTCCGCTCTCCTCTCGAGTCGCGACGCGGGTCTCTTGGAGCCCCCTGAGCGGCCTCAAGGGAGTCCAGCCTCCTCTTCCGTTTGGAGAGAGGACCCGGGATTGCTCTCCAGGCCATGCAGGAAAAGAAGGCCCTCAGCTCGCGAGGACGGGGGCGTCTCAGGGGTTTCCTCGAGCTGCGGCGCCCGTGGGGGTTTTCTCCCGAGGCACGACGAGGATCTCAGGGAGCCTCTCGTGCGGCGCCAGGGAAGTCAGGTCTCCATGCGCGTGGCGAGGGGGAGCGCGTCCTGGCTCTCGAGTCACGGGAGGGGACTAGGGCCTCGAGACGCGTTGAAGAAGGACTCTCGAGGTCTCTGTCGGGGGGCGGCGGGAAACCCTCGTGTCCCTCGCCTTCTGCCGGGGACCTTAGGGAACTTCCCAGGGTGCCTCTGAGAGGCGAGGGATCCTGTGGAGGTGGCGGGGCCCCTCGGGACTCCGCTGGGTCTGGCGCAACGGAAGAGGGCCTCACCTCGAGGGGAGGCAGGCACCTCAGGCTTCCTCTGCGTTTCGGACTCCGACCGCAGGGTCCCTGCGGAGTTGGGACAGGAGAGTCAGGCCTCGTCTTGTCTGAGGAAGGGAACCCCGCTGGCCTCTCGAGTTGCTCAGGGGGTCTCAGGCCCCTCGTCGAGCTGTGTGTGGAACCCGCGGGTCTTTGCGGACGATGCACGGGGGTGGCAGTGCCCCTTCGTGTTGTGCCTTCACCCACAGGGTTGCCTTCGAAGAGGGGTCCGGGCCTCGGGTCCTTCTCAAGAGCGGACCGGGGAATCGGGGGCGTTCGGCCTGTGGCCCCACCCACGTGGCTCGTCTCGAATTTCCTCGTGAGACCGGCCTCATCCTGAGGTGCGCCGGGAAGGCCGGGAACCCCTTCCAGACCACGCAGGGGAATCGCCTCTCCTGTCGCGATCAGGAGGGGAGAAGGGGCTCAGAGGAAGCGGTGCCGGGACCCTCGGTGTTCCCCTCGGGGGAACCCGGCGTGTCGGGGGACTTTTGGGGGTCGCAGGAAGGCTGTCAGGGACCGTCTCGCCCTTCAGGGCGGAACAGGGGACTTCCCTTGAGACGCCGTCGCGGGCAAGGGCCTCATCTTGCCAAGCGGTGGGAACCACGTGGTTTTTCTCGAGTTGCGGCGGCATTCTCGAGTTACGACGGGGATCTCAGCCTTCCCCTTGGGTTGGCCCTGGGAAGCCCAATCTTCCCCTCGGGTTGCGAGGGAAAGCTGGGGGTGGCGCTCGAGTCACTGCAGGGCCTAAGAGACCTCACCTAAGCGTGTGTCCGGGACCTAATTTTCCTCTCCAGGGAAGGCAGGGATCTCGGGGTTGCATTCCAGGCTCCCCCGGGGAGTCAGGCCTCGTCTCGAGGGGAAGCCAAGGACTCCGCTCTCCTCTCGAGTCGCGACGCGGGTCTCTTGGAGCCCCCTGAGCGGCCTCAAGGGAGTCCAGCCTCCTCTTCCGTTTGGAGAGAGGACCCGGGATTGCTCTCCAGGCCATGCAGGAAAAGAAGGCCCTCAGCTCGCGAGGACGGGGGCGTCTCAGGGGTTTCCTCGAGCTGCGGCGCCCGTGGGGGTTTTCTCCCGAGGCACGACGAGGATCTCAGGGAGCCTCTCGTGCGGCGCCAGGGAAGTCAGGTCTCCATGCGCGTGGCGAGGGGGAGCGCGTCCTGGCTCTCGAGTCACGGGAGGGGACTAGGGCCTCGAGACGCGTTGAAGAAGGACTCTCGAGGTCTCTGTCGGGGGGCGGCGGGAAACCCTCGTGTCCCTCGCCTTCTGCCGGGGACCTTAGGGAACTTCCCAGGGTGCCTCTGAGAGGCGAGGGATCCTGTGGAGGTGGCGGGGCCCCTCGGGACTCCGCTGGGTCTGGCGCAACGGAAGAGGGCCTCACCTCGAGGGGAGGCAGGCACCTCAGGCTTCCTCTGCGTTTCGGACTCCGACCGCAGGGTCCCTGCGGAGTTGGGACAGGAGAGTCAGGCCTCGTCTTGTCTGAGGAAGGGAACCCCGCTGGCCTCTCGAGTTGCTCAGGGGGTCTCAGGCCCCTCGTCGAGCTGTGTGTGGAACCCGCGGGTCTTTGCGGACGATGCACGGGGGTGGCAGTGCCCCTTCGTGTTGTGCCTTCACCCACAGGGTTGCCTTCGAAGAGGGGTCCGGGCCTCGGGTCCTTCTCAAGAGCGGACCGGGGAATCGGGGGCGTTCGGCCTGTGGCCCCACCCACGTGGCTCGTCTCGAATTTCCTCGTGAGACCGGCCTCATCCTGAGGTGCGCCGGGAAGGCCGGGAACCCCTTCCAGACCACGCAGGGGAATCGCCTCTCCTGTCGCCATCAGGAGGGGAGAAGGGGCTCAGAGGAAGCGGTGCCGGGACCCTCGGTGTTCCCCTCGGGGGAACCCGGCGTGTCGGGGGACTTTTGGGGGTCGCAGGAAGGCTGTCAGGGACCGTCTCGCCCTTCAGGGCGGAACAGGGGACTTCCCTTGAGACGCCGTCGCGGGCAAGGGCCTCATCTTGCCAAGCGGTGGGAACCACGTGGTTTTTCTCGAGTTGCGGCGGCATTCTCGAGTTACGACGGGGATCTCAGCCTTCCCCTTGGGTTGGCCCTGGGAAGCCCAATCTTCCCCTCGGGTTGCGAGGGAAAGCTGGGGGTGGCGCTCGAGTCACTGCAGGGCCTAAGAGACCTCACCTAAGCGTGTGTCCGGGACCTAATTTTCCTCTCCAGGGAAGGCAGGGATCTCGGGGTTGCATTCGAGGCTCCCCCGGGGAGTCAGGCCTCGTCTCGAGGGGAAGCCAAGGACTCCGCTCTCCTCTCGAGTCGCGACGCGGGTCTCTTGGAGCCCCCTGAGCGGCCTCAAGGGAGTCCAGCCTCCTCTTCCGTTTGGAGAGAGGACCCGGGATTGCTCTCCAGGCCATGCAGGAAAAGAAGGCCCTCAGCTCGCGAGGACGGGGGCGTCTCAGGGGTTTCCTCGAGCTGCGGCGCCCGTGGGGGTTTTCTCCCGAGGCACGACGAGGATCTCAGGGAGCCTCTCGTGCGGCGCCAGGGAAGTCAGGTCTCCATGCGCGTGGCGAGGGGGAGCGCGTCCTGGCTCTCGAGTCACGGGAGGGGACTAGGGCCTCGAGACGCGTTGAAGAAGGACTCTCGAGGTCTCTGTCGGGGGGCGGCGGGAAACCCTCGTGTCCCTCGCCTTCTGCCGGGGACCTTAGGGAACTTCCCAGGGTGCCTCTGAGAGGCGAGGGATCCTGTGGAGGTGGCGGGGCCCCTCGGGACTCCGCTGGGTCTGGCGCAACGGAAGAGGGCCTCACCTCGAGGGGAGGCAGGCACCTCAGGCTTCCTCTGCGTTTCGGACTCCGACCGCAGGGTCCCTGCGGAGTTGGGACAGGAGAGTCAGGCCTCGTCTTGTCTGAGGAAGGGAACCCCGCTGGCCTCTCGAGTTGCTCAGGGGGTCTCAGGCCCCTCGTCGAGCTGTGTGTGGAACCCGCGGGTCTTTGCGGACGATGCACGGGGGTGGCAGTGCCCCTTCGTGTTGTGCCTTCACCCACAGGGTTGCCTTCGAAGAGGGGTCCGGGCCTCGGGTCCTTCTCAAGAGCGGACCGGGGAATCGGGGGCGTTCGGCCTGTGGCCCCACCCACGTGGCTCGTCTCGAATTTCCTCGTGAGACCGGCCTCATCCTGAGGTGCGCCGGGAAGGCCGGGAACCCCTTCCAGACCACGCAGGGGAATCGCCTCTCCTGTCGCGATCAGGAGGGGAGAAGGGGCTCAGAGGAAGCGGTGCCGGGACCCTCGGTGTTCCCCTCGGGGGAACCCGGCGTGTCGGGGGACTTTTGGGGGTCGCAGGAAGGCTGTCAGGGACCGTCTCGCCCTTCAGGGCGGAACAGGGGACTTCCCTTGAGACGCCGTCGCGGGCAAGGGCCTCATCTTGCCAAGCGGTGGGAACCACGTGGTTTTTCTCGAGTTGCGGCGGCATTCTCGAGTTACGACGGGGATCTCAGCCTTCCCCTTGGGTTGGCCCTGGGAAGCCCAATCTTCCCCTCGGGTTGCGAGGGAAAGCTGGGGGTGGCGCTCGAGTCACTGCAGGGCCTAAGAGACCTCACCTAAGCGTGTGTCCGGGACCTAATTTTCCTCTCCAGGGAAGGCAGGGATCTCGGGGTTGCATTCGAGGCTCCCCCGGGGAGTCAGGCCTCGTCTCGAGGGGAAGCCAAGGACTCCGCTCTCCTCTCGAGTCGCGACGCGGGTCTCTTGGAGCCCCCTGAGCGGCCTCAAGGGAGTCCAGCCTCCTCTTCCGTTTGGAGAGAGGACCCGGGATTGCTCTCCAGGCCATGCAGGAAAAGAAGGCCCTCAGCTCGCGAGGACGGGGGCGTCTCAGGGGTTTCCTCGAGCTGCGGCGCCCGTGGGGGTTTTCTCCCGAGGCACGACGAGGATCTCAGGGAGCCTCTCGTGCGGCGCCAGGGAAGTCAGGTCTCCATGCGCGTGGCGAGGGGGAGCGCGTCCTGGCTCTCGAGTCACGGGAGGGGACTAGGGCCTCGAGACGCGTTGAAGAAGGACTCTCGAGGTCTCTGTCGGGGGGCGGCGGGAAACCCTCGTGTCCCTCGCCTTCTGCCGGGGACCTTAGGGAACTTCCCAGGGTGCCTCTGAGAGGCGAGGGATCCTGTGGAGGTGGCGGGGCCCCTCGGGACTCCGCTGGGTCTGGCGCAACGGAAGAGGGCCTCACCTCGAGGGGAGGCAGGCACCTCAGGCTTCCTCTGCGTTTCGGACTCCGACCGCAGGGTCCCTGCGGAGTTGGGACAGGAGAGTCAGGCCTCGTCTTGTCTGAGGAAGGGAACCCCGCTGGCCTCTCGAGTTGCTCAGGGGGTCTCAGGCCCCTCGTCGAGCTGTGTGTGGAACCCGCGGGTCTTTGCGGACGATGCACGGGGGTGGCAGTGCCCCTTCGTGTTGTGCCTTCACCCACAGGGTTGCCTTCGAAGAGGGGTCCGGGCCTCGGGTCCTTCTCAAGAGCGGACCGGGGAATCGGGGGCGTTCGGCCTGTGGCCCCACCCACGTGGCTCGTCTCGAATTTCCTCGTGAGACCGGCCTCATCCTGAGGTGCGCCGGGAAGGCCGGGAACCCCTTCCAGACCACGCAGGGGAATCGCCTCTCCTGTCGCGATCAGGAGGGGAGAAGGGGCTCAGAGGAAGCGGTGCCGGGACCCTCGGTGTTCCCCTCGGGGGAACCCGGCGTGTCGGGGGACTTTTGGGGGTCGCAGGAAGGCTGTCAGGGACCGTCTCGCCCTTCAGGGCGGAACAGGGGACTTCCCTTGAGACGCCGTCGCGGGCAAGGGCCTCATCTTGCCAAGCGGTGGGAACCACGTGGTTTTTCTCGAGTTGCGGCGGCATTCTCGAGTTACGACGGGGATCTCAGCCTTCCCCTTGGGTTGGCCCTGGGAAGCCCAATCTTCCCCTCGGGTTGCGAGGGAAAGCTGGGGGTGGCGCTCGAGTCACTGCAGGGCCTAAGAGACCTCACCTAAGCGTGTGTCCGGGACCTAATTTTCCTCTCCAGGGAAGGCAGGGATCTCGGGGTTGCATTCCAGGCTCCCCCGGGGAGTCAGGCCTCGTCTCGAGGGGAAGCCAAGGACTCCGCTCTCCTCTCGAGTCGCGACGCGGGTCTCTTGGAGCCCCCTGAGCGGCCTCAAGGGAGTCCAGCCTCCTCTTCCGTTTGGAGAGAGGACCCGGGATTGCTCTCCAGGCCATGCAGGAAAAGAAGGCCCTCAGCTCGCGAGGACGGGGGCGTCTCAGGGGTTTCCTCGAGCTGCGGCGCCCGTGGGGGTTTTCTCCCGAGGCACGACGAGGATCTCAGGGAGCCTCTCGTGCGGCGCCAGGGAAGTCAGGTCTCCATGCGCGTGGCGAGGGGGAGCGCGTCCTGGCTCTCGAGTCACGGGAGGGGACTAGGGCCTCGAGACGCGTTGAAGAAGGACTCTCGAGGTCTCTGTCGGGGGGCGGCGGGAAACCCTCGTGTCCCTCGCCTTCTGCCGGGGACCTTAGGGAACTTCCCAGGGTGCCTCTGAGAGGCGAGGGATCCTGTGGAGGTGGCGGGGCCCCTCGGGACTCCGCTGGGTCTGGCGCAACGGAAGAGGGCCTCACCTCGAGGGGAGGCAGGCACCTCAGGCTTCCTCTGCGTTTCGGACTCCGACCGCAGGGTCCCTGCGGAGTTGGGACAGGAGAGTCAGGCCTCGTCTTGTCTGAGGAAGGGAACCCCGCTGGCCTCTCGAGTTGCTCAGGGGGTCTCAGGCCCCTCGTCGAGCTGTGTGTGGAACCCGCGGGTCTTTGCGGACGATGCACGGGGGTGGCAGTGCCCCTTCGTGTTGTGCCTTCACCCACAGGGTTGCCTTCGAAGAGGGGTCCGGGCCTCGGGTCCTTCTCAAGAGCGGACCGGGGAATCGGGGGCGTTCGGCCTGTGGCCCCACCCACGTGGCTCGTCTCGAATTTCCTCGTGAGACCGGCCTCATCCTGAGGTGCGCCGGGAAGGCCGGGAACCCCTTCCAGACCACGCAGGGGAATCGCCTCTCCTGTCGCGATCAGGAGGGGAGAAGGGGCTCAGAGGAAGCGGTGCCGGGACCCTCGGTGTTCCCCTCGGGGGAACCCGGCGTGTCGGGGGACTTTTGGGGGTCGCAGGAAGGCTGTCAGGGACCGTCTCGCCCTTCAGGGCGGAACAGGGGACTTCCCTTGAGACGCCGTCGCGGGCAAGGGCCTCATCTTGCCAAGCGGTGGGAACCACGTGGTTTTTCTCGAGTTGCGGCGGCATTCTCGAGTTACGACGGGGATCTCAGCCTTCCCCTTGGGTTGGCCCTGGGAAGCCCAATCTTCCCCTCGGGTTGCGAGGGAAAGCTGGGGGTGGCGCTCGAGTCACTGCAGGGCCTAAGAGACCTCACCTAAGCGTGTGTCCGGGACCTAATTTTCCTCTCCAGGGAAGGCAGGGATCTCGGGGTTGCATTCGAGGCTCCCCCGGGGAGTCAGGCCTCGTCTCGAGGGGAAGCCAAGGACTCCGCTCTCCTCTCGAGTCGCGACGCGGGTCTCTTGGAGCCCCCTGAGCGGCCTCAAGGGAGTCCAGCCTCCTCTTCCGTTTGGAGAGAGGACCCGGGATTGCTCTCCAGGCCATGCAGGAAAAGAAGGCCCTCAGCTCGCGAGGACGGGGGCGTCTCAGGGGTTTCCTCGAGCTGCGGCGCCCGTGGGGGTTTTCTCCCGAGGCACGACGAGGATCTCAGGGAGCCTCTCGTGCGGCGCCAGGGAAGTCAGGTCTCCATGCGCGTGGCGAGGGGGAGCGCGTCCTGGCTCTCGAGTCACGGGAGGGGACTAGGGCCTCGAGACGCGTTGAAGAAGGACTCTCGAGGTCTCTGTCGGGGGGCGGCGGGAAACCCTCGTGTCCCTCGCCTTCTGCCGGGGACCTTAGGGAACTTCCCAGGGTGCCTCTGAGAGGCGAGGGATCCTGTGGAGGTGGCGGGGCCCCTCGGGACTCCGCTGGGTCTGGCGCAACGGAAGAGGGCCTCACCTCGAGGGGAGGCAGGCACCTCAGGCTTCCTCTGCGTTTCGGACTCCGACCGCAGGGTCCCTGCGGAGTTGGGACAGGAGAGTCAGGCCTCGTCTTGTCTGAGGAAGGGAACCCCGCTGGCCTCTCGAGTTGCTCAGGGGGTCTCAGGCCCCTCGTCGAGCTGTGTGTGGAACCCGCGGGTCTTTGCGGACGATGCACGGGGGTGGCAGTGCCCCTTCGTGTTGTGCCTTCACCCACAGGGTTGCCTTCGAAGAGGGGTCCGGGCCTCGGGTCCTTCTCAAGAGCGGACCGGGGAATCGGGGGCGTTCGGCCTGTGGCCCCACCCACGTGGCTCGTCTCGAATTTCCTCGTGAGACCGGCCTCATCCTGAGGTGCGCCGGGAAGGCCGGGAACCCCTTCCAGACCACGCAGGGGAATCGCCTCTCCTGTCGCGATCAGGAGGGGAGAAGGGGCTCAGAGGAAGCGGTGCCGGGACCCTCGGTGTTCCCCTCGGGGGAACCCGGCGTGTCGGGGGACTTTTGGGGGTCGCAGGAAGGCTGTCAGGGACCGTCTCGCCCTTCAGGGCGGAACAGGGGACTTCCCTTGAGACGCCGTCGCGGGCAAGGGCCTCATCTTGCCAAGCGGTGGGAACCACGTGGTTTTTCTCGAGTTGCGGCGGCATTCTCGAGTTACGACGGGGATCTCAGCCTTCCCCTTGGGTTGGCCCTGGGAAGCCCAATCTTCCCCTCGGGTTGCGAGGGAAAGCTGGGGGTGGCGCTCGAGTCACTGCAGGGCCTAAGAGACCTCACCTAAGCGTGTGTCCGGGACCTAATTTTCCTCTCCAGGGAAGGCAGGGATCTCGGGGTTGCATTCCAGGCTCCCCCGGGGAGTCAGGCCTCGTCTCGAGGGGAAGCCAAGGACTCCGCTCTCCTCTCGAGTCGCGACGCGGGTCTCTTGGAGCCCCCTGAGCGGCCTCAAGGGAGTCCAGCCTCCTCTTCCGTTTGGAGAGAGGACCCGGGATTGCTCTCCAGGCCATGCAGGAAAAGAAGGCCCTCAGCTCGCGAGGACGGGGGCGTCTCAGGGGTTTCCTCGAGCTGCGGCGCCCGTGGGGGTTTTCTCCCGAGGCACGACGAGGATCTCAGGGAGCCTCTCGTGCGGCGCCAGGGAAGTCAGGTCTCCATGCGCGTGGCGAGGGGGAGCGCGTCCTGGCTCTCGAGTCACGGGAGGGGACTAGGGCCTCGAGACGCGTTGAAGAAGGACTCTCGAGGTCTCTGTCGGGGGGCGGCGGGAAACCCTCGTGTCCCTCGCCTTCTGCCGGGGACCTTAGGGAGCTTCCCAGGGTGCCTCTGAGAGGCGAGGGGTCCTGTGGAGGTGGCGGGGCCCCTCGGGACTCCGCTGGGTCTGGCGCAACGGAAGAGGGCCTCACCTCGAGGGGAGGCAGGCACCTCAGGCTTCCTCTGCGTTTCGGACTCCGACCGCAGGGTCCCTGCGGAGTTGGGACAGGAGAGTCAGGCCTCGTCTTGTCTGAGGAAGGGAACCCCGCTGGCCTCTCGAGTTGCTCAGGGGGTCTCAGGCCCCTCGTCGAGCTGTGTGTGGAACCCGCGGGTCTTTGCGGACGATGCACGGGGGTGGCAGTGCCCCTTCGTGTTGTGCCTTCACCCACAGGGTTGCCTTCGAAGAGGGGTCCGGGCCTCGGGTCCTTCTCAAGAGCGGACCGGGGAATCGGGGGCGTTCGGCCTGTGGCCCCACCCACGTGGCTCGTCTCGAATTTCCTCGTGAGACCGGCCTCATCCTGAGGTGCGCCGGGAAGGCCGGGAACCCCTTCCAGACCACGCAGGGGAATCGCCTCTCCTGTCGCGATCAGGAGGGGAGAAGGGGCTCAGAGGAAGCGGTGCCGGGACCCTCGGTGTTCCCCTCGGGGGAACCCGGCGTGTCGGGGGACTTTTGGGGGTCGCAGGAAGGCTGTCAGGGACCGTCTCGCCCTTCAGGGCGGAACAGGGGACTTCCCTTGAGACGCCGTCGCGGGCAAGGGCCTCATCTTGCCAAGCGGTGGGAACCACGTGGTTTTTCTCGAGTTGCGGCGGCATTCTCGAGTTACGACGGGGATCTCAGCCTTCCCCTTGGGTTGGCCCTGGGAAGCCCAATCTTCCCCTCGGGTTGCGAGGGAAAGCTGGGGGTGGCGCTCGAGTCACTGCAGGGCCTAAGAGACCTCACCTAAGCGTGTGTCCGGGACCTAATTTTCCTCTCCAGGGAAGGCAGGGATCTCGGGGTTGCATTCCAGGCTCCCCCGGGGAGTCAGGCCTCGTCTCGAGGGGAAGCCAAGGACTCCGCTCTCCTCTCGAGTCGCGACGCGGGTCTCTTGGAGCCCCCTGAGCGGCCTCAAGGGAGTCCAGCCTCCTCTTCCGTTTGGAGAGAGGACCCGGGATTGCTCTCCAGGCCATGCAGGAAAAGAAGGCCCTCAGCTCGCGAGGACGGGGGCGTCTCAGGGGTTTCCTCGAGCTGCGGCGCCCGTGGGGGTTTTCTCCCGAGGCACGACGAGGATCTCAGGGAGCCTCTCGTGCGGCGCCAGGGAAGTCAGGTCTCCATGCGCGTGGCGAGGGGGAGCGCGTCCTGGCTCTCGAGTCACGGGAGGGGACTAGGGCCTCGAGACGCGTTGAAGAAGGACTCTCGAGGTCTCTGTCGGGGGGCGGCGGGAAACCCTCGTGTCCCTCGCCTTCTGCCGGGGACCTTAGGGAACTTCCCAGGGTGCCTCTGAGAGGCGAGGGATCCTGTGGAGGTGGCGGGGCCCCTCGGGACTCCGCTGGGTCTGGCGCAACGGAAGAGGGCCTCACCTCGAGGGGAGGCAGGCACCTCAGGCTTCCTCTGCGTTTCGGACTCCGACCGCAGGGTCCCTGCGGAGTTGGGACAGGAGAGTCAGGCCTCGTCTTGTCTGAGGAAGGGAACCCCGCTGGCCTCTCGAGTTGCTCAGGGGGTCTCAGGCCCCTCGTCGAGCTGTGTGTGGAACCCGCGGGTCTTTGCGGACGATGCACGGGGGTGGCAGTGCCCCTTCGTGTTGTGCCTTCACCCACAGGGTTGCCTTCGAAGAGGGGTCCGGGCCTCGGGTCCTTCTCAAGAGCGGACCGGGGAATCGGGGGCGTTCGGCCTGTGGCCCCACCCACGTGGCTCGTCTCGAATTTCCTCGTGAGACCGGCCTCATCCTGAGGTGCGCCGGGAAGGCCGGGAACCCCTTCCAGACCACGCAGGGGAATCGCCTCTCCTGTCGCGATCAGGAGGGGAGAAGGGGCTCAGAGGAAGCGGTGCCGGGACCCTCGGTGTTCCCCTCGGGGGAACCCGGCGTGTCGGGGGACTTTTGGGGGTCGCAGGAAGGCTGTCAGGGACCGTCTCGCCCTTCAGGGCGGAACAGGGGACTTCCCTTGAGACGCCGTCGCGGGCAAGGGCCTCATCTTGCCAAGCGGTGGGAACCACGTGGTTTTTCTCGAGTTGCGGCGGCATTCTCGAGTTACGACGGGGATCTCAGCCTTCCCCTTGGGTTGGCCCTGGGAAGCCCAATCTTCCCCTCGGGTTGCGAGGGAAAGCTGGGGGTGGCGCTCGAGTCACTGCAGGGCCTAAGAGACCTCACCTAAGCGTGTGTCCGGGACCTAATTTTCCTCTCCAGGGAAGGCAGGGATCTCGGGGTTGCATTCGAGGCTCCCCCGGGGAGTCAGGCCTCGTCTCGAGGGGAAGCCAAGGACTCCGCTCTCCTCTCGAGTCGCGACGCGGGTCTCTTGGAGCCCCCTGAGCGGCCTCAAGGGAGTCCAGCCTCCTCTTCCGTTTGGAGAGAGGACCCGGGATTGCTCTCCAGGCCATGCAGGAAAAGAAGGCCCTCAGCTCGCGAGGACGGGGGCGTCTCAGGGGTTTCCTCGAGCTGCGGCGCCCGTGGGGGTTTTCTCCCGAGGCACGACGAGGATCTCAGGGAGCCTCTCGTGCGGCGCCAGGGAAGTCAGGTCTCCATGCGCGTGGCGAGGGGGAGCGCGTCCTGGCTCTCGAGTCACGGGAGGGGACTAGGGCCTCGAGACGCGTTGAAGAAGGACTCTCGAGGTCTCTGTCGGGGGGCGGCGGGAAACCCTCGTGTCCCTCGCCTTCTGCCGGGGACCTTAGGGAACTTCCCAGGGTGCCTCTGAGAGGCGAGGGATCCTGTGGAGGTGGCGGGGCCCCTCGGGACTCCGCTGGGTCTGGCGCAACGGAAGAGGGCCTCACCTCGAGGGGAGGCAGGCACCTCAGGCTTCCTCTGCGTTTCGGACTCCGACCGCAGGGTCCCTGCGGAGTTGGGACAGGAGAGTCAGGCCTCGTCTTGTCTGAGGAAGGGAACCCCGCTGGCCTCTCGAGTTGCTCAGGGGGTCTCAGGCCCCTCGTCGAGCTGTGTGTGGAACCCGCGGGTCTTTGCGGACGATGCACGGGGGTGGCAGTGCCCCTTCGTGTTGTGCCTTCACCCACAGGGTTGCCTTCGAAGAGGGGTCCGGGCCTCGGGTCCTTCTCAAGAGCGGACCGGGGAATCGGGGGCGTTCGGCCTGTGGCCCCACCCACGTGGCTCGTCTCGAATTTCCTCGTGAGACCGGCCTCATCCTGAGGTGCGCCGGGAAGGCCGGGAACCCCTTCCAGACCACGCAGGGGAATCGCCTCTCCTGTCGCGATCAGGAGGGGAGAAGGGGCTCAGAGGAAGCGGTGCCGGGACCCTCGGTGTTCCCCTCGGGGGAACCCGGCGTGTCGGGGGACTTTTGGGGGTCGCAGGAAGGCTGTCAGGGACCGTCTCGCCCTTCAGGGCGGAACAGGGGACTTCCCTTGAGACGCCGTCGCGGGCAAGGGCCTCATCTTGCCAAGCGGTGGGAACCACGTGGTTTTTCTCGAGTTGCGGCGGCATTCTCGAGTTACGACGGGGATCTCAGCCTTCCCCTTGGGTTGGCCCTGGGAAGCCCAATCTTCCCCTCGGGTTGCGAGGGAAAGCTGGGGGTGGCGCTCGAGTCACTGCAGGGCCGAAGAGACCTCACCTAAGCGTGTGTCCGGGACCTAATTTTCCTCTCCAGGGAAGGCAGGGATCTCGGGGTTGCATTCCAGGCTCCCCCGGGGAGTCAGGCCTCGTCTCGAGGGGAAGCCAAGGACTCCGCTCTCCTCTCGAGTCGCGACGCGGGTCTCTTGGAGCCCCCTGAGCGGCCTCAAGGGAGTCCAGCCTCCTCTTCCGTTTGGAGAGAGGACCCGGGATTGCTCTCCAGGCCATGCAGGAAAAGAAGGCCCTCAGCTCGCGAGGACGGGGGCGTCTCAGGGGTTTCCTCGAGCTGCGGCGCCCGTGGGGGTTTTCTCCCGAGGCACGACGAGGATCTCAGGGAGCCTCTCGTGCGGCGCCAGGGAAGTCAGGTCTCCATGCGCGTGGCGAGGGGGAGCGCGTCCTGGCTCTCGAGTCACGGGAGGGGACTAGGGCCTCGAGACGCGTTGAAGAAGGACTCTCGAGGTCTCTGTCGGGGGGCGGCGGGAAACCCTCGTGTCCCTCGCCTTCTGCCGGGGACCTTAGGGAGCTTCCCTGGGTGCCTCTGAGAGGCGAGGGGTCCTGTGGAGGTGGCGGGGCCCCTCGGGACTCCGCTGGGTCTGGCGCAACGGAAGAGGGCCTCACCTCGAGGGGAGGCAGGCACCTCAGGCTTCCTCTGCGTTTCGGACTCCGACCGCAGGGTCCCTGCAGAGTTGGGACAGGAGAGTCAGGCCTCGTCTTGTCTGAGGAAGGGAACCCCGCTGGCCTCTCGAGTTGCTCAGGGGGTCTCAGGCCCCTCGTCGAGCTGTGTGTGGAACCCGCGGGTCTTTGCGGACGATGCACGGGGGTGGCAGTGCCCCTTCGTGTTGTGCCTTCACCCACAGGGTTGCCTTCGAAGAGGGGTCCGGGCCTCGGGTCCTTCTCAAGAGCGGACCGGGGAATCGGGGGCGTTCGGCCTGTGGCCCCACCCACGTGGCTCGTCTCGAATTTCCTCGTGAGACCGGCCTCATCCTGAGGTGCGCCGGGAAGGCCGGGAACCCCTTCCAGACCACGCAGGGGAATCGCCTCTCCTGTCGCGATCAGGAGGGGAGAAGGGGCTCAGAGGAAGCGGTGCCGGGACCCTCGGTGTTCCCCTCGGGGGAACCCGGCGTGTCGGGGGACTTTTGGGGGTCGCAGGAAGGCTGTCAGGGACCGTCTCGCCCTTCAGGGCGGAACAGGGGACTTCCCTTGAGACGCCGTCGCGGGCAAGGGCCTCATCTTGCCAAGCGGTGGGAACCACGTGGTTTTTCTCGAGTTGCGGCGGCATTCTCGAGTTACGACGGGGATCTCAGCCTTCCCCTTGGGTTGGCCCTGGGAAGCCCAATCTTCCCCTCGGGTTGCGAGGGAAAGCTGGGGGTGGCGCTCGAGTCACTGCAGGGCCTAAGAGACCTCACCTAAGCGTGTGTCCGGGACCTAATTTTCCTCTCCAGGGAAGGCAGGGATCTCGGGGTTGCATTCCAGGCTCCCCCGGGGAGTCAGGCCTCGTCTCGAGGGGAAGCCAAGGACTCCGCTCTCCTCTCGAGTCGCGACGCGGGTCTCTTGGAGCCCCCTGAGCGGCCTCAAGGGAGTCCAGCCTCCTCTTCCGTTTGGAGAGAGGACCCGGGATTGCTCTCCAGGCCATGCAGGAAAAGAAGGCCCTCAGCTCGCGAGGACGGGGGCGTCTCAGGGGTTTCCTCGAGCTGCGGCGCCCGTGGGGGTTTTCTCCCGAGGCACGACGAGGATCTCAGGGAGCCTCTCGTGCGGCGCCAGGGAAGTCAGGTCTCCATGCGCGTGGCGAGGGGGAGCGCGTCCTGGCTCTCGAGTCACGGGAGGGGACTAGGGCCTCGAGACGCGTTGAAGAAGGACTCTCGAGGTCTCTGTCGGGGGGCGGCGGGAAACCCTCGTGTCCCTCGCCTTCTGCCGGGGACCTTAGGGAACTTCCCAGGGTGCCTCTGAGAGGCGAGGGATCCTGTGGAGGTGGCGGGGCCCCTCGGGACTCCGCTGGGTCTGGCGCAACGGAAGAGGGCCTCACCTCGAGGGGAGGCAGGCACCTCAGGCTTCCTCTGCATTTCGGACTCCGACCGCAGGGTCCCTGCAGAGTTGGGACAGGAGAGTCAGGCCTCGTCTTGTCTGAGGAAGGGAACCCCGCTGGCCTCTCGAGTTGCTCAGGGGGTCTCAGGCCCCTCGTCGAGCTGTGTGTGGAACCCGCGGGTCTTTGCGGACGATGCACGGGGGTGGCAGTGCCCCTTCGTGTTGTGCCTTCACCCACAGGGTTGCCTTCGAAGAGGGGTCCGGGCCTCGGGTCCTTCTCAAGAGCGGACCGGGGAATCGGGGGCGTTCGGCCTGTGGCCCCACCCACGTGGCTCGTCTCGAATTTCCTCGTGAGACCGGCCTCATCCTGAGGTGCGCCGGGAAGGCCGGGAACCCCTTCCAGACCACGCAGGGGAATCGCCTCTCCTGTCGCGATCAGGAGGGGAGAAGGGGCTCAGAGGAAGCGGTGCCGGGACCCTCGGTGTTCCCCTCGGGGGAACCCGGCGTGTCGGGGGACTTTTGGGGGTCGCAGGAAGGCTGTCAGGGACCGTCTCGCCCTTCAGGGCGGAACAGGGGACTTCCCTTGAGACGCCGTCGCGGGCAAGGGCCTCATCTTGCCAAGCGGTGGGAACCACGTGGTTTTTCTCGAGTTGCGGCGGCATTCTCGAGTTACGACGGGGATCTCAGCCTTCCCCTTGGGTTGGCCCTGGGAAGCCCAATCTTCCCCTCGGGTTGCGAGGGAAAGCTGGGGGTGGCGCTCGAGTCACTGCAGGGCCTAAGAGACCTCACCTAAGCGTGTGTCCGGGACCTAATTTTCCTCTCCAGGGAAGGCAGGGATCTCGGGGTTGCATTCCAGGCTCCCCCGGGGAGTCAGGCCTCGTCTCGAGGGGAAGCCAAGGACTCCGCTCTCCTCTCGAGTCGCGACGCGGGTCTCTTGGAGCCCCCTGAGCGGCCTCAAGGGAGTCCAGCCTCCTCTTCCGTTTGGAGAGAGGACCCGGGATTGCTCTCCAGGCCATGCAGGAAAAGAAGGCCCTCAGCTCGCGAGGACGGGGGCGTCTCAGGGGTTTCCTCGAGCTGCGGCGCCCGTGGGGGTTTTCTCCCGAGGCACGACGAGGATCTCAGGGAGCCTCTCGTGCGGCGCCAGGGAAGTCAGGTCTCCATGCGCGTGGCGAGGGGGAGCGCGTCCTGGCTCTCGAGTCACGGGAGGGGACTAGGGCCTCGAGACGCGTTGAAGAAGGACTCTCGAGGTCTCTGTCGGGGGGCGGCGGGAAACCCTCGTGTCCCTCGCCTTCTGCCGGGGACCTTAGGGAACTTCCCAGGGTGCCTCTGAGAGGCGAGGGATCCTGTGGAGGTGGCGGGGCCCCTCGGGACTCCGCTGGGTCTGGCGCAACGGAAGAGGGCCTCACCTCGAGGGGAGGCAGGCACCTCAGGCTTCCTCTGCGTTTCGGACTCCGACCGCAGGGTCCCTGCGGAGTTGGGACAGGAGAGTCAGGCCTCGTCTTGTCTGAGGAAGGGAACCCCGCTGGCCTCTCGAGTTGCTCAGGGGGTCTCAGGCCCCTCGTCGAGCTGTGTGTGGAACCCGCGGGT
Organism: Bubalus kerabau; assembly: GCF_029407905.1. Lineage (NCBI taxonomy): Eukaryota > Metazoa > Chordata > Mammalia > Artiodactyla > Bovidae > Bubalus > Bubalus kerabau. Next base: position 289,711 of record NW_026577915.1, on the reverse strand, counting down.
CTTTGCGGACGATGCACGGGGGTGGCAGTGCCCCTTCGTGTTGTGCCTTCACCCACAGGGTTGCCTTCGAAGAGGGGTCCGGGCCTCGGGTCCTTCTCAAGAGCGGACCGGGGAATCGGGGGCGTTCGGCCTGTGGCCCCACCCACGTGGCTCGTCTCGAATTTCCTCGTGAGACCGGCCTCATCCTGAGGTGCGCCGGGAAGGCCGGGAACCCCTTCCAGACCACGCAGGGGAATCGCCTCTCCTGTCGCGATCAGGAGGGGAGAAGGGGCTCAGAGGAAGCGGTGCCGGGACCCTCGGTGTTCCCCTCGGGGGAACCCGGCGTGTCGGGGGACTTTTGGGGGTCGCAGGAAGGCTGTCAGGGACCGTCTCGCCCTTCAGGGCGGAACAGGGGACTTCCCTTGAGACGCCGTCGCGGGCAAGGGCCTCATCTTGCCAAGCGGTGGGAACCACGTGGTTTTTCTCGAGTTGCGGCGGCATTCTCGAGTTACGACGGGGATCTCAGCCTTCCCCTTGGGTTGGCCCTGGGAAGCCCAATCTTCCCCTCGGGTTGCGAGGGAAAGCTGGGGGTGGCGCTCGAGTCACTGCAGGGCCTAAGAGACCTCACCTAAGCGTGTGTCCGGGACCTAATTTTCCTCTCCAGGGAAGGCAGGGATCTCGGGGTTGCATTCCAGGCTCCCCCGGGGAGTCAGGCCTCGTCTCGAGGGGAAGCCAAGGACTCCGCTCTCCTCTCGAGTCGCGACGCGGGTCTCTTGGAGCCCCCTGAGCGGCCTCAAGGGAGTCCAGCCTCCTCTTCCGTTTGGAGAGAGGACCCGGGATTGCTCTCCAGGCCATGCAGGAAAAGAAGGCCCTCAGCTCGCGAGGACGGGGGCGTCTCAGGGGTTTCCTCGAGCTGCGGCGCCCGTGGGGGTTTTCTCCCGAGGCACGACGAGGATCTCAGGGAGCCTCTCGTGCGGCGCCAGGGAAGTCAGGTCTCCATGCGCGTGGCGAGGGGGAGCGCGTCCTGGCTCTCGAGTCACGGGAGGGGACTAGGGCCTCGAGACGCGTTGAAGAAGGACTCTCGAGGTCTCTGTCGGGGGGCGGCGGGAAACCCTCGTGTCCCTCGCCTTCTGCCGGGGACCTTAGGGAACTTCCCAGGGTGCCTCTGAGAGGCGAGGGATCCTGTGGAGGTGGCGGGGCCCCTCGGGACTCCGCTGGGTCTGGCGCAACGGAAGAGGGCCTCACCTCGAGGGGAGGCAGGCACCTCAGGCTTCCTCTGCGTTTCGGACTCCGACCGCAGGGTCCCTGCGGAGTTGGGACAGGAGAGTCAGGCCTCGTCTTGTCTGAGGAAGGGAACCCCGCTGGCCTCTCGAGTTGCTCAGGGGGTCTCAGGCCCCTCGTCGAGCTGTGTGTGGAACCCGCGGGTCTTTGCGGACGATGCACGGGGGTGGCAGTGCCCCTTCGTGTTGTGCCTTCACCCACAGGGTTGCCTTCGAAGAGGGGTCCGGGCCTCGGGTCCTTCTCAAGAGCGGACCGGGGAATCGGGGGCGTTCGGCCTGTGGCCCCACCCACGTGGCTCGTCTCGAATTTCCTCGTGAGACCGGCCTCATCCTGAGGTGCGCCGGGAAGGCCGGGAACCCCTTCCAGACCACGCAGGGGAATCGCCTCTCCTGTCGCGATCAGGAGGGGAGAAGGGGCTCAGAGGAAGCGGTGCCGGGACCCTCGGTGTTCCCCTCGGGGGAACCCGGCGTGTCGGGGGACTTTTGGGGGTCGCAGGAAGGCTGTCAGGGACCGTCTCGCCCTTCAGGGCGGAACAGGGGACTTCCCTTGAGACGCCGTCGCGGGCAAGGGCCTCATCTTGCCAAGCGGTGGGAACCACGTGGTTTTTCTCGAGTTGCGGCGGCATTCTCGAGTTACGACGGGGATCTCAGCCTTCCCCTTGGGTTGGCCCTGGGAAGCCCAATCTTCCCCTCGGGTTGCGAGGGAAAGCTGGGGGTGGCGCTCGAGTCACTGCAGGGCCTAAGAGACCTCACCTAAGCGTGTGTCCGGGACCTAATTTTCCTCTCCAGGGAAGGCAGGGATCTCGGGGTTGCATTCCAGGCTCCCCCGGGGAGTCAGGCCTCGTCTCGAGGGGAAGCCAAGGACTCCGCTCTCCTCTCGAGTCGCGACGCGGGTCTCTTGGAGCCCCCTGAGCGGCCTCAAGGGAGTCCAGCCTCCTCTTCCGTTTGGAGAGAGGACCCGGGATTGCTCTCCAGGCCATGCAGGAAAAGAAGGCCCTCAGCTCGCGAGGACGGGGGCGTCTCAGGGGTTTCCTCGAGCTGCGGCGCCCGTGGAGGTTTTCTCCCGAGGCACGACGAGGATCTCAGGGAGCCTCTCGTGCGGCGCCAGGGAAGTCAGGTCTCCATGCGCGTGGCGAGGGGGAGCGCGTCCTGGCTCTCGAGTCACGGGAGGGGACTAGGGCCTCGAGACGCGTTGAAGAAGGACTCTCGAGGTCTCTGTCGGGGGGCGGCGGGAAACCCTCGTGTCCCTCGCCTTCTGCCGGGGACCTTAGGGAACTTCCCAGGGTGCCTCTGAGAGGCGAGGGATCCTGTGGAGGTGGCGGGGCCCCTCGGGACTCCGCTGGGTCTGGCGCAACGGAAGAGGGCCTCACCTCGAGGGGAGGCAGGCACCTCAGGCTTCCTCTGCGTTTCGGACTCCGACCGCAGGGTCCCTGCGGAGTTGGGACAGGAGAGTCAGGCCTCGTCTTGTCTGAGGAAGGGAACCCCGCTGGCCTCTCGAGTTGCTCAGGGGGTCTCAGGCCCCTCGTCGAGCTGTGTGTGGAACCCGCGGGTCTTTGCGGACGATGCACGGGGGTGGCAGTGCCCCTTCGTGTTGTGCCTTCACCCACAGGGTTGCCTTCGAAGAGGGGTCCGGGCCTCGGGTCCTTCTCAAGAGCGGACCGGGGAATCGGGGGCGTTCGGCCTGTGGCCCCACCCACGTGGCTCGTCTCGAATTTCCTCGTGAGACCGGCCTCATCCTGAGGTGCGCCGGGAAGGCCGGGAACCCCTTCCAGACCACGCAGGGGAATCGCCTCTCCTGTCGCGATCAGGAGGGGAGAAGGGGCTCAGAGGAAGCGGTGCCGGGACCCTCGGTGTTCCCCTCGGGGGAACCCGGCGTGTCGGGGGACTTTTGGGGGTCGCAGGAAGGCTGTCAGGGACCGTCTCGCCCTTCAGGGCGGAACAGGGGACTTCCCTTGAGACGCCGTCGCGGGCAAGGGCCTCATCTTGCCAAGCGGTGGGAACCACGTGGTTTTTCTCGAGTTGCGGCGGCATTCTCGAGTTACGACGGGGATCTCAGCCTTCCCCTTGGGTTGGCCCTGGGAAGCCCAATCTTCCCCTCGGGTTGCGAGGGAAAGCTGGGGGTGGCGCTCGAGTCACTGCAGGGCCTAAGAGACCTCACCTAAGCGTGTGTCCGGGACCTAATTTTCCTCTCCAGGGAAGGCAGGGATCTCGGGGTTGCATTCCAGGCTCCCCCGGGGAGTCAGGCCTCGTCTCGAGGGGAAGCCAAGGACTCCGCTCTCCTCTCGAGTCGCGACGCGGGTCTCTTGGAGCCCCCTGAGCGGCCTCAAGGGAGTCCAGCCTCCTCTTCCGTTTGGAGAGAGGACCCGGGATTGCTCTCCAGGCCATGCAGGAAAAGAAGGCCCTCAGCTCGCGAGGACGGGGGCGTCTCAGGAGTTTCCTCGAGCTGCGGCGCCCGTGGGGGTTTTCTCCCGAGGCACGACGAGGATCTCAGGGAGCCTCTCGTGCGGCGCCAGGGAAGTCAGGTCTCCATGCGCGTGGCGAGGGGGAGCGCGTCCTGGCTCTCGAGTCACGGGAGGGGACTAGGGCCTCGAGACGCGTTGAAGAAGGACTCTCGAGGTCTCTGTCGGGGGGCGGCGGGAAACCCTCGTGTCCCTCGCCTTCTGCCGGGGACCTTAGGGAACTTCCCAGGGTGCCTCTGAGAGGCGAGGGATCCTGTGGAGGTGGCGGGGCCCCTCGGGACTCCGCTGGGTCTGGCGCAACGGAAGAGGGCCTCACCTCGAGGGGAGGCAGGCACCTCAGGCTTCCTCTGCGTTTCGGACTCCGACCGCAGGGTCCCTGCAGAGTTGGGACAGGAGAGTCAGGCCTCGTCTTGTCTGAGGAAGGGAACCCCGCTGGCCTCTCGAGTTGCTCAGGGGGTCTCAGGCCCCTCGTCGAGCTGTGTGTGGAACCCGCGGGTCTTTGCGGACGATGCACGGGGGTGGCAGTGCCCCTTCGTGTTGTGCCTTCACCCACAGGGTTGCCTTCGAAGAGGGGTCCGGGCCTCGGGTCCTTCTCAAGAGCGGACCGGGGAATCGGGGGCGTTCGGCCTGTGGCCCCACCCACGTGGCTCGTCTCGAATTTCCTCGTGAGACCGGCCTCATCCTGAGGTGCGCCGGGAAGGCCGGGAACCCCTTCCAGACCACGCAGGGGAATCGCCTCTCCTGTCGCGATCAGGAGGGGAGAAGGGGCTCAGAGGAAGCGGTGCCGGGACCCTCGGTGTTCCCCTCGGGGGAACCCGGCGTGTCGGGGGACTTTTGGGGGTCGCAGGAAGGCTGTCAGGGACCGTCTCGCCCTTCAGGGCGGAACAGGGGACTTCCCTTGAGACGCCGTCGCGGGCAAGGGCCTCATCTTGCCAAGCGGTGGGAACCACGTGGTTTTTCTCGAGTTGCGGCGGCATTCTCGAGTTACGACGGGGATCTCAGCCTTCCCCTTGGGTTGGCCCTGGGAAGCCCAATCTTCCCCTCGGGTTGCGAGGGAAAGCTGGGGGTGGCGCTCGAGTCACTGCAGGGCCTAAGAGACCTCACCTAAGCGTGTGTCCGGGACCTAATTTTCCTCTCCAGGGAAGGCAGGGATCTCGGGGTTGCATTCCAGGCTCCCCCGGGGAGTCAGGCCTCGTCTCGAGGGGAAGCCAAGGACTCCGCTCTCCTCTCGAGTCGCGACGCGGGTCTCTTGGAGCCCCCTGAGCGGCCTCAAGGGAGTCCAGCCTCCTCTTCCGTTTGGAGAGAGGACCCGGGATTGCTCTCCAGGCCATGCAGGAAAAGAAGGCCCTCAGCTCGCGAGGACGGGGGCGTCTCAGGGGTTTCCTCGAGCTGCGGCGCCCGTGGGGGTTTTCTCCCGAGGCACGACGAGGATCTCAGGGAGCCTCTCGTGCGGCGCCAGGGAAGTCAGGTCTCCATGCGCGTGGCGAGGGGGAGCGCGTCCTGGCTCTCGAGTCACGGGAGGGGACTAGGGCCTCGAGACGCGTTGAAGAAGGACTCTCGAGGTCTCTGTCGGGGGGCGGCGGGAAACCCTCGTGTCCCTCGCCTTCTGCCGGGGACCTTAGGGAACTTCCCAGGGTGCCTCTGAGAGGCGAGGGATCCTGTGGAGGTGGCGGGGCCCCTCGGGACTCCGCTGGGTCTGGCGCAACGGAAGAGGGCCTCACCTCGAGGGGAGGCAGGCACCTCAGGCTTCCTCTGCGTTTCGGACTCCGACCGCAGGGTCCCTGCAGAGTTGGGACAGGAGAGTCAGGCCTCGTCTTGTCTGAGGAAGGGAACCCCGCTGGCCTCTCGAGTTGCTCAGGGGGTCTCAGGCCCCTCGTCGAGCTGTGTGTGGAACCCGCGGGTCTTTGCGGACGATGCACGGGGGTGGCAGTGCCCCTTCGTGTTGTGCCTTCAGCCACAGGGTTGCCTTCGAAGAGGGGTCCGGGCCTCGGGTCCTTCTCAAGAGCGGACCGGGGAATCGGGGGCGTTCGGCCTGTGGCCCCACCCACGTGGCTCGTCTCGAATTTCCTCGTGAGACCGGCCTCATCCTGAGGTGCGCCGGGAAGGCCCGGAACCCCTTCCAGACCACGCAGGGGAATCGCCTCTCCTGTCGCGATCAGGAGGGGAGAAGGGGCTCAGAGGAAGCGGTGCCGGGACCCTCGGTGTTCCCCTCGGGGGAACCCGGCGTGTCGGGGGACTTTTGGGGGTCGCAGGAAGGCTGTCAGGGACCGTCTCGCCCTTCAGGGCGGAACAGGGGACTTCCCTTGAGACGCCGTCGCGGGCAAGGGCCTCATCTTGCCAAGCGGTGGGAACCACGTGGTTTTTCTCGAGTTGCGGCGGCATTCTCGAGTTACGACGGGGATCTCAGCCTTCCCCTTGGGTTGGCCCTGGGAAGCCCAATCTTCCCCTCGGGTTGCGAGGGAAAGCTGGGGGTGGCGCTCGAGTCACTGCAGGGCCTAAGAGACCTCACCTAAGCGTGTGTCCGGGACCTAATTTTCCTCTCCAGGGAAGGCAGGGATCTCGGGGTTGCATTCCAGGCTCCCCCGGGGAGTCAGGCCTCGTCTCGAGGGGAAGCCAAGGACTCCGCTCTCCTCTCGAGTCGCGACGCGGGTCTCTTGGAGCCCCCTGAGCGGCCTCAAGGGAGTCCAGCCTCCTCTTCCGTTTGGAGAGAGGACCCGGGATTGCTCTCCAGGCCATGCAGGAAAAGAAGGCCCTCAGCTCGCGAGGACGGGGGCGTCTCAGGGGTTTCCTCGAGCTGCGGCGCCCGTGGGGGTTTTCTCCCGAGGCACGACGAGGATCTCAGGGAGCCTCTCGTGCGGCGCCAGGGAAGTCAGGTCTCCATGCGCGTGGCGAGGGGGAGCGCGTCCTGGCTCTCGAGTCACGGGAGGGGACTAGGGCCTCGAGACGCGTTGAAGAAGGACTCTCGAGGTCTCTGTCGGGGGGCGGCGGGAAACCCTCGTGTCCCTCGCCTTCTGCCGGGGACCTTAGGGAACTTCCCAGGGTGCCTCTGAGAGGCGAGGGATCCTGTGGAGGTGGCGGGGCCCCTCGGGACTCCGCTGGGTCTGGCGCAACGGAAGAGGGCCTCACCTCGAGGGGAGGCAGGCACCTCAGGCTTCCTCTGCGTTTCGGACTCCGACCGCAGGGTCCCTGCAGAGTTGGGACAGGAGAGTCAGGCCTCGTCTTGTCTGAGGAAGGGAACCCCGCTGGCCTCTCGAGTTGCTCAGGGGGTCTCAGGCCCCTCGTCGAGCTGTGTGTGGAACCCGCGGGTCTTTGCGGACGATGCACGGGGGTGGCAGTGCCCCTTCGTGTTGTGCCTTCACCCACAGGGTTGCCTTCGAAGAGGGGTCCGGGCCTCGGGTCCTTCTCAAGAGCGGACCGGGGAATCGGGGGCGTTCGGCCTGTGGCCCCACCCACGTGGCTCGTCTCGAATTTCCTCGTGAGACCGGCCTCATCCTGAGGTGCGCCGGGAAGGCCGGGAACCCCTTCCAGACCACGCAGGGGAATCGCCTCTCCTGTCGCGATCAGGAGGGGAGAAGGGGCTCAGAGGAAGCGGTGCCGGGACCCTCGGTGTTCCCCTCGGGGGAACCCGGCGTGTCGGGGGACTTTTGGGGGTCGCAGGAAGGCTGTCAGGGACCGTCTCGCCCTTCAGGGCGGAACAGGGGACTTCCCTTGAGACGCCGTCGCGGGCAAGGGCCTCATCTTGCCAAGCGGTGGGAACCACGTGGTTTTTCTCGAGTTGCGGCGGCATTCTCGAGTTACGACGGGGATCTCAGCCTTCCCCTTGGGTTGGCCCTGGGAAGCCCAATCTTCCCCTCGGGTTGCGAGGGAAAGCTGGGGGTGGCGCTCGAGTCACTGCAGGGCCTAAGAGACCTCACCTAAGCGTGTGTCCGGGACCTAATTTTCCTCTCCAGGGAAGGCAGGGATCTCGGGGTTGCATTCCAGGCTCCCCCGGGGAGTCAGGCCTCGTCTCGAGGGGAAGCCAAGGACTCCGCTCTCCTCTCGAGTCGCGACGCGGGTCTCTTGGAGCCCCCTGAGCGGCCTCAAGGGAGTCCAGCCTCCTCTTCCGTTTGGAGAGAGGACCCGGGATTGCTCTCCAGGCCATGCAGGAAAAGAAGGCCCTCAGCTCGCGAGGACGGGGGCGTCTCAGGGGTTTCCTCGAGCTGCGGCGCCCGTGGGGGTTTTCTCCCGAGGCACGACGAGGATCTCAGGGAGCCTCTCGTGCGGCGCCAGGGAAGTCAGGTCTCCATGCGCGTGGCGAGGGGGAGCGCGTCCTGGCTCTCGAGTCACGGGAGGGGACTAGGGCCTCGAGACGCGTTGAAGAAGGACTATCGAGGTCTCTGTCGGGGGGCGGCGGGAAACCCTCGTGTCCCTCGCCTTCTGCCGGGGACCTTAGGGAACTTCCCAGGGTGCCTCTGAGAGGCGAGGGATCCTGTGGAGGTGGCGGGGCCCCTCGGGACTCCGCTGGGTCTGGCGCAACGGAAGAGGGCCTCACCTCGAGGGGAGGCAGGCACCTCAGGCTTCCTCTGCGTTTCGGACTCCGACCGCAGGGTCCCTGCAGAGTTGGGACAGGAGAGTCAGGCCTCGTCTTGTCTGAGGAAGGGAACCCCGCTGGCCTCTCGAGTTGCTCAGGGGGTCTCAGGCCCCTCGTCGAGCTGTGTGTGGAACCCGCGGGTCTTTGCGGACGATGCACGGGGGTGGCAGTGCCCCTTCGTGTTGTGCCTTCACCCACAGGGTTGCCTTCGAAGAGGGGTCCGGGCCTCGGGTCCTTCTCAAGAGCGGACCGGGGAATCGGGGGCGTTCGGCCTGTGGCCCCACCCACGTGGCTCGTCTCGAATTTCCTCGTGAGACCGGCCTCATCCTGAGGTGCGCCGGGAAGGCCGGGAACCCCTTCCAGACCACGCAGGGGAATCGCCTCTCCTGTCGCGATCAGGAGGGGAGAAGGGGCTCAGAGGAAGCGGTGCCGGGACCCTCGGTGTTCCCCTCGGGGGAACCCGGCGTGTCGGGGGACTTTTGGGGGTCGCAGGAAGGCTGTCAGGGACCGTCTCGCCCTTCAGGGCGGAACAGGGGACTTCCCTTGAGACGCCGTCGCGGGCAAGGGCCTCATCTTGCCAAGCGGTGGGAACCACGTGGTTTTTCTCGAGTTGCGGCGGCATTCTCGAGTTACGACGGGGATCTCAGCCTTCCCCTTGGGTTGGCCCTGGGAAGCCCAATCTTCCCCTCGGGTTGCGAGGGAAAGCTGGGGGTGGCGCTCGAGTCACTGCAGGGCCTAAGAGACCTCACCTAAGCGTGTGTCCGGGACCTAATTTTCCTCTCCAGGGAAGGCAGGGATCTCGGGGTTGCATTCCAGGCTCCCCCGGGGAGTCAGGCCTCGTCTCGAGGGGAAGCCAAGGACTCCGCTCTCCTCTCGAGTCGCGACGCGGGTCTCTTGGAGCCCCCTGAGCGGCCTCAAGGGAGTCCAGCCTCCTCTTCCGTTTGGAGAGAGGACCCGGGATTGCTCTCCAGGCCATGCAGGAAAAGAAGGCCCTCAGCTCGCGAGGACGGGGGCGTCTCAGGGGTTTCCTCGAGCTGCGGCGCCCGTGGGGGTTTTCTCCCGAGGCACGACGAGGATCTCAGGGAGCCTCTCGTGCGGCGCCAGGGAAGTCAGGTCTCCATGCGCGTGGCGAGGGGGAGCGCGTCCTGGCTCTCGAGTCACGGGAGGGGACTAGGGCCTCGAGACGCGTTGAAGAAGGACTCTCGAGGTCTCTGTCGGGGGGCGGCGGGAAACCCTCGTGTCCCTCGCCTTCTGCCGGGGACCTTAGGGAACTTCCCAGGGTGCCTCTGAGAGGCGAGGGATCCTGTGGAGGTGGCGGGGCCCCTCGGGACTCCGCTGGGTCTGGCGCAACGGAAGAGGGCCTCACCTCGAGGGGAGGCAGGCACCTCAGGCTTCCTCTGCGTTTCGGACTCCGACCGCAGGGTCCCTGCAGAGTTGGGACAGGAGAGTCAGGCCTCGTCTTGTCTGAGGAAGGGAACCCCGCTGGCCTCTCGAGTTGCTCAGGGGGTCTCAGGCCCCTCGTCGAGCTGTGTGTGGAACCCGCGGGTCTTTGCGGACGATGCACGGGGGTGGCAGTGCCCCTTCGTGTTGTGCCTTCACCCACAGGGTTGCCTTCGAAGAGGGGTCCGGGCCTCGGGTCCTTCTCAAGAGCGGACCGGGGAATCGGGGGCGTTCGGCCTGTGGCCCCACCCACGTGGCTCGTCTCGAATTTCCTCGTGAGACCGGCCTCATCCTGAGGTGCGCCGGGAAGGCCGGGAACCCCTTCCAGACCACGCAGGGGAATCGCCTCTCCTGTCGCGATCAGGAGGGGAGAAGGGGCTCAGAGGAAGCGGTGCCGGGACCCTCGGTGTTCCCCTCGGGGGAACCCGGCGTGTCGGGGGACTTTTGGGGGTCGCAGGAAGGCTGTCAGGGACCGTCTCGCCCTTCAGGGCGGAACAGGGGACTTCCCTTGAGACGCCGTCGCGGGCAAGGGCCTCATCTTGCCAAGCGGTGGGAACCACGTGGTTTTTCTCGAGTTGCGGCGGCATTCTCGAGTTACGACGGGGATCTCAGCCTTCCCCTTGGGTTGGCCCTGGGAAGCCCAATCTTCCCCTCGGGTTGCGAGGGAAAGCTGGGGGTGGCGCTCGAGTCACTGCAGGGCCTAAGAGACCTCACCTAAGCGTGTGTCCGGGACCTAATTTTCCTCTCCAGGGAAGGCAGGGATCTCGGGGTTGCATTCCAGGCTCCCCCGGGGAGTCAGGCCTCGTCTCGAGGGGAAGCCAAGGACTCCGCTCTCCTCTCGAGTCGCGACGCGGGTCTCTTGGAGCCCCCTGAGCGGCCTCAAGGGAGTCCAGCCTCCTCTTCCGTTTGGAGAGAGGACCCGGGATTGCTCTCCAGGCCATGCAGGAAAAGAAGGCCCTCAGCTCGCGAGGACGGGGGCGTCTCAGGGGTTTCCTCGAGCTGCGGCGCCCGTGGGGGTTTTCTCCCGAGGCACGACGAGGATCTCAGGGAGCCTCTCGTGCGGCGCCAGGGAAGTCAGGTCTCCATGCGCGTGGCGAGGGGGAGCGCGTCCTGGCTCTCGAGTCACGGGAGGGGACTAGGGCCTCGAGACGCGTTGAAGAAGGACTCTCGAGGTCTCTGTCGGGGGGCGGCGGGAAACCCTCGTGTCCCTCGCCTTCTGCCGGGGACCTTAGGGAACTTCCCAGGGTGCCTCTGAGAGGCGAGGGATCCTGTGGAGGTGGCGGGGCCCCTCGGGACTCCGCTGGGTCTGGCGCAACGGAAGAGGGCCTCACCTCGAGGGGAGGCAGGCACCTCAGGCTTCCTCTGCGTTTCGGACTCCGACCGCAGGGTCCCTGCAGAGTTGGGACAGGAGAGTCAGGCCTCGTCTTGTCTGAGGAAGGGAACCCCGCTGGCCTCTCGAGTTGCTCAGGGGGTCTCAGGCCCCTCGTCGAGCTGTGTGTGGAACCCGCGGGTCTTTGCGGACGATGCACGGGGGTGGCAGTGCCCCTTCGTGTTGTGCCTTCACCCACAGGGTTGCCTTCGAAGAGGGGTCCGGGCCTCGGGTCCTTCTCAAGAGCGGACCGGGGAATCGGGGGCGTTCGGCCTGTGGCCCCACCCACGTGGCTCGTCTCGAATTTCCTCGTGAGACCGGCCTCATCCTGAGGTGCGCCGGGAAGGCCGGGAACCCCTTCCAGACCACGCAGGGGAATCGCCTCTCCTGTCGCGATCAGGAGGGGAGAAGGGGCTCAGAGGAAGCGGTGCCGGGACCCTCGGTGTTCCCCTCGGGGGAACCCGGCGTGTCGGGGGACTTTTGGGGGTCGCAGGAAGGCTGTCAGGGACCGTCTCGCCCTTCAGGGCGGAACAGGGGACTTCCCTTGAGACGCCGTCGCGGGCAAGGGCCTCATCTTGCCAAGCGGTGGGAACCACGTGGTTTTTCTCGAGTTGCGGCGGCATTCTCGAGTTACGACGGGGATCTCAGCCTTCCCCTTGGGTTGGCCCTGGGAAGCCCAATCTTCCCCTCGGGTTGCGAGGGAAAGCTGGGGGTGGCGCTCGAGTCACTGCAGGGCCGAAGAGACCTCACCTAAGCGTGTGTCCGGGACCTAATTTTCCTCTCCAGGGAAGGCAGGGATCTCGGGGTTGCATTCCAGGCTCCCCCGGGGAGTCAGGCCTCGTCTCGAGGGGAAGCCAAGGACTCCGCTCTCCTCTCGAGTCGCGACGCGGGTCTCTTGGAGCCCCCTGAGCGGCCTCAAGGGAGTCCAGCCTCCTCTTCCGTTTGGAGAGAGGACCCGGGATTGCTCTCCAGGCCATGCAGGAAAAGAAGGCCCTCAGCTCGCGAGGACGGGGGCGTCTCAGGGGTTTCCTCGAGCTGCGGCGCCCGTGGGGGTTTTCTCCCGAGGCACGACGAGGATCTCAGGGAGCCTCTCGTGCGGCGCCAGGGAAGTCAGGTCTCCATGCGCGTGGCGAGGGGGAGCGCGTCCTGGCTCTCGAGTCACGGGAGGGGACTAGGGCCTCGAGACGCGTTGAAGAAGGACTCTCGAGGTCTCTGTCGGGGGGCGGCGGGAAACCCTCGTGTCCCTCGCCTTCTGCCGGGGACCTTAGGGAACTTCCCAGGGTGCCTCTGAGAGGCGAGGGATCCTGTGGAGGTGGCGGGGCCCCTCGGGACTCCGCTGGGTCTGGCGCAACGGAAGAGGGCCTCACCTCGAGGGGAGGCAGGCACCTCAGGCTTCCTCTGCGTTTCGGACTCCGACCGCAGGGTCCCTGCGGAGTTGGGACAGGAGAGTCAGGCCTCGTCTTGTCTGAGGAAGGGAACCCCGCTGGCCTCTCGAGTTGCTCAGGGGGTCTCAGGCCCCTCGTCGAGCTGTGTGTGGAACCCGCGGGTCTTTGCGGACGATGCACGGGGGTGGCAGTGCCCCTTCGTGTTGTGCCTTCACCCACAGGGTTGCCTTCGAAGAGGGGTCCGGGCCTCGGGTCCTTCTCAAGAGCGGACCGGGGAATCGGGGGCGTTCGGCCTGTGGCCCCACCCACGTGGCTCGTCTCGAATTTCCTCGTGAGACCGGCCTCATCCTGAGGTGCGCCGGAAAGGCCCGGAACCCCTTCCAGACCACGCAGGGGAATCGCCTCTCCTGTCGCGATCAGGAGGGGAGAAGGGGCTCAGAGGAAGCGGTGCCGGGACCCTCGGTGTTCCCCTCGGGGGAACCCGGCGTGTCGGGGGACTTTTGGGGGTCGCAGGAAGGCTGTCAGGGACCGTCTCGCCCTTCAGGGCGGAACAGGGGACTTCCCTTGAGACGCCGTCGCGGGCAAGGGCCTCATCTTGCCAAGCGGTGGGAACCACGTGGTTTTTCTCGAGTTGCGGCGGCATTCTCGAGTTACGACGGGGATCTCAGCCTTCCCCTTGGGTTGGCCCTGGGAAGCCCAATCTTCCCCTCGGGTTGCGAGGGAAAGCTGGGGGTGGCGCTCGAGTCACTGCAGGGCCTAAGAGACCTCACCTAAGCGTGTGTCCGGGACCTAATTTTCCTCTCCAGGGAAGGCAGGGATCTCGGGGTTGCATTCCAGGCTCCCCCGGGGAGTCAGGCCTCGTCTCGAGGGGAAGCCAAGGACTCCGCTCTCCTCTCGAGTCGCGACGCGGGTCTCTTGGAGCCCCCTGAGCGGCCTCAAGGGAGTCCAGCCTCCTCTTCCGTTTGGAGAGAGGACCCGGGATTGCTCTCCAGGCCATGCAGGAAAAGAAGGCCCTCAGCTCGCGAGGACGGGGGCGTCTCAGGGGTTTCCTCGAGCTGCGGCGCCCGTGGGGGTTTTCTCCCGAGGCACGACGAGGATCTCAGGGAGCCTCTCGTGCGGCGCCAGGGAAGTCAGGTCTCCATGCGCGTGGCGAGGGGGAGCGCGTCCTGGCTCTCGAGTCACGGGAGGGGACTAGGGCCTCGAGACGCGTTGAAGAAGGACTCTCGAGGTCTCTGTCGGGGGGCGGCGGGAAACCCTCGTGTCCCTCGCCTTCTGCCGGGGACCTTAGGGAACTTCCCAGGGTGCCTCTGAGAGGCGAGGGATCCTGTGGAGGTGGCGGGGCCCCTCGGGACTCCGCTGGGTCTGGCGCAACGGAAGAGGGCCTCACCTCGAGGGGAGGCAGGCACCTCAGGCTTCCTCTGCGTTTCGGACTCCGACCGCAGGGTCCCTGCGGAGTTGGGACAGGAGAGTCAGGCCTCGTCTTGTCTGAGGAAGGGAACCCCGCTGGCCTCTCGAGTTGCTCAGGGGGTCTCAGGCCCCTCGTCGAGCTGTGTGTGGAACCCGCGGGTCTTTGCGGACGATGCACGGGGGTGGCAGTGCCCCTTCGTGTTGTGCCTTCAGCCACAGGGTTGCCTTCGAAGAGGGGTCCGGGCCTCGGGTCCTTCTCAAGAGCGGACCGGGGAATCGGGGGCGTTCGGCCTGTGGCCCCACCCACGTGGCTCGTCTCGAATTTCCTCGTGAGACCGGCCTCATCCTGAGGTGCGCCGGGAAGGCCGGGAACCCCTTCCAGACCACGCAGGGGAATCGCCTCTCCTGTCGCGATCAGGAGGGGAGAAGGGGCTCAGAGGAAGCGGTGCCGGGACCCTCGGTGTTCCCCTCGGGGGAACCCGGCGTGTCGGGGGACTTTTGGGGGTCGCAGGAAGGCTGTCAGGGACCGTCTCGCCCTTCAGGGCGGAACAGGGGACTTCCCTTGAGACGCCGTCGCGGGCAAGGGCCTCATCTTGCCAAGCGGTGGGAACCACGTGGTTTTTCTCGAGTTGCGGCGGCATTCTCGAGTTACGACGGGGATCTCAGCCTTCCCCTTGGGTTGGCCCTGGGAAGCCCAATCTTCCCCTCGGGTTGCGAGGGAAAGCTGGGGGTGGCGCTCGAGTCACTGCAGGGCCTAAGAGACCTCACCTAAGCGTGTGTCCGGGACCTAATTTTCCTCTCCAGGGAAGGCAGGGATCTCGGGGTTGCATTCCAGGCTCCCCCGGGGAGTCAGGCCTCGTCTCGAGGGGAAGCCAAGGACTCCGCTCTCCTCTCGAGTCGCGACGCGGGTCTCTTGGAGCCCCCTGAGCGGCCTCAAGGGAGTCCAGCCTCCTCTTCCGTTTGGAGAGAGGACCCGGGATTGCTCTCCAGGCCATGCAGGAAAAGAAGGCCCTCAGCTCGCGAGGACGGGGGCGTCTCAGGGGTTTCCTCGAGCTGCGGCGCCCGTGGGGGTTTTCTCCCGAGGCACGACGAGGATCTCAGGGAGCCTCTCGTGCGGCGCCAGGGAAGTCAGGTCTCCATGCGCGTGGCGAGGGGGAGCGCGTCCTGGCTCTCGAGTCACGGGAGGGGACTAGGGCCTCGAGACGCGTTGAAGAAGGACTCTCGAGGTCTCTGTCGGGGGGCGGCGGGAAACCCTCGTGTCCCTCGCCTTCTGCCGGGGACCTTAGGGAACTTCCCAGGGTGCCTCTGAGAGGCGAGGGATCCTGTGGAGGTGGCGGGGCCCCTCGGGACTCCGCTGGGTCTGGCGCAACGGAAGAGGGCCTCACCTCGAGGGGAGGCAGGCACCTCAGGCTTCCTCTGCGTTTCGGACTCCGACCGCAGGGTCCCTGCAGAGTTGGGACAGGAGAGTCAGGCCTCGTCTTGTCTGAGGAAGGGAACCCCGCTGGCCTCTCGAGTTGCTCAGGGGGTCTCAGGCCCCTCGTCGAGCTGTGTGTGGAACCCGCGGGTCTTTGCGGACGATGCACGGGGGTGGCAGTGCCCCTTCGTGTGGTGCCTTCAGCCACAGGGTTGCCTTCGAAGAGGGGTCCGGGCCTCGGGTCCTTCTCAAGAGCGGACCGGGGAATCGGGGGCGTTCGGCCTGTGGCCCCACCCACGTGGCTCGTCTCGAATTTCCTCGTGAGACCGGCCTCATCCTGAGGTGCGCCGGGAAGGCCGGGAACCCCTTCCAGACCACGCAGGGGAATCGCCTCTCCTGTCGCGATCAGGAGGGGAGAAGGGGCTCAGAGGAAGCGGTGCCGGGACCCTCGGTGTTCCCCTCGGGGGAACCCGGCGTGTCGGGGGACTTTTGGGGGTCGCAGGAAGGCTGTCAGGGACCGTCTCGCCCTTCAGGGCGGAACAGGGGACTTCCCTTGAGACGCCGTCGCGGGCAAGGGCCTCATCTTGCCAAGCGGTGGGAACCACGTGGTTTTTCTCGAGTTGCGGCGGCATTCTCGAGTTACGACGGGGATCTCAGCCTTCCCCTTGGGTTGGCCCTGGGAAGCCCAATCTTCCCCTCGGGTTGCGAGGGAAAGCTGGGGGTGGCGCTCGAGTCACTGCAGGGCCTAAGAGACCTCACCTAAGCGTGTGTCCGGGACCTAATTTTCCTCTCCAGGGAAGGCAGGGATCTCGGGGTTGCATTCCAGGCTCCCCCGGGGAGTCAGGCCTCGTCTCGAGGGGAAGCCAAGGACTCCGCTCTCCTCTCGAGTCGCGACGCGGGTCTCTTGGAGCCCCCTGAGCGGCCTCAAGGGAGTCCAGCCTCCTCTTCCGTTTGGAGAGAGGACCCGGGATTGCTCTCCAGGCCATGCAGGAAAAGAAGGCCCTCAGCTCGCGAGGACGGGGGCGTCTCAGGGGTTTCCTCGAGCTGCGGCGCCCGTGGGGGTTTTCTCCCGAGGCACGACGAGGATCTCAGGGAGCCTCTCGTGCGGCGCCAGGGAAGTCAGGTCTCCATGCGCGTGGCGAGGGGGAGCGCGTCCTGGCTCTCGAGTCACGGGAGGGGACTAGGGCCTCGAGACGCGTTGAAGAAGGACTCTCGAGGTCTCTGTCGGGGGGCGGCGGGAAACCCTCGTGTCCCTCGCCTTCTGCCGGGGACCTTAGGGAACTTCCCAGGGTGCCTCTGAGAGGCGAGGGATCCTGTGGAGGTGGCGGGGCCCCTCGGGACTCCGCTGGGTCTGGCGCAACGGAAGAGGGCCTCACCTCGAGGGGAGGCAGGCACCTCAGGCTTCCTCTGTGTTTCGGACTCCGACCGCAGGGTCCCTGCAGAGTTGGGACAGGAGAGTCAGGCCTCGTCTTGTCTGAGGAAGGGAACCCCGCTGGCCTCTCGAGTTGCTCAGGGGGTCTCAGGCCCCTCGTCGAGCTGTGTGTGGAACCCGCGGGTCTTTGCGGACGATGCACGGGGGTGGCAGTGCCCCTTCGTGTTGTGCCTTCACCCACAGGGTTGCCTTCGAAGAGGGGTCCGGGCCTCGGGTCCTTCTCAAGAGCGGACCGGGGAATCGGGGGCGTTCGGCCTGTGGCCCCACCCACGTGGCTCGTCTCGAATTTCCTCGTGAGACCGGCCTCATCCTGAGGTGCGCCGGAAAGGCCCGGAACCCCTTCCAGACCACGCAGGGGAATCGCCTCTCCTGTCGCGATCAGGAGGGGAGAAGGGGCTCAGAGGAAGCGGTGCCGGGACCCTCGGTGTTCCCCTCGGGGGAACCCGGCGTGTCGGGGGACTTTTGGGGGTCGCAGGAAGGCTGTCAGGGACCGTCTCGCCCTTCAGGGCGGAACAGGGGACTTCCCTTGAGACGCCGTCGCGGGCAAGGGCCTCATCTTGCCAAGCGGTGGGAACCACGTGGTTTTTCTCGAGTTGCGGCGGCATTCTCGAGTTACGACGGGGATCTCAGCCTTCCCCTTGGGTTGGCCCTGGGAAGCCCAATCTTCCCCTCGGGTTGCGAGGGAAAGCTGGGGGTGGCGCTCGAGTCACTGCAGGGCCTAAGAGACCTCACCTAAGCGTGTGTCCGGGACCTAATTTTCCTCTCCAGGGAAGGCAGGGATCTCGGGGTTGCATTCCAGGCTCCCCCGGGGAGTCAGGCCTCGTCTCGAGGGGAAGCCAAGGACTCCGCTCTCCTCTCGAGTCGCGACGCGGGTCTCTTGGAGCCCCCTGAGCGGCCTCAAGGGAGTCCAGCCTCCTCTTCCGTTTGGAGAGAGGACCCGGGATTGCTCTCCAGGCCATGCAGGAAAAGAAGGCCCTCAGCTCGCGAGGACGGGGGCGTCTCAGGGGTTTCCTCGAGCTGCGGCGCCCGTGGGGGTTTTCTCCCGAGGCACGACGAGGATCTCAGGGAGCCTCTCGTGCGGCGCCAGGGAAGTCAGGTCTCCATGCGCGTGGCGAGGGGGAGCGCGTCCTGGCTCTCGAGTCACGGGAGGGGACTAGGGCCTCGAGACGCGTTGAAGAAGGACTCTCGAGGTCTCTGTCGGGGGGCGGCGGGAAACCCTCGTGTCCCTCGCCTTCTGCCGGGGACCTTAGGGAACTTCCCAGGGTGCCTCTGAGAGGCGAGGGATCCTGTGGAGGTGGCGGGGCCCCTCGGGACTCCGCTGGGTCTGGCGCAACGGAAGAGGGCCTCACCTCGAGGGGAGGCAGGCACCTCAGGCTTCCTCTGCGTTTCGGACTCCGACCGCAGGGTCCCTGCGGAGTTGGGACAGGAGAGTCAGGCCTCGTCTTGTCTGAGGAAGGGAACCCCGCTGGCCTCTCGAGTTGCTCAGGGGGTCTCAGGCCCCTCGTCGAGCTGTGTGTGGAACCCGCGGGTCTTTGCGGACGATGCACGGGGGTGGCAGTGCCCCTTCGTGTTGTGCCTTCAGCCACAGGGTTGCCTTCGAAGAGGGGTCCGGGCCTCGGGTCCTTCTCAAGAGCGGACCGGGGAATCGGGGGCGTTCGGCCTGTGGCCCCACCCACGTGGCTCGTCTCGAATTTCCTCGTGAGACCGGCCTCATCCTGAGGTGCGCCGGGAAGGCCGGGAACCCCTTCCAGACCACGCAGGGGAATCGCCTCTCCTGTCGCGATCAGGAGGGGAGAAGGGGCTCAGAGGAAGCGGTGCCGGGACCCTCGGTGTTCCCCTCGGGGGAACCCGGCGTGTCGGGGGACTTTTGGGGGTCGCAGGAAGGCTGTCAGGGACCGTCTCGCCCTTCAGGGCGGAACAGGGGACTTCCCTTGAGACGCCGTCGCGGGCAAGGGCCTCATCTTGCCAAGCGGTGGGAACCACGTGGTTTTTCTCGAGTTGCGGCGGCATTCTCGAGTTACGACGGGGATCTCAGCCTTCCCCTTGGGTTGGCCCTGGGAAGCCCAATCTTCCCCTCGGGTTGCGAGGGAAAGCTGGGGGTGGCGCTCGAGTCACTGCAGGGCCTAAGAGACCTCACCTAAGCGTGTGTCCGGGACCTAATTTTCCTCTCCAGGGAAGGCAGGGATCTCGGGGTTGCATTCCAGGCTCCCCCGGGGAGTCAGGCCTCGTCTCGAGGGGAAGCCAAGGACTCCGCTCTCCTCTCGAGTCGCGACGCGGGTCTCTTGGAGCCCCCTGAGCGGCCTCAAGGGAGTCCAGCCTCCTCTTCCGTTTGGAGAGAGGACCCGGGATTGCTCTCCAGGCCATGCAGGAAAAGAAGGCCCTCAGCTCGCGAGGACGGGGGCGTCTCAGGGGTTTCCTCGAGCTGCGGCGCCCGTGGGGGTTTTCTCCCGAGGCACGACGAGGATCTCAGGGAGCCTCTCGTGCGGCGCCAGGGAAGTCAGGTCTCCATGCGCGTGGCGAGGGGGAGCGCGTCCTGGCTCTCGAGTCACGGGAGGGGACTAGGGCCTCGAGACGCGTTGAAGAAGGACTCTCGAGGTCTCTGTCGGGGGGCGGCGGGAAACCCTCGTGTCCCTCGCCTTCTGCCGGGGACCTTAGGGAACTTCCCAGGGTGCCTCTGAGAGGCGAGGGATCCTGTGGAGGTGGCGGGGCCCCTCGGGACTCCGCTGGGTCTGGCGCAACGGAAGAGGGCCTCACCTCGAGGGGAGGCAGGCACCTCAGGCTTCCTCTGCGTTTCGGACTCCGACCGCAGGGTCCCTGCAGAGTTGGGACAGGAGAGTCAGGCCTCGTCTTGTCTGAGGAAGGGAACCCCGCTGGCCTCTCGAGTTGCTCAGGGGGTCTCAGGCCCCTCGTCGAGCTGTGTGTGGAACCCGCGGGTCTTTGCGGACGATGCACGGGGGTGGCAGTGCCCCTTCGTGTGGTGCCTTCAGCCACAGGGTTGCCTTCGAAGAGGGGTCCGGGCCTCGGGTCCTTCTCAAGAGCGGACCGGGGAATCGGGGGCGTTCGGCCTGTGGCCCCACCCACGTGGCTCGTCTCGAATTTCCTCGTGAGACCGGCCTCATCCTGAGGTGCGCCGGGAAGGCCGGGAACCCCTTCCAGACCACGCAGGGGAATCGCCTCTCCTGTCGCGATCAGGAGGGGAGAAGGGGCTCAGAGGAAGCGGTGCCGGGACCCTCGGTGTTCCCCTCGGGGGAACCCGGCGTGTCGGGGGACTTTTGGGGGTCGCAGGAAGGCTGTCAGGGACCGTCTCGCCCTTCAGGGCGGAACAGGGGACTTCCCTTGAGACGCCGTCGCGGGCAAGGGCCTCATCTTGCCAAGCGGTGGGAACCACGTGGTTTTTCTCGAGTTGCGGCGGCATTCTCGAGTTACGACGGGGATCTCAGCCTTCCCCTTGGGTTGGCCCTGGGAAGCCCAATCTTCCCCTCGGGTTGCGAGGGAAAGCTGGGGGTGGCGCTCGAGTCACTGCAGGGCCTAAGAGACCTCACCTAAGCGTGTGTCCGGGACCTAATTTTCCTCTCCAGGGAAGGCAGGGATCTCGGGGTTGCATTCCAGGCTCCCCCGGGGAGTCAGGCCTCGTCTCGAGGGGAAGCCAAGGACTCCGCTCTCCTCTCGAGTCGCGACGCGGGTCTCTTGGAGCCCCCTGAGCGGCCTCAAGGGAGTCCAGCCTCCTCTTCCGTTTGGAGAGAGGACCCGGGATTGCTCTCCAGGCCATGCAGGAAAAGAAGGCCCTCAGCTCGCGAGGACGGGGGCGTCTCAGGGGTTTCCTCGAGCTGCGGCGCCCGTGGGGGTTTTCTCCCGAGGCACGACGAGGATCTCAGGGAGCCTCTCGTGCGGCGCCAGGGAAGTCAGGTCTCCATGCGCGTGGCGAGGGGGAGCGCGTCCTGGCTCTCGAGTCACGGGAGGGGACTAGGGCCTCGAGACGCGTTGAAGAAGGACTCTCGAGGTCTCTGTCGGGGGGCGGCGGGAAACCCTCGTGTCCCTCGCCTTCTGCCGGGGACCTTAGGGAACTTCCCAGGGTGCCTCTGAGAGGCGAGGGATCCTGTGGAGGTGGCGGGGCCCCTCGGGACTCCGCTGGGTCTGGCGCAACGGAAGAGGGCCTCACCTCGAGGGGAGGCAGGCACCTCAGGCTTCCTCTGTGTTTCGGACTCCGACCGCAGGGTCCCTGCAGAGTTGGGACAGGAGAGTCAGGCCTCGTCTTGTCTGAGGAAGGGAACCCCGCTGGCCTCTCGAGTTGCTCAGGGGGTCTCAGGCCCCTCGTCGAGCTGTGTGTGGAACCCGCGGGTCTTTGCGGACGATGCACGGGGGTGGCAGTGCCCCTTCGTGTTGTGCCTTCACCCACAGGGTTGCCTTCGAAGAGGGGTCCGGGCCTCGGGTCCTTCTCAAGAGCGGACCGGGGAATCGGGGGCGTTCGGCCTGTGGCCCCACCCACGTGGCTCGTCTCGAATTTCCTCGTGAGACCGGCCTCATCCTGAGGTGCGCCGGGAAGGCCGGGAACCCCTTCCAGACCACGCAGGGGAATCGCCTCTCCTGTCGCGATCAGGAGGGGAGAAGGGGCTCAGAGGAAGCGGTGCCGGGACCCTCGGTGTTCCCCTCGGGGGAACCCGGCGTGTCGGGGGACTTTTGGGGGTCGCAGGAAGGCTGTCAGGGACCGTCTCGCCCTTCAGGGCGGAACAGGGGACTTCCCTTGAGACGCCGTCGCGGGCAAGGGCCTCATCTTGCCAAGCGGTGGGAACCACGTGGTTTTTCTCGAGTTGCGGCGGCATTCTCGAGTTACGACGGGGATCTCAGCCTTCCCCTTGGGTTGGCCCTGGGAAGCCCAATCTTCCCCTCGGGTTGCGAGGGAAAGCTGGGGGTGGCGCTCGAGTCACTGCAGGGCCTAAGAGACCTCACCTAAGCGTGTGTCCGGGACCTAATTTTCCTCTCCAGGGAAGGCAGGGATCTCGGGGTTGCATTCCAGGCTCCCCCGGGGAGTCAGGCCTCGTCTCGAGGGGAAGCCAAGGACTCCGCTCTCCTCTCGAGTCGCGACGCGGGTCTCTTGGAGCCCCCTGAGCGGCCTCAAGGGAGTCCAGCCTCCTCTTCCGTTTGGAGAGAGGACCCGGGATTGCTCTCCAGGCCATGCAGGAAAAGAAGGCCCTCAGCTCGCGAGGACGGGGGCGCCTCAGGGGTTTCCTCGAGCTGCGGCGCCCGTGGGGGTTTTCTCCCGAGGCACGACGAGGATCTCAGGGAGCCTCTCGTGCGGCGCCAGGGAAGTCAGGTCTCCATGCGCGTGGCGAGGGGGAGCGCGTCCTGGCTCTCGAGTCACGGGAGGGGACTAGGGCCTCGAGACGCGTTGAAGAAGGACTCTCGAGGTCTCTGTCGGGGGGCGGCGGGAAACCCTCGTGTCCCTCGCCTTCTGCCGGGGACCTTAGGGAACTTCCCAGGGTGCCTCTGAGAGGCGAGGGATCCTGTGGAGGTGGCGGGGCCCCTCGGGACTCCGCTGGGTCTGGCGCAACGGAAGAGGGCCTCACCTCGAGGGGAGGCAGGCACCTCAGGCTTCCTCTGCGTTTCGGACTCCGACCGCAGGGTCCCTGCAGAGTTGGGACAGGAGAGTCAGGCCTCGTCTTGTCTGAGGAAGGGAACCCCGCTGGCCTCTCGAGTTGCTCAGGGGGTCTCAGGCCCCTCGTCGAGCTGTGTGTGGAACCCGCGGGTCTTTGCGGACGATGCACGGGGGTGGCAGTGCCCCTTCGTGTTGTGCCTTCACCCACAGGGTTGCCTTCGAAGAGGGGTCCGGGCCTCGGGTCCTTCTCAAGAGCGGACCGGGGAATCGGGGGCGTTCGGCCTGTGGCCCCACCCACGTGGCTCGTCTCGAATTTCCTCGTGAGACCGGCCTCATCCTGAGGTGCGCCGGGAAGGCCGGGAACCCCTTCCAGACCACGCAGGGGAATCGCCTCTCCTGTCGCGATCAGGAGGGGAGAAGGGGCTCAGAGGAAGCGGTGCCGGGACCCTCGGTGTTCCCCTCGGGGGAACCCGGCGTGTCGGGGGACTTTTGGGGGTCGCAGGAAGGCTGTCAGGGACCGTCTCGCCCTTCAGGGCGGAACAGGGGACTTCCCTTGAGACGCCGTCGCGGGCAAGGGCCTCATCTTGCCAAGCGGTGGGAACCACGTGGTTTTTCTCGAGTTGCGGCGGCATTCTCGAGTTACGACGGGGATCTCAGCCTTCCCCTTGGGTTGGCCCTGGGAAGCCCAATCTTCCCCTCGGGTTGCGAGGGAAAGCTGGGGGTGGCGCTCGAGTCACTGCAGGGCCGAAGAGACCTCACCTAAGCGTGTGTCCGGGACCTAATTTTCCTCTCCAGGGAAGGCAGGGATCTCGGGGTTGCATTCCAGGCTCCCCCGGGGAGTCAGGCCTCGTCTCGAGGGGAAGCCAAGGACTCCGCTCTCCTCTCGAGTCGCGACGCGGGTCTCTTGGAGCCCCCTGAGCGGCCTCAAGGGAGTCCAGCCTCCTCTTCCGTTTGGAGAGAGGACCCGGGATTGCTCTCCAGGCCATGCAGGAAAAGAAGGCCCTCAGCTCGCGAGGACGGGGGCGTCTCAGGGGTTTCCTCGAGCTGCGGCGCCCGTGGGGGTTTTCTCCCGAGGCACGACGAGGATCTCAGGGAGCCTCTCGTGCGGCGCCAGGGAAGTCAGGTCTCCATGCGCGTGGCGAGGGGGAGCGCGTCCTGGCTCTCGAGTCACGGGAGGGGACTAGGGCCTCGAGACGCGTTGAAGAAGGACTCTCGAGGTCTTTGTCGGGGGGCGGCGGGAAACCCTCGTGTCCCTCGCCTTCTGCCGGGGACCTTAGGGAACTTCCCAGGGTGCCTCTGAGAGGCGAGGGATCCTGTGTAGGAGGCGGGGCCCCTCGGGACTCCGCTGGGTCTGGCACAACGGAAGAGGGCCTCACCTCGAGGGGAGGCAGGCACCTCAGGCTTCCTCTGTGTTTCGGACTCCGACCGCAGGGTCCCTGCGGAGTTGGGACAGGAGAGTCAGGCCTCGTCTTGTCTGAGGAAGGGAACCCCGCTGGCCTCTCGAGTTGCTCAGGGGGTCTCAGGCCCCTCGTCGAGCTGTGTGTGGAACCCGCGGGTCTTTGCGGACGATGCACGGGGGTGGCAGTGCCCCTTCGTGTTGTGCCTTCACCCACAGGGTTGCCTTCGAAGAGGGGTCCGGGCCTCGGGTCCTTCTCAAGAGCGGACCGGGGAATCGGGGGCGTTCGGCCTGTGGCCCCACCCACGTGGCTCGTCTCGAATTTCCTCGTGAGACCGGCCTCATCCTGAGGTGCGCCGGGAAGGCCGGGAACCCCTTCCAGACCACGCAGGGGAATCGCCTCTCCTGTCGCGATCAGGAGGGGAGAAGGGGCTCAGAGGAAGCGGTGCCGGGACCCTCGGTGTTCCCCTCGGGGGAACCCGGCGTGTCGGGGGACTTTTGGGGGTCGCAGGAAGGCTGTCAGGGACCGTCTCGCCCTTCAGGGCGGAACAGGGGACTTCCCTTGAGACGCCGTCGCGGGCAAGGGCCTCATCTTGCCAAGCGGTGGGAACCACGTGGTTTTTCTCGAGTTGCGGCGGCATTCTCGAGTTACGACGGGGATCTCAGCCTTCCCCTTGGGTTGGCCCTGGGAAGCCCAATCTTCCCCTCGGGTTGCGAGGGAAAGCTGGGGGTGGCGCTCGAGTCACTGCAGGGCCTAAGAGACCTCACCTAAGCGTGTGTCCGGGACCTAATTTTCCTCTCCAGGGAAGGCAGGGATCTCGGGGTTGCATTCCAGGCTCCCCCGGGGAGTCAGGCCTCGTCTCGAGGGGAAGCCAAGGACTCCGCTCTCCTCTCGAGTCGCGACGCGGGTCTCTTGGAGCCCCCTGAGCGGCCTCAAGGGAGTCCAGCCTCCTCTTCCGTTTGGAGAGAGGACCCGGGATTGCTCTCCAGGCCATGCAGGAAAAGAAGGCCCTCAGCTCGCGAGGACGGGGGCGCCTCAGGGGTTTCCTCGAGCTGCGGCGCCCGTGGGGGTTTTCTCCCGAGGCACGACGAGGATCTCAGGGAGCCTCTCGTGCGGCGCCAGGGAAGTCAGGTCTCCATGCGCGTGGCGAGGGGGAGCGCGTCCTGGCTCTCGAGTCACGGGAGGGGACTAGGGCCTCGAGACGCGTTGAAGAAGGACTCTCGAGGTCTTTGTCGGGGGGCGGCGGGAAACCCTCGTGTCCCTCGCCTTCTGCCAGGGACCTTAGGGAACTTCCCAGGGTGCCTCTGAGAGGCGAGGGATCCTGTGGAGGTGGCGGGGCCCCTCGGGACTCCGCTGGGTCTGGCGCAACGGAAGAGGGCCTCACCTCGAGGGGAGGCAGGCACCTCAGGCTTCCTCTGCGTTTCGGACTCCGACCGCAGGGTCCCTGCGGAGTTGGGACAGGAGAGTCAGGCCTCGTCTTGTCTGAGGAAGGGAACCCCGCTGGCCTCTCGAGTTGCTCAGGGGGTCTCAGGCCCCTCGTCGAGCTGTGTGTGGAACCCGCGGGTCTTTGCGGACGATGCACGGGGGTGGCAGTGCCCCTTCGTGTTGTGCCTTCACCCACAGGGTTGCCTTCGAAGAGGGGTCCGGGCCTCGGGTCCTTCTCAAGAGCGGACCGGGGAATCGGGGGCGTTCGGCCTGTGGCCCCACCCACGTGGCTCGTCTCGAATTTCCTCGTGAGACCGGCCTCATCCTGAGGTGCGCCGGGAAGGCCGGGAACCCCTTCCAGACCACGCAGGGGAATCGCCTCTCCTGTCGCGATCAGGAGGGGAGAAGGGGCTCAGAGGAAGCGGTGCCGGGACCCTCGGTGTTCCCCTCGGGGGAACCCGGCGTGTCGGGGGACTTTTGGGGGTCGCAGGAAGGCTGTCAGGGACCGTCTCGCCCTTCAGGGCGGAACAGGGGACTTCCCTTGAGACGCCGTCGCGGGCAAGGGCCTCATCTTGCCAAGCGGTGGGAACCACGTGGTTTTTCTCGAGTTGCGGCGGCATTCTCGAGTTACGACGGGGATCTCAGCCTTCCCCTTGGGTTGGCCCTGGGAAGCCCAATCTTCCCCTCGGGTTGCGAGGGAAAGCTGGGGGTGGCGCTCGAGTCACTGCAGGGCCGAAGAGACCTCACCTAAGCGTGTGTCCGGGACCTAATTTTCCTCTCCAGGGAAGGCAGGGATCTCGGGGTTGCATTCCAGGCTCCCCCGGGGAGTCAGGCCTCGTCTCGAGGGGAAGCCAAGGACTCCGCTCTCCTCTCGAGTCGCGACGCGGGTCTCTTGGAGCCCCCTGAGCGGCCTCAAGGGAGTCCAGCCTCCTCTTCCGTTTGGAGAGAGGACCCGGGATTGCTCTCCAGGCCATGCAGGAAAAGAAGGCCCTCAGCTCGCGAGGACGGGGGCGCCTCAGGGGTTTCCTCGAGCTGCGGCGCCCGTGGGGGTTTTCTCCCGAGGCACGACGAGGATCTCAGGGAGCCTCTCGTGCGGCGCCAGGGAAGTCAGGTCTCCATGCGCGTGGCGAGGGGGAGCGCGTCCTGGCTCTCGAGTCACGGGAGGGGACTAGGGCCTCGAGACGCCTTGAAGAAGGACTCTCGAGGTCTCTGTCGGGGGGCGGCGGGAAACCCTCGTGTCCCTCGCCTTCTGCCGGGGACCTTAGGGAACTTCCCAGGGTGCCTCTGAGAGGCGAGGGATCCTGTGGAGGTGGCGGGGCCCCTCGGGACTCCGCTGGGTCTGGCGCAACGGAAGAGGGCCTCACCTCGAGGGGAGGCAGGCACCTCAGGCTTCCTCTGCGTTTCGGACTCCGACCGCAGGGTCCCTGCAGAGTTGGGACAGGAGAGTCAGGCCTCGTCTTGTCTGAGGAAGGGAACCCCGCTGGCCTCTCGAGTTGCTCAGGGGGTCTCAGGCCCCTCGTCGAGCTGTGTGTGGAACCCGCGGGTCTTTGCGGACGATGCACGGGGGTGGCAGTGCCCCTTCGTGTTTTGCCTTCACCCACAGGGTTGCCTTCGAAGAGGGGTCCGGGCCTCGGGTCCTTCTCAAGAGCGGACCGGGGAATCGGGGGCGTTCGGCCTGTGGCCCCACCCACGTGGCTCGTCTCGAATTTCCTCGTGAGACCGGCCTCATCCTGAGGTGCGCCGGGAAGGCCGGGAACCCCTTCCAGACCACGCAGGGGAATCGCCTCTCCTGTCGCGATCAGGAGGGGAGAAGGGGCTCAGAGGAAGCGGTGCCGGGACCCTCGGTGTTCCCCTCGGGGGAACCCGGCGTGTCGGGGGACTTTTGGGGGTCGCAGGAAGGCTGTCAGGGACCGTCTCGCCCTTCAGGGCGGAACAGGGGACTTCCCTTGAGACGCCGTCGCGGGCAAGGGCCTCATCTTGCCAAGCGGTGGGAACCACGTGGTTTTTCTCGAGTTGCGGCGGCATTCTCGAGTTACGACGGGGATCTCAGCCTTCCCCTTGGGTTGGCCCTGGGAAGCCCAATCTTCCCCTCGGGTTGCGAGGGAACGCTGGGGGTGGCGCTCGAGTCACTGCAGGGCCGAAGAGACCTCACCTAAGCGTGTGTCCGGGACCTAATTTTCCTCTCCAGGGAAGGCAGGGATCTCGGGGTTGCATTCCAGGCTCCCCCGGGGAGTCAGGCCTCGTCTCGAGGGGAAGCCAAGGACTCCGCTCTCCTCTCGAGTCGCGACGCGGGTCTCTTGGAGCCCCCTGAGCGGCCTCAAGGGAGTCCAGCCTCCTCTTCCGTTTGGAGAGAGGACCCGGGATTGCTCTCCAGGCCATGCAGGAAAAGAAGGCCCTCAGCTCGCGAGGACGGGGGCGTCTCAGGGGTTTCCTCGAGCTGCGGCGCCCGTGGGGGTTTTCTCCCGAGGCACGACGAGGATCTCAGGGAGCCTCTCGTGCGGCGCCAGGGAAGTCAGGTCTCCATGCGCGTGGCGAGGGGGAGCGCGTCCTGGCTCTCGAGTCACGGGAGGGGACTAGGGCCTCGAGACGCGTTGAAGAAGGACTCTCGAGGTCTCTGTCGGGGGGCGGCGGGAAACCCTCGTGTCCCTCGCCTTCTGCCGGGGACCTTAGGGAACTTCCCAGGGTGCCTCTGAGAGGCGAGGGATCCTGTGGAGGTGGCGGGGCCCCTCGGGACTCCGCTGGGTCTGGCGCAACGGAAGAGGGCCTCACCTCGAGGGGAGGCAGGCACCTCAGGCTTCCTCTGCGTTTCGGACTCCGACCGCAGGGTCCCTGCAGAGTTGGGACAGGAGAGTCAGGCCTCGTCTTGTCTGAGGAAGGGAACCCCGCTGGCCTCTCGAGTTGCTCAGGGGGTCTCAGGCCCCTCGTCGAGCTGTGTGTGGAACCCGCGGGTCTTTGCGGACGATGCACGGGGGTGGCAGTGCCCCTTCGTGTTGTGCCTTCACCCACAGGGTTGCCTTCGAAGAGGGGTCCGGGCCTCGGGTCCTTCTCAAGAGCGGACCGGGGAATCGGGGGCGTTCGGCCTGTGGCCCCACCCACGTGGCTCGTCTCGAATTTCCTCGTGAGACCGGCCTCATCCTGAGGTGCGCCGGGAAGGCCGGGAACCCCTTCCAGACCACGCAGGGGAATCGCCTCTCCTGTCGCGATCAGGAGGGGAGAAGGGGCTCAGAGGAAGCGGTGCCGGGACCCTCGGTGTTCCCCTCGGGGGAACCCGGCGTGTCGGGGGACTTTTGGGGGTCGCAGGAAGGCTGTCAGGGACCGTCTCGCCCTTCAGGGCGGAACAGGGGACTTCCCTTGAGACGCCGTCGCGGGCAAGGGCCTAATCTTGCCAAGCGGTGGGAACCACGTGGTTTTTCTCGAGTTGCGGCGGCATTCTCGAGTTACGACGGGGATCTCAGCCTTCCCCTTGGGTTGGCCCTGGGAAGCCCAATCTTCCCCTCGGGTTGCGAGGGAACGCTGGGGGTGGCGCTCGAGTCACTGCAGGGCCGAAGAGACCTCACCTAAGCGTGTGTCCGGGACCTAATTTTCCTCTCCAGGGAAGGCAGGGATCTCGGGGTTGCATTCCAGGCTCCCCCGGGGAGTCAGGCCTCGTCTCGAGGGGAAGCCAAGGACTCCGCTCTCCTCTCGAGTCGCGACGCGGGTCTCTTGGAGCCCCCTGAGCGGCCTCAAGGGAGTCCAGCCTCCTCTTCCGTTTGGAGAGAGGACCCGGGATTGCTCTCCAGGCCATGCAGGAAAAGAAGGCCCTCAGCTCGCGAGGACGGGGGCGTCTCAGGGGTTTCCTCGAGCTGCGGCGCCCGTGGGGGTTTTCTCCCGAGGCACGACGAGGATCTCAGGGAGCCTCTCGTGCGGCGCCAGGGAAGTCAGGTCTCCATGCGCGTGGCGAGGGGGAGCGCGTCCTGGCTCTCGAGTCACGGGAGGGGACTAGGGCCTCGAGACGCGTTGAAGAAGGACTCTCGAGGTCTCTGTCGGGGGGCGGCGGGAAACCCTCGTGTCCCTCGCCTTCTGCCGGGGACCTTAGGGAACTTCCCAGGGTGCCTCTGAGAGGCGAGGGATCCTGTGGAGGTGGCGGGGCCCCTCGGGACTCCGCTGGGTCTGGCGCAACGGAAGAGGGCCTCACCTCGAGGGGAGGCAGGCACCTCAGGCTTCCTCTGCGTTTCGGACTCCGACCGCAGGGTCCCTGCAGAGTTGGGACAGGAGAGTCAGGCCTCGTCTTGTCTGAGGAAGGGAACCCCGCTGGCCTCTCGAGTTGCTCAGGGGGTCTCAGGCCCCTCGTCGAGCTGTGTGTGGAACCCGCGGGT
This sequence comes from Bubalus kerabau, assembly GCF_029407905.1. Taxonomy (NCBI): domain Eukaryota; kingdom Metazoa; phylum Chordata; class Mammalia; order Artiodactyla; family Bovidae; genus Bubalus; species Bubalus kerabau. The sequence continues at coordinate 260,206 of NW_026577915.1, read as the reverse complement.
CTTTGCGGACGATGCACGGGGGTGGCAGTGCCCCTTCGTGTTGTGCCTTCACCCACAGGGTTGCCTTCGAAGAGGGGTCCGGGCCTTGGGTCCTTCTCAAGAGCGGACCGGGGAATCGGGGGCGTTCGGCCTGTGGCCCCACCCACGTGGCTCGTCTCGAATTTCCTCGTGAGACCGGCCTCATCCTGAGGTGCGCCGGGAAGGCCGGGAACCCCTTCCAGACCACGCAGGGGAATCGCCTCTCCTGTCGCGATCAGGAGGGGAGAAGGGGCTCAGAGGAAGCGGTGCCGGGACCCTCGGTGTTCCCCTCGGGGGAACCCGGCGTGTCGGGGGACTTTTGGGGGTCGCAGGAAGGCTGTCAGGGACCGTCTCGCCCTTCAGGGCGGAACAGGGGACTTCCCTTGAGACGCCGTCGCGGGCAAGGGCCTCATCTTGCCAAGCGGTGGGAACCACGTGGTTTTTCTCGAGTTGCGGCGGCATTCTCGAGTTACGACGGGGATCTCAGCCTTCCCCTTGGGTTGGCCCTGGGAAGCCCAATCTTCCCCTCGGGTTGCGAGGGAACGCTGGGGGTGGCGCTCGAGTCACTGCAGGGCCGAAGAGACCTCACCTAAGCGTGTGTCCGGGACCTAATTTTCCTCTCCAGGGAAGGCAGGGATCTCGGGGTTGCATTCCAGGCTCCCCCGGGGAGTCAGGCCTCGTCTCGAGGGGAAGCCAAGGACTCCGCTCTCCTCTCGAGTCGCGACGCGGGTCTCTTGGAGCCCCCTGAGCGGCCTCAAGGGAGTCCAGCCTCCTCTTCCGTTTGGAGAGAGGACCCGGGATTGCTCTCCAGGCCATGCAGGAAAAGAAGGCCCTCAGCTCGCGAGGACGGGGGCGTCTCAGGGGTTTCCTCGAGCTGCGGCGCCCGTGGGGGTTTTCTCCCGAGGCACGACGAGGATCTCAGGGAGCCTCTCGTGCGGCGCCAGGGAAGTCAGGTCTCCATGCGCGTGGCGAGGGGGAGCGCGTCCTGGCTCTCGAGTCACGGGAGGGGACTAGGGCCTCGAGACGCGTTGAAGAAGGACTCTCGAGGTCTCTGTCGGGGGGCGGCGGGAAACCCTCGTGTCCCTCGCCTTCTGCCGGGGACCTTAGGGAACTTCCCAGGGTGCCTCTGAGAGGCGAGGGATCCTGTGGAGGTGGCGGGGCCCCTCGGGACTCCGCTGGGTCTGGCGCAACGGAAGAGGGCCTCACCTCGAGGGGAGGCAGGCACCTCAGGCTTCCTCTGCGTTTCGGACTCCGACCGCAGGGTCCCTGCAGAGTTGGGACAGGAGAGTCAGGCCTCGTCTTGTCTGAGGAAGGGAACCCCGCTGGCCTCTCGAGTTGCTCAGGGGGTCTCAGGCCCCTCGTCGAGCTGTGTGTGGAACCCGCGGGTCTTTGCGGACGATGCACGGGGGTGGCAGTGCCCCTTCGTGTTGTGCCTTCACCCACAGGGTTGCCTTCGAAGAGGGGTCCGGGCCTCGGGTCCTTCTCAAGAGCGGACCGGGGAATCGGGGGCGTTCGGCCTGTGGCCCCACCCACGTGGCTCGTCTCGAATTTCCTCGTGAGACCGGCCTCATCCTGAGGTGCGCCGGGAAGGCCGGGAACCCCTTCCAGACCACGCAGGGGAATCGCCTCTCCTGTCGCGATCAGGAGGGGAGAAGGGGCTCAGAGGAAGCGGTGCCGGGACCCTCGGTGTTCCCCTCGGGGGAACCCGGCGTGTCGGGGGACTTTTGGGGGTCGCAGGAAGGCTGTCAGGGACCGTCTCGCCCTTCAGGGCGGAACAGGGGACTTCCCTTGAGACGCCGTCGCGGGCAAGGGCCTCATCTTGCCAAGCGGTGGGAACCACGTGGTTTTTCTCGAGTTGCGGCGGCATTCTCGAGTTACGACGGGGATCTCAGCCTTCCCCTTGGGTTGGCCCTGGGAAGCCCAATCTTCCCCTCGGGTTGCGAGGGAACGCTGGGGGTGGCGCTCGAGTCACTGCAGGGCCGAAGAGACCTCACCTAAGCGTGTGTCCGGGACCTAATTTTCCTCTCCAGGGAAGGCAGGGATCTCGGGGTTGCATTCCAGGCTCCCCCGGGGAGTCAGGCCTCGTCTCGAGGGGAAGCCAAGGACTCCGCTCTCCTCTCGAGTCGCGACGCGGGTCTCTTGGAGCCCCCTGAGCGGCCTCAAGGGAGTCCAGCCTCCTCTTCCGTTTGGAGAGAGGACCCGGGATTGCTCTCCAGGCCATGCAGGAAAAGAAGGCCCTCAGCTCGCGAGGACGGGGGCGCCTCAGGGGTTTCCTCGAGCTGCGGCGCCCGTGGGGGTTTTCTCCCGAGGCACGACGAGGATCTCAGGGAGCCTCTCGTGCGGCGCCAGGGAAGTCAGGTCTCCATGCGCGTGGCGAGGGGGAGCGCGTCCTGGCTCTCGAGTCACGGGAGGGGACTAGGGCCTCGAGACGCCTTGAAGAAGGACTCTCGAGGTCTCTGTCGGGGGGCGGCGGGAAACCCTCGTGTCCCTCGCCTTCTGCCGGGGACCTTAGGGAACTTCCCAGGGTGCCTCTGAGAGGCGAGGGATCCTGTGGAGGTGGCGGGGCCCCTCGGGACTCCGCTGGGTCTGGCGCAACGGAAGAGGGCCTCACCTCGAGGGGAGGCAGGCACCTCAGGCTTCCTCTGCGTTTCGGACTCCGACCGCAGGGTCCCTGCGGAGTTGGGACAGGAGAGTCAGGCCTCGTCTTGTCTGAGGAAGGGAACCCCGCTGGCCTCTCGAGTTGCTCAGGGGGTCTCAGGCCCCTCGTCGAGCTGTGTGTGGAACCCGCGGGTCTTTGCGGACGATGCACGGGGGTGGCAGTGCCCCTTCGTGTTGTGCCTTCACCCACAGGGTTGCCTTCGAAGAGGGGTCCGGGCCTCGGGTCCTTCTCAAGAGCGGACCGGGGAATCGGGGGCGTTCGGCCTGTGGCCCCACCCACGTGGCTCGTCTCGAATTTCCTCGTGAGACCGGCCTCATCCTGAGGTGCGCCGGGAAGGCCGGGAACCCCTTCCAGACCACGCAGGGGAATCGCCTCTCCTGTCGCGATCAGGAGGGGAGAAGGGGCTCAGAGGAAGCGGTGCCGGGACCCTCGGTGTTCCCCTCGGGGGAACCCGGCGTGTCGGGGGACTTTTGGGGGTCGCAGGAAGGCTGTCAGGGACCGTCTCGCCCTTCAGGGCGGAACAGGGGACTTCCCTTGAGACGCCGTCGCGGGCAAGGGCCTCATCTTGCCAAGCGGTGGGAACCACGTGGTTTTTCTCGAGTTGCGGCGGCATTCTCGAGTTACGACGGGGATCTCAGCCTTCCCCTTGGGTTGGCCCTGGGAAGCCCAATCTTCCCCTCGGGTTGCGAGGGAACGCTGGGGGTGGCGCTCGAGTCACTGCAGGGCCGAAGAGACCTCACCTAAGCGTGTGTCCGGGACCTAATTTTCCTCTCCAGGGAAGGCAGGGATCTCGGGGTTGCATTCGAGGCTCCCCCGGGGAGTCAGGCCTCGTCTCGAGGGGAAGCCAAGGACTCCGCTCTCCTCTCGAGTCGCGACGCGGGTCTCTTGGAGCCCCCTGAGCGGCCTCAAGGGAGTCCAGCCTCCTCTTCCGTTTGGAGAGAGGACCCGGGATTGCTCTCCAGGCCATGCAGGAAAAGAAGGCCCTCAGCTCGCGAGGACGGGGGCGCCTCAGGGGTTTCCTCGAGCTGCGGCGCCCGTGGGGGTTTTCTCCCGAGGCACGACGAGGATCTCAGGGAGCCTCTCGTGCGGCGCCAGGGAAGTCAGGTCTCCATGCGCGTGGCGAGGGGGAGCGCGTCCTGGCTCTCGAGTCACGGGAGGGGACTAGGGCCTCGAGACGCCTTGAAGAAGGACTCTCGAGGTCTCTGTCGGGGGGCGGCGGGAAACCCTCGTGTCCCTCGCCTTCTGCCGGGGACCTTAGGGAACTTCCCAGGGTGCCTCTGAGAGGCGAGGGATCCTGTGGAGGTGGCGGGGCCCCTCGGGACTCCGCTGGGTCTGGCGCAACGGAAGAGGGCCTCACCTCGAGGGGAGGCAGGCACCTCAGGCTTCCTCTGCGTTTCGGACTCCGACCGCAGGGTCCCTGCGGAGTTGGGACAGGAGAGTCAGGCCTCGTCTTGTCTGAGGAAGGGAACCCCGCTGGCCTCTCGAGTTGCTCAGGGGGTCTCAGGCCCCTCGTCGAGCTGTGTGTGGAACCCGCGGGTCTTTGCGGACGATGCACGGGGGTGGCAGTGCCCCTTCGTGTTGTGCCTTCACCCACAGGGTTGCCTTCGAAGAGGGGTCCGGGCCTCGGGTCCTTCTCAAGAGCGGACCGGGGAATCGGGGGCGTTCGGCCTGTGGCCCCACCCACGTGGCTCGTCTCGAATTTCCTCGTGAGACCGGCCTCATCCTGAGGTGCGCCGGGAAGGCCGGGAACCCCTTCCAGACCACGCAGGGGAATCGCCTCTCCTGTCGCGATCAGGAGGGGAGAAGGGGCTCAGAGGAAGCGGTGCCGGGACCCTCGGTGTTCCCCTCGGGGGAACCCGGCGTGTCGGGGGACTTTTGGGGGTCGCAGGAAGGCTGTCAGGGACCGTCTCGCCCTTCAGGGCGGAACAGGGGACTTCCCTTGAGACGCCGTCGCGGGCAAGGGCCTCATCTTGCCAAGCGGTGGGAACCACGTGGTTTTTCTCGAGTTGCGGCGGCATTCTCGAGTTACGACGGGGATCTCAGCCTTCCCCTTGGGTTGGCCCTGGGAAGCCCAATCTTCCCCTCGGGTTGCGAGGGAAAGCTGGGGGTGGCGCTCGAGTCACTGCAGGGCCGAAGAGACCTCACCTAAGCGTGTGTCCGGGACCTAATTTTCCTCTCCAGGGAAGGCAGGGATCTCGGGGTTGCATTCGAGGCTCCCCCGGGGAGTCAGGCCTCGTCTCGAGGGGAAGCCAAGGACTCCGCTCTCCTCTCGAGTCGCGACGCGGGTCTCTTGGAGCCCCCTGAGCGGCCTCAAGGGAGTCCAGCCTCCTCTTCCGTTTGGAGAGAGGACCCGGGATTGCTCTCCAGGCCATGCAGGAAAAGAAGGCCCTCAGCTCGCGAGGACGGGGGCGTCTCAGGGGTTTCCTCGAGCTGCGGCGCCCGTGGGGGTTTTCTCCCGAGGCACGACGAGGATCTCAGGGAGCCACTCGTGCGGCGCCAGGGAAGTCAGGTCTCCATGCGCGTGGCGAGGGGGAGCGCGTCCTGGCTCTCGAGTCACGGGAGGGGACTAGGGCCTCGAGACGCCTTGAAGAAGGACTCTCGAGGTCTTTGTCGGGGGGCGGCGGGAAACCCTCGTGTCCCTCGCCTTCTGCCGGGGACCTTAGGGAACTTCCCAGGGTGCCTCTGAGAGGCGAGGGATCCTGTGGAGGTGGCGGGGCCCCTCGGGACTCCGCTGGGTCTGGCCCAACGGAAGAGGGCCTCACCTCGAGGGGAGGCAGGCACCTCAGGCTTCCTCTGCGTTTCGGACTCCGACCGCAGGGTCCCTGCAGAGTTGGGACAGGAGAGTCAGGCCTCGTCTTGTCTGAGGAAGGGAACCCCGCTGGCCTCTCGAGTTGCTCAGGGGGTCTCAGGCCCCTCGTCGAGCTGTGTGTGGAACCCGCGGGTCTTTGCGGACGATGCACGGGGGTGGCAGTGCCCCTTCGTGTTGTGCCTTCACCCACAGGGTTGCCTTCGAAGAGGGGTCCGGGCCTCGGGTCCTTCTCAAGAGCGGACCGGGGAATCGGGGGCGTTCGGCCTGTGGCCCCACCCACGTGGCTCGTCTCGAATTTCCTCGTGAGACCGGCCTCATCCTGAGGTGCGCCGGGAAGGCCGGGAACCCCTTCCAGACCACGCAGGGGAATCGCCTCTCCTGTCGCGATCAGGAGGGGAGAAGGGGCTCAGAGGAAGCGGTGCCGGGACCCTCGGTGTTCCCCTCGGGGGAACCCGGCGTGTCGGGGGACTTTTGGGGGTCGCAGGAAGGCTGTCAGGGACCGTCTCGCCCTTCAGGGCGGAACAGGGGACTTCCCTTGAGACGCCGTCGCGGGCAAGGGCCTCATCTTGCCAAGCGGTGGGAACCACGTGGTTTTTCTCGAGTTGCGGCGGCATTCTCGAGTTACGACGGGGATCTCAGCCTTCCCCTTGGGTTGGCCCTGGGAAGCCCAATCTTCCCCTCGGGTTGCGAGGGAAAGCTGGGGGTGGCGCTCGAGTCACTGCAGGGCCTAAGAGACCTCACCTAAGCGTGTGTCCGGGACCTAATTTTCCTCTCCAGGGAAGGCAGGGATCTCGGGGTTGCATTCCAGGCTCCCCCGGGGAGTCAGGCCTCGTCTCGAGGGGAAGCCAAGGACTCCGCTCTCCTCTCGAGTCGCGACGCGGGTCTCTTGGAGCCCCCTGAGCGGCCTCAAGGGAGTCCAGCCTCCTCTTCCGTTTGGAGAGAGGACCCGGGATTGCTCTCCAGGCCATGCAGGAAAAGAAGGCCCTCAGCTCGCGAGGACGGGGGCGCCTCAGGGGTTTCCTCGAGCTGCGGCGCCCGTGGGGGTTTTCTCCCGAGGCACGACGAGGATCTCAGGGAGCCTCTCGTGCGGCGCCAGGGAAGTCAGGTCTCCATGCGCGTGGCGAGGGGGAGCGCGTCCTGGCTCTCGAGTCACGGGAGGGGACTAGGGCCTCGAGACGCCTTGAAGAAGGACTCTCGAGGTCTCTGTCGGGGGGCGGCGGGAAACCCTCGTGTCCCTCGCCTTCTGCCGGGGACCTTAGGGAACTTCCCAGGGTGCCTCTGAGAGGCGAGGGATCCTGTGGAGGTGGCGGGGCCCCTCGGGACTCCGCTGGGTCTGGCGCAACGGAAGAGGGCCTCACCTCGAGGGGAGGCAGGCACCTCAGGCTTCCTCTGCGTTTCGGACTCCGACCGCAGGGTCCCTGCGGAGTTGGGACAGGAGAGTCAGGCCTCGTCTTGTCTGAGGAAGGGAACCCCGCTGGCCTCTCGAGTTGCTCAGGGGGTCTCAGGCCCCTCGTCGAGCTGTGTGTGGAACCCGCGGGTCTTTGCGGACGATGCACGGGGGTGGCAGTGCCCCTTCGTGTTGTGCCTTCACCCACAGGGTTGCCTTCGAAGAGGGGTCCGGGCCTCGGGTCCTTCTCAAGAGCGGACCGGGGAATCGGGGGCGTTCGGCCTGTGGCCCCACCCACGTGGCTCGTCTCGAATTTCCTCGTGAGACCGGCCTCATCCTGAGGTGCGCCGGGAAGGCCGGGAACCCCTTCCAGACCACGCAGGGGAATCGCCTCTCCTGTCGCGATCAGGAGGGGAGAAGGGGCTCAGAGGAAGCGGTGCCGGGACCCTCGGTGTTCCCCTCGGGGGAACCCGGCGTGTCGGGGGACTTTTGGGGGTCGCAGGAAGGCTGTCAGGGACCGTCTCGCCCTTCAGGGCGGAACAGGGGACTTCCCTTGAGACGCCGTCGCGGGCAAGGGCCTCATCTTGCCAAGCGGTGGGAACCACGTGGTTTTTCTCGAGTTGCGGCGGCATTCTCGAGTTACGACGGGGATCTCAGCCTTCCCCTTGGGTTGGCCCTGGGAAGCCCAATCTTCCCCTCGGGTTGCGAGGGAAAGCTGGGGGTGGCGCTCGAGTCACTGCAGGGCCGAAGAGACCTCACCTAAGCGTGTGTCCGGGACCTAATTTTCCTCTCCAGGGAAGGCAGGGATCTCGGGGTTGCATTCCAGGCTCCCCCGGGGAGTCAGGCCTCGTCTCGAGGGGAAGCCAAGGACTCCGCTCTCCTCTCGAGTCGCGACGCGGGTCTCTTGGAGCCCCCTGAGCGGCCTCAAGGGAGTCCAGCCTCCTCTTCCGTTTGGAGAGAGGACCCGGGATTGCTCTCCAGGCCATGCAGGAAAAGAAGGCCCTCAGCTCGCGAGGACGGGGGCGTCTCAGGGGTTTCCTCGAGCTGCGGCGCCCGTGGGGGTTTTCTCCCGAGGCACGACGAGGATCTCAGGGAGCCTCTCGTGCGGCGCCAGGGAAGTCAGGTCTCCATGCGCGTGGCGAGGGGGAGCGCGTCCTGGCTCTCGAGTCACGGGAGGGGACTAGGGCCTCGAGACGCGTTGAAGAAGGACTCTCGAGGTCTCTGTCGGGGGGCGGCGGGAAACCCTCGTGTCCCTCGCCTTCTGCCGGGGACCTTAGGGAACTTCCCAGGGTGCCTCTGAGAGGCGAGGGATCCTGTGGAGGTGGCGGGGCCCCTCGGGACTCCGCTGGGTCTGGCGCAACGGAAGAGGGCCTCACCTCGAGGGGAGGCAGGCACCTCAGGCTTCCTCTGCGTTTCGGACTCCGACCGCAGGGTCCCTGCAGAGTTGGGACAGGAGAGTCAGGCCTCGTCTTGTCTGAGGAAGGGAACCCCGCTGGCCTCTCGAGTTGCTCAGGGGGTCTCAGGCCCCTCGTCGAGCTGTGTGTGGAACCCGCGGGTCTTTGCGGACGATGCACGGGGGTGGCAGTGCCCCTTCGTGTTGTGCCTTCACCCACAGGGTTGCCTTCGAAGAGGGGTCCGGGCCTCGGGTCCTTCTCAAGAGCGGACCGGGGAATCGGGGGCGTTCGGCCTGTGGCCCCACCCACGTGGCTCGTCTCGAATTTCCTCGTGAGACCGGCCTCATCCTGAGGTGCGCCGGGAAGGCCGGGAACCCCTTCCAGACCACGCAGGGGAATCGCCTCTCCTGTCGCGATCAGGAGGGGAGAAGGGGCTCAGAGGAAGCGGTGCCGGGACCCTCGGTGTTCCCCTCGGGGGAACCCGGCGTGTCGGGGGACTTTTGGGGGTCGCAGGAAGGCTGTCAGGGACCGTCTCGCCCTTCAGGGCGGAACAGGGGACTTCCCTTGAGACGCCGTCGCGGGCAAGGGCCTCATCTTGCCAAGCGGTGGGAACCACGTGGTTTTTCTCGAGTTGCGGCGGCATTCTCGAGTTACGACGGGGATCTCAGCCTTCCCCTTGGGTTGGCCCTGGGAAGCCCAATCTTCCCCTCGGGTTGCGAGGGAACGCTGGGGGTGGCGCTCGAGTCACTGCAGGGCCGAAGAGACCTCACCTAAGCGTGTGTCCGGGACCTAATTTTCCTCTCCAGGGAAGGCAGGGATCTCGGGGTTGCATTCCAGGCTCCCCCGGGGAGTCAGGCCTCGTCTCGAGGGGAAGCCAAGGACTCCGCTCTCCTCTCGAGTCGCGACGCGGGTCTCTTGGAGCCCCCTGAGCGGCCTCAAGGGAGTCCAGCCTCCTCTTCCGTTTGGAGAGAGGACCCGGGATTGCTCTCCAGGCCATGCAGGAAAAGAAGGCCCTCAGCTCGCGAGGACGGGGGCGTCTCAGGGGTTTCCTCGAGCTGCGGCGCCCGTGGGGGTTTTCTCCCGAGGCACGACGAGGATCTCAGGGAGCCTCTCGTGCGGCGCCAGGGAAGTCAGGTCTCCATGCGCGTGGCGAGGGGGAGCGCGTCCTGGCTCTCGAGTCACGGGAGGGGACTAGGGCCTCGAGACGCCTTGAAGAAGGACTCTCGAGGTCTCTGTCGGGGGGCGGCGGGAAACCCTCGTGTCCCTCGCCTTCTGCCGGGGACCTTAGGGAACTTCCCAGGGTGCCTCTGAGAGGCGAGGGATCCTGTGGAGGTGGCGGGGCCCCTCGGGACTCCGCTGGGTCTGGCGCAACGGAAGAGGGCCTCACCTCGAGGGGAGGCAGGCACCTCAGGCTTCCTCTGCGTTTCGGACTCCGACCGCAGGGTCCCTGCGGAGTTGGGACAGGAGAGTCAGGCCTCGTCTTGTCTGAGGAAGGGAACCCCGCTGGCCTCTCGAGTTGCTCAGGGGGTCTCAGGCCCCTCGTCGAGCTGTGTGTGGAACCCGCGGGTCTTTGCGGACGATGCACGGGGGTGGCAGTGCCCCTTCGTGTTGTGCCTTCACCCACAGGGTTGCCTTCGAAGAGGGGTCCGGGCCTCGGGTCCTTCTCAAGAGCGGACCGGGGAATCGGGGGCGTTCGGCCTGTGGCCCCACCCACGTGGCTCGTCTCGAATTTCCTCGTGAGACCGGCCTCATCCTGAGGTGCGCCGGGAAGGCCGGGAACCCCTTCCAGACCACGCAGGGGAATCGCCTCTCCTGTCGCGATCAGGAGGGGAGAAGGGGCTCAGAGGAAGCGGTGCCGGGACCCTCGGTGTTCCCCTCGGGGGAACCCGGCGTGTCGGGGGACTTTTGGGGGTCGCAGGAAGGCTGTCAGGGACCGTCTCGCCCTTCAGGGCGGAACAGGGGACTTCCCTTGAGACGCCGTCGCGGGCAAGGGCCTCATCTTGCCAAGCGGTGGGAACCACGTGGTTTTTCTCGAGTTGCGGCGGCATTCTCGAGTTACGACGGGGATCTCAGCCTTCCCCTTGGGTTGGCCCTGGGAAGCCCAATCTTCCCCTCGGGTTGCGAGGGAAAGCTGGGGGTGGCGCTCGAGTCACTGCAGGGCCGAAGAGACCTCACCTAAGCGTGTGTCCGGGACCTAATTTTCCTCTCCAGGGAAGGCAGGGATCTCGGGGTTGCATTCCAGGCTCCCCCGGGGAGTCAGGCCTCGTCTCGAGGGGAAGCCAAGGACTCCGCTCTCCTCTCGAGTCGCGACGCGGGTCTCTTGGAGCCCCCTGAGCGGCCTCAAGGGAGTCCAGCCTCCTCTTCCGTTTGGAGAGAGGACCCGGGATTGCTCTCCAGGCCATGCAGGAAAAGAAGGCCCTCAGCTCGCGAGGACGGGGGCGTCTCAGGGGTTTCCTCGAGCTGCGGCGCCCGTGGGGGTTTTCTCCCGAGGCACGACGAGGATCTCAGGGAGCCACTCGTGCGGCGCCAGGGAAGTCAGGTCTCCATGCGCGTGGCGAGGGGGAGCGCGTCCTGGCTCTCGAGTCACGGGAGGGGACTAGGGCCTCGAGACGCCTTGAAGAAGGACTCTCGAGGTCTTTGTCGGGGGGCGGCGGGAAACCCTCGTGTCCCTCGCCTTCTGCCGGGGACCTTAGGGAACTTCCCAGGGTGCCTCTGAGAGGCGAGGGATCCTGTGGAGGTGGCGGGGCCCCTCGGGACTCCGCTGGGTCTGGCGCAACGGAAGAGGGCCTCACCTCGAGGGGAGGCAGGCACCTCAGGCTTCCTCTGCGTTTCGGACTCCGACCGCAGGGTCCCTGCAGAGTTGGGACAGGAGAGTCAGGCCTCGTCTTGTCTGAGGAAGGGAACCCCGCTGGCCTCTCGAGTTGCTCAGGGGGTCTCAGGCCCCTCGTCGAGCTGTGTGTGGAACCCGCGGGTCTTTGCGGACGATGCACGGGGGTGGCAGTGCCCCTTCGTGTTGTGCCTTCACCCACAGGGTTGCCTTCGAAGAGGGGTCCGGGCCTCGGGTCCTTCTCAAGAGCGGACCGGGGAATCGGGGGCGTTCGGCCTGTGGCCCCACCCACGTGGCTCGTCTCGAATTTCCTCGTGAGACCGGCCTCATCCTGAGGTGCGCCGGGAAGGCCGGGAACCCCTTCCAGACCACGCAGGGGAATCGCCTCTCCTGTCGCGATCAGGAGGGGAGAAGGGGCTCAGAGGAAGCGGTGCCGGGACCCTCGGTGTTCCCCTCGGGGGAACCCGGCGTGTCGGGGGACTTTTGGGGGTCGCAGGAAGGCTGTCAGGGACCGTCTCGCCCTTCAGGGCGGAACAGGGGACTTCCCTTGAGACGCCGTCGCGGGCAAGGGCCTCATCTTGCCAAGCGGTGGGAACCACGTGGTTTTTCTCGAGTTGCGGCGGCATTCTCGAGTTACGACGGGGATCTCAGCCTTCCCCTTGGGTTGGCCCTGGGAAGCCCAATCTTCCCCTCGGGTTGCGAGGGAAAGCTGGGGGTGGCGCTCGAGTCACTGCAGGGCCGAAGAGACCTCACCTAAGCGTGTGTCCGGGACCTAATTTTCCTCTCCAGGGAAGGCAGGGATCTCGGGGTTGCATTCGAGGCTCCCCCGGGGAGTCAGGCCTCGTCTCGAGGGGAAGCCAAGGACTCCGCTCTCCTCTCGAGTCGCGACGCGGGTCTCTTGGAGCCCCCTGAGCGGCCTCAAGGGAGTCCAGCCTCCTCTTCCGTTTGGAGAGAGGACCCGGGATTGCTCTCCAGGCCATGCAGGAAAAGAAGGCCCTCAGCTCGCGAGGACGGGGGCGTCTCAGGGGTTTCCTCGAGCTGCGGCGCCCGTGGGGGTTTTCTCCCGAGGCACGACGAGGATCTCAGGGAGCCTCTCGTGCGGCGCCAGGGAAGTCAGGTCTCCATGCGCGTGGCGAGGGGGAGCGCGTCCTGGCTCTCGAGTCACGGGAGGGGACTAGGGCCTCGAGACGCGTTGAAGAAGGACTCTCGAGGTCTCTGTCGGGGGGCGGCGGGAAACCCTCGTGTCCCTCGCCTTCTGCCGGGGACCTTAGGGAACTTCCCAGGGTGCCTCTGAGAGGCGAGGGATCCTGTGGAGGTGGCGGGGCCCCTCGGGACTCCGCTGGGTCTGGCGCAACGGAAGAGGGCCTCACCTCGAGGGGAGGCAGGCACCTCAGGCTTCCTCTGCGTTTCGGACTCCGACCGCAGGGTCCCTGCAGAGTTGGGACAGGAGAGTCAGGCCTCGTCTTGTCTGAGGAAGGGAACCCCGCTGGCCTCTCGAGTTGCTCAGGGGGTCTCAGGCCCCTCGTCGAGCTGTGTGTGGAACCCGCGGGTCTTTGCGGACGATGCACGGGGGTGGCAGTGCCCCTTCGTGTTGTGCCTTCACCCACAGGGTTGCCTTCGAAGAGGGGTCCGGGCCTCGGGTCCTTCTCAAGAGCGGACCGGGGAATCGGGGGCGTTCGGCCTGTGGCCCCACCCACGTGGCTCGTCTCGAATTTCCTCGTGAGACCGGCCTCATCCTGAGGTGCGCCGGGAAGGCCGGGAACCCCTTCCAGACCACGCAGGGGAATCGCCTCTCCTGTCGCGATCAGGAGGGGAGAAGGGGCTCAGAGGAAGCGGTGCCGGGACCCTCGGTGTTCCCCTCGGGGGAACCCGGCGTGTCGGGGGACTTTTGGGGGTCGCAGGAAGGCTGTCAGGGACCGTCTCGCCCTTCAGGGCGGAACAGGGGACTTCCCTTGAGACGCCGTCGCGGGCAAGGGCCTCATCTTGCCAAGCGGTGGGAACCACGTGGTTTTTCTCGAGTTGCGGCGGCATTCTCGAGTTACGACGGGGATCTCAGCCTTCCCCTTGGGTTGGCCCTGGGAAGCCCAATCTTCCCCTCGGGTTGCGAGGGAAAGCTGGGGGTGGCGCTCGAGTCACTGCAGGGCCGAAGAGACCTCACCTAAGCGTGTGTCCGGGACCTAATTTTCCTCTCCAGGGAAGGCAGGGATCTCGGGGTTGCATTCCAGGCTCCCCCGGGGAGTCAGGCCTCGTCTCGAGGGGAAGCCAAGGACTCCGCTCTCCTCTCGAGTCGCGACGCGGGTCTCTTGGAGCCCCCTGAGCGGCCTCAAGGGAGTCCAGCCTCCTCTTCCGTTTGGAGAGAGGACCCGGGATTGCTCTCCAGGCCATGCAGGAAAAGAAGGCCCTCAGCTCGCGAGGACGGGGGCGTCTCAGGGGTTTCCTCGAGCTGCGGCGCCCGTGGGGGTTTTCTCCCGAGGCACGACGAGGATCTCAGGGAGCCACTCGTGCGGCGCCAGGGAAGTCAGGTCTCCATGCCCGTGGCGAGGGGGAGCGCGTCCTGGCTCTCGAGTCACGGGAGGGGACTAGGGCCTCGAGACGCCTTGAAGAAGGACTCTCGAGGTCTTTGTCGGGGGGCGGCGGGAAACCCTCGTGTCCCTCGCCTTCTGCCGGGGACCTTAGGGAACTTCCCAGGGTGCCTCTGAGAGGCGAGGGATCCTGTGGAGGTGGCGGGGCCCCTCGGGACTCCGCTGGGTCTGGCCCAACGGAAGAGGGCCTCACCTCGAGGGGAGGCAGGCACCTCAGGCTTCCTCTGCGTTTCGGACTCCGACCGCAGGGTCCCTGCAGAGTTGGGACAGGAGAGTCAGGCCTCGTCTTGTCTGAGGAAGGGAACCCCGCTGGCCTCTCGAGTTGCTCAGGGGGTCTCAGGCCCCTCGTCGAGCTGTGTGTGGAACCCGCGGGTCTTTGCGGACGATGCACGGGGGTGGCAGTGCCCCTTCGTGTTGTGCCTTCACCCACAGGGTTGCCTTCGAAGAGGGGTCCGGGCCTCGGGTCCTTCTCAAGAGCGGACCGGGGAATCGGGGGCGTTCGGCCTGTGGCCCCACCCACGTGGCTCGTCTCGAATTTCCTCGTGAGACCGGCCTCATCCTGAGGTGCGCCGGGAAGGCCGGGAACCCCTTCCAGACCACGCAGGGGAATCGCCTCTCCTGTCGCGATCAGGAGGGGAGAAGGGGCTCAGAGGAAGCGGTGCCGGGACCCTCGGTGTTCCCCTCGGGGGAACCCGGCGTGTCGGGGGACTTTTGGGGGTCGCAGGAAGGCTGTCAGGGACCGTCTCGCCCTTCAGGGCGGAACAGGGGACTTCCCTTGAGACGCCGTCGCGGGCAAGGGCCTCATCTTGCCAAGCGGTGGGAACCACGTGGTTTTTCTCGAGTTGCGGCGGCATTCTCGAGTTACGACGGGGATCTCAGCCTTCCCCTTGGGTTGGCCCTGGGAAGCCCAATCTTCCCCTCGGGTTGCGAGGGAAAGCTGGGGGTGGCGCTCGAGTCACTGCAGGGCCGAAGAGACCTCACCTAAGCGTGTGTCCGGGACCTAATTTTCCTCTCCAGGGAAGGCAGGGATCTCGGGGTTGCATTCCAGGCTCCCCCGGGGAGTCAGGCCTCGTCTCGAGGGGAAGCCAAGGACTCCGCTCTCCTCTCGAGTCGCGACGCGGGTCTCTTGGAGCCCCCTGAGCGGCCTCAAGGGAGTCCAGCCTCCTCTTCCGTTTGGAGAGAGGACCCGGGATTGCTCTCCAGGCCATGCAGGAAAAGAAGGCCCTCAGCTCGCGAGGACGGGGGCGCCTCAGGGGTTTCCTCGAGCTGCGGCGCCCGTGGGGGTTTTCTCCCGAGGCACGACGAGGATCTCAGGGAGCCTCTCGTGCGGCGCCAGGGAAGTCAGGTCTCCATGCGCGTGGCGAGGGGGAGCGCGTCCTGGCTCTCGAGTCACGGGAGGGGACTAGGGCCTCGAGACGCGTTGAAGAAGGACTCTCGAGGTCTCTGTCGGGGGGCGGCGGGAAACCCTTGTGTCCCTCGCCTTCTGCCGGGGACCTTAGGGAACTTCCCAGGGTGCCTCTGAGAGGCGAGGGATCCTGTGGAGGTGGCGGGGCCCCTCGGGACTCCGCTGGGTCTGGCGCAACGGAAGAGGGCCTCACCTCGAGGGGAGGCAGGCACCTCAGGCTTCCTCTGCGTTTCGGACTCCGACCGCAGGGTCCCTGCGGAGTTGGGACAGGAGAGTCAGGCCTCGTCTTGTCTGAGGAAGGGAACCCCGCTGGCCTCTCGAGTTGCTCAGGGGGTCTCAGGCCCCTCGTCGAGCTGTGTGTGGAACCCGCGGGTCTTTGCGGACGATGCACGGGGGTGGCAGTGCCCCTTCGTGTTGTGCCTTCACCCACAGGGTTGCCTTCGAAGAGGGGTCCGGGCCTCGGGTCCTTCTCAAGAGCGGACCGGGGAATCGGGGGCGTTCGGCCTGTGGCCCCACCCACGTGGCTCGTCTCGAATTTCCTCGTGAGACCGGCCTCATCCTGAGGTGCGCCGGGAAGGCCGGGAACCCCTTCCAGACCACGCAGGGGAATCGCCTCTCCTGTCGCGATCAGGAGGGGAGAAGGGGCTCAGAGGAAGCGGTGCCGGGACCCTCGGTGTTCCCCTCGGGGGAACCCGGCGTGTCGGGGGACTTTTGGGGGTCGCAGGAAGGCTGTCAGGGACCGTCTCGCCCTTCAGGGCGGAACAGGGGACTTCCCTTGAGACGCCGTCGCGGGCAAGGGCCTCATCTTGCCAAGCGGTGGGAACCACGTGGTTTTTCTCGAGTTGCGGCGGCATTCTCGAGTTACGACGGGGATCTCAGCCTTCCCCTTGGGTTGGCCCTGGGAAGCCCAATCTTCCCCTCGGGTTGCGAGGGAAAGCTGGGGGTGGCGCTCGAGTCACTGCAGGGCCGAAGAGACCTCACCTAAGCGTGTGTCCGGGACCTAATTTTCCTCTCCAGGGAAGGCAGGGATCTCGGGGTTGCATTCCAGGCTCCCCCGGGGAGTCAGGCCTCGTCTCGAGGGGAAGCCAAGGACTCCGCTCTCCTCTCGAGTCGCGACGCGGGTCTCTTGGAGCCCCCTGAGCGGCCTCAAGGGAGTCCAGCCTCCTCTTCCGTTTGGAGAGAGGACCCGGGATTGCTCTCCAGGCCATGCAGGAAAAGAAGGCCCTCAGCTCGCGAGGACGGGGGCGCCTCAGGGGTTTCCTCGAGCTGCGGCGCCCGTGGGGGTTTTCTCCCGAGGCACGACGAGGATCTCAGGGAGCCTCTCGTGCGGCGCCAGGGAAGTCAGGTCTCCATGCGCGTGGCGAGGGGGAGCGCGTCCTGGCTCTCGAGTCACGGGAGGGGACTAGGGCCTCGAGACGCGTTGAAGAAGGACTCTCGAGGTCTCTGTCGGGGGGCGGCGGGAAACCCTCGTGTCCCTCGCCTTCTGCCGGGGACCTTAGGGAACTTCCCAGGGTGCCTCTGAGAGGCGAGGGATCCTGTGGAGGTGGCGGGGCCCCTCGGGACTCCGCTGGGTCTGGCGCAACGGAAGAGGGCCTCACCTCGAGGGGAGGCAGGCACCTCAGGCTTCCTCTGCGTTTCGGACTCCGACCGCAGGGTCCCTGCGGAGTTGGGACAGGAGAGTCAGGCCTCGTCTTGTCTGAGGAAGGGAACCCCGCTGGCCTCTCGAGTTGCTCAGGGGGTCTCAGGCCCCTCGTCGAGCTGTGTGTGGAACCCGCGGGTCTTTGCGGACGATGCACGGGGGTGGCAGTGCCCCTTCGTGTTGTGCCTTCACCCACAGGGTTGCCTTCGAAGAGGGGTCCGGGCCTCGGGTCCTTCTCAAGAGCGGACCGGGGAATCGGGGGCGTTCGGCCTGTGGCCCCACCCACGTGGCTCGTCTCGAATTTCCTCGTGAGACCGGCCTCATCCTGAGGTGCGCCGGGAAGGCCGGGAACCCCTTCCAGACCACGCAGGGGAATCGCCTCTCCTGTCGCGATCAGGAGGGGAGAAGGGGCTCAGAGGAAGCGGTGCCGGGACCCTCGCTGTTCCCCTCGGGGGAACCCGGCGTGTCGGGGGACTTTTGGGGGTCGCAGGAAGGCTGTCAGGGACCGTCTCGCCCTTCAGGGCGGAACAGGGGACTTCCCTTGAGACGCCGTCGCGGGCAAGGGCCTCATCTTGCCAAGCGGTGGGAACCACGTGGTTTTTCTCGAGTTGCGGCGGCATTCTCGAGTTACGACGGGGATCTCAGCCTTCCCCTTGGGTTGGCCCTGGGAAGCCCAATCTTCCCCTCGGGTTGCGAGGGAAAGCTGGGGGTGGCGCTCGAGTCACTGCAGGGCCGAAGAGACCTCACCTAAGCGTGTGTCCGGGACCTAATTTTCCTCTCCAGGGAAGGCAGGGATCTCGGGGTTGCATTCCAGGCTCCCCCGGGGAGTCAGGCCTCGTCTCGAGGGGAAGCCAAGGACTCCGCTCTCCTCTCGAGTCGCGACGCGGGTCTCTTGGAGCCCCCTGAGCGGCCTCAAGGGAGTCCAGCCTCCTCTTCCGTTTGGAGAGAGGACCCGGGATTGCTCTCCAGGCCATGCAGGAAAAGAAGGCCCTCAGCTCGCGAGGACGGAGGCGCCTCAGGGGTTTCCTCGAGCTGCGGCGCCCGTGGGGGTTTTCTCCCGAGGCACGACGAGGATCTCAGGGAGCCTCTCGTGCGGCGCCAGGGAAGTCAGGTCTCCATGCGCGTGGCGAGGGGGAGCGCGTCCTGGCTCTCGAGTCACGGGAGGGGACTAGGGCCTCGAGACGCGTTGAAGAAGGACTCTCGAGGTCTCTGTCGGGGGGCGGCGGGAAACCCTCGTGTCCCTCGCCTTCTGCCGGGGACCTTAGGGAACTTCCCAGGGTGCCTCTGAGAGGCGAGGGATCCTGTGGAGGTGGCGGGGCCCCTCGGGACTCCGCTGGGTCTGGCGCAACGGAAGAGGGCCTCACCTCGAGGGGAGGCAGGCACCTCAGGCTTCCTCTGCGTTTCGGACTCCGACCGCAGGGTCCCTGCGGAGTTGGGACAGGAGAGTCAGGCCTCGTCTTGTCTGAGGAAGGGAACCCCGCTGGCCTCTCGAGTTGCTCAGGGGGTCTCAGGCCCCTCGTCGAGCTGTGTGTGGAACCCGCGGGTCTTTGCGGACGATGCACGGGGGTGGCAGTGCCCCTTCGTGTTGTGCCTTCACCCACAGGGTTGCCTTCGAAGAGGGGTCCGGGCCTCGGGTCCTTCTCAAGAGCGGACCGGGGAATCGGGGGCGTTCGGCCTGTGGCCCCACCCACGTGGCTCGTCTCGAATTTCCTCGTGAGACCGGCCTCATCCTGAGGTGCGCGGGAAGGCCCGGAACCCCTTCCAGACCACGCAGGGGAATCGCCTCTCCTGTCGCGATCAGGAGGGGAGAAGGGGCTCAGAGGAAGCGGTGCCGGGACCCTCGGTGTTCCCCTCGGGGGAACCCGGCGTGTCGGGGGACTTTTGGGGGTCGCAGGAAGGCTGTCAGGGACCGTCTCGCCCTTCAGGGCGGAACAGGGGACTTCCCTTGAGACGCCGTCGCGGGCAAGGGCCTCATCTTGCCAAGCGGTGGGAACCACGTGGTTTTTCTCGAGTTGCGGCGGCATTCTCGAGTTACGACGGGGATCTCAGCCTTCCCCTTGGGTTGGCCCTGGGAAGCCCAATCTTCCCCTCGGGTTGCGAGGGAAAGCTGGGGGTGGCGCTCGAGTCACTGCAGGGCCGAAGAGACCTCACCTAAGCGTGTGTCCGGGACCTAATTTTCCTCTCCAGGGAAGGCAGGGATCTCGGGGTTGCATTCCAGGCTCCCCCGGGGAGTCAGGCCTCGTCTCGAGGGGAAGCCAAGGACTCCGCTCTCCTCTCGAGTCGCGACGCGGGTCTCTTGGAGCCCCCTGAGCGGCCTCAAGGGAGTCCAGCCTCCTCTTCCGTTTGGAGAGAGGACCCGGGATTGCTCTCCAGGCCATGCAGGAAAAGAAGGCCCTCAGCTCGCGAGGACGGAGGCGCCTCAGGGGTTTCCTCGAGCTGCGGCGCCCGTGGGGGTTTTCTCCCGAGGCACGACGAGGATCTCAGGGAGCCTCTCGTGCGGCGCCAGGGAAGTCAGGTCTCCATGCGCGTGGCGAGGGGGAGCGCGTCCTGGCTCTCGAGTCACGGGAGGGGACTAGGGCCTCGAGACGCGTTGAAGAAGGACTCTCGAGGTCTCTGTCGGGGGGCGGCGGGAAACCCTCGTGTCCCTCGCCTTCTGCCGGGGACCTTAGGGAACTTCCCAGGGTGCCTCTGAGAGGCGAGGGATCCTGTGGAGGTGGCGGGGCCCCTCGGGACTCCGCTGGGTCTGGCGCAACGGAAGAGGGCCTCACCTCGAGGGGAGGCAGGCACCTCAGGCTTCCTCTGCGTTTCGGACTCCGACCGCAGGGTCCCTGCGGAGTTGGGACAGGAGAGTCAGGCCTCGTCTTGTCTGAGGAAGGGAACCCCGCTGGCCTCTCGAGTTGCTCAGGGGGTCTCAGGCCCCTCGTCGAGCTGTGTGTGGAACCCGCGGGTCTTTGCGGACGATGCACGGGGGTGGCAGTGCCCCTTCGTGTTGTGCCTTCACCCACAGGGTTGCCTTCGAAGAGGGGTCCGGGCCTCGGGTCCTTCTCAAGAGCGGACCGGGGAATCGGGGGCGTTCGGCCTGTGGCCCCACCCACGTGGCTCGTCTCGAATTTCCTCGTGAGACCGGCCTCATCCTGAGGTGCGCCGGGAAGGCCCGGAACCCCTTCCAGACCACGCAGGGGAATCGCCTCTCCTGTCGCGATCAGGAGGGGAGAAGGGGCTCAGAGGAAGCGGTGCCGGGACCCTCGGTGTTCCCCTCGGGGGAACCCGGCGTGTCGGGGGACTTTTGGGGGTCGCAGGAAGGCTGTCAGGGACCGTCTCGCCCTTCAGGGCGGAACAGGGGACTTCCCTTGAGACGCCGTCGCGGGCAAGGGCCTCATCTTGCCAAGCGGTGGGAACCACGTGGTTTTTCTCGAGTTGCGGCGGCATTCTCGAGTTACGACGGGGATCTCAGCCTTCCCCTTGGGTTGGCCCTGGGAAGCCCAATCTTCCCCTCGGGTTGCGAGGGAAAGCTGGGGGTGGCGCTCGAGTCACTGCAGGGCCGAAGAGACCTCACCTAAGCGTGTGTCCGGGACCTAATTTTCCTCTCCAGGGAAGGCAGGGATCTCGGGGTTGCATTCCAGGCTCCCCCGGGGAGTCAGGCCTCGTCTCGAGGGGAAGCCAAGGACTCCGCTCTCCTCTCGAGTCGCGACGCGGGTCTCTTGGAGCCCCCTGAGCGGCCTCAAGGGAGTCCAGCCTCCTCTTCCGTTTGGAGAGAGGACCCGGGATTGCTCTCCAGGCCATGCAGGAAAAGAAGGCCCTCAGCTCGCGAGGACGGGGGCGTCTCAGGGGTTTCCTCGAGCTGCGGCGCCCGTGGGGGTTTTCTCCCGAGGCACGACGAGGATCTCAGGGAGCCTCTCGTGCGGCGCCAGGGAAGTCAGGTCTCCATGCGCGTGGCGAGGGGGAGCGCGTCCTGGCTCTCGAGTCACGGGAGGGGACTAGGGCCTCGAGACGCGTTGAAGAAGGACTCTCGAGGTCTCTGTCGGGGGGCGGCGGGAAACCCTCGTGTCCCTCGCCTTCTGCCGGGGACCTTAGGGAACTTCCCAGGGTGCCTCTGAGAGGCGAGGGATCCTGTGGAGGTGGCGGGGCCCCTCGGGACTCCGCTGGGTCTGGCGCAACGGAAGAGGGCCTCACCTCGAGGGGAGGCAGGCACCTCAGGCTTCCTCTGCGTTTCGGACTCCGACCGCAGGGTCCCTGCGGAGTTGGGACAGGAGAGTCAGGCCTCGTCTTGTCTGAGGAAGGGAACCCCGCTGGCCTCTCGAGTTGCTCAGGGGGTCTCAGGCCCCTCGTCGAGCTGTGTGTGGAACCCGCGGGTCTTTGCGGACGATGCACGGGGGTGGCAGTGCCCCTTCGTGTTGTGCCTTCACCCACAGGGTTGACTTCGAAGAGGGGTCCGGGCCTCGGGTCCTTCTCAAGAGCGGACCGGGGAATCGGGGGCGTTCGGCCTGTGGCCCCACCCACGTGGCTCGTCTCGAGTTTCCTCGTGAGACCGGCCTCATCCTGAGGTGCGCCGGGAAGGCCGGGAACCCCTTCCAGACCACGCAGGGGAATCGCCTCTCCTGTCGCGATCAGGAGGGGAGAAGGGGCTCAGAGGAAGCGGTGCCGGGACCCTCGGTGTTCCCCTCGGGGGAACCCGGCGTGTCGGGGGACTTTTGGGGGTCGCAGGAAGGCTGTCAGGGACCGTCTCGCCCTTCAGGGCGGAACAGGGGACTTCCCTTGAGACGCCGTCGCGGGCAAGGGCCTCATCTTGCCAAGCGGTGGGAACCACGTGGTTTTTCTCGAGTTGCGGCGGCATTCTCGAGTTACGACGGGGATCTCAGCCTTCCCCTTGGGTTGGCCCTGGGAAGCCCAATCTTCCCCTCGGGTTGCGAGGGAAAGCTGGGGGTGGCGCTCGAGTCACTGCAGGGCCGAAGAGACCTCACCTAAGCGTGTGTCCGGGACCTAATTTTCCTCTCCAGGGAAGGCAGGGATCTCGGGGTTGCATTCCAGGCTCCCCCGGGGAGTCAGGCCTCGTCTCGAGGGGAAGCCAAGGACTCCGCTCTCCTCTCGAGTCGCGACGCGGGTCTCTTGGAGCCCCCTGAGCGGCCTCAAGGGAGTCCAGCCTCCTCTTCCGTTTGGAGAGAGGACCCGGGATTGCTCTCCAGGCCATGCAGGAAAAGAAGGCCCTCAGCTCGCGAGGACGGGGGCGTCTCAGGGGTTTCCTCGAGCTGCGGCGCCCGTGGGGGTTTTCTCCCGAGGCACGACGAGGATCTCAGGGAGCCTCTCGTGCGGCGCCAGGGAAGTCAGGTCTCCATGCGCGTGGCGAGGGGGAGCGCGTCCTGGCTCTCGAGTCACGGGAGGGGACTAGGGCCTCGAGACGCGTTGAAGAAGGACTCTCGAGGTCTCTGTCGGGGGGCGGCGGGAAACCCTCGTGTCCCTCGCCTTCTGCCGGGGACCTTAGGGAACTTCCCAGGGTGCCTCTGAGAGGCGAGGGATCCTGTGGAGGTGGCGGGGCCCCTCGGGACTCCGCTGGGTCTGGCGCAACGGAAGAGGGCCTCACCTCGAGGGGAGGCAGGCACCTCAGGCTTCCTCTGCGTTTCGGACTCCGACCGCAGGGTCCCTGCGGAGTTGGGACAGGAGAGTCAGGCCTCGTCTTGTCTGAGGAAGGGAACCCCGCTGGCCTCTCGAGTTGCTCAGGGGGTCTCAGGCCCCTCGTCGAGCTGTGTGTGGAACCCGCGGGTCTTTGCGGACGATGCACGGGGGTGGCAGTGCCCCTTCGTGTTGTGCCTTCACCCACAGGGTTGACTTCGAAGAGGGGTCCGGGCCTCGGGTCCTTCTCAAGAGCGGACCGGGGAATCGGGGGCGTTCGGCCTGTGGCCCCACCCACGTGGCTCGTCTCGAGTTTCCTCGTGAGACCGGCCTCATCCTGAGGTGCGCCGGGAAGGCCGGGAACCCCTTCCAGACCACGCAGGGGAATCGCCTCTCCTGTCGCGATCAGGAGGGGAGAAGGGGCTCAGAGGAAGCGGTGCCGGGACCCTCGGTGTTCCCCTCGGGGGAACCCGGCGTGTCGGGGGACTTTTGGGGGTCGCAGGAAGGCTGTCAGGGACCGTCTCGCCCTTCAGGGCGGAACAGGGGACTTCCCTTGAGACGCCGTCGCGGGCAAGGGCCTCATCTTGCCAAGCGGTGGGAACCACGTGGTTTTTCTCGAGTTGCGGCGGCATTCTCGAGTTACGACGGGGATCTCAGCCTTCCCCTTGGGTTGGCCCTGGGAAGCCCAATCTTCCCCTCGGGTTGCGAGGGAAAGCTGGGGGTGGCGCTCGAGTCACTGCAGGGCCGAAGAGACCTCACCTAAGCGTGTGTCCGGGACCTAATTTTCCTCTCCAGGGAAGGCAGGGATCTCGGGGTTGCATTCCAGGCTCCCCCGGGGAGTCAGGCCTCGTCTCGAGGGGAAGCCAAGGACTCCGCTCTCCTCTCGAGTCGCGACGCGGGTCTCTTGGAGCCCCCTGAGCGGCCTCAAGGGAGTCCAGCCTCCTCTTCCGTTTGGAGAGAGGACCCGGGATTGCTCTCCAGGCCATGCAGGAAAAGAAGGCCCTCAGCTCGCGAGGACGGAGGCGCCTCAGGGGTTTCCTCGAGCTGCGGCGCCCGTGGGGGTTTTCTCCCGAGGCACGACGAGGATCTCAGGGAGCCTCTCGTGCGGCGCCAGGGAAGTCAGGTCTCCATGCGCGTGGCGAGGGGGAGCGCGTCCTGGCTCTCGAGTCACGGGAGGGGACTAGGGCCTCGAGACGCGTTGAAGAAGGACTCTCGAGGTCTCTGTCGGGGGGCGGCGGGAAACCCTCGTGTCCCTCGCCTTCTGCCGGGGACCTTAGGGAACTTCCCAGGGTGCCTCTGAGAGGCGAGGGATCCTGTGGAGGTGGCGGGGCCCCTCGGGACTCCGCTGGGTCTGGCGCAACGGAAGAGGGCCTCACCTCGAGGGGAGGCAGGCACCTCAGGCTTCCTCTGCGTTTCGGACTCCGACCGCAGGGTCCCTGCGGAGTTGGGACAGGAGAGTCAGGCCTCGTCTTGTCTGAGGAAGGGAACCCCGCTGGCCTCTCGAGTTGCTCAGGGGGTCTCAGGCCCCTCGTCGAGCTGTGTGTGGAACCCGCGGGTCTTTGCGGACGATGCACGGGGGTGGCAGTGCCCCTT
Organism: Bubalus kerabau; assembly: GCF_029407905.1. NCBI lineage: Eukaryota > Metazoa > Chordata > Mammalia > Artiodactyla > Bovidae > Bubalus > Bubalus kerabau. Next base: position 236,286 of record NW_026577915.1, on the reverse strand, counting down.
CGTGTTGTGCCTTCACCCACAGGGTTGCCTTCGAAGAGGGGTCCGGGCCTCGGGTCCTTCTCAAGAGCGGACCGGGGAATCGGGGGCGTTCGGCCTGTGGCCCCACCCACGTGGCTCGTCTCGAATTTCCTCGTGAGACCGGCCTCATCCTGAGGTGCGCCGGGAAGGCCGGGAACCCCTTCCAGACCACGCAGGGGAATCGCCTCTCCTGTCGCGATCAGGAGGGGAGAAGGGGCTCAGAGGAAGCGGTGCCGGGACCCTCGGTGTTCCCCTCGGGGGAACCCGGCGTGTCGGGGGACTTTTGGGGGTCGCAGGAAGGCTGTCAGGGACCGTCTCGCCCTTCAGGGCGGAACAGGGGACTTCCCTTGAGACGCCGTCGCGGGCAAGGGCCTCATCTTGCCAAGCGGTGGGAACCACGTGGTTTTTCTCGAGTTGCGGCGGCATTCTCGAGTTACGACGGGGATCTCAGCCTTCCCCTTGGGTTGGCCCTGGGAAGCCCAATCTTCCCCTCGGGTTGCGAGGGAAAGCTGGGGGTGGCGCTCGAGTCACTGCAGGGCCGAAGAGACCTCACCTAAGCGTGTGTCCGGGACCTAATTTTCCTCTCCAGGGAAGGCAGGGATCTCGGGGTTGCATTCCAGGCTCCCCCGGGGAGTCAGGCCTCGTCTCGAGGGGAAGCCAAGGACTCCGCTCTCCTCTCGAGTCGCGACGCGGGTCTCTTGGAGCCCCCTGAGCGGCCTCAAGGGAGTCCAGCCTCCTCTTCCGTTTGGAGAGAGGACCCGGGATTGCTCTCCAGGCCATGCAGGAAAAGAAGGCCCTCAGCTCGCGAGGACGGGGGCGTCTCAGGGGTTTCCTCGAGCTGCGGCGCCCGTGGGGGTTTTCTCCCGAGGCACGACGAGGATCTCAGGGAGCCTCTCGTGCGGCGCCAGGGAAGTCAGGTCTCCATGCGCGTGGCGAGGGGGAGCGCGTCCTGGCTCTCGAGTCACGGGAGGGGACTAGGGCCTCGAGACGCGTTGAAGAAGGACTCTCGAGGTCTCTGTCGGGGGGCGGCGGGAAACCCTCGTGTCCCTCGCCTTCTGCCGGGGACCTTAGGGAACTTCCCAGGGTGCCTCTGAGAGGCGAGGGATCCTGTGGAGGTGGCGGGGCCCCTCGGGACTCCGCTGGGTCTGGCGCAACGGAAGAGGGCCTCACCTCGAGGGGAGGCAGGCACCTCAGGCTTCCTCTGCGTTTCGGACTCCGACCACAGGGTCCCTGCGGAGTTGGGACAGGAGAGTCAGGCCTCGTCTTGTCTGAGGAAGGGAACCCCGCTGGCCTCTCGAGTTGCTCAGGGGGTCTCAGGCCCCTCGTCGAGCTGTGTGTGGAACCCGCGGGTCTTTGCGGACGATGCACGGGGGTGGCAGTGCCCCTTCGTGTTGTGCCTTCACCCACAGGGTTGACTTCGAAGAGGGGTCCGGGCCTCGGGTCCTTCTCAAGAGCGGACCGGGGAATCGGGGGCGTTCGGCCTGTGGCCCCACCCACGTGGCTCGTCTCGAATTTCCTCGTGAGACCGGCCTCATCCTGAGGTGCGCCGGGAAGGCCGGGAACCCCTTCCAGACCACGCAGGGGAATCGCCTCTCCTGTCGCGATCAGGAGGGGAGAAGGGGCTCAGAGGAAGCGGTGCCGGGACCCTCGGTGTTCCCCTCGGGGGAACCCGGCGTGTCGGGGGACTTTTGGGGGTCGCAGGAAGGCTGTCAGGGACCGTCTCGCCCTTCAGGGCGGAACAGGGGACTTCCCTTGAGACGCCGTCGCGGGCAAGGGCCTCATCTTGCCAAGCGGTGGGAACCACGTGGTTTTTCTCGAGTTGCGGCGGCATTCTCGAGTTACGACGGGGATCTCAGCCTTCCCCTTGGGTTGGCCCTGGGAAGCCCAATCTTCCCCTCGGGTTGCGAGGGAAAGCTGGGGGTGGCGCTCGAGTCACTGCAGGGCCGAAGAGACCTCACCTAAGCGTGTGTCCGGGACCTAATTTTCCTCTCCAGGGAAGGCAGGGATCTCGGGGTTGCATTCCAGGCTCCCCCGGGGAGTCAGGCCTCGTCTCGAGGGGAAGCCAAGGACTCCGCTCTCCTCTCGAGTCGCGACGCGGGTCTCTTGGAGCCCCCTGAGCGGCCTCAAGGGAGTCCAGCCTCCTCTTCCGTTTGGAGAGAGGACCCGGGATTGCTCTCCAGGCCATGCAGGAAAAGAAGGCCCTCAGCTCGCGAGGACGGAGGCGCCTCAGGGGTTTCCTCGAGCTGCGGCGCCCGTGGGGGTTTTCTCCCGAGGCACGACGAGGATCTCAGGGAGCCTCTCGTGCGGCGCCAGGGAAGTCAGGTCTCCATGCCCGTGGCGAGGGGGAGCGCGTCCTGGCTCTCGAGTCACGGGAGGGGACTAGGGCCTCGAGACGCGTTGAAGAAGGCTCTCGAGGTCTCTGTCGGGGGGCGGCGGGAAACCCTCGTGTCCCTCGCCTTCTGCCGGGGACCTTAGGGAACTTCCCAGGGTGCCTCTGAGAGGCGAGGGATCCTGTGGAGGTGGCGGGGCCCCTCGGGACTCCGCTGGGTCTGGCGCAACGGAAGAGGGCCTCACCTCGAGGGGAGGCAGGCACCTCAGGCTTCCTCTGCGTTTCGGACTCCGACCGCAGGGTCCCTGCGGAGTTGGGACAGGAGAGTCAGGCCTCGTCTTGTCTGAGGAAGGGAACCCCGCTGGCCTCTCGAGTTGCTCAGGGGGTCTCAGGCCCCTCGTCGAGCTGTGTGTGGAACCCGCGGGTCTTTGCGGACGATGCACGGGGGTGGCAGTGCCCCTTCGTGTTGTGCCTTCACCCACAGGGTTGCCTTCGAAGAGGGGTCCGGGCCTCGGGTCCTTCTCAAGAGCGGACCGGGGAATCGGGGGCGTTCGGCCTGTGGCCCCACCCACGTGGCTCGTCTCGAATTTCCTCGTGAGACCGGCCTCATCCTGAGGTGCGCCGGGAAGGCCCGGAACCCCTTCCAGACCACGCAGGGGAATCGCCTCTCCTGTCGCGATCAGGAGGGGAGAAGGGGCTCAGAGGAAGCGGTGCCGGGACCCTCGGTGTTCCCCTCGGGGGAACCCGGCGTGTCGGGGGACTTTTGGGGGTCGCAGGAAGGCTGTCAGGGACCGTCTCGCCCTTCAGGGCGGAACAGGGGACTTCCCTTGAGACGCCGTCGCGGGCAAGGGCCTCATCTTGCCAAGCGGTGGGAACCACGTGGTTTTTCTCGAGTTGCGGCGGCATTCTCGAGTTACGACGGGGATCTCAGCCTTCCCCTTGGGTTGGCCCTGGGAAGCCCAATCTTCCCCTCGGGTTGCGAGGGAAAGCTGGGGGTGGCGCTCGAGTCACTGCAGGGCCGAAGAGACCTCACCTAAGCGTGTGTCCGGGACCTAATTTTCCTCTCCAGGGAAGGCAGGGATCTCGGGGTTGCATTCCAGGCTCCCCCGGGGAGTCAGGCCTCGTCTCGAGGGGAAGCCAAGGACTCCGCTCTCCTCTCGAGTCGCGACGCGGGTCTCTTGGAGCCCCCTGAGCGGCCTCAAGGGAGTCCAGCCTCCTCTTCCGTTTGGAGAGAGGACCCGGGATTGCTCTCCAGGCCATGCAGGAAAAGAAGGCCCTCAGCTCGCGAGGACGGGGGCGTCTCAGGGGTTTCCTCGAGCTGCGGCGCCCGTGGGGGTTTTCTCCCGAGGCACGACGAGGATCTCAGGGAGCCTCTCGTGCGGCGCCAGGGAAGTCAGGTCTCCATGCGCGTGGCGAGGGGGAGCGCGTCCTGGCTCTCGAGTCACGGGAGGGGACTAGGGCCTCGAGACGCGTTGAAGAAGGACTCTCGAGGTCTCTGTCGGGGGGCGGCGGGAAACCCTCGTGTCCCTCGCCTTCTGCCGGGGACCTTAGGGAACTTCCCAGGGTGCCTCTGAGAGGCGAGGGATCCTGTGGAGGTGGCGGGGCCCCTCGGGACTCCGCTGGGTCTGGCGCAACGGAAGAGGGCCTCACCTCGAGGGGAGGCAGGCACCTCAGGCTTCCTCTGCGTTTCGGACTCCGACCGCAGGGTCCCTGCGGAGTTGGGACAGGAGAGTCAGGCCTCGTCTTGTCTGAGGAAGGGAACCCCGCTGGCCTCTCGAGTTGCTCAGGGGGTCTCAGGCCCCTCGTCGAGCTGTGTGTGGAACCCGCGGGTCTTTGCGGACGATGCACGGGGGTGGCAGTGCCCCTTCGTGTTGTGCCTTCACCCACAGGGTTGCCTTCGAAGAGGGGTCCGGGCCTCGGGTCCTTCTCAAGAGCGGACCGGGGAATCGGGGGCGTTCGGCCTGTGGCCCCACCCACGTGGCTCGTCTCGAATTTCCTCGTGAGACCGGCCTCATCCTGAGGTGCGCCGGGAAGGCCGGGAACCCCTTCCAGACCACGCAGGGGAATCGCCTCTCCTGTCGCGATCAGGAGGGGAGAAGGGGCTCAGAGGAAGCGGTGCCGGGACCCTCGCTGTTCCCCTCGGGGGAACCCGGCGTGTCGGGGGACTTTTGGGGGTCGCAGGAAGGCTGTCAGGGACCGTCTCGCCCTTCAGGGCGGAACAGGGGACTTCCCTTGAGACGCCGTCGCGGGCAAGGGCCTCATCTTGCCAAGCGGTGGGAACCACGTGGTTTTTCTCGAGTTGCGGCGGCATTCTCGAGTTACGACGGGGATCTCAGCCTTCCCCTTGGGTTGGCCCTGGGAAGCCCAATCTTCCCCTCGGGTTGCGAGGGAAAGCTGGGGGTGGCGCTCGAGTCACTGCAGGGCCGAAGAGACCTCACCTAAGCGTGTGTCCGGGACCTAATTTTCCTCTCCAGGGAAGGCAGGGATCTCGGGGTTGCATTCCAGGCTCCCCCGGGGAGTCAGGCCTCGTCTCGAGGGGAAGCCAAGGACTCCGCTCTCCTCTCGAGTCGCGACGCGGGTCTCTTGGAGCCCCCTGAGCGGCCTCAAGGGAGTCCAGCCTCCTCTTCCGTTTGGAGAGAGGACCCGGGATTGCTCTCCAGGCCATGCAGGAAAAGAAGGCCCTCAGCTCGCGAGGACGGGGGCGTCTCAGGGGTTTCCTCGAGCTGCGGCGCCCGTGGGGGTTTTCTCCCGAGGCACGACGAGGATCTCAGGGAGCCTCTCGTGCGGCGCCAGGGAAGTCAGGTCTCCATGCGCGTGGCGAGGGGGAGCGCGTCCTGGCTCTCGAGTCACGGGAGGGGACTAGGGCCTCGAGACGCGTTGAAGAAGGACTCTCGAGGTCTCTGTCGGGGGGCGGCGGGAAACCCTCGTGTCCCTCGCCTTCTGCCGGGGACCTTAGGGAACTTCCCAGGGTGCCTCTGAGAGGCGAGGGATCCTGTGGAGGTGGCGGGGCCCCTCGGGACTCCGCTGGGTCTGGCGCAACGGAAGAGGGCCTCACCTCGAGGGGAGGCAGGCACCTCAGGCTTCCTCTGCGTTTCGGACTCCGACCGCAGGGTCCCTGCGGAGTTGGGACAGGAGAGTCAGGCCTCGTCTTGTCTGAGGAAGGGAACCCCGCTGGCCTCTCGAGTTGCTCAGGGGGTCTCAGGCCCCTCGTCGAGCTGTGTGTGGAACCCGCGGGTCTTTGCGGACGATGCACGGGGGTGGCAGTGCCCCTTCGTGTTGTGCCTTCACCCACAGGGTTGACTTCGAAGAGGGGTCCGGGCCTCGGGTCCTTCTCAAGAGCGGACCGGGGAATCGGGGGCGTTCGGCCTGTGGCCCCACCCACGTGGCTCGTCTCGAATTTCCTCGTGAGACCGGCCTCATCCTGAGGTGCGCCGGGAAGGCCGGGAACCCCTTCCAGACCACGCAGGGGAATCGCCTCTCCTGTCGCGATCAGGAGGGGAGAAGGGGCTCAGAGGAAGCGGTGCCGGGACCCTCGGTGTTCCCCTCGGGGGAACCCGGCGTGTCGGGGGACTTTTGGGGGTCGCAGGAAGGCTGTCAGGGACCGTCTCGCCCTTCAGGGCGGAACAGGGGACTTCCCTTGAGACGCCGTCGCGGGCAAGGGCCTCATCTTGCCAAGCGGTGGGAACCACGTGGTTTTTCTCGAGTTGCGGCGGCATTCTCGAGTTACGACGGGGATCTCAGCCTTCCCCTTGGGTTGGCCCTGGGAAGCCCAATCTTCCCCTCGGGTTGCGAGGGAAAGCTGGGGGTGGCGCTCGAGTCACTGCAGGGCCGAAGAGACCTCACCTAAGCGTGTGTCCGGGACCTAATTTTCCTCTCCAGGGAAGGCAGGGATCTCGGGGTTGCATTCCAGGCTCCCCCGGGGAGTCAGGCCTCGTCTCGAGGGGAAGCCAAGGACTCCGCTCTCCTCTCGAGTCGCGACGCGGGTCTCTTGGAGCCCCCTGAGCGGCCTCAAGGGAGTCCAGCCTCCTCTTCCGTTTGGAGAGAGGACCCGGGATTGCTCTCCAGGCCATGCAGGAAAAGAAGGCCCTCAGCTCGCGAGGACGGGGGCGCCTCAGGGGTTTCCTCGAGCTGCGGCGCCCGTGGGGGTTTTCTCCCGAGGCACGACGAGGATCTCAGGGAGCCTCTCGTGCGGCGCCAGGGAAGTCAGGTCTCCATGCGCGTGGCGAGGGGGAGCGCGTCCTGGCTCTCGAGTCACGGGAGGGGACTAGGGCCTCGAGACGCGTTGAAGAAGGACTCTCGAGGTCTCTGTCGGGGGGCGGCGGGAAACCCTCGTGTCCCTCGCCTTCTGCCGGGGACCTTAGGGAACTTCCCAGGGTGCCTCTGAGAGGCGAGGGATCCTGTGGAGGTGGCGGGGCCCCTCGGGACTCCGCTGGGTCTGGCGCAACGGAAGAGGGCCTCACCTCGAGGGGAGGCAGGCACCTCAGGCTTCCTCTGCGTTTCGGACTCCGACCGCAGGGTCCCTGCAGAGTTGGGACAGGAGAGTCAGGCCTCGTCTTGTCTGAGGAAGGGAACCCCGCTGGCCTCTCGAGTTGCTCAGGGGGTCTCAGGCCCCTCGTCGAGCTGTGTGTGGAACCCGCGGGTCTTTGCGGACGATGCACGGGGGTGGCAGTGCCCCTTCGTGTTGTGCCTTCACCCACAGGGTTGCCTTCGAAGAGGGGTCCGGGCCTCGGGTCCTTCTCAAGAGCGGACCGGGGAATCGGGGGCGTTCGGCCTGTGGCCCCACCCACGTGGCTCGTCTCGAATTTCCTCGTGAGACCGGCCTCATCCTGAGGTGCGCCGGGAAGGCCGGGAACCCCTTCCAGACCACGCAGGGGAATCGCCTCTCCTGTCGCGATCAGGAGGGGAGAAGGGGCTCAGAGGAAGCGGTGCCGGGACCCTCGGTGTTCCCCTCGGGGGAACCCGGCGTGTCGGGGGACTTTTGGGGGTCGCAGGAAGGCTGTCAGGGACCGTCTCGCCCTTCAGGGCGGAACAGGGGACTTCCCTTGAGATGCCGTCGCGGGCAAGGGCCTCATCTTGCCAAGCGGTGGGAACCACGTGGTTTTTCTCGAGTTGCGGCGGCATTCTCGAGTTACGACGGGGATCTCAGCCTTCCCCTTGGGTTGGCCCTGGGAAGCCCAATCTTCCCCTCGGGTTGCGAGGGAAAGCTGGGGGTGGCGCTCGAGTCACTGCAGGGCCTAAGAGACCTCACCTAAGCGTGTGTCCGGGACCTAATTTTCCTCTCCAGGGAAGGCAGGGATCTCGGGGTTGCATTCCAGGCTCCCCCGGGGAGTCAGGCCTCGTCTCGAGGGGAAGCCAAGGACTCCGCTCTCCTCTCGAGTCGCGACGCGGGTCTCTTGGAGCCCCCTGAGCGGCCTCAAGGGAGTCCAGCCTCCTCTTCCGTTTGGAGAGAGGACCCGGGATTGCTCTCCAGGCCATGCAGGAAAAGAAGGCCCTCAGCTCGCGAGGACGGGGGCGTCTCAGGGGTTTCCTCGAGCTGCGGCGCCCGTGGGGGTTTTCTCCCGAGGCACGACGAGGATCTCAGGGAGCCTCTCGTGCGGCGCCAGGGAAGTCAGGTCTCCATGCGCGTGGCGAGGGGGAGCGCGTCCTGGCTCTCGAGTCACGGGAGGGGACTAGGGCCTCGAGACGCCTTGAAGAAGGACTCTCGAGGTCTCTGTCGGGGGGCGGCGGGAAACCCTCGTGTCCCTCGCCTTCTGCCGGGGACCTTAGGGAACTTCCCAGGGTGCCTCTGAGAGGCGAGGGATCCTGTGGAGGTGGCGGGGCCCCTCGGGACTCCGCTGGGTCTGGCGCAACGGAAGAGGGCCTCACCTCGAGGGGAGGCAGGCACCTCAGGCTTCCTCTGCGTTTCGGACTCCGACCGCAGGGTCCCTGCGGAGTTGGGACAGGAGAGTCAGGCCTCGTCTTGTCTGAGGAAGGGAACCCCGCTGGCCTCTCGAGTTGCTCAGGGGGTCTCAGGCCCCTCGTCGAGCTGTGTGTGGAACCCGCGGGTCTTTGCGGACGATGCACGGGGGTGGCAGTGCCCCTTCGTGTTGTGCCTTCACCCACAGGGTTGCCTTCGAAGAGGGGTCCGGGCCTCGGGTCCTTCTCAAGAGCGGACCGGGGAATCGGGGGCGTTCGGCCTGTGGCCCCACCCACGTGGCTCGTCTCGAATTTCCTCGTGAGACCGGCCTCATCCTGAGGTGCGCCGGGAAGGCCGGGAACCCCTTCCAGACCACGCAGGGGAATCGCCTCTCCTGTCGCGATCAGGAGGGGAGAAGGGGCTCAGAGGAAGCGGTGCCGGGACCCTCGGTGTTCCCCTCGGGGGAACCCGGCGTGTCGGGGGACTTTTGGGGGTCGCAGGAAGGCTGTCAGGGACCGTCTCGCCCTTCAGGGCGGAACAGGGGACTTCCCTTGAGACGCCGTCGCGGGCAAGGGCCTCATCTTGCCAAGCGGTGGGAACCACGTGGTTTTTCTCGAGTTGCGGCGGCATTCTCGAGTTACGACGGGGATCTCAGCCTTCCCCTTGGGTTGGCCCTGGGAAGCCCAATCTTCCCCTCGGGTTGCGAGGGAACGCTGGGGGTGGCGCTCGAGTCACTGCAGGGCCGAAGAGACCTCACCTAAGCGTGTGTCCGGGACCTAATTTTCCTCTCCAGGGAAGGCAGGGATCTCGGGGTTGCATTCCAGGCTCCCCCGGGGAGTCAGGCCTCGTCTCGAGGGGAAGCCAAGGACTCCGCTCTCCTCTCGAGTCGCGACGCGGGTCTCTTGGAGCCCCCTGAGCGGCCTCAAGGGAGTCCAGCCTCCTCTTCCGTTTGGAGAGAGGACCCGGGATTGCTCTCCAGGCCATGCAGGAAAAGAAGGCCCTCAGCTCGCGAGGACGGGGGCGTCTCAGGGGTTTCCTCGAGCTGCGGCGCCCGTGGGGGTTTTCTCCCGAGGCACGACGAGGATCTCAGGGAGCCTCTCGTGCGGCGCCAGGGAAGTCAGGTCTCCATGCGCGTGGCGAGGGGGAGCGCGTCCTGGCTCTCGAGTCACGGGAGGGGACTAGGGCCTCGAGACGCCTTGAAGAAGGACTCTCGAGGTCTCTGTCGGGGGGCGGCGGGAAACCCTCGTGTCCCTCGCCTTCTGCCGGGGACCTTAGGGAACTTCCCAGGGTGCCTCTGAGAGGCGAGGGATCCTGTGGAGGTGGCGGGGCCCCTCGGGACTCCGCTGGGTCTGGCGCAACGGAAGAGGGCCTCACCTCGAGGGGAGGCAGGCACCTCAGGCTTCCTCTGCGTTTCGGACTCCGACCGCAGGGTCCCTGCGGAGTTGGGACAGGAGAGTCAGGCCTCGTCTTGTCTGAGGAAGGGAACCCCGCTGGCCTCTCGAGTTGCTCAGGGGGTCTCAGGCCCCTCGTCGAGCTGTGTGTGGAACCCGCGGGTCTTTGCGGACGATGCACGGGGGTGGCAGTGCCCCTTCGTGTTGTGCCTTCACCCACAGGGTTGCCTTCGAAGAGGGGTCCGGGCCTCGGGTCCTTCTCAAGAGCGGACCGGGGAATCGGGGGCGTTCGGCCTGTGGCCCCACCCACGTGGCTCGTCTCGAATTTCCTCGTGAGACCGGCCTCATCCTGAGGTGCGCCGGGAAGGCCGGGAACCCCTTCCAGACCACGCAGGGGAATCGCCTCTCCTGTCGCGATCAGGAGGGGAGAAGGGGCTCAGAGGAAGCGGTGCCGGGACCCTCGGTGTTCCCCTCGGGGGAACCCGGCGTGTCGGGGGACTTTTGGGGGTCGCAGGAAGGCTGTCAGGGACCGTCTCGCCCTTCAGGGCGGAACAGGGGACTTCCCTTGAGACGCCGTCGCGGGCAAGGGCCTCATCTTGCCAAGCGGTGGGAACCACGTGGTTTTTCTCGAGTTGCGGCGGCATTCTCGAGTTACGACGGGGATCTCAGCCTTCCCCTTGGGTTGGCCCTGGGAAGCCCAATCTTCCCCTCGGGTTGCGAGGGAAAGCTGGGGGTGGCGCTCGAGTCACTGCAGGGCCTAAGAGACCTCACCTAAGCGTGTGTCCGGGACCTAATTTTCCTCTCCAGGGAAGGCAGGGATCTCGGGGTTGCATTCCAGGCTCCCCCGGGGAGTCAGGCCTCGTCTCGAGGGGAAGCCAAGGACTCCGCTCTCCTCTCGAGTCGCGACGCGGGTCTCTTGGAGCCCCCTGAGCGGCCTCAAGGGAGTCCAGCCTCCTCTTCCGTTTGGAGAGAGGACCCGGGATTGCTCTCCAGGCCATGCAGGAAAAGAAGGCCCTCAGCTCGCGAGGACGGGGGCGTCTCAGGGGTTTCCTCGAGCTGCGGCGCCCGTGGGGGTTTTCTCCCGAGGCACGACGAGGATCTCAGGGAGCCTCTCGTGCGGCGCCAGGGAAGTCAGGTCTCCATGCGCGTGGCGAGGGGGAGCGCGTCCTGGCTCTCGAGTCACGGGAGGGGACTAGGGCCTCGAGACGCGTTGAAGAAGGACTCTCGAGGTCTCTGTCGGGGGGCGGCGGGAAACCCTCGTGTCCCTCGCCTTCTGCCGGGGACCTTAGGGAACTTCCCAGGGTGCCTCTGAGAGGCGAGGGATCCTGTGGAGGTGGCGGGGCCCCTCGGGACTCCGCTGGGTCTGGCGCAACGGAAGAGGGCCTCACCTCGAGGGGAGGCAGGCACCTCAGGCTTCCTCTGCGTTTCGGACTCCGACCGCAGGGTCCCTGCAGAGTTGGGACAGGAGAGTCAGGCCTCGTCTTGTCTGAGGAAGGGAACCCCGCTGGCCTCTCGAGTTGCTCAGGGGGTCTCAGGCCCCTCGTCGAGCTGTGTGTGGAACCCGCGGGTCTTTGCGGACGATGCACGGGGGTGGCAGTGCCCCTTCGTGTTGTGCCTTCACCCACAGGGTTGCCTTCGAAGAGGGGTCCGGGCCTCGGGTCCTTCTCAAGAGCGGACCGGGGAATCGGGGGCGTTCGGCCTGTGGCCCCACCCACGTGGCTCGTCTCGAATTTCCTCGTGAGACCGGCCTCATCCTGAGGTGCGCCGGGAAGGCCGGGAACCCCTTCCAGACCACGCAGGGGAATCGCCTCTCCTGTCGCGATCAGGAGGGGAGAAGGGGCTCAGAGGAAGCGGTGCCGGGACCCTCGGTGTTCCCCTCGGGGGAACCCGGCGTGTCGGGGGACTTTTGGGGGTCGCAGGAAGGCTGTCAGGGACCGTCTCGCCCTTCAGGGCGGAACAGGGGACTTCCCTTGAGACGCCGTCGCGGGCAAGGGCCTCATCTTGCCAAGCGGTGGGAACCACGTGGTTTTTCTCGAGTTGCGGCGGCATTCTCGAGTTACGACGGGGATCTCAGCCTTCCCCTTGGGTTGGCCCTGGGAAGCCCAATCTTCCCCTCGGGTTGCGAGGGAAAGCTGGGGGTGGCGCTCGAGTCACTGCAGGGCCTAAGAGACCTCACCTAAGCGTGTGTCCGGGACCTAATTTTCCTCTCCAGGGAAGGCAGGGATCTCGGGGTTGCATTCCAGGCTCCCCCGGGGAGTCAGGCCTCGTCTCGAGGGGAAGCCAAGGACTCCGCTCTCCTCTCGAGTCGCGACGCGGGTCTCTTGGAGCCCCCTGAGCGGCCTCAAGGGAGTCCAGCCTCCTCTTCCGTTTGGAGAGAGGACCCAGGATTGCTCTCCAGGCCATGCAGGAAAAGAAGGCCCTCAGCTCGCGAGGACGGGGGCGTCTCAGGGGTTTCCTCGAGCTGCGGCGCCCGTGGGGGTTTTCTCCCGAGGCACGACGAGGATCTCAGGGAGCCTCTCGTGCGGCGCCAGGGAAGTCAGGTCTCCATGCGCGTGGCGAGGGGGAGCGCGTCCTGGCTCTCGAGTCACGGGAGGGGACTAGGGCCTCGAGACGCGTTGAAGAAGGACTCTCGAGGTCTCTGTCGGGGGGCGGCGGGAAACCCTCGTGTCCCTCGCCTTCTGCCGGGGACCTTAGGGAACTTCCCAGGGTGCCTCTGAGAGGCGAGGGATCCTGTGGAGGTGGCGGGGCCCCTCGGGACTCCGCTGGGTCTGGCGCAACGGAAGAGGGCCTCACCTCGAGGGGAGGCAGGCACCTCAGGCTTCCTCTGCGTTTCGGACTCCGACCGCAGGGTCCCTGCAGAGTTGGGACAGGAGAGTCAGGCCTCGTCTTGTCTGAGGAAGGGAACCCCGCTGGCCTCTCGAGTTGCTCAGGGGGTCTCAGGCCCCTCGTCGAGCTGTGTGTGGAACCCGCGGGTCTTTGCGGACGATGCACGGGGGTGGCAGTGCCCCTTCGTGTTGTGCCTTCACCCACAGGGTTGCCTTCGAAGAGGGGTCCGGGCCTCGGGTCCTTCTCAAGAGCGGACCGGGGAATCGGGGGCGTTCGGCCTGTGGCCCCACCCACGTGGCTCGTCTCGAATTTCCTCGTGAGACCGGCCTCATCCTGAGGTGCGCCGGGAAGGCCGGGAACCCCTTCCAGACCACGCAGGGGAATCGCCTCTCCTGTCGCGATCAGGAGGGGAGAAGGGGCTCAGAGGAAGCGGTGCCGGGACCCTCGGTGTTCCCCTCGGGGGAACCCGGCGTGTCGGGGGACTTTTGGGGGTCGCAGGAAGGCTGTCAGGGACCGTCTCGCCCTTCAGGGCGGAACAGGGGACTTCCCTTGAGACGCCGTCGCGGGCAAGGGCCTCATCTTGCCAAGCGGTGGGAACCACGTGGTTTTTCTCGAGTTGCGGCGGCATTCTCGAGTTACGACGGGGATCTCAGCCTTCCCCTTGGGTTGGCCCTGGGAAGCCCAATCTTCCCCTCGGGTTGCGAGGGAAAGCTGGGGGTGGCGCTCGAGTCACTGCAGGGCCTAAGAGACCTCACCTAAGCGTGTGTCCGGGACCTAATTTTCCTCTCCAGGGAAGGCAGGGATCTCGGGGTTGCATTCCAGGCTCCCCCGGGGAGTCAGGCCTCGTCTCGAGGGGAAGCCAAGGACTCCGCTCTCCTCTCGAGTCGCGACGCGGGTCTCTTGGAGCCCCCTGAGCGGCCTCAAGGGAGTCCAGCCTCCTCTTCCGTTTGGAGAGAGGACCCGGGATTGCTCTCCAGGCCATGCAGGAAAAGAAGGCCCTCAGCTCGCGAGGACGGGGGCGTCTCAGGGGTTTCCTCGAGCTGCGGCGCCCGTGGGGGTTTTCTCCCGAGGCACGACGAGGATCTCAGGGAGCCTCTCGTGCGGCGCCAGGGAAGTCAGGTCTCCATGCGCGTGGCGAGGGGGAGCGCGTCCTGGCTCTCGAGTCACGGGAGGGGACTAGGGCCTCGAGACGCGTTGAAGAAGGACTCTCGAGGTCTTTGTCGGGGGGCGGCGGGAAACCCTCGTGTCCCTCGCCTTCTGCCGGGGACCTTAGGGAACTTCCCAGGGTGCCTCTGAGAGGCGAGGGATCCTGTGGAGGTGGCGGGGCCCCTCGGGACTCCGCTGGGTCTGGCGCAACGGAAGAGGGCCTCACCTCGAGGGGAGGCAGGCACCTCAGGCTTCCTCTGCGTTTCGGACTCCGACCGCAGGGTCCCTGCGGAGTTGGGACAGGAGAGTCAGGCCTCGTCTTGTCTGAGGAAGGGAACCCCGCTGGCCTCTCGAGTTGCTCAGGGGGTCTCAGGCCCCTCGTCGAGCTGTGTGTGGAACCCGCGGGTCTTTGCGGACGATGCACGGGGGTGGCAGTGCCCCTTCGTGTTGTGCCTTCACCCACAGGGTTGCCTTCGAAGAGGGGTCCGGGCCTCGGGTCCTTCTCAAGAGCGGACCGGGGAATCGGGGGCGTTCGGCCTGTGGCCCCACCCACGTGGCTCGTCTCGAATTTCCTCGTGAGACCGGCCTCATCCTGAGGTGCGCCGGGAAGGCCGGGAACCCCTTCCAGACCACGCAGGGGAATCGCCTCTCCTGTCGCGATCAGGAGGGGAGAAGGGGCTCAGAGGAAGCGGTGCCGGGACCCTCGGTGTTCCCCTCGGGGGAACCCGGCGTGTCGGGGGACTTTTGGGGGTCGCAGGAAGGCTGTCAGGGACCGTCTCGCCCTTCAGGGCGGAACAGGGGACTTCCCTTGAGACGCCGTCGCGGGCAAGGGCCTCATCTTGCCAAGCGGTGGGAACCACGTGGTTTTTCTCGAGTTGCGGCGGCATTCTCGAGTTACGACGGGGATCTCAGCCTTCCCCTTGGGTTGGCCCTGGGAAGCCCAATCTTCCCCTCGGGTTGCGAGGGAAAGCTGGGGGTGGCGCTCGAGTCACTGCAGGGCCTAAGAGACCTCACCTAAGCGTGTGTCCGGGACCTAATTTTCCTCTCCAGGGAAGGCAGGGATCTCGGGGTTGCATTCCAGGCTCCCCCGGGGAGTCAGGCCTCGTCTCGAGGGGAAGCCAAGGACTCCGCTCTCCTCTCGAGTCGCGACGCGGGTCTCTTGGAGCCCCCTGAGCGGCCTCAAGGGAGTCCAGCCTCCTCTTCCGTTTGGAGAGAGGACCCGGGATTGCTCTCCAGGCCATGCAGGAAAAGAAGGCCCTCAGCTCGCGAGGACGGGGGCGTCTCAGGGGTTTCCTCGAGCTGCGGCGCCCGTGGGGGTTTTCTCCCGAGGCACGACGAGGATCTCAGGGAGCCTCTCGTGCGGCGCCAGGGAAGTCAGGTCTCCATGCGCGTGGCGAGGGGGAGCGCGTCCTGGCTCTCGAGTCACGGGAGGGGACTAGGGCCTCGAGACGCGTTGAAGAAGGACTCTCGAGGTCTTTGTCGGGGGGCGGCGGGAAACCCTCGTGTCCCTCGCCTTCTGCCGGGGACCTTAGGGAACTTCCCAGGGTGCCTCTGAGAGGCGAGGGATCCTGTGGAGGTGGCGGGGCCCCTCGGGACTCCGCTGGGTCTGGCGCAACGGAAGAGGGCCTCACCTCGAGGGGAGGCAGGCACCTCAGGCTTCCTCTGCGTTTCGGACTCCGACCGCAGGGTCCCTGCAGAGTTGGGACAGGAGAGTCAGGCCTCGTCTTGTCTGAGGAAGGGAACCCCGCTGGCCTCTCGAGTTGCTCAGGGGGTCTCAGGCCCCTCGTCGAGCTGTGTGTGGAACCCGCGGGTCTTTGCGGACGATGCACGGGGGTGGCAGTGCCCCTTCGTGTTGTGCCTTCACCCACAGGGTTGCCTTCGAAGAGGGGTCCGGGCCTCGGGTCCTTCTCAAGAGCGGACCGGGGAATCGGGGGCGTTCGGCCTGTGGCCCCACCCACGTGGCTCGTCTCGAATTTCCTCGTGAGACCGGCCTCATCCTGAGGTGCGCCGGGAAGGCCGGGAACCCCTTCCAGACCACGCAGGGGAATCGCCTCTCCTGTCGCGATCAGGAGGGGAGAAGGGGCTCAGAGGAAGCGGTGCCGGGACCCTCGGTGTTCCCCTCGGGGGAACCCGGCGTGTCGGGGGACTTTTGGGGGTCGCAGGAAGGCTGTCAGGGACCGTCTCGCCCTTCAGGGCGGAACAGGGGACTTCCCTTGAGACGCCGTCGCGGGCAAGGGCCTCATCTTGCCAAGCGGTGGGAACCACGTGGTTTTTCTCGAGTTGCGGCGGCATTCTCGAGTTACGACGGGGATCTCAGCCTTCCCCTTGGGTTGGCCCTGGGAAGCCCAATCTTCCCCTCGGGTTGCGAGGGAAAGCTGGGGGTGGCGCTCGAGTCACTGCAGGGCCGAAGAGACCTCACCTAAGCGTGTGTCCGGGACCTAATTTTCCTCTCCAGGGAAGGCAGGGATCTCGGGGTTGCATTCCAGGCTCCCCCGGGGAGTCAGGCCTCGTCTCGAGGGGAAGCCAAGGACTCCGCTCTCCTCTCGAGTCGCGACGCGGGTCTCTTGGAGCCCCCTGAGCGGCCTCAAGGGAGTCCAGCCTCCTCTTCCGTTTGGAGAGAGGACCCGGGATTGCTCTCCAGGCCATGCAGGAAAAGAAGGCCCTCAGCTCGCGAGGACGGGGGCGTCTCAGGGGTTTCCTCGAGCTGCGGCGCCCGTGGGGGTTTTCTCCCGAGGCACGACGAGGATCTCAGGGAGCCTCTCGTGCGGCGCCAGGGAAGTCAGGTCTCCATGCGCGTGGCGAGGGGGAGCGCGTCCTGGCTCTCGAGTCACGGGAGGGGACTAGGGCCTCGAGACGCGTTGAAGAAGGACTCTCGAGGTCTTTGTCGGGGGGCGGCGGGAAACCCTCGTGTCCCTCGCCTTCTGCCGGGGACCTTAGGGAACTTCCCAGGGTGCCTCTGAGAGGCGAGGGATCCTGTGGAGGTGGCGGGGCCCCTCGGGACTCCGCTGGGTCTGGCGCAACGGAAGAGGGCCTCACCTCGAGGGGAGGCAGGCACCTCAGGCTTCCTCTGCGTTTCGGACTCCGACCGCAGGGTCCCTGCAGAGTTGGGACAGGAGAGTCAGGCCTCGTCTTGTCTGAGGAAGGGAACCCCGCTGGCCTCTCGAGTTGCTCAGGGGGTCTCAGGCCCCTCGTCGAGCTGTGTGTGGAACCCGCGGGTCTTTGCGGACGATGCACGGGGGTGGCAGTGCCCCTTCGTGTTGTGCCTTCACCCACAGGGTTGCCTTCGAAGAGGGGTCCGGGCCTCGGGTCCTTCTCAAGAGCGGACCGGGGAATCGGGGGCGTTCGGCCTGTGGCCCCACCCACGTGGCTCGTCTCGAATTTCCTCGTGAGACCGGCCTCATCCTGAGGTGCGCCGGGAAGGCCGGGAACCCCTTCCAGACCACGCAGGGGAATCGCCTCTCCTGTCGCGATCAGGAGGGGAGAAGGGGCTCAGAGGAAGCGGTGCCGGGACCCTCGGTGTTCCCCTCGGGGGAACCCGGCGTGTCGGGGGACTTTTGGGGGTCGCAGGAAGGCTGTCAGGGACCGTCTCGCCCTTCAGGGCGGAACAGGGGACTTCCCTTGAGACGCCGTCGCGGGCAAGGGCCTCATCTTGCCAAGCGGTGGGAACCACGTGGTTTTTCTCGAGTTGCGGCGGCATTCTCGAGTTACGACGGGGATCTCAGCCTTCCCCTTGGGTTGGCCCTGGGAAGCCCAATCTTCCCCTCGGGTTGCGAGGGAAAGCTGGGGGTGGCGCTCGAGTCACTGCAGGGCCTAAGAGACCTCACCTAAGCGTGTGTCCGGGACCTAATTTTCCTCTCCAGGGAAGGCAGGGATCTCGGGGTTGCATTCCAGGCTCCCCCGGGGAGTCAGGCCTCGTCTCGAGGGGAAGCCAAGGACTCCGCTCTCCTCTCGAGTCGCGACGCGGGTCTCTTGGAGCCCCCTGAGCGGCCTCAAGGGAGTCCAGCCTCCTCTTCCGTTTGGAGAGAGGACCCGGGATTGCTCTCCAGGCCATGCAGGAAAAGAAGGCCCTCAGCTCGCGAGGACGGGGGCGTCTCAGGGGTTTCCTCGAGCTGCGGCGCCCGTGGGGGTTTTCTCCCGAGGCACGACGAGGATCTCAGGGAGCCTCTCGTGCGGCGCCAGGGAAGTCAGGTCTCCATGCGCGTGGCGAGGGGGAGCGCGTCCTGGCTCTCGAGTCACGGGAGGGGACTAGGGCCTCGAGACGCGTTGAAGAAGGACTCTCGAGGTCTTTGTCGGGGGGCGGCGGGAAACCCTCGTGTCCCTCGCCTTCTGCCGGGGACCTTAGGGAACTTCCCAGGGTGCCTCTGAGAGGCGAGGGATCCTGTGGAGGTGGCGGGGCCCCTCGGGACTCCGCTGGGTCTGGCGCAACGGAAGAGGGCCTCACCTCGAGGGGAGGCAGGCACCTCAGGCTTCCTCTGCGTTTCGGACTCCGACCGCAGGGTCCCTGCGGAGTTGGGACAGGAGAGTCAGGCCTCGTCTTGTCTGAGGAAGGGAACCCCGCTGGCCTCTCGAGTTGCTCAGGGGGTCTCAGGCCCCTCGTCGAGCTGTGTGTGGAACCCGCGGGTCTTTGCGGACGATGCACGGGGGTGGCAGTGCCCCTTCGTGTTGTGCCTTCACCCACAGGGTTGCCTTCGAAGAGGGGTCCGGGCCTCGGGTCCTTCTCAAGAGCGGACCGGGGAATCGGGGGCGTTCGGCCTGTGGCCCCACCCACGTGGCTCGTCTCGAATTTCCTCGTGAGACCGGCCTCATCCTGAGGTGCGCCGGGAAGGCCGGGAACCCCTTCCAGACCACGCAGGGGAATCGCCTCTCCTGTCGCGATCAGGAGGGGAGAAGGGGCTCAGAGGAAGCGGTGCCGGGACCCTCGGTGTTCCCCTCGGGGGAACCCGGCGTGTCGGGGGACTTTTGGGGGTCGCAGGAAGGCTGTCAGGGACCGTCTCGCCCTTCAGGGCGGAACAGGGGACTTCCCTTGAGACGCCGTCGCGGGCAAGGGCCTCATCTTGCCAAGCGGTGGGAACCACGTGGTTTTTCTCGAGTTGCGGCGGCATTCTCGAGTTACGACGGGGATCTCAGCCTTCCCCTTGGGTTGGCCCTGGGAAGCCCAATCTTCCCCTCGGGTTGCGAGGGAAAGCTGGGGGTGGCGCTCGAGTCACTGCAGGGCCTAAGAGACCTCACCTAAGCGTGTGTCCGGGACCTAATTTTCCTCTCCAGGGAAGGCAGGGATCTCGGGGTTGCATTCCAGGCTCCCCCGGGGAGTCAGGCCTCGTCTCGAGGGGAAGCCAAGGACTCCGCTCTCCTCTCGAGTCGCGACGCGGGTCTCTTGGAGCCCCCTGAGCGGCCTCAAGGGAGTCCAGCCTCCTCTTCCGTTTGGAGAGAGGACCCGGGATTGCTCTCCAGGCCATGCAGGAAAAGAAGGCCCTCAGCTCGCGAGGACGGGGGCGTCTCAGGGGTTTCCTCGAGCTGCGGCGCCCGTGGGGGTTTTCTCCCGAGGCACGACGAGGATCTCAGGGAGCCTCTCGTGCGGCGCCAGGGAAGTCAGGTCTCCATGCGCGTGGCGAGGGGGAGCGCGTCCTGGCTCTCGAGTCACGGGAGGGGACTAGGGCCTCGAGACGCGTTGAAGAAGGACTCTCGAGGTCTTTGTCGGGGGGCGGCGGGAAACCCTCGTGTCCCTCGCCTTCTGCCGGGGACCTTAGGGAACTTCCCAGGGTGCCTCTGAGAGGCGAGGGATCCTGTGGAGGTGGCGGGGCCCCTCGGGACTCCGCTGGGTCTGGCGCAACGGAAGAGGGCCTCACCTCGAGGGGAGGCAGGCACCTCAGGCTTCCTCTGCGTTTCGGACTCCGACCGCAGGGTCCCTGCAGAGTTGGGACAGGAGAGTCAGGCCTCGTCTTGTCTGAGGAAGGGAACCCCGCTGGCCTCTCGAGTTGCTCAGGGGGTCTCAGGCCCCTCGTCGAGCTGTGTGTGGAACCCGCGGGTCTTTGCGGACGATGCACGGGGGTGGCAGTGCCCCTTCGTGTTGTGCCTTCACCCACAGGGTTGCCTTCGAAGAGGGGTCCGGGCCTCGGGTCCTTCTCAAGAGCGGACCGGGGAATCGGGGGCGTTCGGCCTGTGGCCCCACCCACGTGGCTCGTCTCGAATTTCCTCGTGAGACCGGCCTCATCCTGAGGTGCGCCGGGAAGGCCGGGAACCCCTTCCAGACCACGCAGGGGAATCGCCTCTCCTGTCGCGATCAGGAGGGGAGAAGGGGCTCAGAGGAAGCGGTGCCGGGACCCTCGGTGTTCCCCTCGGGGGAACCCGGCGTGTCGGGGGACTTTTGGGGGTCGCAGGAAGGCTGTCAGGGACCGTCTCGCCCTTCAGGGCGGAACAGGGGACTTCCCTTGAGACGCCGTCGCGGGCAAGGGCCTCATCTTGCCAAGCGGTGGGAACCACGTGGTTTTTCTCGAGTTGCGGCGGCATTCTCGAGTTACGACGGGGATCTCAGCCTTCCCCTTGGGTTGGCCCTGGGAAGCCCAATCTTCCCCTCGGGTTGCGAGGGAAAGCTGGGGGTGGCGCTCGAGTCACTGCAGGGCCTAAGAGACCTCACCTAAGCGTGTGTCCGGGACCTAATTTTCCTCTCCAGGGAAGGCAGGGATCTCGGGGTTGCATTCCAGGCTCCCCCGGGGAGTCAGGCCTCGTCTCGAGGGGAAGCCAAGGACTCCGCTCTCCTCTCGAGTCGCGACGCGGGTCTCTTGGAGCCCCCTGAGCGGCCTCAAGGGAGTCCAGCCTCCTCTTCCGTTTGGAGAGAGGACCCGGGATTGCTCTCCAGGCCATGCAGGAAAAGAAGGCCCTCAGCTCGCGAGGACGGGGGCGTCTCAGGGGTTTCCTCGAGCTGCGGCGCCCGTGGGGGTTTTCTCCCGAGGCACGACGAGGATCTCAGGGAGCCTCTCGTGCGGCGCCAGGGAAGTCAGGTCTCCATGCGCGTGGCGAGGGGGAGCGCGTCCTGGCTCTCGAGTCACGGGAGGGGACTAGGGCCTCGAGACGCGTTGAAGAAGGACTCTCGAGGTCTTTGTCGGGGGGCGGCGGGAAACCCTCGTGTCCCTCGCCTTCTGCCGGGGACCTTAGGGAACTTCCCAGGGTGCCTCTGAGAGGCGAGGGATCCTGTGGAGGTGGCGGGGCCCCTCGGGACTCCGCTGGGTCTGGCGCAACGGAAGAGGGCCTCACCTCGAGGGGAGGCAGGCACCTCAGGCTTCCTCTGCGTTTCGGACTCCGACCGCAGGGTCCCTGCAGAGTTGGGACAGGAGAGTCAGGCCTCGTCTTGTCTGAGGAAGGGAACCCCGCTGGCCTCTCGAGTTGCTCAGGGGGTCTCAGGCCCCTCGTCGAGCTGTGTGTGGAACCCGCGGGTCTTTGCGGACGATGCACGGGGGTGGCAGTGCCCCTTCGTGTTGTGCCTTCACCCACAGGGTTGCCTTCGAAGAGGGGTCCGGGCCTCGGGTCCTTCTCAAGAGCGGACCGGGGAATCGGGGGCGTTCGGCCTGTGGCCCCACCCACGTGGCTCGTCTCGAATTTCCTCGTGAGACCGGCCTCATCCTGAGGTGCGCCGGGAAGGCCGGGAACCCCTTCCAGACCACGCAGGGGAATCGCCTCTCCTGTCGCGATCAGGAGGGGAGAAGGGGCTCAGAGGAAGCGGTGCCGGGACCCTCGGTGTTCCCCTCGGGGGAACCCGGCGTGTCGGGGGACTTTTGGGGGTCGCAGGAAGGCTGTCAGGGACCGTCTCGCCCTTCAGGGGGGAACAGGGGACTTCCCTTGAGACGCCGTCGCGGGCAAGGGCCTCATCTTGCCAAGCGGTGGGAACCACGTGGTTTTTCTCGAGTTGCGGCGGCATTCTCGAGTTACGACGGGGATCTCAGCCTTCCCCTTGGGTTGGCCCTGGGAAGCCCAATCTTCCCCTCGGGTTGCGAGGGAAAGCTGGGGGTGGCGCTCGAGTCACTGCAGGGCCGAAGAGACCTCACCTAAGCGTGTGTCCGGGACCTAATTTTCCTCTCCAGGGAAGGCAGGGATCTCGGGGTTGCATTCCAGGCTCCCCCGGGGAGTCAGGCCTCGTCTCGAGGGGAAGCCAAGGACTCCGCTCTCCTCTCGAGTCGCGACGCGGGTCTCTTGGAGCCCCCTGAGCGGCCTCAAGGGAGTCCAGCCTCCTCTTCCGTTTGGAGAGAGGACCCGGGATTGCTCTCCAGGCCATGCAGGAAAAGAAGGCCCTCAGCTCGCGAGGACGGGGGCGTCTCAGGGGTTTCCTCGAGCTGCGGCGCCCGTGGGGGTTTTCTCCCGAGGCACGACGAGGATCTCAGGGAGCCTCTCGTGCGGCGCCAGGGAAGTCAGGTCTCCATGCGCGTGGCGAGGGGGAGCGCGTCCTGGCTCTCGAGTCACGGGAGGGGACTAGGGCCTCGAGACGCGTTGAAGAAGGACTCTCGAGGTCTCTGTCGGGGGGCGGCGGGAAACCCTCGTGTCCCTCGCCTTCTGCCGGGGACCTTAGGGAACTTCCCAGGGTGCCTCTGAGAGGCGAGGGATCCTGTGGAGGTGGCGGGGCCCCTCGGGACTCCGCTGGGTCTGGCGCAACGGAAGAGGGCCTCACCTCGAGGGGAGGCAGGCACCTCAGGCTTCCTCTGCGTTTCGGACTCCGACCGCAGGGTCCCTGCAGAGTTGGGACAGGAGAGTCAGGCCTCGTCTTGTCTGAGGAAGGGAACCCCGCTGGCCTCTCGAGTTGCTCAGGGGGTCTCAGGCCCCTCGTCGAGCTGTGTGTGGAACCCGCGGGTCTTTGCGGACGATGCACGGGGGTGGCAGTGCCCCTTCGTGTTGTGCCTTCACCCACAGGGTTGCCTTCGAAGAGGGGTCCGGGCCTCGGGTCCTTCTCAAGAGCGGACCGGGGAATCGGGGGCGTTCGGCCTGTGGCCCCACCCACGTGGCTCGTCTCGAATTTCCTCGTGAGACCGGCCTCATCCTGAGGTGCGCCGGGAAGGCCGGGAACCCCTTCCAGACCACGCAGGGGAATCGCCTCTCCTGTCGCGATCAGGAGGGGAGAAGGGGCTCAGAGGAAGCGGTGCCGGGACCCTCGGTGTTCCCCTCGGGGGAACCCGGCGTGTCGGGGGACTTTTGGGGGTCGCAGGAAGGCTGTCAGGGACCGTCTCGCCCTTCAGGGCGGAACAGGGGACTTCCCTTGAGACGCCGTCGCGGGCAAGGGCCTCATCTTGCCAAGCGGTGGGAACCACGTGGTTTTTCTCGAGTTGCGGCGGCATTCTCGAGTTACGACGGGGATCTCAGCCTTCCCCTTGGGTTGGCCCTGGGAAGCCCAATCTTCCCCTCGGGTTGCGAGGGAACGCTGGGGGTGGCGCTCGAGTCACTGCAGGGCCGAAGAGACCTCACCTAAGCGTGTGTCCGGGACCTAATTTTCCTCTCCAGGGAAGGCAGGGATCTCGGGGTTGCATTCCAGGCTCCCCCGGGGAGTCAGGCCTCGTCTCGAGGGGAAGCCAAGGACTCCGCTCTCCTCTCGAGTCGCGACGCGGGTCTCTTGGAGCCCCCTGAGCGGCCTCAAGGGAGTCCAGCCTCCTCTTCCGTTTGGAGAGAGGACCCGGGATTGCTCTCCAGGCCATGCAGGAAAAGAAGGCCCTCAGCTCGCGAGGACGGGGGCGTCTCAGGGGTTTCCTCGAGCTGCGGCGCCCGTGGGGGTTTTCTCCCGAGGCACGACGAGGATCTCAGGGAGCCTCTCGTGCGGCGCCAGGGAAGTCAGGTCTCCATGCGCGTGGCGAGGGGGAGCGCGTCCTGGCTCTCGAGTCACGGGAGGGGACTAGGGCCTCGAGACGCGTTGAAGAAGGACTCTCGAGGTCTCTGTCGGGGGGCGGCGGGAAACCCTCGTGTCCCTCGCCTTCTGCCGGGGACCTTAGGGAACTTCCCAGGGTGCCTCTGAGAGGCGAGGGATCCTGTGGAGGTGGCGGGGCCCCTCGGGACTCCGCTGGGTCTGGCGCAACGGAAGAGGGCCTCACCTCGAGGGGAGGCAGGCACCTCAGGCTTCCTCTGCGTTTCGGACTCCGACCGCAGGGTCCCTGCAGAGTTGGGACAGGAGAGTCAGGCCTCGTCTTGTCTGAGGAAGGGAACCCCGCTGGCCTCTCGAGTTGCTCAGGGGGTCTCAGGCCCCTCGTCGAGCTGTGTGTGGAACCCGCGGGTCTTTGCGGACGATGCACGGGGGTGGCAGTGCCCCTTCGTGTTGTGCCTTCAGCCACAGGGTTGCCTTCGAAGAGGGGTCCGGGCCTCGGGTCCTTCTCAAGAGCGGACCGGGGAATCGGGGGCGTTCGGCCTGTGGCCCCACCCACGTGGCTCGTCTCGAATTTCCTCGTGAGACCGGCCTCATCCTGAGGTGCGCCGGGAAGGCCGGGAACCCCTTCCAGACCACGCAGGGGAATCGCCTCTCCTGTCGCGATCAGGAGGGGAGAAGGGGCTCAGAGGAAGCGGTGCCGGGACCCTCGGTGTTCCCCTCGGGGGAACCCGGCGTGTCGGGGGACTTTTGGGGGTCGCAGGAAGGCTGTCAGGGACCGTCTCGCCCTTCAGGGCGGAACAGGGGACTTCCCTTGAGACGCCGTCGCGGGCAAGGGCCTCATCTTGCCAAGCGGTGGGAACCACGTGGTTTTTCTCGAGTTGCGGCGGCATTCTCGAGTTACGACGGGGATCTCAGCCTTCCCCTTGGGTTGGCCCTGGGAAGCCCAATCTTCCCCTCGGGTTGCGAGGGAAAGCTGGGGGTGGCGCTCGAGTCACTGCAGGGCCTAAGAGACCTCACCTAAGCGTGTGTCCGGGACCTAATTTTCCTCTCCAGGGAAGGCAGGGATCTCGGGGTTGCATTCCAGGCTCCCCCGGGGAGTCAGGCCTCGTCTCGAGGGGAAGCCAAGGACTCCGCTCTCCTCTCGAGTCGCGACGCGGGTCTCTTGGAGCCCCCTGAGCGGCCTCAAGGGAGTCCAGCCTCCTCTTCCGTTTGGAGAGAGGACCCGGGATTGCTCTCCAGGCCATGCAGGAAAAGAAGGCCCTCAGCTCGCGAGGACGGGGGCGTCTCAGGGGTTTCCTCGAGCTGCGGCGCCCGTGGGGGTTTTCTCCCGAGGCACGACGAGGATCTCAGGGAGCCTCTCGTGCGGCGCCAGGGAAGTCAGGTCTCCATGCGCGTGGCGAGGGGGAGCGCGTCCTGGCTCTCGAGTCACGGGAGGGGACTAGGGCCTCGAGACGCGTTGAAGAAGGACTCTCGAGGTCTTTGTCGGGGGGCGGCGGGAAACCCTCGTGTCCCTCGCCTTCTGCCGGGGACCTTAGGGAACTTCCCAGGGTGCCTCTGAGAGGCGAGGGATCCTGTGGAGGTGGCGGGGCCCCTCGGGACTCCGCTGGGTCTGGCGCAACGGAAGAGGGCCTCACCTCGAGGGGAGGCAGGCACCTCAGGCTTCCTCTGCGTTTCGGACTCCGACCGCAGGGTCCCTGCGGAGTTGGGACAGGAGAGTCAGGCCTCGTCTTGTCTGAGGAAGGGAACCCCGCTGGCCTCTCGAGTTGCTCAGGGGGTCTCAGGCCCCTCGTCGAGCTGTGTGTGGAACCCGCGGGTCTTTGCGGACGATGCACGGGGGTGGCAGTGCCCCTTCGTGTTGTGCCTTCACCCACAGGGTTGCCTTCGAAGAGGGGTCCGGGCCTCGGGTCCTTCTCAAGAGCGGACCGGGGAATCGGGGGCGTTCGGCCTGTGGCCCCACCCACGTGGCTCGTCTCGAATTTCCTCGTGAGACCGGCCTCATCCTGAGGTGCGCCGGGAAGGCCGGGAACCCCTTCCAGACCACGCAGGGGAATCGCCTCTCCTGTCGCGATCAGGAGGGGAGAAGGGGCTCAGAGGAAGCGGTGCCGGGACCCTCGGTGTTCCCCTCGGGGGAACCCGGCGTGTCGGGGGACTTTTGGGGGTCGCAGGAAGGCTGTCAGGGACCGTCTCGCCCTTCAGGGCGGAACAGGGGACTTCCCTTGAGACGCCGTCGCGGGCAAGGGCCTCATCTTGCCAAGCGGTGGGAACCACGTGGTTTTTCTCGAGTTGCGGCGGCATTCTCGAGTTACGACGGGGATCTCAGCCTTCCCCTTGGGTTGGCCCTGGGAAGCCCAATCTTCCCCTCGGGTTGCGAGGGAAAGCTGGGGGTGGCGCTCGAGTCACTGCAGGGCCGAAGAGACCTCACCTAAGCGTGTGTCCGGGACCTAATTTTCCTCTCCAGGGAAGGCAGGGATCTCGGGGTTGCATTCCAGGCTCCCCCGGGGAGTCAGGCCTCGTCTCGAGGGGAAGCCAAGGACTCCGCTCTCCTCTCGAGTCGCGACGCGGGTCTCTTGGAGCCCCCTGAGCGGCCTCAAGGGAGTCCAGCCTCCTCTTCCGTTTGGAGAGAGGACCCGGGATTGCTCTCCAGGCCATGCAGGAAAAGAAGGCCCTCAGCTCGCGAGGACGGGGGCGTCTCAGGGGTTTCCTCGAGCTGCGGCGCCCGTGGGGGTTTGCTCCCGAGGCACGACGAGGATCTCAGGGAGCCTCTCGTGCGGCGCCAGGGAAGTCAGGTCTCCATGCGCGTGGCGAGGGGGAGCGCGTCCTGGCTCTCGAGTCACGGGAGGGGACTAGGGCCTCGAGACGCGTTGAAGAAGGACTCTCGAGGTCTCTGTCGGGGGGCGGCGGGAAACCCTCGTGTCCCTCGCCTTCTGCCGGGGACCTTAGGGAACTTCCCAGGGTGCCTCTGAGAGGCGAGGGATCCTGTGGAGGTGGCGGGGCCCCTCGGGACTCCGCTGGGTCTGGCGCAACGGAAGAGGGCCTCACCTCGAGGGGAGGCAGGCACCTCAGGCTTCCTCTGCGTTTCGGACTCCGACCGCAGGGTCCCTGCAGAGTTGGGACAGGAGAGTCAGGCCTCGTCTTGTCTGAGGAAGGGAACCCCGCTGGCCTCTCGAGTTGCTCAGGGGGTCTCAGGCCCCTCGTCGAGCTGTGTGTGGAACCCGCGGGTCTTTGCGGACGATGCACGGGGGTGGCAGTGCCCCTTCGTGTTGTGCCTTCACCCACAGGGTTGCCTTCGAAGAGGGGTCCGGGCCTCGGGTCCTTCTCAAGAGCGGACCGGGGAATCGGGGGCGTTCGGCCTGTGGCCCCACCCACGTGGCTCGTCTCGAATTTCCTCGTGAGACCGGCCTCATCCTGAGGTGCGCCGGGAAGGCCGGGAACCCCTTCCAGACCACGCAGGGGAATCGCCTCTCCTGTCGCGATCAGGAGGGGAGAAGGGGCTCAGAGGAAGCGGTGCCGGGACCCTCGGTGTTCCCCTCGGGGGAACCCGGCGTGTCGGGGGACTTTTGGGGGTCGCAGGAAGGCTGTCAGGGACCGTCTCGCCCTTCAGGGCGGAACAGGGGACTTCCCTTGAGACGCCGTCGCGGGCAAGGGCCTCATCTTGCTAAGCGGTGGGAACCACGTGGTTTTTCTCGAGTTGCGGCGGCATTCTCGAGTTACGACGGGGATCTCAGCCTTCCCCTTGGGTTGGCCCTGGGAAGCCCAATCTTCCCCTCGGGTTGCGAGGGAACGCTGGGGGTGGCGCTCGAGTCACTGCAGGGCCGAAGAGACCTCACCTAAGCGTGTGTCCGGGACCTAATTTTCCTCTCCAGGGAAGGCAGGGATCTCGGGGTTGCATTCCAGGCTCCCCCGGGGAGTCAGGCCTCGTCTCGAGGGGAAGCCAAGGACTCCGCTCTCCTCTCGAGTCGCGACGCGGGTCTCTTGGAGCCCCCTGAGCGGCCTCAAGGGAGTCCAGCCTCCTCTTCCGTTTGGAGAGAGGACCCGGGATTGCTCTCCAGGCCATGCAGGAAAAGAAGGCCCTCAGCTCGCGAGGACGGGGGCGTCTCAGGGGTTTCCTCGAGCTGCGGCGCCCGTGGGGGTTTTCTCCCGAGGCACGACGAGGATCTCAGGGAGCCTCTCGTGCGGCGCCAGGGAAGTCAGGTCTCCATGCGCGTGGCGAGGGGGAGCGCGTCCTGGCTCTCGAGTCACGGGAGGGGACTAGGGCCTCGAGACGCGTTGAAGAAGGACTCTCGAGGTCTCTGTCGGGGGGCGGCGGGAAACCCTCGTGTCCCTCGCCTTCTGCCGGGGACCTTAGGGAACTTCCCAGGGTGCCTCTGAGAGGCGAGGGATCCTGTGGAGGTGGCGGGGCCCCTCGGGACTCCGCTGGGTCTGGCGCAACGGAAGAGGGCCTCACCTCGAGGGGAGGCAGGCACCTCAGGCTTCCTCTGCGTTTCGGACTCCGACCGCAGGGTCCCTGCAGAGTTGGGACAGGAGAGTCAGGCCTCGTCTTGTCTGAGGAAGGGAACCCCGCTGGCCTCTCGAGTTGCTCAGGGGGTCTCAGGCCCCTCGTCGAGCTGTGTGTGGAACCCGCGGGTCTTTGCGGACGATGCACGGGGGTGGCAGTGCCCCTTCGTGTTGTGCCTTCACCCACAGGGTTGCCTTCGAAGAGGGGTCCGGGCCTCGGGTCCTTCTCAAGAGCGGACCGGGGAATCGGGGGCGTTCGGCCTGTGGCCCCACCCACGTGGCTCGTCTCGAATTTCCTCGTGAGACCGGCCTCATCCTGAGGTGCGCCGGGAAGGCCGGGAACCCCTTCCAGACCACGCAGGGGAATCGCCTCTCCTGTCGCGATCAGGAGGGGAGAAGGGGCTCAGAGGAAGCGGTGCCGGGACCCTCGGTGTTCCCCTCGGGGGAACCCGGCGTGTCGGGGGACTTTTGGGGGTCGCAGGAAGGCTGTCAGGGACCGTCTCGCCCTTCAGGGCGGAACAGGGGACTTCCCTTGAGACGCCGTCGCGGGCAAGGGCCTCATCTTGCCAAGCGGTGGGAACCACGTGGTTTTTCTCGAGTTGCGGCGGCATTCTCGAGTTACGACGGGGATCTCAGCCTTCCCCTTGGGTTGGCCCTGGGAAGCCCAATCTTCCCCTCGGGTTGCGAGGGAAAGCTGGGGGTGGCGCTCGAGTCACTGCAGGGCCGAAGAGACCTCACCTAAGCGTGTGTCCGGGACCTAATTTTCCTCTCCAGGGAAGGCAGGGATCTCGGGGTTGCATTCCAGGCTCCCCCGGGGAGTCAGGCCTCGTCTCGAGGGGAAGCCAAGGACTCCGCTCTCCTCTCGAGTCGCGACGCGGGTCTCTTGGAGCCCCCTGAGCGGCCTCAAGGGAGTCCAGCCTCCTCTTCCGTTTGGAGAGAGGACCCGGGATTGCTCTCCAGGCCATGCAGGAAAAGAAGGCCCTCAGCTCGCGAGGACGGGGGCGTCTCAGGGGTTTCCTCGAGCTGCGGCGCCCGTGGGGGTTTTCTCCCGAGGCACGACGAGGATCTCAGGGAGCCTCTCGTGCGGCGCCAGGGAAGTCAGGTCTCCATGCGCGTGGCGAGGGGGAGCGCGTCCTGGCTCTCGAGTCACGGGAGGGGACTAGGGCCTCGAGACGCGTTGAAGAAGGACTCTCGAGGTCTCTGTCGGGGGGCGGCGGGAAACCCTCGTGTCCCTCGCCTTCTGCCGGGGACCTTAGGGAACTTCCCAGGGTGCCTCTGAGAGGCGAGGGATCCTGTGGAGGTGGCGGGGCCCCTCGGGACTCCGCTGGGTCTGGCGCAACGGAAGAGGGCCTCACCTCGAGGGGAGGCAGGCACCTCAGGCTTCCTCTGCGTTTCGGACTCCGACCGCAGGGTCCCTGCAGAGTTGGGACAGGAGAGTCAGGCCTCGTCTTGTCTGAGGAAGGGAACCCCGCTGGCCTCTCGAGTTGCTCAGGGGGTCTCAGGCCCCTCGTCGAGCTGTGTGTGGAACCCGCGGGTCTTTGCGGACGATGCACGGGGGTGGCAGTGCCCCTTCGTGTTGTGCCTTCACCCACAGGGTTGCCTTCGAAGAGGGGTCCGGGCCTCGGGTCCTTCTCAAGAGCGGACCGGGGAATCGGGGGCGTTCGGCCTGTGGCCCCACCCACGTGGCTCGTCTCGAATTTCCTCGTGAGACCGGCCTCATCCTGAGGTGCGCCGGGAAGGCCGGGAACCCCTTCCAGACCACGCAGGGGAATCGCCTCTCCTGTCGCGATCAGGAGGGGAGAAGGGGCTCAGAGGAAGCGGTGCCGGGACCCTCGGTGTTCCCCTCGGGGGAACCCGGCGTGTCGGGGGACTTTTGGGGGTCGCAGGAAGGCTGTCAGGGACCGTCTCGCCCTTCAGGGCGGAACAGGGGACTTCCCTTGAGACGCCGTCGCGGGCAAGGGCCTCATCTTGCCAAGCGGTGGGAACCACGTGGTTTTTCTCGAGTTGCGGCGGCATTCTCGAGTTACGACGGGGATCTCAGCCTTCCCCTTGGGTTGGCCCTGGGAAGCCCAATCTTCCCCTCGGGTTGCGAGGGAAAGCTGGGGGTGGCGCTCGAGTCACTGCAGGGCCGAAGAGACCTCACCTAAGCGTGTGTCCGGGACCTAATTTTCCTCTCCAGGGAAGGCAGGGATCTCGGGGTTGCATTCCAGGCTCCCCCGGGGAGTCAGGCCTCGTCTCGAGGGGAAGCCAAGGACTCCGCTCTCCTCTCGAGTCGCGACGCGGGTCTCTTGGAGCCCCCTGAGCGGCCTCAAGGGAGTCCAGCCTCCTCTTCCGTTTGGAGAGAGGACCCGGGATTGCTCTCCAGGCCATGCAGGAAAAGAAGGCCCTCAGCTCGCGAGGACGGGGGCGTCTCAGGGGTTTCCTCGAGCTGCGGCGCCCGTGGGGGTTTTCTCCCGAGGCACGACGAGGATCTCAGGGAGCCTCTCGTGCGGCGCCAGGGAAGTCAGGTCTCCATGCGCGTGGCGAGGGGGAGCGCGTCCTGGCTCTCGAGTCACGGGAGGGGACTAGGGCCTCGAGACGCGTTGAAGAAGGACTCTCGAGGTCTCTGTCGGGGGGCGGCGGGAAACCCTCGTGTCCCTCGCCTTCTGCCGGGGACCTTAGGGAACTTCCCAGGGTGCCTCTGAGAGGCGAGGGATCCTGTGGAGGTGGCGGGGCCCCTCGGGACTCCGCTGGGTCTGGCGCAACGGAAGAGGGCCTCACCTCGAGGGGAGGCAGGCACCTCAGGCTTCCTCTGCGTTTCGGACTCCGACCGCAGGGTCCCTGCAGAGTTGGGACAGGAGAGTCAGGCCTCGTCTTGTCTGAGGAAGGGAACCCCGCTGGCCTCTCGAGTTGCTCAGGGGGTCTCAGGCTCCTCGTCGAGCTGTGTGTGGAACCCGCGGGTCTTTGCGGACGATGCACGGGGGTGGCAGTGCCCCTTCGTGTTGTGCCTTCAGCCACAGGGTTGCCTTCGAAGAGGGGTCCGGGCCTCGGGTCCTTCTCAAGAGCGGACCGGGGAATCGGGGGCGTTCGGCCTGTGGCCCCACCCACGTGGCTCGTCTCGAATTTCCTCGTGAGACCGGCCTCATCCTGAGGTGCGCCGGGAAGGCCGGGAACCCCTTCCAGACCACGCAGGGGAATCGCCTCTCCTGTCGCGATCAGGAGGGGAGAAGGGGCTCAGAGGAAGCGGTGCCGGGACCCTCGGTGTTCCCCTCGGGGGAACCCGGAGTGTCGGGGGACTTTTGGGGGTCGCAGGAAGGCTGTCAGGGACCGTCTCGCCCTTCAGGGCGGAACAGGGGACTTCCCTTGAGACGCCGTCGCGGGCAAGGGCCTCATCTTGCCAAGCGGTGGGAACCACGTGGTTTTTCTCGAGTTGCGGCGGCATTCTCGAGTTACGACGGGGATCTCAGCCTTCCCCTTGGGTTGGCCCTGGGAAGCCCAATCTTCCCCTCGGGTTGCAAGGGAAAGCTGGGGGTGGCGCTCGAGTCACTGCAGGGCCGAAGAGACCTCACCTAAGCGTGTGTCCGGGACCTAATTTTCCTCTCCAGGGAAGGCAGGGATCTCGGGGTTGCATTCCAGGCTCCCCCGGGGAGTCAGGCCTCGTCTCGAGGGGAAGCCAAGGTCTCCGCTCTCCTCTCGAGTCGCGACGCGGGTCTCTTGGAGCCCCCTGAGCGGCCTCAAGGGAGTCCAGCCTCCTCTTCCGTTTGGAGAGAGGACCCGGGATTGCTCTCCAGGCCATGCAGGAAAAGAAGGCCCTCAGCTCGCGAGGACGGGGGCGTCTCAGGGGTTTCCTCGAGCTGCGGCGCCCGTGGGGGTTTTCTCCCGAGGCACGACGAGGATCTCAGGGAGCCTCTCGTGCGGCGCCAGGGAAGTCAGGTCTCCATGCGCGTGGCGAGGGGGAGCGCGTCCTGGCTCTCGAGTCACGGGAGGGGACTAGGGCCTCGAGACGCGTTGAAGAAGGACTCTCGAGGTCTCTGTCGGGGGGCGGCGGGAAACCCTCGTGTCCCTCGCCTTCTGCCGGGGACCTTAGGGAACTTCCCAGGGTGCCTCTGAGAGGCGAGGGATCCTGTGGAGGTGGCGGGGCCCCTCGGGACTCCGCTGGGTCTGGCGCAACGGAAGAGGGCCTCACCTCGAGGGGAGGCAGGCACCTCAGGCTTCCTCTGCGTTTCGGACTCCGACCGCAGGGTCCCTGCAGAGTTGGGACAGGAGAGTCAGGCCTCGTCTTGTCTGAGGAAGGGAACCCCGCTGGCCTCTCGAGTTGCTCAGGGGGTCTCAGGCCCCTCGTCGAGCTGTGTGTGGAACCCGCGGGTCTTTGCGGACGATGCACGGGGGTGGCAGTGCCCCTTCGTGTTGTGCCTTCACCCACAGGGTTGCCTTCGAAGAGGGGTCCGGGCCTCGGGTCCTTCTCAAGAGCGGACCGGGGAATCGGGGGCGTTCGGCCTGTGGCCCCACCCACGTGGCTCGTCTCGAATTTCCTCGTGAGACCGGCCTCATCCTGAGGTGCGCCGGGAAGGCCGGGAACCCCTTCCAGACCACGCAGGGGAATCGCCTCTCCTGTCGCGATCAGGAGGGGAGAAGGGGCTCAGAGGAAGTGGTGCCGGGACCCTCGGTGTTCCCCTCGGGGGAACCCGGCGTGTCGGGGGACTTTTGGGGGTCGCAGGAAGGCTGTCAGGGACCGTCTCGCCCTTCAGGGCGGAACAGGGGACTTCCCTTGAGACGCCGTCGCGGGCAAGGGCCTCATCTTGCCAAGCGGTGGGAACCACGTGGTTTTTCTCGAGTTGCGGCGGCATTCTCGAGTTACGACGGGGATCTCAGCCTTCCCCTTGGGTTGGCCCTGGGAAGCCCAATCTTCCCCTCGGGTTGCGAGGGAAAGCTGGGGGTGGCGCTCGAGTCACTGCAGGGCCGAAGAGACCTCACCTAAGCGTGTGTCCGGGACCTAATTTTCCTCTCCAGGGAAGGCAGGGATCTCGGGGTTGCATTCCAGGCTCCCCCGGGGAGTCAGGCCTCGTCTCGAGGGGAAGCCAAGGACTCCGCTCTCCTCTCGAGTCGCGACGCGGGTCTCTTGGAGCCCCCTGAGCGGCCTCAAGGGAGTCCAGCCTCCTCTTCCGTTTGGAGAGAGGACCCGGGATTGCTCTCCAGGCCATGCAGGAAAAGAAGGCCCTCAGCTCGCGAGGACGGGGGCGTCTCAGGGGTTTCCTCGAGCTGCGGCGCCCGTGGGGGTTTTCTCCCGAGGCACGACGAGGATCTCAGGGAGCCTCTCGTGCGGCGCCAGGGAAGTCAGGTCTCCATGCGCGTGGCGAGGGGGAGCGCGTCCTGGCTCTCGAGTCACGGGAGGGGACTAGGGCCTCGAGACGCGTTGAAGAAGGACTCTCGAGGTCTTTGTCGGGGGGCGGCGGGAAACCCTCGTGTCCCTCGCCTTCTGCCGGGGACCTTAGGGAACTTCCCAGGGTGCCTCTGAGAGGCGAGGGATCCTGTGGAGGTGGCGGGGCCCCTCGGGACTCCGCTGGGTCTGGCGCAACGGAAGAGGGCCTCACCTCGAGGGGAGGCAGGCACCTCAGGCTTCCTCTGCGTTTCGGACTCCGACCGCAGGGTCCCTGCAGAGTTGGGACAGGAGAGTCAGGCCTCGTCTTGTCTGAGGAAGGGAACCCCGCTGGCCTCTCGAGTTGCTCAGGGGGTCTCAGGCCCCTCGTCGAGCTGTGTGTGGAACCCGCGGGTCTTTGCGGACGATGCACGGGGGTGGCAGTGCCCCTTCGTGTTGTGCCTTCACCCACAGGGTTGCCTTCGAAGAGGGGTCCGGGCCTCGGGTCCTTCTCAAGAGCGGACCGGGGAATCGGGGGCGTTCGGCCTGTGGCCCCACCCACGTGGCTCGTCTCGAATTTCCTCGTGAGACCGGCCTCATCCTGAGGTGCGCCGGGAAGGCCGGGAACCCCTTCCAGACCACGCAGGGGAATCGCCTCTCCTGTCGCGATCAGGAGGGGAGAAGGGGCTCAGAGGAAGCGGTGCCGGGACCCTCGGTGTTCCCCTCGGGGGAACCCGGCGTGTCGGGGGACTTTTGGGGGTCGCAGGAAGGCTGTCAGGGACCGTCTCGCCCTTCAGGGCGGAACAGGGGACTTCCCTTGAGACGCCGTCGCGGGCAAGGGCCTCATCTTGCCAAGCGGTGGGAACCACGTGGTTTTTCTCGAGTTGCGGCGGCATTCTCGAGTTACGACGGGGATCTCAGCCTTCCCCTTGGGTTGGCCCTGGGAAGCCCAATCTTCCCCTCGGGTTGCGAGGGAAAGCTGGGGGTGGCGCTCGAGTCACTGCAGGGCCGAAGAGACCTCACCTAAGCGTGTGTCCGGGACCTAATTTTCCTCTCCAGGGAAGGCAGGGATCTCGGGGTTGCATTCCAGGCTCCCCCGGGGAGTCAGGCCTCGTCTCGAGGGGAAGCCAAGGACTCCGCTCTCCTCTCGAGTCGCGACGCGGGTCTCTTGGAGCCCCCTGAGCGGCCTCAAGGGAGTCCAGCCTCCTCTTCCGTTTGGAGAGAGGACCCGGGATTGCTCTCCAGGCCATGCAGGAAAAGAAGGCCCTCAGCTCGCGAGGACGGGGGCGTCTCAGGGGTTTCCTCGAGCTGCGGCGCCCGTGGGGGTTTTCTCCCGAGGCACGACGAGGATCTCAGGGAGCCTCTCGTGCGGCGCCAGGGAAGTCAGGTCTCCATGCGCGTGGCGAGGGGGAGCGCGTCCTGGCTCTCGAGTCACGGGAGGGGACTAGGGCCTCGAGACGCGTTGAAGAAGGACTCTCGAGGTCTCTGTCGGGGGGCGGCGGGAAACCCTCGTGTCCCTCGCCTTCTGCCGGGGACCTTAGGGAACTTCCCAGGGTGCCTCTGAGAGGCGAGGGATCCTGTGGAGGTGGCGGGGCCCCTCGGGACTCCGCTGGGTCTGGCGCAACGGAAGAGGGCCTCACCTCGAGGGGAGGCAGGCACCTCAGGCTTCCTCTGCGTTTCGGACTCCGACCGCAGGGTCCCTGCAGAGTTGGGACAGGAGAGTCAGGCCTCGTCTTGTCTGAGGAAGGGAACCCCGCTGGCCTCTCGAGTTGCTCAGGGGGTCTCAGGCCCCTCGTCGAGCTGTGTGTGGAACCCGCGGGTCTTTGCGGACGATGCA
The DNA here is from genome assembly GCF_029407905.1 of Bubalus kerabau. Classification (NCBI taxonomy): domain Eukaryota; kingdom Metazoa; phylum Chordata; class Mammalia; order Artiodactyla; family Bovidae; genus Bubalus; species Bubalus kerabau. The sequence continues at coordinate 201,182 of NW_026577915.1, read as the reverse complement.
CGGGGGTGGCAGTGCCCCTTCGTGTTGTGCCTTCACCCACAGGGTTGCCTTCGAAGAGGGGTCCGGGCCTCGGGTCCTTCTCAAGAGCGGACCGGGGAATCGGGGGCGTTCGGCCTGTGGCCCCACCCACGTGGCTCGTCTCGAATTTCCTCGTGAGACCGGCCTCATCCTGAGGTGCGCCGGGAAGGCCGGGAACCCCTTCCAGACCACGCAGGGGAATCGCCTCTCCTGTCGCGATCAGGAGGGGAGAAGGGGCTCAGAGGAAGCGGTGCCGGGACCCTCGGTGTTCCCCTCGGGGGAACCCGGCGTGTCGGGGGACTTTTGGGGGTCGCAGGAAGGCTGTCAGGGACCGTCTCGCCCTTCAGGGCGGAACAGGGGACTTCCCTTGAGACGCCGTCGCGGGCAAGGGCCTCATCTTGCCAAGCGGTGGGAACCACGTGGTTTTTCTCGAGTTGCGGCGGCATTCTCGAGTTACGACGGGGATCTCAGCCTTCCCCTTGGGTTGGCCCTGGGAAGCCCAATCTTCCCCTCGGGTTGCGAGGGAAAGCTGGGGGTGGCGCTCGAGTCACTGCAGGGCCGAAGAGACCTCACCTAAGCGTGTGTCCGGGACCTAATTTTCCTCTCCAGGGAAGGCAGGGATCTCGGGGTTGCATTCCAGGCTCCCCCGGGGAGTCAGGCCTCGTCTCGAGGGGAAGCCAAGGACTCCGCTCTCCTCTCGAGTCGCGACGCGGGTCTCTTGGAGCCCCCTGAGCGGCCTCAAGGGAGTCCAGCCTCCTCTTCCGTTTGGAGAGAGGACCCGGGATTGCTCTCCAGGCCATGCAGGAAAAGAAGGCCCTCAGCTCGCGAGGACGGGGGCGTCTCAGGGGTTTCCTCGAGCTGCGGCGCCCGTGGGGGTTTTCTCCCGAGGCACGACGAGGATCTCAGGGAGCCTCTCGTGCGGCGCCAGGGAAGTCAGGTCTCCATGCGCGTGGCGAGGGGGAGCGCGTCCTGGCTCTCGAGTCACGGGAGGGGACTAGGGCCTCGAGACGCGTTGAAGAAGGACTCTCGAGGTCTCTGTCGGGGGGCGGCGGGAAACCCTCGTGTCCCTCGCCTTCTGCCGGGGACCTTAGGGAACTTCCCAGGGTGCCTCTGAGAGGCGAGGGATCCTGTGGAGGTGGCGGGGCCCCTCGGGACTCCGCTGGGTCTGGTGCAACGGAAGAGGGCCTCACCTCGAGGGGAGGCAGGCACCTCAGGCTTCCTCTGCGTTTCGGACTCCGACCGCAGGGTCCCTGCAGAGTTGGGACAGGAGAGTCAGGCCTCGTCTTGTCTGAGGAAGGGAACCCCGCTGGCCTCTCGAGTTGCTCAGGGGGTCTCAGGCCCCTCGTCGAGCTGTGTGTGGAACCCGCGGGTCTTTGCGGACGATGCACGGGGGTGGCAGTGCCCCTTCGTGTTGTGCCTTCACCCACAGGGTTGCCTTCGAAGAGGGGTCCGGGCCTCGGGTCCTTCTCAAGAGCGGACCGGGGAATCGGGGGCGTTCGGCCTGTGGCCCCACCCACGTGGCTCGTCTCGAATTTCCTCGTGAGACCGGCCTCATCCTGAGGTGCGCCGGGAAGGCCGGGAACCCCTTCCAGACCACGCAGGGGAATCGCCTCTCCTGTCGCGATCAGGAGGGGAGAAGGGGCTCAGAGGAAGCGGTGCCGGGACCCTCGGTGTTCCCCTCGGGGGAACCCGGCGTGTCGGGGGACTTTTGGGGGTCGCAGGAAGGCTGTCAGGGACCGTCTCGCCCTTCAGGGCGGAACAGGGGACTTCCCTTGAGACGCCGTCGCGGGCAAGGGCCTCATCTTGCCAAGCGGTGGGAACCACGTGGTTTTTCTCGAGTTGCGGCGGCATTCTCGAGTTACGACGGGGATCTCAGCCTTCCCCTTGGGTTGGCCCTGGGAAGCCCAATCTTCCCCTCGGGTTGCGAGGGAAAGCTGGGGGTGGCGCTCGAGTCACTGCAGGGCCGAAGAGACCTCACCTAAGCGTGTGTCCGGGACCTAATTTTCCTCTCCAGGGAAGGCAGGGATCTCGGGGTTGCATTCCAGGCTCCCCCGGGGAGTCAGGCCTCGTCTCGAGGGGAAGCCAAGGACTCCGCTCTCCTCTCGAGTCGCGACGCGGGTCTCTTGGAGCCCCCTGAGCGGCCTCAAGGGAGTCCAGCCTCCTCTTCCGTTTGGAGAGAGGACCCGGGATTGCTCTCCAGGCCATGCAGGAAAAGAAGGCCCTCAGCTCGCGAGGACGGGGGCGTCTCAGGGGTTTCCTCGAGCTGCGGCGCCCGTGGGGGTTTTCTCCCGAGGCACGACGAGGATCTCAGGGAGCCTCTCGTGCGGCGCCAGGGAAGTCAGGTCTCCATGCGCGTGGCGAGGGGGAGCGCGTCCTGGCTCTCGAGTCACGGGAGGGGACTAGGGCCTCGAGACGCGTTGAAGAAGGACTCTCGAGGTCTCTGTCGGGGGGCGGCGGGAAACCCTCGTGTCCCTCGCCTTCTGCCGGGGACCTTAGGGAACTTCCCAGGGTGCCTCTGAGAGGCGAGGGATCCTGTGGAGGTGGCGGGGCCCCTCGGGACTCCGCTGGGTCTGGCGCAACGGAAGAGGGCCTCACCTCGAGGGGAGGCAGGCACCTCAGGCTTCCTCTGCGTTTCGGACTCCGACCGCAGGGTCCCTGCAGAGTTGGGACAGGAGAGTCAGGCCTCGTCTTGTCTGAGGAAGGGAACCCCGCTGGCCTCTCGAGTTGCTCAGGGGGTCTCAGGCCCCTCGTCGAGCTGTGTGTGGAACCCGCGGGTCTTTGCGGACGATGCACGGGGGTGGCAGTGCCCCTTCGTGTTGTGCCTTCACCCACAGGGTTGCCTTCGAAGAGGGGTCCGGGCCTCGGGTCCTTCTCAAGAGCGGACCGGGGAATCGGGGGCGTTCGGCCTGTGGCCCCACCCACGTGGCTCGTCTCGAATTTCCTCGTGAGACCGGCCTCATCCTGAGGTGCGCCGGGAAGGCCGGGAACCCCTTCCAGACCACGCAGGGGAATCGCCTCTCCTGTCGCGATCAGGAGGGGAGAAGGGGCTCAGAGGAAGCGGTGCCGGGACCCTCGGTGTTCCCCTCGGGGGAACCCGGCGTGTCGGGGGACTTTTGGGGGTCGCAGGAAGGCTGTCAGGGACCGTCTCGCCCTTCAGGGCGGAACAGGGGACTTCCCTTGAGACGCCGTCGCGGGCAAGGGCCTCATCTTGCCAAGCGGTGGGAACCACGTGGTTTTTCTCGAGTTGCGGCGGCATTCTCGAGTTACGACGGGGATCTCAGCCTTCCCCTTGGGTTGGCCCTGGGAAGCCCAATCTTCCCCTCGGGTTGCGAGGGAAAGCTGGGGGTGGCGCTCGAGTCACTGCAGGGCCGAAGAGACCTCACCTAAGCGTGTGTCCGGGACCTAATTTTCCTCTCCAGGGAAGGCAGGGATCTCGGGGTTGCATTCCAGGCTCCCCCGGGGAGTCAGGCCTCGTCTCGAGGGGAAGCCAAGGACTCCGCTCTCCTCTCGAGTCGCGACGCGGGTCTCTTGGAGCCCCCTGAGCGGCCTCAAGGGAGTCCAGCCTCCTCTTCCGTTTGGAGAGAGGACCCGGGATTGCTCTCCAGGCCATGCAGGAAAAGAAGGCCCTCAGCTCGCGAGGACGGGGGCGTCTCAGCGGTTTCCTCGAGCTGCGGCGCCCGTGGGGGTTTTCTCCCGAGGCACGACGAGGATCTCAGGGAGCCTCTCGTGCGGCGCCAGGGAAGTCAGGTCTCCATGCGCGTGGCGAGGGGGAGCGCGTCCTGGCTCTCGAGTCACGGGAGGGGACTAGGGCCTCGAGACGCGTTGAAGAAGGACTCTCGAGGTCTCTGTCGGGGGGCGGCGGGAAACCCTCGTGTCCCTCGCCTTCTGCCGGGGACCTTAGGGAACTTCCCAGGGTGCCTCTGAGAGGCGAGGGATCCTGTGGAGGTGGCGGGGCCCCTCGGGACTCCGCTGGGTCTGGCGCAACGGAAGAGGGCCTCACCTCGAGGGGAGGCAGGCACCTCAGGCTTCCTCTGCGTTTCGGACTCCGACCGCAGGGTCCCTGCAGAGTTGGGACAGGAGAGTCAGGCCTCGTCTTGTCTGAGGAAGGGAACCCCGCTGGCCTCTCGAGTTGCTCAGGGGGTCTCAGGCCCCTCGTCGAGCTGTGTGTGGAACCCGCGGGTCTTTGCGGACGATGCACGGGGGTGGCAGTGCCCCTTCGTGTTGTGCCTTCACCCACAGGGTTGCCTTCGAAGAGGGGTCCGGGCCTCGGGTCCTTCTCAAGAGCGGACCGGGGAATCGGGGGCGTTCGGCCTGTGGCCCCACCCACGTGGCTCGTCTCGAATTTCCTCGTGAGACCGGCCTCATCCTGAGGTGCGCCGGGAAGGCCGGGAACCCCTTCCAGACCACGCAGGGGAATCGCCTCTCCTGTCGCGATCAGGAGGGGAGAAGGGGCTCAGAGGAAGCGGTGCCGGGACCCTCGGTGTTCCCCTCGGGGGAACCCGGCGTGTCGGGGGACTTTTGGGGGTCGCAGGAAGGCTGTCAGGGACCGTCTCGCCCTTCAGGGCGGAACAGGGGACTTCCCTTGAGACGCCGTCGCGGGCAAGGGCCTCATCTTGCCAAGCGGTGGGAACCACGTGGTTTTTCTCGAGTTGCGGCAGCATTCTCGAGTTACGACGGGGATCTCAGCCTTCCCCTTGGGTTGGCCCTGGGAAGCCCAATCTTCCCCTCGGGTTGCGAGGGAAAGCTGGGGGTGGCGCTCGAGTCACTGCAGGGCCTAAGAGACCTCACCTAAGCGTGTGTCCGGGACCTAATTTTCCTCTCCAGGGAAGGCAGGGATCTCGGGGTTGCATTCCAGGCTCCCTCGGGGAGTCAGGCCTCGTCTCGAGGGGAAGCCAAGGACTCCGCTCTCCTCTCGAGTCGCGACGCGGGTCTCTTGGAGCCCCCTGAGCGGCCTCAAGGGAGTCCAGCCTCCTCTTCCGTTTGGAGAGAGGACCCGGGATTGCTCTCCAGGCCATGCAGGAAAAGAAGGCCCTCAGCTCGCGAGGACGGGGGCGTCTCAGGGGTTTCCTCGAGCTGCGGCGCCCGTGGGGGTTTTCTCCCGAGGCACGACGAGGATCTCAGGGAGCCTCTCGTGCGGCGCCAGGGAAGTCAGGTCTCCATGCGCGTGGCGAGGGGGAGCGCGTCCTGGCTCTCGAGTCACGGGAGGGGACTAGGGCCTCGAGACGCGTTGAAGAAGGACTCTCGAGGTCTTTGTCGGGGGGCGGCGGGAAACCCTCGTGTCCCTCGCCTTCTGCCGGGGACCTTAGGGAACTTCCCAGGGTGCCTCTGAGAGGCGAGGGATCCTGTGGAGGTGGCGGGGCCCCTCGGGACTCCGCTGGGTCTGGCGCAACGGAAGAGGGCCTCACCTCGAGGGGAGGCAGGCACCTCAGGCTTCCTCTGCGTTTCGGACTCCGACCGCAGGGTCCCTGCAGAGTTGGGACAGGAGAGTCAGGCCTCGTCTTGTCTGAGGAAGGGAACCCCGCTGGCCTCTCGAGTTGCTCAGGGGGTCTCAGGCCCCTCGTCGAGCTGTGTGTGGAACCCGCGGGTCTTTGCGGACGATGCACGGGGGTGGCAGTGCCCCTTCGTGTTGTGCCTTCACCCACAGGGTTGCCTTCGAAGAGGGGTCCGGGCCTCGGGTCCTTCTCAAGAGCGGACCGGGGAATCGGGGGCGTTCGGCCTGTGGCCCCACCCACGTGGCTCGTCTCGAATTTCCTCGTGAGACCGGCCTCATCCTGAGGTGCGCCGGGAAGGCCGGGAACCCCTTCCAGACCACGCAGGGGAATCGCCTCTCCTGTCGCGATCAGGAGGGGAGAAGGGGCTCAGAGGAAGCGGTGCCGGGACCCTCGGTGTTCCCCTCGGGGGAACCCGGCGTGTCGGGGGACTTTTGGGGGTCGCAGGAAGGCTGTCAGGGACCGTCTCGCCCTTCAGGGCGGAACAGGGGACTTCCCTTGAGACGCCGTCGCGGGCAAGGGCCTCATCTTGCCAAGCGGTGGGAACCACGTGGTTTTTCTCGAGTTGCGGCGGCATTCTCGAGTTACGACGGGGATCTCAGCCTTCCCCTTGGGTTGGCCCTGGGAAGCCCAATCTTCCCCTCGGGTTGCGAGGGAAAGCTGGGGGTGGCGCTCGAGTCACTGCAGGGCCGAAGAGACCTCACCTAAGCGTGTGTCCGGGACCTAATTTTCCTCTCCAGGGAAGGCAGGGATCTCGGGGTTGCATTCCAGGCTCCCCCGGGGAGTCAGGCCTCGTCTCGAGGGGAAGCCAAGGACTCCGCTCTCCTCTCGAGTCGCGACGCGGGTCTCTTGGAGCCCCCTGAGCGGCCTCAAGGGAGTCCAGCCTCCTCTTCCGTTTGGAGAGAGGACCCGGGATTGCTCTCCAGGCCATGCAGGAAAAGAAGGCCCTCAGCTCGCGAGGACGGGGGCGTCTCAGGGGTTTCCTCGAGCTGCGGCGCCCGTGGGGGTTTTCTCCCGAGGCACGACGAGGATCTCAGGGAGCCTCTCGTGCGGCGCCAGGGAAGTCAGGTCTCCATGCGCGTGGCGAGGGGGAGCGCGTCCTGGCTCTCGAGTCACGGGAGGGGACTAGGGCCTCGAGACGCGTTGAAGAAGGACTCTCGAGGTCTTTGTCGGGGGGCGGCGGGAAACCCTCGTGTCCCTCGCCTTCTGCCGGGGACCTTAGGGAACTTCCCAGGGTGCCTCTGAGAGGCGAGGGATCCTGTGGAGGTGGCGGGGCCCCTCGGGACTCCGCTGGGTCTGGCGCAACGGAAGAGGGCCTCACCTCGAGGGGAGGCAGGCACCTCAGGCTTCCTCTGCGTTTCGGACTCCGACCGCAGGGTCCCTGCAGAGTTGGGACAGGAGAGTCAGGCCTCGTCTTGTCTGAGGAAGGGAACCCCGCTGGCCTCTCGAGTTGCTCAGGGGGTCTCAGGCCCCTCGTCGAGCTGTGTGTGGAACCCGCGGGTCTTTGCGGACGATGCACGGGGGTGGCAGTGCCCCTTCGTGTTGTGCCTTCACCCACAGGGTTGCCTTCGAAGAGGGGTCCGGGCCTCGGGTCCTTCTCAAGAGCGGACCGGGGAATCGGGGGCGTTCGGCCTGTGGCCCCACCCACGTGGCTCGTCTCGAATTTCCTCGTGAGACCGGCCTCATCCTGAGGTGCGCCGGGAAGGCCGGGAACCCCTTCCAGACCACGCAGGGGAATCGCCTCTCCTGTCGCGATCAGGAGGGGAGAAGGGGCTCAGAGGAAGCGGTGCCGGGACCCTCGGTGTTCCCCTCGGGGGAACCCGGCGTGTCGGGGGACTTTTGGGGGTCGCAGGAAGGCTGTCAGGGACCGTCTCGCCCTTCAGGGCGGAACAGGGGACTTCCCTTGAGACGCCGTCGCGGGCAAGGGCCTCATCTTGCCAAGCGGTGGGAACCACGTGGTTTTTCTCGAGTTGCGGCGGCATTCTCGAGTTACGACGGGGATCTCAGCCTTCCCCTTGGGTTGGCCCTGGGAAGCCCAATCTTCCCCTCGGGTTGCGAGGGAAAGCTGGGGGTGGCGCTCGAGTCACTGCAGGGCCGAAGAGACCTCACCTAAGCGTGTGTCCGGGACCTAATTTTCCTCTCCAGGGAAGGCAGGGATCTCGGGGTTGCATTCCAGGCTCCCCCGGGGAGTCAGGCCTCGTCTCGAGGGGAAGCCAAGGACTCCGCTCTCCTCTCGAGTCGCGACGCGGGTCTCTTGGAGCCCCCTGAGCGGCCTCAAGGGAGTCCAGCCTCCTCTTCCGTTTGGAGAGAGGACCCGGGATTGCTCTCCAGGCCATGCAGGAAAAGAAGGCCCTCAGCTCGCGAGGACGGGGGCGTCTCAGGGGTTTCCTCGAGCTGCGGCGCCCGTGGGGGTTTTCTCCCGAGGCACGACGAGGATCTCAGGGAGCCTCTCGTGCGGCGCCAGGGAAGTCAGGTCTCCATGCGCGTGGCGAGGGGGAGCGCGTCCTGGCTCTCGAGTCACGGGAGGGGACTAGGGCCTCGAGACGCGTTGAAGAAGGACTCTCGAGGTCTTTGTCGGGGGGCGGCGGGAAACCCTCGTGTCCCTCGCCTTCTGCCGGGGACCTTAGGGAACTTCCCAGGGTGCCTCTGAGAGGCGAGGGATCCTGTGGAGGTGGCGGGGCCCCTCGGGACTCCGCTGGGTCTGGCGCAACGGAAGAGGGCCTCACCTCGAGGGGAGGCAGGCACCTCAGGCTTCCTCTGCGTTTCGGACTCCGACCGCAGGGTCCCTGCAGAGTTGGGACAGGAGAGTCAGGCCTCGTCTTGTCTGAGGAAGGGAACCCCGCTGGCCTCTCGAGTTGCTCAGGGGGTCTCAGGCCCCTCGTCGAGCTGTGTGTGGAACCCGCGGGTCTTTGCGGACGATGCACGGGGGTGGCAGTGCCCCTTCGTGTTGTGCCTTCACCCACAGGGTTGCCTTCGAAGAGGGGTCCGGGCCTCGGGTCCTTCTCAAGAGCGGACCGGGGAATCGGGGGCGTTCGGCCTGTGGCCCCACCCACGTGGCTCGTCTCGAATTTCCTCGTGAGACCGGCCTCATCCTGAGGTGCGCCGGGAAGGCCGGGAACCCCTTCCAGACCACGCAGGGGAATCGCCTCTCCTGTCGCGATCAGGAGGGGAGAAGGGGCTCAGAGGAAGCGGTGCCGGGACCCTCGGTGTTCCCCTCGGGGGAACCCGGCGTGTCGGGGGACTTTTGGGGGTCGCAGGAAGGCTGTCAGGGACCGTCTCGCCCTTCAGGGCGGAACAGGGGACTTCCCTTGAGACGCCGTCGCGGGCAAGGGCCTCATCTTGCCAAGCGGTGGGAACCACGTGGTTTTTCTCGAGTTGCGGCGGCATTCTCGAGTTACGACGGGGATCTCAGCCTTCCCCTTGGGTTGGCCCTGGGAAGCCCAATCTTCCCCTCGGGTTGCGAGGGAAAGCTGGGGGTGGCGCTCGAGTCACTGCAGGGCCGAAGAGACCTCACCTAAGCGTGTGTCCGGGACCTAATTTTCCTCTCCAGGGAAGGCAGGGATCTCGGGGTTGCATTCCAGGCTCCCCCGGGGAGTCAGGCCTCGTCTCGAGGGGAAGCCAAGGACTCCGCTCTCCTCTCGAGTCGCGACGCGGGTCTCTTGGAGCCCCCTGAGCGGCCTCAAGGGAGTCCAGCCTCCTCTTCCGTTTGGAGAGAGGACCCGGGATTGCTCTCCAGGCCATGCAGGAAAAGAAGGCCCTCAGCTCGCGAGGACGGGGGCGTCTCAGGGGTTTCCTCGAGCTGCGGCGCCCGTGGGGGTTTTCTCCCGAGGCACGACGAGGATCTCAGGGAGCCTCTCGTGCGGCGCCAGGGAAGTCAGGTCTCCATGCGCGTGGCGAGGGGGAGCGCGTCCTGGCTCTCGAGTCACGGGAGGGGACTAGGGCCTCGAGACGCGTTGAAGAAGGACTCTCGAGGTCTTTGTCGGGGGGCGGCGGGAAACCCTCGTGTCCCTCGCCTTCTGCCGGGGACCTTAGGGAACTTCCCAGGGTGCCTCTGAGAGGCGAGGGATCCTGTGGAGGTGGCGGGGCCCCTCGGGACTCCGCTGGGTCTGGCGCAACGGAAGAGGGCCTCACCTCGAGGGGAGGCAGGCACCTCAGGCTTCCTCTGCGTTTCGGACTCCGACCGCAGGGTCCCTGCAGAGTTGGGACAGGAGAGTCAGGCCTCGTCTTGTCTGAGGAAGGGAACCCCGCTGGCCTCTCGAGTTGCTCAGGGGGTCTCAGGCCCCTCGTCGAGCTGTGTGTGGAACCCGCGGGTCTTTGCGGACGATGCACGGGGGTGGCAGTGCCCCTTCGTGTTGTGCCTTCACCCACAGGGTTGCCTTCGAAGAGGGGTCCGGGCCTCGGGTCCTTCTCAAGAGCGGACCGGGGAATCGGGGGCGTTCGGCCTGTGGCCCCACCCACGTGGCTCGTCTCGAATTTCCTCGTGAGACCGGCCTCATCCTGAGGTGCGCCGGGAAGGCCGGGAACCCCTTCCAGACCACGCAGGGGAATCGCCTCTCCTGTCGCGATCAGGAGGGGAGAAGGGGCTCAGAGGAAGCGGTGCCGGGACCCTCGGTGTTCCCCTCGGGGGAACCCGGCGTGTCGGGGGACTTTTGGGGGTCGCAGGAAGGCTGTCAGGGACCGTCTCGCCCTTCAGGGCGGAACAGGGGACTTCCCTTGAGACGCCGTCGCGGGCAAGGGCCTCATCTTGCCAAGCGGTGGGAACCACGTGGTTTTTCTCGAGTTGCGGCGGCATTCTCGAGTTACGACGGGGATCTCAGCCTTCCCCTTGGGTTGGCCCTGGGAAGCCCAATCTTCCCCTCGGGTTGCGAGGGAAAGCTGGGGGTGGCGCTCGAGTCACTGCAGGGCCGAAGAGACCTCACCTAAGCGTGTGTCCGGGACCTAATTTTCCTCTCCAGGGAAGGCAGGGATCTCGGGGTTGCATTCCAGGCTCCCCCGGGGAGTCAGGCCTCGTCTCGAGGGGAAGCCAAGGACTCCGCTCTCCTCTCGAGTCGCGACGCGGGTCTCTTGGAGCCCCCTGAGCGGCCTCAAGGGAGTCCAGCCTCCTCTTCCGTTTGGAGAGAGGACCCGGGATTGCTCTCCAGGCCATGCAGGAAAAGAAGGCCCTCAGCTCGCGAGGACGGGGGCGTCTCAGGGGTTTCCTCGAGCTGCGGCGCCCGTGGGGGTTTTCTCCCGAGGCACGACGAGGATCTCAGGGAGCCTCTCGTGCGGCGCCAGGGAAGTCAGGTCTCCATGCGCGTGGCGAGGGGGAGCGCGTCCTGGCTCTCGAGTCACGGGAGGGGACTAGGGCCTCGAGACGCGTTGAAGAAGGACTCTCGAGGTCTTTGTCGGGGGGCGGCGGGAAACCCTCGTGTCCCTCGCCTTCTGCCGGGGACCTTAGGGAACTTCCCAGGGTGCCTCTGAGAGGCGAGGGATCCTGTGGAGGTGGCGGGGCCCCTCGGGACTCCGCTGGGTCTGGCGCAACGGAAGAGGGCCTCACCTCGAGGGGAGGCAGGCACCTCAGGCTTCCTCTGCGTTTCGGACTCCGACCGCAGGGTCCCTGCAGAGTTGGGACAGGAGAGTCAGGCCTCGTCTTGTCTGAGGAAGGGAACCCCGCTGGCCTCTCGAGTTGCTCAGGGGGTCTCAGGCCCCTCGTCGAGCTGTGTGTGGAACCCGCGGGTCTTTGCGGACGATGCACGGGGGTGGCAGTGCCCCTTCGTGTTGTGCCTTCACCCACAGGGTTGCCTTCGAAGAGGGGTCCGGGCCTCGGGTCCTTCTCAAGAGCGGACCGGGGAATCGGGGGCGTTCGGCCTGTGGCCCCACCCACGTGGCTCGTCTCGAATTTCCTCGTGAGACCGGCCTCATCCTGAGGTGCGCCGGGAAGGCCGGGAACCCCTTCCAGACCACGCAGGGGAATCGCCTCTCCTGTCGCGATCAGGAGGGGAGAAGGGGCTCAGAGGAAGCGGTGCCGGGACCCTCGGTGTTCCCCTCGGGGGAACCCGGCGTGTCGGGGGACTTTTGGGGGTCGCAGGAAGGCTGTCAGGGACCGTCTCGCCCTTCAGGGCGGAACAGGGGACTTCCCTTGAGACGCCGTCGCGGGCAAGGGCCTCATCTTGCCAAGCGGTGGGAACCACGTGGTTTTTCTCGAGTTGCGGCGGCATTCTCGAGTTACGACGGGGATCTCAGCCTTCCCCTTGGGTTGGCCCTGGGAAGCCCAATCTTCCCCTCGGGTTGCGAGGGAAAGCTGGGGGTGGCGCTCGAGTCACTGCAGGGCCGAAGAGACCTCACCTAAGCGTGTGTCCGGGACCTAATTTTCCTCTCCAGGGAAGGCAGGGATCTCGGGGTTGCATTCCAGGCTCCCCCGGGGAGTCAGGCCTCGTCTCGAGGGGAAGCCAAGGACTCCGCTCTCCTCTCGAGTCGCGACGCGGGTCTCTTGGAGCCCCCTGAGCGGCCTCAAGGGAGTCCAGCCTCCTCTTCCGTTTGGAGAGAGGACCCGGGATTGCTCTCCAGGCCATGCAGGAAAAGAAGGCCCTCAGCTCGCGAGGACGGGGGCGTCTCAGGGGTTTCCTCGAGCTGCGGCGCCCGTGGGGGTTTTCTCCCGAGGCACGACGAGGATCTCAGGGAGCCTCTCGTGCGGCGCCAGGGAAGTCAGGTCTCCATGCGCGTGGCGAGGGGGAGCGCGTCCTGGCTCTCGAGTCACGGGAGGGGACTAGGGCCTCGAGACGCGTTGAAGAAGGACTCTCGAGGTCTTTGTCGGGGGGCGGCGGGAAACCCTCGTGTCCCTCGCCTTCTGCCGGGGACCTTAGGGAACTTCCCAGGGTGCCTCTGAGAGGCGAGGGATCCTGTGGAGGTGGCGGGGCCCCTCGGGACTCCGCTGGGTCTGGCGCAACGGAAGAGGGCCTCACCTCGAGGGGAGGCAGGCACCTCAGGCTTCCTCTGCGTTTCGGACTCCGACCGCAGGGTCCCTGCAGAGTTGGGACAGGAGAGTCAGGCCTCGTCTTGTCTGAGGAAGGGAACCCCGCTGGCCTCTCGAGTTGCTCAGGGGGTCTCAGGCCCCTCGTCGAGCTGTGTGTGGAACCCGCGGGTCTTTGCGGACGATGCACGGGGGTGGCAGTGCCCCTTCGTGTTGTGCCTTCACCCACAGGGTTGCCTTCGAAGAGGGGTCCGGGCCTCGGGTCCTTCTCAAGAGCGGACCGGGGAATCGGGGGCGTTCGGCCTGTGGCCCCACCCACGTGGCTCGTCTCGAATTTCCTCGTGAGACCGGCCTCATCCTGAGGTGCGCCGGGAAGGCCGGGAACCCCTTCCAGACCACGCAGGGGAATCGCCTCTCCTGTCGCGATCAGGAGGGGAGAAGGGGCTCAGAGGAAGCGGTGCCGGGACCCTCGGTGTTCCCCTCGGGGGAACCCGGCGTGTCGGGGGACTTTTGGGGGTCGCAGGAAGGCTGTCAGGGACCGTCTCGCCCTTCAGGGCGGAACAGGGGACTTCCCTTGAGACGCCGTCGCGGGCAAGGGCCTCATCTTGCCAAGCGGTGGGAACCACGTGGTTTTTCTCGAGTTGCGGCGGCATTCGCGAGTTACGACGGGGATCTCAGCCTTCCCCTTGGGTTGGCCCTGGGAAGCCCAATCTTCCCCTCGGGTTGCGAGGGAAAGCTGGGGGTGGCGCTCGAGTCACTGCAGGGCCGAAGAGACCTCACCTAAGCGTGTGTCCGGGACCTAATTTTCCTCTCCAGGGAAGGCAGGGATCTCGGGGTTGCATTCCAGGCTCCCCCGGGGAGTCAGGCCTCGTCTCGAGGGGAAGCCAAGGACTCCGCTCTCCTCTCGAGTCGCGACGCGGGTCTCTTGGAGCCCCCTGAGCGGCCTCAAGGGAGTCCAGCCTCCTCTTCCGTTTGGAGAGAGGACCCGGGATTGCTCTCCAGGCCATGCAGGAAAAGAAGGCCCTCAGCTCGCGAGGACGGGGGCGTCTCAGGGGTTTCCTCGAGCTGCGGCGCCCGTGGGGGTTTTCTCCCGAGGCACGACGAGGATCTCAGGGAGCCTCTCGTGCGGCGCCAGGGAAGTCAGGTCTCCATGCGCGTGGCGAGGGGGAGCGCGTCCTGGCTCTCGAGTCACGGGAGGGGACTAGGGCCTCGAGACGCGTTGAAGAAGGACTCTCGAGGTCTTTGTCGGGGGGCGGCGGGAAACCCTCGTGTCCCTCGCCTTCTGCCGGGGACCTTAGGGAACTTCCCAGGGTGCCTCTGAGAGGCGAGGGATCCTGTGGAGGTGGCGGGGCCCCTCGGGACTCCGCTGGGTCTGGCGCAACGGAAGAGGGCCTCACCTCGAGGGGAGGCAGGCACCTCAGGCTTCCTCTGCGTTTCGGACTCCGACCGCAGGGTCCCTGCGGAGTTGGGACAGGAGAGTCAGGCCTCGTCTTGTCTGAGGAAGGGAACCCCGCTGGCCTCTCGAGTTGCTCAGGGGGTCTCAGGCCCCTCGTCGAGCTGTGTGTGGAACCCGCGGGTCTTTGCGGACGATGCACGGGGGTGGCAGTGCCCCTTCGTGTTGTGCCTTCACCCACAGGGTTGCCTTCGAAGAGGGGTCCGGGCCTCGGGTCCTTCTCAAGAGCGGACCGGGGAATCGGGGGCGTTCGGCCTGTGGCCCCACCCACGTGGCTCGTCTCGAATTTCCTCGTGAGACCGGCCTCATCCTGAGGTGCGCCGGGAAGGCCGGGAACCCCTTCCAGACCACGCAGGGGAATCGCCTCTCCTGTCGCGATCAGGAGGGGAGAAGGGGCTCAGAGGAAGCGGTGCCGGGACCCTCGGTGTTCCCCTCGGGGGAACCCGGCGTGTCGGGGGACTTTTGGGGGTCGCAGGAAGGCTGTCAGGGACCGTCTCGCCCTTCAGGGCGGAACAGGGGACTTCCCTTGAGACGCCGTCGCGGGCAAGGGCCTCATCTTGCCAAGCGGTGGGAACCACGTGGTTTTTCTCGAGTTGCGGCGGCATTCTCGAGTTACGACGGGGATCTCAGCCTTCCCCTTGGGTTGGCCCTGGGAAGCCCAATCTTCCCCTCGGGTTGCGAGGGAAAGCTGGGGGTGGCGCTCGAGTCACTGCAGGGCCGAAGAGACCTCACCTAAGCGTGTGTCCGGGACCTAATTTTCCTCTCCAGGGAAGGCAGGGATCTCGGGGTTGCATTCCAGGCTCCCCCGGGGAGTCAGGCCTCGTCTCGAGGGGAAGCCAAGGACTCCGCTCTCCTCTCGAGTCGCGACGCGGGTCTCTTGGAGCCCCCTGAGCGGCCTCAAGGGAGTCCAGCCTCCTCTTCCGTTTGGAGAGAGGACCCGGGATTGCTCTCCAGGCCATGCAGGAAAAGAAGGCCCTCAGCTCGCGAGGACGGGGGCGTCTCAGGGGTTTCCTCGAGCTGCGGCGCCCGTGGGGGTTTTCTCCCGAGGCACGACGAGGATCTCAGGGAGCCTCTCGTGCGGCGCCAGGGAAGTCAGGTCTCCATGCGCGTGGCGAGGGGGAGCGCGTCCTGGCTCTCGAGTCACGGGAGGGGACTAGGGCCTCGAGACGCGTTGAAGAAGGACTCTCGAGGTCTTTGTCGGGGGGCGGCGGGAAACCCTCGTGTCCCTCGCCTTCTGCCGGGGACCTTAGGGAACTTCCCAGGGTGCCTCTGAGAGGCGAGGGATCCTGTGGAGGTGGCGGGGCCCCTCGGGACTCCGCTGGGTCTGGCGCAACGGAAGAGGGCCTCACCTCGAGGGGAGGCAGGCACCTCAGGCTTCCTCTGCGTTTCGGACTCCGACCGCAGGGTCCCTGCAGAGTTGGGACAGGAGAGTCAGGCCTCGTCTTGTCTGAGGAAGGGAACCCCGCTGGCCTCTCGAGTTGCTCAGGGGGTCTCAGGCCCCTCGTCGAGCTGTGTGTGGAACCCGCGGGTCTTTGCGGACGATGCACGGGGGTGGCAGTGCCCCTTCGTGTTGTGCCTTCACCCACAGGGTTGCCTTCGAAGAGGGGTCCGGGCCTCGGGTCCTTCTCAAGAGCGGACCGGGGAATCGGGGGCGTTCGGCCTGTGGCCCCACCCACGTGGCTCGTCTCGAATTTCCTCGTGAGACCGGCCTCATCCTGAGGTGCGCCGGGAAGGCCGGGAACCCCTTCCAGACCACGCAGGGGAATCGCCTCTCCTGTCGCGATCAGGAGGGGAGAAGGGGCTCAGAGGAAGCGGTGCCGGGACCCTCGGTGTTCCCCTCGGGGGAACCCGGCGTGTCGGGGGACTTTTGGGGGTCGCAGGAAGGCTGTCAGGGACCGTCTCGCCCTTCAGGGCGGAACAGGGGACTTCCCTTGAGACGCCGTCGCGGGCAAGGGCCTCATCTTGCCAAGCGGTGGGAACCACGTGGTTTTTCTCGAGTTGCGGCGGCATTCTCGAGTTACGACGGGGATCTCAGCCTTCCCCTTGGGTTGGCCCTGGGAAGCCCAATCTTCCCCTCGGGTTGCGAGGGAAAGCTGGGGGTGGCGCTCGAGTCACTGCAGGGCCGAAGAGACCTCACCTAAGCGTGTGTCCGGGACCTAATTTTCCTCTCCAGGGAAGGCAGGGATCTCGGGGTTGCATTCCAGGCTCCCCCGGGGAGTCAGGCCTCGTCTCGAGGGGAAGCCAAGGACTCCGCTCTCCTCTCGAGTCGCGACGCGGGTCTCTTGGAGCCCCCTGAGCGGCCTCAAGGGAGTCCAGCCTCCTCTTCCGTTTGGAGAGAGGACCCGGGATTGCTCTCCAGGCCATGCAGGAAAAGAAGGCCCTCAGCTCGCGAGGACGGGGGCGTCTCAGGGGTTTCCTCGAGCTGCGGCGCCCGTGGGGGTTTTCTCCCGAGGCACGACGAGGATCTCAGGGAGCCTCTCGTGCGGCGCCAGGGAAGTCAGGTCTCCATGCGCGTGGCGAGGGGGAGCGCGTCCTGGCTCTCGAGTCACGGGAGGGGACTAGGGCCTCGAGACGCGTTGAAGAAGGACTCTCGAGGTCTCTGTCGGGGGGCGGCGGGAAACCCTCGTGTCCCTCGCCTTCTGCCGGGGACCTTAGGGAACTTCCCAGGGTGCCTCTGAGAGGCGAGGGATCCTGTGGAGGTGGCGGGGCCCCTCGGGACTCCGCTGGGTCTGGCGCAACGGAAGAGGGCCTCACCTCGAGGGGAGGCAGGCACCTCAGGCTTCCTCTGCGTTTCGGACTCCGACCGCAGGGTCCCTGCAGAGTTGGGACAGGAGAGTCAGGCCTCGTCTTGTCTGAGGAAGGGAACCCCGCTGGCCTCTCGAGTTGCTCAGGGGGTCTCAGGCCCCTCGTCGAGCTGTGTGTGGAACCCGCGGGTCTTTGCGGACGATGCACGGGGGTGGCAGTGCCCCTTCGTGTTGTGCCTTCACCCACAGGGTTGCCTTCGAAGAGGGGTCCGGGCCTCGGGTCCTTCTCAAGAGCGGACCGGGGAATCGGGGGCGTTCGGCCTGTGGCCCCACCCACGTGGCTCGTCTCGAATTTCCTCGTGAGACCGGCCTCATCCTGAGGTGCGCCGGGAAGGCCGGGAACCCCTTCCAGACCACGCAGGGGAATCGCCTCTCCTGTCGCGATCAGGAGGGGAGAAGGGGCTCAGAGGAAGCGGTGCCGGGACCCTCGGTGTTCCCCTCGGGGGAACCCGGCGTGTCGGGGGACTTTTGGGGGTCGCAGGAAGGCTGTCAGGGACCGTCTCGCCCTTCAGGGCGGAACAGGGGACTTCCCTTGAGACGCCGTCGCGGGCAAGGGCCTCATCTTGCCAAGCGGTGGGAACCACGTGGTTTTTCTCGAGTTGCGGCGGCATTCTCGAGTTACGACGGGGATCTCAGCCTTCCCCTTGGGTTGGCCCTGGGAAGCCCAATCTTCCCCTCGGGTTGCGAGGGAAAGCTGGGGGTGGCGCTCGAGTCACTGCAGGGCCGAAGAGACCTCACCTAAGCGTGTGTCCGGGACCTAATTTTCCTCTCCAGGGAAGGCAGGGATCTCGGGGTTGCATTCCAGGCTCCCCCGGGGAGTCAGGCCTCGTCTCGAGGGGAAGCCAAGGACTCCGCTCTCCTCTCGAGTCGCGACGCGGGTCTCTTGGAGCCCCCTGAGCGGCCTCAAGGGAGTCCAGCCTCCTCTTCCGTTTGGAGAGAGGACCCGGGATTGCTCTCCAGGCCATGCAGGAAAAGAAGGCCCTCAGCTCGCGAGGACGGGGGCGTCTCAGGGGTTTCCTCGAGCTGCGGCGCCCGTGGGGGTTTTCTCCCGAGGCACGACAAGGATCTCAGGGAGCCTCTCGTGCGGCGCCAGGGAAGTCAGGTCTCCATGCGCGTGGCGAGGGGGAGCGCGTCCTGGCTCTCGAGTCACGGGAGGGGACTAGGGCCTCGAGACGCGTTGAAGAAGGACTCTCGAGGTCTTTGTCGGGGGGCGGCGGGAAACCCTCGTGTCCCTCGCCTTCTGCCGGGGACCTTAGGGAACTTCCCAGGGTGCCTCTGAGAGGCGAGGGATCCTGTGGAGGTGGCGGGGCCCCTCGGGACTCCGCTGGGTCTGGCGCAACGGAAGAGGGCCTCACCTCGAGGGGAGGCAGGCACCTCAGGCTTCCTCTGCGTTTCGGACTCCGACCGCAGGGTCCCTGCGGAGTTGGGACAGGAGAGTCAGGCCTCGTCTTGTCTGAGGAAGGGAACCCCGCTGGCCTCTCGAGTTGCTCAGGGGGTCTCAGGCCCCTCGTCGAGCTGTGTGTGGAACCCGCGGGTCTTTGCGGACGATGCACGGGGGTGGCAGTGCCCCTTCGTGTTGTGCCTTCACCCACAGGGTTGCCTTCGAAGAGGGGTCCGGGCCTCGGGTCCTTCTCAAGAGCGGACCGGGGAATCGGGGGCGTTCGGCCTGTGGCCCCACCCACGTGGCTCGTCTCGAATTTCCTCGTGAGACCGGCCTCATCCTGAGGTGCGCCGGGAAGGCCGGGAACCCCTTCCAGACCACGCAGGGGAATCGCCTCTCCTGTCGCGATCAGGAGGGGAGAAGGGGCTCAGAGGAAGCGGTGCCGGGACCCTCGGTGTTCCCCTCGGGGGAACCCGGCGTGTCGGGGGACTTTTGGGGGTCGCAGGAAGGCTGTCAGGGACCGTCTCGCCCTTCAGGGCGGAACAGGGGACTTCCCTTGAGACGCCGTCGCGGGCAAGGGCCTCATCTTGCCAAGCGGTGGGAACCACGTGGTTTTTCTCGAGTTGCGGCGGCATTCTCGAGTTACGACGGGGATCTCAGCCTTCCCCTTGGGTTGGCCCTGGGAAGCCCAATCTTCCCCTCGGGTTGCGAGGGAAAGCTGGGGGTGGCGCTCGAGTCACTGCAGGGCCGAAGAGACCTCACCTAAGCGTGTGTCCGGGACCTAATTTTCCTCTCCAGGGAAGGCAGGGATCTCGGGGTTGCATTCCAGGCTCCCCCGGGGAGTCAGGTTTCGTCTCGAGGGGAAGCCAAGGACTCCGCTCTCCTCTCGAGTCGCGACGCGGGTCTCTTGGAGCCCCCTGAGCGGCCTCAAGGGAGTCCAGCCTCCTCTTCCGTTTGGAGAGAGGACCCGGGATTGCTCTCCAGGCCATGCAGGAAAAGAAGGCCCTCAGCTCGCGAGGACGGGGGCGTCTCAGGGGTTTCCTCGAGCTGCGGCGCCCGTGGGGGTTTTCTCCCGAGGCACGACAAGGATCTCAGGGAGCCTCTCGTGCGGCGCCAGGGAAGTCAGGTCTCCATGCGCGTGGCGAGGGGGAGCGCGTCCTGGCTCTCGAGTCACGGGAGGGACTAGGGCCTCGAGACGCGTTGAAGAAGGACTCTCGAGGTCTTTGTCGGGGGGCGGCGGGAAACCCTCGTGTCCCTCGCCTTCTGCCGGGGACCTTAGGGAACTTCCCAGGGTGCCTCTGAGAGGCGAGGGATCCTGTGGAGGTGGCGGGGCCCCTCGGGACTCCGCTGGGTCTGGCGCAACGGAAGAGGGCCTCACCTCGAGGGGAGGCAGGCACCTCAGGCTTCCTCTGCGTTTCGGACTCCGACCGCAGGGTCCCTGCGGAGTTGGGACAGGAGAGTCAGGCCTCGTCTTGTCTGAGGAAGGGAACCCCGCTGGCCTCTCGAGTTGCTCAGGGGGTCTCAGGCCCCTCGTCGAGCTGTGTGTGGAACCCGCGGGTCTTTGCGGACGATGCACGGGGGTGGCAGTGCCCCTTCGTGTTGTGCCTTCACCCACAG
Source organism: Bubalus kerabau (assembly GCF_029407905.1). Taxonomy (NCBI): domain Eukaryota; kingdom Metazoa; phylum Chordata; class Mammalia; order Artiodactyla; family Bovidae; genus Bubalus; species Bubalus kerabau. Next base: position 181,471 of record NW_026577915.1, on the reverse strand, counting down.
GGTTGCCTTCGAAGAGGGGTCCGGGCCTCGGGTCCTTCTCAAGAGCGGACCGGGGAATCGGGGGCGTTCGGCCTGTGGCCCCACCCACGTGGCTCGTCTCGAATTTCCTCGTGAGACCGGCCTCATCCTGAGGTGCGCCGGGAAGGCCGGGAACCCCTTCCAGACCACGCAGGGGAATCGCCTCTCCTGTCGCGATCAGGAGGGGAGAAGGGGCTCAGAGGAAGCGGTGCCGGGACCCTCGGTGTTCCCCTCGGGGGAACCCGGCGTGTCGGGGGACTTTTGGGGGTCGCAGGAAGGCTGTCAGGGACCGTCTCGCCCTTCAGGGCGGAACAGGGGACTTCCCTTGAGACGCCGTCGCGGGCAAGGGCCTCATCTTGCCAAGCGGTGGGAACCACGTGGTTTTTCTCGAGTTGCGGCGGCATTCTCGAGTTACGACGGGGATCTCAGCCTTCCCCTTGGGTTGGCCCTGGGAAGCCCAATCTTCCCCTCGGGTTGCGAGGGAAAGCTGGGGGTGGCGCTCGAGTCACTGCAGGGCCGAAGAGACCTCACCTAAGCGTGTGTCCGGGACCTAATTTTCCTCTCCAGGGAAGGCAGGGATCTCGGGGTTGCATTCCAGGCTCCCCCGGGGAGTCAGGCCTCGTCTCGAGGGGAAGCCAAGGACTCCGCTCTCCTCTCGAGTCGCGACGCGGGTCTCTTGGAGCCCCCTGAGCGGCCTCAAGGGAGTCCAGCCTCCTCTTCCGTTTGGAGAGAGGACCCGGGATTGCTCTCCAGGCCATGCAGGAAAAGAAGGCCCTCAGCTCGCGAGGACGGGGGCGTCTCAGGGGTTTCCTCGAGCTGCGGCGCCCGTGGGGGTTTTCTCCCGAGGCACGACAAGGATCTCAGGGAGCCTCTCGTGCGGCACCAGGGAAGTCAGGTCTCCATGCGCGTGGCGAGGGGGAGCGCGTCCTGGCTCTCGAGTCACGGGAGGGGACTAGGGCCTCGAGACGCGTTGAAGAAGGACTCTCGAGGTCTTTGTCGGGGGGCGGCGGGAAACCCTCGTGTCCCTCGCCTTCTGCCGGGGACCTTAGGGAACTTCCCAGGGTGCCTCTGAGAGGCGAGGGATCCTGTGGAGGTGGCGGGGCCCCTCGGGACTCCGCTGGGTCTGGCGCAACGGAAGAGGGCCTCACCTCGAGGGGAGGCAGGCACCTCAGGCTTCCTCTGCGTTTCGGACTCCGACCGCAGGGTCCCTGCGGAGTTGGGACAGGAGAGTCAGGCCTCGTCTTGTCTGAGGAAGGGAACCCCGCTGGCCTCTCGAGTTGCTCAGGGGGTCTCAGGCCCCTCGTCGAGCTGTGTGTGGAACCCGCGGGTCTTTGCGGACGATGCACGGGGGTGGCAGTGCCCCTTCGTGTTGTGCCTTCACCCACAGGGTTGCCTTCGAAGAGGGGTCCGGGCCTCGGGTCCTTCTCAAGAGCGGACCGGGGAATCGGGGGCGTTCGGCCTGTGGCCCCACCCACGTGGCTCGTCTCGAATTTCCTCGTGAGACCGGCCTCATCCTGAGGTGCGCCGGGAAGGCCGGGAACCCCTTCCAGACCACGCAGGGGAATCGCCTCTCCTGTCGCGATCAGGAGGGGAGAAGGGGCTCAGAGGAAGCGGTGCCGGGACCCTCGGTGTTCCCCTCGGGGGAACCCGGCGTGTCGGGGGACTTTTGGGGGTCGCAGGAAGGCTGTCAGGGACCGTCTCGCCCTTCAGGGCGGAACAGGGGACTTCCCTTGAGACGCCGTCGCGGGCAAGGGCCTCATCTTGCCAAGCGGTGGGAACCACGTGGTTTTTCTCGAGTTGCGGCGGCATTCTCGAGTTACGACGGGGATCTCAGCCTTCCCCTTGGGTTGGCCCTGGGAAGCCCAATCTTCCCCTCGGGTTGCGAGGGAAAGCTGGGGGTGGCGCTCGAGTCACTGCAGGGCCGAAGAGACCTCACCTAAGCGTGTGTCCGGGACCTAATTTTCCTCTCCAGGGAAGGCAGGGATCTCGGGGTTGCATTCCAGGCTCCCCCGGGGAGTCAGGCCTCGTCTCGAGGGGAAGCCAAGGACTCCGCTCTCCTCTCGAGTCGCGACGCGGGTCTCTTGGAGCCCCCTGAGCGGCCTCAAGGGAGTCCAGCCTCCTCTTCCGTTTGGAGAGAGGACCCGGGATTGCTCTCCAGGCCATGCAGGAAAAGAAGGCCCTCAGCTCGCGAGGACGGGGGCGTCTCAGGGGTTTCCTCGAGCTGCGGCGCCCGTGGGGGTTTTCTCCCGAGGCACGACAAGGATCTCAGGGAGCCTCTCGTGCGGCGCCAGGGAAGTCAGGTCTCCATGCGCGTGGCGAGGGGGAGCGCGTCCTGGCTCTCGAGTCACGGGAGGGGACTAGGGCCTCGAGACGCGTTGAAGAAGGACTCTCGAGGTCTTTGTCGGGGGGCGGCGGGAAACCCTCGTGTCCCTCGCCTTCTGCCGGGGACCTTAGGGAACTTCCCAGGGTGCCTCTGAGAGGCGAGGGATCCTGTGGAGGTGGCGGGGCCCCTCGGGACTCCGCTGGGTCTGGCGCAACGGAAGAGGGCCTCACCTCGAGGGGAGGCAGGCACCTCAGGCTTCCTCTGCGTTTCGGACTCCGACCGCAGGGTCCCTGCGGAGTTGGGACAGGAGAGTCAGGCCTCGTCTTGTCTGAGGAAGGGAACCCCGCTGGCCTCTCGAGTTGCTCAGGGGGTCTCAGGCCCCTCGTCGAGCTGTGTGTGGAACCCGCGGGTCTTTGCGGACGATGCACGGGGGTGGCAGTGCCCCTTCGTGTTGTGCCTTCACCCACAGGGTTGCCTTCGAAGAGGGGTCCGGGCCTCGGGTCCTTCTCAAGAGCGGACCGGGGAATCGGGGGCGTTCGGCCTGTGGCCCCACCCACGTGGCTCGTCTCGAATTTCCTCGTGAGACCGGCCTCATCCTGAGGTGCGCCGGGAAGGCCGGGAACCCCTTCCAGACCACGCAGGGGAATCGCCTCTCCTGTCGCGATCAGGAGGGGAGAAGGGGCTCAGAGGAAGCGGTGCCGGGACCCTCGGTGTTCCCCTCGGGGGAACCCGGCGTGTCGGGGGACTTTTGGGGGTCGCAGGAAGGCTGTCAGGGACCGTCTCGCCCTTCAGGGCGGAACAGGGGACTTCCCTTGAGACGCCGTCGCGGGCAAGGGCCTCATCTTGCCAAGCGGTGGGAACCACGTGGTTTTTCTCGAGTTGCGGCGGCATTCTCGAGTTACGACGGGGATCTCAGCCTTCCCCTTGGGTTGGCCCTGGGAAGCCCAATCTTCCCCTCGGGTTGCGAGGGAAAGCTGGGGGTGGCGCTCGAGTCACTGCAGGGCCGAAGAGACCTCACCTAAGCGTGTGTCCGGGACCTAATTTTCCTCTCCAGGGAAGGCAGGGATCTCGGGGTTGCATTCCAGGCTCCCCCGGGGAGTCAGGCCTCGTCTCGAGGGGAAGCCAAGGACTCCGCTCTCCTCTCGAGTCGCGACGCGGGTCTCTTGGAGCCCCCTGAGCGGCCTCAAGGGAGTCCAGCCTCCTCTTCCGTTTGGAGAGAGGACCCGGGATTGCTCTCCAGGCCATGCAGGAAAAGAAGGCCCTCAGCTCGCGAGGACGGGGGCGTCTCAGGGGTTTCCTCGAGCTGCGGCGCCCGTGGGGGTTTTCTCCCGAGGCACGACGAGGATCTCAGGGAGCCTCTCGTGCGGCGCCAGGGAAGTCAGGTCTCCATGCGCGTGGCGAGGGGGAGCGCGTCCTGGCTCTCGAGTCACGGGAGGGGACTAGGGCCTCGAGACGCGTTGAAGAAGGACTCTCGAGGTCTCTGTCGGGGGGCGGCGGGAAACCCTCGTGTCCCTCGCCTTCTGCCGGGGACCTTAGGGAACTTCCCAGGGTGCCTCTGAGAGGCGAGGGATCCTGTGGAGGTGGCGGGGCCCCTCGGGACTCCGCTGGGTCTGGCGCAACGGAAGAGGGCCTCACCTCGAGGGGAGGCAGGCACCTCAGGCTTCCTCTGCGTTTCGGACTCCGACCGCAGGGTCCCTGCGGAGTTGGGACAGGAGAGTCAGGCCTCGTCTTGTCTGAGGAAGGGAACCCCGCTGGCCTCTCGAGTTGCTCAGGGGGTCTCAGGCCCCTCGTCGAGCTGGGTGTGGAACCCGCGGGTCTTTGCGGACGATGCACGGGGGTGGCAGTGCCCCTTCGTGTTGTGCCTTCACCCACAGGGTTGCCTTCGAAGAGGGGTCCGGGCCTCGGGTCCTTCTCAAGAGCGGACCGGGGAATCGGGGGCGTTCGGCCTGTGGCCCCACCCACGTGGCTCGTCTCGAATTTCCTCGTGAGACCGGCCTCATCCTGAGGTGCGCCGGGAAGGCCGGGAACCCCTTCCAGACCACGCAGGGGAATCGCCTCTCCTGTCGCGATCAGGAGGGGAGAAGGGGCTCAGAGGAAGCGGTGCCGGGACCCTCGGTGTTCCCCTCGGGGGAACCCGGCGTGTCGGGGGACTTTTGGGGGTCGCAGGAAGGCTGTCAGGGACCGTCTCGCCCTTCAGGGCGGAACAGGGGACTTCCCTTGAGACGCCGTCGCGGGCAAGGGCCTCATCTTGCCAAGCGGTGGGAACCACGTGGTTTTTCTCGAGTTGCGGCGGCATTCTCGAGTTACGACGGGGATCTCAGCCTTCCCCTTGGGTTGGCCCTGGGAAGCCCAATCTTCCCCTCGGGTTGCGAGGGAAAGCTGGGGGTGGCGCTCGAGTCACTGCAGGGCCGAAGAGACCTCACCTAAGCGTGTGTCCGGGACCTAATTTTCCTCTCCAGGGAAGGCAGGGATCTCGGGGTTGCATTCCAGGCTCCCCCGGGGAGTCAGGCCTCGTCTCGAGGGGAAGCCAAGGACTCCGCTCTCCTCTCGAGTCGCGACGCGGGTCTCTTGGAGCCCCCTGAGCGGCCTCAAGGGAGTCCAGCCTCCTCTTCCGTTTGGAGAGAGGACCCGGGATTGCTCTCCAGGCCATGCAGGAAAAGAAGGCCCTCAGCTCGCGAGGACGGGGGCGTCTCAGGGGTTTCCTCGAGCTGCGGCGCCCGTGGGGGTTTTCTCCCGAGGCACGACGAGGATCTCAGGGAGCCTCTCGTGCGGCGCCAGGGAAGTCAGGTCTCCATGCGCGTGGCGAGGGGGAGCGCGTCCTGGCTCTCGAGTCACGGGAGGGGACTAGGGCCTCGAGACGCGTTGAAGAAGGACTCTCGAGGTCTCTGTCGGGGGGCGGCGGGAAACCCTCGTGTCCCTCGCCTTCTGCCGGGGACCTTAGGGAACTTCCCAGGGTGCCTCTGAGAGGCGAGGGATCCTGTGGAGGTGGCGAGGCCCCTCGGGACTCCGCTGGGTCTGGCGCAACGGAAGAGGGCCTCACCTCGAGGGGAGGCAGGCACCTCAGGCTTCCTCTGCGTTTCGGACTCCGACCGCAGGGTCCCTGCGGAGTTGGGACAGGAGAGTCAGGCCTCGTCTTGTCTGAGGAAGGGAACCCCGCTGGCCTCTCGAGTTGCTCAGGGGGTCTCAGGCCCCTCGTCGAGCTGGGTGTGGAACCCGCGGGTCTTTGCGGACGATGCACGGGGGTGGCAGTGCCCCTTCGTGTTGTGCCTTCACCCACAGGGTTGCCTTCGAAGAGGGGTCCGGGCCTCGGGTCCTTCTCAAGAGCGGACCGGGGAATCGGGGGCGTTCGGCCTGTGGCCCCACCCACGTGGCTCGTCTCGAATTTCCTCGTGAGACCGGCCTCATCCTGAGGTGCGCCGGGAAGGCCGGGAACCCCTTCCAGACCACGCAGGGGAATCGCCTCTCCTGTCGCGATCAGGAGGGGAGAAGGGGCTCAGAGGAAGCGGTGCCGGGACCCTCGGTGTTCCCCTCGGGGGAACCCGGCGTGTCGGGGGACTTTTGGGGGTCGCAGGAAGGCTGTCAGGGACCGTCTCGCCCTTCAGGGCGGAACAGGGGACTTCCCTTGAGACGCCGTCGCGGGCAAGGGCCTCATCTTGCCAAGCGGTGGGAACCACGTGGTTTTTCTCGAGTTGCGGCGGCATTCTCGAGTTACGACGGGGATCTCAGCCTTCCCCTTGGGTTGGCCCTGGGAAGCCCAATCTTCCCCTCGGGTTGCGAGGGAAAGCTGGGGGTGGCGCTCGAGTCACTGCAGGGCCGAAGAGACCTCACCTAAGCGTGTGTCCGGGACCTAATTTTCCTCTCCAGGGAAGGCAGGGATCTCGGGGTTGCATTCCAGGCTCCCCCGGGGAGTCAGGCCTCGTCTCGAGGGGAAGCCAAGGACTCCGCTCTCCTCTCGAGTCGCGACGCGGGTCTCTTGGAGCCCCCTGAGCGGCCTCAAGGGAGTCCAGCCTCCTCTTCCGTTTGGAGAGAGGACCCGGGATTGCTCTCCAGGCCATGCAGGAAAAGAAGGCCCTCAGCTCGCGAGGACGGGGGCGTCTCAGGGGTTTCCTCGAGCTGCGGCGCCCGTGGGGGTTTGCTCCCGAGGCACGACGAGGATCTCAGGGAGCCTCTCGTGCGGCGCCAGGGAAGTCAGGTCTCCATGCGCGTGGCGAGGGGGAGCGCGTCCTGGCTCTCGAGTCACGGGAGGGGACTAGGGCCTCGAGACGCGTTGAAGAAGGACTCTCGAGGTCTCTGTCGGGGGGCGGCGGGAAACCCTCGTGTCCCTCGCCTTCTGCCGGGGACCTTAGGGAACTTCCCAGGGTGCCTCTGAGAGGCGAGGGATCCTGTGGAGGTGGCGGGGCCCCTCGGGACTCCGCTGGGTCTGGCGCAACGGAAGAGGGCCTCACCTCGAGGGGAGGCAGGCACCTCAGGCTTCCTCTGCGTTTCGGACTCCGACCGCAGGGTCCCTGCGGAGTTGGGACAGGAGAGTCAGGCCTCGTCTTGTCTGAGGAAGGGAACCCCGCTGGCCTCTCGAGTTGCTCAGGGGGTCTCAGGCCCCTCGTCGAGCTGTGTGTGGAACCCGCGGGTCTTTGCGGACGATGCACGGGGGTGGCAGTGCCCCTTCGTGTTGTGCCTTCACCCACAGGGTTGCCTTCGAAGAGGGGTCCGGGCCTCGGGTCCTTCTCAAGAGCGGACCGGGGAATCGGGGGCGTTCGGCCTGTGGCCCCACCCACGTGGCTCGTCTCGAATTTCCTCGTGAGACCGGCCTCATCCTGAGGTGCGCCGGGAAGGCCGGGAACCCCTTCCAGACCACGCAGGGGAATCGCCTCTCCTGTCGCGATCAGGAGGGGAGAAGGGGCTCAGAGGAAGCGGTGCCGGGACCCTCGGTGTTCCCCTCGGGGGAACCCGGCGTGTCGGGGGACTTTTGGGGGTCGCAGGAAGGCTGTCAGGGACCGTCTCGCCCTTCAGGGCGGAACAGGGGACTTCCCTTGAGACGCCGTCGCGGGCAAGGGCCTCATCTTGCCAAGCGGTGGGAACCACGTGGTTTTTCTCGAGTTGCGGCGGCATTCTCGAGTTACGACGGGGATCTCAGCCTTCCCCTTGGGTTGGCCCTGGGAAGCCCAATCTTCCCCTCGGGTTGCGAGGGAAAGCTGGGGGTGGCGCTCGAGTCACTGCAGGGCCTAAGAGACCTCACCTAAGCGTGTGTCCGGGACCTAATTTTCCTCTCCAGGGAAGGCAGGGATCTCGGGGTTGCATTCCAGGCTCCCCCGGGGAGTCAGGCCTCGTCTCGAGGGGAAGCCAAGGACTCCGCTCTCCTCTCGAGTCGCGACGCGGGTCTCTTGGAGCCCCCTGAGCGGCCTCAAGGGAGTCCAGCCTCCTCTTCCGTTTGGAGAGAGGACCCGGGATTGCTCTCCAGGCCATGCAGGAAAAGAAGGCCCTCAGCTCGCGAGGACGGGGGCGTCTCAGGGGTTTCCTCGAGCTGCGGCGCCCGTGGGGGTTTGCTCCCGAGGCACGACGAGGATCTCAGGGAGCCTCTCGTGCGGCGCCAGGGAAGTCAGGTCTCCATGCGCGTGGCGAGGGGGAGCGCGTCCTGGCTCTCGAGTCACGGGAGGGGACTAGGGCCTCGAGACGCGTTGAAGAAGGACTCTCGAGGTCTCTGTCGGGGGGCGGCGGGAAACCCTCGTGTCCCTCGCCTTCTGCCGGGGACCTTAGGGAACTTCCCAGGGTGCCTCTGAGAGGCGAGGGATCCTGTGGAGGTGGCGGGGCCCCTCGGGACTCCGCTGGGTCTGGCGCAACGGAAGAGGGCCTCACCTCGAGGGGAGGCAGGCACCTCAGGCTTCCTCTGCGTTTCGGACTCCGACCGCAGGGTCCCTGCGGAGTTGGGACAGGAGAGTCAGGCCTCGTCTTGTCTGAGGAAGGGAACCCCGCTGGCCTCTCGAGTTGCTCAGGGGGTCTCAGGCCCCTCGTCGAGCTGTGTGTGGAACCCGCGGGTCTTTGCGGACGATGCACGGGGGTGGCAGTGCCCCTTCGTGTTGTGCCTTCACCCACAGGGTTGCCTTCGAAGAGGGGTCCGGGCCTCGGGTCCTTCTCAAGAGCGGACCGGGGAATCGGGGGCGTTCGGCCTGTGGCCCCACCCACGTGGCTCGTCTCGAATTTCCTCGTGAGACCGGCCTCATCCTGAGGTGCGCCAGGAAGGCCGGGAACCCCTTCCAGACCACGCAGGGGAATCGCCTCTCCTGTCGCGATCAGGAGGGGAGAAGGGGCTCAGAGGAAGCGGTGCCGGGACCCTCGGTGTTCCCCTCGGGGGAACCCGGCGTGTCGGGGGACTTTTGGGGGTCGCAGGAAGGCTGTCAGGGACCGTCTCGCCCTTCAGGGCGGAACAGGGGACTTCCCTTGAGACGCCGTCGCGGGCAAGGGCCTCATCTTGCCAAGCGGTGGGAACCACGTGGTTTTTCTCGAGTTGCGGCGGCATTCTCGAGTTACGACGGGGATCTCAGCCTTCCCCTTGGGTTGGCCCTGGGAAGCCCAATCTTCCCCTCGGGTTGCGAGGGAAAGCTGGGGGTGGCGCTCGAGTCACTGCAGGGCCTAAGAGACCTCACCTAAGCGTGTGTCCGGGACCTAATTTTCCTCTCCAGGGAAGGCAGGGATCTCGGGGTTGCATTCCAGGCTCCCCCGGGGAGTCAGGCCTCGTCTCGAGGGGAAGCCAAGGACTCCGCTCTCCTCTCGAGTCGCGACGCGGGTCTCTTGGAGCCCCCTGAGCGGCCTCAAGGGAGTCCAGCCTCCTCTTCCGTTTGGAGAGAGGACCCGGGATTGCTCTCCAGGCCATGCAGGAAAAGAAGGCCCTCAGCTCGCGAGGACGGGGGCGTCTCAGGGGTTTCCTCGAGCTGCGGCGCCCGTGGGGGTTTTCTCCCGAGGCACGACGAGGATCTCAGGGAGCCTCTCGTGCGGCGCCAGGGAAGTCAGGTCTCCATGCGCGTGGCGAGGGGGAGCGCGTCCTGGCTCTCGAGTCACGGGAGGGGACTAGGGCCTCGAGACGCGTTGAAGAAGGACTCTCGAGGTCTCTGTCGGGGGGCGGCGGGAAACCCTCGTGTCCCTCGCCTTCTGCCGGGGACCTTAGGGAACTTCCCAGGGTGCCTCTGAGAGGCGAGGGATCCTGTGGAGGTGGCGGGGCCCCTCGGGACTCCGCTGGGTCTGGCGCAACGGAAGAGGGCCTCACCTCGAGGGGAGGCAGGCACCTCAGGCTTCCTCTGCGTTTCGGACTCCGACCGCAGGGTCCCTGCAGAGTTGGGACAGGAGAGTCAGGCCTCGTCTTGTCTGAGGAAGGGAACCCCGCTGGCCTCTCGAGTTGCTCAGGGGGTCTCAGGCCCCTCGTCGAGCTGTGTGTGGAACCCGCGGGTCTTTGCGGACGATGCACGGGGGTGGCAGTGCCCCTTCGTGTTGTGCCTTCACCCACAGGGTTGCCTTCGAAGAGGGGTCCGGGCCTCGGGTCCTTCTCAAGAGCGGACCGGGGAATCGGGGGCGTTCGGCCTGTGGCCCCACCCACGTGGCTCGTCTCGAATTTCCTCGTGAGACCGGCCTCATCCTGAGGTGCGCCGGGAAGGCCGGGAACCCCTTCCAGACCACGCAGGGGAATCGCCTCTCCTGTCGCGATCAGGAGGGGAGAAGGGGCTCAGAGGAAGCGGTGCCGGGACCCTCGGTGTTCCCCTCGGGGGAACCCGGCGTGTCGGGGGACTTTTGGGGGTCGCAGGAAGGCTGTCAGGGACCGTCTCGCCCTTCAGGGCGGAACAGGGGACTTCCCTTGAGACGCCGTCGCGGGCAAGGGCCTCATCTTGCCAAGCGGTGGGAACCACGTGGTTTTTCTCGAGTTGCGGCGGCATTCTCGAGTTACGACGGGGATCTCAGCCTTCCCCTTGGGTTGGCCCTGGGAAGCCCAATCTTCCCCTCGGGTTGCGAGGGAAAGCTGGGGGTGGCGCTCGAGTCACTGCAGGGCCTAAGAGACCTCACCTAAGCGTGTGTCCGGGACCTAATTTTCCTCTCCAGGGAAGGCAGGGATCTCGGGGTTGCATTCCAGGCTCCCCCGGGGAGTCAGGCCTCGTCTCGAGGGGAAGCCAAGGACTCCGCTCTCCTCTCGAGTCGCGACGCGGGTCTCTTGGAGCCCCCTGAGCGGCCTCAAGGGAGTCCAGCCTCCTCTTCCGTTTGGAGAGAGGACCCGGGATTGCTCTCCAGGCCATGCAGGAAAAGAAGGCCCTCAGCTCGCGAGGACGGGGGCGTCTCAGGGGTTTCCTCGAGCTGCGGCGCCCGTGGGGGTTTTCTCCCGAGGCACGACGAGGATCTCAGGGAGCCTCTCGTGCGGCGCCAGGGAAGTCAGGTCTCCATGCGCGTGGCGAGGGGGAGCGCGTCCTGGCTCTCGAGTCACGGGAGGGGACTAGGGCCTCGAGACGCGTTGAAGAAGGACTCTCGAGGTCTCTGTCGGGGGGCGGCGGGAAACCCTCGTGTCCCTCGCCTTCTGCCGGGGACCTTAGGGAACTTCCCAGGGTGCCTCTGAGAGGCGAGGGATCCTGTGGAGGTGGCGGGGCCCCTCGGGACTCCGCTGGGTCTGGCGCAACGGAAGAGGGCCTCACCTCGAGGGGAGGCAGGCACCTCAGGCTTCCTCTGCGTTTCGGACTCCGACCGCAGGGTCCCTGCAGAGTTGGGACAGGAGAGTCAGGCCTCGTCTTGTCTGAGGAAGGGAACCCCGCTGGCCTCTCGAGTTGCTCAGGGGGTCTCAGGCCCCTCGTCGAGCTGTGTGTGGAACCCGCGGGTCTTTGCGGACGATGCACGGGGGTGGCAGTGCCCCTTCGTGTTGTGCCTTCACCCACAGGGTTGCCTTCGAAGAGGGGTCCGGGCCTCGGGTCCTTCTCAAGAGCGGACCGGGGAATCGGGGGCGTTCGGCCTGTGGCCCCACCCACGTGGCTCGTCTCGAATTTCCTCGTGAGACCGGCCTCATCCTGAGGTGCGCCGGGAAGGCCGGGAACCCCTTCCAGACCACGCAGGGGAATCGCCTCTCCTGTCGCGATCAGGAGGGGAGAAGGGGCTCAGAGGAAGCGGTGCCGGGACCCTCGGTGTTCCCCTCGAGGGAGCCCGGCGTGTCGGGGGACTTTTGGGGGTCGCAGGAAGGCTGTCAGGGACCGTCTCGCCCTTCAGGGCGGAACAGGGGACTTCCCTTGAGACGCCGTCGCGGGCAAGGGCCTCATCTTGCCAAGCGGTGGGAACCACGTGGTTTTTCTCGAGTTGCGGCGGCATTCTCGAGTTACGACGGGGATCTCAGCCTTCCCCTTGGGTTGGCCCTGGGAAGCCCAATCTTCCCCTCGGGTTGCGAGGGAAAGCTGGGGGTGGCGCTCGAGTCACTGCAGGGCCTAAGAGACCTCACCTAAGCGTGTGTCCGGGACCTAATTTTCCTCTCCAGGGAAGGCAGGGATCTCGGGGTTGCATTCCAGGCTCCCCCGGGGAGTCAGGCCTCGTCTCGAGGGGAAGCCAAGGACTCCGCTCTCCTCTCGAGTCGCGACGCGGGTCTCTTGGAGCCCCCTGAGCGGCCTCAAGGGAGTCCAGCCTCCTCTTCCGTTTGGAGAGAGGACCCGGGATTGCTCTCCAGGCCATGCAGGAAAAGAAGGCCCTCAGCTCGCGAGGACGGGGGCGTCTCAGGGGTTTCCTCGAGCTGCGGCGCCCGTGGGGGTTTTCTCCCGAGGCACGACGAGGATCTCAGGGAGCCTCTCGTGCGGCGCCAGGGAAGTCAGGTCTCCATGCGCGTGGCGAGGGGGAGCGCGTCCTGGCTCTCGAGTCACGGGAGGGGACTAGGGCCTCGAGACGCGTTGAAGAAGGACTCTCGAGGTCTCTGTCGGGGGGCGGCGGGAAACCCTCGTGTCCCTCGCCTTCTGCCGGGGACCTTAGGGAACTTCCCAGGGTGCCTCTGAGAGGCGAGGGATCCTGTGGAGGTGGCGGGGCCCCTCGGGACTCCGCTGGGTCTGGCGCAACGGAAGAGGGCCTCACCTCGAGGGGAGGCAGGCACCTCAGGCTTCCTCTGCGTTTCGGACTCCGACCGCAGGGTCCCTGCAGAGTTGGGACAGGAGAGTCAGGCCTCGTCTTGTCTGAGGAAGGGAACCCCGCTGGCCTCTCGAGTTGCTCAGGGGGTCTCAGGCCCCTCGTCGAGCTGTGTGTGGAACCCGCGGGTCTTTGCGGACGATGCACGGGGGTGGCAGTGCCCCTTCGTGTTGTGCCTTCACCCACAGGGTTGCCTTCGAAGAGGGGTCCGGGCCTCGGGTCCTTCTCAAGAGCGGACCGGGGAATCGGGGGCGTTCGGCCTGTGGCCCCACCCACGTGGCTCGTCTCGAATTTCCTCGTGAGACCGGCCTCATCCTGAGGTGCGCCGGGAAGGCCGGGAACCCCTTCCAGACCACGCAGGGGAATCGCCTCTCCTGTCGCGATCAGGAGGGGAGAAGGGGCTCAGAGGAAGCGGTGCCGGGACCCTCGGTGTTCCCCTCGGGGGAACCCGGCGTGTCGGGGGACTTTTGGGGGTCGCAGGAAGGCTGTCAGGGACCGTCTCGCCCTTCAGGGCGGAACAGGGGACTTCCCTTGAGACGCCGTCGCGGGCAAGGGCCTCATCTTGCCAAGCGGTGGGAACCACGTGGTTTTTCTCGAGTTGCGGCGGCATTCTCGAGTTACGACGGGGATCTCAGCCTTCCCCTTGGGTTGGCCCTGGGAAGCCCAATCTTCCCCTCGGGTTGCGAGGGAAAGCTGGGGGTGGCGCTCGAGTCACTGCAGGGCCTAAGAGACCTCACCTAAGCGTGTGTCCGGGACCTAATTTTCCTCTCCAGGGAAGGCAGGGATCTCGGGGTTGCATTCCAGGCTCCCCCGGGGAGTCAGGCCTCGTCTCGAGGGGAAGCCAAGGACTCCGCTCTCCTCTCGAGTCGCGACGCGGGTCTCTTGGAGCCCCCTGAGCGGCCTCAAGGGAGTCCAGCCTCCTCTTCCATTTGGAGAGAGGACCCGGGATTGCTCTCCAGGCCATGCAGGAAAAGAAGGCCCTCAGCTCGCGAGGACGGGGGCGTCTCAGGGGTTTCCTCGAGCTGCGGCGCCCGTGGGGGTTTTCTCCCGAGGCACGACGAGGATCTCAGGGAGCCTCTCGTGCGGCGCCAGGGAAGTCAGGTCTCCATGCGCGTGGCGAGGGGGAGCGCGTCCTGGCTCTCGAGTCACGGGAGGGGACTAGGGCCTCGAGACGCGTTGAAGAAGGACTCTCGAGGTCTCTGTCGGGGGGCGGCGGGAAACCCTCGTGTCCCTCGCCTTCTGCCGGGGACCTTAGGGAACTTCCCAGGGTGCCTCTGAGAGGCGAGGGATCCTGTGGAGGTGGCGGGGCCCCTCGGGACTCCGCTGGGTCTGGCGCAACGGAAGAGGGCCTCACCTCGAGGGGAGGCAGGCACCTCAGGCTTCCTCTGCGTTTCGGACTCCGACCGCAGGGTCCCTGCAGAGTTGGGACAGGAGAGTCAGGCCTCGTCTTGTCTGAGGAAGGGAACCCCGCTGGCCTCTCGAGTTGCTCAGGGGGTCTCAGGCCCCTCGTCGAGCTGTGTGTGGAACCCGCGGGTCTTTGCGGACGATGCACGGGGGTGGCAGTGCCCCTTCGTGTTGTGCCTTCACCCACAGGGTTGCCTTCGAAGAGGGGTCCGGGCCTCGGGTCCTTCTCAAGAGCGGACCGGGGAATCGGGGGCGTTCGGCCTGTGGCCCCACCCACGTGGCTCGTCTCGAATTTCCTCGTGAGACCGGCCTCATCCTGAGGTGCGCCGGGAAGGCCGGGAACCCCTTCCAGACCACGCAGGGGAATCGCCTCTCCTGTCGCGATCAGGAGGGGAGAAGGGGCTCAGAGGAAGCGGTGCCGGGACCCTCGGTGTTCCCCTCGGGGGAACCCGGCGTGTCGGGGGACTTTTGGGGGTCGCAGGAAGGCTGTCAGGGACCGTCTCGCCCTTCAGGGCGGAACAGGGGACTTCCCTTGAGACGCCGTCGCGGGCAAGGGCCTCATCTTGCCAAGCGGTGGGAACCATGTGGTTTTTCTCGAGTTGCGGCGGCATTCTCGAGTTACGACGGGGATCTCAGCCTTCCCCTTGGGTTGGCCCTGGGAAGCCCAATCTTCCCCTCGGGTTGCGAGGGAAAGCTGGGGGTGGCGCTCGAGTCACTGCAGGGCCTAAGAGACCTCACCTAAGCGTGTGTCCGGGACCTAATTTTCCTCTCCAGGGAAGGCAGGGATCTCGGGGTTGCATTCCAGGCTCCCCCGGGGAGTCAGGCCTCGTCTCGAGGGGAAGCCAAGGACTCCGCTCTCCTCTCGAGTCGCGACGCGGGTCTCTTGGAGCCCCCTGAGCGGCCTCAAGGGAGTCCAGCCTCCTCTTCCGTTTGGAGAGAGGACCCGGGATTGCTCTCCAGGCCATGCAGGAAAAGAAGGCCCTCAGCTCGCGAGGACGGGGGCGTCTCAGGGGTTTCCTCGAGCTGCGGCGCCCGTGGGGGTTTTCTCCCGAGGCACGACGAGGATCTCAGGGAGCCTCTCGTGCGGCGCCAGGGAAGTCAGGTCTCCATGCGCGTGGCGAGGGGGAGCGCGTCCTGGCTCTCGAGTCACGGGAGGGGACTAGGGCCTCGAGACGCGTTGAAGAAGGACTCTCGAGGTCTCTGTCGGGGGGCGGCGGGAAACCCTCGTGTCCCTCGCCTTCTGCCGGGGACCTTAGGGAACTTCCCAGGGTGCCTCTGAGAGGCGAGGGATCCTGTGGAGGTGGCGGGGCCCCTCGGGACTCCGCTGGGTCTGGCGCAACGGAAGAGGGCCTCACCTCGAGGGGAGGCAGGCACCTCAGGCTTCCTCTGCGTTTCGGACTCCGACCGCAGGGTCCCTGCAGAGTTGGGACAGGAGAGTCAGGCCTCGTCTTGTCTGAGGAAGGGAACCCCGCTGGCCTCTCGAGTTGCTCAGGGGGTCTCAGGCCCCTCGTCGAGCTGTGTGTGGAACCCGCGGGTCTTTGCGGACGATGCACGGGGGTGGCAGTGCCCCTTCGTGTTGTGCCTTCACCCACAGGGTTGCCTTCGAAGAGGGGTCCGGGCCTCGGGTCCTTCTCAAGAGCGGACCGGGGAATCGGGGGCGTTCGGCCTGTGGCCCCACCCACGTGGCTCGTCTCGAATTTCCTCGTGAGACCGGCCTCATCCTGAGGTGCGCCGGGAAGGCCGGGAACCCCTTCCAGACCACGCAGGGGAATCGCCTCTCCTGTCGCGATCAGGAGGGGAGAAGGGGCTCAGAGGAAGCGGTGCCGGGACCCTCGGTGTTCCCCTCGGGGGAGCCCGGCGTGTCGGGGAACTTTTGGGGGTCGCAGGAAGGCTGTCAGGGACCGTCTCGCCCTTCAGGGCGGAACAGGGGACTTCCCTTGAGACGCCGTCGCGGGCAAGGGCCTCATCTTGCCAAGCGGTGGGAACCACGTGGTTTTTCTCGAGTTGCGGCGGCATTCTCGAGTTACGACGGGGATCTCAGCCTTCCCCTTGGGTTGGCCCTGGGAAGCCCAATCTTCCCCTCGGGTTGCGAGGGAAAGCTGGGGGTGGCGCTCGAGTCACTGCAGGGCCTAAGAGACCTCACCTAAGCGTGTGTCCGGGACCTAATTTTCCTCTCCAGGGAAGGCAGGGATCTCGGGGTTGCATTCCAGGCTCCCCCGGGGAGTCAGGCCTCGTCTCGAGGGGAAGCCAAGGACTCCGCTCTCCTCTCGAGTCGCGACGCGGGTCTCTTGGAGCCCCCTGAGCGGCCTCAAGGGAGTCCAGCCTCCTCTTCCGTTTGGAGAGAGGACCCGGGATTGCTCTCCAGGCCATGCAGGAAAAGAAGGCCCTCAGCTCGCGAGGACGGGGGCGTCTCAGGGGTTTCCTCGAGCTGCGGCGCCCGTGGGGGTTTTCTCCCGAGGCACGACGAGGATCTCAGGGAGCCTCTCGTGCGGCGCCAGGGAAGTCAGGTCTCCATGCGCGTGGCGAGGGGGAGCGCGTCCTGGCTCTCGAGTCACGGGAGGGGACTAGGGCCTCGAGACGCGTTGAAGAAGGACTCTCGAGGTCTCTGTCGGGGGGCGGCGGGAAACCCTCGTGTCCCTCGCCTTCTGCCGGGGACCTTAGGGAACTTCCCAGGGTGCCTCTGAGAGGCGAGGGATCCTGTGGAGGTGGCGGGGCCCCTCGGGACTCCGCTGGGTCTGGCGCAACGGAAGAGGGCCTCACCTCGAGGGGAGGCAGGCACCTCAGGCTTCCTCTGCGTTTCGGACTCCGACCGCAGGGTCCCTGCAGAGTTGGGACAGGAGAGTCAGGCCTCGTCTTGTCTGAGGAAGGGAACCCCGCTGGCCTCTCGAGTTGCTCAGGGGGTCTCAGGCCCCTCGTCGAGCTGTGTGTGGAACCCGCGGGTCTTTGCGGACGATGCACGGGGGTGGCAGTGCCCCTTCGTGTTGTGCCTTCACCCACAGGGTTGCCTTCGAAGAGGGGTCCGGGCCTCGGGTCCTTCTCAAGAGCGGACCGGGGAATCGGGGGCGTTCGGCCTGTGGCCCCACCCACGTGGCTCGTCTCGAATTTCCTCGTGAGACCGGCCTCATCCTGAGGTGCGCCGGGAAGGCCGGGAACCCCTTCCAGACCACGCAGGGGAATCGCCTCTCCTGTCGCGATCAGGAGGGGAGAAGGGGCTCAGAGGAAGCGGTGCCGGGACCCTCGGTGTTCCCCTCGGGGGAGCCCGGCGTGTCGGGGGACTTTTGGGGGTCGCAGGAAGGCTGTCAGGGACCGTCTCGCCCTTCAGGGCGGAACAGGGGACTTCCCTTGAGACGCCGTCGCGGGCAAGGGCCTCATCTTGCCAAGCGGTGGGAACCACGTGGTTTTTCTCGAGTTGCGGCGGCATTCTCGAGTTACGACGGGGATCTCAGCCTTCCCCTTGGGTTGGCCCTGGGAAGCCCAATCTTCCCCTCGGGTTGCGAGGGAAAGCTGGGGGTGGCGCTCGAGTCACTGCAGGGCCTAAGAGACCTCACCTAAGCGTGTGTCCGGGACCTAATTTTCCTCTCCAGGGAAGGCAGGGATCTCGGGGTTGCATTCCAGGCTCCCCCGGGGAGTCAGGCCTCGTCTCGAGGGGAAGCCAAGGACTCCGCTCTCCTCTCGAGTCGCGACGCGGGTCTCTTGGAGCCCCCTGAGCGGCCTCAAGGGAGTCCAGCCTCCTCTTCCGTTTGGAGAGAGGACCCGGGATTGCTCTCCAGGCCATGCAGGAAAAGAAGGCCCTCAGCTCGCGAGGACGGGGGCGTCTCAGGGGTTTCCTCGAGCTGCGGCGCCCGTGGGGGTTTTCTCCCGAGGCACGACGAGGATCTCAGGGAGCCTCTCGTGCGGCGCCAGGGAAGTCAGGTCTCCATGCGCGTGGCGAGGGGGAGCGCGTCCTGGCTCTCGAGTCACGGGAGGGGACTAGGGCCTCGAGACGCGTTGAAGAAGGACTCTCGAGGTCTCTGTCGGGGGGCGGCGGGAAACCCTCGTGTCCCTCGCCTTCTGCCGGGGACCTTAGGGAACTTCCCAGGGTGCCTCTGAGAGGCGAGGGATCCTGTGGAGGTGGCGGGGCCCCTCGGGACTCCGCTGGGTCTGGCGCAACGGAAGAGGGCCTCACCTCGAGGGGAGGCAGGCACCTCAGGCTTCCTCTGCGTTTCGGACTCCGACCGCAGGGTCCCTGCAGAGTTGGGACAGGAGAGTCAGGCCTCGTCTTGTCTGAGGAAGGGAACCCCGCTGGCCTCTCGAGTTGCTCAGGGGTTCTCAGGCCCCTCGTCGAGCTGTGTGTGGAACCCGCGGGTCTTTGCGGACGATGCACGGGGGTGGCAATGCCCCTTCGTGTTGTGCCTTCACCCACAGGGTTGCCTTCGAAGAGGGGTCCGGGCCTCGGGTCCTTCTCAAGAGCGGACCGGGGAATCGGGGGCGTTCGGCCTGTGGCCCCACCCACGTGGCTCGTCTCGAATTTCCTCGTGAGACCGGCCTCATCCTGAGGTGCGCCGGGAAGGCCGGGAACCCCTTCCAGACCACGCAGGGGAATCGCCTCTCCTGTCGCGATCAGGAGGGGAGAAGGGGCTCAGAGGAAGCGGTGCCGGGACCCTTGGTGTTCCCCTCGGGGGAGCCCGGCGTGTCGGGGGACTTTTGGGGGTCGCAGGAAGGCTGTCAGGGACCGTCTCGCCCTTCAGGGCGGAACAGGGGACTTCCCTTGAGACGCCGTCGCGGGCAAGGGCCTCATCTTGCCAAGCGGTGGGAACCACGTGGTTTTTCTCGAGTTGCGGCGGCATTCTCGAGTTACGACGGGGATCTCAGCCTTCCCCTTGGGTTGGCCCTGGGAAGCCCAATCTTCCCCTCGGGTTGCGAGGGAAAGCTGGGGGTGGCGCTCGAGTCACTGCAGGGCCTAAGAGACCTCACCTAAGCGTGTGTCCGGGACCTAATTTTCCTCTCCAGGGAAGGCAGGGATCTCGGGGTTGCATTCCAGGCTCCCCCGGGGAGTCAGGCCTCGTCTCGAGGGGAAGCCAAGGACTCCGCTCTCCTCTCGAGTCGCGACGCGGGTCTCTTGGAGCCCCCTGAGCGGCCTCAAGGGAGTCCAGCCTCCTCTTCCGTTTGGAGAGAGGACCCGGGATTGCTCTCCAGGCCATGCAGGAAAAGAAGGCCCTCAGCTCGCGAGGACGGGGGCGTCTCAGGGGTTTCCTCGAGCTGCGGCGCCCGTGGGGGTTTTCTCCCGAGGCACGACGAGGATCTCAGGGAGCCTCTCGTGAGGCGCCAGGGAAGTCAGGTCTCCATGCGCGTGGCGAGGGGGAGCGCGTCCTGGCTCTCGAGTCACGGGAGGGGACTAGGGCCTCGAGACGCGTTGAAGAAGGACTCTCGAGGTCTCTGTCGGGGGGCGGCGGGAAACCCTCGTGTCCCTCGCCTTCTGCCGGGGACCTTAGGGAACTTCCCAGGGTGCCTCTGAGAGGCGAGGGATCCTGTGGAGGTGGCGGGGCCCCTCGGGACTCCGCTGGGTCTGGCGCAACGGAAGAGGGCCTCACCTCGAGGGGAGGCAGGCACCTCAGGCTTCCTCTGCGTTTCGGACTCCGACCGCAGGGTCCCTGCAGAGTTGGGACAGGAGAGTCAGGCCTCGTCTTGTCTGAGGAAGGGAACCCCGCTGGCCTCTCGAGTTGCTCAGGGGTTCTCAGGCCCCTCGTCGAGCTGTGTGTGGAACCCGCGGGTCTTTGCGGACGATGCACGGGGGTGGCAGTGCCCCTTCGTGCTGTGCCTTCACCCACAGGGTTGCCTTCGAAGAGGGGTCCGGGCCTCGGGTCCTTCTCAAGAGCGGACCGGGGAATCGGGGGCGTTCGGCCTGTGGCCCCACCCACGTGGCTCGTCTCGAATTTCCTCGTGAGACCGGCCTCATCCTGAGGTGCGCCGGGAAGGCCGGGAACCCCTTCCAGACCACGCAGGGGAATCGCCTCTCCTGTCGCGATCAGGAGGGGAGAAGGGGCTCAGAGGAAGCGGTGCCGGGACCCTCGGTGTTCCCCTCAGGGGAGCCCGGCGTGTCGGGGGACTTTTGGGGGTCGCAGGAAGGCTGTCAGGGACCGTCTCGCCCTTCAGGGCGGAACAGGGGACTTCCCTTGAGACGCCGTCGCGGGCAAGGGCCTCATCTTGCCAAGCGGTGGGAACCACGTGGTTTTTCTCGAGTTGCGGCGGCATTCTCGAGTTACGACGGGGATCTCAGCCTTCCCCTTGGGTTGGCCCTGGGAAGCCCAATCTTCCCCTCGGGTTGCGAGGGAAAGCTGGGGGTGGCGCTCGAGTCACTGCAGGGCCTAAGAGACCTCACCTAAGCGTGTGTCCGGGACCTAATTTTCCTCTCCAGGGAAGGCAGGGATCTCGGGGTTGCATTCCAGGCTCCCCCGGGGAGTCAGGCCTCGTCTCGAGGGGAAGCCAAGGACTCCGCTCTCCTCTCGAGTCGCGACGCGGGTCTCTTGGAGCCCCCTGAGCGGCCTCAAGGGAGTCCAGCCTCCTCTTCCGTTTGGAGAGAGGACCCGGGATTGCTCTCCAGGCCATGCAGGAAAAGAAGGCCCTCAGCTCGCGAGGACGGGGGCGTCTCAGGGGTTTCCTCGAGCTGCGGCGCCCGTGGGGGTTTTCTCCCGAGGCACGACGAGGATCTCAGGGAGCCTCTCGTGCGGCGCCAGGGAAGTCAGGTCTCCATGCGCGTGGCGAGGGGGAGCGCGTCCTGGCTCTCGAGTCACGGGAGGGGACTAGGGCCTCGAGACGCGTTGAAGAAGGACTCTCGAGGTCTCTGTCGGGGGGCGGCGGGAAACCCTCGTGTCCCTCGCCTTCTGCCGGGGACCTTAGGGAACTTCCCAGGGTGCCTCTGAGAGGCGAGGGATCCTGTGGAGGTGGCGGGGCCCCTCGGGACTCCGCTGGGTCTGGCGCAACGGAAGAGGGCCTCACCTCGAGGGGAGGCAGGCACCTCAGGCTTCCTCTGCGTTTCGGACTCCGACCGCAGGGTCCCTGCAGAGTTGGGACAGGAGAGTCAGGCCTCGTCTTGTCTGAGGAAGGGAACCCCGCTGGCCTCTCGAGTTGCTCAGGGGGTCTCAGGCCCCTCGTCGAGCTGTGTGTGGAACCCGCGGGTCTTTGCGGACGATGCACGGGGGTGGCAGTGCCCCTTCGTGTTGTGCCTTCACCCACAGGGTTGCCTTCGAAGAGGGGTCCGGGCCTCGGGTCCTTCTCAAGAGCGGACCGGGGAATCGGGGGCGTTCGGCCTGTGGCCCCACCCACGTGGCTCGTCTCGAATTTCCTCGTGAGACCGGCCTCATCCTGAGGTGCGCCGGGAAGGCCGGGAACCCCTTCCAGACCACGCAGGGGAATCGCCTCTCCTGTCGCGATCAGGAGGGGAGAAGGGGCTCAGAGGAAGCGGTGCCGGGACCCTCGGTGTTCCCCTCGGGGGAACCCGGCGTGTCGGGGGACTTTTGGGGGTCGCAGGAAGGCTGTCAGGGACCGTCTCGCCCTTCAGGGCGGAACAGGGGACTTCCCTTGAGACGCCGTCGCGGGCAAGGGCCTCATCTTGCCAAGCGGTGGGAACCACGTGGTTTTTCTCGAGTTGCGGCGGCATTCTCGAGTTACGACGGGGATCTCAGCCTTCCCCTTGGGTTGGCCCTGGGAAGCCCAATCTTCCCCTCGGGTTGCGAGGGAAAGCTGGGGGTGGCGCTCGAGTCACTGCAGGGCCTAAGAGACCTCACCTAAGCGTGTGTCCGGGACCTAATTTTCCTCTCCAGGGAAGGCAGGGATCTCGGGGTTGCATTCCAGGCTCCCCCGGGGAGTCAGGCCTCGTCTCGAGGGGAAGCCAAGGACTCCGCTCTCCTCTCGAGTCGCGACGCGGGTCTCTTGGAGCCCCCTGAGCGGCCTCAAGGGAGTCCAGCCTCCTCTTCCGTTTGGAGAGAGGACCCGGGATTGCTCTCCAGGCCATGCAGGAAAAGAAGGCCCTCAGCTCGCGAGGACGGGGGCGTCTCAGGGGTTTCCTCGAGCTGCGGCGCCCGTGGGGGTTTTCTCCCGAGGCACGACGAGGATCTCAGGGAGCCTCTCGTGCGGCGCCAGGGAAGTCAGGTCTCCATGCGCGTGGCGAGGGGGAGCGCGTCCTGGCTCTCGAGTCACGGGAGGGGACTAGGGCCTCGAGACGCGTTGAAGAAGGACTCTCGAGGTCTCTGTCGGGGGGGGCGGGAAACCCTCGTGTCCCTCGCCTTCTGCCGGGGACCTTAGGGAACTTCCCAGGGTGCCTCTGAGAGGCGAGGGATCCTGTGGAGGTGGCGGGGCCCCTCGGGACTCCGCTGGGTCTGGCGCAACGGAAGAGGGCCTCACCTCGAGGGGAGGCAGGCACCTCAGGCTTCCTCTGCGTTTCGGACTCCGACCGCAGGGTCCCTGCAGAGTTGGGACAGGAGAGTCAGGCCTCGTCTTGTCTGAGGAAGGGAACCCCGCTGGCCTCTCGAGTTGCTCAGGGGGTCTCAGGCCCCTCGTCGAGCTGTGTGTGGAACCCGCGGGTCTTTGCGGACGATGCACGGGGGTGGCAGTGCCCCTTCGTGCTGTGCCTTCACCCACAGGGTTGCCTTCGAAGAGGGGTCCGGGCCTCGGGTCCTTCTCAAGAGCGGACCGGGGAATCGGGGGCGTTCGGCCTGTGGCCCCACCCACGTGGCTCGTCTCGAATTTCCTCGTGAGACCGGCCTCATCCTGAGGTGCGCCGGGAAGGCCGGGAACCCCTTCCAGACCACGCAGGGGAATCGCCTCTCCTGTCGCGATCAGGAGGGGAGAAGGGGCTCAGAGGAAGCGGTGCCGGGACCCTCGGTGTTCCCCTCGGGGGAACCCGGCGTGTCGGGGGACTTTTGGGGGTCGCAGGAAGGCTGTCAGGGACCGTCTCGCCCTTCAGGGCGGAACAGGGGACTTCCCTTGAGACGCCGTCGCGGGCAAGGGCCTCATCTTGCCAAGCGGTGGGAACCACGTGGTTTTTCTCGAGTTGCGGCGGCATTCTCGAGTTACGACGGGGATCTCAGCCTTCCCCTTGGGTTGGCCCTGGGAAGCCCAATCTTCCCCTTGGGTTGCGAGGGAAAGCTGGGGGTGGCGCTCGAGTCACTGCAGGGCCTAAGAGACCTCACCTAAGCGTGTGTCCGGGACCTAATTTTCCTCTCCAGGGAAGGCAGGGATCTCGGGGTTGCATTCCAGGCTCCCCCGGGGAGTCAGGCCTCGTCTCGAGGGGAAGCCAAGGACTCCGCTCTCCTCTCGAGTCGCGACGCGGGTCTCTTGGAGCCCCCTGAGCGGCCTCAAGGGAGTCCAGCCTCCTCTTCCGTTTGGAGAGAGGACCCGGGATTGCTCTCCAGGCCATGCAGGAAAAGAAGGCCCTCAGCTCGCGAGGACGGGGGCGTCTCAGGGGTTTCCTCGAGCTGCGGCGCCCGTGGGGGTTTTCTCCCGAGGCACGACGAGGATCTCAGGGAGCCTCTCGTGCGGCGCCAGGGAAGTCAGGTCTCCATGCGCGTGGCGAGGGGGAGCGCGTCCTGGCTCTCGAGTCACGGGAGGGGACTAGGGCCTCGAGACGCGTTGAAGAAGGACTCTCGAGGTCTCTGTCGGGGGGCGGCGGGAAACCCTCGTGTCCCTCGCCTTCTGCCGGGGACCTTAGGGAACTTCCCAGGGTGCCTCTGAGAGGCGAGGGATCCTGTGGAGGTGGCGGGGCCCCTCGGGACTCCGCTGGGTCTGGCGCAACGGAAGAGGGCCTCACCTCGTGGGGAGGCAGGCACCTCAGGCTTCCTCTGCGTTTCGGACTCCGACCGCAGGGTCCCTGCAGAGTTGGGACAGGAGAGTCAGGCCTCGTCTTGTCTGAGGAAGGGAACCCCGCTGGCCTCTCGAGTTGCTCAGGGGGTCTCAGGCCCCTCGTCGAGCTGTGTGTGGAACCCGCGGGTCTTTGCGGACGATGCACGGGGGTGGCAGTGCCCCTTCGTGTTGTGCCTTCACCCACAGGGTTGCCTTCGAAGAGGGGTCCGGGCCTCGGGTCCTTCTCAAGAGCGGACCGGGGAATCGGGGGCGTTCGGCCTGTGGCCCCACCCACGTGGCTCGTCTCGAATTTCCTCGTGAGACCGGCCTCATCCTGAGGTGCGCCGGGAAGGCCGGGAACCCCTTCCAGACCACGCAGGGGAATCGCCTCTCCTGTCGCGATCAGGAGGGGAGAAGGGGCTCAGAGGAAGCGGTGCCGGGACCCTCGGTGTTCCCCTCGGGGGAACCCGGCGTGTCGGGGGACTTTTGGGGGTCGCAGGAAGGCTGTCAGGGACCGTCTCGCCCTTCAGGGCGGAACAGGGGACTTCCCTTGAGACGCCGTCGCGGGCAAGGGCCTCATCTTGCCAAGCGGTGGGAACCACGTGGTTTTTCTCGAGTTGCGGCGGCATTCTCGAGTTACGACGGGGATCTCAGCCTTCCCCTTGGGTTGGCCCTGGGAAGCCCAATCTTCCCCTCGGGTTGCGAGGGAAAGCTGGGGGTGGCGCTCGAGTCACTGCAGGGCCTAAGAGACCTCACCTAAGCGTGTGTCCGGGACCTAATTTTCCTCTCCAGGGACGGCAGGGATCTCGGGGTTGCATTCCAGGCTCCCCCGGGGAGTCAGGCCTCGTCTCGAGGGGAAGCCAAGGACTCCGCTCTCCTCTCGAGTCGCGACGCGGGTCTCTTGGAGCCCCCTGAGCGGCCTCAAGGGAGTCCAGCCTCCTCTTCCGTTTGGAGAGAGGACCCGGGATTGCTCTCCAGGCCATGCAGGAAAAGAAGGCCCTCAGCTCGCGAGGACGGGGGCGTCTCAGGGGTTTCCTCGAGCTGCGGCGCCCATGGGGGTTTTCTCCCGAGGCACGACGAGGATCTCAGGGAGCCTCTCGTGCGGCGCCAGGGAAGTCAGGTCTCCATGCGCGTGGCGAGGGGGAGCGCGTCCTGGCTCTCGAGTCACGGGAGGGGACTAGGGCCTCGAGACGCGTTGAAGAAGGACTCTCGAGGTCTCTGTCGGGGGGCGGCGGGAAACCCTCGTGTCCCTCGCCTTCTGCCGGGGACCTTAGGGAACTTCCCAGGGTGCCTCTGAGAGGCGAGGGATCCTGTGGAGGTGGCGGGGCCCCTCGGGACTCCGCTGGGTCTGGCGCAACGGAAGAGGGCCTCACCTCGAGGGGAGGCAGGCACCTCAGGCTTCCTCTGCGTTTCGGACTCCGACCGCAGGGTCCCTGCAGAGTTGGGACAGGAGAGTCAGGCCTCGTCTTGTCTGAGGAAGGGAACCCCGCTGGCCTCTCGAGTTGCTCAGGGGGTCTCAGGCCCCTCGTCGAGCTGTGTGTGGAACCCGCGGGTCTTTGCGGACGATGCACGGGGGTGGCAGTGCCCCTTCGTGTTGTGCCTTCACCCACAGGGTTGCCTTCGAAGAGGGGTCCGGGCCTCGGGTCCTTCTCAAGAGCGGACCGGGGAATCGGGGGCGTTCGGCCTGTGGCCCCACCCACGTGGCTCGTCTCGAATTTCCTCGTGAGACCGGCCTCATCCTGAGGTGCGCCGGGAAGGCCGGGAACCCCTTCCAGACCACGCAGGGGAATCGCCTCTCCTGTCGCGATCAGGAGGGGAGAAGGGGCTCAGAGGAAGCGGTGCCGGGACCCTCGGTGTTCCCCTCGGGGGAGCCCGGCGTGTCGGGGGACTTTTGGGGGTCGCAGGAAGGCTGTCAGGGACCGTCTCGCCCTTCAGGGCGGAACAGGGGACTTCCCTTGAGACGCCGTCGCGGGCAAGGGCCTCATCTTGCCAAGCGGTGGGAACCACGTGGTTTTTCTCGAGTTGCGGCGGCATTCTCGAGTTACGACGGGGATCTCAGCCTTCCCCTTGGGTTGGCCCTGGGAAGCCCAATCTTCCCCTCGGGTTGCGAGGGAAAGCTGGGGGTGGCGCTCGAGTCACTGCAGGGCCGAAGAGACCTCACCTAAGCGTGTGTCCGGGACCTAATTTTCCTCTCCAGGGAAGGCAGGGATCTCGGGGTTGCATTCCAGGCTCCCCCGGGGAGTCAGGCCTCGTCTCGAGGGGAAGCCAAGGACTCCGCTCTCCTCTCGAGTCGCGACGCGGGTCTCTTGGAGCCCCCTGAGCGGCCTCAAGGGAGTCCAGCCTCCTCTTCCGTTTGGAGAGAGGACCCGGGATTGCTCTCCAGGCCATGCAGGAAAAGAAGGCCCTCAGCTCGCGAGGACGGGGGCGTCTCAGGGGTTTCCTCGAGCTGCGGCGCCCGTGGGGGTTTTCTCCCGAGGCACGACGAGGATCTCAGGGAGCCTCTCGTGCGGCGCCAGGGAAGTCAGGTCTCCATGCGCGTGGCGAGGGGGAGCGCGTCCTGGCTCTCGAGTCACGGGAGGGGACTAGGGCCTCGAGACGCGTTGAAGAAGGACTCTCGAGGTCTCTGTCGGGGGGCGGCGGGAAACCCTCGTGTCCCTCGCCTTCTGCCGGGGACCTTAGGGAACTTCCCAGGGTGCCTCTGAGAGGCGAGGGATCCTGTGGAGGTGGCGGGGCCCCTCGGGACTCCGCTGGGTCTGGCGCAACGGAAGAGGGCCTCACCTCGAGGGGAGGCAGGCACCTCAGGCTTCCTCTGCGTTTCGGACTCCGACCGCAGGGTCCCTGCAGAGTTGGGACAGGAGAGTCAGGCCTCGTCTTGTCTGAGGAAGGGAACCCCGCTGGCCTCTCGAGTTGCTCAGGGGGTCTCAGGCCCCTCGTCGAGCTGTGTGTGGAACCCGCGGGTCTTTGTGGACGATGCACGGGGGTGGCAGTGCCCCTTCGTGCTGTGCCTTCACCCACAGGGTTGCCTTCGAAGAGGGGTCCGGGCCTCGGGTCCTTCTCAAGAGCGGACCGGGGAATCGGGGGCGTTCGGCCTGTGGCCCCACCCACGTGGCTCGTCTCGAATTTCCTCGTGAGACCGGCCTCATCCTGAGGTGCGCCGGGAAGGCCGGGAACCCCTTCCAGACCACGCAGGGGAATCGCCTCTCCTGTCGCGATCAGGAGGGGAGAAGGGGCTCAGAGGAAGCGGTGCCGGGACCCTCGGTGTTCCCCTCGGGGGAACCCGGCGTGTCGGGGGACTTTTGGGGGTCGCAGGAAGGCTGTCAGGGACCGTCTCGCCCTTCAGGGCGGAACAGGGGACTTCCCTTGAGACGCCGTCGCGGGCAAGGGCCTCATCTTGCCAAGCGGTGGGAACCACGTGGTTTTTCTCGAGTTGCGGCGGCATTCTCGAGTTACGACGGGGATCTCAGCCTTCCCCTTGGGTTGGCCCTGGGAAGCCCAATCTTCCCCTCGGGTTGCGAGGGAAAGCTGGGGGTGGCGCTCGAGTCACTGCAGGGCCGAAGAGACCTCACCTAAGCGTGTGTCCGGGACCTAATTTTCCTCTCCAGGGAAGGCAGGGATCTCGGGGTTGCATTCCAGGCTCCCCCGGGGAGTCAGGCCTCGTCTCGAGGGGAAGCCAAGGACTCCGCTCTCCTCTCGAGTCGCGACGCGGGTCTCTTGGAGCCCCCTGAGCGGCCTCAAGGGAGTCCAGCCTCCTCTTCCGTTTGGAGAGAGGACCCGGGATTGCTCTCCAGGCCATGCAGGAAAAGAAGGCCCTCAGCTCGCGAGGACGGGGGCGTCTCAGGGGTTTCCTCGAGCTGCGGCGCCCGTGGGGGTTTTCTCCCGAGGCACGACGAGGATCTCAGGGAGCCTCTCGTGCGGCGCCAGGGAAGTCAGGTCTCCATGCGCGTGGCGAGGGGGAGCGCGTCCTGGCTCTCGAGTCACGGGAGGGGACTAGGGCCTCGAGACGCGTTGAAGAAGGACTCTCGAGGTCTCTGTCGGGGGGCGGCGGGAAACCCTCGTGTCCCTCGCCTTCTGCCGGGGACCTTAGGGAACTTCCCAGGGTGCCTCTGAGAGGCGAGGGATCCTGTGGAGGTGGCGGGGCCCCTCGGGACTCCGCTGGGTCTGGCGCAACGGAAGAGGGCCTCACCTCGAGGGGAGGCAGGCACCTCAGGCTTCCTCTGCGTTTCGGACTCCGACCGCAGGGTCCCTGCAGAGTTGGGACAGGAGAGTCAGGCCTCGTCTTGTCTGAGGAAGGGAACCCCGCTGGCCTCTCGAGTTGCTCAGGGGGTCTCAGGCCCCTCGTCGAGCTGTGTGTGGAACCCGCGGGTCTTTGCGGACGATGCACGGGGGTGGCAGTGCCCCTTCGTGCTGTGCCTTCACCCACAGGGTTGCCTTCGAAGAGGGGTCCGGGCCTCGGGTCCTTCTCAAGAGCGGACCGGGGAATCGGGGGCGTTCGGCCTGTGGCCCCACCCACGTGGCTCGTCTCGAATTTCCTCGTGAGACCGGCCTCATCCTGAGGTGCGCCGGGAAGGCCGGGAACCCCTTCCAGACCACGCAGGGGAATCGCCTCTCCTGTCGCGATCAGGAGGGGAGAAGGGGCTCAGAGGAAGCGGTGCCGGGACCCTCGGTGTTCCCCTCGGGGGAACCCGGCGTGTCGGGGGACTTTTGGGGGTCGCAGGAAGGCTGTCAGGGACCGTCTCGCCCTTCAGGGCGGAACAGGGGACTTCCCTTGAGACGCCGTCGCGGGCAAGGGCCTCATCTTGCCAAGCGGTGGGAACCACGTGGTTTTTCTCGAGTTGCGGCGGCATTCTCGAGTTACGACGGGGATCTCAGCCTTCCCCTTGGGTTGGCCCTGGGAAGCCCAATCTTCCCCTCGGGTTGCGAGGGAAAGCTGGGGGTGGCGCTCGAGTCACTGCAGGGCCTAAGAGACCTCACCTAAGCGTGTGTCCGGGACCTAATTTTCCTCTCCAGGGAAGGCAGGGATCTCGGGGTTGCATTCCAGGCTCCCCCGGGGAGTCAGGCCTCGTCTCGAGGGGAAGCCAAGGACTCCGCTCTCCTCTCGAGTCGCGACGCGGGTCTCTTGGAGCCCCCTGAGCGGCCTCAAGGGAGTCCAGCCTCCTCTTCCGTTTGGAGAGAGGACCCGGGATTGCTCTCCAGGCCATGCAGGAAAAGAAGGCCCTCAGCTCGCGAGGACGGGGGCGTCTCAGGGGTTTCCTCGAGCTGCGGCGCCCGTGGGGGTTTTCTCCCGAGGCACGACGAGGATCTCAGGGAGCCTCTCGTGCGGCGCCAGGGAAGTCAGGTCTCCATGCGCGTGGCGAGGGGGAGCGCGTCCTGGCTCTCGAGTCACGGGAGGGGACTAGGGCCTCGAGACGCGTTGAAGAAGGACTCTCGAGGTCTTTGTCGGGGGGCGGCGGGAAACCCTCGTGTCCCTCGCCTTCTGCCGGGGACCTTAGGGAACTTCCCAGGGTGCCTCTGAGAGGCGAGGGGTCCTGTGGAGGTGGCGGGGCCCCTCGGGACTCCGCTGGGTCTGGCGCAACGGAAGAGGGCCTCACCTCGAGGGGAGGCAGGCACCTCAGGCTTCCTCTGCGTTTCGGACTCCGACCGCAGGGTCCCTGCAGAGTTGGGACAGGAGAGTCAGGCCTCGTCTTGTCTGAGGAAGGGAACCCCGCTGGCCTCTCGAGTTGCTCAGGGGGTCTCAGGCCCCTCGTCGAGCTGTGTGTGGAACCCGCGGGTCTTTGCGGACGATGCACGGGGGTGGCAGTGCCCCTTCGTGTTGTGCCTTCACCCACAGGGTTGCCTTCGAAGAGGGGTCCGGGCCTCGGGTCCTTCTCAAGAGCGGACCGGGGAATCGGGGGCGTTCGGCCTGTGGCCCCACCCACGTGGCTCGTCTCGAATTTCCTCGTGAGACCGGCCTCATCCTGAGGTGCGCCGGGAAGGCCGGGAACCCCTTCCAGACCACGCAGGGGAATCGCCTCTCCTGTCGCGATCAGGAGGGGAGAAGGGGCTCAGAGGAAGCGGTGCCGGGACCCTCGGTGTTCCCCTTGGGGGAGCCCGGCGTGTCGGGGGACTTTTGGGGGTCGCAGGAAGGCTGTCAGGGACCGTCTCGCCCTTCAGGGTGGAACAGGGGACTTCCCTTGAGACGCCGTCGCGGGCAAGGGCCTCATCTTGCCAAGCGGTGGGAACCACGTGGTTTTTCTCGAGTTGCGGCGGCATTCTCGAGTTACGACGGGGATCTCAGCCTTCCCCTTGGGTTGGCCCTGGGAAGCCCAATCTTCCCCTCGGGTTGCGAGGGAAAGCTGGGGGTGGCGCTCGAGTCACTGCAGGGCCTAAGAGACCTCACCTAAGCGTGTGTCCGGGACCTAATTTTCCTCTCCAGGGAAGGCAGGGATCTCGGGGTTGCATTCCAGGCTCCCCCGGGGAGTCAGGCCTCGTCTCGAGGGGAAGCCAAGGACTCCGCTCTCCTCTCGAGTCGCGACGCGGGTCTCTTGGAGCCCCCTGAGCGGCCTCAAGGGAGTCCAGCCTCCTCTTCCGTTTGGAGAGAGGACCCGGGATTGCTCTCCAGGCCATGCAGGAAAAGAAGGCCCTCAGCTCGCGAGGACGGGGGCGTCTCAGGGGTTTCCTCGAGCTGCGGCGCCCGTGGGGGTTTTCTCCCGAGGCACGACGAGGATCTCAGGGAGCCTCTCGTGCGGCGCCAGGGAAGTCAGGTCTCCATGCGCGTGGCGAGGGGGAGCGCGTCCTGGCTCTCGAGTCACGGGAGGGGACTAGGGCCTCGAGACGCGTTGAAGAAGGACTCTCGAGGTCTCTGTCGGGGGGCGGCGGGAAACCCTCGTGTCCCTCGCCTTCTGCCGGGGACCTTAGGGAACTTCCCAGGGTGCCTCTGAGAGGCGAGGGATCCTGTGGAGGTGGCGGGGCCCCTCGGGACTCCGCTGGGTCTGGCGCAACGGAAGAGGGCCTCACCTCGAGGGGAGGCAGGCACCTCAGGCTTCCTCTGCGTTTCGGACTCCGACCGCAGGGTCCCTGCAGAGTTGGGACAGGAGAGTCAGGCCTCGTCTTGTCTGAGGAAGGGAACCCCGCTGGCCTCTCGAGTTGCCCAGGGGGTCTCAGGCCCCTCGTCGAGCTGTGTGTGGAACCCGCGGGTCTTTGCGGACGATGCACGGGGGTGGCAGTGCCCCTTCGTGTTGTGCCTTCACCCACAGGGTTGCCTTCGAAGAGGGGTCCGGGCCTCGGGTCCTTCTCAAGAGCGGACCGGGGAATCGGGGGCGTTCGGCCTGTGGCCCCACCCACGTGGCTCGTCTCGAATTTCCTCGTGAGACCGGCCTCATCCTGAGGTGCGCCGGGAAGGCCGGGAACCCCTTCCAGACCACGCAGGGGAATCGCCTCTCCTGTCGCGATCAGGAGGGGAGAAGGGGCTCAGAGGAAGCGGTGCCGGGACCCTCGGTGTTCCCCTCGGGGGAACCCGGCGTGTCGGGGGACTTTTGGGGGTCGCAGGAAGGCTGTCAGGGACCGTCTCGCCCTTCAGGGCGGAACAGGGGACTTCCCTTGAGACGCCGTCGCGGGCAAGGGCCTCATCTTGCCAAGCGGTGGGAACCACGTGGTTTTTCTCGAGTTGCGGCGGCATTCTCGAGTTACGACGGGGATCTCAGCCTTCCCCTTGGGTTGGCCCTGGGAAGCCCAATCTTCCCCTCGGGTTGCGAGGGAAAGCTGGGGGTGGCGCTCGAGTCACTGCAGGGCCTAAGAGACCTCACCTAAGCGTGTGTCCGGGACCTAATTTTCCTCTCCAGGGAAGGCAGGGATCTCGGGGTTGCATTCCAGGCTCCCCCGGGGAGTCAGGCCTCGTCTCGAGGGGAAGCCAAGGACTCCGCTCTCCTCTCGAGTCGCGACGCGGGTCTCTTGGAGCCCCCTGAGCGGCCTCAAGGGAGTCCAGCCTCCTCTTCCGTTTGGAGAGAGGACCCGGGATTGCTCTCCAGGCCATGCAGGAAAAGAAGGCCCTCAGCTCGCGAGGACGGGGGCGTCTCAGGGGTTTCCTCGAGCTGCGGCGCCCGTGGGGGTTTTCTCCCGAGGCACGACGAGGATCTCAGGGAGCCTCTCGTGCGGCGCCAGGGAAGTCAGGTCTCCATGCGCGTGGCGAGGGGGAGCGCGTCCTGGCTCTCGAGTCACGGGAGGGGACTAGGGCCTCGAGACGCGTTGAAGAAGGACTCTCGAGGTCTTTGTCGGGGGGCGGCGGGAAACCCTCGTGTCCCTCGCCTTCTGCCGGGGACCTTAGGGAACTTCCCAGGGTGCCTCTGAGAGGCGAGGGATCCTGTGGAGGTGGCGGGGCCCCTCGGGACTCCGCTGGGTCTGGCGCAACGGAAGAGGGCCTCACCTCGAGGGGAGGCAGGCACCTCAGGCTTCCTCTGCGTTTCGGACTCCGACCGCAGGGTCCCTGCAGAGTTGGGACAGGAGAGACAGGCCTCGTCTTGTCTGAGGAAGGGAACCCCGCTGGCCTCTCGAGTTGCCCAGGGGGTCTCAGGCCCCTCGTCGAGCTGTGTGTGGAACCCGCGGATCTTTGCGGACGATGCCCGGGGGTGGCAGTGCCCCTTCGTGTTGTGCCTTCACCCACAGGGTTGCCTTCGAAGAGGGGTCCGGGCCTCGGGTCCTTCTCAAGAGCGGACCGGGGAATCGGGGGCGTTCGGCCTGTGGCCCCACCCACGTGGCTCGTCTCGAATTTCCTCGTGAGACCGGCCTCATCCTGAGGTGCGCCGGGAAGGCCGGGAACCCCTTCCAGACCACGCAGGGGAATCGCCTCTCCTGTCGCGATCAGGAGGGGAGAAGGGGCTCAGAGGAAGCGGTGCCCGGACCCTCGGTGTTCCCCTCGGGGGAACCCGGCGTGTCGGGGGACTTTTGGGGGTCGCAGGAAGGCTGTCAGGGACCGTCTCGCCCTTCAGGGCGGAACAGGGGACTTCCCTTGAGACGCCGTCGCGGGCAAGGGCCTCATCTGGCCAAGCGGTGGGAACCACGTGGTTTTTCTCGAGTTGCGGCGGCATTCTCGAGTTACGACGGGGATCTCAGCCTTCCCCTTGGGTTGGCCCTGGGAAGCCCAATCTTCCCCTCGGGTTGCGAGGGAAAGCTGGGGGTGGCGCTCGAGTCACTGCAGGGCCTAAGAGACCTCACCTAAGCGTGTGTCCGGGACCTAATTTTCCTCTCCAGGGAAGGCAGGGATCTCGGGGTTGCATTCCAGGCTCCCCCGGGGAGTCAGGCCTCGTCTCGAGGGGAAGCCAAGGACTCCGCTCTCCTCTCGAGTCGCGACGCGGGTCTCTTGGAGCCCCCTGAGCGGCCTCAAGGGAGTCCAGCCTCCTCTTCCGTTTGGAGAGAGGACCCGGGATTGCTCTCCAGGCCATGCAGGAAAAGAAGGCCCTCAGCTCGCGAGGACGGGGGCGTCTCAGGGGTTTCCTCGAGCTGCGGCGCCCGTGGGGGTTTTCTCCCGAGGCACGACGAGGATCTCAGGGAGCCTCTCGTGCGGCGCCAGGGAAGTCAGGTCTCCATGCGCGTGGCGAGGGGGAGCGCGTCCTGGCTCTCGAGTCACGGGAGGGGACTAGGGCCTCGAGACGCGTTGAAGAAGGACTCTCGAGGTCTTTGTCGGGGGGCGGCGGGAAACCCTCGTGTCCCTCGCCTTCTGCCGGGGACCTTAGGGAACTTCCCAGGGTGCCTCTGAGAGGCGAGGGATCCTGTGGAGGTGGCGGGGCCCCTCGGGACTCCGCTGGGTCTGGCGCAACGGAAGAGGGCCTCACCTCGAGGGGAGGCAGGCACCTCAGGCTTCCTCTGCGTTTCGGACTCCGACCGCAGGGTCCCTGCAGAGTTGGGACAGGAGAGTCAGGCCTCGTCTTGTCTGAGGAAGGGAACCCCGCTGGCCTCTCGAGTTGCTCAGGGGGTCTCAGGCCCCTCGTCGAGCTGTGTGTGGAACCCGCGGGTCTTTGCGGACGATGCACGGGGGTGGCAGTGCCCCTTCGTGTTGTGCCTTCACCCACAGGGTTGCCTTCGAAGAGGGGTCCGGGCCTCGGGTCCTTCTCAAGAGCGGACCGGGGAATCGGGGGCGTTCGGCCTGTGGCCCCACCCACGTGGCTCGTCTCGAATTTCCTCGTGAGACCGGCCTCATCCTGAGGTGCGCCGGGAAGGCCGGGAACCCCTTCCAGACCACGCAGGGGAATCGCCTCTCCTGTCGCGATCAGGAGGGGAGAAGGGGCTCAGAGGAAGCGGTGCCGGGACCCTCGGTGTTCCCCTCGGGGGAACCCGGCGTGTCGGGGGACTTTTGGGGGTCGCAGGAAGGCTGTCAGGGACCGTCTCGCCCTTCAGGGCGGAACAGGGGACTTCCCTTGAGACGCCGTCGCGGGCAAGGGCCTCATCTTGCCAAGCGGTGGGAACCACGTGGTTTTTCTCGAGTTGCGGCGGCATTCTCGAGTTACGACGGGGATCTCAGCCTTCCCCTTGGGTTGGCCCTGGGAAGCCCAATCTTCCCCTCGGGTTGCGAGGGAAAGCTGGGGGTGGCGCTCGAGTCACTGCAGGGCCTAAGAGACCTCACCTAAGCGTGTGTCCGGGACCTAATTTTCCTCTCCAGGGAAGGCACGGATCTCGGGGTTGCATTCCAGGCTCCCCCGGGGAGTCAGGCCTCGTCTCGAGGGGAAGCCAAGGACTCCGCTCTCCTCTCGAGTCGCGACGCGGGTCTCTTGGAGCCCCCTGAGCGGCCTCAAGGGAGTCCAGCCTCCTCTTCCGTTTGGAGAGAGGACCCGGGATTGCTCTCCAGGCCATGCAGGAAAAGAAGGCCCTCAGCTCGCGAGGACGGGGGCGTCTCAGGGGTTTCCTCGAGCTGCGGCGCCCGTGGGGGTTTTCTCCCGAGGCACGACGAGGTTCTCAGGGAGCCTCTCGTGCGGCGCCAGGGAAGTCAGGTCTCCATGCGCGTGGCGAGGGGGAGCGCGTCCTGGCTCTCGAGTCACGGGAGGGGACTAGGGCCTCGAGACGCGTTGAAGAAGGACTCTCGAGGTCTTTGTCGGGGGGCGGCGGGAAACCCTCGTGTCCCTCGCCTTCTGCCGGGGACCTTAGGGAACTTCCCAGGGTGCCTCTGAGAGGCGAGGGATCCTGTGGAGGTGGCGGGGCCCCTCGGGACTCCGCTGGGTCTGGCGCAACGGAAGAGGGCCTCACCTCGAGGGGAGGCAGGCACCTCAGGCTTCCTCTGCGTTTCGGACTCCGACCGCAGGGTCCCTGCAGAGTTGGGACAGGAGAGTCAGGCCTCGTCTTGTCTGAGGAAGGGAACCCCGCTGGCCTCTCGAGTTGCTCAGGGGGTCTCAGGCCCCTCGTCGAGCTGTGTGTGGAACCCGCGGGTCTTTGCGGACGATGCACGGGGGTGGCAGTGCCCCTTCGTGTTGTGCCTTCACCCACAGGGTTGCCTTCGAAGAGGGGTCCGGGCCTCGGGTCCTTCTCAAGAGCGGACCGGGGAATCGGGGGCGTTCGGCCTGTGGCCCCACCCACGTGGCTCGTCTCGAATTTCCTCGTGAGACCGGCCTCATCCTGAGGTGCGCCGGGAAGCCCGGGAACCCCTTCCAGACCACGCAGGGGAATCGCCTCTCCTGTCGCGATCAGGAGGGGAGAAGGGGCTCAGAGGAAGCGGTGCCGGGACCCTCGGTGTTCCCCTCGGGGGAACCCGGAGTGTCGGGGGACTTTTGGGGGTCGCAGGAAGGCTGTCAGGGACCGTCTCGCCCTTCAGGGCGGAACAGGGGACTTCCCTTGAGACGCCGTCGCGGGCAAGGGCCTCATCTTGCCAAGCGGTGGGAACCACGTGGTTTTTCTCGAGTTGCGGCGGCATTCTCGAGTTACGACGGGGATCTCAGCCTTCCCCTTGGGTTGGCCCTGGGAAGCCCAATCTTCCCCTCGGGTTGCGAGGGAAAGCTGGGGGTGGCGCTCGAGTCACTGCAGGGCCTAAGAGACCTCACCTAAGCGTGTGTCCGGGACCTAATTTTCCTCTCCAGGGAAGGCAGGGATCTCGGGGTTGCATTCCAGGCTCCCCCGGGGAGTCAGGCCTCGTCTCGAGGGGAAGCCAAGGACTCCGCTCTCCTCTCGAGTCGCGACGCGGGTCTCTTGGAGCCCCCTGAGCGGCCTCAAGGGAGTCCAGCCTCCTCTTCCGTTTGGAGAGAGGACCCGGGATTGCTCTCCAGGCCATGCAGGAAAAGAAGGCCCTCAGCTCGCGAGGACGGGGGCGCCTCAGGGGTTTCCTCGAGCTGCGGCGCCCGTGGGGGTTTTCTCCCGAGGCACGACGAGGATCTCAGGGAGCCTCTCGTGCGGCGCCAGGGAAGTCAGGTCTCCATGCGCGTGGCGAGGGGGAGCGCGTCCTGGCTCTCGAGTCACGGGAGGGGACTAGGGCCTCGAGACGCGTTGAAGAAGGACTCTCGAGGTCTTTGTCGGGGGGCGGCGGGAAACCCTCGTGTCCCTCGCCTTCTGCCGGGGACCTTAGGGAACTTCCCAGGGTGCCTCTGAGAGGCGAGGGATCCTGTGGAGGTGGCGGGGCCCCTCGGGACTCCGCTGGGTCTGGCGCAACGGAAGAGGGCCTCACCTCGAGGGGAGGCAGGCACCTCAGGCTTCCTCTGCGTTTCGGACTCCGACCGCAGGGTCCCTGCGGAGTTGGGACAGGAGAGTCAGGCCTCGTCTTGTCTGAGGAAGGGAACCCCGCTGGCCTCTCGAGTTGCTCAGGGGGTCTCAGGCCCCTCGTCGAGCTGTGTGTGGAACCCGCGGGTCTTTGCGGACGATGCACGGGGGTGGCAGTGCCCCTTCGTGTTGTGCCTTCACCCACAGGGTTGCCTTCGAAGAGGGGTCCGGGCCTCGGGTCCTTCTCAAGAGCGGACCGGGGAATCGGGGGCGTTCGGCCTGTGGCCCCACCCACGTGGCTCGTCTCGAATTTCCTCGTGAGACCGGCCTCATCCTGAGGTGCGCCGGGAAGGCCGGGAACCCCTTCCAGACCACGCAGGGGAATCGCCTCTCCTGTCGCGATCAGGAGGGGAGAAGGGGCTCAGAGGAAGCGGTGCCGGGACCCTCGGTGTTCCCCTCGGGGGAACCCGGCGTGTCGGGGGACTTTTGGGGGTCGCAGGAAGGCTGTCAGGGACCGTCTCGCCCTTCAGGGCGGAACAGGGGACTTCCCTTGAGACGCCGTCGCGGGCAAGGGCCTCATCTTGCCAAGCGGTGGGAACCACGTGGTTTTTCTCGAGTTGCGGCAGCATTCTCGAGTTACGACGGGGATCTCAGCCTTCCCCTTGGGTTGGCCCTGGGAAGCCCAATCTTCCCCTCGGGTTGCGAGGGAAAGCTGGGGGTGGCGCTCGAGTCACTGCAGGGCCTAAGAGACCTCACCTAAGCGTGTGTCCGGGACCTAATTTTCCTCTCCAGGGAAGGCAGGGATCTCGGGGTTGCATTCCAGGCTCCCCCGGGGAGTCAGGCCTCGTCTCGAGGGGAAGCCAAGGACTCCGCTCTCCTCTCGAGTCGCGACGCGGGTCTCTTGGAGCCCCCTGAGCGGCCTCAAGGGAGTCCAGCCTCCTCTTCCGTTTGGAGAGAGGACCCGGGATTGCTCTCCAGGCCATGCAGGAAAAGAAGGCCCTCAGCTCGCGAGGACGGGGGCGTCTCAGGGGTTTCCTCGAGCTGCGGCGCCCGTGGGGGTTTTCTCCCGAGGCACGACGAGGATCTCAGGGAGCCTCTCGTGCGGCGCCAGGGAAGTCAGGTCTCCATGCGCGTGGCGAGGGGGAGCGCGTCCTGGCTCTCGAGTCACGGGAGGGGACTAGGGCCTCGAGACACGTTGAAGAAGGACTCTCGAGGTCTTTGTCGGGGGGCGGCGGGAAACCCTCGTGTCCCTCGCCTTCTGCCGGGGACCTTAGGGAACTTCCCAGGGTGCCTCTGAGAGGCGAGGGATCCTGTGGAGGTGGCGGGGCCCCTCGGGACTCCGCTGGGTCTGGCGCAACGGAAGAGGGCCTCACCTCGAGGGGAGGCAGGCACCTCAGGCTTCCTCTGCGTTTCGGACTCCGACCGCAGGGTCCCTGCGGAGTTGGGACAGGAGAGTCAGGCCTCGTCTTGTCTGAGGAAGGGAACCCCGCTGGCCTCTCGAGTTGCTCAGGGGGTCTCAGGCCCCTCGTCGAGCTGTGTGTGGAACCCGCGGGTCTTTGCGGACGATGCACGGGGGTGGCAGTGCCCCTTCGTGTTGTGCCTTCACCCACAGGGTTGCCTTCGAAGAGGGGTCCGGGCCTCGGGTCCTTCTCAAGAGCGGACCGGGGAATCGGGGGCGTTCGGCCTGTGGCCCCACCCACGTGGCTCGTCTCGAATTTCCTCGTGAGACCGGCCTCATCCTGAGGTGCGCCGGGAAGGCCGGGAACCCCTTCCAGACCACGCAGGGGAATCGCCTCTCCTGTCGCGATCAGGAGGGGAGAAGGGGCTCAGAGGAAGCGGTGCCGGGACCCTCGGTGTTCCCCTCGGGGGAACCCGGCGTGTCGGGGGACTTTTGGGGGTCGCAGGAAGGCTGTCAGGGACCGTCTCGCCCTTCAGGGCGGAACAGGGGACTTCCCTTGAGACGCCGTCGCGGGCAAGGGCCTCATCTTGCCAAGCGGTGGGAACCACGTGGTTTTTCTCGAGTTGCGGCGGCATTCTCGAGTTACGACGGGGATCTCAGCCTTCCCCTTGGGTTGGCCCTGGGAAGCCCAATCTTCCCCTCGGGTTGCGAGGGAAAGCTGGGGGTGGCGCTCGAGTCACTGCAGGGCCGAAGAGACCTCACCTAAGCGTGTGTCCGGGACCTAATTTTCCTCTCCAGGGAAGGCAGGGATCTCGGGGTTGCATTCCAGGCTCCCCCGGGGAGTCAGGCCTCGTCTCGAGGGGAAGCCAAGGACTCCGCTCTCCTCTCGAGTCGCGACGCGGGTCTCTTGGAGCCCCCTGAGCGGCCTCAAGGGAGTCCAGCCTCCTCTTCCGTTTGGAGAGAGGACCCGGGATTGCTCTCCAGGCCATGCAGGAAAAGAAGGCCCTCAGCTCGCGAGGACGGGGGCGTCTCAGTGGTTTCCTCGAGCTGCGGCGCCCGTGGGGGTTTTCTCCCGAGGCACGACGAGGATCTCAGGGAGCCTCTCGTGCGGCGCCAGGGAAGTCAGGTCTCCATGCGCGTGGCGAGGGGGAGCGCGTCCTGGCTCTCGAGTCACGGGAGGGGACTAGGGCCTCGAGACGCGTTGAAGAAGGACTCTCGAGGTCTCTGTCGGGGGGCGGCGGGAAACCCTCGTGTCCCTCGCCTTCTGCCGGGGACCTTAGGGAACTTCCCAGGGTGCCTCTGAGAGGCGAGGGATCCTGTGGAGGTGGCGGGGCCCCTCGGGACTCCGCTGGGTCTGGCGCAACGGAAGAGGGCCTCACCTCGAGGGGAGGCAGGCACCTCAGGCTTCCTCTGCGTTTCGGACTCCGACCGCAGGGTCCCTGCGGAGTTGGGACAGGAGAGTCAGGCCTCGTCTTGTCTGAGGAAGGGAACCCCGCTGGCCTCTCGAGTTGCTCAGGGGGTCTCAGGCCCCTCGTCGAGCTGTGTGTGGAACCCGCGGGTCTTTGCGGACGATGCACGGGGGTGGCAGTGCCCCTTCGTGTTGTGCCTTCACCCACAGGGTTGCCTTCGAAGAGGGGTCCGGGCCTCGGGTCCTTCTCAAGAGCGGACCGGGGAATCGGGGGCGTTCGGCCTGTGGCCCCACCCACGTGGCTCGTCTCGAATTTCCTCGTGAGACCGGCCTCATCCTGAGGTGCGCCGGGAAGGCCGGGAACCCCTTCCAGACCACGCAGGGGAATCGCCTCTCCTGTCGCGATCAGGAGGGGAGAAGGGGCTCAGAGGAAGCGGTGCCGGGACCCTCGGTGTTCCCCTCGGGGGAACCCGGCGTGTCGGGGGACTTTTGGGGGTCGCAGGAAGGCTGTCAGGGACCGTCTCGCCCTTCAGGGCGGAACAGGGGACTTCCCTTGAGACGCCGTCGCGGGCAAGGGCCTCATCTTGCCAAGCGGTGGGAACCACGTGGTTTTTCTCGAGTTGCGGCGGCATTCTCGAGTTACGACGGGGATCTCAGCCTTCCCCTTGGGTTGGCCCTGGGAAGCCCAATCTTCCCCTCGGGTTGCGAGGGAAAGCTGGGGGTGGCGCTCGAGTCACTGCAGGGCCGAAGAGACCTCACCTAAGCGTGTGTCCGGGACCTAATTTTCCTCTCCAGGGAAGGCAGGGATCTCGGGGTTGCATTCCAGGCTCCCCCGGGGAGTCAGGCCTCGTCTCGAGGGGAAGCCAAGGACTCCGCTCTCCTCTCGAGTCGCGACGCGGGTCTCTTGGAGCCCCCTGAGCGGCCTCAAGGGAGTCCAGCCTCCTCTTCCGTTTGGAGAGAGGACCCGGGATTGCTCTCCAGGCCATGCAGGAAAAGAAGGCCCTCAGCTCGCGAGGACGGGGGCGTCTCAGGGGTTTCCTCGAGCTGCGGCGCCCGTGGGGGTTTTCTCCCGAGGCACGACGAGGATCTCAGGGAGCCTCTGGTGCGGCGCCAGGGAAGTCAGGTCTCCATGCGCGTGGCGAGGGGGAGCGCGTCCTGGCTCTCGAGTCACGGGAGGGGACTAGGGCCTCGAGACGCGTTGAAGAAGGACTCTCGAGGTCTCTGTCGGGGGGCGGCGGGAAACCCTCGTGTCCCTCGCCTTCTGCCGGGGACCTTAGGGAACTTCCCAGGGTGCCTCTGAGAGGCGAGGGATCCTGTGGAGGTGGCGGGGCCCCTCGGGACTCCGCTGGGTCTGGCGCAACGGAAGAGGGCCTCACCTCGAGGGGAGGCAGGCACCTCAGGCTTCCTCTGCGTTTCGGACTCCGACCGCAGGGTCCCTGCGGAGTTGGGACAGGAGAGTCAGGCCTCGTCTTGTCTGAGGAAGGGAACCCCGCTGGCCTCTCGAGTTGCTCAGGGGGTCTCAGGCCCCTCGTCGAGCTGTGTGTGGAACCCGCGGGTCTTTGCGGACGATGCACGGGGGTGGCAGTGCCCCTTCGTGTTGTGCCTTCACCCACAGGGTTGCCTTCGAAGAGGGGTCCGGGCCTCGGGTCCTTCTCAAGAGCGGACCGGGGAATCGGGGGCGTTCGGCCTGTGGCCCCACCCACGTGGCTCGTCTCGAATTTCCTCGTGAGACCGGCCTCATCCTGAGGTGCGCCGGGAAGGCCGGGAACCCCTTCCAGACCACGCAGGGGAATCGCCTCTCCTGTCGCGATCAGGAGGGGAGAAGGGGCTCAGAGGAAGCGGTGCCGGGACCCTCGGTGTTCCCCTCGGGGGAACCCGGCGTGTCGGGGGACTTTTGGGGGTCGCAGGAAGGCTGTCAGGGACCGTCTCGCCCTTCAGGGCGGAACAGGGGACTTCCCTTGAGACGCCGTCGCGGGCAAGGGCCTCATCTTGCCAAGCGGTGGGAACCACGTGGTTTTTCTCGAGTTGCGGCGGCATTCTCGAGTTACGACGGGGATCTCAGCCTTCCCCTTGGGTTGGCCCTGGGAAGCCCAATCTTCCCCTCGGGTTGCGAGGGAAAGCTGGGGGTGGCGCTCGAGTCACTGCAGGGCCTAAGAGACCTCACCTAAGCGTGTGTCCGGGACCTAATTTTCCTCTCCAGGGAAGGCAGGGATCTCGGGGTTGCATTCCAGGCTCCCCCGGGGAGTCAGGCCTCGTCTCGAGGGGAAGCCAAGGACTCCGCTCTCCTCTCGAGTCGCGACGCGGGTCTCTTGGAGCCCCCTGAGCGGCCTCAAGGGAGTCCAGCCTCCTCTTCCGTTTGGAGAGAGGACCCGGGATTGCTCTCCAGGCCATGCAGGAAAAGAAGGCCCTCAGCTCGCGAGGACGGGGGCGTCTCAGGGGTTTCCTCGAGCTGCGGCGCCCGTGGGGGTTTTCTCCCGAGGCACGACGAGGATCTCAGGGAGCCTCTCGTGCGGCGCCAGGGAAGTCAGGTCTCCATGCGCGTGGCGAGGGGGAGCGCGTCCTGGCTCTCGAGTCACGGGAGGGGACTAGGGCCTCGAGACGCGTTGAAGAAGGACTCTCGAGGTCTCTGTCGGGGGGCGGCGGGAAACCCTCGTGT
Organism: Bubalus kerabau; assembly: GCF_029407905.1. Classification (NCBI taxonomy): domain Eukaryota; kingdom Metazoa; phylum Chordata; class Mammalia; order Artiodactyla; family Bovidae; genus Bubalus; species Bubalus kerabau. The sequence goes on along the minus strand of NW_026577915.1, from coordinate 139,686 downwards.
CCCTCGCCTTCTGCCGGGGACCTTAGGGAACTTCCCAGGGTGCCTCTGAGAGGCGAGGGATCCTGTGGAGGTGGCGGGGCCCCTCGGGACTCCGCTGGGTCTGGCGCAACGGAAGAGGGCCTCACCTCGAGGGGAGGCAGGCACCTCAGGCTTCCTCTGCGTTTCGGACTCCGACCGCAGGGTCCCTGCGGAGTTGGGACAGGAGAGTCAGGCCTCGTCTTGTCTGAGGAAGGGAACCCCGCTGGCCTCTCGAGTTGCTCAGGGGGTCTCAGGCCCCTCGTCGAGCTGTGTGTGGAACCCGCGGGTCTTTGCGGACGATGCACGGGGGTGGCAGTGCCCCTTCGTGTTGTGCCTTCACCCACAGGGTTGCCTTCGAAGAGGGGTCCGGGCCTCGGGTCCTTCTCAAGAGCGGACCGGGGAATCGGGGGCGTTCGGCCTGTGGCCCCACCCACGTGGCTCGTCTCGAATTTCCTCGTGAGACCGGCCTCATCCTGAGGTGCGCCGGGAAGGCCCGGAACCCCTTCCAGACCACGCAGGGGAATCGCCTCTCCTGTCGCGATCAGGAGGGGAGAAGGGGCTCAGAGGAAGCGGTGCCGGGACCCTCGGTGTTCCCCTCGGGGGAACCCGGCGTGTCGGGGGACTTTTGGGGGTCGCAGGAAGGCTGTCAGGGACCGTCTCGCCCTTCAGGGCGGAACAGGGGACTTCCCTTGAGACGCCGTCGCGGGCAAGGGCCTCATCTTGCCAAGCGGTGGGAACCACGTGGTTTTTCTCGAGTTGCGGCGGCATTCTCGAGTTACGACGGGGATCTCAGCCTTCCCCTTGGGTTGGCCCTGGGAAGCCCAATCTTCCCCTCGGGTTGCGAGGGAAAGCTGGGGGTGGCGCTCGAGTCACTGCAGGGCCGAAGAGACCTCACCTAAGCGTGTGTCCGGGACCTAATTTTCCTCTCCAGGGAAGGCAGGGATCTCGGGGTTGCATTCCAGGCTCCCCCGGGGAGTCAGGCCTCGTCTCGAGGGGAAGCCAAGGACTCCGCTCTCCTCTCGAGTCGCGACGCGGGTCTCTTGGAGCCCCCTGAGCGGCCTCAAGGGAGTCCAGCCTCCTCTTCCGTTTGGAGAGAGGACCCGGGATTGCTCTCCAGGCCATGCAGGAAAAGAAGGCCCTCAGCTCGCGAGGACGGGGGCGTCTCAGGGGTTTCCTCGAGCTGCGGCGCCCGTGGGGGTTTTCTCCCGAGGCACGACGAGGATCTCAGGGAGCCTCTCGTGCGGCGCCAGGGAAGTCAGGTCTCCATGCGCGTGGCGAGGGGGAGCGCGTCCTGGCTCTCGAGTCACGGGAGGGGACTAGGGCCTCGAGACGCGTTGAAGAAGGACTCTCGAGGTCTCTGTCGGGGGGCGGCGGGAAACCCTCGTGTCCCTCGCCTTCTGCCGGGGACCTTAGGGAACTTCCCAGGGTGCCTCTGAGAGGCGAGGGATCCTGTGGAGGTGGCGGGGCCCCTCGGGACTCCGCTGGGTCTGGCGCAACGGAAGAGGGCCTCACCTCGAGGGGAGGCAGGCACCTCAGGCTTCCTCTGCGTTTCAGACTCCGACCGCAGGGTCCCTGCAGAGTTGGGACAGGAGAGTCAGGCCTCGTCTTGTCTGAGGAAGGGAACCCCGCTGGCCTCTCGAGTTGCTCAGGGGGTCTCAGGCCCCTCGTCGAGCTGTGTGTGGAACCCGCGGGTCTTTGCGGACGATGCACGGGGGTGGCAGTGCCCCTTCGTGTTGTGCCTTCACCCACAGGGTTGCCTTCGAAGAGGGGTCCGGGCCTCGGGTCCTTCTCAAGAGCGGACCGGGGAATCGGGGGCGTTCGGCCTGTGGCCCCACCCACGTGGCTCGTCTCGAATTTCCTCGTGAGACCGGCCTCATCCTGAGGTGCGCCGGGAAGGCCGGGAACCCCTTCCAGACCACGCAGGGGAATCGCCTCTCCTGTCGCGATCAGGAGGGGAGAAGGGGCTCAGAGGAAGCGGTGCCGGGACCCTCGGTGTTCCCCTCGGGGGAACCCGGCGTGTCGGGGGACTTTTGGGGGTCGCAGGAAGGCTGTCAGGGACCGTCTCGCCCTTCAGGGCGGAACAGGGGACTTCCCTTGAGACGCCGTCGCGGGCAAGGGCCTCATCTTGCCAAGCGGTGGGAACCACGTGGTTTTTCTCGAGTTGCGGCGGCATTCTCGAGTTACGACGGGGATCTCAGCCTTCCCCTTGGGTTGGCCCTGGGAAGCCCAATCTTCCCCTCGGGTTGCGAGGGAAAGCTGGGGGTGGCGCTCGAGTCACTGCAGGGCCGAAGAGACCTCACCTAAGCGTGTGTCCGGGACCTAATTTTCCTCTCCAGGGAAGGCAGGGATCTCGGGGTTGCATTCCAGGCTCCCCCGGGGAGTCAGGCCTCGTCTCGAGGGGAAGCCAAGGACTCCGCTCTCCTCTCGAGTCGCGACGCGGGTCTCTTGGAGCCCCCTGAGCGGCCTCAAGGGAGTCCAGCCTCCTCTTCCGTTTGGAGAGAGGACCCGGGATTGCTCTCCAGGCCATGCAGGAAAAGAAGGCCCTCAGCTCGCGAGGACAGGGGCGTCTCAGCGGTTTCCTCGAGCTGCGGCGCCCGTGGGGGTTTTCTCCCGAGGCACGACGAGGATCTCAGGGAGCCTCTCGTGCGGCGCCAGGGAAGTCAGGTCTCCATGCGCGTGGCGAGGGGGAGCGCGTCCTGGCTCTCGAGTCACGGGAGGGGACTAGGGCCTCGAGACGCGTTGAAGAAGGACTCTCGAGGTCTCTGTCGGGGGGCGGCGGGAAACCCTCGTGTCCCTCGCCTTCTGCCGGGGACCTTAGGGAACTTCCCAGGGTGCCTCTGAGAGGCGAGGGATCCTGTGGAGGTGGCGGGGCCCCTCGGGACTCCGCTGGGTCTGGCGCAACGGAAGAGGGCCTCACCTCGAGGGGAGGCAGGCACCTCAGGCTTCCTCTGCGTTTCGGACTCCGACCGCAGGGTCCCTGCGGAGTTGGGACAGGAGAGTCAGGCCTCGTCTTGTCTGAGGAAGGGAACCCCGCTGGCCTCTCGAGTTGCTCAGGGGGTCTCAGGCCCCTCGTCGAGCTGTGTGTGGAACCCGCGGGTCTTTGCGGACGATGCACGGGGGTGGCAGTGCCCCTTCGTGTTGTGCCTTCACCCACAGGGTTGCCTTCGAAGAGGGGTCCGGGCCTCGGGTCCTTCTCAAGAGCGGACCGGGGAATCGGGGGCGTTCGGCCTGTGGCCCCACCCACGTGGCTCGTCTCGAATTTCCTCGTGAGACCGGCCTCATCCTGAGGTGCGCCGGGAAGGCCGGGAACCCCTTCCAGACCACGCAGGGGAATCGCCTCTCCTGTCGCGATCAGGAGGGGAGAAGGGGCTCAGAGGAAGCGGTGCCGGGACCCTCGGTGTTCCCCTCGGGGGAACCCGGCGTGTCGGGGGACTTTTGGGGGTCGCAGGAAGGCTGTCAGGGACCGTCTCGCCCTTCAGGGCGGAACAGGGGACTTCCCTTGAGACGCCGTCGCGGGCAAGGGCCTCATCTTGCCAAGCGGTGGGAACCACGTGGTTTTTCTCGAGTTGCGGCGGCATTCTCGAGTTACGACGGGGATCTCAGCCTTCCCCTTGGGTTGGCCCTGGGAAGCCCAATCTTCCCCTCGGGTTGCGAGGGAAAGCTGGGGGTGGCGCTCGAGTCACTGCAGGGCCGAAGAGACCTCACCTAAGCGTGTGTCCGGGACCTAATTTTCCTCTCCAGGGAAGGCAGGGATCTCGGGGTTGCATTCCAGGCTCCCCCGGGGAGTCAGGCCTCGTCTCGAGGGGAAGCCAAGGACTCCGCTCTCCTCTCGAGTCGCGACGCGGGTCTCTTGGAGCCCCCTGAGCGGCCTCAAGGGAGTCCAGCCTCCTCTTCCGTTTGGAGAGAGGACCCGGGATTGCTCTCCAGGCCATGCAGGAAAAGAAGGCCCTCAGCTCGCGAGGACGGGGGCGTCTCAGGGGTTTCCTCGAGCTGCGGCGCCCGTGGGGGTTTTCTCCCGAGGCACGACGAGGATCTCAGGGAGCCTCTCGTGCGGCGCCAGGGAAGTCAGGTCTCCATGCGCGTGGCGAGGGGGAGCGCGTCCTGGCTCTCGAGTCACGGGAGGGGACTAGGGCCTCGAGACGCGTTGAAGAAGGACTCTCGAGGTCTCTGTCGGGGGGCGGCGGGAAACCCTCGTGTCCCTCGCCTTCTGCCGGGGACCTTAGGGAACTTCCCAGGGTGCCTCTGAGAGGCGAGGGATCCTGTGGAGGTGGCGGGGCCCCTCGGGACTCCGCTGGGTCTGGCGCAACGGAAGAGGGCCTCACCTCGAGGGGAGGCAGGCACCTCAGGCTTCCTCTGCGTTTCGGACTCCGACCGCAGGGTCCCTGCGGAGTTGGGACAGGAGAGTCAGGCCTCGTCTTGTCTGAGGAAGGGAACCCCGCTGGCCTCTCGAGTTGCTCAGGGGGTCTCAGGCCCCTCGTCGAGCTGTGTGTGGAACCCGCGGGTCTTTGCGGACGATGCACGGGGGTGGCAGTGCCCCTTCGTGTTGTGCCTTCACCCACAGGGTTGCCTTCGAAGAGGGGTCCGGGCCTCGGGTCCTTCTCAAGAGCGGACCGGGGAATCGGGGGCGTTCGGCCTGTGGCCCCACCCACGTGGCTCGTCTCGAATTTCCTCTTGAGACCGGCCTCATCCTGAGGTGCGCCGGGAAGGCCGGGAACCCCTTCCAGACCACGCAGGGGAATCGCCTCTCCTGTCGCGATCAGGAGGGGAGAAGGGGCTCAGAGGAAGCGGTGCCGGGACCCTCGGTGTTCCCCTCGGGGGAACCCGGCGTGTCGGGGGACTTTTGGGGGTCGCAGGAAGGCTGTCAGGGACCGTCTCGCCCTTCAGGGCGGAACAGGGGACTTCCCTTGAGACGCCGTCGCGGGCAAGGGCCTCATCTTGCCAAGCGGTGGGAACCACGTGGTTTTTCTCGAGTTGCGGCGGCATTCTCGAGTTACGACGGGGATCTCAGCCTTCCCCTTGGGTTGGCCCTGGGAAGCCCAATCTTCCCCTCGGGTTGCGAGGGAAAGCTGGGGGTGGCGCTCGAGTCACTGCAGGGCCGAAGAGACCTCACCTAAGCGTGTGTCCGGGACCTAATTTTCCTCTCCAGGGAAGGCAGGGATCTCGGGGTTGCATTCCAGGCTCCCCCGGGGAGTCAGGCCTCGTCTCGAGGGGAAGCCAAGGACTCCGCTCTCCTCTCGAGTCGCGACGCGGGTCTCTTGGAGCCCCCTGAGCGGCCTCAAGGGAGTCCAGCCTCCTCTTCCGTTTGGAGAGAGGACCCGGGATTGCTCTCCAGGCCATGCAGGAAAAGAAGGCCCTCAGCTCGCGAGGACGGGGGCGTCTCAGGGGTTTCCTCGAGCTGCGGCGCCCGTGGGGGTTTTCTCCCGAGGCACGACGAGGATCTCAGGGAGCCTCTCGTGCGGCGCCAGGGAAGTCAGGTCTCCATGCGCGTGGCGAGGGGGAGCGCGTCCTGGCTCTCGAGTCACGGGAGGGGACTAGGGCCTCGAGACGCGTTGAAGAAGGACTCTCGAGGTCTCTGTCGGGGGGCGGCGGGAAACCCTCGTGTCCCTCGCCTTCTGCCGGGGACCTTAGGGAACTTCCCAGGGTGCCTCTGAGAGGCGAGGGATCCTGTGGAGGTGGCGGGGCCCCTCGGGACTCCGCTGGGTCTGGCGCAACGGAAGAGGGCCTCACCTCGAGGGGAGGCAGGCACCTCAGGCTTCCTCTGCGTTTCGGACTCCGACCGCAGGGTCCCTGCAGAGTTGGGACAGGAGAGTCAGGCCTCGTCTTGTCTGAGGAAGGGAACCCCGCTGGCCTCTCGAGTTGCTCAGGGGGTCTCAGGCCCCTCGTCGAGCTGTGTGTGGAACCCGCGGGTCTTTGCGGACGATGCACGGGGGTGGCAGTGCCCCTTCGTGTTGTGCCTTCACCCACAGGGTTGCCTTCGAAGAGGGGTCCGGGCCTCGGGTCCTTCTCAAGAGCGGACCGGGGAATCGGGGGCGTTCGGCCTGTGGCCCCACCCACGTGGCTCGTCTCGAATTTCCTCGTGAGACCGGCCTCATCCTGAGGTGCGCCGGGAAGGCCGGGAACCCCTTCCAGACCACGCAGGGGAATCGCCTCTCCTGTCGCGATCAGGAGGGGAGAAGGGGCTCAGAGGAAGCGGTGCCGGGACCCTCGGTGTTCCCCTCGGGGGAACCCGGCGTGTCGGGGGACTTTTGGGGGTCGCAGGAAGGCTGTCAGGGACCGTCTCGCCCTTCAGGGCGGAACAGGGGACTTCCCTTGAGACGCCGTCGCGGGCAAGGGCCTCATCTTGCCAAGCGGTGGGAACCACGTGGTTTTTCTCGAGTTGCGGCGGCATTCTCGAGTTACGACGGGGATCTCAGCCTTCCCCTTGGGTTGGCCCTGGGAAGCCCAATCTTCCCCTCGGGTTGCGAGGGAAAGCTGGGGGTGGCGCTCGAGTCACTGCAGGGCCGAAGAGACCTCACCTAAGCGTGTGTCCGGGACCTAATTTTCCTCTCCAGGGAAGGCAGGGATCTCGGGGTTGCATTCCAGGCTCCCCCGGGGAGTCAGGCCTCGTCTCGAGGGGAAGCCAAGGACTCCGCTCTCCTCTCGAGTCGCGACGCGGGTCTCTTGGAGCCCCCTGAGCGGCCTCAAGGGAGTCCAGCCTCCTCTTCCGTTTGGAGAGAGGACCCGGGATTGCTCTCCAGGCCATGCAGGAAAAGAAGGCCCTCAGCTCGCGAGGACGGGGGCGTCTCAGGGGTTTCCTCGAGCTGCGGCGCCCGTGGGGGTTTTCTCCCGAGGCACGACGAGGATCTCAGGGAGCCTCTCGTGCGGCGCCAGGGAAGTCAGGTCTCCATGCGCGTGGCGAGGGGGAGCGCGTCCTGGCTCTCGAGTCACGGGAGGGGACTAGGGCCTCGAGACGCGTTGAAGAAGGACTCTCGAGGTCTCTGTCGGGGGGCGGCGGGAAACCCTCGTGTCCCTCGCCTTCTGCCGGGGACCTTAGGGAACTTCCCAGGGTGCCTCTGAGAGGCGAGGGATCCTGTGGAGGTGGCGGGGCCCCTCGGGACTCCGCTGGGTCTGGCGCAACGGAAGAGGGCCTCACCTCGAGGGGAGGCAGGCACCTCAGGCTTCCTCTGCGTTTCGGACTCCGACCGCAGGGTCCCTGCGGAGTTGGGACAGGAGAGTCAGGCCTCGTCTTGTCTGAGGAAGGGAACCCCGCTGGCCTCTCGAGTTGCTCAGGGGGTCTCAGGCCCCTCGTCGAGCTGTGTGTGGAACCCGCGGGTCTTTGCGGACGATGCACGGGGGTGGCAGTGCCCCTTCGTGTTGTGCCTTCACCCACAGGGTTGCCTTCGAAGAGGGGTCCGGGCCTCGGGTCCTTCTCAAGAGCGGACCGGGGAATCGGGGGCGTTCGGCCTGTGGCCCCACCCACGTGGCTCGTCTCGAATTTCCTCGTGAGACCGGCCTCATCCTGAGGTGCGCCGGGAAGGCCCGGAACCCCTTCCAGACCACGCAGGGGAATCGCCTCTCCTGTCGCGATCAGGAGGGGAGAAGGGGCTCAGAGGAAGCGGTGCCGGGACCCTCGGTGTTCCCCTCGGGGGAACCCGGCGTGTCGGGGGACTTTTGGGGGTCGCAGGAAGGCTGTCAGGGACCGTCTCGCCCTTCAGGGCGGAACAGGGGACTTCCCTTGAGACGCCGTCGCGGGCAAGGGCCTCATCTTGCCAAGCGGTGGGAACCACGTGGTTTTTCTCGAGTTGCGGCGGCATTCTCGAGTTACGACGGGGATCTCAGCCTTCCCCTTGGGTTGGCCCTGGGAAGCCCAATCTTCCCCTCGGGTTGCGAGGGAAAGCTGGGGGTGGCGCTCGAGTCACTGCAGGGCCGAAGAGACCTCACCTAAGCGTGTGTCCGGGACCTAATTTTCCTCTCCAGGGAAGGCAGGGATCTCGGGGTTGCATTCCAGGCTCCCCCGGGGAGTCAGGCCTCGTCTCGAGGGGAAGCCAAGGACTCCGCTCTCCTCTCGAGTCGCGACGCGGGTCTCTTGGAGCCCCCTGAGCGGCCTCAAGGGAGTCCAGCCTCCTCTTCCGTTTGGAGAGAGGACCCGGGATTGCTCTCCAGGCCATGCAGGAAAAGAAGGCCCTCAGCTCGCGAGGACGGGGGCGTCTCAGGGGTTTCCTCGAGCTGCGGCGCCCGTGGGGGTTTTCTCCCGAGGCACGACGAGGATCTCAGGGAGCCTCTCGTGCGGCGCCAGGGAAGTCAGGTCTCCATGCGCGTGGCGAGGGGGAGCGCGTCCTGGCTCTCGAGTCACGGGAGGGGACTAGGGCCTCGAGACGCGTTGAAGAAGGACTCTCGAGGTCTCTGTCGGGGGGCGGCGGGAAACCCTCGTGTCCCTCGCCTTCTGCCGGGGACCTTAGGGAACTTCCCAGGGTGCCTCTGAGAGGCGAGGGATCCTGTGGAGGTGGCGGGGCCCCTCGGGACTCCGCTGGGTCTGGCGCAACGGAAGAGGGCCTCACCTCGAGGGGAGGCAGGCACCTCAGGCTTCCTCTGCGTTTCAGACTCCGACCGCAGGGTCCCTGCAGAGTTGGGACAGGAGAGTCAGGCCTCGTCTTGTCTGAGGAAGGGAACCCCGCTGGCCTCTCGAGTTGCTCAGGGGGTCTCAGGCCCCTCGTCGAGCTGTGTGTGGAACCCGCGGGTCTTTGCGGACGATGCACGGGGGTGGCAGTGCCCCTTCGTGTTGTGCCTTCACCCACAGGGTTGCCTTCGAAGAGGGGTCCGGGCCTCGGGTCCTTCTCAAGAGCGGACCGGGGAATCGGGGGCGTTCGGCCTGTGGCCCCACCCACGTGGCTCGTCTCGAATTTCCTCGTGAGACCGGCCTCATCCTGAGGTGCGCCGGGAAGGCCGGGAACCCCTTCCAGACCACGCAGGGGAATCGCCTCTCCTGTCGCGATCAGGAGGGGAGAAGGGGCTCAGAGGAAGCGGTGCCGGGACCCTCGGTGTTCCCCTCGGGGGAACCCGGCGTGTCGGGGGACTTTTGGGGGTCGCAGGAAGGCTGTCAGGGACCGTCTCGCCCTTCAGGGCGGAACAGGGGACTTCCCTTGAGACGCCGTCGCGGGCAAGGGCCTCATCTTGCCAAGCGGTGGGAACCACGTGGTTTTTCTCGAGTTGCGGCGGCATTCTCGAGTTACGACGGGGATCTCAGCCTTCCCCTTGGGTTGGCCCTGGGAAGCCCAATCTTCCCCTCGGGTTGCGAGGGAAAGCTGGGGGTGGCGCTCGAGTCACTGCAGGGCCGAAGAGACCTCACCTAAGCGTGTGTCCGGGACCTAATTTTCCTCTCCAGGGAAGGCAGGGATCTCGGGGTTGCATTCCAGGCTCCCCCGGGGAGTCAGGCCTCGTCTCGAGGGGAAGCCAAGGACTCCGCTCTCCTCTCGAGTCGCGACGCGGGTCTCTTGGAGCCCCCTGAGCGGCCTCAAGGGAGTCCAGCCTCCTCTTCCGTTTGGAGAGAGGACCCGGGATTGCTCTCCAGGCCATGCAGGAAAAGAAGGCCCTCAGCTCGCGAGGACAGGGGCGTCTCAGCGGTTTCCTCGAGCTGCGGCGCCCGTGGGGGTTTTCTCCCGAGGCACGACGAGGATCTCAGGGAGCCTCTCGTGCGGCGCCAGGGAAGTCAGGTCTCCATGCGCGTGGCGAGGGGGAGCGCGTCCTGGCTCTCGAGTCACGGGAGGGGACTAGGGCCTCGAGACGCGTTGAAGAAGGACTCTCGAGGTCTCTGTCGGGGGGCGGCGGGAAACCCTCGTGTCCCTCGCCTTCTGCCGGGGACCTTAGGGAACTTCCCAGGGTGCCTCTGAGAGGCGAGGGATCCTGTGGAGGTGGCGGGGCCCCTCGGGACTCCGCTGGGTCTGGCGCAACGGAAGAGGGCCTCACCTCGAGGGGAGGCAGGCACCTCAGGCTTCCTCTGCGTTTCGGACTCCGACCGCAGGGTCCCTGCGGAGTTGGGACAGGAGAGTCAGGCCTCGTCTTGTCTGAGGAAGGGAACCCCGCTGGCCTCTCGAGTTGCTCAGGGGGTCTCAGGCCCCTCGTCGAGCTGTGTGTGGAACCCGCGGGTCTTTGCGGACGATGCACGGGGGTGGCAGTGCCCCTTCGTGTTGTGCCTTCACCCACAGGGTTGCCTTCGAAGAGGGGTCCGGGCCTCGGGTCCTTCTCAAGAGCGGACCGGGGAATCGGGGGCGTTCGGCCTGTGGCCCCACCCACGTGGCTCGTCTCGAATTTCCTCGTGAGACCGGCCTCATCCTGAGGTGCGCCGGGAAGGCCGGGAACCCCTTCCAGACCACGCAGGGGAATCGCCTCTCCTGTCGCGATCAGGAGGGGAGAAGGGGCTCAGAGGAAGCGGTGCCGGGACCCTCGGTGTTCCCCTCGGGGGAACCCGGCGTGTCGGGGGACTTTTGGGGGTCGCAGGAAGGCTGTCAGGGACCGTCTCGCCCTTCAGGGCGGAACAGGGGACTTCCCTTGAGACGCCGTCGCGGGCAAGGGCCTCATCTTGCCAAGCGGTGGGAACCACGTGGTTTTTCTCGAGTTGCGGCGGCATTCTCGAGTTACGACGGGGATCTCAGCCTTCCCCTTGGGTTGGCCCTGGGAAGCCCAATCTTCCCCTCGGGTTGCGAGGGAAAGCTGGGGGTGGCGCTCGAGTCACTGCAGGGCCGAAGAGACCTCACCTAAGCGTGTGTCCGGGACCTAATTTTCCTCTCCAGGGAAGGCAGGGATCTCGGGGTTGCATTCCAGGCTCCCCCGGGGAGTCAGGCCTCGTCTCGAGGGGAAGCCAAGGACTCCGCTCTCCTCTCGAGTCGCGACGCGGGTCTCTTGGAGCCCCCTGAGCGGCCTCAAGGGAGTCCAGCCTCCTCTTCCGTTTGGAGAGAGGACCCGGGATTGCTCTCCAGGCCATGCAGGAAAAGAAGGCCCTCAGCTCGCGAGGACGGGGGCGTCTCAGGGGTTTCCTCGAGCTGCGGCGCCCGTGGGGGTTTTCTCCCGAGGCACGACGAGGATCTCAGGGAGCCTCTCGTGCGGCGCCAGGGAAGTCAGGTCTCCATGCGCGTGGCGAGGGGGAGCGCGTCCTGGCTCTCGAGTCACGGGAGGGGACTAGGGCCTCGAGACGCGTTGAAGAAGGACTCTCGAGGTCTCTGTCGGGGGGCGGCGGGAAACCCTCGTGTCCCTCGCCTTCTGCCGGGGACCTTAGGGAACTTCCCAGGGTGCCTCTGAGAGGCGAGGGATCCTGTGGAGGTGGCGGGGCCCCTCGGGACTCCGCTGGGTCTGGCGCAACGGAAGAGGGCCTCACCTCGAGGGGAGGCAGGCACCTCAGGCTTCCTCTGCGTTTCGGACTCCGACCGCAGGGTCCCTGCGGAGTTGGGACAGGAGAGTCAGGCCTCGTCTTGTCTGAGGAAGGGAACCCCGCTGGCCTCTCGAGTTGCTCAGGGGGTCTCAGGCCCCTCGTCGAGCTGTGTGTGGAACCCGCGGGTCTTTGCGGACGATGCACGGGGGTGGCAGTGCCCCTTCGTGTTGTGCCTTCACCCACAGGGTTGCCTTCGAAGAGGGGTCCGGGCCTCGGGTCCTTCTCAAGAGCGGACCGGGGAATCGGGGGCGTTCGGCCTGTGGCCCCACCCACGTGGCTCGTCTCGAATTTCCTCTTGAGACCGGCCTCATCCTGAGGTGCGCCGGGAAGGCCGGGAACCCCTTCCAGACCACGCAGGGGAATCGCCTCTCCTGTCGCGATCAGGAGGGGAGAAGGGGCTCAGAGGAAGCGGTGCCGGGACCCTCGGTGTTCCCCTCGGGGGAACCCGGCGTGTCGGGGGACTTTTGGGGGTCGCAGGAAGGCTGTCAGGGACCGTCTCGCCCTTCAGGGCGGAACAGGGGACTTCCCTTGAGACGCCGTCGCGGGCAAGGGCCTCATCTTGCCAAGCGGTGGGAACCACGTGGTTTTTCTCGAGTTGCGGCGGCATTCTCGAGTTACGACGGGGATCTCAGCCTTCCCCTTGGGTTGGCCCTGGGAAGCCCAATCTTCCCCTCGGGTTGCGAGGGAAAGCTGGGGGTGGCGCTCGAGTCACTGCAGGGCCGAAGAGACCTCACCTAAGCGTGTGTCCGGGACCTAATTTTCCTCTCCAGGGAAGGCAGGGATCTCGGGGTTGCATTCCAGGCTCCCCCGGGGAGTCAGGCCTCGTCTCGAGGGGAAGCCAAGGACTCCGCTCTCCTCTCGAGTCGCGACGCGGGTCTCTTGGAGCCCCCTGAGCGGCCTCAAGGGAGTCCAGCCTCCTCTTCCGTTTGGAGAGAGGACCCGGGATTGCTCTCCAGGCCATGCAGGAAAAGAAGGCCCTCAGCTCGCGAGGACGGGGGCGTCTCAGGGGTTTCCTCGAGCTGCGGCGCCCGTGGGGGTTTTCTCCCGAGGCACGACGAGGATCTCAGGGAGCCTCTCGTGCGGCGCCAGGGAAGTCAGGTCTCCATGCGCGTGGCGAGGGGGAGCGCGTCCTGGCTCTCGAGTCACGGGAGGGGACTAGGGCCTCGAGACGCGTTGAAGAAGGACTCTCGAGGTCTCTGTCGGGGGGCGGCGGGAAACCCTCGTGTCCCTCGCCTTCTGCCGGGGACCTTAGGGAACTTCCCAGGGTGCCTCTGAGAGGCGAGGGATCCTGTGGAGGTGGCGGGGCCCCTCGGGACTCCGCTGGGTCTGGCGCAACGGAAGAGGGCCTCACCTCGAGGGGAGGCAGGCACCTCAGGCTTCCTCTGCGTTTCGGACTCCGACCGCAGGGTCCCTGCAGAGTTGGGACAGGAGAGTCAGGCCTCGTCTTGTCTGAGGAAGGGAACCCCGCTGGCCTCTCGAGTTGCTCAGGGGGTCTCAGGCCCCTCGTCGAGCTGTGTGTGGAACCCGCGGGTCTTTGCGGACGATGCACGGGGGTGGCAGTGCCCCTTCGTGTTGTGCCTTCACCCACAGGGTTGCCTTCGAAGAGGGGTCCGGGCCTCGGGTCCTTCTCAAGAGCGGACCGGGGAATCGGGGGCGTTCGGCCTGTGGCCCCACCCACGTGGCTCGTCTCGAATTTCCTCGTGAGACCGGCCTCATCCTGAGGTGCGCCGGGAAGGCCGGGAACCCCTTCCAGACCACGCAGGGGAATCGCCTCTCCTGTCGCGATCAGGAGGGGAGAAGGGGCTCAGAGGAAGCGGTGCCGGGACCCTCGGTGTTCCCCTCGGGGGAACCCGGCGTGTCGGGGGACTTTTGGGGGTCGCAGGAAGGCTGTCAGGGACCGTCTCGCCCTTCAGGGCGGAACAGGGGACTTCCCTTGAGACGCCGTCGCGGGCAAGGGCCTCATCTTGCCAAGCGGTGGGAACCACGTGGTTTTTCTCGAGTTGCGGCGGCATTCTCGAGTTACGACGGGGATCTCAGCCTTCCCCTTGGGTTGGCCCTGGGAAGCCCAATCTTCCCCTCGGGTTGCGAGGGAAAGCTGGGGGTGGCGCTCGAGTCACTGCAGGGCCGAAGAGACCTCACCTAAGCGTGTGTCCGGGACCTAATTTTCCTCTCCAGGGAAGGCAGGGATCTCGGGGTTGCATTCCAGGCTCCCCCGGGGAGTCAGGCCTCGTCTCGAGGGGAAGCCAAGGACTCCGCTCTCCTCTCGAGTCGCGACGCGGGTCTCTTGGAGCCCCCTGAGCGGCCTCAAGGGAGTCCAGCCTCCTCTTCCGTTTGGAGAGAGGACCCGGGATTGCTCTCCAGGCCATGCAGGAAAAGAAGGCCCTCAGCTCGCGAGGACGGGGGCGTCTCAGGGGTTTCCTCGAGCTGCGGCGCCCGTGGGGGTTTTCTCCCGAGGCACGACGAGGATCTCAGGGAGCCTCTCGTGCGGCGCCAGGGAAGTCAGGTCTCCATGCGCGTGGCGAGGGGGAGCGCGTCCTGGCTCTCGAGTCACGGGAGGGGACTAGGGCCTCGAGACGCCTTGAAGAAGGACTCTCGAGGTCTTTGTCGGGGGGCGGCGGGAAACCCTCGTGTCCCTCGCCTTCTGCCGGGGACCTTAGGGAACTTCCCAGGGTGCCTCTGAGAGGCGAGGGATCCTGTGGAGGTGGCGGGGCCCCTCGGGACTCCGCTGGGTCTGGCGCAACGGAAGAGGGCCTCACCTCGAGGGGAGGCAGGCACCTCAGGCTTCCTCTCCGTTTCGGACTCCGACCGCAGGGTCCCTGCAGATTTGGGACAGGAGAGTCAGGCCTCGTCTTGTCTGAGGAAGGGAACCCCGCTGGCCTCTCGAGTTGCTCGGGGGGTCTCAGGCCCCTCGTCGAGCTGTGTGTGGAACCCGCGGGTCTTTGCGGACGATGCACGGGGGTGGCAGTGCCCCTTCGTGTTGTGCCTTCACCCACAGGGTTGCCTTCGAAGAGGGGTCCGGGCCTCGGGTCCTTCTCAAGGGCGGACCGGGGAATCGGGGGCGTTCGGCCTGTGGCCCCACCCACGTGGCTCGTCTCGAATTTCCTCGTGAGACCGGCCTCATCCTGAGGTGCGCCTGGAAGGCCGGGAACCCCTTCCAGACCACGCAGGGGAATCGCCTCTCCTGTCGCCATCAGGAGGGGAGAAGGGGCTCAGAGGAAGCGGTGCTGGGACCCTCGGTGTTCCCCTCGGGGGAACCCGGCGTGTCGGGGGACTTTTGGGGGTCGCAGGAAGGCTGTCAGGGACCGTCTCTCACTTCAGGGCGTAACAGGGTACTTCCCTTGAGACGCCGTCGCGGGCAAGGGCCTCATCTTGCCAAGCGGTGGGAACCACGTGGTTTTTCTCGAGTTGCGGCGGCATTCTCGAGTTACGACGGGGATCTCAGCCTTCCCCTTGGGTTGGCCCTGGGAAGCCCAATCTTCCCCTCGGGTTGCGAGGGAAAGCTGGGGGTGGCGCTCGAGTCACTGCAGGGCCGAAGAGACCTCACCTAAGCGTGTGTCCGGGACCTAATTTTCCTCTCCAGGGAAGGCAGGGATCTCGGGGTTGCATTCCAGGCTCCCCCGGGGAGTCAGGCCTCGTCTCGAGGGGAAGCCAAGGACTCCGCTCTCCTCTCGAGTCGCGACGCGGGTCTCTTGGAGCCCCCTGAGCGGCCTCAAGGGAGTCCAGCCTCCTCTTCCGTTTGGAGAGAGGACCCGGGATTGCTCTCCAGGCCATGCAGGAAAAGAAGGCCCTCAGCTCGCGAGGACGGGGGCGTCTCAGCGGTTTCCTCGAGCTGCGGCGCCCGTGGGGGTTTTCTCCCGAGGCACGACGAGGATCTCAGGGAGCCTCTCGTGCGGCGCCAGGGGAGTCAGGTCTCCATGCGCGTGGCGAGGGGGAGCGCGTCCTGGCTCTCGAGTCACGGGAGGGGACTAGGGCCTCGAGACGCGTTGAAGAAGGACTCTCGAGGTCTTTGTCGGGGGGCGGCGGGAAACCCTCGTTTCCCTCGCCTTCTGCCGGGGACCTTAGGGAACTTGCCAGGGTGCCTCTGAGAGGCGAGGGATCCTGTGGAGGTGGCGGGGCCCCTCGGGACTCCGCTGGGTCTGGCGCAACGGAAGAGGGCCTCACCTCGAGGGGAGGCAGGAACCTCAGGCTTCCTCTGCGTTTCGGACTCCGACCGCAGGGTCCCTGCAGAGTTGGGACAGGAGAGTCAGGCCTCGTCTTGTCTGAGGAAGGGAACCCCGCTGGCCTCTCGAGTTGCTCGGGGGGGCTCAGGCCCCTCGTCGAGCTGTGTGTGGAACCCGCGGGTCTTTGTGGACGATGCACGGGGGTGGCAGTGCCCCTTCGTGTTGTGCCTTCACCCACAGGGTTGCCTTCGAAGATGGGTGCGGGCCTCGGGTCCTTCTCAAGAGCGGACCGGGGAATCGGGGGCGTTCGGCCTGTGGCCCCACCCACGTGGCTCGTCTCGAATTTCCTCGTGAGACCGGCCTCATCCTGAGGTGCGCCGGGAAGGCCGGGAACCCCTTCCAGACCACGCAGGGGAATCGCCTCTCCTGTCGCCATCAGGAGGGGAGAAGGGGCTCAGAGGAAGCGATGCCGGGACCCTCGGTGTTCCCCTCGGGGGAACCCGGCGTGTCGGGGGACTTTTGGGGGTCGCAGGAAGGCTGTCAGGGACCGTCTCGCCCTTCAGGGCGGAACAGGGGACTTCCCTTGAGTCGCCGTCGCGGGCAAGGGCCTCATCTTGCCAAGCGGTGGGAACCACGTGGTTTTTCTCGAGTTGCGGCGGCATTCTCGAGTTACGACGGGGATCTCAGCCTTTCCCTTGGGTTGGCCTTGGGAAGCCCAATCTTCCCCTCGGGTTGCGAGGGAAAGCTGTGGGTGGCGCTCGAGTCACTGCAGGGCCTAAGAGACCTCACCTAAGCGTGTGTTCGGGACCTAATTTTCCTCTCCAGGGAAGGCAGGGATCTCGGGGTTGCATTCCAGGCTCCCCCGGGGAGTCAGGCCTCGTCTCGAGGGGAAGCCAAGGACTCCGCTCTCCTCTCGAGTCGCGACGCGGGTCTCTTGGAGCCCCCTGAGCGGCCTCAAGGGAATCCAGCCTCCTCTTCCGTTTGGAGAGAGGACCCGGGATTGCTCTCCAGGCCATGCAGGAAAAGAAGGCCCTCAGCTCGCGAGGACGGGGGCGTCTCAGGGGTTTCCTCGAGCTGCGGCGCCCGTGGGGGTTTTCTCCCGAGGCACGACGAGGATCTCAGGGAGCCTCTCGTGCGGCGCCAGGGGAGTCAGGTCTCCATGCGCGTGGCGAGGGGGAGCGCGTCCTGGCTCTCGAGTCACGGGAGGGGACTAGGGCCTCGAGACCCGTTGAAGAAGGACTCTCGAGGACTTTGTCGGGGGGCGGCGGGAAACCCTCGTTTCCCTCGCCTTCTGCCGGGGACCTTAGGGAACTTCCCAGGGTGCCTCTGAGAGGCGAGGGATCCTGTGGAGGTGGCGGGGCCCCTCGGGACTCCGCTGGGTCTGGCGCAACGGAAGAGGGCCTCACCTCGAGGGGAGGCAGGAACCTCAGGCTTCCTCTGCGTTTCGGACTCCGACCGCAGGGTCCCTGCAGAGTTGGGACAGGAGAGTCAGGCCTCGTCTTGTCTGAGGAAGGGAACCCCGCTGGCCTCTCGAGTTGCTCAGGGGGTCTCAGGCCCCTCGTCGAGCTGTGTGTGGAACCCGCGGGTCTTTGCGGACGATGCACGGGGGTGGCAGTGCCCCTTCGTGTTGTGCCTTCACCCGCAGGGTTGCCTTCGAAGAGGGGTCCGGGCCTCGGGTCCTTCTCAAGAGCGGACCGGGGAATCGGGGGCGTTCGGCCTGTGGGCCCACCCACGTGGCTCGTCTCGAATTTCCTCGTGAGGCCGGCCTCATCCTGAGGTGCGCCGGGAAGGCCGGGAACCCCTTCCAGACCACGCAGGGGAATCGCCTCTCCTGTCGCCATCAGGAGGGGAGAAGGGGCTCAGAGGAAGCGGTGCCGGGACCCTCGGTGTTCCCCTCGGGGGAACCCGGCGTGTCGGGGGACTTTTGGGGGTCGCAGGAAGGCTGTCAGGGACCGTCTCGCCCTTCAGGGCGGAACAGGGGACTTCCCTTGAGACGCCGTCGCGGGCAAGGGCCTCATCTTGCCAAGCGGTGGGAACCACGTGCTTTTCTCGAGTTGCGGCGGCATTCTCGAGTTACGACGGGGATCTCAGCCTTCCCCTTGGGTTGGCCCTGGGAAGCCCAATCTTCCCCTCGGGTTGCGAGGGAAAGCTGGGGGTGGCGCTCGAGTCACTGCAGGGCCTAAGAGACCTCACCTAAGCGTGTATCCGGGACCTAATTTTCCTCTCCAGGGAAGGCAGGGATCTCAGGGTTGCATTCCAGGCTCCCCCGGGGAGTCAGGCCTCGTCTCGAGGGGAAGCCAAGGACTCCGCTCTCCTCTCGAGTCGCGACGCGGGTCTCTTGGAGCCCCCTGAGCGGCCTCAAGGGAGTCCAGCCTCCTCTTCCGTTTGGAGAGAGGACCCGGGATTGCTCTCCAGGCCATGCAGGAAAAGAAGGCCCTCAGCTCGCGAGGACGGGGGCGTCTCCGGGGTTTCCTCGAGCTGCGGCGCCCGTGGGGGTTTTCTCCCGAGGCGCGACGAGGATCTCAGGGAGCCTCTCGTGCGGCGCCAGGGGAGTCAGGTCTCCATGCGCGTGGCGAGGGGGAGCGCGTCCTGGCTCTCGAGTCACAGGAGGGGACTAGGGCCTCGAGACGCGTTGAAGAAGGACTCTCGAGGTCTTTGTCGGGGGGCGGCGGGAAACCCTCGTTTCCCTCGCCTTCTGCCGGGGACCTTAGGGAACTTCCCAGGGTGCCTCTGAGAGGCGAGGGATCCTGTGGAGGTGGCGGGGCCCCTCGGGACTCCGCTGGGTCTGGCGCAACGGAAGAGGGCCTCACCTCGAGGGGAGGCAGGAACCTCAGGCTTCCTCTGCGTTTCGGACTCCGACCGCAGGGTCCCTGCAGAGTTGGGACAGGAGAGTCAGGCCTCGTCTTGTCTGAGGAAGGGAACCCCGCTGGCCTCTCGAGTTGCTCAGGGGGTCTCAGGCCCCTCGTCGAGCTGTGTGTGGAACCCGCGGGTCTTTGCGGACGATGCACGGGGGTGGCAGTGCCCCTTCGTGTTGTGCCTTCAGCCACAGGGTTGCCTTCCAAGAGGGGTCCGGGCCTCGGGTCCTTCTCAAGAGCGGACCGGGGAATCGGGGGCGTTCGGCCTGTGGCCCCACCCACGTGGCTCGTCTCGAATTTCCTCGTGAGACCGGCCTCATCCTGAGGTGCGCCTGGAAGGCCGGGAACCCCTTCCAGACCACGCAGGGGAATCGCCTCTCCTGTCGCGATCAGGAGGGGAGAAGGGGCTCAGAGGAAGCGGTGCCGGGACCCTCGGTGTACCCTCGAGGGAACCCGGCGTGTCGGGGGACTTTTGGGGGTCGCAGGAAGGCTGTCAGGGACCGTCTCGCCCTTCAGGGCGGAACAGGGGACTTCCCTTGAGACGCCGTCGCGGGCAAGGGCCTCATCTTGCCAAGCGGTGGGAACCACGTGGTTTTTCTCGAGTTGCGGCGGCATTCTCGAGTTACGACGGGGATCTCAGCCTTCCCCTTGGGTTGGCCCTGGGAAGCCCAATCTTCCCCTCGGGTTGCGAGGGAAAGCTGGGGGTGGCGCTCGAGTCTCTGCAGGGCCTAAGAGACCTCACCTAAGCGTGTGTCCGGGACCTAATTTTCCTCTCCAGGGAAGGCAGGGATCTCGGGGTTGCATTCCAGGCTCCCCCGGGGAGTCAGGCCTCGTCTCGAGGGGAAGCCAAGGACTCCGCTCTCCTCTCGAGTCGCGACGCGGGTCTCTTGGAGCCCCCTGAGCGGCCTCAAGGGAGTCCAGCCTCCTCTTCCGTTTGGAGAGAGGACCCGGGATTGCTCTCCAGGCCATGCAGGAAAAGAAGGCCCTCAGCTCGCGAGGACGGGGGCGTCTCCGGGGTTTCCTCGAGCTGCGGCGCCCGTGGGGGTTTTCTCCCTAGGCACGACGAGGATCTCAGGGAGCCTCTCGTGCGGCGCCAGGGGAGTCAGGTCTCCATGCGCGTGGCGAGGGGGAGCGCGTCCTGGCTCTCGAGTCATGGGAGGGGACTAGGGCCTCGAGACGCGTTGAAGAAGGACTCTCGAGGTCTTTGTCGGGGGGCGGCGGGAAACCCTCGTTTCCCTCGCCTTCTGCCGGGGACCTTAGGGAACTTGCCAGGGTGCCTCTGAGAGGCGAGGGATCCTGTGGAGGTGGCGGGTCCCCTCGGGACTCCGCTGGGTCTGGCGCAACGGAAGAGGGCCTCACCTCGAGGGGAGGCAGGAACCTCAGGCTTCCTCTGCGTTTCGGACTCCGACCGCAGGGTCCCTGCAGAGTTGGGACAGGAGAGTCAGGCCTCGTCTTGTCTGAGGAAGGGAACCCCGCTGGCCTCTCGAGTTGCTCAGGGGGTCTCAGGCCCCTCGTCGAGCTGTGTGTGGAACCCGCGGGTCTTTGCGGACGATGCACGGGGGTGGCAGTGCCCCTTCGTGTTGTGCCTTCAGCCACAGGGTTGCCTTCGAAGAGGGGTCCGGGCCTCGGGTCCTTCTCAAGAGCGGACCGGGGAATCGGGGGCGTTCGGCCTGTGGCCCCACCCACGTGGCTCGTCTCGAATTTCCTCGTGAGACCGGCCTCATCCTGAGGTGCGCCGGGAAGGCCGGGAACCCCTTCCAGACCACGCAGGGGAATCGCCTCTCCTGTCGCGATCAGGAGGGGAGAAGGGGCTCAGAGGAAGCGGTGCCGGGACCTTCGGTGTTCCTCTCGGGGGAACCCGGCGTATCGGGGGACTTTTGGGGGTCGCAGGAAGGCTGTCAGGGACCGTCTCGCCCTTCAGGGCGGAACAGGGGACTTCCCTTGAGACGCCGTCGCGGGCAAGGGCCTCATCTTGCCAAGCGGTGGGAACCACGTGGTTTTTCTCGAGTTGCGGCGGCATTCTCGAGTTACGACGGGGATCTCAGCCTTCCCCTTGGGTTGGCCCTGGGAAGCCCAATCTTCCCCTCGGGTTGCGAGGGAAAGCTGGGGGTGGCGCTCGAGTCTCTGCAGGGCCTAAGAGACCTCACCTAAGCGTGTGTCCGGGACCTAATTTTCCTCTCCAGGGAAGGCAGGGATCTCGGGGTTGCATTCCAGGCTCCCCCGGGGAGTCAGGCCTCGTCTCGAGGGGAAGCCAAGGACTCCGCTCTCCTCTCGAGTCGCGACGCGGGTCTCTTGGAGCCCCCTGAGCGGCCTCAAGGGAGTCCAGCCTCCTCTTCTGTTTGGAGAGAGGACCCGGGATTGCTCTCCAGGCCATGCAGGAAAAGAAGGCCCTCAGCTCGCGAGGACGGGGGCGTCTCCGGGGTTTCCTCGAGCTGCGGCGCCCGTGGGGGTTTGCTCCCGAGGCACGACGAGGATCTCAGGGAGCCTCTCGTGCGGCGCCAGGGGAGTCAGGTCTCCATGCGCGTGGCGAGGGGGAGCGCGTCCTGGCTCTCGAGTCACGGGAGGGGACTAGGGCCTCGAGACGCGTTGAAGAAGGACTCTCGAGGTCTTTGTCGGGGGGCGGCGGGAAACCCTCGTTTCCCTCGCCTTCTGCCGGGGACCTTAGGGAACTTGCCAGGGTGCCTCTGAGAGGCGAGGGATCCTGTGGAGGTGGCGGGGCCCCTCGGGACTCCGCTGGGTCTGGCGCAACGGAAGAGGGCCTCACCTCGAGGGGAGGCAGGCACCTCAGGCTTCCTCTGCGTTTCGGACTCCGACCGCAGGGTCCCTGCAGAGTTGGGACAGGAGAGTCAGGCCTCGTCTTGTCTGAGGAAGGGAACCCCGCTGGCCTCTCGAGTTGCTCAGGGGGTCTCAGGCCCCTCGTCGAGCTGTGTGTGGAACCCGCGGGTCTTTGCGGACGATGCACGGGGGTGGCAGTGCCCCTTCGTGTTGTGCCTTCACCCACAGGGTTGCCTTCGAAGAGGGGTCCGGGCCTCGGGTCCTTCTCAAGAGCGGACCGGGGAATCGGGGGCGTTCGGCCTGTGGCCCCACCCACGTGGCTCGTCTCCAATTTCCTCGTGAGACCGGCCTCATCCTGAGGTGCGCCGGGAAGGCCGGGAACCCCTTCCAGACCACGCAGGGGAATCGCCTCTCCTGTCGCCATCAGGAGGGGAGAAGGGGCTCAGAGGAAGCGGTGCCGGGACCCTCGGTGTTCCCCTCGGGGGAACCCGGCGTGTCGGGGGACTTTTGGGGGTCGCAGGAAGGCTGTCAGGGACCGTCTCGCCCTTCAGGGCGGAACAGGGGACTTCCCTTGAGACGCCGTCGCGGGCAAGGGCCTCATCTTGCCAAGCGGTGGGAACCACGTGGTTTTTCTCGAGTTGCGGCGGCATTCTCGAGTTACGACGGGGATCTCAGCCTTCCCCTTGGGTTGGCCCTGGGAAGCCCAATCTTCCCCTCGGGTTGCGAGGGAAAGCTGGGGGTGGCGCTCGAGTCACTGCAGGGCCTAAGAGACCTCACCTAAGCGTGTGTCCGGGACCTAATTTTCCTCTCCAGGGAAGGCAGGGATCTCGGGGTTGCATTCCAGGCTCCCCCGGGGAGTCAGGCCTCGTCTCGAGGGGAAGCCAAGGACTCCGCTCTCCTCTCGAGTCGCGACGCGGGTCTCTTGGAGCCCCCTGAGCGGCCTCAAGGGAGTCCAGCCTCCTCTTCCGTTTGGAGAGAGGACCCGGGATTGCTCTCCAGGCCATGCAGGAAAAGAAGGCCCTCAGCTCGCGAGGACGGGGGCGTCTCAGGGGTTTCCTCGAGCTGCGGCGCCCGTGGGGGTTTTCTCCCGAGGCGCGACGAGGATCTCAGGGAGCCTCTCGTGCGGCGCCAGGGAAGTCAGGTCTCCATGCGCGTGGCGAGGGGGAGCGCGTCCTGGCTCTCGAGTCATGGGAGGGGACTAGGGCCTCGAGACGCGTTGAAGAAGGACTCTCGAGGTCGTTGTCGGGGGGCGGCGGGAAACCCTCGTTTCCCTCGCCTTCTGCCGGGGACCTTAGGGAACTTGCCAGGGTGCCTCTGAGAGGCGAGGGATCCTGTGGAGGTGGCGGGGCCCCTCGGGACTCCGCTGTGTCTGGCGCAACGGAAGAGGGCCTCACCTCGAGGGGAGGCAGGAACCTCAGGCTTCCTCTGCGTTTCGGACTCCGACCGCAGGGTCCCTGCAGAGTTGGGACAGGAGAGTCAGGCCTCGTCTTGTCTGAGGAAGGGAACCCCGCTGGCCTCTCGAGTTGCTCAGGGGGTCTCAGGCCCCTCGTCGAGCTGTGTGTGGAACCCGCGGGTCTTTGCGGACGATGCACGGGGGTGGCAGTGCCCCTTCGTGTTGTGCCTTCAGCCACAGGGTTACCTTCGAAGAGGGGTCCGGGCCTCGGGTCCTTCTCAAGAGCGGACCGGGGAATCGGGGGCGTTCGGCCTGTGGCCCCACCCACGTGGATCGTCTCGAATTTCCTCGTGAGACCGGCCTCATCCTGAGGTGCGCCGGGAAGGCCGAGAACCCCTTCCAGACCACGCAGGGGAATCGCCTCTCCTGTCGCGATCAGGAGGGGAGAAGGGGCTCGGAGGAAGCGGTGCCGGGACCCTCGGTTTTCCCCTCGGGGGAACGCGGCGTGTCGGGGAACTTTTGGGGGTCGCAGGAAGGCTGTCAGGGACCGTCTCGCCCTTCAGGGCGGAACAGGGGACTTCCCTTGAGACGCCGTCGCGGGCAAGGGCCTCATCTTGCCAAGCGGTGGGAACCACGTGGTTTTTCTCGAGTTGCGGCGGCATTCTCGAGTTACGACGGGGATCTCAGCCTTCCCCTTGGGTTGGCCCTGGGAAGCCCAATCTTCCCCTCGGGTTGCGAGGGAAAGCTGGGGGTGGCGCTCGAGTCACTGCAGGGCCTAAGAGACCTCACCTAAGCGTGTGTCCGGGACCTAATTTTCCTCTCCAGGGAAGGCAGGGATCTCGGGGTTGCATTCCAGGCTCCCCCGGGGAGTCAGGCCTCGTCTCGAGGGGAAGCCAAGGACTCCGCTCTCCTCTCGAGTCGCGACGCGGGTCTCTTGTAGCCCCCTGAGCGGCCTCAAGGGAGTCCAGCCTCCTCTTCCGTTTGGAGAGAGGACCCAGGATTGCTCTCCAGGCCATGCAGGAAAAGAAGGCCCTCAGCTCGCGAGGACGGGGGCGTCTCAGGGGTTTCCTCGAGCTGCGGCGCCCGTGGGGGTTTTCTCCCGAGGCGCGACGATGATCTCAGGGAGCCTCTCGTGCGGCGCCAGGGAAGTCAGGTCTCCATGCGCGTGGCGAGGGGGAGCGCGTCCTGGCTCTCGAGTCACGGGAGGGGACTAGGGCCTCGAGACGCGTTGAAGAAGGACTCTCGAGGTCTTTGTCGGGGGGCGGCGGGAAACCCTCGTTTCCCTCGCCTTCTGCCGGGGACCTTAAGGAACTTCCCAGGGTGCCTCTGAGAGGCGAGGGATCCTGTGGAGGTGGCGGGGCCCCTCGGGACTCCGCTGGGTCTGGCGCAACGGAAGAGGGCCTCACCTCGAGGGGAGGCAGGAACCTCAGGCTTCCTCTGTGTTTCGGACTCCGACCGCAGGGTCCCTGCAGAGTTGGGACAGGAGAGTCAGGCCTCGTCTTGTCTGAGGAAGGGAAACCCGCTGGCCTCTCGAGTTGCTCAGGGGGTCTCAGGCCCCTCGTCGAGCTGTGTGTGGAACCCGCGGGTCTTTGCGGACGATGCACGGGGGTGGCAGTGCCCCTTCGTGTTGTGCCTTCACCCACAGGGTTGCCTTCGAAGAGGGGTCCGGGCCTCGGGTCCTTCTCAAGAGCGGACCGGGGAATCGGGGGCGTTCGGCCTGTGGCCCCACCCACGTGGCTCGTCTCGAATTTCCTCGTGAGACCGGCCTCATCCTGAGGTGCGCCGGGAAGGCCGGGAACCCCTTCCAGACCACGCAGGGGAATCGCCTCTCCTGTCGCGATCAGGAGGGGAGAAGGGGCTCGGAGGAAGCGGTGCCGGGACCCTCGGTGTTCCCCTCGGGGGAACCCGGCGTGTCGGGGGACTTTTGGGGGTCGCAGGAAGGCTGTCAGGGACCGTCTCGCCCTTCAGGGCGGAACAGGGGACTTCCCTTGAGACGCCGTCGCGGGCAAGGGCCTCATCTTGCCAAGCGGTGGGAACCACGTGGTTTTTCTCGAGTTGCGGCGGCATTCTCGAGTTACGACGGGGATCTCAGCCTTCCCCTTGGGTTGGCCCTGGGAAGCCCAATCTTCCCCTCGGGTTGCGAGGGAAAGCTGGGGGTGGCGCTCGAGTCACTGCAGGGCCTAAGAGACCTCACCTAAGCGTGTGTCCGGGACCTAATTTTCCTCTCCAGGGAAGGCAGGGATCTCGGGGTTGCATTCCAGGCTCCCCCGGGGAGTCAGGCCTCGTCTCGAGGGGAAGCCAAGGACTCCGCTCTCCTCTCGAGTCGCGACGCGGGTCTCTTGGAGCCCCCTGAGCGGCCTCAAGGGAGTCCAGCCTCCTCTTCCGTTTGGAGAGAGGACCCGGGATTGCTCTCCAGGCCATGCAGGAAAAGAAGGCCCTCAGCTCGCGAGGACGGGGGCGTCTCAGGGGTTTCCTCGAGCTGCGGCGCCCGTGGGGGTTTTCTCCCGAGGCACGACGAGGATCTCAGGGAGCCTCTCGTGCGGCGCCAGGGAAGTCAGGTCTCCATGCGCGTGGCGAGGGGGAGCGCGTCCTGGCTCTCGAGTCACGGGACGGGACTAGGGCCTCGAGACGCGTTGAAGAAGGACTCTCGAGGTCTTTCTCGTGGGGCAGCGGGAAACCCTCGTGTCCCTCGCCTTCTGCCGGGGACCTTAGGGAACTTCCCAGGGTGCCTCTGAGAGGCGAGGGATCCTGTGGAGGTGGCGGGGCCCCTCGGGACTCCGCTGGGTCTGGCGCAACGGAAGAGGGCCTCACCTCGAGGGGAGGCAGGAACCTCAGGCTTCCTCTGCGTTTCGGACTCCGACCGCAGGGTCCCTGCAGAGTTGGGACAGGAGAGTCAGGCCTCGTCTTGTCTGAGGAAGGGAACCCCGCTGGCCTCTCGAGTTGCTCAGGGGGTCTCAGGCCCCTCGTCGAGCTGTGTGTGGAACCCGCGGGTCTTTGCGGACGATGCACGGGGGTGGCAGTGCCCCTTCGTGTTGTGCCTTCAGCCACAGGGTTGCCTTCGAAGAGGGGTCCGGGCCTCGGGTCCTTCTCAAGAGCGGACCGGGGAATCGGGGGCGTTCGGCCTGTGGCCCCACCCACGTGGCTCGTCTCGAATTTCCTCGTGAGACCGGCCTCATCCTGAGGTGCGCCGGGAAGGCCGGGAACCCCTTCCAGACCACGCAGGGGAATCGCCTCTCCTGTCGCGATCAGGAGGGGAGAAGGGGCTCAGAGGAAGCGGTGCCGGGACCCTCGGTGTTCCCCTCGGGGGAACCCGGCGTGTCGGGGGACTTTTGGGGGTCGCAGGAACTAACAGGGACCGTCTCGCCCTTCAGGGCGGAACAGGGAACTTCCCTTGAGACGCCGTCGCGGGCAAGGGCCTCATCTTGCCAAACGGTGGGAACCACGTGGTTTTTCTCGAGTTGCGGCGGCATTCTCGAGTTACGACGGGGATCTCAGCCTTCCCCTTGGGTTGGCCCTGGGAAGCCCAATCTTCCCCTCGGGTTGCGAGGGAAAGCTGGGGGTGGCGCTCGAGTCACTGCAGGGCCGAAGAGACCTCACCTAAGCGTGTGTCCGGGACCTAATTTTCCTCTCCAGGGAAGGCAGGGATCTCAGGGTTGCATTCCAGGCTCCTCCGGGGAGTCAGGCCTCGTCTCGAGGGGAAGCCAAGGACTCCGCTCTCCTCTCGAGTCGCGACGCGGGTCTCTTGGAGCCCCCTGAGCGGCCTCAAGGGAGTCCAGCCTCCTCTTCCGTTTGGAGAGAGGACCCGGGATTGCTCTCCAGGCCATGCAGGAAAAGAAGGCCCTCAGCTCGCGAGGACGGGGGCGTCTCAGGGGTTTCCTCGAGCTGCGGCGCCCGTGGGGGTTTTCTCCCGAGGCGCGACGAGGATCTCAGGGAGCCTCTCGTGCGGCGCCAGGGGAGTCAGGTCTCCATTGGCATGGCGAGGGGGAGCGCGTCCTGGCTCTCGAGTCACGGGAGGGGACTAGGGCCTCGAGACGCGTTGAAGAAGGACTCTCGAGGTCTTTGTCGGGGGGCGGCGGGAAACCCTCGTTTCCCTCGCCTTCTGCCGGGGACCTTAGGGAACTTGCCAGGGTGCCTCTGAGAGGCGAGGGATCCTGTGGAGGTGGCGGGGCCCCTCGGGACTCCGCTGGGTCTGGCGCAACGGAAGAGGGCCTCACCTCGAGGGGAGGCAGGAACCTCAGGCTTCCTCTGCGTTTCGGACTCCGACCGCAGGGTCCCTGCAGAGTTGGGACAGGAGAGTCAGGCCTCGTCTTGTCTGAGGAAGGGAACCCCGCTGGGCTCTCGAGTTGCTCAGGGGGTCTCAGGCCCCTCGTCGAGCTGTGTGTGGAACCCGCGGGTCTTTGCGGACGATGCACGGGGGTGGCAGTGCCCCTTCGTGTTGTGCCTTCACCCACAGGGTTGCCTTCGAAGAGGGGTCCGGGCCTCGGGTCCTTCTCAAGAGCGGACCGGGGAATCGGGGGCGTTCGGCCTGTGGCCCCACCCACGTGGCTCGTCTCGAATTTCCTCGTGAGACCGGCCTCATCCTGAGGTGCGCCGGGAAGGCCGGGAACCCCTTCCAGACCACGCAGGGGAATCGCCTCTCCTGTCGCGATCAGGAGGGGAGAAGGGGCCCAGAGGAAGCGGTGCCGGGACCCTCGGTGTTCCCCTCGGGGGAACCCGGCGTGTCGGGGGACTTTTGGGGGTCGCAGGAAGGCTGTCAGGGACCGTCTCGCCCTTCAGGGCGGAACAGGGGACTTCCCTTGAGACACCGTCGCGGGCAAGGGCCTCATCTTGCCAAACGGTGGGAACCACGTGGTTTTTCTCGAGTTGCGGCGGCATTCTCGAGTTACGACGGGGATCTCAGCCTTCCCCTTGGGTTGGCCCTGGGAAGCCCAATCTTCCCCTCGGGTTGCGAGGGAAAGCTGGGGGTGGCGCTCGAGTCACTGCAGGGCCTAAGAGACCTCACCTAAGCGTGTGTCCGGGACCTAATTTTCCTCTCCAGGGAAGGCAGGGATCTCGGGGTTGCATTCCAGGCTCCCCCGGGGAGTCAGGCCTCGTCTCGAGGGGAAGCCAAGGACTCCGCTCTCCTCTCGAGTCGCGACGCAGGTCTCTTGGAGCCCCCTGAGCGGCCTCAAGGGAGTCCAGCCTCCTCTTCCGTTTGGAGAGAGGACCCGGGATTGCTCTCCAGGCCATGCAGGAAAAGAAGGCCCTCAGCTCGCGAGGACGGGGGCGTCGCAGGGGTTTCCTCGAGCTGCGGCGCCCGTGGGGGTTTTCTCCCGAGGCGCGACGAGGATCTCAGGGAGCCTCTCGTGCGGCGCCAGGGGAGTCAGGTCTCCATGCGCGTGGCGAGGGGGAGCGCGTCCTGGCTCTCGAGTCACGGGAGGGGACTAGGGCCTCGAGACGCGTTGAAGAAGGACTCTCGAGGTCTTTGTCGGGGGGCGGCGGGAAACCCTCGTTTCCCTCGCCTTCTGCCGGGGACCTTAGGGAACTTCCCAGGGTGCCTCTGAGAGGCGAGGGATCCTGTGGAGGTGGCGGGGCCCCTCGGGACTCCGCTGGGTCTGGCGCAACGGAAGAGCGCCTCACCTCGAGGGGAGGCAGGAACCTCAGGCTTCCTCTGCGTTTCGGACTCCGACCGCAGGGTCCCTGCAGAGTTGGGACAGGAGAGTCAGGCCTCGTCTTGTCTGAGGAAGGGAACCCCGCTGGCCTCTCGAGTTGCTCAGGGGGTCTCAGGCCCCTCGTCGAGCTGTGTGTGGAACCCGCGGGTCTTTGCGGACGATGCACGGGGGTGGCAGTGCCCCTTCGTGTTGTGCCTTCACCCACAGGGTTGCCTTCGAAGAGGGGTCCGGGCCTCGGGTCCTTCTCAAGAGCGGACCGGGGAATCGGGGGCGTTCGGCCTGTGGCCCCACCCACGTGGCTCGTCTCGAATTTCCTCGTGAGACCGGCCTCATCCTGAGGTGCGCCGGGAAGGCCGGGAACCCCTTCCAGACCACGCAGGGGAATCGCCTCTCCTGTCGCCATCAGGAGGGGAGAAGGGGCTCAGAGGAAGCGGTGCCGGGACCCTGGGTGTTCCCCTCGGGGGAACCCGGCGTGTCGGGGGACTTTTGGGGGTCGCAGGAAGGCTGTCAGGGACCGTCTCGCCCTTCAGGGCGGAACAGGGGACTTCCCTTGAGACGCCGTCGCGGGCAAGGGCCTCATCTTGCCAAGAGGTGGGAACCACGTGGTTTTTCTCGAGTTGCGGCGGGATTCTCGAGTTACGACGGGGATCTCAGCCTTCCCCTTGGGTTGGCCCTGGGAAGCCCAATCTTCCCCTCGGGTTGCGAGGGAAAGCTGGGGGTGGCGCTCGAGTCACTGCAGGGCCTAAGAGACCTCACCTAGGCGTGTGTCCGGGACCTAATTTTCCTCTCCAGGGAAGGCAGGGATCTCGGGGTTGCATTCCAGGCTCCCCCGGGGAGTCAGGCCTCGTCTCGAGGGGAAGCCAAGGACTCCGCTCTCCTCTCGAGTCGCGACGCGGGTCTCTTGGATCCCCCTGAGCGGCCTCAAGGGAGTCCAGCCTCCTCTTCCGTTTGGAGAGAGGACCCGGGATAGCTCTCCAGGCCATGCAGGAAAAGAAGGCCCTCAGCTCGCGAGGACGGGGGCGTCTCAGGGGTTTCCTCGAGCTGCGGCGCCCGTGGGGGTTTTCTCCCGAGGCACGACGAGGATCTCAGGGAGCCTCTCGTGCGGCGCCAGGGGAGTCAGGTCTCCATGCGCGTGGCGAGGGGGAGCGCGTCCTGGCTCTCGGGTCACGGGAGGGGACTAGGGCCTCGAGACGCGTTGAAGAAGGACTCTCGAGGTCTTTGTCGGGGGGCGGCGGGAAACCCTCGTTTCCCTCGCCTTCTGCCGGGGACCTTAGGGAACTTGCCAGGGTGCCTCTGAGAGGCGAGGGATCCTGTGGAGTTGGCGGGGCCCCTCGGGACTCCGCTGGGTCTGGCGCAACGGAAGAGGGCCTCACCTCGAGGGGAGGCAGGCATCTCAGGCTTCCTCTGCGTTTCGGACTCCGACCGCAGGGTCCCTGCAGAGTTGGGACAGGAGAGTCAGGCCTCGTCTTGTCTGAGGAAGGGAACCCCGCTGGCCTCTCGAGTTGCTCAGGGGGTCTCAGGCCCCTCGTCGAGCTGTGTGTGGAACCCGCGGGTCTTTGCGGACGATGCACGGGGGTGGCAGTGCCCCTTCGTGTTGTGCCTTCAGCCACAGGGTTGCCTTCGAAGAGGGGTCCGGGCCTCGGGTCCTTCTCAAGAGCGGACCGGGGAATCGGGGGCGTTCGGCCTGTGGCCCCACCCACGTGGCTCGTCTCGAATTTCCTCGTGAGACCGGCCTCATCCTGAGGTGCGCCGGGAAGGCCGGGAACCCCTTCCAGACCACGCAGGGGAATCGCCTCTCCTGTCGCCATCAGGAGGGGAGAAGGGGCTCAGAGGAAGCGGTGCCGGGACCCTCGGTGTTCCCCTCGGGGGAACCCGGCGTGTCGGGGGACTTTTGGGGGTCGCAGGAAGGCTGACAGGGACCGTCTCGCACTTCAGGGCGGAACAGGGAACTTCCCTTGAGACGCCGTCGCGGGCAAGGGCCTCATCTTGCCAAACGGTGGGAACCACGTGGTTTTTCTCGAGTTGCGGCGGCATTCTCGAGTTACGACGGGGATCTCAGCCTTCCCCTTGGGTTGGCCCTGGGAAGCCCAATCTTCCCCTCGGGTTGCGAGGGAAAGCTGGGGGTGGCGCTCGAGTCACTGCAGGGCCTAAGAGACCTCACCTAAGCGTGTGTCCGGGACCTAATTTTCCTCTCCAGGGAAGGCAGGGATCTCGGGGTTGCATTCCAGGCTCCTCCGGGGAGTCAGGCCTCGTCTCGAGGGGAAGCCAAGGACTCCGCTCTCCTCTCGAGTCGCGACGCGGGTCTCTTGGAGCCCCCTGAGCGGCCTCAAGGGAGTCCAGCCTCCTCTTCCGTTTGGAGAGAGGACCCGGGATTGCTCTCCAGGCCATGCAGGAAAAGAAGGCCCTCAGCTCGCGAGGACGGGGGCGTCTCAGGGGTTTCCTCGAGCTGCGGCGCCCGTGGGGGTTTTCTCCCGAGGCGCGACGAGGATCTCAGGGAGCCTCTCGTGCGGCGCCAGGGGAGTCAGGTCTCCATTGGCATGGCGAGGGGGAGCGCGTCATGGCTCTCGAGTCACGGGAGGGGACTAGGGCCTCGAGACGCGTTGAAGAAGGACTCTCGAGGTCTTTGTCGGGGGGCGGCGGGAAACCCTCGTTTCCCTCGCCTTCTGCCGGGGACCTTAGGGAACTTGCCAGGGTGCCTCTGAGAGGCGAGGGATCCTGTGGAGGTGGCGGGGCCCCTCGGGACTCCGCTGGGTCTGGCGCAACGGAAGAGGGCCTCACCTCGAGGGGAGGCAGGAACCTCAGGCTTCCTCTGCGTTTCGGACTCCGACCGCAGGGTCCCTGCAGAGTTGGGACAGGAGAGTCAGGCCTCGTCTTGTCTGAGGAAGGGAACCCCGCTGGCCTCTCGAGTTGCTCAGGGGGTCTCAGGCCCCTCGTCGAGCTGTGTGTGGAACCCGCGGGTCTTTGCGGATGATGCACGGGGGTGGCAGTGCCCCTTCGTGTTGTGCCTTCACCCACAGGGTTGCCTTCGAAGAGGGGTCCGGGCCTCGGGTCCTTCTCAAGAGCGGACCGGGGAATCGGGGGCGTTCGGCCTGTGGCCCCACCCACGTAGCTCGTCTCGAATTTCCTCGTGAGACCGGCCTCATCCTGAGGTGCGCCGGGAAGGCCGGGAACCCCTTCCAGACCACGCAGGGGAATCGCCTCTCCTGTCGCGATCAGGAGGGGAGAAGGGGCTCAGAGGAAGCGGTGCCGGGACCCTCGGTGTTCCCCTCGGGGGAACCCGGCGTGTCGGGGGACTTTTGGGGGTCGCAGGAAGGCTGACAGGGACCGTCTCGCCCTTCAGGGCGGAACAGGGGACTTCCCTTGAGACGCCGTCGCGGGCAAGGGCCTCATCTTGCCAAACGGTGGGAACCACGTGGTTTTTCTCGAGTTGCGGCGGCATTCTCGAGTTACGACGGGGATCTTAGCCTTCCCCTTGGGTTGGCCCTGGGAAGCCCAATCTTCCCCTCGGGTTGCGAGGGAAAGCTGGGGGTGGCGCTCGAGTCACTGCAGGGCCTAAGAGACCTCACCTAAGCGTGTGTCCGGGACCTAATTTTCCTCTCCAGGGAAGGCAGGGATCTCGGGGTTGCATTCCAGGCTCCCCCGGGGAGTCAGGCCTCGTCTCGAGGGGAAGCCAAGGACTCCGCTCTCCTCTCGAGTCGCGACGCGGGTCTCTTGGAGCCCCCTGAGCGGCCTCAACGGAGTCCAGCCTCCTCTTCCGTTTGGAGAGAGGACCCGGGATTGCTCTCCAGGCCATGCAGGAAAAGAAGGCCCTCAGCTCGCGAGGACGGGGGCGTCTCAGGGGTTTCCTCGAGCTGCGGCGCCCGTGGGGGTTTTCTCCCGAGGCGCGACGAGGATCTCAGGGAGCCTCTCGTGCGGCGCCAGGGGAGTCAGGTCTCCATGCGCGTGGCGAGGGGGAGCGCGTCCTGGCTCTCGAGTCACGGGAGGGGACTAGGGCCTCGAGACGCGTTGAAGAAGGACTCTCGAGGTCTTTGTCGGGGGGCGGCGGGAAACCCTCGTTTCGCTCGCCTTCTGCCGGGGACCTTAGGGAACTTCCCAGGGTGCCTCTGAGAGGCGAGGGATCCTGTGGAGGTGGCGGGGCCCCTCGGGACTCCGCTGGGTCTGGCGCAACGGAAGAGCGCCTCACCTCGAGGGGAGGCAGGAACCTCAGGCTTCCTCTGCGTTTCGGACTCCGACCGCAGGGTCCCTGCAGAGTTGGGACAGGAGAGTCAGGCCTCGTCTTGTCTGAGTAAGGGAACCCCGCTGGCCTCTCGAGTTGCTCAGGGGGTCTCAGGCCCCTCGTCGAGCTGTGTGTGGAACCCGCGGGTCTTTGCGGACGATGCACGGGGGTGGCAGTGCCCCTTCGTGTTGTGCCTTCACCCACAGGGTTGCCTTCGAAGAGGGGTCCGGGCCTCGGGTCCTTCTCAAGAGCGGACCGGGGAATCGGGGGCGTTCGGCCTGTGGCCCCACCCACGTGGCTCGTCTCGAATTTCCTCGTGAGACCGGCCTCATCCTGAGGTGCGCCGGGAAGGCCGGGAACCCCTTCCAGACCACGCAGGGGAATCGCCTCTCCTGTCGCGATCAGGAGGGGAGAAGGGGCTCAGAGGAAGCGGTGCCGGGACCCTCGGTGTTCCCCTCGGGGGAACCCGGCGTGTCGGGGGACTTTTGGGGGTCGCAGGAAGGCTGTCAGGGACCGTCTCGCCCTTCAGGGCGGAACAGGGGACTTCCCTTGAGACGCCGTCGCGGGCAAGGGCCTCATCTTGCCAAGAGGTGGGAACCACGTGGTTTTTCTCGAGTTGCGGCGGGATTCTCGAGTTACGACGGGGATCTCAGCCTTCCCCTTGGGTTGGCCCTGGGAAGCCCAATCTTCCCCTCGGGTTGCGAGGGAAAGCTGGGGGTGGCGCTCGAGTCACTGCAGGGCCTAAGAGACCTCACCTAAGCGTGTGTCCGGGACCTAATTTTCCTCTCCAGGGAAGGCAGGGATCTCGGGGTTGCATTCCAGGCTCCCCCGGGGAGTCAGGCCTCGTCTCGAGGGGAAGCCAAGGACTCCGCTCTCCTCTCGAGTCGCGACGCGGGTCTCTTGGAGCCCCCTGAGCGGCCTCAAGGGAGTCCAGCCTCCTCTTCCGTTTGGAGAGAGGACCCGGGATTGCTCTCCAGGCCATGCAGGAAAAGAAGGCCCTCAGCTCGCGAGGACGGGGGCGTCTCAGGGGTTTCCTCGAGCTGCGGCGCCCGTGGGGGTTTTCTCCCGAGGCGCGACGAGGATCTCAGGGAGCCTCTCGTGCGGCGCCAGGGGAGTCAGGTCTCCATTGGCATGGCGAGGGGGAGCGCGTCCTGGCTCTCGAGTCACGGGAGGGGACTAGGGCCTCGAGACGCGTTGAAGAAGGACTCTCGAGGTCTTTGTCGGGGGGCGGCGGGAAACCCTCGTTTCCCTCGCCTTCTGCCGGGGAACTTAGGGAACTTGCCAGGGTGCCTCTGAGAGGCGAGGGATCCTGTGGAGGTGGCGGGGCCCCTCGGGACTCCGCTGGGTCTGGCGCAACGGAGGAGGGCCTCACCTCGAGGGGAGGCAGGAACCTCAGGCTTCCTCTGCGTTTCGGACTCCGACCGCAGGGTCCCTGCAGAGTTGGGACAGGAGAGACAGGCCTCGTCTTGTCTGAGGAAGGGAACCCCGCTGGCCTCTCGAGTTGCTCAGGGGGTCTCAGGCCCCTCGTCGAGCTGTGTGTGGAACCCGCGGGTCTTTGCGGACGATGCACGGGGGTGGCAGTGCCCCTTCGTGTTGTGCCTTCACCCACAGGGTTGCCTTCGAAGAGGGGTCCGGGCCTCGGGTCCTTCTCAAGAGCGGACCGGGGAATCGGGGGCGTTCGGCCTGTGGCCCCACCCACGTGGCTCGTCTCGAATTTCCTCGTGAGACCGGCCTCATCCTGAGGTGCGCCGGGAAGGCCGGGAACCCCTTCCAGACCACGCAGGGGAATCGCCTCTCCTGTCGCGATCAGGAGGGGAGAAGGGGCTCAGAGGAAGCGGTGCCGGGACCCTCGGTGTTCCCCTCGGGGGAACCCGGCGTGTCGGGGGACTTTTGGGGGTCGCAGGAAGGCTGTCAGGGACCGTCTCGCCCTTCAGGGCGGAACAGGGGACTTCCCTTGAGACGCCGTCGCGGGCAAGGGCCTCATCTTGCCAAGCGGTGGGAACCACGTGGTTTTTCTCGAGTGGCGGCGGCATTCTCGAGTTACGACTGGGATCTCAGCCTTCCCCTTGGGTTGGCCCTGGGAAGCCCAATCTTCCCCTCGGGTTGCGAGGGAAAGCTGGGGGTGGCGCTCGAGTCACTGCAGGGCCTAAGAGACCTCACCTAAGCGTGTGTCCGGGACCTAATTTTCCTCTCCAGGGAAGGCAGGGATCTCGGGGTTGCATTCCAGGCTCCCCCGGGGAGTCAGGCCTCGTCTCGAGGGGAAGCCAAGGACTCCGCTCTCCTCTCGAGTCGCGACGCGGGTCTCTTGGAGCCCCCTGAGCGGCCTCAAGGGAGTCCAGCCTCCTCTTCCGTTTGGAGAGAGGACCCGGGATTGCTCTCCAGGCCATGCAGGAAAAGAAGGCCCTCAGCTCGCGAGGACGGGGGCGTCTCAGGGGTTTCCTCGAGCTGCGGCGCCCGTGGGGGTTTTCTCCCGAGGCACGACGAGGATCTCAGGGAGCCTCTCGTGCGGTGCCAGGGAAGTCAGGTC
Source organism: Bubalus kerabau (assembly GCF_029407905.1). Lineage (NCBI taxonomy): Eukaryota > Metazoa > Chordata > Mammalia > Artiodactyla > Bovidae > Bubalus > Bubalus kerabau. The sequence goes on along the minus strand of NW_026577915.1, from coordinate 104,690 downwards.
TCCATGCGCGTGGCGAGGGGGAGCGCGTCCTGGCTCTCGAGTCATGGGAGGGGACTAGGGCCTCGAGACGCGTTGAAGAAGGACTCTCGAGGTCTTTGTCGGGGGGCGGCGGGAAACCCTCGTTTCCCTCGCCTTCTGCCGGGGACCTTAGGGATCTTCCCAGGGTGCCTCTGAGAGGCGAGGGATCCTGTGGAGGTGGCGGGGACCCTCGGGACTCCGCTGGGTCTGGCGCAACGGAAGAGGGCCTCACCTCGAGGGGAGGCAGGAACCTCAGGCTTCCTCTCCGTTTCGGACTCCGACCACAGGGTCCCTGCAGAGTTGGGACAGGAGAGTCAGGCCTCGTCTTGTCTGAGGAAGGGAACCCCGCTGGGCTCTCGAGTTGCTCAGGGGATCTCAGGCCCCTCGTCGAGCTGTGTGTGGAACCCGCGGGTCTTTGCGGACGATGCACGGGGGTGGCAGTGCCCCTTCGTGTTGTGCCTTCAGCCACAGGGTTGCCTTCGAAGAGGGGTCCGGGCCTCGGGTCCTTCTCAAGAGCGGACCGGGGAATCGGGGACGTTCGGCCTGTGGCCCCACCCACGTGGCTCGTCTCGAATTTCCTCGTGAGACCGGCCTCATCCTGAGGTGCGCCGGGAAGGCCGGGAACCCCTTCCAGACCACGCAGGGGAATCGCCTCTCCTGTCGCGATCAGGAGGGGAGAAGGGGCTCAGAGGAAGCGGTGCCGGGACCCTCAGTGTTCCCCTCGGGGGAACCCGGCGTGTCGGGGGACTTTTGGGGGTCGCAGGAATGCTGTCAGGGACCGTCTCGCCCTTCAGGGCGGAACAGGGGTCTTCCCTTGAGACGCCGTCGCGGGCAAGGGCCTCATCTTGCCAAGCGGTGGGAACCACGTGGTTTTTCTCGAGTTGCGGCGGCATTCTCGAGTTACGACGGGGATCTCAGCCTTCCCCTTGGGTTGGCCCTGGGAAGCCCAATCTTCCCCTCGGGTTGCGAGGGAAACCTGGGGGTGGCGCTCGAGTCACTGCAGGGCCTAAGAGACCTCACCTAAGCGTGTGTCCGGGACCTAATTTTCCTCTCCAGGGAAGGCAGGGATCTCGGGGTTGCATTCCAGGCTCCCCCGGGGAGTCAGGCCTCGTCTCGAGGGGAAGCCAAGGACTCCGCTCTCCTCTCGAGTCGCGACGCGGGTCTCTTGGAGCCCCCTGAGCGGCCTCAAGGGAGTCCAGCCTCCTCCTCCGTTTGGAGAGAGGACCCGGGATTGCTCTCCAGGCCATGCAGGAAAAGAAGGCCCTCAGCTCTCGAGGACGGGGGCGTCTCAGGGGTTTCCTCGAGCTGCGGCGCCCGTGGGGGTTTTCTCCCGAGGCACGACGAGGATCTCAGGGAGCCTCTCGTGCGGCGCCAGGGAAGTCAGGTCTCCATGCGCGTGGCGAGGGGGAGCGCGTCCTGGCTCTCGAGTCATGGGAGGGGACTAGGGCCTCGAGACGCGATGAAGAAGGACTCTCGAGGTCTTTGTCGGGGGGCGGCGGGAAACCCTCGTTTCCCTCGCCTTCTGCCGGGGACCTTAGGGAACTTCCCGGGGTGCCTCTGAGAGGCGAGGGATCCTGTGGAGGTGGCGGGGCCCCTCGGGACTCCGCTGGGTCTGGCGCAACGGAAGAGGGCCTCACCTCGAGGGGAGGCAGGAACCTCAGGCTTCCTCTGCGTTTCGGACTCCGACCGCAGGGTCCCTGCAGAGTTGGGACAGGAGAGTCAGGCCTCGTCTTGTCTGAGGAAGGGAACCCCGCTGGCCTCTCGAGTTGCTCAGGGGGTCTCAGGCCCCTCGTCGAGCTGTGTGTGGAACCCGCGGGTCTTTGCGGACGATGCACGGGGGTGGCAGTGCCCCTTCGTGTTGTGCCTTCACCCACAGGGTTGCCTTCGAAGAGGGGTCCGGGCCTCGGGTCCTTCTCAAGAGCGGACCGGGGAATCGGGGGCGTTCGGCCTGTGGCCCCACCCACGTGGCTCGTCTCGAATTTCCTCGTGAGACCGGCCTCATCCTGAGGTGCGCCGGGAAGGCCGGGAACCCCTTCCAGACCACGCAGGGGAATCGCCTCTCCTGTCGCCATCAGGAGGGGAGAAGGGGCTCAGAGGAAGCGGTGCCGGGACCCTCGGTGTTCCCCTCGGGGGAACCCGGCGTGTCGGGGGACTTTTGGGGGTCGCAGGAAGGCTGTCAGGGACCGTCTCGCCCTTCAGGGCGGAACAGGGGACTTCCCTTGAGACGCCGTCGCGGGCAAGGGCCTCATCTTGCCAAGCGGTGGGAACCACGTGGTTTTTCTCGAGTTGCGGCGGCATTCTCGAGTTACGACGGGGATCTCAGCCTTCCCCTTGGGTTGGCCCTGGGAAGCCCATTCTTCCCCTCGGGTTGCGAGGGAAAGCTGGGGGTGGCGCTCGAGTCACTGCAGGGCCTAAGAGACCTCACCTAAGCGTGTGTCCGGGACCTAATTTTCCTCTCCAGGGAAGGCAGGGATCTCGGGGTTGCATTCCAGGCTCCCCCGGGGAGTCAGGCCTCGTCTCGAGGGGAAGCCAAGGACTCCGCTCTCCTCTCGAGTCGCGACGCGGGTCTCTTGGAGCCCCCTGAGCGGCCTCAAGGGAGTCCAGCCTCCTCTTCCGTTTGGAGAGAGGACCCGGGATTGCTCTCCAGGCCATGCAGGAAAAGAAGGCCCTCAGCTCGCGAGGACGGGGGCGTCTCAGAGGTTTCCTCGAGCTGCGGCGCCCGTGGGGGTTTTCTCTCGAGGCACGACGAGGATCTCAGGGAGCCTCTCGTGCGGCGCCAGGGGAGTCAGGTCTCCATGCGCGTGGCGAGGGGGAGCGCGTCCTGGCTCTCGAGTCACGGGAGGGGACTAGGGCCTCGAGACGCGTTGAAGAAGGACTCTCGAGGTCTTTGTCGGGGGGCGGCGGGAAACCCTCGTTTCCCTCGCCTTCTGCCGGGGACCTTAGGGAACTTCCCGGGGTGCCTCTGAGAGGCGAGGGATCCTGTGGAGGTGGCGGGGACCCTCGGGACTCCGCTGGGTCTGGCGCAACGGAAGAGGGCCTCACCTCGAGGGGAGGCAGGAACCTCAGGCTTCCTCTGCGTTTCGGACTCCGACCGCAGGGTCCCTGCAGAGTTGGGACAGGAGAGTCAGGCCTCGTCTTGTCTGAGGAAGGGAACCCCGCTGGCCTCTCGAGTTGCTCAGGGGGTCTCAGGCCCCTCGTCGAGCTGTGTGTGGAACCCGCGGGTCTTTGCGGACGATGCACGGAGGTGGCAGTGCCCTTCGTGTTGTGCCTTCAGCCACAGGGTTGCCTTCGAAGAGGGGTCCGGGCCTCGGGTCCTTCTCAAGAGCGGACCGGGGAATCGGGGGCGTTCGGCCTGTGGCCCCACCCACGTGGCTCGTCTCGAATTTCCTCGTGAGACCGGCTTCATCCTGAGGTGCGCCGGGAAGGCCGGGAACCCCTTCCAGAACACGCAGGGGAATCGCCTCTCCTGTCGCGATCAGGAGGGGAGAAGGGGCTCAGAGGAAGCGGTGCCGGGACCCTCGGTGTTCCCCTCGGGGGAACCCGGCGTGTCGGGGGACTTTTGGGGGTCGCAGGAAGGCTGTCAGGGACCGTCTCGCCCTTCAGGGCGGAACAGGGGACTTCCCTTGAGACGCCGTCGCGGGCAAGGGCCTCATCTTGCCAAGCGGTGGGAACCACGTGGTTTTTCCTAGTTGCGGTGGCATTCTCGAGTTACGACGGGGATCTCAGCCTTCCCCTTGGGTTGGCCCTGGGAAGCCCAATCTTCCCCTCGGGTTGCGAGGGAAAGCTGGGGGTGGCGCTCGAGTAACTGCAGGGCCTAAAAGACCTCATCTAAGCGTGTGTCCGGGACCTAATTTTCCTCTCCAGGGAAGGCAGGGATCTCGGGTTTGCATTCCAGGCTCCCTCGGGGAGTCGGGCCTCGTCTCGAGGGGAAGCCAAGGACTCCGCTCTCCTCTCGAGTCGCGACGCGGGTCTCTTGGAGCCCCCTGAGCGGCCTCAAGGGAGTCCAGCCTCCTCTTCCGTTTGGAGAGAGGACCCGGGATTGCTCTCCAGGCCATGCAGGAAAAGAAGGCCCTCAGCTCGCGAGGACGGGGGCGTCTCAGGGGTTTCCTCGAGCTGCGGCGCCCGTGGGGGTTTTCTCCCGAGGCACGACGAGGATCTCAGGGAGCCTCTCGTGCGGCGCCAGGGGAGTCAGGTCTCCATGCGCGTGGCGAGGGGGAGCGCGTCCTGGCTCTCGAGTCACGGGAGGGGACTAGGGCCTCGAGACGCGTTGAAGAAGGACTCTCGACGTCTTTGTCGGGGGGCGGCGGGAAACCCTCGTTTCCCTCGCCTTCTGCCGGGGACCTTAGGGAACTTGCCAGGGTGCCTCTGAGAGGCGAGGGATCCTGTGGAGGTGGCGGGGCCTCTCGGGACTCCGCTGGGTCTGGCGCAACGGAAGAGGGCCTCACCTCGAGGGGAGGCAGGAACCTCAGGCTTCCTCTCCGTTTCGGACTCCGACCGCAGGGTCCCTGCAGAGTTGGGACAGGAGAGTCAGGCCTCGTCTTGTCTGAGGAAGGGAACCCCGCTGGCCTCTCGAGTTGCTCAGGGGGTCTCAGGCCCCTCGTCGAGCTGTGTGTGGAACCCGCGGGTCTTTGCGGACGATGCACGGGGGTGGCAGTGCCCCTTCGTGTTGTGCCTTCAGCCACAGGGTTGCCTTCGAAGAGGGGTCCGGGCCTCGGGTCCTTCTCAAGAGCGGACCGGGGAATCGGGGGCGTTCGGCCTGTGGCCCCACCCACGTGGCTCGTCTCGAATTTCCTCGTGAGACCGGCCTCATCCTGAGGTGCGCCGGCAAGGCCGGGAACCCCTTCCAGACCACTCAGGGGAATCGCCTCTCCTGTCGCGATCAGGAGGGGAGAAGGGGCTCAGAGGAAGCGGTGCCGGGACCCTCGGTGTTCCCCTCGGGGGAACCCGGCGTGTTGGGGGACTTTTGGGGGTCGCAGGAAGGCTGTCAGGGACCGTCTCGCCCTTCAGGGCGGAACAGGGGACTTCCCTTGAGACGCCGTCGCGGGCAAGGGCCTCATCTTGCCAAGCGGTGGGAACCACGTGGTTTTTCTCGAGTTGCGGCGGCATTCTCGAGTTACGACGGGGATCTCAGCCTTCCCCTTGGGTTGGCCCTGGGAAGCCCAATCTTCCCCTCGGGTTGCGAGGGAAAGCTGGGGGTTGCGCTCGAGTCACTGCAGGGCCTAAGAAACCTCACCTAAGCGTGTGTCCGGGACCTAATTTTCCTCTCCAGGGAAGGCAGGGATCTCGGGGTTGCATTCCAGGCTCCCCCGGGGAGTCAGGCCTCGTCTTGAGGGGAAGCCAAGGACTCCGCTCTCCTCTCGGGTCGCGACGCGGGTCTCTTGGAGCCCCCTGAGCGGCCTCAAGGGAGTCCAGCCTCCTCTTCCGTTTGGAGAGAGGACCCGGGATTGCTCTCCAGGCCATGCAGGAAAAGAAGGCCCTCAGCTCGCGAGGACGGGGGCGTCTCGGGGGTTTCCTCGAGCTGCGGCGCCCGTGGGGGTTTTCTCCCGAGGCACGACGAGGATCTCAGGGAGCCTCTCGTGCGGCGCCAGGGAAGTCAGGTCTTCATGCGCGTGGCGAGGCGGAGCGCGTCCTGGCTCTCGAGTCACGGGAGGGGACTAGGGCCTCGAGACGCGTTGAAGAAGGACTCTCGAGGTCTTTGTCGGGGGGCGGCGGGAAACCCTCGTTTCCCTCGCCTTCTGCCGGGGACCTTAGGGAACTTCCCGGGGTGCCTCTGAGAGGCGAGGGATCCTGTGGAGGTGGCGGGGCCCCTCGGGACTCCGCTGGGTCTGGCGCAACGGAAGAGGGCCTCACCTCGAGGGGAGGCAGGAACCTCAGGCTTCCTCTGCGTTTCGGACTCCGACCGCAGGGTCCCTGCAGAGTTGGGACAGGAGAGTCAGGCCTCGTCTTGTCTGAGGAAGGGAAACCCGCTGGCCTCTCGAGTTGCTCAGGGGGTCTCAGGCCCCTCGTCGAGCTGTGTGTGGAACCCGCGGGTCTTTGCGGACGATGCACGGAGGTGGCAGTGCCCCTTCGTGTTGTGCCTTCAGCCACAGGGTTGCCTTCGAAGAGGGGTCCGGGCCTCGGGTCCTTCTCAAGAGCGGACCGGGGAATCGGGGGCGTTCGGCCTGTGGCCCCACCCACGTGGCTCGTCTCGAATTTCCTCGTGAGACCGGCTTCATCCTGAGGTGCGCCGGGAAGGCCGGGAACCCCTTCCAGAACACGCAGGGGAATCGCCTCTCCTGTCGCGATCAGGAGGGGAGAAGGGGCTCAGAGGAAGCGGTGCCGGGACCCTCGGTGTTCCCCTCGGGGGAACCCGGCGTGTCGGGGGACTTTTGGGGGTCGCAGGAAGGCTGTCAGGGACCGTCTCGCCCTTCAGGGCGGAACAGGGGACTTCCCTTGAGACGCCGTCGCGGGCAAGGGCCTCATCTTGCCAAGCGGTGGGAACCACGTGGTTTTTCCTAGTTGCGGTGGCATTCTCGAGTTACGACGGGGATCTCAGCCTTCCCCTTGGGTTGGCCCTGGGAAGCCCAATCTTCCCCTCGGGTTGCGAGGGAAAGCTGGGGGTGGCGCTCGAGTAACTGCAGGGCCTAAAAGACCTCATCTAAGCGTGTGTCCGGGACCTAATTTTCCTCTCCAGGGAAGGCAGGGATCTCGGGGTTGCATTCCAGGCTCCCTCGGGGAGTCGGGCCTCGTCTCGAGGGGAAGCCAAGGACTCCGCTCTCCTCTCGAGTCGCGACGCGGGTCTCTTGGAGCCCCCTGAGCGGCCTCAAGGGAGTCCAGCCTCCTCTTCCGTTTGGAGAGAGGACCCGGGATTGCTCTCCAGGCCATGCAGGAAAAGAAGGCCCTCAGCTCGCGAGGACGGGGGCGTCTCAGGGGTTTCCTCGAGCTGCGGCGCCCGTGGGGGTTTTCTCCCGAGGCACGACGAGGATCTCAGGGAGCCTCTCGTGCGGCGCCAGGGGAGTCAGGTCTCCATGCGCGTGGCGAGGGGGAGCGCGTCCTGGCTCTCGAGTCACGGGAGGGGACTAGGGCCTCGAGACGCGTTGAAGAAGGACTCTCGACGTCTTTGTCGGGGGGCGGCGGGAAACCCTCGTTTCCCTCGCCTTCTGCCGGGGACCTTAGGGAACTTGCCAGGGTGCCTCTGAGAGGCGAGGGATCCTGTGGAGGTGGCGGGGCCTCTCGGGACTCCGCTGGGTCTGGCGCAACGGAAGAGGGCCTCACCTCGAGGGGAGGCAGGAACCTCAGGCTTCCTCTCCGTTTCGGACTCCGACCGCAGGGTCCCTGCAGAGTTGGGACAGGAGAGTCAGGCCTCGTCTTGTCTGAGGAAGGGAACCCCGCTGGACTCTCGAGTTGCTCAGGGGGTCTCAGGCCCCTCGTCGAGCTGTGTGTGGAACCCGCGGGTCTTTGCGGACGATGCACGGGGGTGGCAGTGCCCCTTCGTGTTGTGCCTTCAGCCACAGGGTTGCCTTCGAAGAGGGGTCCGGGCCTCGGGTCCTTCTCAAGAGCGGACCGGGGAATCGGGGGCGTTCGGCCTGTGGCCCCACCCACGTGGCTCGTCTCGAATTTCCTCGTGAGACCGGCCTCATCCTGAGGTGCGCCGGCAAGGCCGGGAACCCCTTCCAGACCACTCAGGGGAATCGCCTCTCCTGTCGCGATCAGGAGGGGAGAAGGGGCTCAGAGGAAGCGGTGCCGGGACCCTCGGTGTTCCCCTCGGGGGAACCCGGCGTGTTGGGGGACTTTTGGGGGTCGCAGGAAGGCTGTCAGGGACCGTCTCGCCCTTCAGGGCGGAACAGGGGACTTCCCTTGAGACGCCGTCGCGGGCAAGGGCCTCATCTTGCCAAGCGGTGGGAACCACGTGGTTTTTCTCGAGTTGCGGCGGCATTCTCGAGTTACGACGGGGATCTCAGCCTTCCCCTTGGGTTGGCCCTGGGAAGCCCAATCTTCCCCTCGGGTTGCGAGGGAAAGCTGGGGGTTGCGCTCGAGTCACTGCAGGGCCTAAGAGACCTCACCTAAGCGTGTGTCCGGGACCTAATTTTCCTCTCCAGGGAAGGCAGGGATCTCGGGGTTGCATTCCAGGCTCCCCCGGGGAGTCAGGCCTCGTCTTGAGGGGAAGCCAAGGACTCCGCTCTCCTCTCGGGTCGCGACGCGGGTCTCTTGGAGCCCCCTGAGCGGCCTCAAGGGAGTCCAGCCTCCTCTTCCGTTTGGAGAGAGGACCCGGGATTGCTCTCCAGGCCATGCAGGAAAAGAAGGCCCTCAGCTCGCGAGGACGGGGGCGTCTCGGGGGTTTCCTCGAGCTGCGGCGCCCGTGGGGGTTTTCTCCCGAGGCACGACGAGGATCTCAGGGAGCCTCTCGTGCGGCGCCAGGGAAGTCAGGTCTTCATGCGCGTGGCGAGGCGGAGCGCGTCCTGGCTCTCGAGTCACGGGAGGGGACTAGGGCCTCGAGACGCGTTGAAGAAGGACTCTCGAGGTCTTTGTCGGGGGGCGGCGGGAAACCCTCGTTTCCCTCGCCTTCTGCCGGGGACCTTAGGGAACTTCCCGGGGTGCCTCTGAGAGGCGAGGGATCCTGTGGAGGTGGCGGGGCCCCTCGGGACTCCGCTGGGTCTGGCGCAACGGAAGAGGGCCTCACCTCGAGGGGAGGCAGGAACCTCAGGCTTCCTCTGCGTTTCGGACTCCGACCGCAGGGTCCCTGCAGAGTTGGGACAGGAGAGTCAGGCCTCGTCTTGTCTGAGGAAGGGAAACCCGCTGGCCTCTCGAGTTGCTCAGGGGGTCTCAGGCCCCTCGTCGAGCTGTGTGTGGAACCCGCGGGTCTTTGCGGACGATGCACGGAGGTGGCAGTGCCCCTTCGTGTTGTGCCTTCAGCCACAGGGTTGCCTTCGAAGAGGGGTCCGGGCCTCGGGTCCTTCTCAAGAGCGGACCGGGGAATCGGGGGCGTTCGGCCTGTGGCCCCACCCACGTGGCTCGTCTCGAATTTCCTCGTGAGACCGGCTTCATCCTGAGGTGCGCCGGGAAGGCCGGGAACCCCTTCCAGAACACGCAGGGGAATCGCCTCTCCTGTCGCGATCAGGAGGGGAGAAGGGGCTCAGAGGAAGCGGTGCCGGGACCCTCGGTGTTCCCCTCGGGGGAACCCGGCGTGTCGGGGGACTTTTGGGGGTCGCAGGAAGGCTGTCAGGGACCGTCTCGCCCTTCAGGGCGGAACAGGGGACTTCCCTTGAGACGCCGTCGCGGGCAAGGGCCTCATCTTGCCAAGCGGTGGGAACCACGTGGTTTTTCCTAGTTGCGGTGGCATTCTCGAGTTACGACGGGGATCTCAGCCTTCCCCTTGGGTTGGCCCTGGGAAGCCCAATCTTCCCCTCGGGTTGCGAGGGAAAGCTGGGGGTGGCGCTCGAGTAACTGCAGGGCCTAAAAGACCTCATCTAAGCGTGTGTCCGGGACCTAATTTTCCTCTCCAGGGAAGGCAGGGATCTCGGGGTTGCATTCCAGGCTCCCTCGGGGAGTCGGGCCTCGTCTCGAGGGGAAGCCAAGGACTCCGCTCTCCTCTCGAGTCGCGACGCGGGTCTCTTGGAGCCCCCTGAGCGGCCTCAAGGGAGTCCAGCCTCCTCTTCCGTTTGGAGAGAGGACCCGGGATTGCTCTCCAGGCCATGCAGGAAAAGAAGGCCCTCAGCTCGCGAGGACGGGGGCGTCTCAGGGGTTTCCTCGAGCTGCGGCGCCCGTGGGGGTTTTCTCCCGAGGCACGACGAGGATCTCAGGGAGCCTCTCGTGCGGCGCCAGGGGAGTCAGGTCTCCATGCGCGTGGCGAGGGGGAGCGCGTCCTGGCTCTCGAGTCACGGGAGGGGACTAGGGCCTCGAGACGCGTTGAAGAAGGACTCTCGACGTCTTTGTCGGGGGGCGGCGGGAAACCCTCGTTTCCCTCGCCTTCTGCCGGGGACCTTAGGGAACTTGCCAGGGTGCCTCTGAGAGGCGAGGGATCCTGTGGAGGTGGCGGGGCCTCTCGGGACTCCGCTGGGTCTGGCGCAACGGAAGAGGGCCTCACCTCGAGGGGAGGCAGGAACCTCAGGCTTCCTCTCCGTTTCGGACTCCGACCGCAGGGTCCCTGCAGAGTTGGGACAGGAGAGTCAGGCCTCGTCTTGTCTGAGGAAGGGAACCCCGCTGGCCTCTCGAGTTGCTCAGGGGGTCTCAGGCCCCTCGTCGAGCTGTGTGTGGAACCCGCGGGTCTTTGCGGACGATGCACGGGGGTGGCAGTGCCCCTTCGTGTTGTGCCTTCAGCCACAGGGTTGCCTTCGAAGAGGGGTCCGGGCCTCGGGTCCTTCTCAAGAGCGGACCGGGGAATCGGGGGCGTTCGGCCTGTGGCCCCACCCACGTGGCTCGTCTCGAATTTCCTCGTGAGACCGGCCTCATCCTGAGGTGCGCCGGCAAGGCCGGGAACCCCTTCCAGACCACTCAGGGGAATCGCCTCTCCTGTCGCGATCAGGAGGGGAGAAGGGGCTCAGAGGAAGCGGTGCCGGGACCCTCGGTGTTCCCCTCGGGGGAACCCGGCGTGTCGGGGGACTTTTGGGGGTCGCAGGAAGGCTGTCAGGGACCGTCTCGCCCTTCAGGGCGGAACAGGGGACTTCCCTTGAGACGCCGTCGCGGGCAAGGGCCTCATCTTGCCAAGCGGTGGGAACCACGTGGTTTTTCCTAGTTGCGGTGGCATTCTCGAGTTACGACGGGGATCTCAGCCTTCCCCTTGGGTTGGCCCTGGGAAGCCCAATCTTCCCCTCGGGTTGCGAGGGAAAGCTGGGGGTGGCGCTCGAGTAACTGCAGGGCCTAAAAGACCTCATCTAAGCGTGTGTCCGGGACCTAATTTTCCTCTCCAGGGAAGGCAGGGATCTCGGGGTTGCATTCCAGGCTCCCTCGGGGAGTCGGGCCTCGTCTCGAGGGGAAGCCAAGGACTCCGCTCTCCTCTCGAGTCGCGACGCGGGTCTCTTGGAGCCCCCTGAGCGGCCTCAAGGGAGTCCAGCCTCCTCTTCCGTTTGGAGAGAGGACCCGGGATTGCTCTCCAGGCCATGCAGGAAAAGAAGGCCCTCAGCTCGCGAGGACGGGGGCGTCTCAGGGGTTTCCTCGAGCTGCGGCGCCCGTGGGGGTTTTCTCCCGAGGCACGACGAGGATCTCAGGGAGCCTCTCGTGCGGCGCCAGGGGAGTCAGGTCTCCATGCGCGTGGCGAGGGGGAGCGCGTCCTGGCTCTCGAGTCACGGGAGGGGACTAGGGCCTCGAGACGCGTTGAAGAAGGACTCTCGACGTCTTTGTCGGGGGGCGGCGGGAAACCCTCGTTTCCCTCGCCTTCTGCCGGGGACCTTAGGGAACTTGCCAGGGTGCCTCTGAGAGGCGAGGGATCCTGTGGAGGTGGCGGGGCCTCTCGGGACTCCGCTGGGTCTGGCGCAACGGAAGAGGGCCTCACCTCGAGGGGAGGCAGGAACCTCAGGCTTCCTCTCCGTTTCGGACTCCGACCGCAGGGTCCCTGCAGAGTTGGGACAGGAGAGTCAGGCCTCGTCTTGTCTGAGGAAGGGAACCCCGCTGGCCTCTCGAGTTGCTCAGGGGGTCTCAGGCCCCTCGTCGAGCTGTGTGTGGAACCCGCGGGTCTTTGCGGACGATGCACGGGGGTGGCAGTGCCCCTTCGTGTTGTGCCTTCAGCCACAGGGTTGCCTTCGAAGAGGGGTCCGGGCCTCGGGTCCTTCTCAAGAGCGGACCGGGGAATCGGGGGCGTTCGGCCTGTGGCCCCACCCACGTGGCTCGTCTCGAATTTCCTCGTGAGACCGGCCTCATCCTGAGGTGCGCCGGGAAGGCCGGGAACCCCTTCCAGACCACGCAGGGGAATCGCCTCTCCTGTCGCGATCAGGAGGGGAGAAGGGGCTCAGAGGAAGCGGTGCCGGGACCCTCGGTGTTCCCCTCGGGGGAACCCGGCGTGTCGGGGGACTTTTGGGGGTCGCAGGAAGGCTGTCAGGGACCGTCTCGCCCTTCAGGGCGGAACAGGGGACTTCCCTTGAGACGCCGTCGCGGGCAAGGGCCTCATCTTGCCAAGCGGTGGGAACCACGTGGTTGTTCTCGAGTTGCGGCGGCATTCTCGAGTTACGACGGGGATCTCAGCCTTCCCCTTGGGTTGGCCCTGGGAAGCCCAATCTTCCCCTCGGGTTGCGAGGGAAAGCTGGGGGTTGCGCTCGAGTCACTGCAGGGCCTAAGAGACCTCACCTAAGCGTGTGTCCGGGACCTAATTTTCCTCTCCAGGGAAGGCAGGGATCTCGGGGTTGCATTCCAGGCTCCCCCGGGGAGTCAGGCCTCGTCTTGAGGGGAAGCCAAGGACTCCGCTCTCCTCTCGGGTCGCGACGCGGGTCTCTTGGAGCCCCCTGAGCGGCCTCAAGGGAGTCCAGCCTCCTCTTCCGTTTGGAGAGAGGACCCGGGATTGCTCTCCAGGCCATGCAGGAAAAGAAGGCCCTCAGCTCGCGAGGACGGGGGCGTCTCGGGGGTTTCCTCGAGCTGCGGCGCCCGTGGGGGTTTTCTCCCGAGGCACGACGAGGATCTCAGGGAGCCTCTCGTGCGGCGCCAGGGAAGTCAGGTCTTCATGCGCGTGGCGAGGCGGAGCGCGTCCTGGCTCTCGAGTCACGGGAGGGGACTAGGGCCTCGAGACGCGTTGAAGAAGGACTCTCGAGGTCTTTGTCGGGGGGCGGCGGGAAACCCTCGTTTCCCTCGCCTTCTGCCGGGGACCTTAGGGAACTTCCCGGGGTGCCTCTGAGAGGCGAGGGATCCTGTGGAGGTGGCGGGGCCCCTCGGGACTCCGCTGGGTCTGGCGCAACGGAAGAGGGCCTCACCTCGAGGGGAGGCAGGAACCTCAGGCTTCCTCTGCGTTTCGGACTCCGACCGCAGGGTCCCTGCAGAGTTGGGACAGGAGAGTCAGGCCTCGTCTTGTCTGAGGAAGGGAACCCCGCTGGCCTCTCGAGTTGCTCAGGGGGTCTCAGGCCCCTCGTCGAGCTGTGTGTGGAACCCGCGGGTCTTTGCGGACGATGCACTGGGGTGGCAGTGCCCCTTCGTGTTGTGCCTTCAGCAACAGGGTTGCCTTCGAAGAGGGGTCCGGGCCTCGGGTCCTTCTCAAGAGCGGACCGGGGAATCGGGGGCGTTCGGCCTGTGGCCCCACCCACGTGGCTCGTCTCGAATTTCCTCGTGAGACCGGCCTCATCCTGAGGTGCGCCGGGAAGGCCGGGAACCCCTTCCAGAACACGCAGGGGAATCGCCTCTCCTGTCGCGATCAGGAGGGGAGAAGGGGCTCAGAGGAAGCGGTGCCGGGACCCTCGGTGTTCCCCTCGGGGGAACCCGGCGTGTCGGGGGACTTTTGGGGGTCGCAGGAAGGCTGTCAGGGACCGTCTCGCCCTTCAGGGCGGAACAGGGGACTTCCCTTGAGACGCCGTCGCGGGCAAGGGCCTCATCTTGCCAAGCGGTGGGAACCACGTGGTTTTTCTCGAGTTGCGGCGGCATTCTCGAGTTACGACGGGGATCTCAGCCTTCCCCTTGGGTTGTCCCTGGGAAGCCCAATCTTCCCCTCGGGTTGCGAGGGAAAGCTGGGGGTGGCGCTCGAGTCACTGCAGGGCCTAAGAGACCTCACCTAAGCGTGTGTCCGGGACCTAATTTTCCTCTCCAGGGAAGGCAGGGATCTCGGGGTTGCATTCCAGGCTCCCCCGGGGAGTCAGGCCTCGTCTCGAGGGGAAGCCAAGGACTCCGCTCTCCTCTCGAGTCGCGACGCGGGTCTCTTGGAGCCCCCTGAGCGGCCTCAAGGGAGTCCAGCCTCCTCTTCCGTTTGGAGAGAGGACCCGGGATTGCTCTCCAGGCCATGCAGGAAAAGAAGGCCCTCAGCTCGCGAGGACAGGGGCGTCTCGGGGGTTTCCTCGAGCTGCGGCGCCCGTGGGGGTTTTCTCTCGAGGCACGACGAGGATCTCAGGGAGCCTCTCGTGCGGCGCCAGGGGAGTCAGGTCTCCATGCGCGTGGCGAGGGGGAGCGCGTCCTGGCTCTCGAGTCACGGGAGGGGACTAGGGCCTCGAGACGCGTTGAAGAAGGACTCTCGAGGTCTTTGTCGGGGGGCGGCGGGAAACCCTCGTTTCCCTCGCCTTCTGCCGGGGACCTTAGGGAACTTCCCAGGGTGCCTCTGAGAGGCGAGGGATCCTGTGGAGGTGGCGGGGCCCCTCGGGACTCCGCTGGGTCTGGCGCAACGGAAGAGGGCCTCACCTCGAGGGGAGGCAGGCACCTCAGGCTTCCTCTGCGTTTCGGACTCCGACCGCAGGGTCCCTGCAGAGTTGGGACAGGAGAGTCAGGCCTCGTCTTGTCTGAGGAAGGGAACCCCGCTGGCCTCTCGAGTTGCTCGGGGGGTCTCAGGCCCCTCGTCGAGCTGTGTGTGGAACCCGCGGGTCTTTGCGGACGATGCACGGGGGTGGCAGTGCCCCTTCGTGTTGTGCCTTCACCCACAGGGTTGCCTTCGAAGAGGGGTCCGGGCCTCGGGTCCTTCTCAAGAGCGGACCGGGGAATCGGGGGCGTTCGGCCTGTGGCCCCACCCACGTGGCTCTTCTCGAATTTCCTCGTGAGACCGGCCTCATCCTGAGGTGCGCCGGGAAGGCCGAGAACCCCTTCCAGACCACGCAGGGGAATCGCCTCTCCTGTCGCGATCAGGAGGGGAGAAGGGGCTCAGAGGAAGCGGTGCCGGGAAACTCGGTGCTCCCCTCGGGGGAACCCGGCGTGTCGGGGGACTTTTGGGGGTCGCAGGAAGGCTGTCAGGGACCGTCTCGCCCTTCAGGGCGGAACAGGGGACTTCCCTTGAGACGCCGTCGCGGGCAAGGGCCTCATCTTGCCAAGCGGTGGGAACCACGTGGTTTTTCTCGAGTTGCGGCGGCATTCTCGAGTTACGACGGGGATCTCAGCCTTCCCCTTGGGTTGGCCCTGGGAAGCCCAATCTTCCCCTCGGGTTGCGAGGGAAAGCTGGGGGTGGCGCTCGAGTCACTGCAGGGCCTAAGAGACCTCACCTAAGCGTGTGTCCGGGACCTAATTTTCCTCTCCAGGGACGGCAGGGATCTCGGGGTTGCATTCCAGGCTCCCCCGGGGAGTCAGGCCTCGTCTCGAGGGGAAGCCAAGGACTCCGCTCTCCTCTCGAGTCGCGACGCGGGTCTCTTGGAGCCCCCTGAGCGGCCTCAAGGGAGTCCAGCCTCCGCTTCCGTTTGGAGAGAGGACCCGGGATAGCTCTCCAGGCCATGCAGGAAAAGAAGGCCCTCAGCTGGCGAGGACGGGGGCGTCTCAGGGGTTTCCTCGAGCTGCGGCGCCCGTGGGGGTTTTCTCCCGAGGCACGACGAGGATCTCAGGGAGCCTCTCGTGCGGCGCCAGGGGAGTCAGGTCTCCATGCGCGTGGCGAGGGGGAGCGCGTCCTGGCTCTCGAGTCACGGGAGGGGACTAGGGCCTCGAGACGCGTTGAAGAAGGACTCTCGAGGTCTTTGTCGGGGGGCGGCGGGAAACCCTCGTTTCCCTCGCCTTCTGCCGGGGACCTTAGGGAACTGCCCGGGGTGCCTCTGAGAGGCGAGGGATCCTGTGGAGGTGGCGGGGCCCCTCGGGGCTCCGCTGGGTCTGGCGCAACGGAAGAGGGCCTCACCTCGAGGGGAGGCAGGAACCTCAGGCTTCCTCTGCGTTTCGGACTCCGACCGCAGGGTCCCTGCAGAGTTGGGACAGGAGAGTCAGGCCTCGTCTTGTCTGAGGAAGGGAACCCCGCTGGCCTCTCGAGTTGCTCAGGGGGTCTCAGGCCCCTCGTCGAGCTGTGTGTGGAACCCGCGGGTCTTTGCGGACGATGCACTGGGGTGGCAGTGCCCCTTCGTGTTGTGCCTTCACCCACAGGGTTGCCTTCGAAGAGGGGTCCGGGCCTCGGGTCCTTCTCAAGAGCGGACCGGGGAATCGGGGGCGTTCGGCCTGTGGCCCCACCCACGTGGCTCGTCTCGAATTTCCTCGTGAGACCGGCCTCATCCTGAGGTGCGCCGGGAAGGCCGGGAACCCCTTCCAGACCACGCAGGGGAATCGCCTCTCCTGTCGCGATCAGGAGGGGAGAAGGGGCTCAGAGGAAGCGGTGCCGGGACCCTCGGTGTTCCCCTCGAGGGAACCCGGCGTGTCGGGGGACTTTTGGGGGTCCCAGGAAGGCTGTCAGGGACCGTCTCACCCTTCAGGGCGGAACAGGGGACTTCCCTTGAGACGCCGTCGCGGGCAAGGGCCTCATCTTGCCAAGCGGTGGGAACCACGTGGTTTTTCTCGAGTTGCAGCGGCATTCTCGAGTTACGACGGGGATCCAAGCCTTCCCCTTGGGTTGGCCCTGGGAAGCCCAATCTTCCCCTCGGGTTGCGAGGGAAAGCTGGGGGTGGCGCTCGAGTCACTGCAGGGCCTAAGAGACCTCACCTAAGCGTGTGTCCGGGACCTAATTTTCCTCTCCAGGGAAGGCAGGGATCTCGGGGTTGCATTCCAGGCTCCCCCGGGGAGTCGGGCCTCGTCTCGAGGGGAAGCCAAGGACTCCGCTCTCCTCTCGAGTCGCGACGCGGGTCTCTTGGAGCCCCCTGAGCGGCCTCAAGGGAGTCCAGCCTCCTCTTCCGTTTGGAGAGAGGACCCGGGATTGCTCTCCAGGCCATGCAGGAAAAGAAGGCCCTCAGCTCGCGAGGACGGGGGCGTCTCAGGGGTTTCCTCGAGCTGCGGCGCCCGTGGGGGTTTTCTCCCGAGGCACGACGAGGATCTCAGGGAGCCTCTCGTGCGGCGCCAGGGGAGTCAGGTCTCCATGCGCGTGGCGAGGGGGAGCGCGTCCTGGCTCTCGAGTCACGGGAGGGGACTAGGGCCTCGAGACGCGTTGAAGAAGGACTCTCGAGGTCTTTGTCGGGGGGCGGCGGGAAACCCTCGTTTCCCTCGCCTTCTGCCGGGGACCTTAGGGAACTTGCCAGGGTGCCTCTGAGAGGCGAGGGATCCTGTGGAGGTGGCGGGGCCTCTCGGGACTCCGCTGGGTCTGGCGCAACGGAAGAGGGCCTCACCTCGAGGGGAGGCAGGAACCTCAGGCTTCCTCTCCGTTTCGGACTCCGACCGCAGGGTCCCTGCAGAGTTGGGACAGGAGAGTCAGGCCTCGTCTTGTCTGAGGAAGGGAACCCCGCTGGCCTCTCGAGTTGCTCAGGGGGTCTCAGGCCCCTCGTCGAGCTGTGTGTGGAACCCGCGGGTCTTTGCGGACGATGCACGGGGGTGGCAGTGCCCCTTCGTGTTGTGCCTTCACCCACAGGGTTGCCTTCGAAGAGGGGTCCGGGCCTCGGGTCCTTCTCAAGAGCGGACCGGGGAATCGGGGGCGTTCGGCCTGTGGCCCCACCCACGTGGCTCGTCTCGAATTTCCTCGTGAGACCGGCCTCATCCTGAGGTGCGCCGGGAAGGCCGGGAACCCCTTCCAGACCACGCAGGGGAATCGCCTCTCCTGTCGCGATCAGGAGGGGAGAAGGGGCTCAGAGGAAGCGGTGCCGGGACCCTCGGTGTTCCCCTCGGGGGAACCCGGCGTGTCGGGGGACTTTTGGGGGTCGCAGGAAGGCTGTCAGGAACCGTCTCGCCTTTCAGGGCGGAACAGGGGACTTCCCTTGAGACGCCGTCGCGGGCAAGGGCCTCATCTTGCCAAGCGGTGGGAACCACGTGGTTTTTCTCGAGTTGCGGCGGCATTCTCGAGTTACGACGGGGATCTCAGCCTTCCCCTTGGGTTGGCCCTGGGAAGCCCAATCTTCCCCTCGGGTTGCGAGGGAAAGCTGGGGGTGGCGCTCGAGTCACTGCAGGGCCTAAGAGACCTCACCTAAGCGTGTGTCTGGGACCTAATTTTCCTCTCCAGGGAAGGCAGGGATCTCGGGGTTGCATTCCAGGCTCCCCCGGGGAGTCAGGCCTCGTCTCGAGGGGAAGCCAAGGACTCCGCTCTCCTCTCGAGTCGCGACGCGGGTCTCTTGGAGCCCCCTGAGCGGCCTCAAGGGAGTCCAGCCTCCTCTTCCGTTTGGAGAGAGGACCCGGGATTGCTCTCCAGGCCATGCAGGAAAAGAAGGCCCTCAGCTCGCGAGGACGGGGGCGTCTCGGGGGTTTCCTCGAGCTGCGGCGCCCGTGGGGGTTTTCTCTCGAGGCACGACGAGGATCTCAGGGAGCCTCTCGTGCGGCGCCAGATGAGTCAGGTCTCCATGCGCGTGGCGAGGGGGAGCGCGTCCTGGCTCTCGAGTCACGGGAGGGGACTAGGGCCTCGAGACGCGTTGAAGAAGGACTCTCGAGGTCTTTGTCGGGGGGCGGCGGGAAACCCTCGTATCCCTCGCCTTCTGCCGGGGACCTTAGGGAACTTCCCGGGGTGCCTCTGAGAGGCGAGGGATCCTGTGGAGGTGGCGGGGCCCCTCGGGACTCCGCTGGGTCTGGCGCAACGGAAGAGGGCCTCACCTCGAGGGGAGGCAGGAACCTCAGGCTTCCTCTCCGTTTCGGACTCCGACCGCAGGGTCCCTGCAGAGTTGGGACAGGAGAGTCAGGCCTCGTCTTGTCTGAGGAAGGGAACCCCGCTGGGCTCTCGAGTTGCTCAGGGGATCTCAGGCCCCTCGTCGAGCTGTGTGTGGAACCCGCGGGTCTTTGCGGACGATGCACGGGGGTGGCAGTGCCCCTTCGTGTTGTGCCTTCACCCACAGGGTTGCCTTCGAAGAGGGGTCCGGGCCTCGGGTCCTTCTCAAGAGCGGACCGTGGAATCGGGGGCGTTCGGCCTGTGGCCCCACCCACGTGGCTCGTCTCGAAGTTCCTCGTGAGACCGGCCTCATCCTGAGGTGCGCCGGCAAGGCCGGGAACCCCTTCCAGACCACGCAGGGGAATCGCCTCTCCTGTCGCGATCAGGAGGGGAGAAGGGGCTCAGAGGAAGCGGTGCCGGGACCCTCGGTGTTCCCCTCGGGGGAACCCGGCGTGTCGGGGGACTTTTGGGGGTCGCAGGAAGGCTGTCAGGGACCGTCTCGCCCTTCAGGGCGGAACAGGGGACTTCCCTTGAGACGCCGTCGCGGGCAAGGGCCTCATCTTGCCAAGCGGTGGGAACCACGTGGTTTTTCTCGAGTTGCGGCGGCATTCTCGAGTTACGACGGGGATCTCAGCCTTCCCCTTGGGTTGGCCCTGGGAAGCCCAATCTTCCCCTCGGGTTGCGAGGGAAAGCTGGGGGTGGCGCTCGAGTCACTGCAGGGCCTAAGAGACCTCACCTAAGCGTGTGTCCGGGACCTAATTTTCCTCTCCAGGGAAGGCAGGGATCTCGGGGTTGCATTCCAGGCTCCCCCGGGGAGTCAGGCCTCGTCTCGAGGGGAAGCCAAGGACTCCGCTCTCCTCTCGAGTCGCGACGCGGGTCTCTTGGAGCCCCCTGAGCGGCCTCAAGGGAGTCCAGCCTCCTCTTCCGTTTGGAGAGAGGACCCGGGATTGCTCTCCAGGCCATGCAGAAAAAGAAGGCCCTCAGCTCGCGAGGACGGGGGCTTCTCAGGGGATTCCTCGAGCTGCGGCGCCCGTGGGGGTTTTCTCCCGAGGCACGACGAGGATCTCAGGGAGCCTCTCGTGCGGCGCCAGGGAAGTCAGGTCTCCATGCGCGTGGCGAGGGGGAGCGCGTCCTGGCTCTCGAGTCACGGGAGGGGACTAGGACCTCGAGACGCGTTGAAGAAGGACTCTCGAGGTCTTTGTCGAGGGGCGGCGGAAAACCCTCGTTTACCTCGCCTTCTGCCGGGGACCTTAGGGAACTTCCCGGGGTGCCTCTGAGAATCGAGGGATCCTGTGGAGGTGGCGGGGCCCCTCGGGACTCCGCTGGGTCTGGCGCAACGGAAGAGGGCCTCACCTCGAGGGGAGGCAGGAACCTCAGGCTTCCTCTCCGTTTCGGACTCCGACCGCAGGGTCCCTGCAGAGTTGGGACAGGAGAGTCAGGCCTCGTCTTGTCTGAGGAAGGGAACCCCGCTGGGCTCTCGAGTTGCTCAGGGGATCTCAGGCCCCTCTTCGAGCTGTGTGTGGAACCCGCGGGTCTTTGCGGACGATGCACGGGGGTGGCAGTGCCCCTTCGTGTTGTGCCTTCAGCCACAGGGTTGCCTTCGAAGAGGGGTCCGGGCCTCGGGTCCTTCTCAAGAGCGGACCGGGGAATCGGGGGCGTTCGGCCTGTGGCCCCACCCACGTGGCTCGTCTCGAATTTCCTCGTGAGACCGGCCTCATCCTGAGGTGCGCCGGGAAGGCCGGGAACCCCTTCCAGACCACGCAGGGGAATCGCCTCTCCTGTCGCGATCAGGAGGGGAGAAGGGGCTCAGAGGAAGCGGTGCCGGGACCCTCGGTGTTCCCCTCGGGGGAACCCGGCGTGTCGGGGGACTTTTGGGGGTCGCAGGAAGGCTGTCAGGGACCGTCTCGCCCTTCAGGGCGGAACAGGGGACTTCCCTTGAGACGCCGTCGCGGGCAAGGGCCTCATCTTGCCAAGCGGTGGGAACCACGTGGTTGTTCTCGAGTTGCGGCGGCATTCTCGAGTTACGACGGGGATCTCAGCCTTCCCCTTGGGTTGGCCCTGGGAAGCCCAATCTTCCCCTCGGGTTGCGAGGGAAAGCTGGGGGTGGCGCTCGAGTCACTGCAGGGCCTAAGAGACCTCACCTAAGCGTGTGTCCGGGACCTAATTTTCCTCTCCAGGGACGGCAGGGATCTCGGGGTTGCATTCCAGGCTCCCCCGGGGAGTCAGGCCTCGTCTCGAGGGGAAGCCAAGGACTCCGCTCTCCTCTCGAGTCGCGACGCGGGTCTCTTGGAGCCCCCTGAGCGGCCTCAAGGGAGTCCAGCCTCCTCTTCCGTTTGGAGAGAGGACCCGGGATTGCTCTCCAGGCCATGCAGGAAAAGAAGGCCCTCAGCTCGCGAGGACGGGGGCGTCTCGGGGGTTTCCTCGAGCTGCGGCGCCCGTGGGGGTTTTCTCCCTAGGCACGACGAGGATCTCAGGGAGCCTCTCGTGCGGCGCCAGGGAAGTCAGGTCTCCATGCGCGTGGCGAGGGGGAGCGCGTCCTGGCTCTCGAGTCACGGGAGGGGACTAGGGCCTCGAGACGCGTTGAAGAAGGACTCTCGAGGTCTTTGTCGGGGGGCGGCGGGAAACCCTCGTTTCCCTCGCCTTCTGCCGGGGACCTTAGGGAACTTCCCAGGGTGCCTCTGAGAGGCGAGGGATCCTGTGGAGGTGGCGGGGCCCCTCGGGACTCCGCTGGGTCTGGCGCAACGGAAGAGGGCCTCACCTCGAGGGGAGGCAGGCACCTCAGGCTTCCTCTGCGTTTCGGACTCCGACCGCAGGGTCCCTGCAGAGTTGGGACAGGAGAGTCAGGCCTCGTCTTGTCTGAGGAAGGGAACCCCGCTGGCCTCTCGAGTTGCTCAGGGGGTCTCAGGCCCCTCGTCGAGCTGTGTGTGGAACCCGCGGGTCTTTGCGGACGATGCACGGGGGTGGCAGTGCCCCTTCGTGTTGTGCCTTCACCCACAGGGTTGCCTTCGAAGAGGGGTCCGGGCCTCGGGTCCTTCTCAAGAGCGGACCGGGGAATCGGGGGCGTTCGGCCTGTGGCCCCACCCACGTGGCTCGTCTCGAATTTCCTCGTGAGACCGGCCTCATCCTGAGGTGCGCCGGGAAGGCCGGGAACCCCTTCCAGACCACGCAGGGGAATCGCCTCTCCTGTCGCGATCAGGAGGGGAGAAGGGGCTCAGAGGAAGCGGTGCCGGGACCCTCGGTGTTCCCCTCGGGGGAACCCGGCATGTCGGGGGACTTTTGGGGGTCGCAGGAAGGCTGTCAGGGACCGTCTCGCCCTTCAGGGCGGAACAGGGGACTTCCCTTGAGACGCCGTCGCGGGCAAGGGCCTCATCTTGCCAAGCGGTGGGAACCACGTGGTTTTTCTCGAGTTGTGGCGGCATTCTCGAGTTACGACGGGGATCTCAGCCTTCCCCTTGGGTTGGCCCTGGGAAGCCCAATCTTCCCCTCGGGTTGCGAGGGAAAGCTGGGGGTGGCGCTCGAGTCACTGCAGGGCCTAAGAGACCTCACCTAAGCGTGTGTCCGGGACCTAATTTTCCTCTCCAGGGAAGGCAGGGATCTCGGGGTTGCATTCCAGGCTCCCCCGGGGAGTCAGGCCTCGTCTCGAGGGGAAGCCAAGGACTCCGCTCTCCTCTCGAGTTGCGACGCGGGTCTCTTGGAGCCCCCTGAGCGGCCTCAAGGGAGTCCAGGCTCCTCTTCCGTTTGGAGAGAGGACCCGGGATTGCTCTCCAGGCCATGCAGGAAAAGAAGGCCCTCAGCTCGCGAGGACGGGGGCGTCTCAGGGGTTTCCTCGAGCTGCGGCGCCCGTGGGGGTTTTCTCCCGAGGCACGACGAGGATCTCAGGGAGCCTCTCGTGCGGCGCCAGGGGAGTCAGGTCTCCATGCGCGTGGCGAGGGGGAGCGCGTCCTGGCTCTCGAGTCACGGGAGGGGACTAGGGCCTCGAGACGCGTTGAAGAAGGACTCTCGAGGTCTTTGTCGGGGGGCGGCGGGAAACCCTCGTGTCCCTCGCCTTCTGCCGGGGACCTTAGGGAACTTCCCAGGGTGCCTCTGAGAGGCGAGGGATCCTGTGGAGGTGGCGGGGCCCCTCGGGACTCCGCTGGGTCTGGCGCAACGGAAGAGGTCCTCACCTCGAGGGGAGGCAGGAACCTCAGGCTTCCTCTGCGTTTCGGACTCCGACCGCAGGGTCCCTGCAGAGTTAGGACAGGAGAGTCAGGCCTCGTCTTGTCTGAGGAAGGGAACCCCGCTGGCCTCTCGAGTTGCTCAGGGTGTCTCAGGCCCCTCGTCGAGCTGTGTGTGGAACCCGCGGGTCTTTGCGGATGATGCACGGGGGTGGCAGTGCCCCTTCGTGTTGTGCCTTCAGCCACAGGGTTGCCTTCGAAGAGGGGTCCGGGCCTCGGGTCCTTCTCAAGAGCGGACCGGGGAATCGGGGGCGTTCGGCCTGTGGCCCCACCCACGTAGCTCGTCTCGAATTTCCTCGTGAGACCGGCCTCATCCTGAGGTGCGCCGGGAAGGCCGGGAACCCCTTCCAGACCACGCAGGAAAATCGCCTCTCCTGTCGCGATCAGGAGGGGAGAAGGGGCTCAGAGGAAGCGGTGCCGGGACCCTCGGTGTTCCCCTCGGGGGAACCCGGCGTGTCGGGGGACTTTTGGGGGTCGCAGGAAGGCTGTCAGGGACCGTCTCGCCCTTCAAGGCGGAACAGGGGACTTCCCTTGAGACGCCGTCGCGGGCAAGGGCCTCATCTTGCCAAGCGGTGGGAACCACGTGGTTTTTCTCGAGTTGCGGCGGCATTCTCGAGTTACGACGGGGATCTCAGCCTTCCCCTTGGGTTGGCCCTGGGAAGCCCAATCTTCCCCTCGGGTTGCGAGGGAAAGGTGGGGGTGGCGCTCGAGTCACTGCAGGGCCGAAGAGACCTCACCTAAGCGTGTGTCCGGGACCTAATTTTCCTCTCCAGGGAAGGCAGGGATCTCGGGGTTGCATTCCAGGCTCCCCC
This sequence comes from Bubalus kerabau, assembly GCF_029407905.1. Taxonomy (NCBI): domain Eukaryota; kingdom Metazoa; phylum Chordata; class Mammalia; order Artiodactyla; family Bovidae; genus Bubalus; species Bubalus kerabau. Next base: position 81,102 of record NW_026577915.1, on the reverse strand, counting down.
GGGGAGTCAGGCCTCGTCTCGAGGGGAAGCCAAGGACTCCGCTCTCCTCTCGAGTCGCGACGCGGGTCTCTTGGAGCCCCCTGAGCGGCCTCAAGGGAGTCCAGCCTCCTCTTCCGTTTGGAGAGAGGACCCGGAATTGCTCTCCAGGCCATGCAGGAAAAGAAGGCCCTCAGCTCGCGAGGACGGGGGCGTCTCGGGGGTTTCCTCGAGCTGCGGCGCCCGTGGGGGTTTTCTCTCGAGGCACGAGGAGGATCTCAGGGAGCCTCTCGTGCGGCGCCAGGGGAGTCAGGTCTCCATGCGCGTGGCGAGGGGGAGCGCGTCCTGGCTCTCGAGTCACGGGAGGGGACTAGGGCCTCGAGACGCGTTGAAGAAGGACTCTCGAGGTCTTTGTCGGGGGGCGGCGGGAAACCCTCGTTTCCCTCGCCTTCTGCCGGGGAACTTAGGGAACTTCCCGGGGTGCCTCTGAGAGGCGAGGGATCCTGTGGAGGTGGCGGGGCCCCTCAGGACTCCGCTGGGTCTGGCGCAACGGAAGAGGGCCTCACCTCGAGGGGAGGCAGGAACCTCAGGCTTCCTCTCCGTTTCGGACTCCGACCGCAGGGTCCCTGCAGAGTTGGGACAGGAGAGTCAGGCCTCGTCTTGTCTGAGGAAGGGAACCCCGCTTGGCTCTCGAGTTGCTCAGGGGATCTCAGGCCCCTCGTCGAGCTGTGTGTGGAACCCGCGGGTCTTTGCGGACGATGCACGGGGGTGGCAGTGCCCCTTCGTGTTGTGCCTTCAGCCACAGGGTTGCCTTCGAAGAGGGGTCCGGGCCTCGGGTCCTTCTCAAGAGCGGACCGGGGAATCGGGGGCGTTCGGCCTGTGGCCCCACCCACGTGGCTCGTCTCGAATTTCCTCGTGAGACCGGCCTCATCCTGAGGTGCGCCGGGAAGGCCGGGAACCCCTTCCAGACCACGCAGGGGAATCGCCTCTCCTGTCGCGATCAGGAGGGGAGAAGGGGCTCAGAGGAAGCGGTGCCGGGACCCTCGGTGTTTCCCTCGGGGGAACCCGGCGTGTCGGGGGACTTTTGGGGGTCGCAGGAAGGCTGTCAGGGACCGTCTCGCCCTTCAGGGCGGAACAGGGGACTTCCCTTGAGACGCCGTCGCGGGCAAGGGCCTCATCTTGCCAAGCGGTGGGAACCACGTGGTTTTTCTCGAGTTGCGGCGGCATTCTCGAGTTACGACGGGGATCTCAGCCTTCCCCTTGGGTTGGCTCTGGGAAGCCCAATCTTCCCCTCGGGTTGCGAGGGAAAGCTGGGGGTGGCGCTCGAGTCACTGCAGGGCCTAAGAGACCTCACCTAAGCGTGTGTCCGGGACCTAATTTTCCTCTCCAGGGAAGGCAGGGATCTCGGGGTTGCATTCCAGGCTCCCCCGGGGAGTCAGGCCTCGTCTCGAGGGGAAGCCAAGGACTCCGCTCTCCTCTCGAGTCGCGACGCGGGTCTCTTGGAGCCCCCTGAGCGGCCTCAAGGGAGTCCAGCCTCCTCTTCCGTTTGGAGAGAGGACCCGGGATTGCTCTCCAGGCCATGAAGGAAAAGAAGGCCCTCAGCTCGCGAGGACGGGGGCGTCTCAGGGGTTTCCTCGAGCTGCGGCGCCCGTGGGGGTTTTCTCCCGAGGCACGAGGAGGATCTCAGGGAGCCTCTCGTGCGGCGCCAGGGAAGTCAGGTCTCCATGCGCGTGGCGAGGGGGAGCGCGTCCTGGCTCTCGAGTCACGGGAGGGGACTAGGGCCTCGAGACGCGTTGAAGAAGGACTCTCGAGGTCTTTCTCGGGGGGCGGCGGGAAACCCTCGTTTCCCTCGCCTTCTGCCGGGGACCTTAGGGAACTTCCCGGGGTGCCTCTGAGAGGCGAGGGATCCTGTGGAGGTGGCGGGGCCCCTCAGGACTCCGCTGGGTCTGGCGCAACGGAAGAGGGCCTCACCTCGAGGGGAGGCAGGAACCTCAGGCTTCCTCTCCGTTTCGGACTCCGACCGCAGGGTGCCTGCAGAGTTGGGACAGGAGAGTCAGGCCTCGTCTTGTCTGAGGAAGGGAACCCCGCTGGCCTCTCGAATTGCTCGGGGGGTCTAAGGCCCCTCGTCGAGCCGTGTGTGGAACCCGCGGGTCTTTGCGGACGATGCACGGGGGTGGCCGTGCCCCTTCGTGTTGTGCCTTCACCCACAGGGTTGCCTTCGAAGAGGGGTCCGGGCCTCGGGTCCTTCTCAAGAGCGGACCGGGATATCGGGGGCGTTCGGCCTGTGGCCCCACCCACGTGGCTCGTCTCGAATTTCCTCGTGAGACCGGCCTCATCCTGAGGTGCGCCGGGAAGGCCGGGAACCCCTTCCAGACCACGCAGGGGAATCGCCTCTCCTGTCGCGATCAGGAGGGGAGAAGGGGCTCAGAGGAAGTGGTGCCGGGACCCTCGGTGTTCCCCTCGGGGGAACCCGGCGTGTCGGGGGACTTTTGGGGGTCGCAGGAAGGCTGTCAGGGCCGTCTCGCCCTTCAGGGCGGAACAGGGGTCTTCCCTTGAGACGCCGTCGCGGGCAAGGGCCTCATCTTGCCAAGCGGTGGGAACCACGTGGTTTTTCTCGAGTTGCGGCGGCATTCTCGAGTTACGACGGGGATCCCAGCCTTCCCCTTGGGTTGGCCCTGGGAAGCCCAATCTTCCCCTCGGGTTGCGAGGGAAAGCTGGGGGTGGCGCTCGAGTCACTGCAGGGCCTAAGAGACCTCACCTAAGCGTGTGTCCGGGACCTAATTTTCCTCTCCAGGGAAGGCAGGGATCTCGGGGTTGCATTCCAGGCTCCCCTGGGGAGTCAGGCCTCGTCTCGAGGGGAAGCCAAGGACTCCGCTCTCCTCTCGAGTCGCGACGCGGGTCTCTTGGAGCCCCCTGAGCGGCCTCAAGGGAGTCCAGCCTCCTCTTCCGTTTGGAGAGAGGACCCGGGATTACTCTCCAGGCCAAGCAGGAATAGAAGGCCCTCAGCTCGCGAGGACGGGGGCGTCTCAGGGGTTTCCTCGAGCTGCGGCGCCTGTGGGGGTTTTCTCCCGAGGCACGACGAGGATCTCAGGGAGCCTCTCGTGCGGTGCCAGGGAAGTCAGGTCTCCATGCGCGTGGCGAGGGGAAGCGCGTCCTGGCTCTCGAGTCACGGGAGGGGACTAGGGCCTCGAGAGGCGTTGAAGAAGGACTCTCGAGGTCTTTGTCGGGGGGCGTCGGGAAACCCTCGTTTCCCTCGCCTTCTGCCGGGGACCTTAGGGAACTTCCCGGGGTGCCTCTGAGAGGCGAGGGATCCTGTGGAGGTGGCGGGGCCCCTCGGGACTCCGCTGGGTCTGGCGCAACGGAAGAGGGCCTCACCTCGAGGGGAGGCAGGAACCTCAGGCTTCCTCTCTGTTTCGGACTCCGGCCGCAGGGTCCCTGCAGAGTTGGGACAGGAGAGTCAGGCCTCGTCTTGTCTGAGGAAGGGAACCCCGCTGGCCTCTCGAGTTGCTCAGGGGGTCTCAGGCCCCTCGTCGAGCTGTGTGTGGAACCCGCGGGTCTTTGCGGACGATGCACGGGGGTGGCAGTGCCCCTTCGTGTTGTGCCTTCAGCCACAGGGTTGCCTTCGAAGAGGGGTCCGGGCCTCGGGTCCTTCTCAAGAGCGGACCGGGGAATCGGGGGCATTCGGCCTGTGGCCCCACCCACGTGGCTCGTCTCGAATTTCCTCGTGAGACCGGCCTCATCCTGAGGTGCGCCGGGAAGGCCGGGAACCCCTTCCAGACCACGCAGGGGAATCGCCTCTCCTGTCGCCATCAGGAGGGGAGAAGGGGCTCACAGGAAGCGGTGCCGGGACCCTCGGTATTCCCCTCAGGGGAACCCGGCGTGTCGGGGGACTTTTGGGGGTCGCAGGAAGGCTGTCAGGGACCGTCTCGCCCTTCAGGGCGGAACAGGGGACTTCCCTTGAGACGCCGTCGCGGGCAAGGGCCTCATCTTGCCAAGCGGTGGGAACCACGTGGTTTTTCTCGAGTTGCGGCGGCATTCTCGAGTTACGACGGGGATCTCAGCCTTCCCCTTGGGTTGGCCCTGGGAAGCCCAATCTTCCCCTCGGGTTGCGAGGGAAAGCTGGGGGTGGCGCTCGAGTCACTGCAGGGCCTAAGAGACCTCACCTAAGCGTGTGTCCGGGACCTAATTATCGTCTCCAGGGAAGGCAGGGATCTCGGGGTTGCATTCCAGGCTCCCCCGGGGAGTCAGGCCTCGTCTCGAGGGGAAGCCAAGGACTCCGCTCTCCTCTCGAGTCGCGACGCGGGTCTCTTGGAGCCCCCTGAGCGGCCTCAAGGGAGTCCAGCCTCCTCTTCCGTTTGGAGAGAGGACCCGGGATTGCTCTCCAGGCCATGCAGGAAAAGAAGGCCCTCAGCTCGCGAGGACGGGGGCGTCTCAGGGGTTTCCTCGAGCTGCGGCGCCCGTGGGGGTTTTCTCCCGAGGCACGACGAGGATCTCAGGGAGCCTCTCGTGCGGCGCCAGGGAAGTCAGGTCTCCATGCGCGTGGCGAGGGGGAGCGCGTCCTGGCTCTCGAGTCACGGGAGGGGACTAGGGCCTCGAGACGCGTTGAAGAAGGACTCTCGAGGTCTTTGTCGGGGGGCGGCGGGAAACCCTCGTTTCCCTCGCCTTCTGCCGGGGACCTTCGGGAACCTGCCAGGGTGCCTCTGAGAGGCGAGGGATCCTGTGGAGGTGGCGGGGCCCCTCGGGACTCCGCTGGGTCTGGCGCAACGGAAGAGGGCCTCACCTCGAGGGGAGGCAGGAACCTCAGGCTTCCTCTCCGTTTCGGACTCCGACCGCAGGGTCCCTGCAGAGTTGGGACAGGAGAGTCAGGCCTCGTCTTGTCTGAGGAAGGGAACCCCGCTGGCCTCTCGAGTTGCTCGGGGGGTCTCAGGCCCCTCGTCGAGCTGTGTGTGGAACCCGCGGGTCTTTGCGGACGATGCACGGGGGTGTGCCCCTTCGTGTTGTGCCTTCAGCCACAGGGTTGCCTTCGAAGAGGGGTCCGGGCCTCGGGTCCTTCTCAAGAGCGGACCGGGGAATCGGGGGCGTTCGGCCTGTGGCCCCACCCACGTGGCTGGTCTCGAATTTCCTCGTGAGACCGGCCTCATCCTGAGGTGCGCCGGGAAGGCCGGGAACCCCTTCCAGACCACGCAGGGGAATCGCCTCTCCTGTCGCGATCAGGAGGGGAGAAGGGGCTCAGAGGAAGCGGTGCCGGGACCCTCGGTGTTCCCCTCGGGGGAACCCGGCGTGTCGGGGGACTTTTGGGGGTCACAGGAAGGCTGTCAGGGACCGTCTCGCCCTTCAGGGCGGAACAGGGGACTTCCCTTGAGACGCCGTCGCGGGCAAGGGCCTCATCTTGCCAAGCGGTGGGAACCACGTGGTTGTTCTCGAGTTGCGGCGGCATTCTCGAGTTACGACGGGGATCTCAGCCTTCCCCTTGGGTTGGCCCTGGGAAGCCCAATCTTCCCCTCGGGTTGCGAGGGAAAGCTGGGGGTGGCGCTCGAGTCACTGCAGGGCCTAAGAGACCTCACCTAAGCGTGTGTCCGGGACCTAATTTTCCTCTCCGGTGAAGGCAGGGATCTCGGGGTTGCATTCCAGGCTCCCCCGGGGAGTCAGGCCTCGTCTCGAGGGGAAGCCAAGGACTCCGCTCTCCTCTCGAGTCGCGACGCGGGTCTCTTGGAGCCCCCTGAGCGGCCTCAAGGGAGTCCAGCCTCCTCTTCCGTTTGGAGAGAGGACCCGGGATTGCTCTCCAGGCCATGCAGGAAGAGAAGGCCCTCAGCTCGCGAGGACGGGGGCGTCTCCGGGGTTTCCTCGAGCTGCGGCGCCCGTGGGGGTTTTCTCCCGAGGCACGACGAGGATCCCAGGGAGCCTCTCGTGCGGCGCCAGGGGAGTCAGGTCTCCATGCGCGTGGCGAGGGGGAGCGCGTCCTGGCTCTCGAGTCACGGGAGGGGACTAGGGCCTCGAGACGCGTTGAAGAAGGACTCTCGAGGTCTTTGTCGGGGGGCGGCGGGAAACCCTCGTTTCCCTCGCCTTCTGCCGGGGACCTTAGGGAACTTGCCAGGGTGCCTCTGAGAGGCGAGGGATCCTGTGGAGGTGGCGGGGCCCCTCGGGACTCCGCTGGGTCTGGCGCAACGGAAGAGGGCCTCACCTCGAGGGGAGGCAGGAACCTCAGGCTTCCTCTCTGTTTCGGACTCCGGCCGCAGGGTCCCTGCAGAGTTGGGACAGGAGAGTCAGGCCTCGTCTTGTCTGAGGAAGGGAACCCCGCTGGCCTCTCGAGTTGCTCAGGGGGTCTCAGGCCCCTCGTCGAGCTGTGTGTGGAACCCGCGGGTCTTTGCGGACGATGCACGGGGGTGTGCCCCTTCGTGTTGTGCCTTCAGCCACAGGGTTGCCTTCGAAGAGGGGTCCGGGCCTCGGGTCCTTCTCAAGAGCGGACCGGGGAATCGGGGGCGTTCGGCCTGTGGCCCCACCCACGTGGCTCGTCTCGAATTTCCTCGTGAGACCGGCCTCATCCTGAGGTGCGCCGGGAAGGCCGGGAACCCCTTCCAGACCACGCAGGGGAATCGCCTCTCCTGTCGCGATCAGGAGGGGAGAAGGGGCTCAGAGGAAGCGGTGCCGGGACCCTCGGTGTTCCCCTCGGGGGAACCCGGCGTGTCGGGGGACTTTTGGGGGTCGCAGGAAGGCTGTCAGGGACCGTCTCGCCCTTCAGGGCGGAACAGGGGACTTCCCTTGAGACGCCGTCGCGGGCAAGGGCCTCATCTTGCCAAGCGGTGGGAACCACGTGGTTTTTCTGGAGTTGCGGCGGCATTCTCGAGTTACGACGGGGATCTCAGCCTTCCCCTTGGGTTGGCCCTGGGAAGCCCAATCTTCCCCTCGGGTTGCGAGGGAAAGCTGGGGGTTGCGCTCGAGTCCCTGCAGGGCCTAAGAGACCTCACCTAAGCGTGTGTCCGGGACCTAATTTTCCTCTCCAGGGAAGGCAGGGATCTCGGGGTTGCATTCCAGGCTCCCCCGGGGAGTCAGGCCTCGTCTCGAGGGGAAGCCAAGGACTCCGCTCTCCTCTCGAGTCGCGACGCGGGTCTCTTGGAGCCCCCTGAGCGGCCTCAAGGGAGTCCAGCCTCCTCCTCCGTTTGGAGAGAGGACCCGGGATTGCTCTCCAGGCCATGCAGGAAGAGAAGGCCCTCAGCTCGCGAGGACGGGGGCGTCTCAGGGGTTTCCTCGAGCTGCGGCGCCCGTGGGGGTTTTCTCCCGAGGCACGACGAGGATCTCAGGGAGCCTCTCGTGCGGCGCCAGGGAAGTCAGGTCTCCATGCGCGTGGCGAGGGGGAGCGCGTCCTGGCTCTCGAGTCACGGGAGGGGACTAGGGCCTCGAGACGCGTTGAAGAAGGACTCTCGAGGTCTTTGTCGGGGGGCGGCGGGAAACCCTCGTGTCCCTCGCCTTCTGCCGGGGACCTTAGGGAACTTCCCGGGGTGCCTCTGAGAGGCGAGGGATCCTGTGGAGGTGGCGGGGCCCCTTGGGACTCCGCTGGGTCTGGCGCAACGGAAGAGGGCCTCACCTCGAGGGGAGGCAGGAACCTCAGGCTTCCTCTGCGTTTTGGACTCCGACCGCAGGGTCCCTGCAGAGTTGGGACAGGAGAGTCAGGCCTCGTCTTGTCTGAGGAAGGGAACCCCGCTGGCCTCTCGAGTTGCTCGGGGGGTCTCAGGCCCCTCGTCGAGCTGTGTGTGGAACCCGCGGGTCTTTGCGGACGATGCACGGGGGTGGCAGTGCCCCTTCGTGTTGTGCCTTCAGCCACAGGGTTGCCTTCGAAGAGGGGTCCGGGCCTCGGGTCCTTCTCAAGAGCGGACCGGGGAATCGGGGGCGTTCGGCCTGTGGCCCCACCCACGTGGCTCGTCTCGAATTTCCTCGTGAGACCGGCCTCATCCTGAGGTGCGCCGGGAAGGCCGGGAACCCCTTCCAGACCACGCAGGGGAATCGCCTCTCCTGTCGCGATCAGGAGGGGAGAAGGGGCTCAGAGGAAGCGGTGCCGGGACCCTCGGTGTTCCCCTCGGGGGAACCCGGCGTGTCGGGGGACTTTTGGGGGTCGCAGGAAGGCTGTCAGGGACCGTCTCGCCCTTCAGGGCGGAACAGGGGACTTCCCTTGAGACGCCGTCGCGGGCAAGGGCCTCATCTTGCCAAGCGGTGGGAACCACGTGGTTTTTCTCGAGTTGCGGCGGCATTCTCGAGTTACGACGGGGATCTCAGCCTTCCCCTTGGGTTGGCCCTGGGAAGCCCAATCTTCCCCTCGGGTTGCGAGGGAAAGCTGGGGGTGGCGCTCGAGTCACTGCAGGGCCTAAGAGACCTCACCTAAGCGTGTGTCCAGGACCTAATTTTCCTCTCCAGGGACGGCAGGGATCTCGGGGTTGCATTCCAGGCTCCCCCGGGGAGTCAGGCCTCGTCTCGAGGGGAAGCCAAGGACTCCGCTCTCCTCTCGAGTCGCGACGCGGGTCTCTTGGAGCCCCCTGAGCGGCCTCAAGGGAGTCCAGCCTCCTCCTCCGTTTGGAGAGAGGACCCGGGATTGCTCTCCAGGCCATGCAGGAAGAGAAGGCCCTCAGCTCGCGAGGACGGGGGCGTCTCAGGGGTTTCCTCGAGCTGCGGCGCCCGTGGGGGTTTTCTCCCGAGGCACGACGAGGATCTCAGGGAGCCTCTCGTGCGGCGCCAGGGAAGTCAGGTCTCCATGCGCGTGGCGAGGGGGAGCGCGTCCTGGCTCTCGAGTCACGGGAGGGGACTAGGGCCTCGAGACGCGTTGAAGAAGGACTCTCGAGGTCTTTGTCGGGGGGCGGCGGGAAACCCTCGTGTCCCTCGCCTTCTGCCGGGGACCTTAGGGAACTTCCCGGGGTGCCTCTGAGAGGCGAGGGATCCTGTGGAGGTGGCGGAGCCCCTCGGGACTCCGCTGGGTCTGGCGCAACGGAAGAGGGCCTCACCTCGAGGGGAGGCAGGAACCTCAGGCTTCCTCTGCGTTTCGGACTCCGACCGCAGGGTCCCTGCAGAGTTGGGACAGGAGAGTCAGGCCTCGTCTTGTCTGAGGAAGGGAACCCCGCTGGCCTCTCGAGTTGCTCGGGGGGTCTCAGGCCCCTCGTCGAGCTGTGTGTGGAACCCGCGGGTCTTTGCGGACGATGCACGGGGGTGGCAGTGCCCCTTCGTGTTGTGCCTTCAGCCACAGGGTTGCCTTCGAAGAGGGGTCCGGGCCTCGGGTCCTTCTCAAGAGCGGACCGGGGAATCGGGGGCGTTCGGCCTGTGGCCCCACCCACGTGGCTCGTCTCGAATTTCCTCGTGAGACCGGCCTCATCCTGAGGTGCGCCGGGAAGGCCGGGAACCCCTTCCAGACCACGCAGGGGAATCGCCTCTCCTGTCGCGATCAGGAGGGGAGAAGGGGCTCAGAGGAAGCGGTGCCGGGACCCTCGGTGTTCCCCTCGGGGGAACCCGGCGTGTCGGGGGACTTTTGGGGGTCGCAGGAAGGCTGTCAGGGACCGTCTCGCCCTTCAGGGCGGAACAGGGGACTTCCCTTGAGACGCCGTCGCGGGCAAGCTCCTCATCTTGCCAAGCGGTGGGAACCACGTGGTTTTTCTCGAGTTGCGGCGGCATTCTCGAGTTACGACGGGGATCTCAGCCTTCCCCTTGGGTTGGCCCTGGGAAGCCCAATCTTCCCCTCGGGTTGCGAGGGAAAGCTGGGGGTGGCGCTCGAGTCACTGCAGGGCCTAAGAGACCTCACCTAAGCGTGTGTCCGGGACCTAATTTTCCTCTCCAGGGACGGCAGGGATCTCGGGGTTGCATTCCAGGCTCCCCCGGGGAGTCAGGCCTCGTCTCGAGGGGAAGCCAAGGACTCCGCTCTCCTCTCGAGTCGCGACGCGGGTCTCTTGGAGCCCCCTGAGCGGCCTCAAGGGAGTCCAGCCTCCTCCTCCGTTTGGAGAGAGGACCCGGGATTGCTCTCCAGGCCATGCAGGAAGAGAAGGCCCTCAGCTCGCGAGGACGGGGGCGTCTCAGGGGTTTCCTCGAGCTGCGGCGCCCGTGGGGGTTTTCTCCCGAGGCACGACGAGGATCTCAGGGAGCCTCTCGTGCGGCGCCAGGGAAGTCAGGTCTCCATGCGCGTGGCGAGGGGGAGCGCGTCCTGGCTCTCGAGTCACGGGAGGGGACTAGGGCCTCGAGACGCGTTGAAGAAGGACTCTCGAGGTCTTTGTCGGGGGGCGGCGGGAAACCCTCGTGTCCCTCGCCTTCTGCCGGGGACCTTAGGGAACTTCCCGGGGTGCCTCTGAGAGGCGAGGGATCCTGTGGAGGTGGCGGGGCCCCTCGGGACTCCGCTGGGTCTGGCGCAACGGAAGAGGGCCTCACCTCGAGGGGAGGCAGGAACCTCAGGCTTCCTCTGCGTTTCGGACTCCGACCGCAGGGTCCCTGCAGAGTTGGGACAGGAGAGTCAGGCCTCGTCTTGTCTGAGGAAGGGAACCCCGCTGGCCTCTCGAGTTGCTCGGGGGGTCTCAGGCCCCTCGTCGAGCTGTGTGTGGAACCCGCGGGTCTTTGCGGACGATGCACGGGGGTGGCAGTGCCCCTTCGTGTTGTGCCTTCACCCACAGGGTTGCCTTCGAAGAGGGGTCCGGGCCTCGGGTCCTTCTCAAGAGCGGACCGGGGAATCGGGGGCGTTCGGCCTGTGGCCCCACCCACGTGGCTCGTCTCGAATTTCCTCGTGAGACCGGCCTCATCCTGAGGTGCGCCGGGAAGGCCGGGAACCCCTTCCAGACCACGCAGGGGAATCGCCTCTCCTGTCGCGATCAGGAGGGGAGAAGGGGCTCAGAGGAAGCGGTGCCGGGACCCTCGGTGTTCCCCTCGGGGGAACCCGGCGTGTCGGGGGACTTTTGGGGGTCGCAGGAAGGCTGTCAGGGACCGTCTCGCCCTTCAGGGCGGAACAGGGGACTTCCCTTGAGACGCCGTCGCGGGCAAGGGCCTCATCTTGCCAAGCGGTGGGAACCACGTGGTTTTTCTCGAGTTGCGGCGGCATTCTCGAGTTACGACGGGGATCTCAGCCTTCCCCTTGGGTTGGCCCTGGGAAGCCCAATCTTCCCCTCGGGTTGCGAGGGAAAGCTGGGGGTGGCGCTCGAGTCACTGCAGGGCCTAAGAGACCTCACCTAAGCGTGTGTCCGGGACCTAATTTTCCTCTCCAGGGACGGCAGGGATCTCGGGGTTGCATTCCAGGCTCCCCCGGGGAGTCAGGCCTCGTCTCGAGGGGAAGCCAAGGACTCCGCTCTCCTCTCGAGTCGCGACGCGGGTCTCTTGGAGCCCCCTGAGCGGCCTCAAGGGAGTCCAGCCTCCTCCTCCGTTTGGAGAGAGGACCCGGGATTGCTCTCCAGGCCATGCAGGAAGAGAAGGCCCTCAGCTCGCGAGGACGGGGGCGTCTCAGGGGTTTCCTCGAGCTGCGGCGCCCGTGGGGGTTTTCTCCCGAGGCACGACGAGGATCTCAGGGAGCCTCTCGTGCGGCGCCAGGGAAGTCAGGTCTCCATGCGCGTGGCGAGGGGGAGCGCGTCCTGGCTCTCGAGTCACGGGAGGGGACTAGGGCCTCGAGACGCGTTGAAGAAGGACTCTCGAGGTCTTTGTCGGGGGGCGGCGGGAAACCCTCGTGTCCCTCGCCTTCTGCCGGGGACCTTAGGGAACTTCCCGGGGTGCCTCTGAGAGGCGAGGGATCCTGTGGAGGTGGCGGGGCCCCTCGGGACTCCGCTGGGTCTGGCGCAACGGAAGAGGGCCTCACCTCGAGGGGAGGCAGGAACCTCAGGCTTCCTCTGCGTTTCGGACTCCGACCGCAGGGTCCCTGCAGAGTTGGGACAGGAGAGTCAGGCCTCGTCTTGTCTGAGGAAGGGAACCCCGCTGGCCTCTCGAGTTGCTCGGGGGGTCTCAGGCCCCTCGTCGAGCTGTGTGTGGAACCCGCGGGTCTTTGCGGACGATGCACGGGGGTGGCAGTGCCCCTTCGTGTTGTGCCTTCACCCACAGGGTTGCCTTCGAAGAGGGGTCCGGGCCTCGGGTCCTTCTCAAGAGCGGACCGGGGAATCGGGGGCGTTCAGCCTGTGGCCCCACCCACGTGGCTCGTCTCGAATTTCCTCGTGAGACCGGCCTCATCCTGAGGTGCGCCGGGAAGGCCGGGAACCCCTTCCAGACCACGCAGGGGAATCGCCTCTCCTGTCGCGATCAGGAGGGGAGAAGGGGCTCAGAGGAAGCGGTGCCGGGACCCTCGGTGTTCCCCTCGGGGGAACCCGGCGTGTCGGGGGACTTTTGGGGGTCGCAGGAAGGCTGTCAGGGACCGTCTCGCCCTTCAGGGCGGAACAGGGGACTTCCCTTGAGACGCCGTCGCGGGCAAGGGCCTCATCTTGCCAAGCGGTGGGAACCACGTGGTTGTTCTCGAGTTGCGGCGGCATTCTCGAGTTACGACGGGGATCTCAGCCTTCCCCTTGGGTTGGCCCTGGGAAGCCCAATCTTCCCCTCGGGTTGCGAGGGAAAGCTGGGGGTGGCGCTCGAGTCACTGCAGGGCCTAAGAGACCTCACCTAAGCGTGTGTCCGGGACCTAATTTTCCTCTCCAGGGACGGCAGGGATCTCGGGGTTGCATTCCAGGCTCCCCCGGGGAGTCAGGCCTCGTCTCGAGGGGAAGCCAAGGACTCCGCTCTCCTCTCGAGTCGCGACGCGGGTCTCTTGGAGCCCCCTGAGCGGCCTCAAGGGAGTCCAGCCTCCTCCTCCGTTTGGAGAGAGGACCCGGGATTGCTCTCCAGGCCATGCAGGAAGAGAAGGCCCTCAGCTCGCGAGGACGGGGGCGTCTCAGGGGTTTCCTCGAGCTGCGGCGCCCGTGGGGGTTTTCTCCCGAGGCACGACGAGGATCTCAGGGAGCCTCTCGTGCGGCGCCAGGGAAGTCAGGTCTCCATGCGCGTGGCGAGGGGGAGCGCGTCCTGGCTCTCGAGTCACGGGAGGGGACTAGGGCCTCGAGACGCGTTGAAGAAGGACTCTCGAGGTCTTTGTCGGGGGGCGGCCGGAAACCCTCGTGTCCCTCGCCTTCTGCCGGGGACCTTAGGGAACTTCCCGGGGTGCCTCTGAGAGGCGAGGGATCCTGTGGAGGTGGCGGGGCCCCTCGGGACTCCGCTGGGTCTGGCGCAACGGAAGAGGGCCTCACCTCGAGGGGAGGCAGGAACCTCAGGCTTCCTCTGCGTTTCGGACTCCGACCGCAGGGTCCCTGCAGAGTTGGGACAGGAGAGTCAGGCCTCGTCTTGTCTGAGGAAGGGAACCCCGCTGGCCTCTCGAGTTGCTCGGGGGGTCTCAGGCCCCTCGTCGAGCTGTGTGTGGAACCCGCGGGTCTTTGCGGACGATGCACGGGGGTGGCAGTGCCCCTTCGTGTTGTGCCTTCAGCCACAGGGTTGCCTTCGAAGAGGGGTCCGGGCCTCGGGTCCTTCTCAAGAGCGGACCGGGGAATCGGGGGCGTTCGGCCTGTGGCCCCACCCACGTGGCTCGTCTCGAATTTCCTCGTGAGACCGGCCTCATCCTGAGGTGCGCCGGGAAGGCCGGGAACCCCTTCCAGACCACGCAGGGGAATCGCCTCTCCTGTCGCGATCAGGAGGGGAGAAGGGGCTCAGAGGAAGCGGTGCCGGGACCCTCGGTGTTCCCCTCGGGGGAACCCGGCGTGTCGGGGGACTTTTGGGGGTCGCAGGAAGGCTGTCAGGGACCGTCTCGCCCTTCAGGGCGGAACAGGGGACTTCCCTTGAGACGCCGTCGCGGGCAAGGGCCTCATCTTGCCAAGCGGTGGGAACCACGTGGTTTTTCTCGAGTTGCGGCGGCATTCTCGAGTTACGACGGGGATCTCAGCCTTCCCCTTGGGTTGGCCCTGGGAAGCCCAATCTTCCCCTCGGTTTGCGAGGGAAAGCTGGGGGTGGCGCTCGAGTCACTGCAGGGCCTAAGAGACCTCACCTAAGCGTGTGTCCGGGACCTAATTTTCCTCTCCAGGGACGGCAGGGATCTCGGGGTTGCATTCCAGGCTCCCCCGGGGAGTCAGGCCTCGTCTCGAGGGGAAGCCAAGGACTCCGCTCTCCTCTCGAGTCGCGACGCGGGTCTCTTGGAGCCCCCTGAGCGGCCTCAAGGGAGTCCAGCCTCCTCCTCCGTTTGGAGAGAGGACCCGGGATTGCTCTCCAGGCCATGCAGGAAGAGAAGGCCCTCAGCTCGCGAGGACGGGGGCGTCTCAGGGGTTTCCTCGAGCTGCGGCGCCCGTGGGGGTTTTCTCCCGAGGCACGACGAGGATCTCAGGGAGCCTCTCGTGCGGCGCCAGGGAAGTCAGGTCTCCATGCGCGTGGCGAGGGGGAGCGCGTCCTGGCTCTCGAGTCACGGGAGGGGACTAGGGCCTCGAGACGCGTTGAAGAAGGACTCTCGAGGTCTTTGTCGGGGGGCGGCGGGAAACCCTCGTGTCCCTCGCCTTCTGCCGGGGACCTTAGGGAACTTCCCGGGGTGCCTCTGAGAGGCGAGGGATCCTGTGGAGGTGGCGGGGCCCCTCGGGACTCCGCTGGGTCTGGCGCAACGGAAGAGGGCCTCACCTCGAGGGGAGGCAGGAACCTCAGGCTTCCTCTGCGTTTCGGACTCCGACCGCAGGGTCCCTGCAGAGTTGGGACAGGAGAGTCAGGCCTCGTCTTGTCTGAGGAAGGGAACCCCGCTGGCCTCTCGAGTTGCTCGGGGGGTCTCAGGCCCCTCGTCGAGCTGTGTGTGGAACCCGCGGGTCTTTGCGGACGATGCACGGGGGTGGCAGTGCCCCTTCGTGTTGTGCCTTCAGCCACAGGGTTGCCTTCGAAGAGGGGTCCGGGCCTCGGGTCCTTCTCAAGAGCGGACCGGGGAATCGGGGGCGTTCGGCCTGTGGCCCCACCCACGTGGCTCGTCTCGAATTTCCTCGTGAGACCGGCCTCATCCTGAGGTGCGCCGGGAAGGCCGGGAACCCCTTCCAGACCACGCAGGGGAATCGCCTCTCCTGTCGCGATCAGGAGGGGAGAAGGGGCTCAGAGGAAGCGGTGCCGGGACCCTCGGTGTTCCCCTCGGGGGAACCCGGCGTGTCGGGGGACTTTTGGGGGTCGCAGGAAGGCTGTCAGGGACCGTCTCGCCCTTCAGGGCGGAACAGGGGACTTCCCTTGAGACGCCGTCGCGGGCAAGGGCCTCATCTTGCCAAGCGGTGGGAACCACGTGGTTGTTCTCGAGTTGCGGCGGCATTCTCGAGTTACGACGGGGATCTCAGCCTTCCCCTTGGGTTGGCCCTGGGAAGCCCAATCTTCCCCTCGGGTTGCGAGGGAAAGCTGGGGGTGGCGCTCGAGTCACTGCAGGGCCTAAGAGACCTCACCTAAGCGTGTGTCCGGGACTTAATTTTCCTCTCCAGGGACGGCAGGGATCTCGGGGTTGCATTCCAGGCTCCCCCGGGGAGTCAGGCCTCGTCTCGAGGGGAAGCCAAGGACTCCGCTCTCCTCTCGAGTCGCGACGCGGGTCTCTTGGAGCCCCCTGAGCGGCCTCAAGGGAGTCCAGCCTCCTCCTCCGTTTGGAGAGAGGACCCGGGATTGCTCTCCAGGCCATGCAGGAAGAGAAGGCCCTCAGCTCGCGAGGACGGGGGCGTCTCAGGGGTTTCCTCGAGCTGCGGCGCCCGTGGGGGTTTTCTCCCGAGGCACGACGAGGATCTCAGGGAGCCTCTCGTGCGGCGCCAGGGAAGTCAGGTCTCCATGCGCGTGGCGAGGGGGAGCGCGTCCTGGCTCTCGAGTCACGGGAGGGGACTAGGGCCTCGAGACGCGTTGAAGAAGGACTCTCGAGGTCTTTGTCGGGGGGCGGCGGGAAACCCTCGTGTCCCTCGCCTTCTGCCGGGGACCTTAGGGAACTTCCCGGGGTGCCTCTGAGAGGCGAGGGATCCTGTGGAGGTGGCGGGGCCCCTCGGGACTCCGCTGGGTCTGGCGCAACGGAAGAGGGCCTCACCTCGAGGGGAGGCAGGAACCTCAGGCTTCCTCTGCGTTTCGGACTCCGACCGCAGGGTCCCTGCAGAGTTGGGACAGGAGAGTCAGGCCTCGTCTTGTCTGAGGAAGGGAACCCCGCTGGCCTCTCGAGTTGCTCGGGGGGTCTCAGGCCCCTCGTCGAGCTGTGTGTGGAACCCGCGGGTCTTTGCGGACGATGCACGGGGGTGGCAGTGCCCCTTCGTGTTGTGCCTTCAGCCACAGGGTTGCCTTCGAAGAGGGGTCCGGGCCTCGGGTCCTTCTCAAGAGCGGACCGGGGAATCGGGGGCGTTCGGCCTGTGGCCCCACCCACGTGGCTCGTCTCGAATTTCCTCGTGAGACCGGCCTCATCCTGAGGTGCGCCGGGAAGGCCGGGAACCCCTTCCAGACCACGCAGGGGAATCGCCTCTCCTGTCGCGATCAGGAGGGGAGAAGGGGCTCAGAGGAAGCGGTGCCGGGACCCTCGGTGTTCCCCTCGGGGGAACCCGGCGTGTCGGGGGACTTTTGGGGGTCGCAGGAAGGCTGTCAGGGACCGTCTCGCCCTTCAGGGCGGAACAGGGGACTTCCCTTGAGACGCCGTCGCGGGCAAGGGCCTCATCTTGCCAAGCGGTGGGAACCACGTGGTTGTTCTCGAGTTGCGGCGGCATTCTCGAGTTACGACGGGGATCTCAGCCTTCCCCTTGGGTTGGCCCTGGGAAGCCCAATCTTCCCCTCGGGTTGCGAGGGAAAGCTGGGGGTGGCGCTCGAGTCACTGCAGGGCCTAAGAGACCTCACCTAAGCGTGTGTCCGGGACCTAATTTTCCTCTCCAGGGACGGCAGGGATCTCGGGGTTGCATTCCAGGCTCCCCCGGGGAGTCAGGCCTCGTCTCGAGGGGAAGCCAAGGACTCCGCTCTCCTCTCGAGTCGCGACGCGGGTCTCTTGGAGCCCCCTGAGCGGCCTCAAGGGAGTCCAGCCTCCTCCTCCGTTTGGAGAGAGGACCCGGGATTGCTCTCCAGGCCATGCAGGAAGAGAAGGCCCTCAGCTCGCGAGGACGGGGGCGTCTCAGGGGTTTCCTCGAGCTGCGGCGCCCGTGGGGGTTTTCTCCCGAGGCACGACGAGGATCTCAGGGAGCCTCTCGTGCGGCGCCAGGGAAGTCAGGTCTCCATGCGCGTGGCGAGGGGGAGCGCGTCCTGGCTCTCGAGTCACGGGAGGGGACTAGGGCCTCGAGACGCGTTGAAGAAGGACTCTCGAGGTCTTTGTCGGGGGGCGGCGGGAAACCCTCGTGTCCCTCGCCTTCTGCCGGGGACCTTAGGGAACTTCCCGGGGTGCCTCTGAGAGGCGAGGGATCCTGTGGAGGTGGCGGGGCCCCTCGGGACTCCGCTGGGTCTGGCGCAACGGAAGAGGGCCTCACCTCGAGGGGAGGCAGGAACCTCAGGCTTCCTCTGCGTTTCGGACTCCGACCGCAGGGTCCCTGCAGAGTTGGGACAGGAGAGTCAGGCCTCGTCTTGTCTGAGGAAGGGAACCCCGCTGGCCTCTCGAGTTGCTCGGGGGGTCTCAGGCCCCTCGTCGAGCTGTGTGTGGAACCCGCGGGTCTTTGCGGACGATGCACGGGGGTGGCAGTGCCCCTTCGTGTTGTGCCTTCACCCACAGGGTTGCCTTCGAAGAGGGGTCCGGGCCTCGGGTCCTTCTCAAGAGCGGACCGGGGAATCGGGGGCGTTCGGCCTGTGGCCCCACCCACGTGGCTCGTCTCGAATTTCCTCGTGAGACCGGCCTCATCCTGAGGTGCGCCGGGAAGGCCGGGAACCCCTTCCAGACCACGCAGGGGAATCGCCTCTCCTGTCGCGATCAGGAGGGGAGAAGGGGCTCAGAGGAAGCGGTGCCGGGACCCTCGGTGTTCCCCTCGGGGGAACCCGGCGTGTCGGGGGACTTTTGGGGGTCGCAGGAAGGCTGTCAGGGACCGTCTCGCCCTTCAGGGCGGAACAGGGGACTTCCCTTGAGACGCCGTCGCGGGCAAGGGCCTCATCTTGCCAAGCGGTGGGAACCACGTGGTTGTTCTCGAGTTGCGGCGGCATTCTCGAGTTACGACGGGGATCTCAGCCTTCCCCTTGGGTTGGCCCTGGGAAGCCCAATCTTCCCCTCGGGTTGCGAGGGAAAGCTGGGGGTGGCGCTCGAGTCACTGCAGGGCCTAAGAGACCTCACCTAAGCGTGTGTCCGGGACCTAATTTTCCTCTCCAGGGACGGCAGGGATCTCGGGGTTGCATTCCAGGCTCCCCCGGGGAGTCAGGCCTCGTCTCGAGGGGAAGCCAAGGACTCCGCTCTCCTCTCGAGTCGCGACGCGGGTCTCTTGGAGCCCCCTGAGCGGCCTCAAGGGAGTCCAGCCTCCTCCTCCGTTTGGAGAGAGGACCCGGGATTGCTCTCCAGGCCATGCAGGAAGAGAAGGCCCTCAGCTCGCGAGGACGGGGGCGTCTCAGGGGTTTCCTCGAGCTGCGGCGCCCGTGGGGGTTTTCTCCCGAGGCACGACGAGGATCTCAGGGAGCCTCTCGTGCGGCGCCAGGGAAGTCAGGTCTCCATGCGCGTGGCGAGGGGGAGCGCGTCCTGGCTCTCGAGTCACGGGAGGGGACTAGGGCCTCGAGACGCGTTGAAGAAGGACTCTCGAGGTCTTTGTCGGGGGGCGGCGGGAAACCCTCGTGTCCCTCGCCTTCTGCCGGGGACCTTAGGGAACTTCCCGGGGTGCCTCTGAGAGGCGAGGGATCCTGTGGAGGTGGCGGGGCCCCTCGGGACTCCGCTGGGTCTGGCGCAACGGAAGAGGGCCTCACCTCGAGGGGAGGCAGGAACCTCAGGCTTCCTCTGCGTTTCGGACTCCGACCGCAGGGTCCCTGCAGAGTTGGGACAGGAGAGTCAGGCCTCGTCTTGTCTGAGGAAGGGAACCCCGCTGGCCTCTCGAGTTGCTCGGGGGGTCTCAGGCCCCTCGTCGAGCTGTGTGTGGAACCCGCGGGTCTTTGCGGACGATGCACGGGGGTGGCAGTGCCCCTTCGTGTTGTGCCTTCAGCCACAGGGTTGCCTTCGAAGAGGGGTCCGGGCCTCGGGTCCTTCTCAAGAGCGGACCGGGGAATCGGGGGCGTTCGGCCTGTGGCCCCACCCACGTGGCTCGTCTCGAATTTCCTCGTGAGACCGGCCTCATCCTGAGGTGCGCCGGGAAGGCCGGGAACCCCTTCCAGACCACGCAGGGGAATCGCCTCTCCTGTCGCGATCAGGAGGGGAGAAGGGGCTCAGAGGAAGCGGTGCCGGGACCCTCGGTGTTCCCCTCGGGGGAACCCGGCGTGTCGGGGGACTTTTGGGGGTCGCAGGAAGGCTGTCAGGGACCGTCTCGCCCTTCAGGGCGGAACAGGGGACTTCCCTTGAGACGCCGTCGCGGGCAAGGGCCTCATCTTGCCAAGCGGTGGGAACCACGTGGTTGTTCTCGAGTTGCGGCGGCATTCTCGAGTTACGACGGGGATCTCAGCCTTCCCCTTGGGTTGGCCCTGGGAAGCCCAATCTTCCCCTCGGGTTGCGAGGGAAAGCTGGGGGTGGCGCTCGAGTCACTGCAGGGCCTAAGAGACCTCACCTAAGCGTGTGTCCGGGACCTAATTTTCCTCTCCAGGGACGGCAGGGATCTCGGGGTTGCATTCCAGGCTCCCCCGGGGAGTCAGGCCTCGTCTCGAGGGGAAGCCAAGGACTCCGCTCTCCTCTCGAGTCGCGACGCGGGTCTCTTGGAGCCCCCTGAGCGGCCTCAAGGGAGTCCAGCCTCCTCCTCCGTTTGGAGAGAGGACCCGGGATTGCTCTCCAGGCCATGCAGGAAGAGAAGGCCCTCAGCTCGCGAGGACGGGGGCGTCTCAGGGGTTTCCTCGAGCTGCGGCGCCCGTGGGGGTTTTCTCCCGAGGCACGACGAGGATCTCAGGGAGCCTCTCGTGAGGCGCCAGGGAAGTCAGGTCTCCATGCGCGTGGCGAGGGGGAGCGCGTCCTGGCTCTCGAGTCACGGGAGGGGACTAGGGCCTCGAGACGCGTTGAAGAAGGACTCTCGAGGTCTTTGTCGGGGGGCGGCGGGAAACCCTCGTGTCCCTCGCCTTCTGCCGGGGACCTTAGGGAACTTCCCGGGGTGCCTCTGAGAGGCGAGGGATCCTGTGGAGGTGGCGGGGCCCCTCGGGACTCCGCTGGGTCTGGCGCAACGGAAGAGGGCCTCACCTCGAGGGGAGGCAGGAACCTCAGGCTTCCTCTGCGTTTCGGACTCCGACCGCAGGGTCCCTGCAGAGTTGGGACAGGAGAGTCAGGCCTCGTCTTGTCTGAGGAAGGGAACCCCGCTGGCCTCTCGAGTTGCTCGGGGGGTCTCAGGCCCCTCGTCGAGCTGTGTGTGGAACCCGCGGGTCTTTGCGGACGATGCACGGGGGTGGCAGTGCCCCTTCGTGTTGTGCCTTCACCCACAGGGTTGCCTTCGAAGAGGGGTCCGGGCCTCGGGTCCTTCTCAAGAGCGGACCGGGGAATCGGGGGCGTTCGGCCTGTGGCCCCACCCACGTGGCTCGTCTCGAATTTCCTCGTGAGACCGGCCTCATCCTGAGGTGCGCCGGGAAGGCCGGGAACCCCTTCCAGACCACGCAGGGGAATCGCCTCTCCTGTCGCGATCAGGAGGGGAGAAGGGGCTCAGAGGAAGCGGTGCCGGGACCCTCGGTGTTCCCCTCGGGGGAACCCGGCGTGTCGGGGGACTTTTGGGGGTCGCAGGAAGGCTGTCAGGGACCGTCTCGCCCTTCAGGGCGGAACAGGGGACTTCCCTTGAGACGCCGTCGCGGGCAAGGGCCTCATCTTGCCAAGCGGTGGGAACCACGTGGTTTCTCTCGAGTTGCGGCGGCATTCTCGAGTTACGACGGGGATCTCAGCCTTCCCCTTGGGTTGGCCCTGGGAAGCCCAATCTTCCCCTCGGGTTGCGAGGGAAAGCTGGGGGTGGCGCTCGAGTCACTGCAGGGCCTAAGAGACCTCACCTAAGCGTGTGTCCGGGACCTAATTTTCCTCTCCAGGGACGGCAGGGATCTCGGGGTTGCATTCCAGGCTCCCCCGGGGAGTCAGGCCTCGTCTCGAGGGGAAGCCAAGGACTCCGCTCTCCTCTCGAGTCGCGACGCGGGTCTCTTGGAGCCCCCTGAGCGGCCTCAAGGGAGTCCAGCCTCCTCTTCCGTTTGGAGAGAGGACCCGGGATTGCTCTCCAGGCCATGCAGGAAGAGAAGGCCCTCAGCTCGCGAGGACGGGGGCGTCTCAGGGGTTTCCTCGAGCTGCGGCGCCCGTGGGGGTTTTCTCCCGAGGCACGACGAGGATCTCAGGGAGCCTCTCGTGCGGCGCCAGGGAAGTCAGGTCTCCATGCGCGTGGCGAGGGGGAGCGCGTCCTGGCTCTCGAGTCACGGGAGGGGACTAGGGCCTCGAGACGCGTTGAAGAAGGACTCTCGAGGTCTTTGTCGGGGGGCGGCGGGAAACCCTCGTGTCCCTCGCCTTCTGCCGGGGACCTTAGGGAACTTCCCGGGGTGCCTCTGAGAGGCGAGGGATCCTGTGGAGGTGGCGGGGCCCCTCGGGACTCCGCTGGGTCTGGCGCAACGGAAGAGGGCCTCACCTCGAGGGGAGGCAGGAACCTCAGGCTTCCTCTGCGTTTCGGACTCCGACCGCAGGGTCCCTGCAGAGTTGGGACAGGAGAGTCAGGCCTCGTCTTGTCTGAGGAAGGGAACCCCGCTGGCCTCTCGAGTTGCTCGGGGGGTCTCAGGCCCCTCGTCGAGCTGTGTGTGGAACCCGCGGGTCTTTGCGGACGATGCACGGGGGTGGCAGTGCCCCTTCGTGTTGTGCCTTCAGCCACAGGGTTGCCTTCGAAGAGGGGTCCGGGCCTCGGGTCCTTCTCAAGAGCGGACCGGGGAATCGGGGGCGTTCGGCCTGTGGCCCCACCCACGTGGCTCGTCTCGAATTTCCTCGTGAGACCGGCCTCATCCTGAGGTGCGCCGGGAAGGCCGGGAACCCCTTCCAGACCACGCAGGGGAATCGCCTCTCCTGTCGCGATCAGGAGGGGAGAAGGGGCTCAGAGGAAGCGGTGCCGGGACCCTCGGTGTTCCCCTCGGGGGAACCCGGCGTGTCGGGGGACTTTTGGGGGTCGCAGGAAGGCTGTCAGGGACCGTCTCGCCCTTCAGGGCGGAACAGGGGACTTCCCTTGAGACGCCGTCGCGGGCAAGGGCCTCATCTTGCCAAGCGGTGGGAACCACGTGGTTTTTCTCGAGTTGCGGCGGCATTCTCGAGTTACGACGGGGATCTCAGCCTTCCCCTTGGGTTGGCCCTGGGAAGCCCAATCTTCCCCTCGGGTTGCGAGGGAAAGCTGGGGGTGGCGCTCGAGTCACTGCAGGGCCTAAGAGACCTCACCTAAGCGTGTGTCCGGGACCTAATTTTCCTCTCCAGGGACGGCAGGGATCTCGGGGTTGCATTCCAGGCTCCCCCGGGGAGTCAGGCCTCGTCTCGAGGGGAAGCCAAGGACTCCGCTCTCCTCTCGAGTCGCGACGCGGGTCTCTTGGAGCCCCCTGAGCGGCCTCAAGGGAGTCCAGCCTCCTCCTCCGTTTGGAGAGAGGACCCGGGATTGCTCTCCAGGCCATGCAGGAAGAGAAGGCCCTCAGCTCGCGAGGACGGGGGCGTCTCAGGGGTTTCCTCGAGCTGCGGCGCCCGTGGGGGTTTTCTCCCGAGGCACGACGAGGATCTCAGGGAGCCTCTCGTGAGGCGCCAGGGAAGTCAGGTCTCCATGCGCGTGGCGAGGGGGAGCGCGTCCTGGCTCTCGAGTCACGGGAGGGGACTAGGGCCTCGAGACGCGTTGAAGAAGGACTCTCGAGGTCTTTGTCGGGGGGCGGCGGGAAACCCTCGTGTCCCTCGCCTTCTGCCGGGGACCTTAGGGAACTTCCCGGGGTGCCTCTGAGAGGCGAGGGATCCTGTGGAGGTGGCGGGGCCCCTCGGGACTCCGCTGGGTCTGGCGCAACGGAAGAGGGCCTCACCTCGAGGGGAGGCAGGAACCTCAGGCTTCCTCTGCGTTTCGGACTCCGACCGCAGGGTCCCTGCAGAGTTGGGACAGGAGAGTCAGGCCTCGTCTTGTCTGAGGAAGGGAACCCCGCTGGCCTCTCGAGTTGCTCGGGGGGTCTCAGGCCCCTCGTCGAGCTGTGTGTGGAACCCGCGGGTCTTTGCGGACGATGCACGGGGGTGGCAGTGCCCCTTCGTGTTGTGCCTTCAGCCACAGGGTTGCCTTCGAAGAGGGGTCCGGGCCTCGGGTCCTTCTCAAGAGCGGACCGGGGAATCGGGGGCGTTCGGCCTGTGGCCCCACCCACGTGGCTCGTCTCGAATTTCCTCGTGAGACCGGCCTCATCCTGAGGTGCGCCGGGAAGGCCGGGAACCCCTTCCAGACCACGCAGGGGAATCGCCTCTCCTGTCGCGATCAGGAGGGGAGAAGGGGCTCAGAGGAAGCGGTGCCGGGACCCTCGGTGTTCCCCTCGGGGGAACCCGGCGTGTCGGGGGACTTTTGGGGGTCGCAGGAAGGCTGTCAGGGACCGTCTCGCCCTTCAGGGCGGAACAGGGGACTTCCCTTGAGACGCCGTCGCGGGCAAGGGCCTCATCTTGCCAAGCGGTGGGAACCACGTGGTTGTTCTCGAGTTGCGGCGGCATTCTCGAGTTACGACGGGGATCTCAGCCTTCCCCTTGGGTTGGCCCTGGGAAGCCCAATCTTCCCCTCGGGTTGCGAGGGAAAGCTGGGGGTGGCGCTCGAGTCACTGCAGGGCCTAAGAGACCTCACCTAAGCGTGTGTCCGGGACCTAATTTTCCTCTCCAGGGACGGCAGGGATCTCGGGGTTGCATTCCAGGCTCCCCCGGGGAGTCAGGCCTCATCTCGAGGGGAAGCCAAGGACTCCGCTCTCCTCTCGAGTCGCGACGCGGGTCTCTTGGAGCCCCCTGAGCGGCCTCAAGGGAGTCCAGCCTCCTCCTCCGTTTGGAGAGAGGACCCGGGATTGCTCTCCAGGCCATGCAGGAAGAGAAGGCCCTCAGCTCGCGAGGACGGGGGCGTCTCAGGGGTTTCCTCGAGCTGCGGCGCCCGTGGGGGTTTTCTCCCGAGGCACGACGAGGATCTCAGGGAGCCTCTCGTGCGGCGCCAGGGAAGTCAGGTCTCCATGCGCGTGGCGAGGGGGAGCGCGTCCTGGCTCTCGAGTCACGGGAGGGGACTAGGGCCTCGAGACGCGTTGAAGAAGGACTCTCGAGGTCTTTGTCGGGGGGCGGCGGGAAACCCTCGTGTCCCTCGCCTTCTGCCGGGGACCTTAGGGAACTTCCCGGGGTGCCTCTGAGAGGCGAGGGATCCTGTGGAGGTGGCGGGGCCCCTCGGGACTCCGCTGGGTCTGGCGCAACGGAAGAGGGCCTCACCTCGAGGGGAGGCAGGAACCTCAGGCTTCCTCTGCGTTTCGGACTCCGACCGCAGGGTCCCTGCAGAGTTGGGACAGGAGAGTCAGGCCTCGTCTTGTCTGAGGAAGGGAACCCCGCTGGCCTCTCGAGTTGCTCGGGGGGTCTCAGGCCCCTCATCGAGCTGTGTGTGGAACCCGCGGGTCTTTGCGGACGATGCACGGGGGTGGCAGTGCCCCTTCGTGTTGTGCCTTCAGCCACAGGGTTGCCTTCGAAGAGGGGTCCGGGCCTCGGGTCCTTCTCAAGAGCGGACCGGGGAATCGGGGGCGTTCGGCCTGTGGCCCCACCCACGTGGCTCGTCTCGAATTTCCTCGTGAGACCGGCCTCATCCTGAGGTGCGCCGGGAAGGCCGGGAACCCCTTCCAGACCACGCAGGGGAATCGCCTCTCCTGTCGCGATCAGGAGGGGAGAAGGGGCTCAGAGGAAGCGGTGCCGGGACCCTCGGTGTTCCCCTCGGGGGAACCCGGCGTGTCGGGGGACTTTTGGGGGTCGCAGGAAGGCTGTCAGGGACCGTCTCGCCCTTCAGGGCGGAACAGGGGACTTCCCTTGAGACGCCGTCGCGGGCAAGGGCCTCATCTTGCCAAGCGGTGGGAACCACGTGGTTGTTCTCGAGTTGCGGCGGCATTCTCGAGTTACGACGGGGATCTCAGCCTTCCCCTTGGGTTGGCCCTGGGAAGCCCAATCTTCCCCTCGGGTTGCGAGGGAAAGCTGGGGGTGGCGCTCGAGTCACTGCAGGGCCTAAGAGACCTCACCTAAGCGTGTGTCCGGGACCTAATTTTCCTCTCCAGGGACGGCAGGGATCTCGGGGTTGCATTCCAGGCTCCCCCGGGGAGTCAGGCCTCGTCTCGAGGGGAAGCCAAGGACTCCGCTCTCCTCTCGAGTCGCGACGCGGGTCTCTTGGAGCCCCCTGAGCGGCCTCAAGGGAGTCCAGCCTCCTCCTCCGTTTGGAGAGAGGACCCGGGATTGCTCTCCAGGCCATGCAGGAAGAGAAGGCCCTCAGCTCGCGAGGACGGGGGCGTCTCAGGGGTTTCCTCGAGCTGCGGCGCCCGTGGGGGTTTTCTCCCGAGGCACGACGAGGATCTCAGGGAGCCTCTCGTGCGGCGCCAGGGAAGTCAGGTCTCCATGCGCGTGGCGAGGGGGAGCGCGTCCTGGCTCTCGAGTCACGGGAGGGGACTAGGGCCTCGAGACGCGTTGAAGAAGGACTCTCGAGGTCTTTGTCGGGGGGCGGCGGGAAACCCTCGTGTCCCTCGCCTTCTGCCGGGGACCTTAGGGAACTTCCCGGGGTGCCTCTGAGAGGCGAGGGATCCTGTGGAGGTGGCGGGGCCCCTCGGGACTCCGCTGGGTCTGGCGCAACGGAAGAGGGCCTCACCTCGAGGGGAGGCAGGAACCTCAGGCTTCCTCTGCGTTTCGGACTCCGACCGCAGGGTCCCTGCAGAGTTGGGACAGGAGAGTCAGGCCTCGTCTTGTCTGAGGAAGGGAACCCCGCTGGCCTCTCGAGTTGCTCGGGGGGTCTCAGGCCCCTCGTCGAGCTGTGTGTGGAACCCGCGGGTCTTTGCGGACGATGCACGGGGGTGGCAGTGCCCCTTCGTGTTGTGCCTTCACCCACAGGGTTGCCTTCGAAGAGGGGTCCGGGCCTCGGGTCCTTCTCAAGAGCGGACCGGGGAATCGGGGGCGTTCGGCCTGTGGCCCCACCCACGTGGCTCGTCTCGAATTTCCTCGTGAGACCGGCCTCATCCTGAGGTGCGCCGGGAAGGCCGGGAACCCCTTCCAGACCACGCAGGGGAATCGCCTCTCCTGTCGCGATCAGGAGGGGAGAAGGGGCTCAGAGGAAGCGGTGCCGGGACCCTCGGTGTTCCCCTCGGGGGAACCCGGCGTGTCGGGGGACTTTTGGGGGTCGCAGGAAGGCTGTCAGGGACCGTCTCGCCCTTCAGGGCGGAACAGGGGACTTCCCTTGAGACGCCGTCGCGGGCAAGGGCCTCATCTTGCCAAGCGGTGGGAACCACGTGGTTGTTCTCGAGTTGCGGCGGCATTCTCGAGTTACGACGGGGATCTCAGCCTTCCCCTTGGGTTGGCCCTGGGAAGCCCAATCTTCCCCTCGGGTTGCGAGGCAAAGCTGGGGGTGGCGCTCGAGTCACTGCAGGGCCTAAGAGACCTCACCTAAGCGTGTGTCCGGGACCTAATTTTCCTCTCCAGGGACGGCAGGGATCTCGGGGTTGCATTCCAGGCTCCCCCGGGGAGTCAGGCCTCGTCTCGAGGGGAAGCCAAGGACTCCGCTCTCCTCTCGAGTCGCGACGCGGGTCTCTTGGAGCCCCCTGAGCGGCCTCAAGGGAGTCCAGCCTCCTCCTCCGTTTGGAGAGAGGACCCGGGATTGCTCTCCAGGCCATGCAGGAAGAGAAGGCCCTCAGCTCGCGAGGACGGGGGCGTCTCAGGGGTTTCCTCGAGCTGCGGCGCCCGTGGGGGTTTTCTCCCGAGGCACGACGAGGATCTCAGGGAGCCTCTCGTGCGGCGCCAGGGAAGTCAGGTCTCCATGCGCGTGGCGAGGGGGAGCGCGTCCTGGCTCTCGAGTCACGGGAGGGGACTAGGGCCTCGAGACGCGTTGAAGAAGGACTCTCGAGGTCTTTGTCGGGGGGCGGCGGGAAACCCTCGTGTCCCTCGCCTTCTGCCGGGGACCTTAGGGAACTTCCCGGGGTGCCTCTGAGAGGCGAGGGATCCTGTGGAGGTGGCGGGGCCCCTCGGGACTCCGCTGGGTCTGGCGCAACGGAAGAGGGCCTCACCTCGAGGGGAGGCAGGAACCTCAGGCTTCCTCTGCGTTTCGGACTCCGACCGCAGGGTCCCTGCAGAGTTGGGACAGGAGAGTCAGGCCTCGTCTTGTCTGAGGAAGGGAACCCCGCTGGCCTCTCGAGTTGCTCGGGGGGTCTCAGGCCCCTCGTCGAGCTGTGTGTGGAACCCGCGGGTCTTTGCGGACGATGCACGGGGGTGGCAGTGCCCCTTCGTGTTGTGCCTTCAGCCACAGGGTTGCCTTCGAAGAGGGGTCCGGGCCTCGGGTCCTTCTCAAGAGCGGACCGGGGAATCGGGGGCGTTCGGCCTGTGGCCCCACCCACGTGGCTCGTCTCGAATTTCCTCGTGAGACCGGCCTCATCCTGAGGTGCGCCGGGAAGGCCGGGAACCCCTTCCAGACCACGCAGGGGAATCGCCTCTCCTGTCGCGATCAGGAGGGGAGAAGGGGCTCAGAGGAAGCGGTGCCGGGACCCTCGGTGTTCCCCTCGGGGGAACCCGGCGTGTCGGGGGACTTTTGGGGGTCGCAGGAAGGCTGTCAGGGACCGTCTCGCCCTTCAGGGCGGAACAGGGGACTTCCCTTGAGACGCCGTCGCGGGCAAGGGCCTCATCTTGCCAAGCGGTGGGAACCACGTGGTTTTTCTCGAGTTGCGGCGGCATTCTCGAGTTACGACGGGGATCTCAGCCTTCCCCTTGGGTTGGCCCTGGGAAGCCCAATCTTCCCCTCGGGTTGCGAGGGAAAGCTGGGGGTGGCGCTCGAGTCACTGCAGGGCCTAAGAGACCTCACCTAAGCGTGTGTCCGGGACCTAATTTTCCTCTCCAGGGACGGCAGGGATCTCGGGGTTGCATTCCAGGCTCCCCCGGGGAGTCAGGCCTCGTCTCGAGGGGAAGCCAAGGACTCCGCTCTCCTCTCGAGTCGCGACGCGGGTCTCTTGGAGCCCCCTGAGCGGCCTCAAGGGAGTCCAGCCTCCTCCTCCGTTTGGAGAGAGGACCCGGGATTGCTCTCCAGGCCATGCAGGAAGAGAAGGCCCTCAGCTCGCGAGGACGGGGGCGTCTCAGGGGTTTCCTCGAGCTGCGGCGCCCGTGGGGGTTTTCTCCCGAGGCACGACGAGGATCTCAGGGAGCCTCTCGTGCGGCGCCAGGGAAGTCAGGTCTCCATGCGCGTGGCGAGGGGGAGCGCGTCCTGGCTCTCGAGTCACGGGAGGGGTCTAGGGCCTCGAGACGCGTTGAAGAAGGACTCTCGAGGTCTTTGTCGGGGGGCGGCGGGAAACCCTCGTGTCCCTCGCCTTCTGCCGGGGACCTTAGGGAACTTCCCGGGGTGCCTCTGAGAGGCGAGGGATCCTGTGGAGGTGGCGGGGCCCCTCGGGACTCCGCTGGGTCTGGCGCAACGGAAGAGGGCCTCACCTCGAGGGGAGGCAGGAACCTCAGGCTTCCTCTGCGTTTCGGACTCCGACCGCAGGGTCCCTGCAGAGTTGGGACAGGAGAGTCAGGCCTCGTCTTGTCTGAGGAAGGGAACCCCGCTGGCCTCTCGAGTTGCTCGGGGGGTCTCAGGCCCCTCGTCGAGCTGTGTGTGGAACCCGCGGGTCTTTGCGGACGATGCACGGGGGTGGCAGTGCCCCTTCGTGTTGTGCCTTCACCCACAGGGTTGCCTTCGAAGAGGGGTCCGGGCCTCGGGTCCTTCTCAAGAGCGGACCGGGGAATCGGGGGCGTTCGGCCTGTGGCCCCACCCACGTGGCTCGTCTCGAATTTCCTCGTGAGACCGGCCTCATCCTGAGGTGCGCCGGGAAGGCCGGGAACCCCTTCCAGACCACGCAGGGGAATCGCCTCTCCTGTCGCGATCAGGAGGGGAGAAGGGGCTCAGAGGAAGCGGTGCCGGGACCCTCGGTGTTCCCCTCGGGGGAACCCGGCGTGTCGGGGTCTTTTGGGGGTCGCAGGAAGGCTGTCAGGGACCGTCTCGCCCTTCAGGGCGGAACAGGGGACTTCCCTTGAGACGCCGTCGCGGGCAAGGGCCTCATCTTGCCAAGCGGTGGGAACCACGTGGTTTTTCTCGAGTTGCGGCGGCATTCTCGAGTTACGACGGGGATCTCAGCCTTCCCCTTGGGTTGGCCCTGGGAAGCCCAATCTTCCCCTCGGGTTGCGAGGGAAAGCTGGGGGTGGCGCTCGAGTCACTGCAGGGCCTAAGAGACCTCACCTAAGCGTGTGTCCGGGACCTAATTTTCCTCTCCAGGGACGGCAGGGATCTCGGGGTTGCATTCCAGGCTCCCCCGGGGAGTCAGGCCTCGTCTCGAGGGGAAGCCAAGGACTCCGCTCTCCTCTCGAGTCGCGACGCGGGTCTCTTGGAGCCCCCTGAGCGGCCTCAAGGGAGTCCAGCCTCCTCCTCCGTTTGGAGAGAGGACCCGGGATTGCTCTCCAGGCCATGCAGGAAGAGAAGGCCCTCAGCTCGCGAGGACGGGGGCGTCTCAGGGGTTTCCTCGAGCTGCGGCGCCCGTGGGGGTTTTCTCCCGAGGCACGACGAGGATCTCAGGGAGCCTCTCGTGCGGCGCCAGGGAAGTCAGGTCTCCATGCGCGTGGCGAGGGGGAGCGCGTCCTGGCTCTCGAGTCACGGGAGGGGACTAGGGCCTCGAGACGCGTTGAAGAAGGACTCTCGAGGTCTTTGTCGGGGGGCGGCGGGAAACCCTCGTGTCCCTCGCCTTCTGCCGGGGACCTTAGGGAACTTCCCGGGGTGCCTCTGAGAGGCGAGGGATCCTGTGGAGGTGGCGGGGCCCCTCGGGACTCCGCTGGGTCTGGCGCAACGGAAGAGGGCCTCACCTCGAGGGGAGGCAGGAACCTCAGGCTTCCTCTGCGTTTCGGACTCCGACCGCAGGGTCCCTGCAGAGTTGGGACAGGAGAGTCAGGCCTCGTCTTGTCTGAGGAAGGGAACCCCGCTGGCCTCTCGAGTTGCTCGGGGGGTCTCAGGCCCCTCGTCGAGCTGTGTGTGGAACCCGCGGGTCTTTGCGGACGATGCACGGGGGTGGCAGTGCCCCTTCGTGTTGTGCCTTCAGCCACAGGGTTGCCTTCGAAGAGGGGTCCGGGCCTCGGGTCCTTCTCAAGAGCGGACCGGGGAATCGGGGGCGTTCGGCCTGTGGCCCCACCCACGTGGCTCGTCTCGAATTTCCTCGTGAGACCGGCCTCATCCTGAGGTGCGCCGGGAAGGCCGGGAACCCCTTCCAGACCACGCAGGGGAATCGCCTCTCCTGTCGCGATCAGGAGGGGAGAAGGGGCTCAGAGGAAGCGGTGCCGGGACCCTCGGTGTTCCCCTCGGGGGAACCCGGCGTGTCGGGGGACTTTTGGGGGTCGCAGGAAGGCTGTCAGGGACCGTCTCGCCCTTCAGGGCGGAACAGGGGACTTCCCTTGAGACGCCGTCGCGGGCAAGGGCCTCATCTTGCCAAGCGGTGGGAACCACGTGGTTTTTCTCGAGTTGCGGCGGCATTCTCGAGTTACGACGGGGATCTCAGCCTTCCCCTTGGGTTGGCCCTGGGAAGCCCAATCTTCCCCTCGGGTTGCGAGGGAAAGCTGGGGGTGGCGCTCGAGTCACTGCAGGGCCTAAGAGACCTCACCTAAGCGTGTGTCCGGGACCTAATTTTCCTCTCCAGGGACGGCAGGGATCTCGGGGTTGCATTCCAGGCTCCCCCGGGGAGTCAGGCCTCGTCTCGAGGGGAAGCCAAGGACTCCGCTCTCCTCTCGAGTCGCGACGCGGGTCTCTTGGAGCCCCCTGAGCGGCCTCAAGGGAGTCCAGCCTCCTCCTCCGTTTGGAGAGAGGACCCGGGATTGCTCTCCAGGCCATGCAGGAAGAGAAGGCCCTCAGCTCGCGAGGACGGGGGCGTCTCAGGGGTTTCCTCGAGCTGCGGCGCCCGTGGGGGTTTTCTCCCGAGGCACGACGAGGATCTCAGGGAGCCTCTCGTGCGGCGCCAGGGAAGTCAGGTCTCCATGCGCGTGGCGAGGGGGAGCGCGTCCTGGCTCTCGAGTCACGGGAGGGGACTAGGGCCTCGAGACGCGTTGAAGAAGGACTCTCGAGGTCTTTGTCGGGGGGCGGCGGGAAACCCTCGTGTCCCTCGCCTTCTGCCGGGGACCTTAGGGAACTTCCCGGGGTGCCTCTGAGAGGCGAGGGATCCTGTGGAGGTGGCGGGGCCCCTCGGGACTCCGCTGGGTCTGGCGCAACGGAAGAGGGCCTCACCTCGAGGGGAGGCAGGAACCTCAGGCTTCCTCTGCGTTTCGGACTCCGACCGCAGGGTCCCTGCAGAGTTGGGACAGGAGAGTCAGGCCTCGTCTTGTCTGAGGAAGGGAACCCCGCTGGCCTCTCGAGTTGCTCGGGGGGTCTCAGGCCCCTCGTCGAGCTGTGTGTGGAACCCGCGGGTCTTTGCGGACGATGCACGGGGGTGGCAGTGCCCCTTCGTGTTGTGCCTTCACCCACAGGGTTGCCTTCGAAGAGGGGTCCGGGCCTCGGGTCCTTCTCAAGAGCGGACCGGGGAATCGGGGGCGTTCGGCCTGTGGCCCCACCCACGTGGCTCGTCTCGAATTTCCTCGTGAGACCGGCCTCATCCTGAGGTGCGCCGGGAAGGCCGGGAACCCCTTCCAGACCACGCAGGGGAATCGCCTCTCCTGTCGCGATCAGGAGGGGAGAAGGGGCTCAGAGGAAGCGGTGCCGGGACCCTCGGTGTTCCCCTCGGGGGAACCCGGCGTGTCGGGGGACTTTTGGGGGTCGCAGGAAGGCTGTCAGGGACCGTCTCGCCCTTCAGGGCGGAACAGGGGACTTCCCTTGAGACGCCGTCGCGGGCAAGGGCCTCATCTTGCCAAGCGGTGGGAACCACGTGGTTTTTCTCGAGTTGCGGCGGCATTCTCGAGTTACGACGGGGATCTCAGCCTTCCCCTTGGGTTGGCCCTGGGAAGCCCAATCTTCCCCTCGGGTTGCGAGGGAAAGCTGGGGGTGGCGCTCGAGTCACTGCAGGGCCTAAGAGACCTCACCTAAGCGTGTGTCCGGGACCTAATTTTCCTCTCCAGGGACGGCAGGGATCTCGGGGTTGCATTCCAGGCTCCCCCGGGGAGTCAGGCCTCGTCTCGAGGGGAAGCCAAGGACTCCGCTCTCCTCTCGAGTCGCGACGCGGGTCTCTTGGAGCCCCCTGAGCGGCCTCAAGGGAGTCCAGCCTCCTCCTCCGTTTGGAGAGAGGACCCGGGATTGCTCTCCAGGCCATGCAGGAAGAGAAGGCCCTCAGCTCGCGAGGACGGGGGCGTCTCAGGGGTTTCCTCGAGCTGCGGCGCCCGTGGGGGTTTTCTCCCGAGGCACGACGAGGATCTCAGGGAGCCTCTCGTGCGGCGCCAGGGAAGTCAGGTCTCCATGCGCGTGGCGAGGGGGAGCGCGTCCTGGCTCTCGAGTCACGGGAGGGGACTAGGGCCTCGAGACGCGTTGAAGAAGGACTCTCGAGGTCTTTGTCGGGGGGCGGCGGGAAACCCTCGTGTCCCTCGCCTTCTGCCGGGGACCTTAGGGAACTTCCCGGGGTGCCTCTGAGAGGCGAGGGATCCTGTGGAGGTGGCGGGGCCCCTCGGGACTCCGCTGGGTCTGGCGCAACGGAAGAGGGCCTCACCTCGAGGGGAGGCAGGAACCTCAGGCTTCCTCTGCGTTTCGGACTCCGACCGCAGGGTCCCTGCAGAGTTGGGACAGGAGAGTCAGGCCTCGTCTTGTCTGAGGAAGGGAACCCCGCTGGCCTCTCGAGTTGCTCGGGGGGTCTCAGGCCCCTCGTCGAGCTGTGTGTGGAACCCGCGGGTCTTTGCGGACGATGCACGGGGGTGGCAGTGCCCCTTCGTGTTGTGCCTTCAGCCACAGGGTTGCCTTCGAAGAGGGGTCCGGGCCTCGGGTCCTTCTCAAGAGCGGACCGGGGAATCGGGGGCGTTCGGCCTGTGGCCCCACCCACGTGGCTCGTCTCGAATTTCCTCGTGAGACCGGCCTCATCCTGAGGTGCGCCGGGAAGGCCGGGAACCCCTTCCAGACCACGCAGGGGAATCGCCTCTCCTGTCGCGATCAGGAGGGGAGAAGGGGCTCAGAGGAAGCGGTGCCGGGACCCTCGGTGTTCCCCTCGGGGGAACCCGGCGTGTCGGGGGACTTTTGGGGGTCGCAGGAAGGCTGTCAGGGACCGTCTCGCCCTTCAGGGCGGAACAGGGGACTTCCCTTGAGACGCCGTCGCGGGCAAGGGCCTCATCTTGCCAAGCGGTGGGAACCACGTGGTTTTTCTCGAGTTGCGGCGGCATTCTCGAGTTACGACGGGGATCTCAGCCTTCCCCTTGGGTTGGCCCTGGGAAGCCCAATCTTCCCCTCGGGTTGCGAGGGAAAGCTGGGGGTGGCGCTCGAGTCACTGCAGGGCCTAAGAGACCTCACCTAAGCGTGTGTCCGGGACCTAATTTTCCTCTCCAGGGACGGCAGGGATCTCGGGGTTGCATTCCAGGCTCCCCCGGGGAGTCAGGCCTCGTCTCGAGGGGAAGCCAAGGACTCCGCTCTCCTCTCGAGTCGCGACGCGGGTCTCTTGGAGCCCCCTGAGCGGCCTCAAGGGAGTCCAGCCTCCTCCTCCGTTTGGAGAGAGGACCCGGGATTGCTCTCCAGGCCATGCAGGAAGAGAAGGCCCTCAGCTCGCGAGGACGGGGGCGTCTCAGGGGTTTCCTCGAGCTGCGGCGCCCGTGGGGGTTTTCTCCCGAGGCACGACGAGGATCTCAGGGAGCCTCTCGTGCGGCGCCAGGGAAGTCAGGTCTCCATGCGCGTGGCGAGGGGGAGCGCGTCCTGGCTCTCGAGTCACGGGAGGGGACTAGGGCCTCGAGACGCGTTGAAGAAGGACTCTCGAGGTCTTTGTCGGGGGGCGGCGGGAAACCCTCGTGTCCCTCGCCTTCTGCCGGGGACCTTAGGGAACTTCCCGGGGTGCCTCTGAGAGGCGAGGGATCCTGTGGAGGTGGCGGGGCCCCTCGGGACTCCGCTGGGTCTGGCGCAACGGAAGAGGGCCTCACCTCGAGGGGAGGCAGGAACCTCAGGCTTCCTCTGCGTTTCGGACTCCGACCGCAGGGTCCCTGCAGAGTTGGGACAGGAGAGTCAGGCCTCGTCTTGTCTGAGGAAGGGAACCCCGCTGGCCTCTCGAGTTGCTCGGGGGGTCTCAGGCCCCTCGTCGAGCTGTGTGTGGAACCCGCGGGTCTTTGCGGACGATGCACGGGGGTGGCAGTGCCCCTTCGTGTTGTGCCTTCACCCACAGGGTTGCCTTCGATGAGGGGTCCGGGCCTCGGGTCCTTCTCAAGAGCGGACCGGGGAATCGGGGGCGTTCGGCCTGTGGCCCCACCCACGTGGCTCGTCTCGAATTTCCTCGTGAGACCGGCCTCATCCTGAGGTGCGCCGGGAAGGCCGGGAACCCCTTCCAGACCACACAGGGGAATCGCCTCTCCTGTCGCGATCAGGAGGGGAGAAGGGGCTCAGAGGAAGCGGTGCCGGGACCCTCGGTGTTCCCCTCGGGGGAACCCGGCGTGTCGGGGGACTTTTGGGGGTCGCAGGAAGGCTGTCAGGGACCGTCTCGCCCTTCAGGGCGGAACAGGGGACTTCCCTTGAGACGCCGTCGCGGGCAAGGGCCTCATCTTGCCAAGCGGTGGGAACCACGTGGTTTTTCTCGAGTTGCGGCGGCATTCTCGAGTTACGACGGGGATCTCAGCCTTCCCCTTGGGTTGGCCCTGGGAAGCCCAATCTTCCCCTCGGGTTGCGAGGGAAAGCTGGGGGTGGCGCTCGAGTCACTGCAGGGCCTAAGAGACCTCACCTAAGCGTGTGTCCGGGACCTAATTTTCCTCTCCAGGGACGGCAGGGATCTCGGGGTTGCATTCCAGGCTCCCCCGGGGAGTCAGGCCTCGTCTCGAGGGGAAGCCAAGGACTCCGCTCTCCTCTCGAGTCGCGACGCGGGTCTCTTGGAGCCCCCTGAGCGGCCTCAAGGGAGTCCAGCCTCCTCCTCCGTTTGGAGAGAGGACCCGGGATTGCTCTCCAGGCCATGCAGGAAGAGAAGGCCCTCAGCTCGCGAGGACGGGGGCGTCTCAGGGGTTTCCTCGAGCTGCGGCGCCCGTGGGGGTTTTCTCCCGAGGCACGACGAGGATCTCAGGGAGCCTCTCGTGCGGCGCCAGGGAAGTCAGGTCTCCATGCGCGTGGCGAGGGGGAGCGCGTCCTGGCTCTCGAGTCACGGGAGGGGACTAGGGCCTCGAGACGCGTTGAAGAAGGACTCTCGAGGTCTTTGTCGGGGGGCGGCGGGAAACCCTCGTGTCCCTCGCCTTCTGCCGGGGACCTTAGGGAACTTCCCGGGGTGCCTCTGAGAGGCGAGGGATCCTGTGGAGGTGGCGGGGCCCCTCGGGACTCCGCTGGGTCTGGCGCAACGGAAGAGGGCCTCACCTCGAGGGGAGGCAGGAACCTCAGGCTTCCTCTGCGTTTCGGACTCCGACCGCAGGGTCCCTGCAGAGTTGGGACAGGAGAGTCAGGCCTCATCTTGTCTGAGGAAGGGAACCCCGCTGGCCTCTCGAGTTGCTCGGGGGGTCTCAGGCCCCTCGTCGAGCTGTGTGTGGAACCCGCGGGTCTTTGCGGACGATGCACGGGGGTGGCAGTGCCCCTTCGTGTTGTGCCTTCAGCCACAGGGTTGCCTTCGAAGAGGGGTCCGGGCCTCGGGTCCTTCTCAAGAGCGGACCGGGGAATCGGGGGCGTTCGGCCTGTGGCCCCACCCACGTGGCTCGTCTCGAATTTCCTCGTGAGACCGGCCTCATCCTGAGGTGCGCCGGGAAGGCCGGGAACCCCTTCCAGACCACGCAGGGGAATCGCCTCTCCTGTCGCGATCAGGAGGGGAGAAGGGGCTCAGAGGAAGCGGTGCCGGGACCCTCGGTGTTCCCCTCGGGGGAACCCGGCGTGTCGGGGGACTTTTGGGGGTCGCAGGAAGGCTGTCAGGGACCGTCTCGCCCTTCAGGGCGGAACAGGGGACTTCCCTTGAGACGCCGTCGCGGGCAAGGGCCTCATCTTGCCAAGCGGTGGGAACCACGTGGTTTCTCTCGAGTTGCGGCGGCATTCTCGAGTTACGACGGGGATCTCAGCCTTCCCCTTGGGTTGGCCCTGGGAAGCCCAATCTTCCCCTCGGGTTGCGAGGGAAAGCTGGGGGTGGCGCTCGAGTCACTGCAGGGCCTAAGAGACCTCACCTAAGCGTGTGTCCGGGACCTAATTTTCCTCTCCAGGGACGGCAGGGATCTCGGGGTTGCATTCCAGGCTCCCCCGGGGAGTCAGGCCTCGTCTCGAGGGGAAGCCAAGGACTCCGCTCTCCTCTCGAGTCGCGACGCGGGTCTCTTGGAGCCCCCTGAGCGGCCTCAAGGGAGTCCAGCCTCCTCCTCCGTTTGGAGAGAGGACCCGGGATTGCTCTCCAGGCCATGCAGGAAGAGAAGGCCCTCAGCTCGCGAGGACGGGGGCGTCTCAGGGGTTTCCTCGAGCTGCGGCGCCCGTGGGGGTTTTCTCCCGAGGCACGACGAGGATCTCAGGGAGCCTCTCGTGCGGCGCCAGGGAAGTCAGGTCTCCATGCGCGTGGCGAGGGGGAGCGCGTCCTGGCTCTCGAGTCACGGGAGGGGACTAGGGCCTCGAGACGCGTTGAAGAAGGACTCTCGAGGTCTTTGTCGGGGGGCGGCGGGAAACCCTCGTGTCCCTCGCCTTCTGCCGGGGACCTTAGGGAACTTCCCGGGGTGCCTCTGAGAGGCGAGGGATCCTGTGGAGGTGGCGGGGCCCCTCGGGACTCCGCTGGGTCTGGCGCAACGGAAGAGGGCCTCACCTCGAGGGGAGGCAGGAACCTCAGGCTTCCTCTGCGTTTCGGACTCCGACCGCAGGGTCCCTGCAGAGTTGGGACAGGAGAGTCAGGCCTCGTCTTGTCTGAGGAAGGGAACCCCGCTGGCCTCTCGAGTTGCTCGGGGGGTCTCAGGCCCCTCGTCGAGCTGTGTGTGGAACCCGCGGGTCTTTGCGGACGATGCACGGGGGTGGCAGTGCCCCTTCGTGTTGTGCCTTCAGCCACAGGGTTGCCTTCGAAGAGGGGTCCGGGCCTCGGGTCCTTCTCAAGAGCGGACCGGGGAATCGGGGGCGTTCGGCCTGTGGCCCCACCCACGTGGCTCGTCTCGAATTTCCTCGTGAGACCGGCCTCATCCTGAGGTGCGCCGGGAAGGCCGGGAACCCCTTCCAGACCACGCAGGGGAATCGCCTCTCCTGTCGCGATCAGGAGGGGAGAAGGGGCTCAGAGGAAGCGGTGCCGGGACCCTCGGTGTTCCCCTCGGGGGAACCCGGCGTGTCGGGGGACTTTTGGGGGTCGCAGGAAGGCTGTCAGGGACCGTCTCGCCCTTCAGGGCGGAACAGGGGACTTCCCTTGAGACGCCGTCGCGGGCAAGGGCCTCATCTTGCCAAGCGGTGGGAACCACGTGGTTTTTCTCGAGTTGCGGCGGCATTCTCGAGTTACGACGGGGATCTCAGCCTTCCCCTTGGGTTGGCCCTGGGAAGCCCAATCTTCCCCTCGGGTTGCGAGGCAAAGCTGGGGGTGGCGCTCGAGTCACTGCAGGGCCTAAGAGACCTCACCTAAGCGTGTGTCCGGGACCTAATTTTCCTCTCCAGGGACGGCAGGGATCTCGGGGTTGCATTCCAGGCTCCCCCGGGGAGTCAGGCCTCGTCTCGAGGGGAAGCCAAGGACTCCGCTCTCCTCTCGAGTCGCGACGCGGGTCTCTTGGAGCCCCCTGAGCGGCCTCAAGGGAGTCCAGCCTCCTCCTCCGTTTGGAGAGAGGACCCGGGATTGCTCTCCAGGCCATGCAGGAAGAGAAGGCCCTCAGCTCGCGAGGACGGGGGCGTCTCAGGGGTTTCCTCGAGCTGCGGCGCCCGTGGGGGTTTTCTCCCGAGGCACGACGAGGATCTCAGGGAGCCTCTCGTGCGGCGCCAGGGAAGTCAGGTCTCCATGCGCGTGGCGAGGGGGAGCGCGTCCTGGCTCTCGAGTCACGGGAGGGGACTAGGGCCTCGAGACGCGTTGAAGAAGGACTCTCGAGGTCTTTGTCGGGGGGCGGCGGGAAACCCTCGTGTCCCTCGCCTTCTGCCGGGGACCTTAGGGAACTTCCCGGGGTGCCTCTGAGAGGCGAGGGATCCTGTGGAGGTGGCGGGGCCCCTCGGGACTCCGCTGGGTCTGGCGCAACGGAAGAGGGCCTCACCTCGAGGGGAGGCAGGAACCTCAGGCTTCCTCTGCGTTTCGGACTCCGACCGCAGGGTCCCTGCAGAGTTGGGACAGGAGAGTCAGGCCTCGTCTTGTCTGAGGAAGGGAACCCCGCTGGCCTCTCGAGTTGCTCGGGGGGTCTCAGGCCCCTCGTCGAGCTGTGTGTGGAACCCGCGGGTCTTTGCGGACGATGCACGGGGGTGGCAGTGCCCCTTCGTGTTGTGCCTTCAGCCACAGGGTTGCCTTCGAAGAGGGGTCCGGGCCTCGGGTCCTTCTCAAGAGCGGACCGGGGAATCGGGGGCGTTCGGCCTGTGGCCCCACCCACGTGGCTCGTCTCGAATTTCCTCGTGAGACCGGCCTCATCCTGAGGTGCGCCGGGAAGGCCGGGAACCCCTTCCAGACCACGCAGGGGAATCGCCTCTCCTGTCGCGATCAGGAGGGGAGAAGGGGCTCAGAGGAAGCGGTGCCGGGACCCTCGGTGTTCCCCTCGGGGGAACCCGGCGTGTCGGGGGACTTTTGGGGGTCGCAGGAAGGCTGTCAGGGACCGTCTCGCCCTTCAGGGCGGAACAGGGGACTTCCCTTGAGACGCCGTCGCGGGCAAGGGCCTCATCTTGCCAAGCGGTGGGAACCACGTGGTTGTTCTCGAGTTGCGGCGGCATTCTCGAGTTACGACGGGGATCTCAGCCTTCCCCTTGGGTTGGCCCTGGGAAGCCCAATCTTCCCCTCGGGTTGCGAGGGAAAGCTGGGGGTGGCGCTCGAGTCACTGCAGGGCCTAAGAGACCTCACCTAAGCGTGTGTCCGGGACCTAATTTTCCTCTCCAGGGACGGCAGGGATCTCGGGGTTGCATTCCAGGCTCCCCCGGGGAGTCAGGCCTCGTCTCGAGGGGAAGCCAAGGACTCCGCTCTCCTCTCGAGTCGCGACGCGGGTCTCTTGGAGCCCCCTGAGCGGCCTCAAGGGAGTCCAGCCTCCTCCTCCGTTTGGAGAGAGGACCCGGGATTGCTCTCCAGGCCATGCAGGAAGAGAAGGCCCTCAGCTCGCGAGGACGGGGGCGTCTCAGGGGTTTCCTCGAGCTGCGGCGCCCGTGGGGGTTTTCTCCCGAGGCACGACGAGGATCTCAGGGAGCCTCTCGTGCGGCGCCAGGGAAGTCAGGTCTCCATGCGCGTGGCGAGGGGGAGCGCGTCCTGGCTCTCGAGTCACGGGAGGGGACTAGGGCCTCGAGACGCGTTGAAGAAGGACTCTCGAGGTCTTTGTCGGGGGGCGGCGGGAAACCCTCGTGTCCCTCGCCTTCTGCCGGGGACCTTAGGGAACTTCCCGGGGTGCCTCTGAGAGGCGAGGGATCCTGTGGAGGTGGCGGGGCCCCTCGGGACTCCGCTGGGTCTGGCGCAACGGAAGAGGGCCTCACCTCGAGGGGAGGCAGGAACCTCAGGCTTCCTCTGCGTTTCGGACTCCGACCGCAGGGTCCCTGCAGAGTTGGGACAGGAGAGTCAGGCCTCGTCTTGTCTGAGGAAGGGAACCCCGCTGGCCTCTCGAGTTGCTCGGGGGGTCTCAGGCCCCTCGTCGAGCTGTGTGTGGAACCCGCGGGTCTTTGCGGACGATGCACGGGGGTGGCAGTGCCCCTTCGGGTTGTGCCTTCAGCCACAGGGTTGCCTTCGAAGAGGGGTCCGGGCCTCGGGTCCTTCTCAAGAGCGGACCGGGGAATCGGGGGCGTTCGGCCTGTGGCCCCACCCACGTGGCTCGTCTCGAATTTCCTCGTGAGACCGGCCTCATCCTGAGGTGCGCCGGGAAGGCCGGGAACCCCTTCCAGACCACGCAGGGGAATCGCCTCTCCTGTCGCGATCAGGAGGGGAGAAGGGGCTCAGAGGAAGCGGTGCCGGGACCCTCGGTGTTCCCCTCGGGGGAACCCGGCGTGTCGGGGGACTTTTGGGGGTCGCAGGAAGGCTGTCAGGGACCGTCTCGCCCTTCAGGGCGGAACAGGGGACTTCCCTTGAGACGCCGTCGCGGGCAAGGGCCTCATCTTGCCAAGCGGTGGGAACCACGTGGTTGTTCTCGAGTTGCGGCGGCATTC
This sequence comes from Bubalus kerabau, assembly GCF_029407905.1. Classification (NCBI taxonomy): domain Eukaryota; kingdom Metazoa; phylum Chordata; class Mammalia; order Artiodactyla; family Bovidae; genus Bubalus; species Bubalus kerabau. The sequence continues at coordinate 40,567 of NW_026577915.1, read as the reverse complement.
TCGAGTTACGACGGGGATCTCAGCCTTCCCCTTGGGTTGGCCCTGGGAAGCCCAATCTTCCCCTCGGGTTGCGAGGGAAAGCTGGGGGTGGCGCTCGAGTCACTGCAGGGCCTAAGAGACCTCACCTAAGCGTGTGTCCGGGACCTAATTTTCCTCTCCAGGGACGGCAGGGATCTCGGGGTTGCATTCCAGGCTCCCCCGGGGAGTCAGGCCTCGTCTCGAGGGGAAGCCAAGGACTCCGCTCTCCTCTCGAGTCGCGACGCGGGTCTCTTGGAGCCCCCTGAGCGGCCTCAAGGGAGTCCAGCCTCCTCCTCCGTTTGGAGAGAGGACCCGGGATTGCTCTCCAGGCCATGCAGGAAGAGAAGGCCCTCAGCTCGCGAGGACGGGGGCGTCTCAGGGGTTTCCTCGAGCTGCGGCGCCCGTGGGGGTTTTCTCCCGAGGCACGACGAGGATCTCAGGGAGCCTCTCGTGCGGCGCCAGGGAAGTCAGGTCTCCATGCGCGTGGCGAGGGGGAGCGCGTCCTGGCTCTCGAGTCACGGGAGGGGACTAGGGCCTCGAGACGCGTTGAAGAAGGACTCTCGAGGTCTTTGTCGGGGGGCGGCGGGAAACCCTCGTGTCCCTCGCCTTCTGCCGGGGACCTTAGGGAACTTCCCGGGGTGCCTCTGAGAGGCGAGGGATCCTGTGGAGGTGGCGGGGCCCCTCGGGACTCCGCTGGGTCTGGCGCAACGGAAGAGGGCCTCACCTCGAGGGGAGGCAGGAACCTCAGGCTTCCTCTGCGTTTCGGACTCCGACCGCAGGGTCCCTGCAGAGTTGGGACAGGAGAGTCAGGCCTCGTCTTGTCTGAGGAAGGGAACCCCGCTGGCCTCTCGAGTTGCTCGGGGGGTCTCAGGCCCCTCGTCGAGCTGTGTGTGGAACCCGCGGGTCTTTGCGGACGATGCACGGGGGTGGCAGTGCCCCTTCGTGTTGTGCCTTCAGCCACAGGGTTGCCTTCGAAGAGGGGTCCGGGCCTCGGGTCCTTCTCAAGAGCGGACCGGGGAATCGGGGGCGTTCGGCCTGTGGCCCCACCCACGTGGCTCGTCTCGAATTTCCTCGTGAGACCGGCCTCATCCTGAGGTGCGCCGGGAAGGCCGGGAACCCCTTCCAGACCACGCAGGGGAATCGCCTCTCCTGTCCCGATCAGGAGGGGAGAAGGGGCTCAGAGGAAGCGGTGCCGGGACCCTCGGTGTTCCCCTCGGGGGAACCCGGCGTGTCGGGGGACTTTTGGGGGTCGCAGGAAGGCTGTCAGGGACCGTCTCGCCCTTCAGGGCGGAACAGGGGACTTCCCTTGAGACGCCGTCGCGGGCAAGGGCCTCATCTTGCCAAGCGGTGGGAACCACGTGGTTGTTCTCGAGTTGCGGCGGCATTCTCGAGTTACGACGGGGATCTCAGCCTTCCCCTTGGGTTGGCCCTGGGAAGCCCAATCTTCCCCTCGGGTTGCGAGGGAAAGCTGGGGGTGGCGCTCGAGTCACTGCAGGGCCTAAGAGACCTCACCTAAGCGTGTGTCCGGGACCTAATTTTCCTCTCCAGGGACGGCAGGGATCTCGGGGTTGCATTCCAGGCTCCCCCGGGGAGTCAGGCCTCGTCTCGAGGGGAAGCCAAGGACTCCGCTCTCCTCTCGAGTCGCGACGCGGGTCTCTTGGAGCCCCCTGAGCGGCCTCAAGGGAGTCCAGCCTCCTCCTCCGTTTGGAGAGAGGACCCGGGATTGCTCTCCAGGCCATGCAGGAAGAGAAGGCCCTCAGCTCGCGAGGACGGGGGCGTCTCAGGGGTTTCCTCGAGCTGCGGCGCCCGTGGGGGTTTTCTCCCGAGGCACGACGAGGATCTCAGGGAGCCTCTCGTGCGGCGCCAGGGAAGTCAGGTCTCCATGCGCGTGGCGAGGGGGAGCGCGTCCTGGCTCTCGAGTCACGGGAGGGGACTAGGGCCTCGAGACGCGTTGAAGAAGGACTCTCGAGGTCTTTGTCGGGGGGCGGCGGGAAACCCTCGTGTCCCTCGCCTTCTGCCGGGGACCTTAGGGAACTTCCCGGGGTGCCTCTGAGAGGCGAGGGATCCTGTGGAGGTGGCGGGGCCCCTCGGGACTCCGCTGGGTCTGGCGCAACGGAAGAGGGCCTCACCTCGAGGGGAGGCAGGAACCTCAGGCTTCCTCTGCGTTTCGGACTCCGACCGCAGGGTCCCTGCAGAGTTGGGACAGGAGAGTCAGGCCTCGTCTTGTCTGAGGAAGGGAACCCCGCTGGCCTCTCGAGTTGCTCGGGGGGTCTCAGGCCCCTCGTCGAGCTGTGTGTGGAACCCGCGGGTCTTTGCGGACGATGCACGGGGGTGGCAGTGCCCCTTCGGGTTGTGCCTTCAGCCACAGGGTTGCCTTCGAAGAGGGGTCCGGGCCTCGGGTCCTTCTCAAGAGCGGACCGGGGAATCGGGGGCGTTCGGCCTGTGGCCCCACCCACGTGGCTCGTCTCGAATTTCCTCGTGAGACCGGCCTCATCCTGAGGTGCGCCGGGAAGGCCGGGAACCCCTTCCAGACCACGCAGGGGAATCGCCTCTCCTGTCGCGATCAGGAGGGGAGAAGGGGCTCAGAGGAAGCGGTGCCGGGACCCTCGGTGTTCCCCTCGGGGGAACCCGGCGTGTCGGGGGACTTTTGGGGGTCGCAGGAAGGCTGTCAGGGACCGTCTCGCCCTTCAGGGCGGAACAGGGGACTTCCCTTGAGACGCCGTCGCGGGCAAGGGCCTCATCTTGCCAAGCGGTGGGAACCACGTGGTTGTTCTCGAGTTGCGGCGGCATTCTCGAGTTACGACGGGGATCTCAGCCTTCCCCTTGGGTTGGCCCTGGGAAGCCCAATCTTCCCCTCGGGTTGCGAGGGAAAGCTGGGGGTGGCGCTCGAGTCACTGCAGGGCCTAAGAGACCTCACCTAAGCGTGTGTCCGGGACCTAATTTTCCTCTCCAGGGACGGCAGGGATCTCGGGGTTGCATTCCAGGCTCCCCCGGGGAGTCAGGCCTCGTCTCGAGGGGAAGCCAAGGACTCCGCTCTCCTCTCGAGTCGCGACGCGGGTCTCTTGGAGCCCCCTGAGCGGCCTCAAGGGAGTCCAGCCTCCTCTTCCGTTTGGAGAGAGGACCCGGGATTGCTCTCCAGGCCATGCAGGAAGAGAAGGCCCTCAGCTCGCGAGGACGGGGGCGTCTCAGGGGTTTCCTCGAGCTGCGGCGCCCGTGGGGGTTTTCTCCCGAGGCACGACGAGGATCTCAGGGAGCCTCTCGTGCGGCGCCAGGGAAGTCAGGTCTCCATGCGCGTGGCGAGGGGGAGCGCGTCCTGGCTCTCGAGTCACGGGAGGGGACTAGGGCCTCGAGACGCGTTGAAGAAGGACTCTCGAGGTCTTTGTCGGGGGGCGGCGGGAAACCCTCGTGTCCCTCGCCTTCTGCCGGGGACCTTAGGGAACTTCCCGGGGTGCCTCTGAGAGGCGAGGGATCCTGTGGAGGTGGCGGGGCCCCTCGGGACTCCGCTGGGTCTGGCGCAACGGAAGAGGGCCTCACCTCGAGGGGAGGCAGGAACCTCAGGCTTCCTCTGCGTTTCGGACTCCGACCGCAGGGTCCCTGCAGAGTTGGGACAGGAGAGTCAGGCCTCGTCTTGTCTGAGGAAGGGAACCCCGCTGGCCTCTCGAGTTGCTCGGGGGGTCTCAGGCCCCTCGTCGAGCTGTGTGTGGAACCCGCGGGTCTTTGCGGACGATGCACGGGGGTGGCAGTGCCCCTTCGTGTTGTGCCTTCAGCCACAGGGTTGCCTTCGAAGAGGGGTCCGGGCCTCGGGTCCTTCTCAAGAGCGGACCGGGGAATCGGGGGCGTTCGGCCTGTGGCCCCACCCACGTGGCTCGTCTCGAATTTCCTCGTGAGACCGGCCTCATCCTGAGGTGCGCCGGGAAGGCCGGGAACCCCTTCCAGACCACGCAGGGGAATCGCCTCTCCTGTCGCGATCAGGAGGGGAGAAGGGGCTCAGAGGAAGCGGTGCCGGGACCCTCGGTGTTCCCCTCGGGGGAACCCGGCGTGTCGGGGGACTTTTGGGGGTCGCAGGAAGGCTGTCAGGGACCGTCTCGCCCTTCAGGGCGGAACAGGGGACTTCCCTTGAGACGCCGTCGCGGGCAAGGGCCTCATCTTGCCAAGCGGTGGGAACCACGTGGTTTCTCTCGAGTTGCGGCGGCATTCTCGAGTTACGACGGGGATCTCAGCCTTCCCCTTGGGTTGGCCCTGGGAAGCCCAATCTTCCCCTCGGGTTGCGAGGGAAAGCTGGGGGTGGCGCTCGAGTCACTGCAGGGCCTAAGAGACCTCACCTAAGCGTGTGTCCGGGACCTAATTTTCCTCTCCAGGGAAGGCAGGGATCTCGGGGTTGCATTCCAGGCTCCCCCGGGGAGTCAGGCCTCGTCTCGAGGGGAAGCCAAGGACTCCGCTCTCCTCTCGAGTCGCGACGCGGGTCTCTTGGAGCCCCCTGAGCGGCCTCAAGGGAGTCCAGCCTCCTCTTCCGTTTGGAGAGAGGACCCGGGATTGCTCTCCAGGCCATGCAGGAAGAGAAGGCCCTCAGCTCGCGAGGACGGGGGCGTCTCAGGGGTTTCCTCGAGCTGCGGCGCCCGTGGGGGTTTTCTCCCGAGGCACGACGAGGATCTCAGGGAGCCTCTCGTGCGGCGCCAGGGAAGTCAGGTCTCCATGCGCGTGGCGAGGGGGAGCGCGTCCTGGCTCTCGAGTCACGGGAGGGGACTAGGGCCTCGAGACGCGTTGAAGAAGGACTCTCGAGGTCTTTGTCGGGGGGCGGCGGGAAACCCTCGTGTCCCTCGCCTTCTGCCGGGGACCTTAGGGAACTTCCCGGGGTGCCTCTGAGAGGCGAGGGATCCTGTGGAGGTGGCGGGGCCCCTCGGGACTCCGCTGGGTCTGGCGCAACGGAAGAGGGCCTCACCTCGAGGGGAGGCAGGAACCTCAGGCTTCCTCTGCGTTTCGGACTCCGACCGCAGGGTCCCTGCAGAGTTGGGACAGGAGAGTCAGGCCTCGTCTTGTCTGAGGAAGGGAACCCCGCTGGCCTCTCGAGTTGCTCGGGGGGTCTCAGGCCCCTCGTCGAGCTGTGTGTGGAACCCGCGGGTCTTTGCGGACGATGCACGGGGGTGGCAGTGCCCCTTCGGGTTGTGCCTTCAGCCACAGGGTTGCCTTCGAAGAGGGGTCCGGGCCTCGGGTCCTTCTCAAGAGCGGACCGGGGAATCGGGGGCGTTCGGCCTGTGGCCCCACCCACGTGGCTCGTCTCGAATTTCCTCGTGAGACCGGCCTCATCCTGAGGTGCGCCGGGAAGGCCGGGAACCCCTTCCAGACCACGCAGGGGAATCGCCTCTCCTGTCGCGATCAGGAGGGGAGAAGGGGCTCAGAGGAAGCGGTGCCGGGACCCTCGGTGTTCCCCTCGGGGGAACCCGGCGTGTCGGGGGACTTTTGGGGGTCGCAGGAAGGCTGTCAGGGACCGTCTCGCCCTTCAGGGCGGAACAGGGGACTTCCCTTGAGACGCCGTCGCGGGCAAGGGCCTCATCTTGCCAAGCGGTGGGAACCACGTGGTTGTTCTCGAGTTGCGGCGGCATTCTCGAGTTACGACGGGGATCTCAGCCTTCCCCTTGGGTTGGCCCTGGGAAGCCCAATCTTCCCCTCGGGTTGCGAGGGAAAGCTGGGGGTGGCGCTCGAGTCACTGCAGGGCCTAAGAGACCTCACCTAAGCGTGTGTCCGGGACCTAATTTTCCTCTCCAGGGACGGCAGGGATCTCGGGGTTGCATTCCAGGCTCCCCCGGGGAGTCAGGCCTCGTCTCGAGGGGAAGCCAAGGACTCCGCTCTCCTCTCGAGTCGCGACGCGGGTCTCTTGGAGCCCCCTGAGCGGCCTCAAGGGAGTCCAGCCTCCTCTTCCGTTTGGAGAGAGGACCCGGGATTGCTCTCCAGGCCATGCAGGAAGAGAAGGCCCTCAGCTCGCGAGGACGGGGGCGTCTCAGGGGTTTCCTCGAGCTGCGGCGCCCGTGGGGGTTTTCTCCCGAGGCACGACGAGGATCTCAGGGAGCCTCTCGTGCGGCGCCAGGGAAGTCAGGTCTCCATGCGCGTGGCGAGGGGGAGCGCGTCCTGGCTCTCGAGTCACGGGAGGGGACTAGGGCCTCGAGACGCGTTGAAGAAGGACTCTCGAGGTCTTTGTCGGGGGGCGGCGGGAAACCCTCGTGTCCCTCGCCTTCTGCCGGGGACCTTAGGGAACTTCCCGGGGTGCCTCTGAGAGGCGAGGGATCCTGTGGAGGTGGCGGGGCCCCTCGGGACTCCGCTGGGTCTGGCGCAACGGAAGAGGGCCTCACCTCGAGGGGAGGCAGGAACCTCAGGCTTCCTCTGCGTTTCGGACTCCGACCGCAGGGTCCCTGCAGAGTTGGGACAGGAGAGTCAGGCCTCGTCTTGTCTGAGGAAGGGAACCCCGCTGGCCTCTCGAGTTGCTCGGGGGGTCTCAGGCCCCTCGTCGAGCTGTGTGTGGAACCCGCGGGTCTTTGCGGACGATGCACGGGGGTGGCAGTGCCCCTTCGTGTTGTGCCTTCAGCCACAGGGTTGCCTTCGAAGAGGGGTCCGGGCCTCGGGTCCTTCTCAAGAGCGGACCGGGGAATCGGGGGCGTTCGGCCTGTGGCCCCACCCACGTGGCTCGTCTCGAATTTCCTCGTGAGACCGGCCTCATCCTGAGGTGCGCCGGGAAGGCCGGGAACCCCTTCCAGACCACGCAGGGGAATCGCCTCTCCTGTCGCGATCAGGAGGGGAGAAGGGGCTCAGAGGAAGCGGTGCCGGGACCCTCGGTGTTCCCCTCGGGGGAACCCGGCGTGTCGGGGGACTTTTGGGGGTCGCAGGAAGGCTGTCAGGGACCGTCTCGCCCTTCAGGGCGGAACAGGGGACTTCCCTTGAGACGCCGTCGCGGGCAAGGGCCTCATCTTGCCAAGCGGTGGGAACCACGTGGTTGTTCTCGAGTTGCGGTGGCATTCTCGAGTTACGACGGGGATCTCAGCCTTCCCCTTGGGTTGGCCCTGGGAAGCCCAATCTTCCCCTCGGGTTGCGAGGGAAAGCTGGGGGTGGCGCTCGAGTCACTGCAGGGCCTAAGAGACCTCACCTAAGCGTGTGTCCGGGACCTAATTTTCCTCTCCAGGGACGGCAGGGATCTCGGGGTTGCATTCCAGGCTCCCCCGGGGAGTCAGGCCTCGTCTCGAGGGGAAGCCAAGGACTCCGCTCTCCTCTCGAGTCGCGACGCGGGTCTCTTGGAGCCCCCTGAGCGGCCTCAAGGGAGTCCAGCCTCCTCTTCCGTTTGGAGAGAGGACCCGGGATTGCTCTCCAGGCCATGCAGGAAGAGAAGGCCCTCAGCTCGCGAGGACGGGGGCGTCTCAGGGGTTTCCTCGAGCTGCGGCGCCCGTGGGGGTTTTCTCCCGAGGCACGACGAGGATCTCAGGGAGCCTCTCGTGCGGCGCCAGGGAAGTCAGGTCTCCATGCGCGTGGCGAGGGGGAGCGCGTCCTGGCTCTCGAGTCACGGGAGGGGACTAGGGCCTCGAGACGCGTTGAAGAAGGACTCTCGAGGTCTTTGTCGGGGGGCGGCGGGAAACCCTCGTGTCCCTCGCCTTCTGCCGGGGACCTTAGGGAACTTCCCGGGGTGCCTCTGAGAGGCGAGGGATCCTGTGGAGGTGGCGGGGCCCCTCGGGACTCCGCTGGGTCTGGCGCAACGGAAGAGGGCCTCACCTCGAGGGGAGGCAGGAACCTCAGGCTTCCTCTGCGTTTCGGACTCCGACCGCAGGGTCCCTGCAGAGTTGGGACAGGAGAGTCAGGCCTCGTCTTGTCTGAGGAAGGGAACCCCGCTGGCCTCTCGAGTTGCTCGGGGGGTCTCAGGCCCCTCGTCGAGCTGTGTGTGGAACCCGCGGGTCTTTGCGGACGATGCACGCGGGTGGCAGTGCCCCTTCGTGTTGTGCCTTCACCCACAGGGTTGCCTTCGAAGAGGGGTCCGGGCCTCGGGTCCTTCTCAAGAGCGGACCGGGGAATCGGGGGCGTTCGGCCTGTGGCCCCACCCACGTGGCTCGTCTCGAATTTCCTCGTGAGACCGGCCTCATCCTGAGGTGCGCCGGGAAGGCCGGGAACCCCTTCCAGACCACGCAGGGGAATCGCCTCTCCTGTCGCGATCAGGAGGGGAGAAGGGGCTCAGAGGAAGCGGTGCCGGGACCCTCGGTGTTCCCCTCGGGGGAACCCGGCGTGTCGGGGGACTTTTGGGGGTCGCAGGAAGGCTGTCAGGGACCGTCTCGCCCTTCAGGGCGGAACAGGGGACTTCCCTTGAGACGCCGTCGCGGGCAAGGGCCTCATCTTGCCAAGCGGTGGGAACCACGTGGTTGTTCTCGAGTTGCGGCGGCATTCTCGAGTTACGACGGGGATCTCAGCCTTCCCCTTGGGTTGGCCCTGGGAAGCCCAATCTTCCCCTCGGGTTGCGAGGGAAAGCTGGGGGTGGCGCTCGAGTCACTGCAGGGCCTAAGAGACCTCACCTAAGCGTGTGTCCGGGACCTAATTTTCCTCTCCAGGGACGGCAGGGATCTCGGGGTTGCATTCCAGGCTCCCCCGGGGAGTCAGGCCTCGTCTCGAGGGGAAGCCAAGGACTCCGCTCTCCTCTCGAGTCGCGACGCGGGTCTCTTGGAGCCCCCTGAGCGGCCTCAAGGGAGTCCAGCCTCCTCTTCCGTTTGGAGAGAGGACCCGGGATTGCTCTCCAGGCCATGCAGGAAGAGAAGGCCCTCAGCTCGCGAGGACGGGGGCGTCTCAGGGGTTTCCTCGAGCTGCGGCGCCCGTGGGGGTTTTCTCCCGAGGCACGACGAGGATCTCAGGGAGCCTCTCGTGCGGCGCCAGGGAAGTCAGGTCTCCATGCGCGTGGCGAGGGGGAGCGCGTCCTGGCTCTCGAGTCACGGGAGGGGACTAGGGCCTCGAGACGCGTTGAAGAAGGACTCTCGAGGTCTTTGTCGGGGGGCGGCGGGAAACCCTCGTGTCCCTCGCCTTCTGCCGGGGACCTTAGGGAACTTCCCGGGGTGCCTCTGAGAGGCGAGGGATCCTGTGGAGGTGGCGGGGCCCCTCGGGACTCCGCTGGGTCTGGCGCAACGGAAGAGGGCCTCACCTCGAGGGGAGGCAGGAACCTCAGGCTTCCTCTGCGTTTCGGACTCCGACCGCAGGGTCCCTGCAGAGTTGGGACAGGAGAGTCAGGCCTCGTCTTGTCTGAGGAAGGGAACCCCGCTGGCCTCTCGAGTTGCTCGGGGGGTCTCAGGCCCCTCGTCGAGCTGTGTGTGGAACCCGCGGGTCTTTGCGGACGATGCACGGGGGTGGCAGTGCCCCTTCGTGTTGTGCCTTCAGCCACAGGGTTGCCTTCGAAGAGGGGTCCGGGCCTCGGGTCCTTCTCAAGAGCGGACCGGGGAATCGGGGGCGTTCGGCCTGTGGCCCCACCCACGTGGCTCGTCTCGAATTTCCTCGTGAGACCGGCCTCATCCTGAGGTGCGCCGGGAAGGCCGGGAACCCCTTCCAGACCACGCAGGGGAATCGCCTCTCCTGTCGCGATCAGGAGGGGAGAAGGGGCTCAGAGGAAGCGGTGCCGGGACCCTGGGTGTTCCCCTCGGGGGAACCCGGCGTGTCGGGGGACTTTTGGGGGTCGCAGGAAGGCTGTCAGGGACCGTCTCGCCCTTCAGGGCGGAACAGGGGACTTCCCTTGAGACGCCGTCGCGGGCAAGGGCCTCATCTTGCCAAGCGGTGGGAACCACGTGGTTGTTCTCGAGTTGCGGCGGCATTCTCGAGTTACGACGGGGATCTCAGCCTTCCCCTTGGGTTGGCCCTGGGAAGCCCAATCTTCCCCTCGGGTTGCGAGGGAAAGCTGGGGGTGGCGCTCGAGTCACTGCAGGGCCTAAGAGACCTCACCTAAGCGTGTGTCCGGGACCTAATTTTCCTCTCCAGGGACGGCAGGGATCTCGGGGTTGCATTCCAGGCTCCCCCGGGGAGTCAGGCCTCGTCTCGAGGGGAAGCCAAGGACTCCGCTCTCCTCTCGAGTCGCGACGCGGGTCTCTTGGAGCCCCCTGAGCGGCCTCAAGGGAGTCCAGCCTCCTCTTCCGTTTGGAGAGAGGACCCGGGATTGCTCTCCAGGCCATGCAGGAAGAGAAGGCCCTCAGCTCGCGAGGACGGGGGCGTCTCAGGGGTTTCCTCGAGCTGCGGCGCCCGTGGGGGTTTTCTCCCGAGGCACGACGAGGATCTCAGGGAGCCTCTCGTGCGGCGCCAGGGAAGTCAGGTCTCCATGCGCGTGGCGAGGGGGAGCGCGTCCTGGCTCTCGAGTCACGGGAGGGGACTAGGGCCTCGAGACGCGTTGAAGAAGGACTCTCGAGGTCTTTGTCGGGGGGCGGCGGGAAACCCTCGTGTCCCTCGCCTTCTGCCGGGGACCTTAGGGAACTTCCCGGGGTGCCTCTGAGAGGCGAGGGATCCTGTGGAGGTGGCGGGGCCCCTCGGGACTCCGCTGGGTCTGGCGCAACGGAAGAGGGCCTCACCTCGAGGGGAGGCAGGAACCTCAGGCTTCCTCTGCGTTTCGGACTCCGACCGCAGGGTCCCTGCAGAGTTGGGACAGGAGAGTCAGGCCTCGTCTTGTCTGAGGAAGGGAACCCCGCTGGCCTCTCGAGTTGCTCGGGGGGTCTCAGGCCCCTCGTCGAGCTGTGTGTGGAACCCGCGGGTCTTTGCGGACGATGCACGGGGGTGGCAGTGCCCCTTCGTGTTGTGCCTTCAGCCACAGGGTTGCCTTCGAAGAGGGGTCCGGGCCTCGGGTCCTTCTCAAGAGCGGACCGGGGAATCGGGGGCGTTCGGCCTGTGGCCCCACCCACGTGGCTCGTCTCGAATTTCCTCGTGAGACCGGCCTCATCCTGAGGTGCGCCGGGAAGGCCGGGAACCCCTTCCAGACCACGCAGGGGAATCGCCTCTCCTGTCGCGATCAGGAGGGGAGAAGGGGCTCAGAGGAAGCGGTGCCGGGACCCTCGGTGTTCCCCTCGGGGGAACCCGGCGTGTCGGGGGACTTTTGGGGGTCGCAGGAAGGCTGTCAGGGACCGTCTCGCCCTTCAGGGCGGAACAGGGGACTTCCCTTGAGACGCCGTCGCGGGCAAGGGCCTCATCTTGCCAAGCGGTGGGAACCACGTGGTTTTTCTCGAGTTGCGGCGGCATTCTCGAGTTACGACGGGGATCTCAGCCTTCCCCTTGGGTTGGCCCTGGGAAGCCCAATCTTCCCCTCGGGTTGCGAGGGAAAGCTGGGGGTGGCGCTCGAGTCACTGCAGGGCCTAAGAGACCTCACCTAAGCGTGTGTCCGGGACCTAATTTTCCTCTCCAGGGACGGCAGGGATCTCGGGGTTGCATTCCAGGCTCCCCCGGGGAGTCAGGCCTCGTCTCGAGGGGAAGCCAAGGACTCCGCTCTCCTCTCGAGTCGCGACGCGGGTCTCTTGGAGCCCCCTGAGCGGCCTCAAGGGAGTCCAGCCTCCTCCTCCGTTTGGAGAGAGGACCCGGGATTGCTCTCCAGGCCATGCAGGAAGAGAAGGCCCTCAGCTCGCGAGGACGGGGGCGTCTCAGGGGTTTCCTCGAGCTGCGGCGCCCGTGGGGGTTTTCTCCCGAGGCACGACGAGGATCTCAGGGAGCCTCTCGTGCGGCGCCAGGGAAGTCAGGTCTCCATGCGCGTGGCGAGGGGGAGCGCGTCCTGGCTCTCGAGTCACGGGAGGGGACTAGGGCCTCGAGACGCGTTGAAGAAGGACTCTCGAGGTCTTTGTCGGGGGGCGGCGGGAAACCCTCGTGTCCCTCGCCTTCTGCCGGGGACCTTAGGGAACTTCCCGGGGTGCCTCTGAGAGGCGAGGGATCCTGTGGAGGTGGCGGGGCCCCTCGGGACTCCGCTGGGTCTGGCGCAACGGAAGAGGGCCTCACCTCGAGGGGAGGCAGGAACCTCAGGCTTCCTCTGCGTTTCGGACTCCGACCGCAGGGTCCCTGCAGAGTTGGGACAGGAGAGTCAGGCCTCGTCTTGTCTGAGGAAGGGAACCCCGCTGGCCTCTCGAGTTGCTCGGGGGGTCTCAGGCCCCTCGTCGAGCTGTGTGTGGAACCCGCGGGTCTTTGCGGACGATGCACGCGGGTGGCAGTGCCCCTTCGTGTTGTGCCTTCAGCCACAGGGTTGCCTTCGAAGAGGGGTCCGGGCCTCGGGTCCTTCTCAAGAGCGGACCGGGGAATCGGGGGCGTTCGGCCTGTGGCCCCACCCACGTGGCTCGTCTCGAATTTCCTCGTGAGACCGGCCTCATCCTGAGGTGCGCCGGGAAGGCCGGGAACCCCTTCCAGACCACGCAGGGGAATCGCCTCTCCTGTCGCGATCAGGAGGGGAGAAGGGGCTCAGAGGAAGCGGTGCCGGGACCCTCGGTGTTCCCCTCGGGGGAACCCGGCGTGTCGGGGGACTTTTGGGGGTCGCAGGAAGGCTGTCAGGGACCGTCTCGCCCTTCAGGGCGGAACAGGGGACTTCCCTTGAGACGCCGTCGCGGGCAAGGGCCTCATCTTGCCAAGCGGTGGGAACCACGTGGTTTTTCTCGAGTTGCGGCGGCATTCTCGAGTTACGACGGGGATCTCAGCCTTCCCCTTGGGTTGGCCCTGGGAAGCCCAATCTTCCCCTCGGGTTGCGAGGGAAAGCTGGGGGTGGCGCTCGAGTCACTGCAGGGCCTAAGAGACCTCACCTAAGCGTGTGTCCGGGACCTAATTTTCCTCTCCAGGGACGGCAGGGATCTCGGGGTTGCATTCCATGCTCCCCCGGGGAGTCAGGCCTCGTCTCGAGGGGAAGCCAAGGACTCCGCTCTCCTCTCGAGTCGCGACGCGGGTCTCTTGGAGCCCCCTGAGCGGCCTCAAGGGAGTCCAGCCTCCTCCTCCGTTTGGAGAGAGGACCCGGGATTGCTCTCCAGGCCATGCAGGAAGAGAAGGCCCTCAGCTCGCGAGGACGGGGGCGTCTCAGGGGTTTCCTCGAGCTGCGGCGCCCGTGGGGGTTTTCTCCCGAGGCACGACGAGGATCTCAGGGAGCCTCTCGTGCGGCGCCAGGGAAGTCAGGTCTCCATGCGCGTGGCGAGGGGGAGCGCGTCCTGGCTCTCGAGTCACGGGAGGGGACTAGGGCCTCGAGACGCGTTGAAGAAGGACTCTCGAGGTCTTTGTCGGGGGGCGGCGGGAAACCCTCGTGTCCCTCGCCTTCTGCCGGGGACCTTAGGGAACTTCCCGGGGTGCCTCTGAGAGGCGAGGGATCCTGTGGAGGTGGCGGGGCCCCTCGGGACTCCGCTGGGTCTGGCGCAACGGAAGAGGGCCTCACCTCGAGGGGAGGCAGGAACCTCAGGCTTCCTCTGCGTTTCGGACTCCGACCGCAGGGTCCCTGCAGAGTTGGGACAGGAGAGTCAGGCCTCGTCTTGTCTGAGGAAGGGAACCCCGCTGGCCTCTCGAGTTGCTCGGGGGGTCTCAGGCCCCTCGTCGAGCTGTGTGTGGAACCCGCGGGTCTTTGCGGACGATGCACGGGGGTGGCAGTGCCCCTTCGTGTTGTGCCTTCAGCCACAGGGTTGCCTTCGAAGAGGGGTCCGGGCCTCGGGTCCTTCTCAAGAGCGGACCGGGGAATCGGGGGCGTTCGGCCTGTGGCCCCACCCACGTGGCTCGTCTCGAATTTCCTCGTGAGACCGGCCTCATCCTGAGGTGCGCCGGGAAGGCCGGGAACCCCTTCCAGACCACGCAGGGGAATCGCCTCTCCTGTCGCGATCAGGAGGGGAGAAGGGGCTCAGAGGAAGCGGTGCCGGGACCCTCGGTGTTCCCCTCGGGGGAACCCGGCGTGTCGGGGGACTTTTGGGGGTCGCAGGAAGGCTGTCAGGGACCGTCTCGCCCTTCAGGGCGGAACAGGGGACTTCCCTTGAGACGCCGTCGCGGGCAAGGGCCTCATCTTGCCAAGCGATGGGAACCACGTGGTTTTTCTCGAGTTGCGGCGGCATTCTCGAGTTACGACGGGGATCTCAGCCTTCCCCTTGGGTTGGCCCTGGGAAGCCCAATCTTCCCCTCGGGTTGCGAGGGAAAGCTGGGGGTGGCGCTCGAGTCACTGCAGGGCCTAAGAGACCTCACCTAAGCGTGTGTCCGGGACCTAATTTTCCTCTCCAGGGACGGCAGGGATCTCGGGGTTGCATTCCAGGCTCCCCCGGGGAGTCAGGCCTCGTCTCGAGGGGAAGCCAAGGACTCCGCTCTCCTCTCGAGTCGCGACGCGGGTCTCTTGGAGCCCCCTGAGCGGCCTCAAAGGAGTCCAGCCTCCTCTTCCGTTTGGAGAGAGGACCCGGGATTGCTCTCCAGGCCATGCAGGAAGAGAAGGCCCTCAGCTCGCGAGGACGGGGGCGTCTCAGGGGTTTCCTCGAGCTGCGGCGCCCGTGGGGGTTTTCTCCCGAGGCACGACGAGGATCTCAGGGAGCCTCTCGTGCGGCGCCAGGGAAGTCAGGTCTCCATGCGCGTGGCGAGGGGGAGCGCGTCCTGGCTCTCGAGTCACGGGAGGGGACTAGGGCCTCGAGACGCGTTGAAGAAGGACTCTCGAGGTCTTTGTCGGGGGGCGGCGGGAAACCCTCGTTTCCCTCGCCTTCTGCCGGGGACCTTAGGGAACTTCCCGGGGTGCCTCTGAGAGGCGAGGGATCCTGTGGAGGTGGCGGGGCCCCTCGGGACTCCGCTGGGTCTGGCGCAACGGAAGAGGGCCTCACCTCGAGGGGAGGCAGGAACCTCAGGCTTCCTCTGCGTTTCGGACTCCGACCGCAGGGTCCCTGCAGAGTTGGGACAGGAGAGTCAGGCCTCGTCTTGTCTGAGGAAGGGAACCCCGCTGGCCTCTCGAGTTGCTCGGGGGGTCTCAGGCCCCTCGTCGAGCTGTGTGTGGAACCCGCGGGTCTTTGCGGACGATGCACGGGGGTGGCAGTGCCCCTTCGTGTTGTGCCTTCAGCCACAGGGTTGCCTTCGAAGAGGGGTCCGGGCCTCGGGTCCTTCTCAAGAGCGGACCGGGGAATCGGGGGCGTTCGGCCTGTGGCCCCACCCACGTGGCTCGTCTCGAATTTCCTCGTGAGACCGGCCTCATCCTGAGGTGCGCCGGGAAGGCCGGGAACCCCTTCCAGACCACGCAGGGGAATCGCCTCTCCTGTCGCGATCAGGAGGGGAGAAGGGGCTCAGAGGAAGCGGTGCCGGGACCCTCGGTGTTCCCCTCGGGGGAACCCGGCGTGTCGGGGGACTTTTGGGGGTCGCAGGAAGGCTGTCAGGGACCGTCTCGCCCTTCAGGGCGGAACAGGGGACTTCCCTTGAGACGCCGTCGCGGGCAAGGGCCTCATCTTGCCAAGCGGTGGGAACCACGTGGTTTTTCTCGAGTTGCGGCGGCATTCTCGAGTTACGACGGGGATCTCAGCCTTCCCCTTGGGTTGGCCCTGGGAAGCCCAATCTTCCCCTCGGGTTGCGAGGGAAAGCTGGGGGTGGCGCTCGAGTCACTGCAGGGCCTAAGAGACCTCACCTAAGCGTGTGTCCGGGACCTAATTTTCCTCTCCAGGGACGGCAGGGATCTCGGGGTTGCATTCCAGGCTCCCCCGGGGAGTCAGGCCTCGTCTCGAGGGGAAGCCAAGGACTCCGCTCTCCTCTCGAGTCGCGACGCGGGTCTCTTGGAGCCCCCTGAGCGGCCTCAAGGGAGTCCAGCCTCCTCTTCCGTTTGGAGAGAGGACCCGGGATTGCTCTCCAGGCCATGCAGGAAGAGAAGGCCCTCAGCTCGCGAGGACGGGGGCGTCTCAGGGGTTTCCTCGAGCTGCGGCGCCCGTGGGGGTTTTCTCCCGAGGCACGACGAGGATCTCAGGGAGCCTCTCGTGCGGCGCCAGGGAAGTCAGGTCTCCATGCGCGTGGCGAGGGGGAGCGCGTCCTGGCTCTCGAGTCACGGGAGGGGACTAGGGCCTCGAGACGCGTTGAAGAAGGACTCTCGAGGTCTTTGTCGGGGGGCGGCGGGAAACCCTCGTGTCCCTCGCCTTCTGCCGGGGACCTTAGGGAACTTCCCGGGGTGCCTCTGAGAGGCGAGGGATCCTGTGGAGGTGGCGGGGCCCCTCGGGACTCCGCTGGGTCTGGCGCAACGGAAGAGGGCCTCACCTCGAGGGGAGGCAGGAACCTCAGGCTTCCTCTGCGTTTCGGACTCCGACCGCAGGGTCCCTGCAGAGTTGGGACAGGAGAGTCAGGCCTCGTCTTGTCTGAGGAAGGGAACCCCGCTGGCCTCTCGAGTTGCTCGGGGGGTCTCAGGCCCCTCGTCGAGCTGTGTGTGGAACCCGCGGGTCTTTGCGGACGATGCACGGGGGTGGCAGTGCCCCTTCGTGTTGTGCCTTCAGCCACAGGGTTGCCTTCGAAGAGGGGTCCGGGCCTCGGGTCCTTCTCAAGAGCGGACCGGGGAATCGGGGGCGTTCGGCCTGTGGCCCCACCCACGTGGCTCGTCTCGAATTTCCTCGTGAGACCGGCCTCATCCTGAGGTGCGCCGGGAAGGCCGGGAACCCCTTCCAGACCACGCAGGGGAATCGCCTCTCCTGTCGCGATCAGGAGGGGAGAAGGGGCTCAGAGGAAGCGGTGCCGGGACCCTCGGTGTTCCCCTCGGGGGAACCCGGCGTGTCGGGGGACTTTTGGGGGTCGCAGGAAGGCTGTCAGGGACCGTCTCGCCCTTCAGGGCGGAACAGGGGACTTCCCTTGAGACGCCGTCGCGGGCAAGGGCCTCATCTTGCCAAGCGGTGGGAACCACGTGGTTGTTCTCGAGTTGCGGCGGCATTCTCGAGTTACGACGGGGATCTCAGCCTTCCCCTTGGGTTGGCCCTGGGAAGCCCAATCTTCCCCTCGGGTTGCGAGGGAAAGCTGGGGGTGGCGCTCGAGTCACTGCAGGGCCTAAGAGACCTCACCTAAGCGTGTGTCCGGGACCTAATTTTCCTCTCCAGGGACGGCAGGGATCTCGGGGTTGCATTCCAGGCTCCCCCGGGGAGTCAGGCCTCGTCTCGAGGGGAAGCCAAGGACTCCGCTCTCCTCTCGAGTCGCGACGCGGGTCTCTTGGAGCCCCCTGAGAGGCCTCAAGGGAGTCCAGCCTCCTCTTCCGTTTGGAGAGAGGACCCGGGATTGCTCTCCAGGCCATGCAGGAAGAGAAGGCCCTCAGCTCGCGAGGACGGGGGCGTCTCAGGGGTTTCCTCGAGCTGCGGCGCCCGTGGGGGTTTTCTCCCGAGGCACGACGAGGATCTCAGGGAGCCTCTCGTGCGGCGCCAGGGAAGTCAGGTCTCCATGCGCGTGGCGAGGGGGAGCGCGTCCTGGCTCTCGAGTCACGGGAGGGGACTAGGGCCTCGAGACGCGTTGAAGAAGGACTCTCGAGGTCTTTGTCGGGGGGCGGCGGGAAACCCTCGTGTCCCTCGCCTTCTGCCGGGGACCTTAGGGAACTTCCCGGGGTGCCTCTGAGAGGCGAGGGATCCTGTGGAGGTGGCGGGGCCCCTCGGGACTCCGCTGGGTCTGGCGCAACGGAAGAGGGCCTCACCTCGAGGGGAGGCAGGAACCTCAGGCTTCCTCTGCGTTTCGGACTCCGACCGCAGGGTCCCTGCAGAGTTGGGACAGGAGAGTCAGGCCTCGTCTTGTCTGAGGAAGGGAACCCCGCTGGCCTCTCGAGTTGCTCGGGGGGTCTCAGGCCCCTCATCGAGCTGTGTGTGGAACCCGCGGGTCTTTGCGGACGATGCACGGGGGTGGCAGTGCCCCTTCGTGTTGTGCCTTCAGCCACAGGGTTGCCTTCGAAGAGGGGTCCGGGCCTCGGGTCCTTCTCAAGAGCGGACCGGGGAATCGGGGGCGTTCGGCCTGTGGCCCCACCCACGTGGCTCGTCTCGAATTTCCTCGTGAGACCGGCCTCATCCTGAGGTGCGCCGGGAAGGCCGGGAACCCCTTCCAGACCACGCAGGGGAATCGCCTCTCCTGTCGCGATCAGGAGGGGAGAAGGGGCTCAGAGGAAGCGGTGCCGGGACCCTCGGTGTTCCCCTCGGGGGAACCCGGCGTGTCGGGGGACTTTTGGGGGTCGCAGGAAGGCTGTCAGGGACCGTCTCGCCCTTCAGGGCGGAACAGGGGACTTCCCTTGAGACGCCGTCGCGGGCAAGGGCCTCATCTTGCCAAGCGGTGGGAACCACGTGGTTTTTCTCGAGTTGCGGCGGCATTCTCGAGTTACGACGGGGATCTCAGCCTTCCCCTTGGGTTGGCCCTGGGAAGCCCAATCTTCCCCTCGGGTTGCGAGGGAAAGCTGGGGGTGGCGCTCGAGTCACTGCAGGGCCTAAGAGACCTCACCTAAGCGTGTGTCCGGGACCTAATTTTCCTCTCCAGGGACGGCAGGGATCTCGGGGTTGCATTCCAGGCTCCCCCGGGGAGTCAGGCCTCGTCTCGAGGGGAAGCCAAGGACTCCGCTCTCCTCTCGAGTCGCGACGCGGGTCTCTTGGAGCCCCCTGAGCGGCCTCAAGGGAGTCCAGCCTCCTCTTCCGTTTGGAGAGAGGACCCGGGATTGCTCTCCAGGCCATGCAGGAAGAGAAGGCCCTCAGCTCGCGAGGACGGGGGCGTCTCAGGGGTTTCCTCGAGCTGCGGCGCCCGTGGGGGTTTTCTCCCGAGGCACGACGAGGATCTCAGGGAGCCTCTCGTGCGGCGCCAGGGAAGTCAGGTCTCCATGCGCGTGGCGAGGGGGAGCGCGTCCTGGCTCTCGAGTCACGGGAGGGGACTAGGGCCTCGAGACGCGTTGAAGAAGGACTCTCGAGGTCTTTGTCGGGGGGCGGCGGGAAACCCTCGTGTCCCTCGCCTTCTGCCGGGGACCTTAGGGAACTTCCCGGGGTGCCTCTGAGAGGCGAGGGATCCTGTGGAGGTGGCGGGGCCCCTCGGGACTCCGCTGGGTCTGGCGCAACGGAAGAGGGCCTCACCTCGAGGGGAGGCAGGAACCTCAGGCTTCCTCTGCGTTTCGGACTCCGACCGCAGGGTCCCTGCAGAGTTGGGACAGGAGAGTCAGGCCTCGTCTTGTCTGAGGAAGGGAACCCCGCTGGCCTCTCGAGTTGCTCGGGGGGTCTCAGGCCCCTCGTCGAGCTGTGTGTGGAACCCGCGGGTCTTTGCGGACGATGCACGGGGGTGGCAGTGCCCCTTCGTGTTGTGCCTTCACCCACAGGGTTGCCTTCGAAGAGGGGTCCGGGCCTCGGGTCCTTCTCAAGAGCGGACCGGGGAATCGGGGGCGTTCGGCCTGTGGCCCCACCCACGTGGCTCGTCTCGAATTTCCTCGTGAGACCGGCCTCATCCTGAGGTGCGCCGGGAAGGCCGGGAACCCCTTCCAGACCACGCAGGGGAATCGCCTCTCCTGTCGCGATCAGGAGGGGAGAAGGGGCTCAGAGGAAGCGGTGCCGGGACCCTCGGTGTTCCCCTCGGGGGAACCCGGCGTGTCGGGGGACTTTTGGGGGTCGCAGGAAGGCTGTCAGGGACCGTCTCGCCCTTCAGGGCGGAACAGGGGACTTCCCTTGAGACGCCGTCGCGGGCAAGGGCCTCATCTTGCCAAGCGGTGGGAACCACGTGGTTTTTCTCGAGTTGCGGCGGCATTCTCGAGTTACGACGGGGATCTCAGCCTTCCCCTTGGGTTGGCCCTGGGAAGCCCAATCTTCCCCTCGGGTTGCGAGGGAAAGCTGGGGGTGGCGCTCGAGTCACTGCAGGGCCTAAGAGACCTCACCTAAGCGTGTGTCCGGGACCTAATTTTCCTCTCCAGGGACGGCAGGGATCTCGGGGTTGCATTCCAGGCTCCCCCGGGGAGTCAGGCCTCGTCTCGAGGGGAAGCCAAGGACTCCGCTCTCCTCTCGAGTCGCGACGCGGGTCTCTTGGAGCCCCCTGAGCGGCCTCAAGGGAGTCCAGCCTCCTCTTCCGTTTGGAGAGAGGACCCGGGATTGCTCTCCAGGCCATGCAGGAAGAGAAGGCCCTCAGCTCGCGAGGACGGGGGCGTCTCAGGGGTTTCCTCGAGCTGCGGCGCCCGTGGGGGTTTTCTCCCGAGGCACGACGAGGATCTCAGGGAGCCTCTCGTGCGGCGCCAGGGAAGTCAGGTCTCCATGCGCGTGGCGAGGGGGAGCGCGTCCTGGCTCTCGAGTCACGGGAGGGGACTAGGGCCTCGAGACGCGTTGAAGAAGGACTCTCGAGGTCTTTGTCGGGGGGCGGCGGGAAACCCTCGTGTCCCTCGCCTTCTGCCGGGGACCTTAGGGAACTTCCCGGGGTGCCTCTGAGAGGCGAGGGATCCTGTGGAGGTGGCGGGGCCCCTCGGGACTCCGCTGGGTCTGGCGCAACGGAAGAGGGCCTCACCTCGAGGGGAGGCAGGAACCTCAGGCTTCCTCTGCGTTTCGGACTCCGACCGCAGGGTCCCTGCAGAGTTGGGACAGGAGAGTCAGGCCTCGTCTTGTCTGAGGAAGGGAACCCCGCTGGCCTCTCGAGTTGCTCGGGGGGTCTCAGGCCCCTCGTCGAGCTGTGTGTGGAACCCGCGGGTCTTTGCGGACGATGCACGGGGGTGGCAGTGCCCCTTCGTGTTGTGCCTTCAGCCACAGGGTTGCCTTCGAAGAGGGGTCCGGGCCTCGGGTCCTTCTCAAGAGCGGACCGGGGAATCGGGGGCGTTCGGCCTGTGGCCCCACCCACGTGGCTCGTCTCGAATTTCCTCGTGAGACCGGCCTCATCCTGAGGTGCGCCGGGAAGGCCGGGAACCCCTTCCAGACCACGCAGGGGAATCGCCTCTCCTGTCGCGATCAGGAGGGGAGAAGGGGCTCAGAGGAAGCGGTGCCGGGACCCTCGGTGTTCCCCTCGGGGGAACCCGGCGTGTCGGGGGACTTTTGGGGGTCGCAGGAAGGCTGTCAGGGACCGTCTCGCCCTTCAGGGCGGAACAGGGGACTTCCCTTGAGACGCCGTCGCGGGCAAGGGCCTCATCTTGCCAAGCGGTGGGAACCACGTGGTTTTTCTCGAGTTGCGGCGGCATTCTCGAGTTACGACGGGGATCTCAGCCTTCCCCTTGGGTTGGCCCTGGGAAGCCCAATCTTCCCCTCGGGTTGCGAGGGAAAGCTGGGGGTGGCGCTCGAGTCACTGCAGGGCCTAAGAGACCTCACCTAAGCGTGTGTCCGGGACCTAATTTTCCTCTCCAGGGACGGCAGGGATCTCGGGGTTGCATTCCAGGCTCCCCCGGGGAGTCAGGCCTCGTCTCGAGGGGAAGCCAAGGACTCCGCTCTCCTCTCGAGTCGCGACGCGGGTCTCTTGGAGCCCCCTGAGCGGCCTCAAGGGAGTCCAGCCTCCTCTTCCGTTTGGAGAGAGGACCCGGGATTGCTCTCCAGGCCATGCAGGAAGAGAAGGCCCTCAGCTCGCGAGGACGGGGGCGTCTCAGGGGTTTCCTCGAGCTGCGGCGCCCGTGGGGGTTTTCTCCCGAGGCACGACGAGGATCTCAGGGAGCCTCTCGTGCGGCGCCAGGGAAGTCAGGTCTCCATGCGCGTGGCGAGGGGGAGCGCGTCCTGGCTCTCGAGTCACGGGAGGGGACTAGGGCCTCGAGACGCGTTGAAGAAGGACTCTCGAGGTCTTTGTCGGGGGGCGGCGGGAAACCCTCGTGTCCCTCGCCTTCTGCCGGGGACCTTAGGGAACTTCCCGGGGTGCCTCTGAGAGGCGAGGGATCCTGTGGAGGTGGCGGGGCCCCTCGGGACTCCGCTGGGTCTGGCGCAACGGAAGAGGGCCTCACCTCGAGGGGAGGCAGGAACCTCAGGCTTCCTCTGCGTTTCGGACTCCGACCGCAGGGTCCCTGCAGAGTTGGGACAGGAGAGTCAGGCCTCGTCTTGTCTGAGGAAGGGAACCCCGCTGGCCTCTCGAGTTGCTCGGGGGGTCTCAGGCCCCTCGTCGAGCTGTGTGTGGAACCCGCGGGTCTTTGCGGACGATGCACGGGGGTGGCAGTGCCCCTTCGTGTTGTGCCTTCAGCCACAGGGTTGCCTTCGAAGAGGGGTCCGGGCCTCGGGTCCTTCTCAAGAGCGGACCGGGGAATCGGGGGCGTTCGGCCTGTGGCCCCACCCACGTGGCTCGTCTCGAATTTCCTCGTGAGACCGGCCTCATCCTGAGGTGCGCCGGGAAGGCCGGGAACCCCTTCCAGACCACGCAGGGGAATCGCCTCTCCTGTCGCGATCAGGAGGGGAGAAGGGGCTCAGAGGAAGCGGTGCCGGGACCCTCGGTGTTCCCCTCGGGGGAACCCGGCGTGTCGGGGGACTTTTGGGGGTCGCAGGAAGGCTGTCAGGGACCGTCTCGCCCTTCAGGGCGGAACAGGGGACTTCCCTTGAGACGCCGTCGCGGGCAAGGGCCTCATCTTGCCAAGCGGTGGGAACCACGTGGTTTTTCTCGAGTTGCGGCGGCATTCTCGAGTTACGACGGGGATCTCAGCCTTCCCCTTGGGTTGGCCCTGGGAAGCCCAATCTTCCCCTCGGGTTGCGAGGGAAAGCTGGGGGTGGCGCTCGAGTCACTGCAGGGCCTAAGAGACCTCACCTAAGCGTGTGTCCGGGACCTAATTTTCCTCTCCAGGGACGGCAGGGATCTCGGGGTTGCATTCCAGGCTCCCCCGGGGAGTCAGGCCTCGTCTCGAGGGGAAGCCAAGGACTCCGCTCTCCTCTCGAGTCGCGACGCGGGTCTCTTGGAGCCCCCTGAGCGGCCTCAAGGGAGTCCAGCCTCCTCTTCCGTTTGGAGAGAGGACCCGGGATTGCTCTCCAGGCCATGCAGGAAGAGAAGGCCCTCAGCTCGCGAGGACGGGGGCGTCTCAGGGGTTTCCTCGAGCTGCGGCGCCCGTGGGGGTTTTCTCCCGAGGCACGACGAGGATCTCAGGGAGCCTCTCGTGCGGCGCCAGGGAAGTCAGGTCTCCATGCGCGTGGCGAGGGGGAGCGCGTCCTGGCTCTCGAGTCACGGGAGGGGACTAGGGCCTCGAGACGCGTTGAAGAAGGACTCTCGAGGTCTTTGTCGGGGGGCGGCGGGAAACCCTCGTGTCCCTCGCCTTCTGCCGGGGACCTTAGGGAACTTCCCGGGGTGCCTCTGAGAGGCGAGGGATCCTGTGGAGGTGGCGGGGCCCCTCGGGACTCCGCTGGGTCTGGCGCAACGGAAGAGGGCCTCACCTCGAGGGGAGGCAGGAACCTCAGGCTTCCTCTGCGTTTCGGACTCCGACCGCAGGGTCCCTGCAGAGTTGGGACAGGAGAGTCAGGCCTCGTCTTGTCTGAGGAAGGGAACCCCGCTGGCCTCTCGAGTTGCTCGGGGGGTCTCAGGCCCCTCGTCGAGCTGTGTGTGGAACCCGCGGGTCTTTGCGGACGATGCACGGGGGTGGCAGTGCCCCTTCGTGTTGTGCCTTCAGCCACAGGGTTGCCTTCGAAGAGGGGTCCGGGCCTCGGGTCCTTCTCAAGAGCGGACCGGGGAATCGGGGGCGTTCGGCCTGTGGCCCCACCCACGTGGCTCGTCTCGAATTTCCTCGTGAGACCGGCCTCATCCTGAGGTGCGCCGGGAAGGCCGGGAACCCCTTCCAGACCACGCAGGGGAATCGCCTCTCCTGTCGCGATCAGGAGGGGAGAAGGGGCTCAGAGGAAGCGGTGCCGGGACCCTCGGTGTTCCCCTCGGGGGAACCCGGCGTGTCGGGGGACTTTTGGGGGTCGCAGGAAGGCTGTCAGGGACCGTCTCGCCCTTCAGGGCGGAACAGGGGACTTCCCTTGAGACGCCGTCGCGGGCAAGGGCCTCATCTTGCCAAGCGGTGGGAACCACGTGGTTTTTCTCGAGTTGCGGCGGCATTCTCGAGTTACGACGGGGATCTCAGCCTTCCCCTTGGGTTGGCCCTGGGAAGCCCAATCTTCCCCTCGGGTTGCGAGGGAAAGCTGGGGGTGGCGCTCGAGTCACTGCAGGGCCTAAGAGACCTCACCTAAGCGTGTGTCCGGGACCTAATTTTCCTCTCCAGGGACGGCAGGGATCTCGGGGTTGCATTCCAGGCTCCCCCGGGGAGTCAGGCCTCGTCTCGAGGGGAAGCCAAGGACTCCGCTCTCCTCTCGAGTCGCGACGCGGGTCTCTTGGAGCCCCCTGAGCGGCCTCAAGGGAGTCCAGCCTCCTCTTCCGTTTGGAGAGAGGACCCGGGATTGCTCTCCAGGCCATGCAGGAAGAGAAGGCCCTCAGCTCGCGAGGACGGGGGCGTCTCAGGGGTTTCCTCGAGCTGCGGCGCCCGTGGGGGTTTTCTCCCGAGGCACGACGAGGATCTCAGGGAGCCTCTCGTGCGGCGCCAGGGAAGTCAGGTCTCCATGCGCGTGGCGAGGGGGAGCGCGTCCTGGCTCTCGAGTCACGGGAGGGGACTAGGGCCTCGAGACGCGTTGAAGAAGGACTCTCGAGGTCTTTGTCGGGGGGCGGCGGGAAACCCTCGTGTCCCTCGCCTTCTGCCGGGGACCTTAGGGAACTTCCCGGGGTGCCTCTGAGAGGCGAGGGATCCTGTGGAGGTGGCGGGGCCCCTCGGGACTCCGCTGGGTCTGGCGCAACGGAAGAGGGCCTCACCTCGAGGGGAGGCAGGAACCTCAGGCTTCCTCTGCGTTTCGGACTCCGACCGCAGGGTCCCTGCAGAGTTGGGACAGGAGAGTCAGGCCTCGTCTTGTCTGAGGAAGGGAACCCCGCTGGCCTCTCGAGTTGCTCGGGGGGTCTCAGGCCCCTCGTCGAGCTGTGTGTGGAACCCGCGGGTCTTTGCGGACGATGCACGGGGGTGGCAGTGCCCCTTCGTGTTGTGCCTTCAGCCACAGGGTTGCCTTCGAAGAGGGGTCCGGGCCTCGGGTCCTTCTCAAGAGCGGACCGGGGAATCGGGGGCGTTCGGCCTGTGGCCCCACCCACGTGGCTCGTCTCGAATTTCCTCGTGAGACCGGCCTCATCCTGAGGTGCGCCGGGAAGGCCGGGAACCCCTTCCAGACCACGCAGGGGAATCGCCTCTCCTGTCGCGATCAGGAGGGGAGAAGGGGCTCAGAGGAAGCGGTGCCGGGACCCTCGGTGTTCCCCTCGGGGGAACCCGGCGTGTCGGGGGACTTTTGGGGGTCGCAGGAAGGCTGTCAGGGACCGTCTCGCCCTTCAGGGCGGAACAGGGGACTTCCCTTGAGACGCCGTCGCGGGCAAGGGCCTCATCTTGCCAAGCGGTGGGAACCACGTGGTTTTTCTCGAGTTGCGGCGGCATTCTCGAGTTACGACGGGGATCTCAGCCTTCCCCTTGGGTTGGCCCTGGGAAGCCCAATCTTCCCCTCGGGTTGCGAGGGAAAGCTGGGGGTGGCGCTCGAGTCACTGCAGGGCCTAAGAGACCTCACCTAAGCGTGTGTCCGGGACCTAATTTTCCTCTCCAGGGACGGCAGGGATCTCGGGGTTGCATTCCAGGCTCCCCCGGGGAGTCAGGCCTCGTCTCGAGGGGAAGCCAAGGACTCCGCTCTCCTCTCGAGTCGCGACGCGGGTCTCTTGGAGCCCCCTGAGCGGCCTCAAGGGAGTCCAGCCTCCTCTTCCGTTTGGAGAGAGGACCCGGGATTGCTCTCCAGGCCATGCAGGAAGAGAAGGCCCTC
Organism: Bubalus kerabau; assembly: GCF_029407905.1. Classification (NCBI taxonomy): domain Eukaryota; kingdom Metazoa; phylum Chordata; class Mammalia; order Artiodactyla; family Bovidae; genus Bubalus; species Bubalus kerabau. The sequence continues at coordinate 14,906 of NW_026577915.1, read as the reverse complement.
AGCTCGCGAGGACGGGGGCGTCTCAGGGGTTTCCTCGAGCTGCGGCGCCCGTGGGGGTTTTCTCCCGAGGCACGACGAGGATCTCAGGGAGCCTCTCGTGCGGCGCCAGGGAAGTCAGGTCTCCATGCGCGTGGCGAGGGGGAGCGCGTCCTGGCTCTCGAGTCACGGGAGGGGACTAGGGCCTCGAGACGCGTTGAAGAAGGACTCTCGAGGTCTTTGTCGGGGGGCGGCGGGAAACCCTCGTGTCCCTCGCCTTCTGCCGGGGACCTTAGGGAACTTCCCGGGGTGCCTCTGAGAGGCGAGGGATCCTGTGGAGGTGGCGGGGCCCCTCGGGACTCCGCTGGGTCTGGCGCAACGGAAGAGGGCCTCACCTCGAGGGGAGGCAGGAACCTCAGGCTTCCTCTGCGTTTCGGACTCCGACCGCAGGGTCCCTGCAGAGTTGGGACAGGAGAGTCAGGCCTCGTCTTGTCTGAGGAAGGGAACCCCGCTGGCCTCTCGAGTTGCTCGGGGGGTCTCAGGCCCCTCGTCGAGCTGTGTGTGGAACCCGCGGGTCTTTGCGGACGATGCACGGGGGTGGCAGTGCCCCTTCGTGTTGTGCCTTCAGCCACAGGGTTGCCTTCGAAGAGGGGTCCGGGCCTCGGGTCCTTCTCAAGAGCGGACCGGGGAATCGGGGGCGTTCGGCCTGTGGCCCCACCCACGTGGCTCGTCTCGAATTTCCTCGTGAGACCGGCCTCATCCTGAGGTGCGCCGGGAAGGCCGGGAACCCCTTCCAGACCACGCAGGGGAATCGCCTCTCCTGTCGCGATCAGGAGGGGAGAAGGGGCTCAGAGGAAGCGGTGCCGGGACCCTCGGTGTTCCCCTCGGGGGAACCCGGCGTGTCGGGGGACTTTTGGGGGTCGCAGGAAGGCTGTCAGGGACCGTCTCGCCCTTCAGGGCGGAACAGGGGACTTCCCTTGAGACGCCGTCGCGGGCAAGGGCCTCATCTTGCCAAGCGGTGGGAACCACGTGGTTTTTCTCGAGTTGCGGCGGCATTCTCGAGTTACGACGGGGATCTCAGCCTTCCCCTTGGGTTGGCCCTGGGAAGCCCAATCTTCCCCTCGGGTTGCGAGGGAAAGCTGGGGGTGGCGCTCGAGTCACTGCAGGGCCTAAGAGACCTCACCTAAGCGTGTGTCCGGGACCTAATTTTCCTCTCCAGGGACGGCAGGGATCTCGGGGTTGCATTCCAGGCTCCCCCGGGGAGTCAGGCCTCGTCTCGAGGGGAAGCCAAGGACTCCGCTCTCCTCTCGAGTCGCGACGCGGGTCTCTTGGAGCCCCCTGAGCGGCCTCAAGGGAGTCCAGCCTCCTCTTCCGTTTGGAGAGAGGACCCGGGATTGCTCTCCAGGCCATGCAGGAAGAGAAGGCCCTCAGCTCGCGAGGACGGGGGCGTCTCAGGGGTTTCCTCGAGCTGCGGCGCCCGTGGGGGTTTTCTCCCGAGGCACGACGAGGATCTCAGGGAGCCTCTCGTGCGGCGCCAGGGAAGTCAGGTCTCCATGCGCGTGGCGAGGGGGAGCGCGTCCTGGCTCTCGAGTCACGGGAGGGGACTAGGGCCTCGAGACGCGTTGAAGAAGGACTCTCGAGGTCTTTGTCGGGGGGCGGCGGGAAACCCTCGTGTCCCTCGCCTTCTGCCGGGGACCTTAGGGAACTTCCCGGGGTGCCTCTGAGAGGCGAGGGATCCTGTGGAGGTGGCGGGGCCCCTCGGGACTCCGCTGGGTCTGGCGCAACGGAAGAGGGCCTCACCTCGAGGGGAGGCAGGAACCTCAGGCTTCCTCTGCGTTTCGGACTCCGACCGCAGGGTCCCTGCAGAGTTGGGACAGGAGAGTCAGGCCTCGTCTTGTCTGAGGAAGGGAACCCCGCTGGCCTCTCGAGTTGCTCGGGGGGTCTCAGGCCCCTCGTCGAGCTGTGTGTGGAACCCGCGGGTCTTTGCGGACGATGCACGGGGGTGGCAGTGCCCCTTCGTGTTGTGCCTTCAGCCACAGGGTTGCCTTCGAAGAGGGGTCCGGGCCTCGGGTCCTTCTCAAGAGCGGACCGGGGAATCGGGGGCGTTCGGCCTGTGGCCCCACCCACGTGGCTCGTCTCGAATTTCCTCGTGAGACCGGCCTCATCCTGAGGTGCGCCGGGAAGGCCGGGAACCCCTTCCAGACCACGCAGGGGAATCGCCTCTCCTGTCGCGATCAGGAGGGGAGAAGGGGCTCAGAGGAAGCGGTGCCGGGACCCTCGGTGTTCCCCTCGGGGGAACCCGGCGTGTCGGGGGACTTTTGGGGGTCGCAGGAAGGCTGTCAGGGACCGTCTCGCCCTTCAGGGCGGAACAGGGGACTTCCCTTGAGACGCCGTCGCGGGCAAGGGCCTCATCTTGCCAAGCGGTGGGAACCACGTGGTTTTTCTCGAGTTGCGGCGGCATTCTCGAGTTACGACGGGGATCTCAGCCTTCCCCTTGGGTTGGCCCTGGGAAGCCCAATCTTCCCCTCGGGTTGCGAGGGAAAGCTGGGGGTGGCGCTCGAGTCACTGCAGGGCCTAAGAGACCTCACCTAAGCGTGTGTCCGGGACCTAATTTTCCTCTCCAGGGACGGCAGGGATCTCGGGGTTGCATTCCAGGCTCCCCCGGGGAGTCAGGCCTCGTCTCGAGGGGAAGCCAAGGACTCCGCTCTCCTCTCGAGTCGCGACGCGGGTCTCTTGGAGCCCCCTGAGCGGCCTCAAGGGAGTCCAGCCTCCTCTTCCGTTTGGAGAGAGGACCCGGGATTGCTCTCCAGGCCATGCAGGAAGAGAAGGCCCTCAGCTCGCGAGGACGGGGGCGTCTCAGGGGTTTCCGCGAGCTGCGGCGCCCGTGGGGGTTTTCTCCCGAGGCACGACGAGGATCTCAGGGAGCCTCTCGTGCGGCGCCAGGGAAGTCAGGTCTCCATGCGCGTGGCGAGGGGGAGCGCGTCCTGGCTCTCGAGTCACGGGAGGGGACTAGGGCCTCGAGACGCGTTGAAGAAGGACTCTCGAGGTCTTTGTCGGGGGGCGGCGGGAAACCCTCGTGTCCCTCGCCTTCTGCCGGGGACCTTAGGGAACTTCCCGGGGTGCCTCTGAGAGGCGAGGGATCCTGTGGAGGTGGCGGGGCCCCTCGGGACTCCGCTGGGTCTGGCGCAACGGAAGAGGGCCTCACCTCGAGGGGAGGCAGGAACCTCAGGCTTCCTCTGCGTTTCGGACTCCGACCGCAGGGTCCCTGCAGAGTTGGGACAGGAGAGTCAGGCCTCGTCTTGTCTGAGGAAGGGAACCCCGCTGGCCTCTCGAGTTGCTCGGGGGGTCTCAGGCCCCTCGTCGAGCTGTGTGTGGAACCCGCGGGTCTTTGCGGACGATGCACGGGGGTGGCAGTGCCCCTTCGTGTTGTGCCTTCAGCCACAGGGTTGCCTTCGAAGAGGGGTCCGGGCCTCGGGTCCTTCTCAAGAGCGGACCGGGGAATCGGGGGCGTTCGGCCTGTGGCCCCACCCACGTGGCTCGTCTCGAATTTCCTCGTGAGACCGGCCTCATCCTGAGGTGCGCCGGGAAGGCTGGGAACCCCTTCCAGACCACGCAGGGGAATCGCCTCTCCTGTCGCCATCAGGAGGGGAGAAGGGGCTCAGAGGAAGCGGTGCCGGGACCCTCGGTGTTCCCCTCGGGGGAACCCGGCGTGTCGGGGGACTTTTGGGGGTCGCAGGAAGGCTGTCAGGGACCGTCTCGCCCTTCAGGGCGGAACAGGGGACTTCCCTTGAGACGCCGTCGCGGGCAAGGGCCTCATCTTGCCAAGCGGTGGGAACCACGTGGTTTTTCTCGAGTTGCGGCGGCATTCTCGAGTTACGACGGGGATCTCAGCCTTCCCCTTGGGTTGGCCCTGGGAAGCCCAATCTTCCCCTCGGGTTGCGAGGGAAAGCTGGGGGTGGCGCTCGAGTCACTGCAGGGCCTAAGAGACCTCACCTAAGCGTGTGTCCGGGACCTAATTTTCCTCTCCAGGGACGGCAGGGATCTCGGGGTTGCATTCCAGGCTCCCCCGGGGAGTCAGGCCTCGTCTCGAGGGGAAGCCAAGGACTCCGCTCTCCTCTCGAGTCGCGACGCGGGTCTCTTGGAGCCCCCTGAGCGGCCTCAAGGGAGTCCAGCCTCCTCTTCCGTTTGGAGAGAGGACCCGGGATTGCTCTCCAGGCCATGCAGGAAGAGAAGGCCCTCAGCTCGCGAGGACGGGGGCGTCTCAGGGGTTTCCTCGAGCTGCGGCGCCCGTGGGGGTTTTCTCCCGAGGCACGACGAGGATCTCAGGGAGCCTCTCGTGCGGCGCCAGGGAAGTCAGGTCTCCATGCGCGTGGCGAGGGGGAGCGCGTCCTGGCTCTCGAGTCACGGGAGGGGACTAGGGCCTCGAGACGCGTTGAAGAAGGACTCTCGAGGTCTTTGTCGGGGGGCGGCGGGAAACCCTCGTGTCCCTCGCCTTCTGCCGGGGACCTTAGGGAACTTCCCGGGGTGCCTCTGAGAGGCGAGGGATCCTGTGGAGGTGGCGGGGCCCCTCGGGACTCCGCTGGGTCTGGCGCAACGGAAGAGGGCCTCACCTCGAGGGGAGGCAGGAACCTCAGGCTTCCTCTGCGTTTCGGACTCCGACCGCAGGGTCCCTGCAGAGTTGGGACAGGAGAGTCAGGCCTCGTCTTGTCTGAGGAAGGGAACCCCGCTGGCCTCTCGAGTTGCTCGGGGGGTCTCAGGCCCCTCGTCGAGCTGTGTGTGGAACCCGCGGGTCTTTGCGGACGATGCACGGGGGTGGCAGTGCCCCTTCGTGTTGTGCCTTCAGCCACAGGGTTGCCTTCGAAGAGGGGTCCGGGCCTCGGGTCCTTCTCAAGAGCGGACCGGGGAATCGGGGGCGTTCGGCCTGTGGCCCCACCCACGTGGCTCGTCTCGAATTTCCTCGTGAGACCGGCCTCATCCTGAGGTGCGCCGGGAAGGCCGGGAACCCCTTCCAGACCACGCAGGGGAATCGCCTCTCCTGTCGCGATCAGGAGGGGAGAAGGGGCTCAGAGGAAGCGGTGCCGGGACCCTCGGTGTTCCCCTCGGGGGAACCCGGCGTGTCGGGGGACTTTTGGGGGTCGCAGGAAGGCTGTCAGGGACCGTCTCGCCCTTCAGGGCGGAACAGGGGACTTCCCTTGAGACGCCGTCGCGGGCAAGGGCCTCATCTTGCCAAGCGGTGGGAACCACGTGGTTTTTCTCGAGTTGCGGCGGCATTCTCGAGTTACGACGGGGATCTCAGCCTTCCCCTTGGGTTGGCCCTGGGAAGCCCAATCTTCCCCTCGGGTTGCGAGGGAAAGCTGGGGGTGGCGCTCGAGTCACTGCAGGGCCTAAGAGACCTCACCTAAGCGTGTGTCCGGGACCTAATTTTCCTCTCCAGGGACGGCAGGGATCTCGGGGTTGCATTCCAGGCTCCCCCGGGGAGTCAGGCCTCGTCTCGAGGGGAAGCCAAGGACTCCGCTCTCCTCTCGAGTCGCGACGCGGGTCTCTTGGAGCCCCCTGAGCGGCCTCAAGGGAGTCCAGCCTCCTCTTCCGTTTGGAGAGAGGACCCGGGATTGCTCTCCAGGCCATGCAGGAAGAGAAGGCCCTCAGCTCGCGAGGACGGGGGCGTCTCAGGGGTTTCCTCGAGCTGCGGCGCCCGTGGGGGTTTTCTCCCGAGGCACGACGAGGATCTCAGGGAGCCTCTCGTGCGGCGCCAGGGAAGTCAGGTCTCCATGCGCGTGGCGAGGGGGAGCGCGTCCTGGCTCTCGAGTCACGGGAGGGGACTAGGGCCTCGAGACGCGTTGAAGAAGGACTCTCGAGGTCTTTGTCGGGGGGCGGCGGGAAACCCTCGTGTCCCTCGCCTTCTGCCGGGGACCTTAGGGAACTTCCCGGGGTGCCTCTGAGAGGCGAGGGATCCTGTGGAGGTGGCGGGGCCCCTCGGGACTCCGCTGGGTCTGGCGCAACGGAAGAGGGCCTCACCTCGAGGGGAGGCAGGAACCTCAGGCTTCCTCTGCGTTTCGGACTCCGACCGCAGGGTCCCTGCAGAGTTGGGACAGGAGAGTCAGGCCTCGTCTTGTCTGAGGAAGGGAACCCCGCTGGCCTCTCGAGTTGCTCGGGGGGTCTCAGGCCCCTCGTCGAGCTGTGTGTGGAACCCGCGGGTCTTTGCGGACGATGCACGGGGGTGGCAGTGCCCCTTCGTGTTGTGCCTTCAGCCACAGGGTTGCCTTCGAAGAGGGGTCCGGGCCTCGGGTCCTTCTCAAGAGCGGACCGGGGAATCGGGGGCGTTCGGCCTGTGGCCCCACCCACGTGGCTCGTCTCGAATTTCCTCGTGAGACCGGCCTCATCCTGAGGTGCGCCGGGAAGGCCGGGAACCCCTTCCAGACCACGCAGGGGAATCGCCTCTCCTGTCGCGATCAGGAGGGGAGAAGGGGCTCAGAGGAAGCGGTGCCGGGACCCTCGGTGTTCCCCTCGGGGGAACCCGGCGTGTCGGGGGACTTTTGGGGGTCGCAGGAAGGCTGTCAGGGACCGTCTCGCCCTTCAGGGCGGAACAGGGGACTTCCCTTGAGACGCCGTCGCGGGCAAGGGCCTCATCTTGCCAAGCGGTGGGAACCACGTGGTTTTTCTCGAGTTGCGGCGGCATTCTCGAGTTACGACGGGGATCTCAGCCTTCCCCTTGGGTTGGCCCTGGGAAGCCCAATCTTCCCCTCGGGTTGCGAGGGAAAGCTGGGGGTGGCGCTCGAGTCACTGCAGGGCCTAAGAGACCTCACCTAAGCGTGTGTCCGGGACCTAATTTTCCTCTCCAGGGACGGCAGGGATCTCGGGGTTGCATTCCAGGCTCCCCCGGGGAGTCAGGCCTCGTCTCGAGGGGAAGCCAAGGACTCCGCTCTCCTCTCGAGTCGCGACGCGGGTCTCTTGGAGCCCCCTGAGAGGCCTCAAGGGAGTCCAGCCCCCTCTTCCGTTTGGAGAGAGGACCCGGGATTGCTCTCCAGGCCATGCAGGAAGAGAAGGCCCTCAGCTCGCGAGGACGGGGGCGTCTCAGGGGTTTCCTCGAGCTGCGGCGCCCGTGGGGGTTTTCTCCCGAGGCACGACGAGGATCTCAGGGAGCCTCTCGTGCGGCGCCAGGGAAGTCAGGTCTCCATGCGCGTGGCGAGGGGGAGCGCGTCCTGGCTCTCGAGTCACGGGAGGGGACTAGGGCCTCGAGACGCGTTGAAGAAGGACTCTCGAGGTCTTTGTCGGGGGGCGGCGGGAAACCCTCGTGTCCCTCGCCTTCTGCCGGGGACCTTAGGGAACTTCCCGGGGTGCCTCTGAGAGGCGAGGGATCCTGTGGAGGTGGCGGGGCCCCTCGGGACTCCGCTGGGTCTGGCGCAACGGAAGAGGGCCTCACCTCGAGGGGAGGCAGGAACCTCAGGCTTCCTCTGCGTTTCGGACTCCGACCGCAGGGTCCCTGCAGAGTTGGGACAGGAGAGTCAGGCCTCGTCTTGTCTGAGGAAGGGAACCCCGCTGGCCTCTCGAGTTGCTCGGGGGGTCTCAGGCCCCTCGTCGAGCTGTGTGTGGAACCCGCGGGTCTTTGCGGACGATGCACGGGGGTGGCAGTGCCCCTTCGTGTTGTGCCTTCAGCCACAGGGTTGCCTTCGAAGAGGGGTCCGGGCCTCGGGTCCTTCTCAAGAGCGGACCGGGGAATCGGGGGCGTTCGGCCTGTGGCCCCACCCACGTGGCTCGTCTCGAATTTCCTCGTGAGACCGGCCTCATCCTGAGGTGCGCCGGGAAGGCCGGGAACCCCTTCCAGACCACGCAGGGGAATCGCCTCTCCTGTCGCGATCAGGAGGGGAGAAGGGGCTCAGAGGAAGCGGTGCCGGGACCCTCGGTGTTCCCCTCGGGGGAACCCGGCGTGTCGGGGGACTTTTGGGGGTCGCAGGAAGGCTGTCAGGGACCGTCTCGCCCTTCAGGGCGGAACAGGGGACTTCCCTTGAGACGCCGTCGCGGGCAAGGGCCTCATCTTGCCAAGCGGTGGGAACCACGTGGTTGTTCTCGAGTTGCGGCGGCATTCTCGAGTTACGACGGGGATCTCAGCCTTCCCCTTGGGTTGGCCCTGGGAAGCCCAATCTTCCCCTCGGGTTGCGAGGGAAAGCTGGGGGTGGCGCTCGAGTCACTGCAGGGCCTAAGAGACCTCACCTAAGCGTGTGTCCGGGACCTAATTTTCCTCTCCAGGGACGGCAGGGATCTCGGGGTTGCATTCCAGGCTCCCCCGGGGAGTCAGGCCTCGTCTCGAGGGGAAGCCAAGGACTCCGCTCTCCTCTCGAGTCGCGACGCGGGTCTCTTGGAGCCCCCTGAGCGGCCTCAAGGGAGTCCAGCCTCCTCTTCCGTTTGGAGAGAGGACCCGGGATTGCTCTCCAGGCCATGCAGGAAGAGAAGGCCCTCAGCTCGCGAGGACGGGGGCGTCTCAGGGGTTTCCTCGAGCTGCGGCGCCCGTGGGGGTTTTCTCCCGAGGCACGACGAGGATCTCAGGGAGCCTCTCGTGCGGCGCCAGGGAAGTCAGGTCTCCATGCGCGTGGCGAGGGGGAGCGCGTCCTGGCTCTCGAGTCACGGGAGGGGACTAGGGCCTCGAGACGCGTTGAAGAAGGACTCTCGAGGTCTTTGTCGGGGGGCGGCGGGAAACCCTCGTGTCCCTCGCCTTCTGCCGGGGACCTTAGGGAACTTCCCGGGGTGCCTCTGAGAGGCGAGGGATCCTGTGGAGGTGGCGGGGCCCCTCGGGACTCCGCTGGGTCTGGCGCAACGGAAGAGGGCCTCACCTCGAGGGGAGGCAGGAACCTCAGGCTTCCTCTGCGTTTCGGACTCCGACCGCAGGGTCCCTGCAGAGTTGGGACAGGAGAGTCAGGCCTCGTCTTGTCTGAGGAAGGGAACCCCGCTGGCCTCTCGAGTTGCTCGGGGGGTCTCAGGCCCCTCGTCGAGCTGTGTGTGGAACCCGCGGGTCTTTGCGGACGATGCACGGGGGTGGCAGTGCCCCTTCGTGTTGTGCCTTCAGCCACAGGGTTGCCTTCGAAGAGGGGTCCGGGCCTCGGGTCCTTCTCAAGAGCGGACCGGGGAATCGGGGGCGTTCGGCCTGTGGCCCCACCCACGTGGCTCGTCTCGAATTTCCTCGTGAGACCGGCCTCATCCTGAGGTGCGCCGGGAAGGCCGGGAACCCCTTCCAGACCACGCAGGGGAATCGCCTCTCCTGTCGCGATCAGGAGGGGAGAAGGGGCTCAGAGGAAGCGGTGCCGGGACCCTCGGTGTTCCCCTCGGGGGAACCCGGCGTGTCGGGGGACTTTTGGGGGTCGCAGGAAGGCTGTCAGGGACCGTCTCGCCCTTCAGGGCGGAACAGGGGACTTCCCTTGAGACGCCGTCGCGGGCAAGGGCCTCATCTTGCCAAGCGGTGGGAACCACGTGGTTTTTCTCGAGTTGCGGCGGCATTCTCGAGTTACGACGGGGATCTCAGCCTTCCCCTTGGGTTGGCCCTGGGAAGCCCAATCTTCCCCTCGGGTTGCGAGGGAAAGCTGGGGGTGGCGCTCGAGTCACTGCAGGGCCTAAGAGACCTCACCTAAGCGTGTGTCCGGGACCTAATTTTCCTCTCCAGGGACGGCAGGGATCTCGGGGTTGCATTCCAGGCTCCCCCGGGGAGTCAGGCCTCGTCTCGAGGGGAAGCCAAGGACTCCGCTCTCCTCTCGAGTCGCGACGCGGGTCTCTTGGAGCCCCCTGAGAGGCCTCAAGGGAGTCCAGCCTCCTCCTCCGTTTGGAGAGAGGACCCGGGATTGCTCTCCAGGCCATGCAGGAAGAGAAGGCCCTCAGCTCGCGAGGACGGGGGCGTCTCAGGGGTTTCCTCGAGCTGCGGCGCCCGTGGGGGTTTTCTCCCGAGGCACAACGAGGATCTCAGGGAGCCTCTCGTGCGGCGCCAGGGAAGTCAGGTCTCCATGCGCGTGGCGAGGGGGAGCGCGTCCTGGCTCTCGAGTCACGGGAGGGGACTAGGGCCTCGAGACGCGTTGAAGAAGGACTCTCGAGGTCTTTGTCGGGGGGCGGCGGGAAACCCTCGTTTCCCTCGCCTTCTGCCGGGGACCTTAGGGAACTTCCCGGGGTGCCTCTGAGAGGCGAGGGATCCTGTGGAGGTGGCGGGGCCCCTCGGGACTCCGCTGGGTCTGGCGCAACGGAAGAGGGCCTCACCTCGAGGGGAGGCAGGAACCTCAGGCTTCCTCTGCGTTTCGGACTCCGACCGCAGGGTCCCTGCAGAGTTGGGACAGGAGAGTCAGGCCTCGTCTTGTCTGAGGAAGGGAACCCCGCTGGCCTCTCGAGTTGCTCGGGGGGTCTCAGGCCCCTCGTCGAGCTGTGTGTGGAACCCGCGGGTCTTTGCGGACGATGCACGGGGGTGGCAGTGCCCCTTCGTGTTGTGCCTTCAGCCACAGGGTTGCCTTCGAAGAGGGGTCCGGGCCTCGGGTCCTTCTCAAGAGCGGACCGGGGAATCGGGGGCGTTCGGCCTGTGGCCCCACCCACGTGGCTCGTCTCGAATTTCCTCGTGAGACCGGCCTCATCCTGAGGTGCGCCGGGAAGGCCGGGAACCCCTTCCAGACCACGCAGGGGAATCGCCTCTCCTGTCGCGATCAGGAGGGGAGAAGGGGCTCAGAGGAAGCGGTGCCGGGACCCTCGGTGTTCCCCTCGGGGGAACCCGGCGTGTCGGGGGACTTTTGGGGGTCGCAGGAAGGCTGTCAGGGACCGTCTCGCCCTTCAGGGCGGAACAGGGGACTTCCCTTGAGACGCCGTCGCGGGCAAGGGCCTCATCTTGCCAAGCGGTGGGAACCACGTGGTTTTTCTCGAGTTGCGGCGGCATTCTCGAGTTACGACGGGGATCTCAGCCTTCCCCTTGGGTTGGCCCTGGGAAGCCCAATCTTCCCCTCGGGTTGCGAGGGAAAGCTGGGGGTGGCGCTCGAGTCACTGCAGGGCCTAAGAGACCTCACCTAAGCGTGTGTCCGGGACCTAATTTTCCTCTCCAGGGACGGCAGGGATCTCGGGGTTGCATTCCAGGCTCCCCCGGGGAGTCAGGCCTCGTCTCGAGGGGAAGCCAAGGACTCCGCTCTCCTCTCGAGTCGCGACGCGGGTCTCTTGGAGCCCCCTGAGCGGCCTCAAGGGAGTCCAGCCCCCTCTTCCGTTTGGAGAGAGGACCCGGGATTGCTCTCCAGGCCATGCAGGAAGAGAAGGCCCTCAGCTCGCGAGGACGGGGGCGTCTCAGGGGTTTCCTCGAGCTGCGGCGCCCGTGGGGGTTTTCTCCCGAGGCACGACGAGGATCTCAGGGAGCCTCTCGTGCGGCGCCAGGGAAGTCAGGTCTCCATGCGCGTGGCGAGGGGGAGCGCGTCCTGGCTCTCGAGTCACGGGAGGGGACTAGGGCCTCGAGACGCGTTGAAGAAGGACTCTCGAGGTCTTTGTCGGGGGGCGGCGGGAAACCCTCGTGTCCCTCGCCTTCTGCCGGGGACCTTAGGGAACTTCCCGGGGTGCCTCTGAGAGGCGAGGGATCCTGTGGAGGTGGCGGGGCCCCTCGGGACTCCGCTGGGTCTGGCGCAACGGAAGAGGGCCTCACCTCGAGGGGAGGCAGGAACCTCAGGCTTCCTCTGCGTTTCGGACTCCGACCGCAGGGTCCCTGCAGAGTTGGGACAGGAGAGTCAGGCCTCGTCTTGTCTGAGGAAGGGAACCCCGCTGGCCTCTCGAGTTGCTCGGGGGGTCTCAGGCCCCTCGTCGAGCTGTGTGTGGAACCCGCGGGTCTTTGCGGACGATGCACGGGGGTGGCAGTGCCCCTTCGTGTTGTGCCTTCAGCCACAGGGTTGCCTTCGAAGAGGGGTCCGGGCCTCGGGTCCTTCTCAAGAGCGGACCGGGGAATCGGGGGCGTTCGGCCTGTGGCCCCACCCACGTGGCTCGTCTCGAATTTCCTCGTGAGACCGGCCTCATCCTGAGGTGCGCCGGGAAGGCCGGGAACCCCTTCCAGACCACGCAGGGGAATCGCCTCTCCTGTCGCGATCAGGAGGGGAGAAGGGGCTCAGAGGAAGCGGTGCCGGGACCCTCGGTGTTCCCCTCGGGGGAACCCGGCTTGTCGGGGGACTTTTGGGGGTCGCAGGAAGGCTGTCAGGGACCGTCTCGCCCTTCAGGGCGGAACAGGGGACTTCCCTTGAGACGCCGTCGCGGGCAAGGGCCTCATCTTGCCAAGCGGTGGGAACCACGTGGTTTTTCTCGAGTTGCGGCGGCATTCTCGAGTTACGACGGGGATCTCAGCCTTCCCCTTGGGTTGGCCCTGGGAAGCCCAATCTTCCCCTCGGGTTGCGAGGGAAAGCTGGGGGTGGCGCTCGAGTCACTGCAGGGCCGAAGAGACCTCACCTAAGCGTGTGTCCGGGACCTAATTTTCCTCTCCAGGGACGGCAGGGATCTCGGGGTTGCATTCCAGGCTCCCCCGGGGAGTCAGGCCTCGTCTCGAGGGGAAGCCAAGGACTCCGCTCTCCTCTCGAGTCGCGACGCGGGTCTCTTGGAGCCCCCTGAGCGGCCTCAAGGGAGTCCAGCCTCCTCCTCCGTTTGGAGAGAGGACCCGGGATTGCTCTCCAGGCCATGCAGGAAGAGAAGGCCCTCAGCTCGCGAGGACGGGGGCGTCTCAGGGGTTTCCTCGAGCTGCGGCGCCCGTGGGGGTTTTCTCCCGAGGCACAACGAGGATCTCAGGGAGCCTCTCGTGCGGCGCCAGGGAAGTCAGGTCTCCATGCGCGTGGCGAGGGGGAGCGCGTCCTGGCTCTCGAGTCACGGGAGGGGACTAGGGCCTCGAGACGCGTTGAAGAAGGACTCTCGAGGTCTTTGTCGGGGGGCGGCGGGAAACCCTCGTTTCCCTCGCCTTCTGCCGGGGACCTTAGGGAACTTCCCGGGGTGCCTCTGAGAGGCGAGGGATCCTGTGGAGGTGGCGGGGCCCCTCGGGACTCCGCTGGGTCTGGCGCAACGGAAGAGGGCCTCACCTCGAGGGGAGGCAGGAACCTCAGGCTTCCTCTGCGTTTCGGACTCCGACCGCAGGGTCCCTGCAGAGTTGGGACAGGAGAGTCAGGCCTCGTCTTGTCTGAGGAAGGGAACCCCGCTGGCCTCTCGAGTTGCTCGGGGGGTCTCAGGCCCCTCGTCGAGCTGTGTGTGGAACCCGCGGGTCTTTGCGGACGATGCACGGGGGTGGCAGTGCCCCTTCGTGTTGTGCCTTCAGCCACAGGGTTGCCTTCGAAGAGGGGTCCGGGCCTCGGGTCCTTCTCAAGAGCGGACCGGGGAATCGGGGGCGTTCGGCCTGTGGCCCCACCCACGTGGCTCGTCTCGAATTTCCTCGTGAGACCGGCCTCATCCTGAGGTGCGCCGGGAAGGCCGGGAACCCCTTCCAGACCACGCAGGGGAATCGCCTCTCCTGTCGCGATCAGGAGGGGAGAAGGGGCTCAGAGGAAGCGGTGCCGGGACCCTCGGTGTTCCCCTCGGGGGAACCCGGCGTGTCGGGGGACTTTTGGGGGTCGCAGGAAGGCTGTCAGGGACCGTCTCACCCTTCAGGGCAGAACAGGGGACTTCCCTTGAGACGCCGTCGCGGGCAAGGGCCTCATCTTGCCAAGCGGTGGGAACCACGTGGTTTTTCTCGAGTTGCGGCGGCATTCTCGAGTTACGACGGGGATCTCAGCCTTCCCCTTGGGTTGGCCCTGGGAAGCCCAATCTTCCCCTCGGGTTGCGAGGGAAAGCTGGGGGTGGCGCTCGAGTCACTGCAGGGCCTAAGAGACCTCACCTAAGCGTGTGTCCGGGACCTAATTTTCCTCTCCAGGGACGGCAGGGATCTCGGGGTTGCATTCCAGGCTCCCCCGGGGAGTCAGGCCTCGTCTCGAGGGGAAGCCAAGGACTCCGCTCTCCTCTCGAGTCGCGACGCGGGTCTCTTGGAGCCCCCTGAGCGGCCTCAAGGGAGTCCAGCCTCCTCCTCCGTTTGGAGAGAGGACCCGGGATTGCTCTCCAGGCCATGCAGGAAGAGAAGGCCCTCAGCTCGCGAGGACGGGGGCGTCTCAGGGGTTTCCTCGAGCTGCGGCGCCCGTGGGGGTTTTCTCCCGAGGCACGACGAGGATCTCAGGGAGCCTCTCGTGCGGCGCCAGGGAAGTCAGGTCTCCATGCGCGTGGCGAGGGGGAGCGCGTCCTGGCTCTCGAGTCACGGGAGGGGACTAGGGCCTCGAGACGCGTTGAAGAAGGACTCTCGAGGTCTTTGTCGGGGGGCGGCGGGAAACCCTCGTTTCCCTCGCCTTCTGCCGGGGACCTTAGGGAACTTCCCGGGGTGCCTCTGAGAGGCGAGGGATCCTGTGGAGGTGGCGGGGCCCCTCGGGACTCCGCTGGGTCTGGCGCAACGGAAGAGGGCCTCACCTCGAGGGGAGGCAGGAACCTCAGGCTTCCTCTGCGTTTCGGACTCCGACCGCAGGGTCCCTGCAGAGTTGGGACAGGAGAGTCAGGCCTCGTCTTGTCTGAGGAAGGGAACCCCGCTGGCCTCTCGAGTTGCTCGGGGGGTCTCAGGCCCCTCGTCGAGCTGTGTGTGGAACCCGCGGGTCTTTGCGGACGATGCACGGGGGTGGCAGTGCCCCTTCGTGTTGTGCCTTCAGCCACAGGGTTGCCTTCGAAGAGGGGTCCGGGCCTCGGGTCCTTCTCAAGAGCGGACCGGGGAATCGGGGGCGTTCGGCCTGTGGCCCCACCCACGTGGCTCGTCTCGAATTTCCTCGTGAGACCGGCCTCATCCTGAGGTGCGCCGGGAAGGCCGGGAACCCCTTCCAGACCACGCAGGGGAATCGCCTCTCCTGTCGCGATCAGGAGGGGAGAAGGGGCTCAGAGGAAGCGGTGCCGGGACCCTCGGTGTT